>NC_139609.1:29757567-31066662 GCF_964270895.1 Podarcis filfolensis
CTTTAATGAATATTGATCTCCCACTTTTACAGAATATGTATGCTAGAATTTTAAAAATGGCTTTTTTCTCTCTTGTTTGCTTTTCTGCAGTTTCTCACTGCACCCACAGCTATTACAATGATGGACCATCTCATAGTGAAGGAAGAATCTGAACTAGCTGGCAGGCTCCCCCTCCCATGGCTTAAGATTTGGGTGCTTTGGGGGGGGGAGGAGAGATAGTGCAATAGCATCTATAAAATAAATGTACTGGTGTCATAATATTAATTATTTCCATTGCCTTTTTTGCCCAATAGTAAAGTCATACATTCGTGCTTGTGTATCAGTCTGGAGGACGCGTTACTACTGAAAATGCTGTGATCTGAATGTTTGCTGCGTGCCTCCGTATCAAGGAGGGGGGACGAAAATAATTGCTTTGAGTTTTCCAGAATCAGTGCTTGCAGAGGGAGGCTTGTCATGTTCAAACTACTAATTTGCTGTCGCCACTTTATTGAAAATAGCCTGTAAGTTGGTATTAAATGTATCGACTGAACGACAGGGAGAGTAGTAAAACTGCCCCTTAAGATGGCTTTTAATAGGAAGCCTGAGAAACAAATTTTGCAGCAGCATCGATTTGAAGAGTTCAATCAAAACTCCATTTCAAAACTAATTAGTCTGAGATCCGCAACACACTGACACTTTCTTGCGAGTCAGAATGGGTACAAAGGGAAAGCTGAACTAATATACTGCCAAGACCTCCAGCCTAAAAAGGGCTGAACCATCCAGAAAAAAAAGTAGATGGATGCTATTCTAGCATCGGCTGGATCAGGAGGACCACTTCAAAGTATTTACAAGGACAACCGATTTCATTGAGAGCTTCCACTATGTGTATTCTTCCCACCACTCCCCATTATCAGTGGCAACGTTCTAGAAGGAAGTCATTTAAAGAGGCAGCGAGAAAGGCATATTTAGGTCCATCTGCAGAACTGTGACTAAAGTGGCAGCAAAAATTACAACGGAAGCTTTTCTAGAATGGCAAAAGGAAGATCTCATAGCTGTATGAATACTCTCTTCCCATAAGTACACACAGGCACACACCCCTCTTTTAAAGGAGGCAAGAGAGAGAAAAAACCCTCTTTCACAGCCTCCTGTGGAAGAGGCGAGGATTTCAAACGCGCCACACAATTTAAAAATCATTTTTAATCACAGCTTTAACTGTGACACATTCTCTTCATAAAGTATGTGTGTATCATACAACCTTTCCTGAGCAATGGTGGTTGTGCATCTAAATTAAATTTTAATAATTGCAAGTCAAAAATGTAATCCCAAAAGCTACTTGTACATCATTTTACACACACACACACACACACACACACACACACACACACACACACACAGAGCCAGCCTCGTTCTAAAAGAATTTGAATTTTTGGAAGTCACAGCCAAAACTAACTTAAGGCAGTCTACGTAATCTGCAGGGTTAGGCTACTACTGAAGCAAATGTCCAAGACTTTGCCCGTTACTTTTTTTAGATGCTTTTCTTTTCTTTCCTACTAATGAGAATACTCTTATTTTGAGGCACTTTATCAGAAGCTTCAGATAATTTTTGTTTCACCATGGAGGAAGACAATCATTGTTAACTACCCTCATCCTGAAAAGTTGTTTTTATATGGGTTCTGTGAGAGAGGAGAGTTAATTAGCTAATCAGGGAGACTGTCCAGGACAGTATTTAATTTAAAAGGCTGGAGGCTTTAGGTGCTCAATTAAGTAACTATCGGTCTCAGACTGGACTTTAATGGGCTCTTTTCTCTTTAACTCCAGCAATGGGGGAGAGATACCCCAGGTCAGGCTAATTAAAGCCAGGGGACTCTTTAATTGCGATGACAGAAGTGGTTTCAATTTCCTCTCTTTGGGTCTTGGAGTCCAAAGAGGTTGTTAATATTTCAACATTTGGGCAACACAATCAATCACCAACACTGAGATGTTCCATATATGGATGAAAGGTCCTACATTTTGCAGCATTATGTAATGCCACCTTAAATTAATCCAAACTCTCTTCCTCATTCAAAACCTTTAGAAGCGGGCAGAGGTGATGAGATGGGAACAAGAGGATGTGAGGTGGTGGGGCGAGCTGAAAATTTCTATTTATTCAACTGGAACACTTTTAAAATAAACTACAGAAAAGTAAGGTGCAGTGTGGGGATTTTTACCATGCTGTGGAAACCAAACAGCTCTGCATCACAAGGAGTTTTGCATTGCCAGTCCCGCAGTTCAATTTTCCCCTGAAATGGGTGGGGAGAGGAGAGAGAGGAGGAGAAGGGAGGGGGGCGACATATCTGTACCCAGAAGCATCCAAACTTCCTAGCTGAAAGAAAAGCACATCCAAAGCTACTGATCCAGAAGCAATTGGTTTTCCATCAGATTTCCTATACCGGATCCAAATTCTGTGCCAGCTGTATCAGATGTAACAAAGGCTACGCAAAAAAATTATGCCTACAGCCAAGTCCATTAAAGGTACTTCAGCATAACTACAGCCCAAGCACCTTAAAAGCACCAGAAGCTATTGATACTTAAGGGGGAGGAAGGCGGCTGTGCAAGTGCTGCATTAGAGGGAGAGGGAGAGAGAAAGGGGGAAGAGAGAGGAAAAAATATCAGCCAAATTACGCTTGGTTAATTCAGAGTAACAGATCTGCCCCCAAGTGAATTGGAGGCCTTGAATTAATTCTGTTATGACAAATCAAGATAAACGTTCCCCCTAAATTGCATGCGATTTAATTAATTTTTGAGATCCTGGATTTTTTTTCCAAGCTAATAGTTCACATGCTCCTGTGCTGTCATTGTGCTTGAGTGGGCAGACTTCAAAGTGATATTAAATAACCAACTATTAGATTTACCTAGCACGTCCTATTGGAAAAATGCCATTTAATTACCTAGCCTGTTCAATTAAAGGGACAGCATTCCCTGAATATAGCAGCTTGCTGTTGATTACCAGAAAAATGAACTCGTTGCCTGGCTGCTCCCTCCCTTTCCTCCCCTCCTCAAATGGCTCATACTGTGGACAGACAGCCCACGTGAATGGCAATGAGCAGCAAGGAGAACAGAGAACATCTTTTGCCTGTTGGAATGGGAATCAGGTGCTTGCCGCCCGGCATGTCAAGCACAGTGCCACGAACCCTTTTTTTTGGGGGGGGGGGACCATGCTCTCATGATCTAGGCAAGGCTATATGCTCCTCACCTGCCCGCCAACCCAAAAATATATTTCCACTGCCACCTCAGTAGCAAACACCAGGTGGGATATAAGAGATTACAATCATATTAAATAGACATTTGTACAGAAAAAGTTCTCAAGCAGCACTAGCCCTTTAAGAAAAGCCTAGTTTGTTTCTCCCTCCCCACCACCTCTTTCAACCACCCCCCCCAGCCTATTCTCTCTTGCTCTCTCCAAGGCCAATTTTGTTAATTAAATGTTTTGTTTGCGACACAGCTCTCATTCATTTTGGACACGTCATTCCAGGCAGATCTAAGCCAGGGACGAGATCTCATTAGATAAAACCTATCAGAACTAAGAGAAAATGGAGGAGACACTAATTAAAGCTCTTAATTGTGCAGATTCACTGCCACGCTGCTGCTTTATCTAGAATCTCATAGCTGGGAGGGCTGCCCATCACCCTTCTCCCTTCCAAATAAATTCTTCCTTTGCTTAGGGTACTATGGTTGTGAGTTAAGGGGTCAGAGAAGAGTCAATGTATTGCCATCCTTTTACTTACATGAACACCCCACAGCCCTCTGCTGCCAATAAAATCTGTGGCAATCCTTAGATAAGGTAAGGCTGGTTTGGTAAAGCCACTACCCAGATTTAGTTGTAGAGGCCCATAGTGGTGGTTTAAAAAACAAAAACAGTTGTCTTGTCCTATCAAGAGACTTCCATCAGTCAGTCCCTATCACCTCAGAGGCTGAATGATCAATTTGTCTCTCAGCTTTACGACAAACATCTCATTGAATGTCCCATTAAGATCAACTTTGAAATTTCTGCAAGCAGTCAAAAGAACAAAATCACGACTTATTTCTATATATTTTCCTACATGATCCTCAATAAAAACCACACACACTGAAGAGCACTTGTAAAATGGTAGCATCTTGTTTGTTAGTAGATTAGGACATGTAGCTACTTATGTCTGAGTCATCAGAGTCACAGATGAAAATGCTGGAACTTTATGTACTTGGGTCAGTAGACCTTTATCCTATGGAAAAAATAAGCTTCCAGAAGTGCACACTCAAGTATCCATATTTTATTGGACAAGCTATTCAGTTCTAGTGAAGAGTCAGACTGATGGAACAAAATCAGTTCAAATTTACCATCTGATAAAGCACCCTATTTATAATAGCCTATATTAAAACTGTAATAAGTTTTGGCCACACAAAAACCTGAGGCAGAGATTCCAATAAGCTGGCCTGAACTTGCCTTAGGGGTACAGTAGACAACTTCTCTTTTTAATTAGTAGTGATCAGAAGAGGTTTGTTTGATGGTTTTAGTAGAGAGAGACGAAATCTGTACTGTTCATTGAATCTGAACAGTAGTGTCAATTTTTCCACTTCAAACAAACCTCTTTTTCTAACCGTTCTGCTCTATTTAATTAGAATTCTGTCTCGCTTATGCAGTTGCTTCGGACAGGGATCAAGAACGCATCGCTGTAAGCCTGCACACACTGATTTTCAAGCATTTACTTTAAAAATCCACACACTTAGCAAAATGAATGCTGCAATCCCTTAAAACCTTTCTATTGCCATTTTGTTTTCTGTATTCTATTTAGCTGATTGAAGGTGCTAGCATAAAGAAGAGCCATTATCAGAACAAGAAAGGGTCTCCTTATTGGTGTCACCGATTCAAAATGCTGTTGCCTCCAGAATCAGAACAAAGTAATATTTAGTATGCAACTTACAGAGTTGTTACATAGTTAAATGTACAAACTCCAGAAGAAATCGGCTCAAAATATTTATAGCTAAGTATTTGAAAATAGGCACAAAGAGATGATTTTAACCACTAAAGCTTGCTCACTCCTTCCAAGAACTGGGATACTTTTTCAAATCTATTCTAAGTATGAAAATCAAGACTATCTAGAAAAAAACTCCATATGCCTTTACCTCACATTCTTTATATGCCAAAGAAGGTGGGAGGGGGCTGTTTAATTACTGGCTGCTGAACTAGAACACCTCCTCAAAGCATTCATGTGCATCAGTCTATCAAGTCATTTACTCAAATTAAATGTGTAATCCTTCAAAATGCCTCCTTTCAAAATGAGTTTAAAGGAGCTTGAGTTCACCTGAAAAGATTGAATGGGCACCTGGACCTCTTAAATTCTTTCTATTAATTGCTCTAAAACTAGTGGGGGTGGGGAGAAGAAAACAAACACATTTTTGTTATGCAAAGTGGAGGAGATGCAGAATACTGGATGCAATAAGAAATATTTTAAACATTGATCAAACTATACACATGTTCACTTTTATACTGAAAGATATGCTCCACAGCAATAGGAAAGCATGTATTACCACTGTGTTGGGTGTGCAGAGTTTGGCACAGGAGACGGTCACAGTCCCTCCAACAATTAATCAACTCTTTCACAATGAATACAGAGAATGAGTCATTCCATTTTCATTTAAAGGTGCTTATGCAAATAATAATATAATAAATCAGATACTTAAAGGGTAGCTCTCTCACTGTTTTAGCCTTTTCCCGCCACTGTTCTAGCAAACTCTATGCTTGCTCTCACCCCTTTAGGTTCCAAACAAGCGTCCTTCTGCCCCACTACCATAGTAGCTTTGGGCAGCCAACTGTTTTAAACCAGGACTTCTCTCTTAAAAGTTTAGGGTCACTTTAGGAGTTTTATTCTACCACACCTCTCCTTGAGCCATCTACCAAAGTTTTCTACTGTAATCCCGGAAAAGGATTGTTTCATTAAATCAGGCTTCTAGTTTTGAACTACCCCTTGCAACCAGAGGTATTTCTGGCCTGCAGTTCCTTCTGCTTCATAGGAAAAGTATGGAGTGGTGTATTCAAGAAACCAGCAAACCAGCCTAACTTCCCCTGTGTCTCTCTCACCTGATGTAGTCGTTTCTGCACAGGATCATGCCGCTCTTAGTGTAGCAGGACGTACCAATTTCTCCCAGCTGGGCTTGGCAGCAGGAGCACTTCAGGCACCGGCTGTGCCAATAGCTATCCATGGCATAGAGCAAGAAGCGATCAGCAATCTTCCCCCCGCAGCCTGCACATCTTTTCCATGAGAGGGAGCCACTGGTGACCGGGGGAGGCTGCGAGCTGCTGCCTGGGTTCACCATGGTCTGGATAAGGGAATAAGAAATAAAGAAAAATGAGACGAAGGGGTTGATTCTCAGACTAAGAGCTCTTGCAACCTGCCCCTCCCAGCCCAAGAAAGATGGGGAATAGCAGCAACTTGTTTACTTTTCAGAGCCTTTGTTCTGGGTTAATTAGCTGCCTCCCCTTCCAAGTTGGCTGGTGGTGCTCAATGACAGTTTTAGCTTGCAATACTGCTGTCAAACTTAGAGTGACCCCCGCTTTGTTTGCTGCCAGGAAAGTACACACACCTGGAGTCTCACAGTCTACATGGCCCTCCCAGATATAAATTGCTGGGCCCCACAGTCCTAAAATGAAAATGGCATAAAAAAACAGCCAGAGTGAGGCCACAATCCCTGACCACAACTCTTGGGGAGTGCAGCTGTAGCTCACCAGCTGGGAATGATTCTGGGGATTGTTTGGTTCTATTTTACAGGAGAGGCAAGTATAAGCTCCGGAGAAAACTGTGAGAAAGTTGTGAAACTAGTTTTTCAAGGTCTCCCTTTTCATGCTATTGTTATCTGCAAGGGCTCAGCCAGGATCGTCCCTATTTATTTATTTATTTCTTCAAAAGATCAAATGAAAGTGGGGTCCTCCTCCCAAAGGACGCTTTACTGGATAATAATAGATCACTTAACTTTCAGAAGCCTGTTAACTTCCTATACAAACACATCTACTTTTGTCTCACTAATCTGCCCTTGATCAGCAATTTAAATGCTAAGCGCTTTGTTGCCCTTAAAAAAAAAAGTTTTGCGTAAAAGCAGAGTGGCAGAACAATCAAGCATGCCCCACTCAGGAAACAGCTAGCATGGCTGGCTGTAAAAGTGCTGCTTGGGGAGGGGTGGAGGTGGAAATAGACACACATGCAAGCCCACAAGTGTGTTTCTCACTTTCTAATAAATGCTTTGTACAAGCAGGGCAACAGGGAGATTAATAATGGAACCAATTCATAAAGCTTACTCCAAACTGATTAATTTGCTCTGCCTCAAATCCAGTAGTCGAACAGGCTACTGTTCAGTCATTTGCACTATAAAAAGATCAAGTTATTTACTGCCAATTAAGCAGTGTGTTTTCCCTTTGTCCTTTGTAAGCTGTCCATGCTCAAGCTAAAGCATCTGGCTGTTTGCTAAGACATATACCTCAGAAGCGAAAGAGTGAAGAGGAGAGGGCAAACTTTTCCTGCCACTTAGTTGCCCAACTAAGTTACAACAGAAGCTTCAGGGTCCTTAAAATAGGCCACTTAAAAAAAAATTAAAAGGACCAAACAAAACAGGATTTCCTTCAAAATAACTCCTGATCATATGTTCAGTTGACCACACAATAAACCAGACTGCGAACTGCACCAATTAAGACTGTAACTAAAAACCCCGAGACTTGGGAAAGAGAACCACTCTAAAAGCCATTAGCATTGCATTTCTCTGAATGCATCATATACCTTTATGTAAATTGATTTCTGATGCATTTAACTCATGGAATGGCCTTTTGTTACCATTTCCAGCAATATGAATCTGCATTTCTTACTTCTGATTAAAAGCAAAAAGGATTCCTAAAGTATGCTAAACCTACTTCCCATCTTTCCAAGACCAAAAACACCCCACACAAGCCCCACTGCCTTGCTCCCACCCACCCTGTCTTTGTTGAAAGGTAAATATTATATATAAAAGGAAACGCTACACTGACAGAAGCATCCAGTAACCCCATTAAGCTAAAGCTCTTAAGGACAAGCAATACCTTAATGCTGATTAAATCTAAAAGAGATGAATCAAGAGGACTGACCAGAAAGTGACTCCCTTGATAACTAAGGACGGGCCCTCATCAAGTTTCATTTGGAGTTGGGGGGGTGGGGGCAGAGAAAGAGAAGGAAAGCTTTTAACTTAAATAGGCTTACTCTGGTAATTACACAGCCAAGCAATTTAGGTCCTGGAACAGAGGCAATGAAACAGAAAGGAGAGCTGGCAGCTAGAGGCAAAACACACACCCCCTCCCTCCTTTTAACAACGTCTCTGGTGATTTTAATGGAGACCAAGGGAGGGACAAGCGTAGAGCTTGCAATTTGTAGTACCAAAAAAAAAATATGGATGCTTAATTCACGGCTTGGTTTTAATTAGGTTGATTCATCAGATTTCCCCTGAACAAAAAGGAGGAGAAAAGGAGGGGGGGGAGAGAGAAAGAGAAAGGAGAGTGAGAGAAGAGAGAAATTCCTCACTTAAGATTATTCTTTTTCCCTTTCCTCCTCCTCCTCCAAACCTGCCACTGTTTCAAAATAAGTGGGTTTTTTTACTACAAAGAAAGTGGGCGACCGTTCCTCCCAACTCCTCCGCGACTCCCAGGCAGAACCGGGCGGGGGGGGTGGAGAGAGAAGCAGCGCGGGGCAAAGCAGGCAGCCTTTTGTACCGCTACGCCGGGCTGCGGGCGGCCCCGCCGCCGCTTGGCTCCCGGGAGGTGCAGCCAGTTTCCTTCTCTCCCCCCCCCCGCCCCCAATCTGATTCCAGGCGATGGCGGGGGTGGCCGTGTTTACTTCCCACTCCGGACCGCAACGAAGTGGGGGGGGGGGAGGAAAGGAGAAACAGCTACAATCACCCAAAAGGAAAAAAAACAACGCACCACCAAGCAGCTCTCTCTTTCTCCACTCCCGCGCCCACGATCTTACCTGTTTCCCCTCTATGGTGCAAGAGGCCGTGGACAACGTGGCTGTAGCTTCGGGAGAGCTCTCGCAGGGGGAGACCGGCGGGTTGGTGCTGGTGGGCTGGCCCGGCTCGATCCCGATTGACGGCGGAGCAATTCGGAGCAAACCCAGCGCGCTCGCCGGGCTACGCGGAGCAGCAACCCTCCGTCCGGGTCAGGGAACTGCAAGCAGCCCCGGGCTGGGAGGGAGGTGGTGGTATTGGAAATGTCCGGGAAGCGTTTGCTCCAGCCCTCCTTTCCTTTCCTTCCTTCCTTGCTGCTGCTTCTTCTTCGTCCTACTCTCGCTGCTTCCCCTCGAGGGGAGATGCAGAGCTGGGTTGTTGCTGCTGCTGCAAAAGGCGAGCACGGGCGGCGGCGCCGACGCCGCTCTCGCTGCTGCTGCAATAGCTGGGTTAAGTTTTGGCAGATGTGGCCGCACTTCCGAGCTGGCTCGCGCTTCCCCCCCACCTCTTTCCCGCCGCCACCTCCCTGTCGCGGGGCTCGGGCGGCTTCCAAAGCCTCTCGTCGCCAACGGCCAACGCAGGGGGAAAGTCCCGAGAGTGGGGCAGCGAAAGGAGCCGGAGCGCGCGGCTGTTGCTGTTAAGACGACGGCGACGACTGAGGAGGCGGCGGCTTCTTCTGCTTCTTCCTTCCTCCGCGGCTCCCCGGGCGGCGCTGCCTCGTCTCCGGACGCGCGCAGAGGAGGCCTCCGTCTCTCCGCTGGCGCCTTCCTCGCTGCCTCTCTCCGCCGCTCTTGCCCATGTGTTACTGACAGAGCAGAACCCCAACTACTCCGCGGCTCGGCCCCTCGCGTCACAGCCGCGCCGGCCAATCCGCTCGCGGCTTGTTGAGGCGGAATAATAAAACCTGCCAATCGCGAGCGGGAGGACAAAGGAACGGGGCTGGGGGGAGGGAGGGAGGAGGAGGGAACCGAGTCAGGTGGGGAGCCGAGCGGGGCGGCAGAAGCTCGAGCGAGCGAGGAGGGGGCAGGACGTCGTTGTCGTCGTCCGCTTCACTCAGCTCCTCGTCCGGCAGACCGTCTCCTCCTCGGCGGCCGTGCTTACCAGTCCTTCCTGTCATTAAAGGCCCCAGTCCTTCTGCGCGCCCTTCCTCGGGACCAGAAGAAGCACTTATTAACACGCGCTTAAAACTCGAACGCAACCCCCCCCCCCTCCAGCACAAACCATGCGTAGGGTCGCAGGAAACTTAAAATCACCTGAGGGAGCCGAGCCAGGAGGGTGGGGGGAAGACGTGATAGGATGAGGTTAGGTTGTGGTGTCGCCTCCTGCGCGCGCCTTTGGGAGCGGAGTCCGTTAAATTCCGTTGGGAGTTTAAACTTCTGGGCAGAACGCGCAGGGGCGTCAAGGCAACGGGGGGTCGCGAGAACAAAATTTTCTCCTTTTTTCGCCCAAAAGTAACAGGCGCGGGGCTGTGTAATCCCCCCTTGAGGGCTTTTCCTTTGCTGGGAACTAACCCCGACGAAACTTTGAAATATTAGCGTGGCGAGATGCTCACTTTTTATCTGGGCGCTCGCTTGTCCACCACCTTCATGCAGAGTGTTGCTTTGCAGGTTTCAAAAAGCTCATTCATTTGCAAATACCCCCACCCCACCCTGCGAGTAGATTTAGATCATCTTTATTCTGGCAAAATACAGAACATTTTGCGGTTTTATATTCTGATTTTGTTCCGTGGATCGCCCTGAGACCTCCGGGTATAGGGCTGTATATAAATTCAATCAATCAGGATGGGGTGGCTGGTGGACGATATTTTTTAATTAAAAGAAAAAATCTGGTCCTGAAGTGATTTCCAAGCAATCCATTACAATCTGTTGAAGCCTAACAGGATGGCCCTAACTTGGCAGAGAGAGAAAAATATCTGAAATACAGAACAAAACTTATCAATACAGGACAGGGGAGGCACAAAAGATCCACACAAAAACTGTACTGAAAAGCATTGAAAGTACTCAAATTAATTGAGGTTCTGCTCTCCCCACCCCCAGCAGATGCCTGTCCCCAGTGAAAGCTTGCTGCCTTCTAATGTCCTCTTTTTGGGGGCTGGGGTATATTTTTATTGAGATTTTTTTAAAAAGCTCAAGAACTTTGGTGGGCAATCTTCAGAAAAAAAAGCTCTGTTTCCCCCTAACAAAAATCTCAGCTACGCCCATGATACAGAATGTAGCTTTTTACATGGAAACACAGGACAATCCTGTATTATACAGGACAGCTGGCAACCCTACCGCATTTACTCAGGTCTAATGCACCATTGAATCTAATGCACACTTCAATTTTCAGAAGCTTGAAACCCAAAAAAGTATTTGCTGGCAAATGTAAATGTGACATCAAATCTAATGTGCACCTTAATTTTCTTGGCGTAATTCGGCCAGAAAAGGTGAGCATTAGATTCAAGTAAATACGGTGTTTGCATTTATTTGACCAGCGCTTCCCTGGTGCAGAGCAACCCGGTTAACCCCAGTCCAAATTCAGTGAGCTGCTTTATGCTGGCTCCTTTGGTCTGGGTCTAAACAAATGTGTGCTGCACTAGATAGATGGGTAGCCTTCAGTAAAACTGAGGACAACTATAATGCCTCCAAAGCCTCACTTTTACCACCTTTTGCCCTCCTGGCCTTCCCCAATCTTTCCTCTTTGTGGCACCACATAAGAGGCTTCAAATGGAGGGGTTTGGAGCAGGGACGTTGGCTCAACAGGTTTTGCAAGTTGGACAGGACTGTGACTTTCCCCAGTGCTAAGCTCTAAGGCAGATCCAAAGAGGATTAGTGCCGATAGCCAACATTAAACGCCGCTGTAACTATTTTCCATAACTCCTTTTCCGATACTACTCCTTCCACCTTCCTGCTGAGTGCTGAAGCAGAGAACTTGACTCTGCAGTGGGAAGTTCAGTTTTGAAAAGGGCTTTTACTTTCCTTTAAGTCCTCTAGATGTTTACTTAGAAGTGAGTTTGAGGAGATTTGCTGCTCCCAAGCAAGTGGGCATGGTTCACAGCCTTGGTATCTGTGTTTGTACGAGAGCTGTATAAACGAAACTCTTCTCTTGCCCTACAAAAAAGAGAGAGGAAAAATAGACTCTCCTTTTCAGTGTCTCTTTTCCGGCATTTAGCTTGCAGGCAAGCCTCTCTCCTTTCATGTTTATCTTCCTAAACTGGACTGTAGTCATTCTGATAAAATTATAGTGCCACCTATGTATTCTTTACAGTGCCTGTGATAGCGTTGGTTTTAAACAGCTCTTAAAACAGATTTTATATACATTCTACTTTATAAGGGCCGTATCAGCACCTCCTACAATCCTGAAAATCACAACCAGTTTAGGGTTCTTCACATGTGCCTTTTTGTGAGACATGCTATGCTTCTCAGCATGGGCATGTAGAAAGCGCTACCTACCGAAGGGAAAATTGTCTGTCTTAATTCTTGGGTAGAAACATTTCCTAGTATTTCAGATAAACCTAGAAAAATGACTGCCCACATACTTCATGATAGCTATTTATGACATAAGAGAAACAACTTTTGAAATGCTTTCATGTCTGCTTACCTAGATGCAATTCTTATCATAGGCAGTCAGGTAAATGGATATTTGCCCGTTTTCCTTGACTGAGAAGCCAAGGGCCTCGTGCATGCAAAGATTTAGCTCCATCACCGAACTACCAAACTTTCTTGTATTAACTCTGAATGTCCATCTCTCTCCACCCCCGTTGTTGGAGTTTGGTTAATTTGTATTTAGAGCGGCTTCTCTAAGCCACTTTATTGATAATGAACAAGTATAACTCTTCCTGTTGAAGGAGAGAGTGAAGAGGGTACAGATCATCAAGGCAGCAATCCTCAAACCACTTACTCCAGGGCACACTGGCTGAGGTCAATGGAATGGGACTCCTCCAAAGTGCAGCTGGAGGTATTAGCACTGATTATGTTGATATTGAAGAAATATAGGGTCAGGCCTCCTAGGCTGTTTTTTTTCTCAGAAATTTCAGAGAGCACTTTAGACTCAGTCCTATGCTCACACACTTAACACTTTACCAGCTCTTCATGCGGTATACTACTTAGGACAAAATTTGATCCTTTGATTGGAAAAGTAAAAAAGAAAAATAAAAAGTTAGCCATGTCCCTCTCATCAAAGCAGTGGCCATTGATTCTTAAGTACTCCTTGTTGAAATCAATGGGGAGTTCAAGCTTAAAAATTAATGCTACTGTAACTCAGTGTTATTAATACCCCATAAAATTTTAAAAGAGGAATATGTTTTACGTCTGGCTGGCAGTTAACAGTGCATTGTGCCATTTAAAAAGGCAATACCATCGTTCTTTAAAACAAACAACTGAGCCGACTTGAAGAGAGCAAGGACCCAGTTAAAGGAATTAACTATCCAGTTGCGTAAAATTCTAATAGAAAAATGAAATATTAATTCCATGCAAAGGACAGTTGTTGAAGCCCATACTTAACCAAAGCCAGAAGCAAACAGCCCCTGAAGAAGAAATATTGGTAAGGGGGATGTAGGTATATTCAGTGCTATGTTTCTATATCACAGGCAACAGGATCCTATATCTAATGATCTGCTCAGAGTGACATATCATAAATGCAATAAAATGCATAAACCTGGGAGAACAATTTGAGAAGTTTCTTAGACGGTTCAGCTCATAGCCTGTGGGCCAAATTACAGGGAATGGTAATAGACCATAGGGAGCTGCCTTAGACAAACTATTGGTTCATCTAGATCAGTGTTGTCTGCTCTGACTGGTAGCAGCTCTACAGGGTTTCAGACCTACTTGGAAATGCTGGGGACTGAAGCTGGGACTTTGTGAATGCAAGAGAGATGCCCAACCACTTAGCTACTATCCTTCCCAAAGGATCTTCCTATGCTTTAAATACTAATCTACCTCACCCGTGTGCAAAGCAGAGATGGAGGAGAAATTGAGGGCATAACATGAGGTGTTTAACCTGTCTCTCCTGCACACATACCCCATGCTTAGGGTTGCCAAATTTTTAATTGGTTCCTTGCCCCTTTAACATCAGTTTTAGCTATAGCATTTAGCAGATGCCATGAAAAACATCACCCAGCTTATTTCAGTGTATCAAACCTCTATTAAAAGGACTGGCCAGGCTGGTTTTGTGTCTTACCTTTCCTTGGTTAGTTGGCAACCCTGTCTCAACACTTACTTACCTGTTGTATTGGAGCTAGGGTGACCAGATGCAAAAGTTAATGAGGCTCTGGCACCTTTAATATTTGTGTAGAATACAGAATTTGCAGGTACAGCTAATGAAATTCTCTCTATGGCACAACCCCTCAAGGTATAGGAGCCCTTTCCTCTTTTGCATCTGGCCACCTTGAGGAGCCCAGCTAGGAGAAAATTTACCTTGGAGGAGCTAGTTTGCAGGACAGACAGGCAGGATGAGGGCTGGTGCCCAAATACCCTTTAAATCCCACCCCACTTTGGATACAGTTGGGGCAGACCAGCATTTAAAGACCTGGGGTTGCTGCCATCACATACGTTTATAAAGTTTTACATTTTGTACCGTGTTTGCATTTTATATATTTTTTATATATTCCGTTTTGATTGTAAGCTACTTTGGGTGGGCATTTGTTCAGAAAATCAGCCTTAAATTATTTTCAGTAAAGTAAATGTTTTCCCTTTACATAAACACACTGGGAATATTTATGCGAGGACAGTATACAAATATCATTATTATACAATGCTTCCAGTTCCAGATCACCGCTGAAGAGAGAGAAAGTTTTAAAAAGTAGCTTCGCAGGCTGAAGGACAAGATGGCAACTTCCCATTCCATGTATTGACTGGTAGGGCAGCATTCTCCCTCATACCAAAGGGAATTAGCATAGCTTGGGGAGGAGTACAGGAATGGCTTTGTGGCACACACAGTTCTGTCCTCCAAACCTTCAGCGTCACTCCCTTCCTCCTGCCCACTCCATTGTTTGCCACCTGAGGAAGCTGCCACACTCTGCCTAATGGTAGGTAATTATTTATTTTAGGAAGGGTTTGGTGCTTCCACGTACCCAGATGACACATTATATTATTTAGTAAGGTAATCTACATATCACTTTGCACTTCAAAGAAGCCTCTAAGCCATTCTGAACATTGTAAAACTACCACCCACCAAACAGTAGGAGACAGAGGGGTGATGGCACCTACCTGACCTCCTGACAGGTAAGTCTCTGCTTCTTACTGGGGAGGGAGGGGAGACAGCACTTTGCACCATCCCTTCCTCCTCACCACTTCCAGGATATCAGGTAAGCACCTCTGCCTCCTATAAAACTCCCCATTCTCTCACCCCTCTTTATTTTATTTTTTTAATGTTTTTTCTTGAACTTTTTCCACATAGCTTTTCCAAATGTTAACATAGGCTTAATAAGCCAACCTTGGGTGACATAGTAGGCACCTCATTGTTCTATTGCTATAGCAAAGGGACGCAGGTGGCACTGCGGTCTAAACCACTGAGCCTCTTGGGCTTGCCACTCGGAAGGTCGGCAGTTCGAATCCACGTTGCTCTGTCCCAGCTTCTGCCAACCTAGCAGTTCGAAAGCACACCAGCGCAATTAGATATATAGGTATCGCTGTGGCAGGAAGGTAAATGTGCACTCTGGTTTCCACCATGGTGTCCCATTGCACCAGAAGCGGTTTAGTCATGCTGGCCACATGACCTGGAAAACTGTCTATAGACAAACACTGGCTCTCTCGGCCTGAAACAAAATGAGCACCGCAACCCCATAGTTGCCTTTGACTGGACTTAGCCGTCCGGGGTCCTTTACCTTTAGTACAAGTACAAAATTTATCCAGCTCCACTAAAGTCTCCGTAGAGCCAAGTGATGACCTGACATGCAGAACTGCAGCCCCCACTTCTAGTTTAGCTCTCAGTGTTCGAATGAGAATGGGGAGTGTCCAAGATCCTTTTTGCCTGTGGGCTTAACTTGGCCAGGAAAAAACACCTGAGAGAGGTACCTTGTAAGCTGCATCTGTGGAATGATGAGCTGTGCTGAGGGTCCAATGGGAAGCCCCCGTGGCTCTTAACTGAGCCCCTGGCCTATCCTTAATATAGAAAAAACAAGGTCTTGCTTTGACAGGCAAGAAGTACTTTCACATGCCAATAAATCAAAGCAACACGGTGCTGCTTTTCTCTGAGCCACTTTTGTGACAATTGAAAACAGTTGGCCCTTTGCTCAAGACAGGGAAATTGCATTATCTGCATGCAAGTGATCACAGGAGAGTTTTGGTTTGGTTTCTGTTGTTGGGGGTGGGGTTGGAGCAATGCACACGGCCAAGCCCGCAATTGCCCTGGCATGATCAAAGAACAACTGTTTTCCCATGTCCTACAAATGACCAAAACAGCCCCACTGACAAGAGTAAAGGGACACGTGAAAGTAATCAGTGATCACAGTGTATTGGCAAGTACCTAAGGCAGTAAAGTACCCTGAAACTTGCAAAGTTAATGTGTTAACATATGTTAGCAGGAAGATCTTAGCCAGAGATACCTCTTTACAGATGATGATGGTGATGATGCAAAGACTAACATTATCCCTTTTGAAAATGCGAGAAAATGAATGATTATAATTCAGTCTAATAAATATATATAGATACAGTATATAGGTGTACTTGAACCACAGCGCCACCTTTGGGTGTCCTTTATTTCTGCAATTGTGGCCTCAGCAGGACCAAAAGAGTAGCTCAATGCAATATAATATTTTGGGGGATATATGGTAAAAAAAGTATGTGTCTGAAAAAGCAAAAGGAAAAACAAAATTACTTTTCCATGTTTTAGACAGCACCACTAAAATGTTGTGTTAAACAAGTGTGTTTCAGATGAGAGAATGCAGTTGATAGTTTTTTCTATATATGCATATTGCGTCTTTTTATATAGATTCATTTATATAGAGTGCCTTTAAGAGGCTCTTCGTAGGCAGATGGTCAAGAGATGGAGCTTTATCTATCACTCTGCATCTTTGTAAGACCATCTGTCCTTTGGGCAGGGGGCAGGTGGAGGTGATAGACACTTCAGTAGCGTTGCTACTGTTTATCTCTCCCCCCCACCCTGTTATTACTTCTAACTTATGTTTTTAACTGGAAACCAGAAATGCAGAAAGTATGTAGGCTATCCTTTCCCATCACTTTCTTTTTTAAAAAATCATTTTTATTGATTTTTCCAATAAAAAACATCCAATTAAATAACAAATCATAATACTTCATAATACTTTCCCATCACTTTCTATCCATACCAAGGAACATAGGATCCATCCCTAAACTGAGCCAGATCCATTCCTCCACCTATCTCAGTGTCACTACACTGACCGACCATATATCTGTAAATTGCAATTCCACCTACAGCTATATATGGGATTTGGGGGAAGCAATGATTAAAAGCAGGGCTGGCCCAAGGTATTTTGCTGCCCGAGGCAAAGGACAAGATGGCACCTCATTGCAACTGGACTAGCAGCTAAATCTTACTTCAACACTGACATTAGCAGTGTCCTCAGCTATTCTTGGGGGCAGCTGTTTAGCTTGGAGGCCAAAAGGCAGGCTGCACAGCACACATAGCTGTGTCCACCAACACCTTGTTGCCACTTGTCCCTCAATATCTACCATCTGAAGTCTCCACCTTACTATGTCTAACAGTAGGGGCAGCACTCTTTCAAAGACAGACGTACAGTGGTACCGCGGGTTAAGAACTTAATTCGTTCCAGAGGTCCGTTCTTAACCTGAAACTGTTCTTAAGCTGAGGTACCACTTTAGCTAATGGGGCTTCCCGCTGCTGCTGTGCTGCCGGAGCACGATTTCTGTTCTCATCCTGAAGCAATGTTCTTAACCTGAGGTACTATTTCTGGGTTAGTGGAGTCTGTAACCTGAAGCGTCTGTAACCTGAAGCATCTGTAACCCGAGGTACCACTGTATGCTACTTTTTGCAAGTGGTTTGGCCACAGGAAGAAAAGTGACAAACCTATTACTATTTTAGAAGTTCAGTGCTGCTTACAACCAACAATGTTGAATAGCTATCTTTAATTACATTCTAATAGAAAGACCTCTCAGGTAAGCTTAGGTTATCTGTGTTATTAAAAATCGCTGTTGGCGTTGCACATCATTTATATGTTTATTCAGAAATCTGTTATCTATAGATAGGAAAATAGCCTTAGGATATATTTACATTTTTTAAAACAACAACAATCTCCCTTCCCAAATATTTTGAGAACTACAAACTTCTCTATGTCCAGACAGGAACACTGACTTAAGCATCTCTCCCCTCCCCTCCCCCCTCCCCCCATCTATAGGAAAATCTACAAAAGGAGCATTATCCAGTCCAAGTTAGGAGTCTTAAGTTCTTATTGGGAGAGATTTGGAGTATGCTCATCTCTCTCACTAAAATCAATGAGACTTAACAGTGCTGAATGCTGGCTGGCTTATCCTGGCCAAATGGCTAATTTCTGATATACAGCATGATACTGTGCATATCTACTCAGAAGTAAGCCCTATTAAATTCACTGGGACTTACTCTTATGTCAGCGTGCACAGAGTTGCAGACTCTGATTTCTTTCACCACTTAGTTCAATATAGTGCAGTTCAGGTTTAAACTGCAAGCATAATTACACAGGAGTAAGCCCAAGAGAGGGACGCGGGTGGCACTGTGGTCTAAACCACAGAGCCTAGGACTTGCCGATCAGAAGGTCGGCGGTTCGAATCCCCACGATGGGGTGAGCTCCCGTTGCTCGGTCCCTGCTCCTGCCAGCCTAGCAGTTCGAAAGCACGTCAAAGTGCAAGTAGATAAATAGGTACCGCTCCGGCGGGAAGGTAAACGGCGTTTCCGTGCGCTGCTCTGGTTCACCAGAAGCAGCTTAGTCATGCTGGCCACATGACCCGGAAGCTGTACGTCGGCTCCCTCGGCCAATAAAGCGAGATGAGCGCTGCAACCCCAGAGTCAGTCATGACTGGACCTAATGGTCAGGGGTCCCTTTACCTTTAAGCCCAAGAGACTCTATGCACTTTTGAGCAAATATGCATTGGATTGGGCTACCCCCTCCAGCAAATAATAATAATTCAGGAGTGGAAGTCAGAGCCATCCAAACCAATGGGCTTGTTTAGGATGGGCAGGAATATACGGTGTCTTCCCCATGTTTCCAGACCACATCATAGAATCATTGAATCTTAAGAGTTGGAAGGGACCTAAGGGTCATCTAGTCCACCCCCTGCAATGCAGGAACCTCAGCTAAAGCATCCATGTCAGATGGCCATCCAACCTCCAAGGAAGGAGAGTTCACCACCTCTCTTATATCTTTGCTAACTACAGCTGCACACACACCCATACATTTAAAGCACATTTGTCGAGGGTACTGGAGTTCCTACAGTTCCCAGTGCTCTTTGGGGGGACGCCATGTGCTTTAAATGTATCCTGCATACACAGCCTTTAAAAAAAATGCAGCAATATTTCCAGCAACTTTTCCAAAAATATATTAATACTGAGTGAAGAAATATCCCCCTCTGCTTTCCTTGCCTCATTCATAAGGATGTGAAAGTGGGGAGTTGGAGGCAGAGAGAGAATTCAGGCGATTTGAGGGGGAGCCAAAATTGTGAGGTGGGGTACAAAATTCACCACTGCAAATTCACTGAAGTCTCTCTAGTCATTTGGTAGCTGCCACTCTTTTCGCTCAAAAGTTCCCAGAGCGTGAGGGCATCATGTCGCTCTTATGGGTGTGTTTGGAAAAGGACAGCTGGGCCCCATTTACACTATATGTTTAAACTCTATTATACCAATTTAAACCATCATGGCTTCCTCCAAAAGAATTCTGGGGACGGTAGTTTGTTAAGGATGCTGAGCAGTGCTCTTTTTCTAGAAAAAGAGATACAGGAACTCACCATAAACGCCTCCCTTGTTCTCTTATAATGGCAATGGCGCCCATCTGTGAGGTGCCAGAACTGAGTTCTGGCGATTTCTGGCTGGAAAAAAGCACTGATGCTGAGAGCTATTAGGAGACCCCATTCCCCACATACAGCTACAGTTCTCATAATGACTTAGCAAGCAATCCTCCTTCCCAGGGAACTCTGGGAATTGCAGCTATGTGAGGGGAATATTGGGTAGATAGGGCTCAGCACTAAAACATTTTGTTAAGGTTTGAGATTGACAATAATAACAATAATTCCAATAAAATCTACGAGCAGGCTTTTGGACTTTGCCATGGCCCTGCCCCCAGCCCAGCCCACATTGAAATCTTTTATCTCATCTTCCTCCTGCTACGGACACTTGACATGGTGCTGCAAAACAAAATTTCACATAATATTTTCAGTGAGCAAGTTAAGAGGGCAAATAAAACATGGACTTTAAAATGAATAAGTAAATTTGGCTAATTCAGTTGATCCAACTGTTTTTTGGTTTAGTGAATGCAAGATACATGTCACAGTGGCATGAGTCATCCTTTTTGGCACCATAACTAAACTGTTTTGGATCAATCACTACTGTTTCTTTAAGCCTGGCCTTACCTCAGAATATTCCAGCAGTAAAATCTAATATGTTAGTCATTTCATTGCAAAGAACAGGAAATACCGTAATTGTTTTGAATATTTTCAGAATGCAAAGTGACCATGGATTTCACTAGTTAATTTTAAGATAGTATTAGCTTTGGGGAGGGGGAGACCCTCGCCCCCGGGTTTTATATTTTTACTCACTCTTTCGCTGCAGTCTGGAATGAGCTCTGAAAATATGCTTAGAGAGTAGCTAATAAAGAACAATATCCAGGAATAATTTGTTCCACAGGAAGAATAAAAAGTTAAGCAACTTTAGCTTTCTTTTCTAAATGTTTCTGCCAAGCAAATTTTAAAAATTCAGAGAGGATATTAGCATTGTACCCAAATGACTGTATACCCACCGACTGGTTCATTTTGATTGTTTCATTTCCTTTCTGACCAGATAAATCAGGCTTCCTCAACCTCAGCCCTCCAGATGTTTTTGGCCTACAACTCCCATGATCCCTAGCTAGCAGGACCAGTGGTCAGCGATGCTGGGAATTGTAGTCTCAAAACATCTGGAGGTCCGAGGTTGAGGAAGCTTGAGATAAATATTTAGGGCAGCATTAAAATACCTTCTTACAACTAGTGTCTCATAGTTAGTAAGTTATTGCATATTTCCCTGTTATCAGCCCAGAAAGGGAATGAATTATTTACTACCACATTGCCAGTGACTATATATTGTGAAGTTTTGGTAATTTCAAAAGGGTATAAACAGTATTTACGATTGATGTCTCGTTTTTTCCTGCTAGGAAGCAAGAAAGGCAGCAAGCTTAATGGTAAAGTGGTACCAGGATCATCCCCAAGGATCTTCAGGTAGGGCTGGGAATGAAACCCTGGACAATACTGTGTGGAGAATACAGAACTAGCTAGATGAACCAACTGTCTGCCTTTGTTTAATGCAGCTTCGTATATTACAAAAGTGGGACCATTGCGGTAGTTGAGCACCTGCCCTATTGGCCATCATGCCTCTCTACTTTTCCTGGGTGTCTTCCAGCAGCTTCCCACTTCCTTCCAGAACATTGCGTGGAGACCTCTATGCAGCATCTCATTCGGGACAGGCGACTGTTCTCAGGTGTATGGTTTACATGCCAAAAAACACACTCCACTTTCAACCCTTTTCAGGGTCTTTTGAAGATGGCCATAGATGGTTCGGTCGCTGGCTTCTCAAGTCAACAGAATCTTTTATGGATCAGAAATACACCTGGAATCCTCTTTGACATGTCCTCTGCAGAAGAATACATCCTGAATTCTGGGGAAGGACTGTAGCAATTGGTTTGCATGAAGAAGGTCCAAGGTTGAGGCCCTAGCTTTTCCACGTAGGTCTGGGAAGGTCCCCTGCCTGAAACAGTTGCAAAGCCACAGCCAGTTAGTACCTAGTTAGAGTGACCTAGGGCCTGACTCCGTATAAGTGTCGTGGATTTGTTGGACGCAGCAGAATGGTGGGAGGAACCAGCTGGGGAAACTCCAAAGGATGAAGGCTCAGAGCCCAGGGATTGGTGGTGGGACAACAGTGAGTGGACAGAGGGAGAAGAGGGAGAAGATTAGGAGGAGGAGGTGTCAGAAGCTGAAGAGGTTACAGGGCTTAGTGAGCGAAGGGAGTATATGGCAGAGAGAGTACAGAATCAGAGGAAGAAGCTGATGTCGGCATGCAGAGGGTCGCAAGGCCAGCTGGCTAGTCCCAGCTGGGTCGTCTCCTTCCAGCCGTCCCGCTGCGAAGACCCATCGGCCTCTGCTCCAATGTAAATCAGCAATGTAAATCAGCTTGAGCTACACGAAGACTTACGGGTGGCACACACTGTTTCAACAACATTTTAATATGAATCAGCTCCACAAGATGTGTCACTTCTAAAACTATTTTTCATTTTTGCATGTTATGTTCCTTCCCCCCCTGCCCCCCTCCATTTCATTAGAGGAGTCTCTAATTGGAATCTGAAAATACGTCATAACCTAAGTGACCCTCCTTAAATCAAGCAGAAAGATGGTTGCGTAATCTGAGGTGTTGAGGCATGCTGATTTTTTCCTTAATCAATGCTCTGCAAACTAGACTTTTAAAATTGAGAACTTATATAAAAATTAAAAAAGAAAAATCCAGAGTTTTCTAACACCATCTGATCTCTTTGAAGCAGCTAGAATGCCGGAATAAATTATCTCAAAGAACTCCAGTATTTATATTGAGATCAGTCTGGGGAAATGGATCCAAAAAATTATGAGAGGGACAAATCCAGGGCAGATGATGGTGCTTTCAAATCGGGGGGGAAACTATTCTAAAGGAAACCAGAGTTTTCATGGCATCTAAAAGTGAAAGGGAAGCAGTATTGTGAAACTAGCAAAAATCATAAGAAGTTTCTTCTGTAGAAATAGACCTTTATACCAGCTCTACGATTCTATGATTCCAGAGCTCTGTTCTCGCCCCAGCTCTCTTTGACATATTATTCTATATTCTTCTCTCTGTTGCTTCCATATGCCTTCAACTCAACTGACAATGGGGTGTTCAAGGAGTGACGGGAGTCCATTCAACCTGCCATGTCTCCATGCCTAGACAAAAGTGTGGTGGGTTATTACCTGAGACATTCAGGTTTGTGTATCTACAGCAGTGACTGGAGGAGGAATGACCACCGGGAGGAAAACACCATGGTGCATCTTCAGCAGCACAACCAGATGCCTTCATCTGTTCCAGCTGCAAGAAAACATGTCTCTCCCGTATCAGTCTCCACAGCCACAGCAGGCGCTGTGACTCTCCAATGGTTTGACTTCACCTCCAAAGACACAATCTCTTCCACTGTGTCCCAAGATGCCAACCAACCAATGATCCTAGATGGCCAGCATGCAAATCGTAGACTGAAAGTACATTTAAAGCACGTTTCCCCTCAAAGAATCCTGGGGGACTTTAGTTTGCATCTCACAAAGTTACAATTATCAGCACCCCTAAACTACAGTTCCCAGAATTATGTGCTTTTAATTAATGGCATGTGTGCAGTCTTGCCCGATATCCAAATATTGTTTGGTTCAAAATGAAGGCAGACCCAAGTTGCCTCAGAATCAAGAAGCAGGATGATTACCACATTGAAAGGAAGTTCCAGCTTGAATCTCTCTCCTTAACCACCAAGAAACTCCTACTTGAATCTCCCATGTCTGTTCTCTGGTTTTGAAAACATTTGGTTACAGTCGTCAGGAAGAGCCATGTAGCCAAAGAGAGAAAGGACAGACAAACCAGACAACTAGGCAAATGAGGTTTTCCAATCCCATGCAAATGTAGGGAGAATGACTCCATATTTTCTCCATGGCCATGAACCCACATTCTACCCACGACCCTTGTGTAAGATACGCTTCCTACACAGGAAACTGAACTTACTCATATAACATCTGGAGGTTTGCTAATAGTGGAAGGGGGAAGGGTTGAGGCTTAAGAAAAGATGGAGCTGGTCTAATTAAGCTGGCCAAATTTAAGAAATCCAGCCAATTTCCATTAAAGGCATCTTAAATTATGTCATCACCAATTTAGAGCTTCTAAAATTAAGATAAGTTAATGCATGTGACAATAGGTCACCAGTGATTCAATAACTCTTCTGCTGCCTGCCTGGGACTGCAAAAAAAGTCAAATTGTTGTGCAAGCCTATCCAATAGGCCAATCCAATGGAAGTTGTACCATGCAATGCCCCAGGAAGGGAATAATGCTTGAATGAGACCTAACTGCAGCAGACTGCACACACTTGCCACTTTGCGATTGCAAAGTCTTGTGACAATCTGGCAATTAAAAGCTACTCTTAATGGAAAAGAACGCCGTCGGATAATGGCTTCCTGGCGTTAAATAGATATCGTGGCAAAGTTGTGGTATTAATAGAAAGTCAACACGAAGACAAAGCCAGGAGATTTATTTTCAGAGTCAGTATCCTGGATCCTGAGATTCTCTTGCAATTGCTTTGCATATTTCTATTTTACTACATGACTGATGAAAATGGAATTATTTTTGCCTTGATGTATGTTGGTGCAGCAAAGTGACAGTTGCTCATCTTACCGTTACTGAATAGCTGCACTCTGCTTGGCTGAAGGAAAGAGATTTATGTTGTGGTTCATCCAATCAGAAAGTAGCTAATCCATTTAAGCATGGCCTGTATATTTTATTCACCATAATAGTATTTCTGTTAAGAAAGGAAGGCCTGATGTTTCTGGTTTCTAGGTAGCCTCCAATTAGACAGGAGCGCCTGGCATGCTCTGGTCCATAGGGTTACGAAGAGTTGGACACGACTAAACGAATAAACAACAACAACATACCTAAGACACACTGAAGAGTACACTTTTAATGGCATGTACGAGATGCCATTTTCAGTGGCTAGCCCACAATTACGAAACTGGTAATGCATCAAAATGGACTGATGCTGTCATGTGGAGGTAGCTTAGGATAGTGTCAGGCTGCTGCAAAGTATATCACCCGATCATCATGCGATCTGTCATCTGGCTTAGAAAGTTTCCACAAAAGGCCATCTGCTACCAGGAACAGATTTATCTCTTTTAGCTGGAGGATGAGTATATATTAATCTCCCATTTATGTTCCTAGGCCAAGTCCCACCATAATGGAGGCAGGTTGCAGGGCTCAAACCTGGTTCGCGTGACGCCCTGGTTCAGAGCCAAGCAGCCTAGAAATCAGTGGATCGTTACATGAGAAAAATGCACGCTGGATCTGCTATGAGACCGTTACAGATAAAGAGTTCCCGGTTGAAGGATTCTGTGCTTTCTCTTATCACTCCTCCCAATAGTGAACACATCTTGTGAGTACCAATAGGGAAGCAGCCCAAACAGGCCACATGAGACGCAAGAGGCAAGTAACAGCATGTTCAAGGGAGCCCCAAGTTCTGCAGAAGTAGAGGGGATTTTGGGGAGGGGGAAATCTTAGGGAATCTTACACTCGGTAAGAACTTCATGGGCACAGAATGTTTGTTGTGAGGAAATGGAAATCTAAGGGGAAGAGGGGATGGAATGGAGTATTCTAGGAAAGGGCATTAAAGGGCATCATCATCATCAAATAAATTTCTATACTGTTCTTCCTCCAAGCATCGCAGGGCAGCTTAAAATATAAAGGCACAAAAATGCATAGCATAGTACCAAACAAAAACAACTCTCTCTCCCCTCCCTCAAGTTTAAAAGGCCCTAGATCATGACCTTAGTTTATTCCACGTTTGTCAGATGGACCTTAATTAATGAGAGTAAAAGTAGCTTGCTGTACCGTTGTTAAGAAGTTGCATGTGATTGCTTTAAAAAGGCTTGTGCCATGTGCCTCAGCTAATCATAAAGCAGCTTACTTTAGAAATGTGTTCTTTTAAAATAAAAAATAAGAAAGAGTTCTGAGCTTTTGAAAGCAAACTAGCTTTGGATTGGTTCGAGTTCTGCTTTAACTTTAATCAGTAATTAAGGGTCAGCCATCCAGTAAACTCATTAGTTTACACCAATTACACTGGGTATAGTAACTAATGATTCCGAGGATCATGCCACTTATTTCCAAGCTTTCAAAGTATAATTATGGTGTAAATCAGATAGAGCGTAAATCTTTTCCATACGTTTTGGTTGGTAATTGAGGGATAAAATGGTTTCCAAATGTATTCTCTCCCCCCCCCACCACCCAACTTTTCGTTTTTTGTTCTGCAATAGATTTCTCCTGGGACTCTTTAAAGGATACGGAAAAGGTGATGTCAACAGCACTATGTGCTGGGCAAATGGAGACAGGACTAATTAATAGAGATACAAAAGAAAATATTTCCCCTTTCAAATTTTTGGTTCAGACATTAAACGCAGGCGTTGCACCGCAGTCCTGAGATGAAGGAAAGCAGGTCAGCGAACACCTAAGTTTCATCCCTCCCTCCCACCAAAAAACAGATAGGTAGGTGAATTTTAAAATCTGTTATGTGTAATGCATAACTGCTAATGCCACTGCTCCTGCTTTTAAAATGATTTAGTCTCTGGAGCATTTCCCTTTGAAGTTTAATATGTAGTTTCATGTCTGCACAACATTTTCAATGCATTAAACAAATTAGTCTCTGGTTACAAAAGTTTTTCGACGTTTTCAAGTTGCCACTTAACTAAATCCATTATGTGTCAACGAAGCTGATCATTTAAAAGAGCGAACTTTTTGGAATGATTAATAAATAAAACAGCTTCTCTCAACCTAAGTGTTTACTTGAAAGCAATCCACTTTAGAAAGACATTAATATCCCTCGAATTATTATTAGAATAATTGCTTTTACTCGTCTTAGAACAACACACTTTCCCCTCCTCATTTCCCTTCAGCTCAGACAGCTTTTCACTCAGATGGAAACTTCCTATTATTTGTCCCCAGCCCACCCCCGCCCAGCAAAATGAAGAATAGGAATTATACACTTTTCACTAAGGAATAATTAATATGTCTCAAGTATTAGAAGAGAGAATTGCAGTGTGACTTTGAATGGTAGCCTCTGAGGAGTAGCATTGTTTGTTCTCTCCGGTCTTTAATGAGCTTTAGTAAATGGCCAGGAAAAATTACCTTCTTTCTGTAATATGAGAGAAGTGAAGAATGAAGGGAAGCTATAGAATCCCTAAGAGAAAAGCAGGCAGAGCTTGGCAAACATACACGCCCAATTTTAATGCTGTGCTTCTCTCTCTATACTGTGGGTTTTTCTTTTTGGGCTGTGGTCCCCAGATAAATTTCCCACTCCTGCTGCAATTAAAACATAAAGAATTATTTTTTTAATGTTCGCACATCACCAAATGAAACAGAATCCCACCCACCCCACCAGCCCATGGCTTTCCTCAATATGCTGACAGGATCTGGCTTGTGTTGGGGGACAATTACATTTGGCTGAGTGCTTGGGAGTCTTTTTTTCTTGTAAAAGTCTGTAAAAGTTTCTGTTTCCTTGCTTATTTTCATATTCGGAACCTGTAAGCTGCCACGTTTTTGGAATCAAATGGACTGGTCTCCTTAGCCTCGCAGTTGCCCCCTTCCCCCTGTAAAGTGATTTGGACGTTTCACAAGTGGAACCTGAAATAAAATGTCCCATGCAGAGCAGGGAAGTCAGAGAATTTCAGCAGAAACAGAAGTGGAAATGGCTTATTTATCCCATGTCCAGCATAAATCTAGAAATAATAATAGTAATAATAGTAGTAGTAGTAGTAGTAGTAGTAGTAGTAGTAGTAGTAATGTTGTTAAAGCTTATTCGTTGCTTTTTCTGCCACGGAAACTCAAATGTAATAACTATGTAATTTGCGTAATTCATTAAGTAAATTGCATGTTATGTAATTTGCCACAGTGGACAGGCACTAATAAAATTCAAATCCTTAAGCAGTTTACACTGGAAAAAATACAATGAAAATGTGAACAACATTTGATAAAATCTCCTTTAACAAGTTCTTTAGGGTGAAGCAGTCATAGGAGCCAACTTCTAGACCCTGGGGGTGGGTCTTTGTCCCTCAATAAAATATTTGAGGGAGCCGCCCCCCTGAAAAAGTTGATGGGCGTTGCCATTCAAAGGGTGTGTGTGCACTGCCTCATGTGATCACCTATACGGGGCAGTGCTTACCTTCCCCCCTCCCAATATTTTGTTCAAGTTGGCACCCCTGGAATCATGAAACACATGATCAGAAGCACATGCAAAGAAAAGGCAATCTCTTTATGAGTATGAGGTCCAAGTCCCTGATCCCATAGGAAGTTCCCTTATACTGAGCCAGACCACTGGTCCCCTCGTGCTCAGTATTGTCACTGACAGGCAGTTGATCTCCAGGGTTCTCTCCCAGGTTTACTTGGAGATGCCAGGGTTTGAACCGGGAACCTTCCGCATGCAAGGCAGATGCCGGGCCACTGAGCTACAGCCCTTTGCTAACACAGCAGCCAAGTCAATCGCACGGCTCCATCTCTTTGGTGGGAATGTGGGTGGGACTTCTCCAAAGCAGCCAATCAACACGATTGCCAGTTTTATTACAGCTCCACACATTCAAATGACCAGACTCCTTGGCGCATGCTTTTCCTCTTCCCACTATGTGCATGGTATCCATATGGGTAAATGACCTTCAGGGCAAATACATCCAGCAGGAACTATGATTAGGAAAAAGAAACACAAAGTTCCTGAACAGAGGTTCTTACAATAGGAGGGACTTTTGGCCAAAGCGGAAGTGAGCAAAGCTGAACCTTTCAGTAATACAGGTGTGGTGTCCTTTGCATTCAGTCGCTCAACCTATAACACCAGGGGGGGTTTTGAGCAGGAACTGGGAGGAACCAAATTCCCTTACCTTTTAAAAATTAATTATATGGTTTTTTCCTCTGGGGCAGCTGGAACAGCTGTACAGTGGTACCTCAGGTTACATACGCTTCAGGTTACATACGCTTCAGGTTACAGACTACGCTAACCCAGAAATAGTGCTTCAGGTTAAGAACTTTGCTTCAGGATGAGAACAGGAATTGTGCTCCAGCGGCGCAGCAGCAGCAGGAGACCCATTAGCTAAAGTGGTGCTTCGGATTAAGAACAGTTTCAGGTTAAGTACGGACCTCTGGAATGAATTAAGTACTTAACCTGAGGTACCACTGTACACCCAATGCCGGAGCCAAAACTCCACCTATAACTGTAATCAATAAAGCTGTGGTCATTTCTAACCCAGAACATTGCCTGCTTGAGTTTATTAATCTCATTTTACATTGAGCCACTACCTGGGGAGGAGGTGGTAACACTGCGACTGGGCCTGCAATAAAAGAAACAAACTTTGTGGTGAGTTCCCCCACCCTTCTTCACTTATTGAAATATGGCAACCCCATACAGTGGTACCTCGGGTTACAGACACTTCAGGTTACAGACACTTCAGGTTACAGACTCCGCTAACCCAGAAATAGTACCTCGGGTTGAGAATTTTGCTTCAGGATGAGAACAGAAATCGTACGGCGGTAGTGGAAGGCCCCATTAGCTAAAGTGATACCTCAGGTTAAGAACAGTTTCAGGTTAAGAACGGACCTCCAGAACGAATTAAGTTCTTAACCCGAGGTACCACTGTATAACACTCATGCAAAAGCACCGAATACTGCTCTAGCTCACCGGTTAAAAGTCATACCATACTTCAAAAGCTAACTCCATAAAATAAAGACTTGCTAACTATCTAGAGATGGAGTCCAGTGCCTCTGGAGCAGGACTTTCCAAGGTCTTGGCATCGCCACCAAGAAAGCTCTGTCTCTTGTAGCTTCCTATCTCATTTAATGGCTGGACAGAACAGAGAGCAGGGCCTACAAGGCCATTCACAGAGGCCGGGCTGGTTCATATGGGAAGATGCAGTCTCTGAGATAAAGGAAAGGTGTGTGGGCTGCGCTCAACAAATGAGTTGCAAATGTGCCATTTTGGGTGCCAGAAACTAATTAGTCAGAAAGATCCTCAGATGCAACACAGCTTCGCTTTCCAGAACTGCAAAATAACAAGCATGTTTCAGACCAGAAGACATACACACAGGAACTCTTTCTTCCTCCTGTGACTTTCTAAGTTATATCTCCCCGGTTGCCTGTGAACATCCACAGTGTTATTATTTGAGATTGTTATACTATCAGCTTTAAAATTTTATAAGCCATACAATAGCACAGGTGTCAGCCTGAAAACTTAAAGAGGGTTAATAAAGAAATCCTAGATAAAGTGTGAGGCAACATGGGGCAGGAGGGTGGGCATTGTTGAGGGTTTTTTTTAATAGACACAGACACATACAGATAAAAAGTGGAAACCTATCTCAAAGCTGCTGAAAGGATTATGTTACGGTTCCTACGAATCTTCCCAGATCTTTGCGTTTTTGCTCTGAACTAGACACCCTGACTTGTGAATTTATTAATTGAAAATTATACCACTTTATATTTTTAAAAAACTCTCTAAATGGGTTGCTTAATAATAATAATAATAATAATAATAATAATAATAATAATAATAATAATAATAATTTATTTATACTCCACTCATCTGGCTGGGTTTCCCCAGTCACTCTGGGCGGCTTCCAACAAAAGATTAACAATACATTAAAACATCAGTCATTAAAAAAATTCCCTAAACAGTGCTGCCTTCAGATGTCTTCTAAACATCAGATAGTTGTAGCTTGAAAACAATACATGTGCAACATTCAATGACATTTCCTAAAAAACTGATACAAAGAAAACACAAATAAAGCAAAACAACAAACAAAATGAAAAAGTAAAAGTCAGAGTCCAGGAAGTCTTGGGTGAGCCTATACAGACTTTCTCAAAGTTGGGTCTCCAAATGTTGAACTACAGCTCCCATCATCCCTAGCTATGAACACCAGCGGTCACTTTTAGTCTTTATGTGTTTCAATGCACATTTTCCAGGTGCTGTAGGTTTGGCTGCTTAAATAGGCTAGTTTTCGCCTTTTAGTTTATGTAATCCAGGGTGCTTTAAGGCAGACAGGGTTCTCAATGGCAAATCCCCCCCTTTTTTCTCCTTAAAGCAATGATCGCACAAACAATCTTGTAAAAGGTAAAAAACACACACCCAAAAACCATTTACTTGCTCAAAGTTGCAAAATAACAGTTACAGCAGCTTTGTTCAGACAGACTTAAAATGGTAATTCAATTACAAAGGCATGCTTAAGATAAGAGCCTGAGCTGTAACTCAGACTTAGTTGTTCTCACATTTCTGGCTTGGTGATGAGATGAAGATATAAGAGGGAAGAGAGGCAAAAAAGGATCTGCCCATGCAGGTAAGGGGAATATATATGACTATGTAGGAGTGGCTCTCAGAGTCCTCTCTAGCAAACTTACAGGAAAACTCTGTGAGCTACAGCTCCTATCATGTGCCTATCTAGCAAACATGCATTGCAAATATCCCACACCGCCAACTCAAAATGTCTGTCTTCCCAAGATACTGGTCCTTATCCACCCCACCGCTGTGCCCAGACAATAGTCCGGATCATGCCCGGCCTCTCCCAACTCTGGTGTTACAGAGAAGTAGAACTGCATGTCATCAGCATATGGCTGACACTTTTTTCCTTTGGCTATCTATATGATTGCAATGACAAACCTAGACAGCATCTTAAAAAGCAGAGACATCACCTTGCCAACAAAGGTCCGTATAGTTAAAGCTATGGTTTTCCTAGTAGTGATGTATGGAAGTGAGAGCTGGACCATAAAGAAGGCTGATCACCGAAGAACTGATGCTTTTGAATTATGGTGCTAGAGGAGACTCTTGAGAGTCCCATGGACTGCATGAAAATCAAACCTATCCATTCTTCAGGAAATCAGCCCTGAGTGCTCACTGGAAGGACAGATCGTGAAGCTGAGGCTCCAATACTTCGGCCACCTCATGACAAGAGAAGACTCCCTGGAAAAGACCCTGATGTTGGGAAAGATGGAGGGCACAAGGAGAAGGGGAAGACAAAGGACGAGATGGTTGGATAGTGTTCTCGAAGCTGCCAACATGAGTTTGACCAAACTGCGGGAGGCAGTGGAAGACAGGAGTGCCTGGCATGCTCTGGTCCATGGGGTCACGAAGAGTCAGACACGACTAAACAATGACTAAACAACAACAACAACATCTATATGATTCAGAGAAATCAGGAATCACAATTCAGAAACAGCAGTGGGAAAGGTTTGAGGATGTTTGTTTTTTATTTTTATTTTTTTTAAAAATGGAACTGCAAATGGCAGATCACTGCATCTGAGGATGACACAAGAAAGGAGTTTCCAGAAATGTCAATAGAATAAGACTTCATGACTGATGGAGAAAGCCAAGGCAGTATGCTGAAGTATGTTGCCTGTCCACCTTGAACATAGAGGATTATGATTTACGTGGCACTTAACCCCCACTATGCAGAGCAGAGAATTAATTTGCTAAGAGGAGGCCATCAATGGGCTGTGCCCCCACACAGCTCTTTTATGTCTCTCTTTTATCAAACACTCTGCAACTACTTTTAAAAGTTTAATGCATAGTGTGGCTTGATTTTAATCTCCTGAAATGAAGATGTGTTCCCAGTAAGAGCCTCCTGAAATATCCCTGTGTAGCACAGAAAAGCAAGGTTTTTAGCATCATGCCATGCATTTTCCCCAACCCTAATCTTGTCCTTATAAGACACCCTCATGCTTGAGCAGGCAGCCTTCCTCTCTCCTCCTGCCTTCTGTTTCTCCCCATTTTTCCATTCAGCTTTCACCCTTGCATTCCAGGGATCAAGCCATAGGCTAAGTTGAGAGACTCGCACAGTCTGCCAGACCACAACTTCCTTTTCGACAGGAAAATTAACTGTGAACCCCAACATTTGGGATCCCTCTCCAAACTGGTGCCAAAGTCTTGCAGGTGTGCGTTTTTTATTTTTATTTGTTTTGCAGTGTTTTGCACGAATTCCAAGGTGGAAATCAGTTACCCATAGACATTATAGAATTTTAGCACTGCTGTGATGGTTCAGCATTGTGTATTCCTCCAAACAAAAGGGACAGGCAAAAACTCCCTGCTCCTCTCTTTGGTATCCCATGTTATCATGGAACCACAAGATGAGTTACTCCAATATCTCCTTATCTCTCTGCCTTCAATCCTGGAACCTGGTAGATCCTTCTTGGGTCATCTTGGGTATTATTATTTTTAAAAAACTTTTTTAAACTTACAGTGGTACCTCGGGTTAAGAACTTAATTCATTCTGGAGGTCTGTTCTTAACCTGAAAATGTCCTTAACCTGAAGCACCACTTAACCTGAAGCTAATGGGGCCTCCTGCTGCCGCTGCGCTGCTGCCACATGATTTCTGTTCTCATCCTGAAGCAAAGTTCTTAACCCAAGGTACTATTTCTGGGTTAGTGGAGTCTGTAACCTGAAGCGTTTGTAACCTGAAGCGTCTGTAACCCGAGGTACCACTGTACAGCAATATAAACTTCTGCATACCAAGAGAACCCCCAACAAATAGAGAAACCATCCCTTTAATTTAGGGTGGCCCATTTGACTTCCTTTACTCCCACCCCCGGTAAAGTTTTATTAACACTTTTCACATTACAATAAAAGACAAACTAATTACACAAAAAAGAATAGAAGAACAGAGAAAAGATAGAATCCTGCCCCACAGATATATTTTAACTTTTGTCCCATACAGAAAAGCAGCTCACACCCTCTCTTCTCCCAGCCTCTCACCCTGAGAGATTTCCCCTTCCTGCCTCTCACGCAGGGTCAGTGGCGTAGCGTGGGGGGTGCAGGGGGGGCCGGCCGCACCGGGCGCAACATCTGGGGCTTAGGGTTAGGGGGCGCAAATCCACGGGTTAGGGGGCGCAAATCCACAGGTTAGGGGGCGCAAATTACTTGCCTTGCCCCGGGTGCTGACAACCCACGCTACGCCACTGCTCAGGGTCCTTCAACTGTAGCCCCACTTGACTTCCAAGCAGGTAGGCATTTGACCACCTGTGTTTACTAATGGAATTGCCTTCTTTCAGGAGAGACTGTTTGCCCATCTAGTCCAGAACAGTCTCTCTGACTAGCAGTGGCAGAGCAGGGTCCTAGGTCTTAGGGTCCTTCACGTCACCTGCTGCCTGTTCCTTTTAATGCTAAGGACTGGACCTTCTGCATTCAAAGCATGTCCTTTACTACTGAGCCTTGATCTCGCCCTCATTCAACTATGATCGCTTGAGTCCTGCCAAGGGAAGGGACCAGTAGTACCCCAAGGAAGCACTGCGTCATTCAATCCTCTCCATTCAAGGAAGTCGTCAAAGTATCACCTTTGAAATGCCAAAGCGGTCATGCCAGAGATAAGAAGATACAGAGAGATCACTCAGCAAACATACTGAGCCATTCCCCTGGAGGCCGCAGGTTAATATCCAGCCAGGTAAATTGTAATTAAACACAGCCATTTTATAGTAACGTATGGGAAACACACTGTTCGTCTCTGTTCACTTCCAGATTGGCAGATATCTGCTTCGTTACTCTGTGGCTGCCAGCACAGCTTACATAGCATCAGCCTGCCTTGGACAATGACCTTTGTCTGTCAACCTTAGAAAGGGTCTCTCCAAATTAGGGATGATTAACACTCTGGGGAAGTTTGTTCTGTAAAGACGCTGTAGAATCTCTCCAGGCTTGGGAGCCACAGTTTCCATCTGGCAAGTTAGCCACACATTAAAACACTATTGATTTTTTCCCCTTCCTTTGGAAAAAAGAATACAAAAGTTCTGGGGGTGGAGGGAGGGGAACGACCATCAGGAATGGCCTGTTTCTGTTCTGTTTGTTTTTCAGACGGGCTACTTACCTAATTACTGAACCTTAAAAAGAACACTGAACAGCAATGCACATTGGGCCTATCAGACACGCACTGCGGGCATGCCATAAAAGTTGAAAGAATGGAAGGAGGCGCATGGCAGAAAATCAAAAGTGAAAAAGTTAGCATTTGCTAGAAGCTGGGTATTTATAACTTAACAACTGTGGGTTTGGAAAAAGATTGGGGCGTAGGGACCAAATGTAATGGTTCCTACCCCAACTCAGAGTTAAAGGTGCTTAAAGCTTTTGAAATCAACATCTTTGCTTTTTTTTTTTTTTTTTTTAAATTTTATTTATATCCCGCCCTCCCCAGCCGAAGCTGGGCTCAGGGCGGCTAACAACAATAAAACAATACAAAAGTACAACACAAACAACGCTCTAAAATCATTCATTATAAAATTAATTAAGTTCAAGCCACTGGCCACTATTGGGCCAGAGCTCCGCTGTGGCAAAAAACATGTTTTCTTGATGTAAACATGACTAACATAGGACCCTCTGTAGCCAGAATACAAGATCTTTAACCTCCTTACCCCTTTACTTCCTGAACCTTAAAAAAACCCACAACCTTTTGTAATTGCAAACAATGTATTGTGCCTCACCAACACAGTGGGATGGGGTAGCCAGCATGGTGACTTTGGGGAGTTGAGGGCCTACCATAGTTCCCACCGTCCCTGACTATTGTCATGAACTGGTTGGATACAAAGGACTGGTGGGAGGAACCAGCAAGGGAAGAAAACTCAAAGCCCAGGGAGCGGTGGTGGTATGACTATGAGTGGTCAGAGGCAGAAGACTGGCAGGAGGTATCGTCGCAAGCTGAAGAGGTAACAGAGTTTAGTGAGCAGGGAGAGTCTGTGGCAGAAAAAAGTCCAGAAGCTGAAGAGAGAGAGGAGGGAGACCAAGAGGCAGAGATGGGTCAGGCTTGTGAAGAGGCATGGGTGTTGCTCTCTCCTACTGCGTCCAGCTCCCTTCTCCCAGAATCAGGAGGCGCATGAAACGGGAGGAGCAAAGGCAGGCGCAGTCTCTGATTGCTTGGGGAAAAACATGGAGAAGAGGAAACATAGGCGGCTGCGGGAAGAGCAGTCTTGGCAACTGCTTCACAGGCGCAAGGCCTGTCAGAGATGAGTTGCTCTGCTTGTTGGGCCTGTAGATCCTGTTTTGCTAATTAAGAGTTAACTCCAACTCACTCGGTGTGATTTACTGCAGCTTGCTCCTGTCATCTATTGACTGCTCTGGCAAAGGCTGGCTGGGAGCTGGAATCCAACAACGTATAGAGGGCATACTGTTAGCTATCCTTGCTAGCAAGTGAAGTAGCCAGCAGGAGCCAAGGAGGGAATCATAGTTCGATGGAAGTTCACAGTTTCTGCATGCAGAAGGACTCAAAGTCAGATCCCAGCATCTCCAGTTAAATGTTTGTATTTATGTACTGGAGCAGGTCCGGGACGCGGGTGGCGCTGTGGGTAAAACCTCAGTGCCTAGGACTTGCTGATCGTATGGTCGGCGGTTCGAATCCCCGTGGCGGGGTGAGCTCCCGTCGTTCGGTCCCAGCTCCTGCCCACCTAGCAGTTCAAAAGCACCCTTAAGTGCAAGTAGATAAATAGGTACCGCTTTATAGCGGGAAGGTAAACGGCGTTTCCGTGTGCTGCGCTGGTGCTGGCTCGCCAGAGCAGCGTCGTCACGCTAGCCACGTGACCTGGAAGTGTCTCCGGACAGCGCTGGCCCCCGGCCTCTTAAGTGAGATGGGCGCACAACCCCAGAGTCGGTCACGACTGGCCCGTATGGGCAGGGGTACCTTTACCTTTACCTTTTTACTGGAGCAGGTAGCACAGTGTTCCAACCTCATCACCAGTAGCCTGCCCTGCAAAACATCAACGGTCTTGCTGCTGGAATGGCAGTGGAAATGAATGTCCCTCCTGGCTGCTCCTGTTTATATGACACATTTTAACACTGGGTGGGATTCAGCCAATCCCATTGCTCATCAAATTGTGGAGGCCGTCTCTCCAAAGCGGGGAGCTTTCTGTACCCCTGGAGACTCCTGTTCCTAAGTTCCCCACTTCAGGTGGGCAGCCTCCAGGAGTTTAGGCTTAACTTCTAAGCCAAATTCATGAAAAGGGCTTTGGAGCTGTTCTTCCACAAGTGTCTTTTTGCTCATGAGAATGAACACAGCTTGGCATGAAAGGATTTAAAATGGGAGAATCTGGACCCCTTGGTTCCCTCAATCATCCGAAATGTTTACAAATTACATTCTGTGCACATAGGAACCCACATAATGCACAAGCAATATTGCTAATAAAGCAGCAATAAAAACCCAATAACTACCGCAATTGCAGGGCGATAACAAAAATGACAGCTGCAGAAACTCTGTTGCATGATTCGCACAATATTCCCCAGTTATTTATGTAGATGTAGTCAACATAGGTATGACATCTGAGACCCCAGCCTGGCTCCAAGTGTTTTGGTTTTTTGGTGGGGGCTGGGGGGGGGGAACTATGTGCCTTAGTCACCTTGTGTACTTCTTTGCAGGCCTAAACTCTCCATCATCACCATTTTAGTGATGCTAGGTCTACCACTGATGTTGATGTTTCAGAGGTCGGATTGCATCATTAAGACAGTGGCGCTGCCTAATCTGGTTATATGGCCTTGAGCTCTGTTTAGCACTTCTGCTGGGCACCAACATGCACATGATTCATGCCACAGCTGAGCCAACATGCCTTTTTAAAAGCTATTTTTGTGAACATCTCCCCACCCCCTAACAAACAGTTTTTGGGCGCTTTTTTTTAAAACATTTTTTAAAAAAATTGCCCTACTTGCCATACGTTCAGGTTTTCCCGGACATTTTGCTGATTCAGCAACAATCTGCCCAGATGCCATTTTGTAGCCCTAATCTAACCCAATATTGTCATTTCCAGGTGGCCATGGATCCCCAGGATCTCAGGCAGGTAGATCACCTGCTGCCTGGCCCTTAAAAAAAAACAACAACCTGGAGAAGCCAAGGGGTGAACCTAACCCCTTTTGCATGATGACATGTGCTCTTCCACTAAGCTGTGGTCCCAAACCCCTCCTTTAGTTTGCTGGTACAGGACAATGATGATGATGATTTATTAGATTTATATACCACTCATCATCAAAAGATCTCTGGGTTGTTCACAAGATGAAAATACAAGATAAAAGCACAAATAAACAACAAAACAACAACCCCCTCCTATCTCCCTGAAAGGTGTTGACTGGCCCAAGGTGGGCTTCATGGCTGAGCCCTGGTCTCACATGTCTAGCACTCTAATCCCTTGCATGCTGGTTAGATTTCTGCTAGACATTTCCTTTCTAGCATAGACAGCCACTAGCAGAGCTTTTTCAAAAGAGTAGTCTATGTCAGGAGCTCAGCCTACACTCGAGTAGGACCCTGGCAGAGACGCATGCCCGACTGGCATATTCCCTCCCTCCTGGTTGATCGTTCGGGAGCTTCAAAATCTTTCTTCAGCCCGAACATCACAGTGACCGATGCCAACAGACATCGGCACACTTAGGGATCCGCAGAGTCTTCGCAGTTGCGTAACAGACCTCAGCAACTCAGCATTTTGGCTAATCTACTTTATTTACATATAAACACACACAGAGCATTGCAACATGGCTCCCTCTCTCTCTAGCATCAGACAGCAAAGAGGAAAAAAACAAAGGACAATAGTCCCACTTCATGGAACACGGTAACACAAACATCCTGTCTTCGTCACTTCCCACTCTGTGGAGTCAAAACATATACCGTCATGTGATAGACAAAAATCTCATGAATGCAGTCATGGAGCAGGAATTCTAACAGACCATAGGACCATGTAGGAGCACCAGAAACTGCCTTAGACTCCTAGGACCATAGCATTGTAAAGCTGGAAGGGATCCGAAGAGTCGTCTGGTTCAGACCCCTACAATTCAGGAATCACAGTCTTATTCTAAGTCAAAACATCCGTCCCTCTAAGTCAGCATTGTCTACATGGCTTGGTGGCAGCTCTCTGGCATTGTAGACAGGTCTCTCCTAGCCCTACTTGGAGGTGCCAGGGATTGAACTTGGCACCTTTTGCATGCAAACCACTCTGAGCTGTGTGGCCTGTATGTGACCCAAGGACTGAGAACATCTCCTGTTCTAGCCACGCACATGCAGCCACGAGAACTTGTTTTTGAGCTCCGCAAATTTGAAGAGGGAATGCAGTCACTTCAAAGAACTCAAGCTGCAACAACGGGGTTTTAATCCATTGTGTCCCAACTAACAGCACAATCCAAACCCAAGAGACGCTGGTAGGGGGAGAGTTTGGATTCTGCAGATCTTGCACCTTCCCAGCTCAGCCGGTGAAACTTACACCAGTATAATTTGCCCCCAAAAGGGTCGTTCCAGCAGTGTGATGGGGACTGGACAAGGGTGAGATGGTGTAAGGAGAGCCTTGCACCTATTCCAAAGCCCTTTTGGGGTCAGTCACTTGACCTAGCAACCTGATGGAACTTAACCAGGAAAAGGGCGGTGTAAGTAAAATTCCTCCTCAATGGTGTAACTGGACCTGAAATAATTGATGCCAGTGTAGGTAGGTAAAGGTAAAGGACCCCTGAAGAGTTAAGTCCAGTCAAAGGTGACTATGGGGTGCGGCACTCATCTTGCTTTCAGGCCAAGGGAGCTGGCGTTTGTCCATAGACAGCTTTCCGGGTCATGTGGTCAGCATGACTAATCCGCTTCTGGCACAACAGAACACCGTGACGGAAACCAGAGCGCACGGAAACGCCATTTACCTTCCTGCCACAGTGGTACCTATTTATCTATTTACGCTGGTGTGCTTTTGAACTGCTAGGTTTGCATAAACTGGGACAGAGCAACAGAAACTCACCCCGTCGCACAGATTCAAACTGCCGACCTTCTGATCGGCAAGCCCAAGAGGCTCAGTGGTTTAGACCACAGTGCCACCTGTGTCCCGCTGATGCCAATATAATTTACACCAGGATTGCTCTACAAGTCAACAAGGCTAGTTGAAAGCCCAGGATTGGTCCATTTATTGATTAGCACAATAGTCTCAATCCTCATATAGCTTCTCACTATGTGCTGCCCTGTGTGAATGTTCATGCCAGAGTATATTACACCTGCTCTTTAGCAACTTTGCTTAGGACTACAGCCTAAACAAGGCTGCATTACTTGTCAAGCAACTTGGGGCAGCAAAAGGATGGGAAATAAGTGCCAGTGATGAAGTGCCTCCATTATTAGCATAATTGATAAATGTGACAATTAACGTCAGAAATTGTGACAAATCCTCCCTCGCTCGCTGAGACTTCCTGACAGCTGGGGTAACTGAATGTCCTCGCATTGCCAACCTCCTAAAAAACATGAGTCATTCCAACTTTCTCCCCTCCGCCTCAAAATAACAAAAGTAGATCTGAATTTATGAGATTCTTAAAACAGAATGGATTTTACATTGTTTCCTAATGGCATCAGATTATATTGTGGGAAGCCCATCAATGCTCTTGCTATTCAGCCACAAAGAAAAAGAGGGGGCCTGTGTGGGAATGGAGTTTGATGTAAATCAGATGGGCCCCTGTCACACATCTGGTCTCTGCACATCTGGACCTGTGCAGATCCTTTCCTGGTTTCCGCATGCACATTTGACAGGTGGGACAAGAATGCAAGGCAGTTGCATCCACAGGCATCATTTGCATGGCACCTGCTGAAATTCTCTCTATTAAAAGTGCAAGAAGGAGTCTTGTCCACTTTCCCAACTGACCAGACTAGCAGTCCTCTGCAAAGTTTAACTCCAAACATATTGCAACGAAAGAACAACACAGGCCCTTTGGGGTAAAATCGTAAAAAAAGCTAGACTTCAATCCTAAAAAAAAAAAAGCTCAACATTTTCAGTCGGCCCTCACACATGTTCACTTCACCAAATCTGGCCCTCTTTGAAAAAAGTTTGGACACCCCTGATTAAGACAGAAAAACAAGCCCCACGCCATCTGAAAATGGCCATCTCCAGCTTCAAATTCCTGTGCAACACTTCAAATTTAAATAGATAAGGGGTAATTAATCTTAAGACATTGAGACTCATATTGGCCATGACCCAACCAAAGTTGAATCATTTCAGACCTTGAACATTTCAGCCACAGTGCACCTTAAATTGTATGTAAATTCAAAGTATTATTTATGAATTTGAAGTTTGGAATGGTTTTTTTTCAGAATCAGGGCTTTTTTTCTCAGCCAGAAATCGCCAGAAAATCAGTTCCAGCACCTCTCGGATGGGCGCCATTGCCATTATAAGAGAACGAGGAAGGCATTCGTGGTGAGTTCCGGCACCTCTTTTTCTAGAAAACTGGCACTGCTTCAAATCATTTTCCTACCTTTCTTCAGGAGAAAAATGCTGCAAAAGGTTGAGGTTAAGCACATTTTTGAGCCAGATTGACTAGTATAAGATAAGAGGCTGGAAGACCAGTGTGGTCTATTTATTCTCTATAGTAGGAGTGTCACCTTCCATTCAGATTATGGAGATATAGGATTGGAAGGTGAAATATACTCAGAGTCGAGTGTCAATTTCATGCTCTTTATTCAACTCATAGTAGCAATGAATGAAACTTTCCACAAAACGTCTAGCTATATATACATTATTTACACAATAGGCCCTGCATGATTGGCTAATTCCGGGCTGCTCCTGTAGGCCAATCAGGTTGCAGATTCACTTCCTCCAGAAGCCTGATTGGCTGCTCCTGCAGGCCAATCAGGTTGCTGATTCACTTCATCCAGGAGCCTGATTGGGTGGCTCCTGCAGACCAATCAGACTGCTGCATTCTGGATCCTATTGTTCTAGGATTCAGCTCAGTACATAACAGAAGGGATGACCCACAACAAGTGTTTCGGCCAAGGGACCACAAGACGAATGGGGTGAGCAACAAGCTGCTTACACCTCAGTCGGTAGAGCATGAGACAATTAATCTCAGGGTTGTGGGTTCGATCTTTACATTGGGCAAATGATTCCTGCATTGCATGGATTGGACTTAGATGACCCTTGTGATTCCTTCCAATTCTATGATTCTGTCAAAGTAGAAAGTCCAATTAGAAATGGAAATTGAAAAGAAGGGCTCAATTCCTGGCAGGTCGGGAATACTCAAACAAGAGAGATTATGAAGCCTGACTTACACCAAGCTTCTCAGAGCTGAAGGAGAAATGGCTTGCATTCTTAGGTACTCAACACTGATTTGCTTCTGAAAAAGAGGGGGAAACAGACTGTCAAATGAAGACCGCTTGGGTGGGGATTGAGCAACAGGCTCTTTCAAAGTCCTCCAGCCTTAACTTTCTTTATAAAAACCCAATAATCATAAGTCCTGTCCTCCCGTTTCCTCTTTCAAAATGTGACGAAAAGTATCCTGGTGGGCGGATTAAAAGAGAGCGGTTGCTGCAATAAATATTTCTTTCCAGGACAGACTTGCCGTGGCGGATTCCGCTGTCTCCTAATGAAACACAGGTGCCTTCTCCATGCTGTGACCTTCCTTCCCTCAGTCCTACGCCCTTGTGAATGGGATCTCATCAGCTGGAAGGCAAACTGGGCCCTCTTAGGCGCCTCCTAATTGTTTTAGGCTTAGGACTGTGCCTACGACAAAAGAAAGCATTCCTCAGCTGAACCTGAGTAATACTTAATGAGTCCTTGTATCTTGTGATAAATTTCATAATTATTCAGCCCCTACTACTAACGCCGAAATTCATCAGTCAAAGCAAATTAGCCGAGATTCATTAGAATAAGACATCGAGGAGCCACATGTACTTTATTAGCCTCTTACACCAATAGTTTTAATTGGGTACATATTTCACAGCTTTGGAGCTACTCAACTGAAGGGCTCCTTTTATCTCTTTTATTTACAGTAACAAGCTATCAGACAAACAGCACCATAATTAAACTTGCATGCAGCAAAAAAAATAAAAAATAGTGTGTGTTTTTCTCCATTAACATCAAGACTATTGAAATCCTGAAGATTTTGTAAACCTTATTCATCCTACGCACAAAGAACAGGAAGCAACAGGAACCTTGAGCAAATGACTTTTTGCAGTCTCTTTTCCCCCCTGCTTGGTAGTTTCCCTCTATTTCACCTTCAAGTTGTGGGGTGTGGGGAAGGTGGGTGGATAGATCTCTCCATTAGATATTTTAGTGATGAGAAAAGTGATTAAAATCCTGAAGATTTTTAATTATTAATACGGAATGTAAATGATGTTATAAAAAGGGAAATGCGGGAGAAATTTTACACATTCATGGGATTTTTTCGCTCATGCATAATAATAAGTTGAAAACACTTTGGTTATAATACTTTCTAAATTAAAAGGGAGAAAATAGCTGTTTCACCAGTGTCAATAAATGATAAATGGCGCCATCTGCTGGCTAACGTGCAAAACGCGGTGCTCCCGTTAAACTGAAGCTTAAAAACTTGTTCTTTGTCCGCCAGAACATTTTGTATATCTCCAGAGACGCATATGCCAAGAACTGAACCATGGCCCCGAATCCTCATTCTAAGCAGTTTCCTAATGAAGATAATGAAAGGGCAAGTTATCTGAGATCCTAAGACACAGCCATGGTGCAAATGGTTGAAAGGGCAGCATAAGTGGAAGGCTGTGTATCGGGTATCATGTTTAATTACACGTCTTCCCTGTCTCCTCGGTTGCAGGGAGCGCGGTGCCAGCATCCCTCTCTGAGCGCGGGCCTGTGGAGGAGGGAGAGTTAATGAGCTCTTGTCTCTGCTCCTCTGGCACACGAACCGTGGCACTCGCGAAGCATCTCCTGCGATAATCCCATTGCTTTAACACATCGCTATGCAGCCCCCCATGTCCAAACACGGAGGGGTTCCAGCACATTCCTCCGAACGAAGGTCACTGGAGGCTGAGGGTGCGTCTGTGTCGAAAGGCAGAGCGGGATGTGGCAGGCTCAGAGCAAGGCCCAGAAGTTTCACAGATCCTCCAAGTTTCCTTGTTTTCTGGGGACATCCCTGATTTGGAGAAGCCGCCCCAGTTTCTGATGTTATCCGGAAGGTCCCACTTTTCCTCAGGACGTCCTATCTTCACTGGAGAAATGTTGGAGGGCATGGAGTTCTCCGACTTCCTGAGCAATCTGAAGGCAATCCTGTACAGCCGTACCTTGGTTCTCAAACGGAATCCGTTCTGGAAGTCCATTCAACTTCTGAAAATGTTCAAAAACCAAGGCGCAGCTTCTGATTGGCTGCAGGAGCTTCCTGCACTCAGTCGGAAGTGGCAGAAGCAGCGTATGGGTTCCAAACAACATTCACAAACCAGAACACTCACTTCCGGTGAGCCAAAACGTTCGAGTCACAAGGCATTCAAGGTACGACCGTATTGGGACATTGTTTTTTTAATGTTTTATAATGTTTTTATTTATGTTGGAAGCTGCCCAGAGTGGCTGGGGCAACCCAGCCAGATGTGTGGGGTATAAATAGTCAAATTACCATTATGGAATGGGATGTCCTTATTTTCATCAGAGAAATGTTGTAGGGCATGGAACCAGTGCAGCTCACTATTGTCTGCTCCGACCAGCAAGCAGTTCTGCAGGTGTCCAGGCAGAAGTCTTTCTCAGCCCTACCTAGAGATGCCAGGAATTGAACCGTGAACTATTTTCATCAGAGAAATGTTGGAGGGTATGGTTTCAGGCCCAAGAATCTGAACCTACAGGCCTCACCACCTGCTTCTTCAGACTCTTGGTAGGCCACACACCCATCTCAGGACACTCCTTCTCCCCACACTGCTCTCCTTGCCGACTCTGTTCCATACGTCCTTGAGTGTTGTGGCCTAGCTGATATCTATCTTTCAGCCTTAATCATGTCCTTTTGCTTGGCTGGATGGAGGATGAAGAGAGCTGGGCACTGGGTAGGGATGTAAAAGCCTTGTACATGACTGGGATGTAGCCTGCTATACAAAGATAGGACTCGCATCCGTTGCTTGGCCAACTTTTGCCTCTGGCTCGGACTGCCGGTGGACCTACATTTTGGCAATGCTGTTTTTCTAGAGAAAGAGGTGCCAGACCTCACCATGAACACCCCCACTCTTAGAATGGCAATGGCACCCACCTGAGAGGTGCCCAAACTGATTTCCAGCAAGTTCTGGCTAGAAAAAAAGCGCTGCATTTCAGGGACCCTGAAGCTTGAACTGCTATGGTCTGGTTAAAGGTAAAGGTAAAGGGACCCCTGACCATTAGGTCCAGTCTCTACCGACCCTGGGGTTGCAGTGCTCATCTCGCTTTACTGGCCGAGGGAGCCGGCGTACAGCTTCCGGGCCAAGAGGCCAGCATGACTAAGCCACTTCTGGCGAACCAGAGCAGCACACGGAAATGCCGTTTACCTTCCCGCCGGAGTGGTACCTATTTATCTACTTGCACTTCGACGTGCTTTCGAACTGCTAGGTTGGCAGGAGCAGGGACCGAGCAACGGGAGCTCACCCCGTCACGGGGATTTGAACCGCCAACCTTCTGATCAGCAAGTCCTAGGCTCTGTGGTTTAACCCACAGCGCCACCCGTGTCCCTTGGTAAGGTCTGGTTAACTCCTCTAATTTTCTTTTCATGGGGTTGTTTCATGACCGATCGCCAAACCTTTGCCACATCTGTCAAACCTTGGAATCATGGAAACAAAGACAACAAAAAAATGAATCCATTTGGCCCAATTCCATGCAACTCCAATTGGGTCTACTAGACCCCCCCAAAATTAAGCACGGTGGGCTCAGGTTGCTTCTGGCACTCCTCTGGAACCAGGGCCCCTGAAGCTGAAGCTTCATGATTTTCAAAGTAGATCCGCCACTGTCATGGGACCCTTGGAGGTTTGCTGGCACCTGTCTGTCTCGGGAGACAGTGGAGGAGTGCACCTATCCAGCGTGAAGTCAAACTGCTGGCAGGTTTTAGCACAGAGCTACAGTTGCTGTGGCTGTGGCTATAGAGACCGATACAGGAGAGATATGTTTTGTTGCAGCTGGGGCAGATGAAGGCGTCCGGTTGTGCTGCTGCAGATGCTCCACTGTGTTCCTTCTCTCTGTGCTCCTCGCTGTGGCCATTCCTCCTCTGGTCACTGCTGTGGATACATGACTTGGCTGGCTGTCTCCAGGAGCTGTGGTCTTCCGCAAGGGATGGCCACATGGCGGGGTTAATGTTGCCAGCCTCCATGTCACATTTGCAGGCCTCTTTACAGACCTACAAGTCCCAACATATTTAACAAACCACGGTTACTAGTATTCAGAACTGTATGGTGTGTGCAGCCAGAGAGAATTGCCAAAACAAACTTGTGCTCCTGCGCATTTGAAAAATAAAAGTAAATATAAATTGGCGTGCACTGTTGCCATCTTACATTTGGGAGACAAAAGCCCCAAATGTTTTTTTTCTCTTTCCTTTATTCCTGTACCCTTCGCCAAACCACCTGCCTCTGTTTCAACCTCACCCTGCACTTCAGATGCTAATTGAATAATTTTTTAGGAAAACGGTATTCCGAACAGCAATTATGCAATTATAGCACCTTCTTGTTGAATAGCTTTGCTCCAGGTGTGTGTTCTGGAATAGGCCTATTAGTTTTTGTTGCAGGGGGAGAAATTACAGGATTTTCTTCCAGACTTGCAAAACTCATATAAATGTGTAGCAAACACTGGGTGTTCTTTCTTGGTTTCTGAATCGCAGGCAACAATCTCAGGAACCTTCAGTAAGGACAAAATGAGAGAAAGGCTGGCATTGTAAAAGGAAGTAGGAATTCTATCATTACCTTCCTCTTTTTCTTACTGCAAGACAACTACATATCAGCTACAAGATGGTTTCAAGAGTATAATAACATCCTCCTATCGTTACCTATGGCCACTCAGTTGACATTTCAGATGGGCCAACACCTCTCCACAGGAAAAACTGTTCCCCACCTCTGTTCCAGCCGGTCTGAAGTCCACCAATCTAGAGGACATGACAATGCCTCACCCTGTAGTAGACTCTTTCCATTCACAAGTGATGCCCACTTAATTTGCCATCACTGTTGTTTAAAAATCACCAAGCATAATACAGTCACCCTCAAGGGGGAAGAACACAGAACCAATTGTGTTGTGGTGACGTTCTAAGGATTGCTGTTTTTCGATTCTCACACTCTTTCAGAAAGTGCAAATTTGATAAGATTTGGCCGTAAATGTGAGCTGAATAAAATTTATCCTCCACCTCTGACACTTTTGTCAAGGAAAAATCAGACCCTCCAAGTGTCCCTATTTTCCAGGGACAGTCCCGGATTTACAGAAGCTGTCCCGCTTTCTGATTTGATCCCGGACTGTCCCACTTTCCCTTCAGAGGTCCCTATTTTCATCGGAGAAATATTGGAGGGCACGAAATATTTCTCTACCCCTTGAGTACGGCAGTGCAGCAAACCACTCCTTTCTGAGGGGCAGGTGAGTAATGAGAGATGGCAGAAGGAAGCATGGGAGCTAACTCCTAGGGGCCAAGGGGTCTTTACCCCCCAAAAACAAAAAGTTGATGGGCATTGCCATTCAAATGGTGTGTGTGCACCATGTCATGTGTTCGATTATGCGAGATCTGACTTACCTGGGCCCCCAATATTTTATTCAAGTTGGCACTCCTACAAGCAAGCAAAACAGGATCCCAAGCATAAAATGTTGTTTTTGATTATGATGATGATGATGAGCCACAGAGCTCAAGTTGGTATATACCGTATTGGCCCAAATATAAGCCGCACCCAAATATAAGCTGCACCTTTAAAATTAGGGGGGAGAGAAAAAAAAGAAAAAATACCGTATTTTTCGCTCCATAAGATGCACTTTTTCCCTCCTAAAAAGTAAGGGGAAATGTGTGTGCGTCTTATGGAGTGAATGCAGGGGGGAGGCAGGCAGGAAAAGCCCCCAAGAGCCGCACACAAGCTCCGCGCGGCTCTTGCGGGCTTTTCCCCAGGAGGGAGAAGGGACTAACCCAGCCAGTCAGTCCCTTCTCCCTCCTCGTAGAAAAGCCCGCAGGAGCCGGGCGCTCCTTAAAGGGTGCGCGGCTCCTGTGGGCTTTTGCGGGAGGTGGGGATATTGCCATAGCCACGCGCAGCCCCTCTGGCCGGGAGAGACTGCGCGTGGTTATGGCTTCTTTAGCCGCGCGCAGCCTCTCCCGGCTGGAGAGGTTGCAGGTGGCTAAAGAGGAAGCCAAGACAACGAGCGGGATCCATCCTTGGCTTCTTTGCTCTTTGGGGCTGGGGGGCTTCCCCCAGCAGCCCCAGAAGATCTGGGTGAAGCGGACAGGCTGATTTTTTTTCTTGAGTTCCCCCTCTAAAAACTAGGTGCACCTTATGGTCCGGTGCGCCTTATGGAGCGAAAAATACGGTACCCGAATATTAGCCGCTCCATTCCACGCTGCTCCTGGCTGCATAATAGTGGGGGCACGATGTGTTGCCAGCAGCCTTTCCCCTTCCTTGCTCTCTCCCTTCCCAGCCTTGGGGGAGAGGATGGGGGACTACTTGTAGGGCAGGCGCCGCTTTGCCGTGCTCCTGGCGCTGTTTGCCCTGTGCTCCTGGCTGCATACCGTAAGGTCGCGAATATAAGCCACACTTTAACTTTTCAAGTGAGGGGAAAGTGGGGGGAAAGTGAGGCTTATATTCAGGCCAATACGGTATGGACGTGAGTTACAACTGCCCTGTGAAGTAGGCAGGAGAGGCCAACCAGCACAAGATTACCCAACGAGTGTCATGGATGAGTAGGGATTTGAAGCCTGAGCTCTCTGGCCAAAGTCCAATACTCCGGTCGCTATACTACACCGAAGGATCATGCTTCATCCTCCGTGGTACATGACACTACTTGAACCACTGTCAGTGAAGCTGCTCCACAGGATCCAGTTACCAGGCCTCCTAAAGTCAGCGTTAAATGTTTCAGCTTGATTGGTTTCCGGGCTAGAGGGAGTTATACTTACAAAATTGTCTTTCCATTCATTTCCTGAGATCTGTCATTTGGCTGATGGGGCGTAACACTAAACTTTGTTGATCTGCACGGGCCTGACCCGGAATGGCCGTTTCTTGCGTTCCTTGGGTTACGTACAGAAGTACCTTTAGACCAAAAAGGAAAGGAAAAGGAAAGGAGTTGAGCTACTGCATATTCATCACCTATGTCTCAGAGCACCCTTAACAAACTACAATTCCCAGCATTCTCTTGGTGAAGTCATTTGCTTTAACTGTATGATGTGTACACAGCCATATTCTGTTTTGTCCCTCGAAGGAGCACAAGCCAATGTACATGGTTCTCCCTACCACTACCATTATACAGTGGTATCTCGGGTTACAGACGCTTCAGGTTACAGACTCCGCTAACCCAGAAATAGTACCTGGGGTTAAGAACTTTGCTTCAGGATGAGAACAGAAATCGTGCGGCGGCAGCAGGAGGCCCCATTAGCTAAAGTGGTACCTCAGGTTAAGAACAGTTTCAGGTTAAGAACGGACCTCTGGAACGAATTAAGTTCTTAACCAGAGGTACCACTGTATTCTCCCAGCAACCCTGAGAGGTAGGTTAGGCTGACAAAGCGACTGATTGGGGAATTTGAACCCCACTCTTTCCAGTTTCAGCCTGACAGTTTACCCACTATACTGGGGTATATTGTTGGCTCTTGCTGCATGGGCTCAACAGATCAATCAGTTGAAACTCATGCAATTAATTTATTAAATGTCTTCAATTGGGTGACATTATCTTACAAGAGCAATCAAAATGATCAAGGGTCTGGAAGCCAAGCCTCATGAGGAGCAGTTGAAGGAGCCAGGTATGTTTAGCTTGGAAAAGAGGAGGCTGACAGGAGATATGATCGCCATCTTCAAATATCTCAAGGGCTCTCACATGGAAGAGGGAACAAGCTTGTTTTCTTCTGCTCTGGAAGGTAGGACTCGAACCAATGGCTTCAGGTTACAAGAAAGGAGATTCCGTCTAAACATCAGGAAGAACTTTCTGACAGTATGAGCTGTTCGACAGTGGAACAGATTCCCTCAGGAGGTGGTGGACTCTCCTTCCTTGGAGGTTTTTAAGCAGAGCTTGGATGGCCACCTGTTATGGATGTTTTAGCTGAGATTCCTCTATTTCAGGGAGTTAGACTAGATGACCCTCGGGGTCCCTTCCAGGTCTACAGTTCTACGATTCGACGATTCTAATAAATCCATTTTTAAGGCAGAATTTGGGCACACACAACACGGGTAGGAAGTTTGTCCCAGGGTCATCTTTCCCCCACGTAGCAGGAAGGAAACTCAGTTCCTGGCAATTTTCCTATTTTGTTCACCTTTCCCCCTTCCACCGGCTGGTCTGGCAAAATAAATAAAGCGCTCAGGAGATTTCCCAGGCTTTATTGTGCAGTCATTGCAGAGTCACCCAGAGCAAGTGCTTATATTTCTATTGTGCATTTCGCTGAACCGAACAAGGTGTTCAACAGAACATTTTAATTATAATCCCATTTCTAACAGTGTGCGCAAAGGTGTTGAAGAAGCACAATCAAGCATGAAACAGAACGGTAAACATGCCATTTCAATTACGCTATTATGCTTATGTACATCACTGCAAAACATAACCTTCATATCTTCCCTGAATTGACGGGGGGGCAAGGGGGGGAGAAAATGTTCCAGCAGAAGAAATACCTTTTGCCTGACATGACGCGTCACCTCACCTAAGGGAAAGAACAGGACAGTAATTTGGTTTGGTTCACCAGTTCAGTGCAATCCTACCTAGTTCACACTTCCCAACACGATACATGACTGAAAAGAACACAGCGATCCTTCGCAATTCACGCTTCTCCAAATTTTGCAGTGCTCTTCTCCAGCCCCCCAAAAACCGTGTTAATAATTAAAATGGAAAGAAGCAGAAGTCCCAGCAAAGGAAGAATGGATACAAAAACCTATGGAATATGCAGAAATGGCGAAACTTACTGGAAGAATAGGAAATCAAAATAACAAACTTTTTTTAATAAAAGAACGGAAAGGGTTTATTGAATATTTACAGATAAGTTGCAAACAGATCAAAACATTGGCAGGATTACTGTAATAACCTGCAGTTTCATAAGGGTATATGAAGGGTATTTAAAGTGGATAACTAAACGAGTAAATTAAATGAATTTGGGGAAATTACAAGTAAGTTAAATGAGGGGGAAGGAAGTAAAACTTTGAAATGTTAAAATGATTGTAAAAGTAATGAATTGTATAAACTTGAAAAGTATACATAATTTTTTTATGGGAATGTGTAGATGAAAATAAAACATATTAGTAAAAGAAAATGTGCAGTATTAGGGGGAATTGCTTGCAAAAATAGGTACAATGCATATGAAAGTTGTGTACACTGGGAGAACTGTGCACTGGAATGCTGATGAACCTTTGTGGGTTAAAAATGCTGATATGGAAACATTGTGAACGGAAATTAAGGTTGGGCTAAATGTGTAAATGGGAGGAACCAAAGTACTCCATCCCTACCAGAAAGTTTGTCTTGGAGTCTGGATAACATCTTGCTGAATGTTTCTGAGGTTGTCATCTTCAAATACGTTTGAGTAAGGAACTGGCAAGCACGTAAAGAGATTTGTGAACGGCTAAAAAACATTGCCCTAGATAAATGGTCAGCAACTACCGGCCTCCTAGGCTAAATCTGTCTTGCTAATAGATGCTGTCTGCTCTGCCAGCCCAGCGAAGCACATCTCTGTCATCTGTTGCCTCACAGCCATGAAGCCTCCTCAGACGCCAGCTATTCAGGACAGATACCTGGGCCGAGGCCTGGGGAGCCCGGGCTTAAGCTGAAGTACTAGCTTAACTCCAGATTTGTACTAGTTGCCAAGAATCAAATGTAAATGAAGAAGAGTCTGGATTTGATATCCCGTTTTATCACTACCCTAGGGAGTCTCAAAGCGGCTAACATTCTCCTTTCCCTTCCTCCCCCACAACAAACACCCTGTGAGGTGAGTGAGGATGAGAGACTTCAGAGAAGTGTGACTAGCCCAAGGTCACCCGGCAGCTGCATGTGGAGGAGCGGAGATGCGAACCCAGTTCACCAGATTACGAGTCTACCACTCTTAATCACTACACCACACTGGCTCTTCATGATGAAGGACGGGGAGAGAATATAGCTTAGCAGCAGAGCCCAAGAAGGTCTCCGGTTCAATCTCTGGCACCCCCAAGTTAGAAGGATCAGGTTGGAGGCGATGGGAAAGACCGCTGCCTCAGACTCGAGAAATCCACCACTGGTCAGAATCGAAGAGTCAGAAGGGACCACGAGGGTCATCTAATCCAAGCCCCTGCAGGCCAGGAATCTTTTGCCCACCGTGGGGCTCAAACCCACGACTCTGAGATTAAGCAACTCATCATGTGCTACCAGCTGAGTTCATCCCAGCAGAAGAGGCACTAATGGCCTAGATGGGAAAACAGCACAACCTGTTTCTAAGGCAGCTTCACTCCTACAAGGTGAATGATGGGATCTTTTTATTTTCTGTTTAACGTGCAAATGGGGACCATGTGATTCTCTACTCCTCATTCGCCAAACTGACACTTTCAAATATCTAACAACGGTTTGCCCTTTTTTGGAGTAGCTTTATCAATGGATGGTATGAATAGCGTCCGGCCCCAGAAACACAATACAAAATGGTTTTGTTCTGGGTCATTTGTTTACTGCTTTTCATAATACATATCCCAGGGCTATATGATTATAAAACGCAGCATTCCAATAACTGCCTTCTATGTTGACATGTGAAAATTCTCTCATTGGGTGGCATCCGACTAACTTTGTACTCAGAGTAGACCCACTGAAATCAATGGACTTAAATGAGACTGCAGTCCCAACCCCCTTTACCTAACAGTAAGCCCCTTGCAATCAAATGGGGCGCACTACAGAGTAGACATGATTAGGATTGTAGCCCTAACTTACTTACTTCTGATTATTTCACTGCGTTGACTCTGAGCATAACTTAGTCAGACGCCACCTAATGATCAGGGCTTCCTTTGAGATGGGACTTAATTTCTTTATTTATGTCAGGGCCCAGCTTTGTAAGGTGTGACATGATAAAGAACAGAGAGTCAGTGAGCAGGAATTTCCACACCAGTGAAGAAGCACAGCCCATCTTGGACTAGAGAGCAGGATTGCTAAACCAAAGAAGAATGCGACTTCCAGGTAATCTTGAACCGTAACACCTTATTTTTCAGATATATATATAATTAACAGGTGTGCTGAATGATCTCGTTTTGAGGCTACTTCTGAGACCCTTCTCTATTCCCCCATCCCAGAGAGGTTTGGAGGTGGGCGACAAGAGAACGGGCTTTTTCTGTGGTGGCTCTCCAATTGTGGAATGCTCTCACCAGAGAGGCTTGCCTGGCACCGTTAAAGGTAAAGGGACCCCTAACCATTAGGTCCAGTCATGGCTGACTCTGGGGTTGCGGCGCTCATCTCGCTTTATTGGCCAAGGGAGCCAGCGTACAGCTTCTGGGTCATGTGGCCAGCATGACTAAGCTGCTTCTGGCGAACCAGAGCAGTGCATGGAAACGCCATTTACCTTCCCGCCAGAGCGGTACCTATTTATCTACTTGCACTTTGACGTGCTTTCGAGGTTGGCAGGAGCAGGGACCAAGCAACGGAAGCTCACCCCGTCTCGGGGATTTGAACCACTGACCTTCTGATTGGGAAGTCCTAGGCCACCCGCGTCCTGCCTGGCACCATTACTGCATGTCATTAAGCTCCAGGCAAAAACAGGCCTATGGCTATTAAACCATCTATGGCCTATGAAAGTGTGGGGAAGAGGACTGCTATTAGATTGACTATTTTATTATTAGGCCGTCTGTCAGTACGCTTTTTTAAATTATGTTTTTATCATTGATGTTCTGTAATGTGTTTTTAATATTGTACGCTGCCCTGGGATCTTTTGATAAAGGGCGGCATATAAATTGAATTAATGGTAATAATAATAGTAATAAATAATAACAATAATAATACTTTTCAAATCACAAATAGCAGGAAACTGCTTTAGTTCATCGTGATCTCCACCTGCAAACAAATATACGCAACTTTTTTTGCCTTCTAATTTGCATTTGACAGCGTATCTCAACAACTTGCATAACAGTCTTTTTTAATATATTTGTGGGTGTTTGCCTTGCAAATGGAGAAATGTGTGCCCGTGGTCTGCAGAGCTGCAAACCTTGTCATATATGTCCACTCAGCTTACAGTCTTTCACACTGTTTTGACTATATTAAATACGCTAATATCCCCTGGCGATTTAAGCCAGATCCATCTTCAGCTCCATGGCCCTTAATGGAATGGTTCAGGTGCTCTTTTCCTCAGATAGCGGTTACTGCTTTAGGGGGGCATTAGTGCCCTTTTGTCACGAAAGATTTCAGTGCACTGATCATCGCATATCTGACAGATCCTTTGTCATCGTCAAGTGCCTTTTGTGGCTAATCCCAGTAAAGCTAAAAAACAAAAGGTCTCATAGATATTAGATCTATGGTGACATTACTGAATACACTTGAAGGCAGTAATTTTTTGTCAGGCTTGTGATAAGAAAAATGGACCCAAACAAAAAGATGATGCAAGATTGCCTTCTTAGCTATTTTATATATCAACTGCTATGATTGACATGTGGCCAAGCACATCCCTGCATCTAAGAATGCTGACAGAATTAAGCTACTCAGAAAATACCAAACAGGAAAACACAGATGGAAGAGAAAGGGAGAAGGTGTTTATTTATTCTGCTTTTAAGGTCTTCAGCTTCAAACAAACAGTAACACAGGGCAAACATAGCTTTTCTCCCAACCACCGTCCATAAATTAGTTTGAACTCGCTTGGGTTTTTTGGGGTTCTTTCCTTCCTTCTGTCCTTCATTCCATCGTTCCTTCTGTCCATCCACCCACCCACCACAGCTTTGTACTGACTGGCCATCCATCCATCATAACAGCAGCATCTGACGCTAGTGAAGACTGACAAGGAAAATAAAGTCACCCATCCCTAACTGCAACAAAAGGTCCACGTTTTAAACAGTTGTCAAGGCTGTATTTTGCAAGGTCCATCCCCGACGGAAACATTTGCGCAACAACCATCTCCACATCAAATAGCAGGGCCAGCAAGTTGGTTTGGTACTTTGCCGTGTCATGTGCACAGTATCTAGTTCCCATCCGTGTGGGGAAAGTGCACTAGGAAAGGCCGGTGGCCACACTTCCTGCTCTGCTGCCGTTACGCGACTCCAGGAATTAAGAAAGAGGCTATTACAGTCCTGGGACTCAGCTACATTAGTAAAGAAAAAGTGTTTTACATGCGTTATAACACTGTGGCACCAGATGGCGCTGTGGAGTCCCCTCTTTCGCCAACATGATTTCCCATTACAGTGGTACCTCGGTTTAAAAACAGCCCTGTTTACGAACAATTTGGTTTACGAACTCCGCAAAACGGGAAGTACAGTCATACCTCGGGTTACATACGCTTCAGGTTGCGTTTTTTCGTTTTTTTTTACGACCCACCAAAACCCAGAAGTACCGGAACGGGCTACTTCCGGGTTTCAGGGGTCGCACATGCGCAGAAGCACTAAATCATGCTTTGCGCATGTGCAGAAGCGCCGAATTGCAACCTGCGCGTGCGTAGACACACCGCTGTGGGTTGTGAACACTGTGGGTTGCGAACGTACATCCCACATGGATCATGTTCGCAACTCGAGAATCCACTGTACAGTGGTACCTCGAGTTAAGTACTTAATTCGTTCCAGAGGTCCGTTCTTAACCTGAAACTGTTCTAAAGCACCACTTTAGCTAATGGGGCCTCCTGCTGCTGCTGCTGCGCTGCCGGAGCACAATTTCTGTTCTCATCCTGAAGCAAAGTTCTTAACCTGAAGCACTATTTCTGGGTTAGCGGAGTCTGTAACCTGAAGCGTATGTAACCCGAGGTACCACTGTCGTGTCCCGGTTTGTGAACTTTACCTTGGTCTAAGAACAGAATCCGAACGGTAGAAAGGTGGGAGGCCTCATTAGGGAAAGCGCGCCTTGGTTTAAGAATGGACTTCCAGAACGGATTAAGTTCGTAAACTGAGGTACCACTATATAAAGTTTACAGCGCGTTTTCCTGAGACACTCTTCTGATGTGTCTAGATGCAGCCCAGGTTGTGTTTGAGAACAGCAAGAGAACAACCCACAGGTCCTATGCTTAATGTACTGCTGGGTTGTGGAGACCTAATCATACTGATGAATTAGTCGCAAGTCCACACTTCTAACACTGTCCCAAATGAACCAGTAACAAGTGAGGCTACATTTGAACCTACCTTTAGAAACGGCAATGGCGCTTACTCCTGTTAAATTCAATGCCTGTTATATATTCCCATGTTAACTCAATCAGTAATTTCATTGTTGGGGGGAGAGGGAACCAACCTCCCTATATATATACAGTTCACAACTTCTGTTTCAGAGGGGCTGAACGCTTTTTGTTTCTTGGAAGAGGGGATCTCTCCCAGATCTTTATCTCCTCCCACCCTCCCTGGGGGCTAATTTAACAGGTGCACCCAGCTGTCAATCATTTGACAATTCTACGATCCTGTGTCAGGTAGGTTTGCCATACGACAGGAAAATTCATGACATGTCCTGGTTTCCGGGTATAAAAATGGTGTTGGGGAGGATTTTGCTGAATCATCTGGTAATCAAAAACCCAGATGTATGTCAACACGATGGAAAAAGCAATGAAAACAGCCCCAAAAGCTTAAAATATTAAGAATATAAAAAAATGGGTGCCCCCACAAAGCGCCCCCAAAAAGGTCAACAATTTTGGTGGTGTCAGAAATTTACGGGTGTCAGGAATTCCACTTGTCGAAATATGGCTACCCTACTGTCAGGGAGTGTGCTGGCAATCAGCATCCAGCACCCAGCAGGATTTAACCCCCTGTTCGTCAGCTGATGAGCAGGAACATCAATCCTGCTTTCTGCCAGGGTCTAAGCAGGATTTAACACAGAGAGGCATGCACACCAGCAGAAGAGCAGGGGTTAAATCCTGCTGCTTTAACTGCGCGCACTAGTTCCCTGTGGGGACATGGGTGGGCACAGTGAGGGCATGATTAAACCCCACCCCCCTGCCCATTGGGGTGATGTTGGCTAATTAACAGTTGGGGGTGGTTTTTAAGAAATGGCCGCACAGGCCAAATTGGATATTGTATCACCGATAAGATAATATTCCATCTGCCGCTCCCCCAAATGAAAATACAATTCAGGAAGTTTTTAATGTGTGACATTTTAATGTATTTTTAATCGTTGCCGGAAGCCGCCCAGAGTGGCTGGGGAAACCCAGCCAGATGGGCGGGGTACAAATAATAAATTATTATTATTATTATTATTATTATTATTATTATTATTATTATTATTATTATTACAATTCAGGGTGCAAGGAACTGGGTAACTCACTGCATGCCCTGTATCATGCTCTGTATAGGCCAACTTTTGCATGATGATTAGGCTCTGTATCATGTAGTAAAGCTCACTTTTGAAACGGAGGGGACTTTCTTAAGTAGTATGTGATGAGGGGATGATATTGGATGTATGTGTTTGTGTGTGTCCAGTTCAAAGAAACAGAGAGATGCTACTGTGCAGGACCAATATATATATATATATATATATATATATACACACACACACACACACACACACACACACACACATATATATATATATATGTGTGTGTGTGTGTGTGTGTGTGTGTGTGTGTGTGATTTTCAAAAATAAAATAAAAAATTAAAGAAAAAGAACAAAGGAGGGAGAAAATAAAGTTACATCATAATATCATAAACATTCCGCATGTCGAGATTACTGTGAATCTCTTGACTTCCCCTCCATCCCATGCAATACTTCTCCAATTTTTCATATCTCCAGATGATCTGTACTATCTGTTACAACACAAGTGTACAGTAATTAAAATCCTGCTAATCTTTTGACCTGTTTACAATGATTTTGTATATACAGTGGTACCTTGGGTTACATACGCTTCAGGTTACAGACGCTTCAGGTTACAGACTCCGCTAACCCAGAAATAGTGCTTCAGGTTAAGAACTTTGCTTTAGGATGAGAACAGAAATCCTGCTCCAGCGGTGCGGCAGCAGCAGGAGGCCCCATTAGCTAAAGTGGTGCTTCAGGTTAAGAACAGTTTCAGGTTAAGAACGGACCTCCGGAACGAATTAAGTACTTAACCTGAGGTACCATTGTACATAATAAACATTTCCCATTTTTTTAAAATTTCTTTTCGCCTTGATTCCTGAGCTTCCCAGTTAGTTTTGCCGTTTCGGCATAGTCCATCAGTTTGATTTGCCATTCTTCTTTAGTCGGGATTGTCTCTTCCTTCCACCTCTGGGCTACCAACATCCGAGCAGCTGTTGTAGCGTACATGAACAATTTCTTCTGGGATCTCGGTACCTATAATTCCTAGTAAAAAGTCTTCTGGTTTTTTGACAAAGGTTGTTTTAAACATAGGACCAAGCTTTTGGACATGCCTACAGTATCTCCTTGAAACACAGCCACAGTGTTTATGGAACATCCGGTTTTACCCAGTTTGCAAGAGAGTCAGAAGTATTCCAGGTCACTCAGTTCCATGTTTTCTGGGCCACAATTTTAGAGCGGATGCCTTTTTTTTTTTAGTGTTTTACCTGATTTGTTTTTTTCTAGTTCCTCGCATAACTTCAGGGAAGCTGGTGCTTTAATTCCTCAAACTTGCTGGAGCTAAAAATGCCCATTTTTTTTTTAATAAGTTCCCTTTCAATATTAAACACTGTCGAACAGTCGCTTCTTGCAGTGCACACTTAACTCCCATTAGCATTAATAACAGTTATGCTCACATACTGAGCGCAGAATCTATCTTTCTTTGTCTCTTTGTACTGCACTGCAAGGAAAACTTTGAAGAAATTGAGAAAGGCAGGAAGAAGCAGTATATTAATTTGAAGCAGATGAAAGCAGAACATGACATTCCTAAATTTCATGGAACATACACCGCCAGTAACAAAGATGAGTAGAAATTTTCTGAATAATTTTGAACAACATTAAAATCAGTCTTCCCCGATTTTCTGTTTTCTTATTCATTTCAAAGCACATACATTAAACTCATTTTATGCTTATAATGTACATAATGATTCTGGACAACATGAGAAGGATGCTATGATTTTCTCCCCCCACACCCCCACCGTCTGCCCCATCCCTCCCTATTTCAATGTATAAACCAGTGAGCCAATTTATGCAGCTTAATCCATGGCTAAAGAAGATGCATCCAAAATTGTCTGTGATCATTACAAATAATAGCATAAAATGTTTGAGCAGAAGCGGTTTTCTTATCATATTTTCATTAAAACATCTTTTCACCTGCTTTGCTTTCCCCCCATGTCTGTTCCGTAACCTGCATCGTAATCAGTCTTATTAACTGAGAACATAAATATGATTTATTATGGTCTGATAATGGAAGCTGCGTGGTCCAAGAGAAGGGATATATTGTCCTTTGATAAAATGGCTCTTTTCTCTCCAATAGAGCTCTATCATGAGAGCTTGCAGGATGTTGTGAGTGATTATTTCCTAAGGGTGAGTGATGGCAAAACCCTACAGAAAATTCTTCTTGTTGGCCACGACATCCTCCGAGTGTCCCCAAATCTCACTGAGTTTGACAACCTGCAGACACTTTTGATGAACTGTATTCTTCAGTCAGAGACAGCCTGTCTGGGTGGAGAAAAGGGAACCTTTATCGTCTGATCTGCTGTTATTGTCTTGATCTTTTTATAAGCAATCTCTAATGCACACGAATATAATATCCTTTCGCACAAGTGCCAAGCATAATAGAAACGTAGTTAAAGGACCCCTTTTCTCCCCGTTATGTAAATGTCCTAATGCCATAATTAGAAAAGATGGGCTGTGAATGATAGGAGCAAGAAAGGGTAATCAAAATGTTATAACATTATCTTTCTTTTTTTTAAAAAAAATACCCCAATCCGTGCATTTACAGCAAGATACGGAGACCCAGCTGAGTATTGAAGCCTTTGCCTAAAAGAAAATAGCTTTCAGTAGGACGCTGGCGTTGTATTTTCATAAAGCAAGCAAATGGCAGCTGGCCTTAAGCCAAAAATGATTACTTCACTGATAGAACTTGGAAGAAAATGAGTATCCCGCTCAAAAATCCCTGTATGACTGTTAACTGTGAGAACAAAGGGCTATTAATAAAGTACAGCACTTGGACAAATGACTCCTCAAACCCAAATAAAGTTCTCCAATAAATCTCTCTTTTATCTACTCCCCAAAGAGCAAACATAACAAAGCCCTTTTCAATTAAAAGATGCATCCCCAAGCATAACACCCACATTTCTCAGCCAGCTTATTTGTCTGACAACAGGGAAAGATACAGTACACAAGGTGCTTCCAAGTTGTCCCGTAAAACAAGTCACCCCACCTCTCCTAAGTATCTGGAAGTGGCATGTTCCAACATTAAATGAATTTCTGTTTTGGACCAAGCTGAAACAGCACCAAGGTAGAACCTCCTTGCCTTTCTCCTGTAGCAACTGCTTAGGATTCAGAAGGTTGCAAGCGCCATTGGCCAAGCCTCCTATTTGAAAACCTGGACAGCCATCGACACAGCCAATCCTGAACTAAGCAGGTTAAAGGCAGCTTCCTATATCCCAAGTCATGTTTGGATGACAGTGTGGTTTAGACCTTTTCAAAATAAAAAGAGAAAAACCCTGGAACCACTCAGCTGATTTGCATCTAACAAGGTGTCATTGAAAGGTCTGTGGCACGTCTCCAAGACCTGAAAGCCGCAACTGAATTAAGTGTGCTCAAGCCAGTTGAGATCTACTGCAAGCTTTATCAAGCATAACTCTTTGTTGGATCTGGGCCATGGCATTTAATTTACCACAAGCAGCTCATGATTTCAAACGTCTTCATAATACAACACAGCGCCGTCCAACCCTGCGTTGCCGAGATCCTCTGTGAAACCGGAGCAACTGAGCCAATGGCAGTCAGAGGGTTCTACATCGCCTCTGCCTCCAGAGCAGCGTCGAAGCGTCAGGTTCTTATTGCTGGCATCAGTCACAGACATAATCAAGCTGGTGCGATTTCTGGGAAGTGGATCTTGCATCTTCTCTAGAGGCAAAGCTGAAAACGACTTGCAATCAGGCAACTTCGGTCTTTAATATTAATGTGAAACGGTTGCTGTTCAAGGTAAGTCAGGACAAACGCAATGTTAGTCCTGAAAATGCAAGGAAGGAAGGAAGCCTGCTCCCCGAATTTACACAGGTGACACTCAGTTTCGCAGGGGTTACAGTCCAGGGGTAGCACATGAAGCCAAACTTGCACATAGTCCAAACACATTGGCTTCAATGGCAAGTGGAATTGCCAAAGTCTCTCCCCCCCCCTTTTTTTTATTTTTTAACTTTTTTGGCCAAGCTCATAAAACTGAATGTGCACAAGCTGCAAGTTACCTGTATTCTGTAGAATGAGTAACACATGTATGACTCATCAGGGGCAATCCTAATACCCTGGGGGGGGGAGAGATCTGTCTGAGGGGTCACAGGGTTTGGTGGATCTCTTTCCATAGGCAAAGAAGGAGATCCATAGAAAGCTAGGCATTTGTCCTTCAGTGGCAGCACGAAAAGGAGGCATTCAGTCGGAGCTCCCTTTAGATTCCAACTTCCACAATGAAATGTGTGTTTGTCAAAGGTGGTGTTTTATCCTTTTAAAGTAAGTACCACCTTTAGTTGATGTTTGGGGTGTCCATATGGCTGGCAATGATCAAGGCACCCAAAAGCAAAACTGCTGACTTCTCCTAAACGGTCTTAATTTTTTTAAAAAAATATGTAAGTCGTTGCTCTTCCAAAATAAAATTGCATTGCGTCAGGCATAGAGCATACATAATTAATCCAGACATCTTAAGCGCCACAAATCAAAAGTGTATCAATCAAATCACAAAAAACCCCTTCTAAAATATAATTTAAAATTAAGCTGCAAAATTGTACGAAAGATAGCGATCAACAAACGAGACAGAGAAGAGCAAAACAATCACTGTACAGATGAGGAAAGTTCACTGTTGGGTTCGAAGAAGGAGGGATTGTAAAAGTTTTGAGGCTAGGCAAGTTCTGGCTTGTTTGGCAGAGCAGTTTTCTTTATTGCTATGTGTCTTCATCATTCTCGTTCATTTTTTTCTTCTTTTTCTGAAGGATCTGAGGCCCGAAGCGTTCATTTTGCAATTAGATCCACATATGTCAACAACCTTTTTAAATGCAAAGTACTCTCGGGCGTATTTCACACATAGGCACCATACCATACGAATGAGGCACCATGTACGCAGAATCGCTTCTATGTTTGTGCTGGTTTCCCGAAAAACTGAGGCAGCAGCTTTCCGCAGTGACCCTAACTGGTATATATGGAGAGTGTTTCTAGCATTCACCCATTTCCTTGCCACAACTGCAATTATGGATCCAGCACTGTTGAATGCTGATAGAAGCCAGGACCATGTGAAGCGGCAAATCTACCTGTGGCATTCATGGCAAAGAATCATAAAACCATAGAATTGTAGAGTTGGCAGCGACCCCAAAGGTCATCTTTACCTGCTGAGGTCCTACCTGCCTGTGCACTGTGTTGCCAAAGTGATACATGATCTGGTTATCTCCAGATTGGACTACTGCAATGCGCTCTACATGGGACTACCTTTGAAGGTGACTCAGGAACCATAACTAATCCAGAATGTAGCAGCTAGACTGGTGACTGGGAATGGCCACTGGGAGCATATAACACCGGACCTAGAGGCACCCAGTACATTTCCAAGCACAATTCAAAATGTTGGTGTTGACCTTTAAAGCCCTAAACGGCCTTGGCCCAGTATACCTGAAGGAGCATCTCCACCCCCATCGTTCAGCCAAGACACTGAGGTCCTGCTCTGAGGGCCTTCTGGCAGTTTCCTCATTGCGAGAAGTGAAGTTACAGGGAACCAAGCAGAGGGCCTTCTTGGTAGTGGCACCCTCCCTGTGGAATGTCGTCCTATCAGATGTCATGGAGATAAACAATAATAAGACTTTTAGAAGACATCTGAAGGCAGCCCTGTATAGGAAGTTTTTAATGTTTGATGTTTTACTGTATTTTTATAATTTGTTGGAAGCAACCCAGAGTGACTAGGGCAACCCAGTCAGCTGGCCAGGGCACAAATAACAAAATTATTATCATTATCTAGTCCAACCCTGAGCAATGCAGCAATCTCAACACATGGTGCCCCATCCCATTTGAAACCATACTGGGCCCTGCTTAGCTTTGCAAACAAACTAGCAGTTTTATTACTGCAGCGTATATAGGTTCTTGTTTCACCAGCAGTCCTGCCCATTGCCATATGCTAAACTGTGGATTTGCATCACAATTGGAACTTACAGTCCAATCCTGTAAACTGTTGTGTTCAGTTCAGTGGTTTACCACACTGGAATATCATCTTGCTTATAAAGTGGCAGTACAATGTATGTACATCCTTACCTGATCTGGGCAATACATTAAAGAACGTCATAAACAATGGTAGGATGGAAGGAAACTTTGTCAGCATAAAAAAAGGCAACCTGTAGTATCTAAAGCCGAAGCTATTGTCCATTAATTGCTAGAGAAATACTGGAATTGCAGTAGGCCTTTTTAATTGCTATTTAGGGATTTAATAAGAGAAGAGCTGGTTGGGGTTTTCTTTCTAAAAGAAAGGAAGAAGAATAGTCGGCCTGTAATCAGTCTCACATGCCAATATGGGCTATCATATAAATGACTCGGACACTTTTGCAAATGCATTATTTACTCAATACCATGTAATGGGTTCAATGCTCCTTTTACATGCTATTATGGAAGTTCATAATTGCATACTTTTCAAACGGGTTATTTCTTTTAGGCAATAGCCTATAATGGTTCTTTCAAAGCTCTTGGGCTTTTATCACATGAAATCCTAAGTAGAGAATGTTTAGTTCGCTGCTCATTGACTAATATAGGGCAACAGTACTTCAAAGCTGTTATTGTCTATGAGTTCAGCACAGACAGCTTGCAAGACTTCTTCATTTTCGAGAGCAAAAAACCTTCGGTAAGATGAGCTGGGTGTCCTGCTCATTTTGGATACATCATGTATCCTCATAATAATAACAACAATAATTTTTATTTATACCCCGCCCTCCCCAGCCAAGGCCGGGCTCAGAGCGGCTTACAAGCAATAATAAAAACAAGTTAAATGATTACAACTTAAGAAATAAAATAAAATACAAGATTAAAATATTGAAACATTAAAATATTAAAATGTAGCCTCATCGCAGGAGGAGAAGGAAAAGAAAAAAGAAAGAGAGGGAGGGAGGGAATCAAATTGGCTCCAAGCCAAAGGCCAGGCAGAACAATTCTGTCTTACAGGCCCTGTGGAAAGAAATCAGATCCTGCAGGGCCCTGGTATCATGAGGCAGAGCATTCCACCAGACTGGAGCCAGAGTTGAAAAGGCCCTGGCTCTGGTTGAAGCCAATCTAACTTCCTTAGGGCCCGGGACCACTAGGGTGTTGCTATTGATGGACCTTGAGGCTCTCCGTGGGGCATACCGGGAGAGGCGGTCCCGTAGGTATGAGGGTCCTAGGCCGTGAAGGGCTTTAAAGGTCAAAAGCAGCACCTTAAATCTGATCCTGTACTCCATCAGGAGCCAGTGCAGCTTGAAAAGCACTGGGTGAATATGCTCCCATGGCAGAGACCCTGTGAGGAGCCTCGCTGCAGCATTTTGCATCCTCTGGAGTTTCTGGGACAGCTTCAAGGGCAGCCCCGCGTAGAGCGAATTACAGTAGTCAAGCCTGGAGATGACCGTCGCATGGATCACTGTGGCCAAGATGCAATTTCTTAAAAAAATAATTTTTTAAAAAAATAATGACAAAATAACATTTCCGTGAGCAAATCATCCTAATTTGCCCATGGGTTGAAAAGCAGGTGGTGGTGGTTTTGAACTGGAAAATGGATGGAAGGAAATCTCCCTGCAGACTTGCATTCTGAATACACGAAAATGGTGGAAGGAGAAGCAGAAATGACGAGGATGAGACTGACAAATGCACAGGGATGTTGAGAGCAGAGCTAGCAGTCCCGACTGCAGTCTCCTCCCCTCCACTTCTCTTAATCGCAGCTAGCCCCCTCTGCATCCTCTATAATTCAAACACTAGAGAGGACAATCACTGCTCTGGAACAGTAGCACTGTGTTGCTATTATTCTAGAAAAAGATGTGCTGGAACTCACCATGAATGCCTCCCTTGTTCTCTTATAAGGGCAATGGCGCCGACCTGAGAGGTGCCGGAACTGAGGTCCAGTGAGTTCCTGCTGGGGGGAAAACCTGGCTTTTACAACAGTGTATATATGCACAATTCTTAGGGCAAATCTACTCCAGACTTAAAATGGTACTCAAGCCATCTTCCCATGAAATCCCAGGAAATGTATTTCGACTGGGTAGGGTGGGATGTTAGAATCCTCAGTGCCTTGATGGGTAATCTGATGGAAAACCAATCCAAGTTTACAACATGGATGTGTCCATCATGTGCTCCATACTTGGGGCTGAACAAAACCCAATGTTGATTGGTCCTTATGTACTTGTCTTTTCTTTTCTTTTCTTTACTAAACTAGCAGTATCTACATGGGCCCAAATCAGATTGGAAAGATGGAGTGAAGCAATGTAACCCTTTGGGCTCCATCCAAACTGGCCAATCCAAAGATCTTTCCTGCTGGGGCAAAGAGATCTGAATAATGACCATGATAGGGCAAAGAGTTTAAAGTCCCCCTCTTCCAACAACATGGCATTGCAGGGGTCAGCAAATTTTTTCAGCAGGGGGCCGGTCCACTGTCTCTCAGACCTTGGGGGCCAGACTGTATTTTGAAAACAAAAACAAAAACGAATTCCTATTCCCCACAAATAACCCAGACATGCATTTTAAATAAAAGCATACATTCTACTCATGTGAAAACACACTGATTCCCGAACCGTCCGTGGGCCGGATTTAGAAGGTGATTGGGCTGGATCCGGCCCCTGGGCCTTAGTTTGCCTACCCATGGTATTGATCCTGATCATTTCCCATGGCTGCTTCTGAGTAGCAAAGAAACAAACCTGCAAGGACCAGATATGTGCTTAAGGTTACATCTAGTTTGGCAATGTTGCATTCGCCAAAATGAGTAAATGATGACTAGCAAAAAAAAGGGGGGGGAGGAAATTTATGCCCATGACGTTTATAAAATGCAACTTTAACCAAGCTTGGCCAAGCTTGGCTTGCCTTTGGGTTTCCCCCCTCTAATTCGGCAAGGTTGTGATATGGCTGTGCTGCAAGATAAAACCGGAATGGCTTATGCACGTAGCATTTAACTTTAAGGATTCTTCATGGAAACTTACATGGCAGATCATTTGCATATTCAATACCAGTGACAATTTACTTCTCCCATCTGAGCAGGGCTTTCAACTGTGCCACTTGAACTAAATTAATAAACAGTAATTACAGAATGTTGTGCGAGCTAGCTGTTGATGTTGAGCAGATTCTAATCAACACCTTCTTTTAAGGGCCAATTAAAGCTGAATGTATGCAATATAAACATCTTCTTGTATTTAGACATGAACTACAGAACAAGTTAGGGAGGGGGGATTTAAAAAATGCAATTACAGCAAGTTGATGATCGAATGGAAAGAAGCAGAGTCTTGCCCTCACACTCCATGAGCGAATTAAACTGAATTCATATCTTGCTGCTCTGTCCCCCACTTACTTTTTGCAATTCATTGCCACAAGATGTGAATATTCAATAACGCTGAAGCTAGATCAGAGTCACTCTCCATAAGAAATGGGAAAGTCTCTACCTCGGACTTAAGATGGTTTAATAGCTGCCGCATCTCAGGGATCACTGGGAAATGTAGTTCTGGACACATGAAGAGCAAAAGATAGAGACTACAATTTAGAGGAGTCTTTCAGGGGAGCCATGACAGTGAAAATGGTATACAATATAAATCTGTAGCGTAGATATGCTCCAAAAAGCAGAGAAGAATTTTATGGACTATCTCCAAAGCACAAAAGTTAATACAATTCGCCTCTCGAGGAAAATATTTGGATTCATAGCACGGTGCCAAATATTTTCCCTGCATCTCCCACCCCTTAACTATTTCCCATCCATTAATAAGAAAGGAAATTACACTCAAAAATTATCAAACGGAAGAGAACAAATCAGTGAGATTCTTATGGATGAGATGCAATGGTTGTTTGTGTTTTTTTTTTGTCATGCTTACCTTATTTTTTGTTGATTCTTGCTTTCATTCTAGAATCATCTTACCACTGGTCTGCACTCTGCAGCCTTCCTGGGTGCCCATGCTTCAATTGTGCCCAGGGGAACCACACAGCCTTTTCAGGTGCCCATGTTTATATTAAGGCCCACGAGCAGAAATTGTCCCATGGGGCTTTTTCAGATCAGGAGGTCCAGGCAGCCAGGGAGGCTGCAAAGTGCTAGATAAGTGTTCACTTGGGGGGTGGGGAATCACCCTCAATCACCTCACAACAATAAGGTAAGCTCAAAACACTGTACCCACCAAAATTCTAAAATATTCTGAGAATGAGCTACAAAAATGGAAGCCTCCTTCACAGGGGAAGACTTTCAGGAAACCGGAGCACTTGGCACAGCACTAGAGCAAGCAGTACAGATGGCAGCGAATCCTGTACAACATCAACAAAAGCACTTAAAATTGCTATCCTTTTATCCACGCAAACACAGCCATAAGCATCATATCCAGAATTTGAGAAGCTCTTGTATCAAGACAGCTAGTAAGTTTTGCCTCCCTCATCTAATGGCAGAGCTGGCCATTTGGCAAAGCGAGGTAGCCACCTCAGGCAGATGATTTTGGGGTGTCATGAAGGGGCAAGACGTTGTCCATTTAATATTTGTTTATTGTACTTTCACAGCCTGGGAGAGGTGCTAGTGGGATTTTTCTGACTCTGGTACCAAAACAACTTGAGGGACAAGACTTGAATGTGGAAATGGAAAGCCTCTGCTGAAAACCCCAAGAAACCCCTGCATATGTGAATGGCTTAACTCATGTCCCCAAGGCTTTTGAATATGTGCCTCTGCTGCTGAGCTGCTGTTTCTTTCCCAGGCCCAAACGGGATGTTTGCTTAATTACGTGGCATCCAGCTATGTATCTTGTTTTTTCTCCAGCCATTTCAGGCACAAGGGAGACCAGTTCTTACAGGGAACACAGCAAGCGGGGAGGAGAGGCTTATCTCTCCATTCCTCTGCCACAAGCAGAATGGAAAACAGCTGCCCCTCTGGGCACAGCTAGGAGCCTGGGGAGGGGGACTTTCCAATGGGATGCCATGCAGAGGGCCTGGTCTCCATGCTGGTCATATGGGGGAAAGAGATTAGTCTTCAATCCCTGCGGACTGACTTCCCAGCAAGAATCAGGCTCTCCAGTGCCTGTAATTACTGTATTGAAAGAAAAGAAGTTATGCAGTTGCATAACTGCAGGAGCACACCCTGGAGAACAGCCACCAGTCAGTGTGGATGAAAGTGAGGTGGAATCTAGACACATATTAAAAACGCTGTGAAAATGCTTTTTTAAAAGAAATATTAAAAATATATACTGTATTGAATTTGCCATTAAGCTCACGATCGTCATCTAGTGTCACTTTTGTATAATGCACTTAAAACGTTATATTTGCAGCTGTATAGCTGAGTCCTGAGCTGGATAGACCAGGGGTCCTATTCTGCATACATGAGTTTCCTGTGTTCCCTTGTCCAGAAGAGCGAAAGGAAGCTCATCTGTCACTTTAAACTGAGGCAGAGGAGAAGGGCATACCAGCGTACGAGAGCCAGTGTGGTGCAGTGGTTAAGAGCGGTGGACTCGTAATCTGGTGAATTGGGTTCGTGTCTCCGCTCCTCCACATGCAGCTGCTGGGTGACCTTGGGCCAGTCACACTTCTCTGAAGTCTCTCAGCCTCACTCACCTCACAGAGTGTTTGTTATGGGGGAGGAAGGGAAAGGAGAATGTTAGCCACTTTGAGACTCCTTTGGGTAGTGATAAAACGGGATATCAAATCCAAACTACTCTTCTTCTTCTTCTTCCTCTTCTTCCTCTTCTTCTTCTTCTTCTTCTTCTTCCAACTTTCCCCCATGCAAAACTGGGGTGCATGTCTTCTGGGATGTGCTCCCGGTCGAGTCACGTGACCCACGCCTTGCTCTCCCCCGCAAAAAAGTGCTGTTTGGGGGGGCAACATCTCACATGGCGCCAAAAAATGTGTGTGAGTGCCACACAAGATGGCAGTCCCGAGAAAAGTGCTTTTTCAGGGCGAGAGCAAGGCGTGAGATCGCAGCACCCAAAATGGCCGCCGAGATCTCACATTGGGGAAAAAGGGATGAGGGGGTAAAGGGTGCCATTTCAGCCCTGGTTGCTTATGTGAGCAGGTAAAAGTATGTAAGCATTGGCTGGCTTGTTCCCCAACATGTGAGGGGGGATGGCAAGAAAGAAAATCACCGTCTTCATCTTCTGCCTCATGAATGTACCTTGCCTAGGGGGAGGAGAGTGTTGGGTAGAGCTGCCATACGTCTGGATTTTCCCAGACATTACATCCGGGGGGAATTTCCAAAATGTGGCACTGGTTTTTACTTTTTGAAATATGCCAACCTCCCATGAAGAATGCAACCCCTCAGAATTAAGGAAAGGGGGAGAAAAGGGAAAAGCTTGCCTTTTCCTGTGTTTGGTGTTTGATAAGCTCAGCTACATGCCCCAACAAAAACCAACAAGGCATAGCCATTCTGGGAAGTTGGGTAGGCCCTACCCTTGGTATCCTAGCAACCTGATGCTTCCTATTGCAACATAGAGGTGCTATCCTGCATGTTATGACTGCCTCTCACTGGCACAATAGGAAAACGCTGCGTCCCCGCCCTCCAAGTCCAGTCTAGCTACAGTTAGTGATACACTCTGCTCTCTACCGCCTACTCATCTTCCCTCTTGCTCATGGAATAATTTTTGAATTCTGATCTGTGGAGAGGGTGCAGTATTTTGCCTCGTCACGTAGCAGTGAACTTGATTGCTGTAGTCTAGCCTATGGCGGAAGGGAGATTGCTAGCGTGTTTAGGTGACTGTAAAGGCAGAGTCAGGAGATATACACAACAAAGTAATTAGTCTAGCAATACAATTGTCCAAGGGTGTTCAAAAAGCCCCTGTCCATGAATCAGATCTTGAAACACGGTTTAGAGTAGGAACAGAGCATGGGAAGGAGAAAATCTTTTTTCAACCCAGGAGTCCACAGCCATCCCTGGGTGGGCTTGAACCACCAACCTTCTGGTTAATCCACTGGCTTCTTTGCGGTTACAATAAATGTTGAGATCCTTCCTTCCTTCCTTCCTTCCTTCCTTCCTTCCTTCCTTCCTTCCTTCCTTAATGTTTATAGAACTCCAACTCATAAAAAATCAAGACACTGTATAATATAATCATTAAAACTTCATAAAGCCATAAAATTATAAAAGCATAAATTACAGATGCTGACCATATTGCTATACCTAAGCATTATTTGTCTGCCTGCCCATCTACTTGTTCAACTAGTCTGGTCTAATCTAACATAATCTGTTTTGTTTTCTCACATTCAGCTCTGCTCCTTTTGTTAATAAATTAAATCCAGTCCCTTGGGCACTTTCAAACCTAGAATATTGGTTTTCCGTTTTGGACAAGTGTCTTATGTATATGTGTGTGTGTGTGTGTGTGTGTGTGTAAACAAAAACTCAAGACTGGTTAGTTTTACCATCTCTGACATCACAAAGCAAGCCCGGGTCTCAACACTTTTCTGTGTACGCCCCAAATTCCATGCATAACTCTAACGGGTGATTAGTCCAATTAAATGGACAGCAATTTCAATGGCTTATGCAAGAGTAGATGGCACACAATATGCAATTTCAACTCTCTCTCTCCCCCTCTCTCTCTACAGTCAGGGTTTTCAATCCTGCCACGAACTAAATCATTTTATCAGTCCCTTCTTCCGTCTTTTTAAACTTGTCCCATTAAACTACAGACCTGGAACATATTCATGAATAAGTTTCTTTCGGCTTTAACTCTAGTAGTTCCTGACATAACAAAAAAACTGGTAATTAACTGGCTCGGAGACTTTTACAATAGCCTCTTTAAATAAGTTCCAGTATGTGGCATTTGCAGCATGGACTCTGCACTGCTGATACTGCTGCAATACACCCTCTATTAAACAAGCTGTATTGCTCTGAATCATCTATATCTAATAGCTGTGGGGGTTTTTTTGTTTTGTTTTGGTTTGGTTTTTTTGTTCTGCAGCTTTATCTGAGAAATACTGAGAAGTCCTCTCTGCTTTTCAGATTGTTCCAGACCTTTTGCAGGAGGTTGGAGGATATAACATTCATGCATTTGTGCTAGCCATGTGATCCAACGTTCTTTGCCGCCCCCATGGGCTGGAAGAAGACAGGGGCAAGCGTTGCTTGCTGGGGATAGATATATTGGGTGTACAAAGTGACATGGCCATAGCCACACACTCCTACAAGCCCATAACTTCCAAGAGGAGAGCAAGTCATCACTATTTCTTTAAAAATAAAATAAAATAGGAAGGCGGAAATCCCATTGTCAGTGCTCCCTTCCAGTAAGATTACTAAGATACCCAAATCACTTACTTCATTCCCTTGCAGCCTAACAATGCAAAATTGGAAGCAAATCCTATCATGTCCTTTGAGTGGAATCATAGCATCATAGAGTTGGAAGGGACCACGAGGGTCATCTAGTCCAACCCCCTGCGATGCAGGACTCTTTTGCCCAACGTGGGGCTCAAACCCCATATAAGTGCTATATGGATGGCACAGATTCAAAGGCTTAGATCTATTTAAAATTATATTGTAAAGAAACAAAAGCAGTGTCTTGTAACAGCACTGTGTCTGTATGGGATGACGGAAACGGCTGTTATTTATTATTACTGGAAAGCTGTCAATTGCATTCAATAGAAATTAATATCCAGATTAACCCTAGGGAAGAACCAAGACACAACATGCAGCAGACTTCTGTCCAAATAAATGGTTCGTGAGTAATTGAGCGGGTACTTCCTGCATAGATTTCCTCTCTCTGATTGTTATTTTTGTTTTTGTTTTTTAAAAAAGAGCTGTAAGAAATCCACTCCAGTTTGATCTTCTCGCAATTGCAATATGATTTGTGAAACAATCATATTTTACAGACCAAAGCTGCATCTGTATTGTTTCCTTATTCTTCAGCATTGTCTCCTTCATCTGAAATGTCATAATAAAATAAGCGTTTTATACTACAAACCTCATACCAGTGATGTAACTTTTTCTAAACAGTGCAGCCAACTCAAAACGGAACTCTAAAATAATCTCAGACATAGTAATTGTGGGTTCCAAATTGCTGAAGGTATCAGCAGACGGAATTGCGCTATTGTTCATGGAAGACGTATGTGCTTAAACAGCTGTTAGAATGAATAGTTTTAACATATTAATAGTGAACTATTTTTTCCAAGCACCAAGCCAAAATAGGACCACCCACACAACAAAGGGAGGTGTCCTCTTCTGGTCTGGTGAAGAAGTCCATTGGGCAAGGTAGGTCCGGTGTTGCCACCCCATGGAGAGTCCCAAGTACAACTTCCTCCAAGAAAGACCAGAGGTCAACGGTCACCTTTTGAGTCTCCACCTCCAGCCCCCCTCGCCTAGGCTCCACCCTGTTTGTAAGAATGGCGTTCTCTTAAAGGGCCAACCCTTAGCAGAAATTTGCAATAAAATTCTGGTGAATTTTGGGGAGGGGCTTCTTTTAAAGGGATGTTGAAATGTGAAGAGGTGAACAAACAACAAAAACCACCACCAAGTAACTCAGAGAAACTGAACTTGCCAGATTTGTCCATTCTCTAGTTAGGTGTCAGCTTTAGTGAGCCATTTCTAACACTTCATTTCTCCACATTATGTCTGACTATGGATGGTATACAGCGGGTGATACGTAGAACGAAGTGTGCGAAAAAAGCTCTGTATTCAAGAGGGAAGTAGGAAGGAGCCCTAAGTCATACTGGCCTCCATATACAGTATGGATCTTCTCAGTTCTCTTTTCCCAAGCCTTCAACCAGATACTAGTCACTTGACGGGCTAGAACGCTGAACATACAGTTTCTTGGTCTCACCTTTAGTGCTTGCATAGTGAGCCCACAAAGCTGCAATTTGGACCGTCGTGACTCCCAGCTACCCCTTATTATTTAAATTTTGATATGGGCTTTCAGACATTCCTAGGAAGATATACTCTGGCTCCAGATCTTTACATAAGCAGACCTTTACATGAGGATGCTTAAGTATTTTTAGAAATCTAATGAATGTGTGTGCGCACTTGAATACACAGAGATAAATAGCAGATCACCTGGCAACCAGGAAGCCCAAGCCACCGAATTCTAGCTAATTCTGCTAATAAAAGGAAAGAATTTGTAGGGGAGGGGCTAGGGAGAAACATCACCTACCTGGACATCACCTACCTCCAGTGAAAATAGGGACATCCTATTCCATACCCTCCGACATTTCTCTGATGAAAATAGGGACGTCCAGTGCTGTTTTTCTAGGAAAAGTGGTGCCACAACTCACAACGAAAGCTTCCTTTGTTGGCTTATAATGGCAATGGTGCCCACCTGAGAGGTGCCAAAACTGAGTTTCAGCGAGTTCCGGTAGGGAGGGGGGGAAGCCCTGGCGATGTCCTATTCCATACCCTCCAACATTACTCTGATGAAGATAAGGACGTCCTACTGTATCTTCCAACGTTTCTCCGTTGAAAATAGGGACGTTCTAAGGAAAAGCGGGACATTCCAGGATCAAATCAGAAACCAGGATGGCTTCTGTAAATCAGGGACTGTCCCCAGAAAATAGGGACACTTGGAGCATCTGCATGTGTGTTCCTAATGCAGAGGGCTCCCCACAAAGGGTCCTTACTGCAGCTGTATCAGTAGCAGCTGCTGAGATCCCCTTCTGAGAGCCAGTGTGGTGTAGTGGTTAAGAGCGGTAGTCTTGTAATCTGGGGAACCGGGTTCGCGTCTCCGCTCCTCCACATGCAGCTGCTGGGTGACCTTGGGCTAGTCACACTTCTTTGAAGTCTCTCAGCCCCGCTCACCCCACAGACTGTTTGTTGTGGGGGAGGAAGGGAAAGGAGAATGTTAGCCGCTTTGAGACTCCTTCGGGTAGTGATAAAGCAGGATATCAGATCCAAACTCTTCTTCTTCTTAAACACACAAAGTGGTCGGTTGTGAGTCATGGCATGGTATTTTTATCTCAGTTCCTCCGGCTCCCTTTCAATCTCTTGCTCATCTTGTACATTCAGGACCTACCTTTTAAATATTTTCAGGAGGGTTTAGGGTTGTTTTTTTTTTGTTTTTTGGCTGAGGCTTTTCCCTCCTTCAGATTATATTTCCTCTCTTCCTCTGCAGGTTCATTGGAAACCTTTGTTAGCTGCTAGATGAGATCTGTTTAGCTTGTTTGGGCATGGTATCAAAGGAAGCTTGACTCCGAGAAGGGAATGATTACATCAAGGCCTATAAAAGACCCCAAAGCTATTGCTACCCCAGTTTTTATTCCTATGCACATGGGGACTCATTAGTTTCTACAGGTAATTCTGTCGGTGCTGAAAGATCCCATATCACTAAATCTAGCATTCATGTATGGGATCCTTTCCATGGCTTCTCCTTCTCATTTCATCCCTCGGCAGAAAGGCACGTTTGAGCCATCAAGAATGATGAATTCAGTCTAGGGCTGTTTCTTCTCCCTCACAGCAGTTATTTCCTCTTGATTATTTTAAATCTATTGTATTTTAACTTATTTTCAGTCTGAAGCCCAAGGAAAGCCTTGAAGTAGCTAGCACAGTGTGATAAAAGTCTGCAAAATGTTTTTTGGCAAATTTCATTCATTCTAACAGGTAGCAAAATTTCAAAGCACTCCACTGGGACACTAAAATGGAGAGGGCTTACATTGGCAAGGAGGAATAGAGCTTGGCTCCGCAGCGAAGAATGTCTTCCGTTTCTTTAATTTTTAGCACTTTCAGAAAGGTAAGGTGTGCTTTTGCCCCTTCAGTGTTCTATGTGTGAAAAATCGATTTCTTATTGGGTTAAGTGCGCATATTTCGCTACCAAGATTTCCATTAACAATTTCTGGGCCTTAAAAAAACACACACAAAAAAACCCCCACCTATTTTATCTGGGGACCTGCTTTCTTCCTAAATCTGGCCACTGTGAAATTAACAAAAGCAGATTCACAACATAATGTCGAAGGCTTCTCCTATTTCTCAGAGTTAAACTGGACTACAGGCCGATGCAGGTAATTTTGACATTTTTCTCAATGAAAAGCAGAAGGCTGGGCGAGGGAGGTGGCTTAACCTTTCACCATGGGCAATTTTCCATTCAAATATCACACATACCCACCTGCTTCCCCCCACCCCACCCCACCTCCCACCCCTTGGAAGAAAAAAAGAGCTTGGGCTTGAATATTTGAGTTGAGAAAGGCCAGTAGAGAAAGAGCTAAGCACTCTCTCTCTCTCTCTCTCTGCCACTCCTCCAATAAAAAAATGAAGGCGGAAAAAACTGATTGAAGTGAGTGGTTTTTTAGTATGTCGAAGGCTAAAGATTTAACACCACCCACCTAGCCCTTGCCTTGCTAACCTAGTTCTCCTTCCTAGGGTGAGGGAGCCCTGGCAGACAGGGCTGAGCATGGGTTGCATTCCGCTTTTGCACCTGTAAGTGGCAGACAGAGAAAAATATATGAAAGAAAAGGCTGGTGAGCCCTGTTGGATCGGAGCAAAGGTTCATTTAGCACAGCGTCCTATTTCCCAATCGGCTAGCCAGATGCTTCTGGGATATCTACAAGCAGGAATCGTCCTCTTGCACCAGGAGCTGATATGCTGAGGTTTTCAGAGTACAGTCATACCTCATGTTACGTCCGCTTCATGTTACATTCTTTCAGGTTACGTCCCGCGGCGACCCGAAAGTACCGGAAAGGGTTACTTCCGGGTTTCGCCACTCACGCATGCGCAGAAACACAAAACGACATCACGTGCATACGCAGAAATGGTGAATCGCAACCTGCGCATGCACACATGTGCCGCTGAAGGTTACGCTCTTTTCGTGTTGCGAACGGGCCTAGAGAACGGATCCCTTTCGCAACCAGAGGTACCACTGTACGGTGGAACCTTGGTTCTCAAATGCCTTGGCAGTCAAACATTTTGGCTCCCGAACACTGAAAACCCGGAAATAAGTGCTCCGGTTTTCGGAACCCGAACATCCAGTGCTGTTGTTGGCTATTGTTTCCGGGGCGCCTGCGCCAATCAGAAGCCGCACCTTGGTTTTCAAACATTTCAAAAGTCGAACGGACTTTTGCAGCAGATTACGTTTGAGAACCAAAGTTCCACTGTACTTTGTTTTGGCTGCCCTGCATCCACTTCCAATCACTTTCATTTGGAGACTCTAAATTCTAGAGTTATGGAGAAAAGGGAGAAGGAACATTCCCTCTGTCCCCTTTATCTACACCAGGGATGGGGATTCGTGGCCCTCCTTGGAGGCTACATCCACCGCCTCATTGGCAGCCCCCCACCCAAATGCCACCTCCATAGCAGCTTCTTGGAAAATAGAAGGCACTGCTGGTCTCCTCCCACCCTTGTTCCCAATATAGATCTTGATTCCCCACCTTGTAGATCTTCACTCGCCCTTCCTTCGCATTTTGTGGTTCGCCTCAGGTGACTAAATGTCTCGGGCCAGCCCTGCTGCTTCGGTTTACGGTTGTAGCCTAAAAGTAATGAAAAAAGAAAAAAGCAGAACATAAAGCATCTTTTGGGAAACTCTTCTGCTGATTCCTGGTCAAAGAATGCTAGCAAAGCAGGGAAGGAAGTGGTGTAGTGGTTAAGAGCGGTAGACTCGTAATCTGGTGAACCAGGTTCGCTTCCCTGCTCCTCCACATGCAGCTGCTGGGTGACCTTGGGCTAGTCACACTTCTCTGAAGTCTCTCAGCCCCACTCACCTCACAGAGTGTTTGTTGTGGGGGAGGAAGGGAAAGGAGATTGTTAGCCGCTTTGAGACTCCTCAGGGTAGTGATAAAGCTGGATATCAAATCCAAACTCTTCTTCCTCCTCTTCTTCTAGAAGATAACAGAGAGGTTCTTCTGAGGGAAGACACTGGTGGGAACAAGTTACCAGGAAAACACTGGGATTTTTAAAGACCCTGGAACAAGGAGAGGAGGAAGTTTGACTAGGGAAAAGTGGATGAGGAAGAGGTGGATACATAAAGTGCTCCAAAATCCCTCTGGGCCAGGGCTTATTCTCCAGCAGGAACTCAGTTCCGGCACCTCTCAGGTGGGCGCCGTTGCCATTCTAAGAGAACAAGGGAGGTGTTCATGGTGAGTTCCGGCACATCTTTCTAGAACAAGAGCACTGCTCTGGACCACAAAAACGTGTCCGTAAGGCATCTCCTCTTCCCGGAGGGGAGGGGTTGTGAGTGGGAGCGGCTTCCCGCAGCAGCAGGGAGGCGTATTCGGCTCCCTGCTTCTGATTTGCCCCGCTGCTGCAACCAAGCCATTCAGCCTGCCATAGGGCTGGCTGGTGGGCGGGGTTAGCTGCATTTAAGCAGCCACGGCAGCGCTCTGTCCCCAGTCTGTTCCGACGGTCGTGGATCTTGTCTGATGCCCTGCTGGTGGCTAGAACCACGGCACGCCCCCCACTGACATCATGGGGAAGCTTCCAGTTGTATTTGCATCAACAAGCTCCTCCCACTGGTTGTTAACCCTGAAATGACTGCCTGCTGAGCAGGGTGGAGTCATGTATTGCTGTTTTATCCGATGCCTAAGCCAATACTACTCACATGCTGTAACCAATAAAGTTGTGGCCTTATTTTGCCCATTAACCAAAAATAATGTATCTTTGTGTCTTCTTATAATCCTATGCGGGTGGCGGGTCCTCGAGCCACAACAGTGGACAACTGAAAAAAGACAAGGTAACTTCATGCGCCAACCATGCATGCAGCCTAGGGAAGCAGTGTGAGCGCTCTCTCCCCCTCCAATTACGAGACGACGCTAGCTGCAGAGTTGTTAAAGCAAAGCATCAAACAGCCTTTGGATAAAGAATGACTACTACGTTCAGCATTAAAGGCGAAAATGAAGTGCAAATTTATAGGCAAGCGTACTAAGTTTTCTTTAATTGTGTTTCATCCTTCCTAATAATTTTTCATATTTTTCATATTAATTCTCAAAGTGCGCCGAGCCACTGATTTCAGGATACCATTAGCAGCAGTTTAGAAATGTTTCCAATAGGAGTCCACACAGAAATGTTTCTTGCTAAGTAGTTCTAGGATACTTGCGCCTGATAGGTTTCCCCATCTTCTCTGTTTTATCTTTGATATAATTTTTAACGCTTCTTATTTCTCTTGATCCCTTTGGCTAGCATGAACTTTGTGGGACCTTTGTAGTTTACAGCATCACAGTACTTCCCAAGATTTCCCCCCCCCATAGACATTAATTAATTGCCCTGCTCTGCCAAAAAAAGGGTGTAAATATAATCAGTTGAAGTTGTGTTTTACAGATGGGGAAGTAGAGCGGGGGGGGGGGCAGAATCTGCCGAAGGCCACAAAGTCTGTCTCTCTTCCTCCCTCTCCCTCTCTCTCCCCCTACCCTCTCTCCCTCTCCCAAAATAACTCACATTTCTGATTTTTTTAAAAAAATTCTATACTAGGACCACTAGAGGATTCTATTTTCATTTCCCCCCTCCCGCCCTCTTTAGAATTCTCTTTTAAAGAAACAGGAAACAAATAATCTGTTAAGGAAAGCAAACTCTCTCATCTCATTTTCTACATCAATTAGAAGGCTGCACACTTTTATTGCTGACTTTAGATCTTCCGTTTATGTGTCCCTGTACCTCAGGGAGAAACTCCCCTGTTAGCATCTTGAGGAGATATAAATATGGGCTTTTTAGGTGCCTGTGATAGCCCACAGAGCTGAAAACAAGGTGAGCCATTTGCCTTTAACGTGCCACCAGCACAATGCCCATTCGTTACTTTGTGAAGGTGAGGCTTAGAGAAAGAGATGGCCTTTGGGGGGCAATTTTGTATGTCATGAAACTGCCAAACCTTTCAGGTCTCCATCTACACTAGCGCAAACCTCGCAAGGCGCAGTTATGCCAGGTTATCATAGCTGACTCCATGATCTGCAGTACAGCAAGATTGTCCCAAGAAGTGCTATCGCTTCTTGAAGAATTCAGTCATGCTCATTCCTCTAATTTTCAGGTGCCCGTCAAGTGAGTCTAGCCTAAAAAGCCAACCAATGTTTCCATTTAGCCAACTAAGAACCTCTTCCCCAGGCATAGGCAAACTCAGCCCTCCAGATGTTTTGGGACTACAACTCCCATCTTCCCTAGCTAACAGGACCAGTGGTCAGGGATGATGTGAATTGTAGTCCCAAAACATCTGGAGGGCCGAGTTTGCCTGTGCCTGCTCTTCCCCATGTTGCAGCCTTCCAAGCATCCCTATTTTCCAGCGATGTTCCTGATTTAGAGAAGCCGTCTCGGTGTCTGATTTGATCCCGGAATGTCCCGCTTTTCCTTTCCAAGCTGTGTGTCGCGACACGCTAGCGTGTTGGCTGCAGTGTGTAGTTGTGTCCTGGGAATTGTAGTTTTACCCCCCACACACAGAGAGAGAGCATCCTTAACAAACTACCAGGATTCTTGGGTAGTGTGTGTGTGTGCTTCAAATGTATGGGGTATACATAGCCTTAGACTCTTTGTTATCATTCAAGCAGCAACCGTGGCGAAATCTACACACATATAAAAAATGCTGTAAAAATACTTTTTAAAAAATATGGTTTGAAAAATACATTGAATTTGTCATAGCTCACTTTCGCCATCTGGTGTCGCATTAGTATATTGCACTTTACAACACATTTAAAACATTTCATTTGCAGCTGTATAGCTGGGTCCATAGGATTGTGAGACTTATAGAAAATTCAATGTATTTTTAAAAACGCTTTTTAAAAAATCACTTTCAGAACTTTTTTTATATGTGTGTAGATTCCACCCTTCTCAGCTTGTCAAACGGCTTCCCAGAGCTGTTGTGTCCAAGCCTGAATATAGCTCTTCAAATGAAAACTTAGCAATGCTGATTGAAGAGCTACTTTCCAAATCATGGTTTATTTTTTGCTATATACTTGTATATATATATATCATCATATACTTGTGCTTTTGGTGTGTCGTTCATCTGTGTGAGATGTTACATTTGACTTTACTGGGTTTCCTATTGCTGCATGCTTGCTTCTGCTACTTGCTCAGCTCTCCAGTTTACTAAGTTCATGTTTAATTTTAGCCTGTTGTCTCAAGCATCCTTCCCCAACCTGATGCTGTGTCCAGATATTTTGGACCACAGCTTCCATCGCCCCTGAGTATCAGCTATGCTATAGAAGTTGTCATTCAACATATCTGAACAGAAGCAGGTTGAGGAAGGCTAGACCTTAGCACTCCTCTCCTGTTTAGAGAATTATCTAATGCTAGGGTTGCCATAGTCCCAAAAGTTAAAAGTTGAGCTTTGGTCAAAGTTGAGCTTTGGGGGGGAGCATCTCCCCAAAATTTGACCGTTTTTCTTTTTCTTTTATTTTTAAAACTTTTAGTTTGTTCGTTTACAAAAAAAAAAAAAACATTCTTGACATATGTCCGGGTTTTCCCGGGAAGACCCAGACATATGGCAGCCCAATCTAACACTGTCTCTTCTTCAGTGTTCATGGAAATGCAGCAATTACAGTCAAGTCACTCTCACACAAAACAAAATGGAGAATGTAATAAGATACCTCCCATGTGGCCAGCATGAACCAATCACACAAGAGTTGCTGGGGAACATTCCAGAATTAAACAGTAATGCATTTAAGCACCCCACCCCAACCCATTTCAGTAAATTAAATCACTAGGACGCGGGTGGTGCTGTGGGTTAAACCACAGAGCCTAGGACTTGCCAATCAGAAGGTTGGCGGTTCGAATCCCCGTGACGGGGAGCTCCCATTGCTCAGTCCCTGCTCCTGCCAACCTAGCAGTTTGAAAGCACGTCAAAGTGCAAGTAGATAAATAGGTACCGCTCTGGCGGGAAGGTAAATTGCGTTTCCGTGCGCTGCTCTGGTTCGCCAGAAGCGGCTTAGTCACGCTGGCCACATGACCAGGAAGCTGTACGCCGGCTCCCTCAGCCAATAAAGCGAGATGAGCGCTGCAACCCCAGAGTCAGCCACGACTGGACCTAATGGTCAGGGGTCCCTTTACCTTTACTTTACTTTACCATACCCTCCAACATTTCTCCGATGAAAATAGGGACGTCCTAATAAAAAGCAGGACATTCCAGGATCAAATCAGAAACCGGGGCAGCTTCTGTAAATCCGGGACTGTCCATGGAAAACAGGGACATTTGGTGGGTCTGGTTTTTCTGCTCAGGTAGATGAGGTTTCTCCTAAAAATGTTGCACTTCCTTGGAAGACGACATTCAGAACATTACAAAAGCAAGAGATCCCGAGACTTCAGAGTCTTTGCAAAGCAGCCACTTCAGATATGTATAATAAGGCTTCTTTTCCTGAGCTCTCAAAAGATATCTGCGGGCTTCTGCGGGAAGCTCTTTTCTATTCACCGAGATAAGGAGAGAGAGACTTGTAAAGTTTAGAATCATCCAAATGGCCCTGTTATCTGTCTAAAACCATAGCCAAATGACTCCTCCTTGGCGCTCACCCGTTGTATACCTTTTTACACAAATGACCTAAACTGGTCAGGTTCACATGTCCCCCGAGATGATCGCATTTCAGTGCTTCAAAAGAGCTTTGGTCTGCACAGCCCTGTAGCAGCAAATTTACACTTCAAAAAGCAGACAGCTTTCCCCCACATCTTATTCACTTAATGGGTGAGAATGTAAAATTAGTTCCGTTGCTGATGAGGACCTTGAGCCAAATGAAAAGTGTTCATTTGTCAGCACAGACGTACCGCCTGCATCATGATTATATAGCTAATCCAATAATGGCTCTTGATGCCGAACATTTATTTATACACAGCACATATTGTTATCTGTTGATCATCGGGAGTCTACAATTTTAGCCTTATTTTCCGAGCGCGTCGTTAGCTACAGCAACATCTCTCCGATATTATATGTGCTTAACGGGACCACAAATGCTCGCGAACAAAACCTCAGATTGATGTATTTTGCCCTGCTTTTGAAAGAATCAATGTTGAATTTTAGCTTATGGAGTTTGAAATATTAACGACGAATCAAGCATTTTAAGATGAGAGCCTCTGCATATTATTTAAAGCAGCACCAGATTAATTTTTTACACCCAAATGTTGCTGTTTCAGTATATGTTTTTATGAACTGATTTTGATTCTTCTTCTTTTTTTACTCCCCTTGAGTGTTAATGTTTAATGATCTCTGCCATATATATACTTTAAGAGAGAGAAAACTTCTTGACTTCAGATCGTCTTATAAAATTTGACTAACTGCACCACTAATTCTCAGGATTTTCTCCAAGAGTGTTAACATGTAACATACATACAAATTGTGCATTGTACACAGGATTGTATCTGGCGGATTGAAAGAAAACGTTGTAGGTGAAAAATACTTTGCAAGTGAGTGATATGAATAATATTTAGAATACGAATAATCAACAGCTTTGCAATGCTCCCTCGTTTTGAAGAACTGTACACATCTTTGAAGTTTAGGAACAAGTAACATGGCAGGTATATATCAATATGTAAGGGCAACATCCAGGGATAGCTCAGGTAGGAGAGCATTAGATTCTTTATCTCATGGTTGTGGGTTCGAGCCCAACATTGGGCAAAAGATTTCTGCATTGCAGGGGTTGGACTAGATGACCCTCATGGTCCCTTCAAACTCGGCAATTCTATGATGCTATCCATTGATGTTTGCCTGCTTGTCCAATGGAAATCTGCATGTACAGCAGGATTTCTGGTTTCTTTTCTCCCCCTCCAGGCCCCCTCTGACCACCACCACCCATGTCCCCCAAACCCTCCAGAGTAGATTTGGGAAGCTACAGGGGGAGAAGAAAGAGAAATCTCTTTGCAAGAGTGAATGCCTCTTGTATTCTATGATATCTCACCCACACCAATCCTGAAAGACCTACATTGGCTCCCAGTACGTTTCCAAGCACAATTCAAAGTGTTGGTGGTGACCTCTAAAGCCCTAAACGGCCTCGGCCCAGTATATCTGAAGGAGCATCTCCACCCCCATCATTCAGCCCAGACACTGAGGTCCAGCACTGAGGGCCTTCTGGCGGTTTCCTCCCTGAGAGAAGTGAGGTTACAGGGAACCAGGCAGAAAGCCTTCTCGGTAGCAGCACCCGCCCTGTGGAATGCCCTCCCATCAGATGTCAAGGAAATAAATAACTGTCTGACTTTTAGAAGGCATCTGAAGGCAGCCCTGTTTAGGGAGGTTTTTAATGTTTGATATTTTATTGTGCTTTTAACCCAGCCAGATGGGTGGGGTATAAATATATTATTATTATTATTGATAATAATAATAATACAAACATAAATCCCACCACCATTTTTTCATTAAGTTTAAATTATTAATGCTACCGTATCACACATTGTGCTGAATCATGTTCCAGATACAATACAGCATATGTAAAATAAATTTGTTGTGGTATTTAAATGATAATTTCAGATATGCAACATACTGAGAAAACTCCTGATGTTCTTTCTTTATTAAAAAAGAAAAAGCATGGAGTTAATTTGGGGTTCGTTTCCAAAAGACTCTACACACTTATTTGAGGAGATTATTAACTTTCTTTGAAATGCTCCCAGGAGAACTAGATCAGAAAAGATATAACAGAAACGTCAAAGACATACAAAAGAGTACCCTGTCCACAGAAGCATGCAGGACTTCTGATCCCAAACAGCATCTTACAAATTGAAGTGTTGTTGTTGGGGGTTTTCTCCCAATAAAATAAAATAAAATAAATGATGCAACTTTGGAGGTTGCGGGTTAGAATTTAAAAGTGTGTGCATGCATGTAAGAATAGGCCAGCACAGTGGTACCTAACTTAATTGGTTCCAGATGTCCGTTCTTAACCTGAAACCATTCTTAACCTGAAGCACCACTTTAGCTAATGGGGCCTCCCACTGTCGCCATGCCGCCGCCATGCGATTTCTGTTCTCATCCTGAGGTAAAGTTCTTAACCAGAGGTACTACTTCCGGGTTAGCGGAGTTTGTAACCTGAAGTGTTTGTAACCCGAGGTACCGTTGTATAAACAATCTGCATTCAAAAGAAGAGACCTCAATATGAAACCGCAACTTACAAGGTAGCAGCACAATCAAGGGGGTCAGTACCTGATCCTGGTGCTCACCCCTGACTCCAACCCTTGATTCACAAGATCATCTATTGAATACTATTACAATCCCAGACTAGGTATCTAGACCAAGGAATAGAAACCTGGGACTCCCAGGCAGTGGCGTAGCGTGGGGGGTGCAGGGGGGGCGGGCCGCACCGGGCGCAACATCTGGGGTTAGGGCAAATCCATGGGTTAGGGGGCGCAAATCCATGGGTTAGGGGGCGCAAATCCATGGGTTAGGGGGCGCAAATTACTTGCCTTGCCCCGGGTGCTGACAACCCACGCTACACCACTGCTCCCAGGGAGCTGTTGCATTCCATTTGGCATCAGGCCCATGCATTGTGGCCAATGGTAAGTGATATGGGAGCCGTAGTCCAATAATGGAGTAAATGGGGTCTTAGGGGAGGGGATAGTACCTCCAGTGGGGGGCACATCATGCTCCTTCTGGGGTAGTTGGTCCACCTTTGGTCCCCACCCTGCACTCAGATCTCACCCATGTCTCCTAGAAGCTGTCAGCGTGCGACAACAGCCACATCCCGGGAAACGGCTTTGACTGGCCAGCTAGACCAGGTGAGGGTAGCCGATGGATCTTAGATCCTTGGTGTGTTGAGGGTTTCCCCTGCATGTGAAGACAAGCTCCGGTGGATTGAGTGGACGAGATCAATAGTAGGTCCAGCAGTCCTGTGCAAGTGGGTATAGGATTGCAGCCCCAAACATTCCCACTGGTATCTAAAACAGCTTATCTTTTGTTGCATTGATGCTTTTTTTTTGTTTTGTTTTGTTTCATAAGCTTGTTTGGGAAGGAACTGTGGATTGATAGATGTCAGCGTGACTTTATTGGCTAGGTCTAGTCTCATCCCAATGCTGGCACTTGTTTCTCCTGTGTACCACACTCCAGAGAGCTGCTCCAGTCTCTTCGTCTGAAACACGCCTCGACAGAAATACTCATGTATTGCTGCAGCATGATGTTTTTATTAGGTTTGCTTTACCTCCCTAAAAACAACATTCTAGTCCCGGCCAAGCCTGTGGTTTTGCCTACAATTCATTTGCACATGGAAATGCATTGGGAATGATGCAAAGCAAGATAACAAAGCAGATTAAGAAACAGCTGCGTTATGTACACTTTACAACCCATAGTGCAATTGTGGCTGCTGGTTGGCTTCTCTCTCACCCTTCTATGTGTTCCTTTTAAGTTAGGCAACTCAGTAGGTATTCACATGGGTCCAGGATAAATGAAGACAACATACGTTGCATTGCCACTCTGGTTGCTGAAACAGATCTTCCTTGTAGCAACCAGTGTAATCTCCAGAGTTTTCCTCCTCGAAAGCACCTCAAGGGGAGAAAAATGCACCTTGGGAAGATTTACACTTTATAACTCTAATGATTCTACAAACATAGCCACGATGTGATGAAAGGCAAAGCAGACCCGATCTGATTGAGAGCTAATAAAAATCAGTACTGAAAACTGAAAATAGCGCCCTTATCATCTTTCTTTCATTTAGACCTGATTACTAGGGGATTATAATGCAATCACAGCTATGTGTGAGAGGTAGCTATGGGAACCAGTTTTAACTGTTTATCTAGCCAAAGATCTTAATTTAAGTTTGAACACTCAGATTCATTTATATGTAAGACACCAAGGAGACAAAATGCAGAAGAAACAGATGCCTTCTTGTTCTTCTCCATTTCGCTTCGTAAGCTACCAGCCAATTTGTCTTTCAGGGGCAAAATTAATTTCCGATGACAATGTGAGCAAGTCATAAAGTAGAAGTTCCTGTCCTGGGAAACTGGGTAGGGTTGAGTAAATGTTCTGGGGTTATTTAGGAATGGGGTGGGGAGAGGCAGGGAACAAACCCCCCTCCCCCCCTCCCCACAATTTGCTCATAGCTGAAACAAGGACATCTGCAACAGACACCTCTTTGTCTTCGCGCTGTTGCTCATTTTCAGCGGAAGGGAGGTTGTGACACATTTTTCCAGAAGAAAAAGAAGAAAATTCAGAAGGAAGCATATTGCCCGTCATGTTTTCCTTTCCCCCCTGTGAACTGTTTCCCAAGGTCTTTGTTCTCCTTTTGATCTGATTCCTAAATCAAGCCAACTCCCGCCTGCCTGCTTTCTCCCTTTCGTTTAAGAATGCCTCCCCCACCCTGGTGCCCTGCAGATGTTCTGGCTGACAACTCCCATCAGTCCAAGTCAACAGGACCAAACGTAAGGGGGATGATGGGAGTTGTGGTCCAGCAGCAACCTAGAAGGCATCGGGCCCATTTAGAAAGACGCTGGTTAACATTAATAAGAGACACAGAAAGAGAGAGAACCCCAAAAGCAAATGCAGTACATGTGCCAGCTGTTGTCACTCAAGGTTTTTACATCAATGTACAGTCATACCTAACGGGACGTGGGTGGCGCTGTGGGTTAAACCACAGAGCCTAGGACTTGCTGATCAGAAGGTCAGCGGTTTGAATCGCCATGACGGGTTGAGCTCCCGTTGCTCAGTCCCTGCTCCTGCCAACCTAGCAGTTCGAAAGCATGTCAAAGTGCAAGTAGATAAATAGGTACTGCTCCGGCGGGAAGGTAAACAGCATTTCCTTGCGCTGCTCTGGTTCGCCAGAAGCAGCTTAGTCATGCTGGCCACATGACCAGGAAGCTGTACGCCGGCTCCCTCAGCCAGTAAAGCGAGATGAGCGCCTCAACCCCAGAGTCGGTCACGACTGGACCTAATGGTCGGGGGCCCCTTTACCTTTTTTACAGTCATACCTCATGTTACATTTGCTTCACATTGCGGCTTTTCAGGTTATGAACGCGGCAAACCCAGAAGTGTTTACTTTCGGGTTCGCCCCTCGTGCACACGCAGAAGCGATCTGTGTGCTTCGCACATGCGCAGTAGCGGCGCTCTACTTATGGACTTTTTGGGGTGCAAACGGCACCCCGAAACGGATCACGTTTGTAAGTAGAGGTACCACTGTACCATGAATAGCTTTCATGGCCTGCACATCATCCTTTGTCCCCTCTGGGGTAGTGATGAACTTCTACCTTGGTTTGGGGGTTTCCAGAGCACACTGGTCTATCTGCACAGGCAGGGAACCTGAAGGGAATTACCTGAGAGGAGTAGCAGTGCTTGAAGTCTGCTTCTTTAAGGCCTTCCAAAACTCCTTGAGGATGGGGTGACACCTGGAAGTATAAAAGCCTTCCATCCAATAACAGATTGGGGCTGGATCTACACTGATCTGTTTAATGTTATTTTCCCCTATTAGAACGATATTAGATATGTCAGTCTAAAACGTCACAGGGAATCCTTGTTAATTAAGACTTTTTTACCTTAGGTTTTGTTTTGTTTTTAATGGTGAAATGTTAGTAAAACCTGGCCATACCATTTTCCAAAACAGATGTTCCCTGCTGGTGGTCACTGCCTTCTGGTGTCCTATTTTAATTCTTCCTCCCTCCCTCCCTGAATGCCGCCCCTTGAATATCATTGGAGGGGGTGAGTCAGAGTTTGAATGCAGTAAAAAAAGAAAGAAGGTAATACGCTACATAGGGACATATGAGCAGTGTTTCACCGACATAGCAGCATAAAACGATTAAAAAATAAATGATAAAAAAGACAAGGTATGCATTAGGAACATAAAAAGTAGGGTGTCATGTGCCCATCTACATTATCAAAACCCTTCCTCATCCTTTCCTGAACGTTAAAAACCGTAAGTGTAGATCTACCCTCGGTTGGAGGAAGTTGCTCACTTGGAGAACGCCACAGTGTTTACTTGACCCATTGTGCCATTGATCTTCTTGTCAAGGTCAGGAGAGATAGGCCCTCTATGGGCCTCTGGACCCTGACCCAGATGATCTCTGTTGTTGCACCTCAAGATCTAAAACAAAACAAAACAATATAGATAAGAGAGAGAGAGAAACGCAACACAGGTTATGTACTGAAAATGTGGTCTCTGAGGACAAATAGACTCCAGGAACATATAGCATGCCACATGCAGGGCCGGCCCACCTATGAGGCAAGGTGAGGTGACCGCCTTGGGTGGCAGGATCCACAGGGGCATCAGACCCCAGTGTAGATATTTATTCCCCTCTTGTTCTTGGTGTAGATCTTCACTTACCCCCTTCTTCCCTATTCAGGAGGGCAGCACCATTTTTGTGGTTCACTTCAGGTGACAAAATGTCTTGGGCCAGCCCAGGCTACATGGAATCTTTGTACACCTTTGGTTTCGGGGTGGAGCATAAGGAGCCATCAAAGTTAAGTGAGTTAACCATGATAATCCAATATCATCAAGTAGAACCAGAGAGAGAGTGGATCAAGTAATATGAGAGAGAGAGAGAGTTTTTCATTATTGCACCCACAAATAAGAAGAGGCAAACTGAGGATATTTCTGTGCACTGGTTATTGAACTGATACATTTACAGTCTTTTTTATTTTATTTTTATTTTAACCCTAGCAGGCATCATCTCTCCTTTTTACTGTGTAGTCCTTGAATACAATACTTCACTCTTGTAATCCTTTAATACATCTTGGCTTGACTATACACACTCAAAAGCTCTGTATCTCCTCCTTCCCACCCCCAACCCTCCACCTTGCTCTCTCTGTTTCCCCTTCCCTTATGTAACTTCATACAATATAATATCTATCCATTAGTGTTTCTAAAAACCTCTGCTATCTGCTGTGCTTAGTGTTCTTTTATAGTGGGATTTTTTTATATATAAAAAAAAATCCTATTAATGTTTCTTTTTTCATCCCTCCTTTTGAAGAAAGTTTAAAGTGAAGTTTCAAAGTGTTTTAATTTTTATTTATACAGGGGAAATGAATTTAGGAGAGGGAGAGGGAGCCCACGAAGAGCCTGGAGGTTTAGCGCTTTCAAATTTTCAACACAATCCAAAACGCTTTTCTTGGAACACATCTATCGCGGAAAGCTATACAGCACCTGCATTTAAGCAGCAAAGTGTTCCCTTTCTCCTTCATAATGTCTTACGCTAATAGTGCCTTTAATCTAGAAAAATCCCAAAGCACTTTCCAGATAGATACGGTAATCTCTCCCATTTGCTGCCGAAATGCAGCTGTCTCTGGAGTGGAACTTGGCAACGGCTAAACAGTGCAACAGTTTACCAAAAGAAATTATTAAAACATTATCCAACAGAAACAGTAGGATCAGGAAATCAGGGACACCTTCACACCAATTCATCTGGGGGCTATATATTGTGGGCAAGATCCCCCGTGTACATCCCTCATTGCATGGAGATTCACAGGTGCAAATGAATGCTTATATATACACAGTTCCTCAAACCATTGCAGCATCCATGGATTTATTCATGCAGCATGTCGATTAATAAATACACAATGATCTCGACTCCTCTCCTTCCAAAGAGAATTCAGACTTCATTTACTACTTTTACATGAGCTCTGCATGGAAATTGCTTCTCTGTAGAATGGAAGTCCTCTGTAAAGTGTGGACATCAGATTTATTTTACTGCACCTAGGCCTGGTCTACAAAGTGATCCCCCAAATCATGAACATGCACACAGAAATCCATGCAAACAAATTAAGGCTGGGGAGAGCAGTCTATTTCTGGTCCACGTCACTTTTGGTCCATGTCACCCATAAGCCTGTTCCATTACCTTTGAATTATCAAATTATGCTTTCTAAAAATATGCATTTCTACATAAATTTTCTCTCAAAATATTCCCAAATATATTTTGACCTGCTTTTTTCAAGCCAAGAACCACATCAGAACATTTGGGAAGTGGAAAAACTGCTAGATAATGCAAGTTATGATCCACACGGGAGTCCTGGAGGTTAATTCCTCGACAGCTGAGGGTTTGGGCTTCTTCTAGTCTGTCTCACAGTTGCAGGAGTTGAGGTGTCATGTCAACCTGCCCTCCTACCTGGTGAAGCTGCTGGTGAACATCAGAACAGTCCAAAATAAGGCCAATTTCACCCATGTTTTGGTTGTGGGTAAGGTGGGTGACCTGGTGTGCTGTGCTGAGACCTGAGAGGATGAAGTGGACAGGCCTGACCTGCCCCAGTTGTGTTCCCCCAGGTACTCTGTCCACTGCCAGCATCGTTGGAGGGAAAGGAGCAGGAATAGTGAATGAGAGTTTCATTCTTCCCCATATCTCCAACTCTTTCTTAACCTCTTTCCACAATTTAATATAATTATTTTCAAATAGGTTAGGATTTCTTACTGTTAGCCAAATTCCCAAACACCTAACATTTTTACTTATTTTCGAACCAGACATCCTTGCTAAAAAAAAATTCAACTACGCATCCATGTTTTTAACCAACATTTTGGTTTTATCTGAATTTAGTTTAAAAACCACCACTCCGCCAAAGCTTTTTATTTCTTCTAATGCTTTGGGAATGCTCTCCAAAGGTTGTTCTAGTGTCAGCACCACCTCATCAGCAAATGCCCCTAATTTATAAATGCTACATCCCACCTCAATACCTTTAATTTCCCTATTTCTCCTCATATTCTGAAGCAATATTTCTAATACCATAATAAGCAACAGTGGAGACAGGGGGAAACCTTGTCTCATTCCTTTTTCTATTTGGTGTTTGTCTGAAAGAATACTATTTATTAATATATTTGTGGATTTATCAGTATAGATTGCTGCTAGGAAAGAGTTACCTATTTCCATTTTCTCTAAAACCTTGATCATGAATGACCATGAAATGTTATCGAAGGCTTTCTCCGCATCTAGAAAGATTAACGCAGCCTGCTTTTCATTTCTTACTTCCAAATACTCTATTAAATTAATTACGTTTCTTATATAGTCTTTCATTTGTCGGCTAGCATCTCAATAGAAACATTAAATTCAAAAACAAAAAACCACAACCACAACACCAAGGAAAACAATTATAGCAAGCACCGACACAGGGTGTTGTTACAAACCAGTAACCATAAGTAGCTGAAATGGAACTTCCAGGAGTGACAGCAAAATGCTAATATTTTTCTAATAAAGACTGGAGTAAATGGAGGTCTTATTTCTCCTGCACAGTCACTCAATAACTTTCCTGAGCGTTAAACTGACATAAAAATAATTGATAGGAAAGAAAATGCATTCTACTTGCAGCTCTGATGTTCCTCCATTATTTAAGATGAATCTGATCTGCTGCTTCCTGCTGTGGAGATTACATCTTGAATACTTAATACCAATTTGGTTACTTTTTAGGGGAAAGAAAAACAAACTTAAATACCACACACACAATTTATCTAATTGCAGAGCACTAATGCAAAGCATGATTGTAAATGCAAGCAAGGAAGTGGAGGACGAGAGAGAACATCCAGTAGGAACCTCCCAATGTCACGCCGAGCTGCTAATAATTCCCAGGACAGCTGCTTTTTTAAAAATAAAGTTTGATCGGCAAGAGGGGGGGGAACTATATTAAAAGTTAAACCTATCATTAAAAAATAATTACAGTAGAATTATTCACTCTGGCATTTCATTTCAAAATCTGGTCTCAATCAACATGCTTTAATGAGATAAACGTTGGCTTTCAGAGCTTTTATTCTTCCTATGCTGAATATATAAAACGGCTCCAAATATGCTCAGCAGTGGAGCATGAGGGAAAAAGACAAGCAGCTTGTGCCACGTCTCAAATAAGCTCCTTTCTCTTCTGCTAGGCCTTCACCATAACCTGGCAGTGCCTGCTTCGGCTTAACGGTCTGTGGCAAATTCAAGTGCTAAAGAAAATTGCCCCTGCATGGTAGCAATCAGAGATCAAGGAGGTAAGGGCATGTGAGGTGTAGTATCAGGGGATTCTGGGCTCTTCCCTGAATCTATCCAACCCACCATGAACACAGACCCTCCAAGTGTCCCTGTTTTCCTGGGACAGTCCCGAATTTACAGAAGCCGTCCCAGTTTCAGATTTGATCCCAGAATGTTCCACTTTTCCTTAGGACGTCCCCAGTGGGTGTTTCCCCCCCCCAAAAAAAATGGTTAGGGGTACTCTCATTTTGACTCAAGAGAATCACCATTTTATAGTTCAAATCGAGGGAAATAAATACAGTAAATGGACAAAAGTACAAAGATTCACAAAATGTTTAGGGGTATGCGTCCCCCCAGAAAAAAGCACTGGGTGTCCCTATTTTCATCGGAGAAATGTTGGAAGGTACGGTAGGACATCCCTACTTTCATTGGAGTAATGCTGGAGGGTGTGGAGTTATGCGACCCACGAGCCAAGGAGATAAGTAACTATGCAACCTGAAGGCAGCCCTGTATAGGGAAGGTTTTTTTAATATATACATTTAATGTTTTATTGCATTTTTATATATGCTGAAAGCTGCCCACAGTGGCTGGGGCAACCCAGTCAGGTGGGTGGGGTATTATTATTATTATTATTATTATTATTATTATTATTATTATTGAATAGGACATCCCTATTGAGCATGAGACTCTCAATCTCAGGGTCGTGGGTTATAGCACCATGTTGGGCAAAAAGATTCCCTTCCAGTTGTGCAATTCTATTATTCTATTTTCGTCAGAGAAATGTTGGAGGATATGTGAACAATACTTTGGCCACCTCATGAGAGGAGAAGACTCCCTGGAAAAGACCCTGATGTTGGGAAAGATTGAGGGCACAAGGAGAAGGGGGCGACAGAGGATGAGATGGTTGGACAGTGTTCTGAGGCTCCAATACTTTGGCCACCTCATGAGAAGAGAAGACTCCCTGGAAAAGACCCTGATGTTGGGAAAGATGGAGGGCAAAAGGAGAAGAGGACAACAGAGGACGAGATGGTTGGACAGTGTTCTTGAAGCTACCAGCATGAGTTTGACCAAACTGTGGCAGACAGTGGAAGACAGGAGTGCCTGGTGTGCTCTGGTCCATGGGGTCACAAAGAGTCGGACACGACTAAACGACTAAACAACATGTGAACATAGGTAGCTTTTCAACTGATACTAAACACAAATGTTGATTGTGAGGGACGCTGTGGTAGCAAATGCGGTTCCCTCCAGATCTTGCTGAGCTGCAATTCCTGTCAGCCCCAGGGCAGCATGGTCAATGGTCAGGAATGGTGGCAGCTATTGTCCAACAACTACATTGACTACCCTTGTTATAAACTATCTAGGTATCTCCATAAGTTCTCAAACATCAAAGCAGATGCCACAATGCCATGCTTTTCTTTCTTCTTAGCAGTCCTGTGTGGCTGTAAGTATTTCACAATGCAACAGAACAAGTATCGGAATGGGGGGTGGGGAATGGTTATGAAAAAGAAAGCAATCTGTTAAATAGTGAGATACTCATCTGGAGAGAATTCTCCCTGCTCTCATAAAATAAAGAGGAATTAAGAAGGCCAAGCTTACGAGAGATTAAAAATGGTCAGCTATCTGAAAACAAAAGTCATATGTCACTCTAAGGTAAGAGTAGAGCATGAAAAATGGTGGCTCTGTCAATAGTCCAGGAACCCAAGAAGAAAAAAGAAAAAAATTACAACTTAGCAGCTGGATAGAAAGATAATCATGTGGATAGGAGTATGGACCTCCCTGCTTACAAGAGATAACAGAATTAAAAGAAAGGGGGAAAGTCAAGAAAGTATTTGTTTTTTCTTAGGTCATTGTGGTCTATGAAGTTTGTTATCATGCTAAAACTGAACTTTAGTGGGGATGTGGATTTTAAAAATATATATATTGATAAAATCAACACAGAGATGTCTCTGACTTCCACTGTCTTGTCCCCTGATCTGATATACCTTGTGGCCTGGGGTTTTCGCCTAAATAGAGCAATTGCAACAGACAGAATAACTGACGGAGGAGAAAATGGAGACTGGGTTTGTTGGTTGGTTTGTTTTTAAGAAAGTGAAAATAGTCTGAGTGAGATTCACTTCCCGTGGAGAACTTGTAGCCCTTCAGAAATTAGACTCCAATTTCCATCAACCCCAGCTAGCATGGCCAATGGTCAGGGCTGATCAGGGCCATCTTATGCTTGGGAGGCAAGCTAACCAGCCATATGGTTGATGGGGGACAGCTGGTGGGCGTGCAGGGAAAGGGGAGGCTGCTGAAAAAGCCGTGTAGCTCCCCCACTCACTGGGGCGTCCCTGAGAGGCCAGCACCCTGGCGCAACGCACCAGTAAGCCCAATAGGAAAGGCGGCCCTGGGGCTGATGGGAATCATAGTCCATGTGCCCCAATGGTGGCCAAGAGATTGATACGGATGACTTGGAAGAATAAAGATACACCCCCTTTATTCAATAGATTGACAGTATGGCAACACTCACAACTTATGAACGGACTGCTTATAGACGTAGACTTTGCTTGGATAAAAGGGACAACATTTGGAACGAGTTTATACAGAATGCAATAGGCTATTAAAGAAAAAAAGGAGGAGGGAGGGAGGGAGAGGTTGAGTACTTGGAAATGAGAACAATTAAGCGGCATATTAAATAAAGCATTAAATACTTTTCTTTTCTTTAAGGACCCAGTATTCTTCTTTGGACATGGATGGTATTACTTTTTTATTTCCCTTGTATTCCTGCCTCCGTAACGTTTGTGGTCATTCAGAATATTTTTGACATTGATCAGCATCAATCTTTTTTTACTTTAGCATCTTGAAGAGTTCCTCTCTCTGCTGAAGAGTGAAAGGCTCCCTCATTAAAAGGCCTCAACTGTCCTCCAGCAAGCTCTTAAGAATTTCACCCCATTATAGTTCTACTTTTTCCTTGCAGAGGTCAATAAATGGGCAGCATCCACCTCATCAGCCTTATAAATGCATCATTTGAAGCATTTCAATTAAAGTTTCAGATCAGACCACTGTACTGAGACCGCTTTAACGAGGGAAAGTAATGACCTTGCATTGCAGGTTGTTTCTGGCTCGCCATCAGTTTTAATTCTTCTTGATCTTAACTGTAACCCTTTGATACCTTTGGATCAAGAGTTGTCTCAAAATGCTCCAAGCGCATTGTTGGACTTCCAGCGACTGTTGTGGGGTGGTTTCGTCACTTCTTGTCTTAGCAAAACCAGTCTGTCACCTATGAATCCTCCTTGTACATTCAAATTACCCAAGATTAAAAGATTGCTTGGGGGAGGGGGGGGAACCTTTCCTTTTTTTTTTAAAGGTGTACAACAGTGGATACCTTCTTATTCCCCCGCAGCAAATAAACCTAAGGAAAATTCCACAGTAAGATGAAGGTAACTTCTTTGATCTTTGGTACCGAACTGGAATGATATCATGATTAAAAGGGGCAAGGGGAAGAAAAGAACATAGGAGAAACATATCTAATATGACAGTTGGAAAGAGAAACCTGAACTTCACAACTAGTCTGGATGGTACATTGATACAAGACTGAAGCCCGTCATCTGGGCGAAAGCTATAGCAGTATTTTGGGTCTTGGAATAATCACCGGTCGTGATCAATGTCGACCAAAACTCTCCTCATCTTTGCAGCCACTTTCTAAGCTTTAAGCCTGACTGAGAGCTTGCAGATACTACAAGACACAAACAAAGTCACGAAGCTCTGCCTGTTTACTTAAAAGTAAGCCCCAATACGTTCCATGGAACCCACTCCCCATGCAATTTTGTTTTGTTGTTATACCAACCACGTTCAACAGTGGAACAGTCTCTCTCGGGAGGTTGTGGGCTCTCATTCCTTGGTTGTTTTTAAGCAAAGGTTGGATGGCCATCTGTCAGGGATGCTTTAGCTGAGATTCCTGCATTGCAGGGGTTGGACTATATGCTATGATTCTATGTGAAAGAGGCTTCACATTAATAATAATAATAATAATAATAATAATAATAATAATAATAATAACAACAACAACAACAACAACAACAACAACAACAACAACGCAGGTCCCTGCCCTGAGGAGCTCACGATCTAAAGTTCTATATAAGGAGACGGAGGCAATAAACAAAAAAATAAATGCATACAGACATAGGTTCAGCTGGAATGTCAGAAAGGACAACAGGGTTTTATTAGTGGTATGTGGAACCCGGAAAGTTACTCTGTACTGAGCCAGACATTTGGTCTGTCAAGCCTGGCATTGCCTACACCAGATGTAGCCAATGTGGTTTCCCTGGCTGTTGTTGGACTCCAATTCCTATCAGTCCTAGTCAACATGGCCACGGGTCAAGGAAGATGGGAGTTGTAGTGCAACAACAGCTGGAGGGCGCCATATTGACTAATTCTTGTGTGCACTGACCGATTGTCAATAGCACACAAGGGTCTCAAACAGGGGTCTTTCTTATTGCTATCTGGAGATGCTGGAGTCTAAACCTACAACCTTCGGTTAAAATAGCATGCAAAGCGTACGGAGCTCTAGCCAAGAGAACCCTTTCAAACAGGTGGAGCTGCAATAGGACTCTAGGGTTAAACATACCTTCTGATGCCCACATTGATATGCCAGCACCATGTAGACATACAGGTCTGAACTGCAAGTCCTGGATGGAGCATGCCATTTCATTCCAGTGACCCTGGCCCTCTTCTTACCTTCAAACCTTGCCCAGTGTTGCCAAACACACGAGATGGAGCAGCATTGCTCCTTCCCACGTTGCTCAGTAACACCTGAATAGCTAACTATGTAGCTGTTTTCCACAGCTCCTTCGCCATCAACATGGCGCCAGTTTCTGGGAGGTACAAAAACTGGGAGGTGAAGCACCTTCGATGTAATCTCATGATACTGCTGAGCAGCAAAAGTGGTCCTCGGGCCATCAAAGGTAGCATTTGGAAACGAAAACCCATGTCCTTTAAGCAACAATAGGATGCGTTGGGGCGAAGAGATGATTTCTCTCTCATTCTTGGAATTCCCACACAAAAACTTTCCTCGTTCTTTGTGAAGGCATCTGATGTTGTGACCAAACATGGTGGGTAATTGCTCAGATTGTCCAGCTTGGATTCAGATGTGGAGGAAAAGCACCAATGCAGAATCTCCCCCCCCCCCCCATGTGCAGATTTCCCTCTCTAAACCTGTGTGTGGCTAAGGCATTGAGACATAATAATTTCTGGCATCATTTATTCTTCAAGCTCCTCATTGCAATCCAAGGAGGGCTTATCTGGAAGGGTATCTGAAGACGGCACTAGAAGAGAATTGAAAAAGCCTCCGTAGTTGCTATCAGTCATTTGACATATGCAGGCAGCGGGCTGCAGTGATATGACTGCCATCGCATTCTGAAATGGTTTGTCTTTCATTCTGCCCTTTAGAGGAGGGCATTATTGCACACTCTGCTCATAACAGGCATAGTTTTGTTTATGGACAGTTGGCGATGGTGGACAAAAACCAATTTCCCAAATGAAATATAGTCCAGCACGGAACATGAAAACGTGCTCCTAGCTGACAAGGAGGATTGGTTAGAGACATTTCAGTAACGCTGTTATGTGGCAGGGGTTTCTTAACATGAGTAGTACAGTGGTACCTTGGTTCCTGAACAGCTTAGTTGTCAAACAAATCGGCTCCCGAATGCCACAAACCCAGAAGTAAGTGTTCCGGTTTGCGAATGTTTTTCGGAAGCCGAACGTCTGACGTGGCTTCCGATTGAGTGCAGGAGGCTCCTGCAGCCAATCGGAAGCTGCGCCTTGGTTTTCGAATGGTTTCGGGAGTTGAATGGACTCCTGGAACAGATTAAGTTTGAGAACCAAGGTACCACTGTAATGGGATGGCTCAGTTAAAAGGAAACTTGACCAGCTCCCCCATATGTATTTAGAGCCTTCTTTGCAGATTTTTGTTAGCACGCAAGTTGGGAGCGTAGGAAAAACCCACTGGCAAAATAAGATACTTTGGCATGGGGCACCTTGCCCTGCATGAGGGGTTCAGAGTCTTTGCTTCTCCAACATTGTTGGACTTCCAGGTCCCATGATCCCCAGAGAGCATAGCTAATAGGCAGGGCTGGTGAGAGTCGCAGCCCAGCAACATCTCTGCCCTTTGTTTGTTCGGTTGTTTGAGTCTTTATAAGCCAGCAACTTATACAGCATTAATGTGCACCAAAAGCGTACCTGAAAAGCATTAGAAGATCATAAAACCATAAAAATATATAACCCACTGACAAACAACGAACAGAATTGCTTCTCTGAAAATGCACGACGATGCGAAAATGTTTGCAGCAGATGGCAAAACATCACAATGGTAGGTGCTCCTCCGATTCCAATAGGAAGAGCGTTCCAAAGTACTGGTGCCATTACCCTGAAAGTCTTGGTTTGAGTGGAAACTAAATGGTGTAGCACCTATGGGACAGGAAGGCTTCTCCAGATGATCACAGTGATCTATCTGGCTGCTGTATAAGGTACAGGGCAGTTGTTCAGGTAACTTGGTCCAAGGGCTTTTAACGCTAATAGCAATACCTTGAAACTAGTTCGGTAATATACTGGCAGCCAGTGCAGAGCTTTCAGCACTGGTTTAATACGCTGTACTTGCCCAAAGCTGGGCTTCAGCATTCTGCACTAGCTGAAATTCCCAAACCATAGGGCATATCGCAATTGTCTGGTTACCAAGGCATGCACCACTGTGGCCAGGCTATCCACATCCAGTAATAGACATAGCTGGTCTATCAGTTGAAGCTAGAAGAAAACACTGACCACAAAGGACACTTGTGCCTCTTATGGATCTCAAAGTACTTCCAAGCTGCTCCTTTGGGGAGAGTGCAATCCCACCAAGAACAACTGGCTTGTTTCTCAAGTTTAGGAAACGTTCACCCACAGGGCTTCCATCTGGCTAGGCTTCAGCTCCATTTATCAGCCCTCATCCAATCCATCATTGATGCCAGACCCTGATTCGGGACATGCATAGCCTCACCTGATTGGCACAGGTGATTTTGTTGTTGTTGTTTAGTCATTTAGTCGTGTCCGACTCTTCGTGACCCCATGGACCAGAGCATGCCAGGCACTCCTGTCTTCCACTGCCTCCCGCAGTTTGGTCAAAGGCACAGGTGATACCTTGCTCCAAATCTTGCACCAAAAAAAAACAGGCAAGCCTACTAGATCGGGCCAAAGGCCCATCTAGTCCAGCAACCTGTTCTCACAGTGGCAACCAGACACCTGTGGGAAGCTGTTTGCTCACCTCTCAAAATTTAGGCACACAGTCCCATGAGCATCTGCCATAATTCATTGCCCTGTCACCAACCCATCATATAAACAATGTCAAAGGGCATTCAGATAGTGTGTTATTTGCCATCCTGAGAGTATTTTATACTAAAGGTGAAGAATATACTGTAAATACCACAAACAAACAAATATATTTCTACTATTTACTACAATTTAATATGGAATCGAAGTCACAGCAGGTTACTTGCACTATACAGCTTAATGTACATTCGTATCGGCTGCAAAATGACTCACGGGTCAAGCTATTCATAATACTGAAACTAGGATAAAGAATGCAAACATTAGAAATGCTTGTACAATAGAGCAGTTTTGCCCACTAAAATCCACCATTTAGTTTACCATTTTCAGGCAGAGTTATAGGACTATATACTTCATTTTTGGGGGGTAGCTGGTTCCTGAAAGACATAATTCAACCATTTTCTCCATAAATACAGAGAAGTGAATCAAGAATGAAGTTTAACTGTGGTCCGTCTTCCAATATCATTTCAAGTGCTCTTCAAAGATAAGGGATGGAAGATGGAAGCAAAAAGTTACAATAGATTGAAAACGGGAACGTATCGCTCTTGCATGTAAAAGCGAGGAAGATTTGTAGCCTTTGCAGCTAACAAGAAGAACAAGGCAGTCAAAAGAGAGGTGCCGTGCAGAAGAGCAAGAAGCATTTTCTCTCTTGAATTTTGGAGACTAAAATTTGACAGCTTAATTCACACCAGATAAACTTTGTATTTGTGTCAGCAATGTTTGTTTATAATGATTTGCACTGATTCTAGTGTGTAAACCACCATCATTTCCTTTTTCTTATACCCCAACCTTCCTCTCGCAAGAGCCCAAGGAAACTTATGTATAGGCTTGTTGCAGAGGAAATAGTTCGTAGAATTTGTACTTCTAAATGGGAGCACGACCGTGGTCCTTTCTTTGTCCTAATAGCTTCAAAGAGTTCATCTTACACTTTATCAGCTGCAATTTGGATATTTAACATCATGCCCTCTCTCTCATGTTTCTAGCGTAGGTGTTGGTTTGCCACCTTTAAAAATGGCAGTCATGACTAAGGAGAGGAATATATGCTAATAATCTCAGTACCTATGAGGCAAATTTTAAATTTCTAAAATGACTTTAAATGAGTATTGCAACAATAAGTCACAAACCCTTGCTTTGTCTTTTGATGAGCCCATTGTTTGGCCGCTCTTAAAGCTTAAAATGCAAACACCGCCGTTGTGTTGCCAATATATAAAGGGAAAATTCTTCAAGTGGAAAGTTCTATCATTTATTTCAGCAAAGTCAACCTTAATAGTATTAACTAAAGTACAAATTATTCCGGGACACATTTAATTAAAAAAACTGGCTTCAGCTATCATAGTCAGGTCCGTGATATTGTATACTTGCTGAATATTTTTAATCTAGGTAGTATTTTTCTGTATCGCTGTCATCTTCAGATGATTCTAATCAGAAGCTTTAATTGGGTCATGAACGTACATTTTAATTGGTTAGAGACAATATTCCTCCATCCGGCTGCCCAGTCCCTTTATGTGTCAGAGAAGTCCCATCACACCCACCCAAAATGTGCTGGATCCTGTTGTTGTGAATTTCTCAGTTCACTGATTCCCAAGTGTGTCTGTAGGCAAACTCCTTGGAGGAGTCCTGCGCTTGAAGAGATCATGGAGATGGCTGCACTTAGTACATAATTGCTGCTATAACTCATACAGATTTCAGCAAAATTTTGGTATCTTAATAGGCCATTAGGTGGGAAGGCCACGCAGTGGAATCTTGTGCTTAGACTACTAAAAAAAAGAATTAACTTAGACACAGCCTAGATCCTTTTGCATGATTTACAGCGAAACCACTGATCCGCTAGGGGGAAAACGGTTCTGTAATGTGCCTCATTGTTTTGTGCCCGATACCATATTTGTGCATGCCTGTTTGTTCTGTGGTTGCTGCCGCATTTAATGTTGGCAATTTCCCCAAAGACCAACCATTGAGGTTTATGCCTGGGTGGGGATTCGAACCTGGATTTCCCCACACTTAAGCACAGCACTGTAGCAACTGCTCAGTATTCCTAGACTGTTTCCTGTCCAAGAACTGAGAGCATAGTAGATGAAGCAGACCCTCCAAGTGTTCAAGGACAGTCCCAGATTTACAGCAGCTTTCCTGGTTTCTGATTTTATCCCGGAATGTCCTGCTTTTCCTTAGGACGTCCCTATTTTCATGTTGGAGGGTATGGAGTTATGCAACCCCCCCAAAATAAGGAGTTAAGTAACTATACAACCTTCAGAAGACATCTTAAGGCAGCCCTATATAGGGAAGTTTTTTAATGTCGAATGTTTTATTAGGTTTTTATACGTGTTGGAAGCTGCCCAGAGTGGCAGGGGCAACCCAGTCAGATGGGCAGGGTATAAATAATAAAATTATTATTGTTAAGTTGTGGGTGAACATATCAGACGACACAGCGATTCTTCAAACAGCTCTTGTTTATTCAGAGGCCAGAACAGAACTGAACTGAAGAGCTCAGTCAGCCTGCTTATATAGAGCTCCAGTACAACGTTACTGTAGCAACTTTCTAAAACTATCCAATCACTGAACGTCACTTTCGATCCTTCATTTGCATAACTATCTACAGTATCCCCCTGCTGGCCCAGGGTGAGAACTTCAGCACATAACAATTATTATTATTATTATTATTATTATTATTATTATTATTATGGAATAGGCATCCTTATTTTCATCGAAGAAATGTTGGAGGATATGGATGAAGTACTAGAGAAGTTCCCGCCTCACTTTCCTCCACACAAGCCACCCACTGGCGAGAAATGTTCTTCACAAAAGGTGGGGGACATGATCTCCCAGGCATTCCATAAGCCCTCAAGCTGCATCAGAAGGAATTGTGGGTAACACATCACCCACACAAGCAGCTGGGAGAGCGCGGGTGTAGCCCTGAATTCACCCATGGAAACCAGGGGAGAAAAATGAGTGCTGAAAAGTCCGTTAAGTTTTGTGCTTATACGTAGAGCTGGAGTCAAGAAGAGAAACTTCCCAATGCTCATAATGTCTTTATTTCCAATTGGCCTATTTATCCCCTCCATTAAGCCATCTTTAAGCCCGTGTAATGCCATTGATTTAGAACCTTATTACAGAGTGGATAATGAGGCCCAGTCCTGAAACATTGTGCTTTTCTATTTCCACTCATTTAGCAGGGTTCTCTCCCCCCCACACCAAAATTAGATCTTTTAAAAAATCAATCAGAACCATAAATTGCATTCTCCAAAGCAATATCTCTCTCTGTGTGTAAGGTGAGATGCAAACACAGGGTATTTTATAATGAATACTGATGTTAATATTTCTTCTTCTTCTTCTTCTTTTGCTAATGAAGCAAACTATGAATGCAGGAAGAGTTGCTACTCCTGCAAAGTTCAGTTCAGAGACACACAAAGTGCAATTCATGAAACCTGGCTTTAATGGTGTGTGAGTGTATATATATATATATATATATATATATATATATATGCGCATATATATAATTAATGCGGCATTGAAAAACATGTTTAAAATGTTTTATTTCTTGATCAGCTAATTGGACCGTTGAAACAAAGATGCCTTTCTTCTTCCCGTTTGCCATGAGTTAAATTACTGTAGTAAAGGTTCCCCCCTCTAGTTCTTTGGCCTTCATTCATGTATTCACTACTGCCAATTAGCTTCGAAAGTCACTGGTTTTACAAAATGCTACTCTTCCCTTCCACCTCCCTGCCCGTCCTCCTCTTTTCCATGTGCACACAAAGAGAGAGAGAGAGATATCACAGAACTGGCGTTCAGACATGGGTTTTTAGACTATCATTCGTCTTCTTTTTTTATGTTGACGTGTTTCAACTTGGGAAGAAGGGAGGGGAAAAAAACCCTTCCAACTTGGAAACTTGAGACGCGGCTGTCTCTGTTGCAGTGTTTTCTCCACATCCTGTTGAGTATTAAGTAGTTATTTAAAAACGACGCTGTTATACTCAGTGACTGACTTAAAGAGCTTGATATAGTTTACAAGACGATTAATTAAATGAGAGCACTGCATGGTTTGCCCATGTGTTTCCATAATCATTCACGTTGGCCTATGGTTGCCCTTTAATTTTCATACTAATTAAAGTAACACACATTGAGTTGCAAATTGTTGATGGCTGCATTTCTCAGTAGATGTTAACACTGATGTAAGCTGAATGGTGATTTCTTTTTCTAAAAAAAGGAGAAGCATTAAACATAGCTGGATTCTTGTTCTTTCTTTAGTCCAATCTCCTTGCATCAGGCCTGCAAAATTGTGACCCACAAGTGTCATATGCCAACAGTATACTGAGGCCTGTAACTGCTCACCCATCCCCACATCTTGGTTTTGATAGTCCCTGGTGGACCTGAAAAATAACAGGTTCATGAAATCACTGTGGGGAGAGCCCTGATATCATTGAAGATATGTATTAGCTCAGTGGGGGTCAGGAGCTGGAGTCAGGAGCAGGTCTATAATAACATACCCAGTGTCAGCGAGGTTAACTCTTTACTCAAAGAAACTGAAACAGCACAGGCCTAGTGATCATGGCAACTCTTCCCAGGTCTTGCCCCAATGAGGCAGTTGCAAGGATTGAAGGTCCCCACCTTCCCACCAAGGTTCTGTCGTCTTGTCTCTCATTGCTCCACCCTCTTCATTACTCTGTGTGTTCTTGGAGATCAGTGGGGAGGGGAGCTAGTCGCAGCAGAAGGGGAAGACTCTCTGGATTCTTCAGCAGCCTGACTCATCGCTGCCTCTTCGCGCCCCTCCTCATCAGCCTCCTCTCCTGCCTCCGGTTCTGCACTGCTTTCTGCCACATCCTCTTCCTGCTCACTAAACCCTCTTGCCTCTTCAGCTTCCAACACCTCCTCCTTCCAGTCTTCTCCCTCTGATCATGCATCGCTGTCCCACCACCAACCCCCTGGCTCTAAACCTTCTTCCCCTGGGGGTTACCCAGCTAGTCCCCTTCCACCACTCCTCTGCATCCAGCCAGTCCATGACATCGGGTCACCATTTGTGCAGGCCTGCCCTATTGGTCACCTTTAGAGCAATCCTTCATTGGCTGAAATTAAGTGGGGAACCGTGGACCCTGATTGTTATAGGTGGTTACCTCCCTGTAACTACACCCCTGGGTCAGGATCGTTTTGTTGATGAGCTGGCCTTTCGTTTTACTTTCCTAAAACGATTTTCAGCCATTGTTTTTCTTCTCCTCTCCTCTCCTCTCCCCCCCAACTGCAATTTCTGTGTGTCAAAGCACCAGCCCAGCAGAGAAACCAAACAACACAGGGATGCTTTGTGCATTTTTGCACAACTGGAGACGGTCGTGAGGAGGACTGTGGTGGAGGGAACTGAAATGGAGAGATTCAGCAGAAGACAGGAGAACTGGGAAGAGGGTTCAAACATAACCTGGCACAACTACACTTGCACTTAATTTCTTTCCCCGTTGTGTCTCACTGTTTGCTTTTCCATTTTAAAACAATTCAGCACTTTAGCAACGTTTTCTAAATAGCCCTGGGAGTGGGATTTGACATCCCATAGGTAGAAGAAACCTGTCCTTAGATGGGGAGTTGTTCATTCCCGTATCACCATGGACCATTCATCTCCCTGTTCCAATGTACAGCATTTTCGGCTCAAGCTACATTATGGAGTGCTTTTGCCACAACTTAGGAAAGAGAATAAACAGATACAGACAATTATCCTGCGGCTCCTCCTGCTGCTATTGGCATCTGCACTTGGCAGAGATCCTGACAGGAACCACTCCATCTCTTTCAAATGGTCTACATGGATGTAATGAGCATATGGTACTGGCTACTCAGTGAGAAATATAACCTTGACCTTGAGCTTACGGTACCCCTCCTCCTCCTCCTCCTCTGCCGTCGAAAACGAAAGTTTGTTGGAAGCAACAGTAGTATCGAAAATTAAAATGTTCCACTTCTCAGTCAAAAGAAAGCATGTGATTTATTTATTTATTGAGGGGGGGGGTGAACCAAACATTTCTCCTCTCCAAGCTGAATAATAATAATAATAATAATAATAATAATAATAATAATAATAATTTGTTTTTTGTACCCCACCCATCTGACTGGCTTGCCCCAGCCACTGTGGGTGGCTTCCAACAGAACGTCACACATTAAAAGGTTTCCAATACGGGGCTGCCTTCAGTTGTCTATGTTAGGTCATAGAATCATTTATCTCTTTGAAATCTGATGTTGGGGGGGCATTCCACATGGTAGATGCCAATTCTGAGAAGGCCCTCTGCCTGCTTCCCTGTAACCTCACTTCTTGCAATGAGGGAACCACCAGAAGGCTCTCAGAGCTGGACCTCATTGTCCTCAAGCTCATAATATCCCTGGATATAGGTAATTAGTCTTGATAGATTGCACTGAGGAACCTTGGGTGTTAAGATGGAGTCACTGTTCTCCTAACAATTCTCCTACCAATTATATGAGCCATGCCATATCAATGTAAAAAAATAATAAATTCCTTGGAATCTCATCAAGGAGATCTCTAGCAGCAAGGCTTTCGTCTCCACAGATGGAGAAGGAGGCCCGCAACATAACAATGACCTCTCAGCTGCTTAGGATTGCTCCCTAAAATAAATTAAAGTGGATGCAGTTTCAACGAGCTTGGAGGAAGGGCTGCGTCTGTGAATGGGGTGAGCAGCATCGATACATGGTGTTTGGAGATAAACGTGGCTTTTGTAAGAAAACCAGCGACAGACTCAACTATGGGAGAAGAGCTCCTGCTGAGCCTCCCCATCCATAATAGATTAATTAGCATAATGGCCCTAAATGAGATTTTTCTCCAGAATTTAATTAATTACAATTGCAACGCTTCTAAAGGTTACGCAATATATTTGCCAGCAGTTAACTGATTAACCAAATATCTAATAATAATAAAAAGTGCTCTATATACAGACACACCCTGGATCACTCAGGAAGAACCAATATTTTTTTCTGTGTGCGAATTAAGTGCAAACATGAAAGGCTACACGCACAGCACACACACAAAAAGAGACCAGGAAGATTCGGCGTGAGGTATTTGCTTCAGGCTGGTAACCGAATAGCTTAGTTGTGGGTTTACCCTCAGCATTAGCCTAATTAATCGCGGGCTGCTTTATTAAAAACCAGTTATAAAGAAAACATTCCTGGACGAGAAAGCCCTCCGGGGCTTCAAACTCCTTGTACGACAGATGAACCTAATGCCTCACAAAGTCCAGTCACTTTCAAGTTTCCACATGAAAACGTCTCTTCCCGCTCTTCTCTTCACTGTTTGCACTCCCCGTTTCCGGCCTGTGGACCAAACCTGGCTTTCTCTTCCCTGGAACTGGGTGATGAAGGTGGCTTATAAAAACCAATTTGGGCTATTTCATTAGGACGGGAGTTGGAGGAACTGGACTGCTTGCTGCCTGGACTGCAACTCCCATGATCCCTGGCCCCCACAATGATATAAAATGAAGAGTTTAATTAGCAATTTTGAGGATTTCCTCCTCCCTGAGATCAGCTTTCAGTGCCTTCAACCAAGTGAATTGCAATGGGCAGCTGTTAGGGAAAGGGACTTTTCAGTGGTGGCACCCTGGTTATGAAACACACTAACAGCAGATAAGGTTACCTAGTCTGTTCTTTGTAGGCTTTTCAGTGCCAGAATAAGACCTTTTCTTTAAAAAAGAATGCTTCCAGTTTTTAAAATTTGAACTTCTGAAACCATCCAATTTTCTCTCTAAGGCACACCTTCAGCAAGGTGTTTCTCTAGGCTGGTTTATGCTCTGTTGCTGACATTTTTATGCTAAATTTCAATCCTGGGGTATGTTTCCTGTTTTTTACTGTTCCCTGCTCAGTGCGGTAGTTTAATGTTTAATTGCTGATAAGCTGCCCAGAGAACACAGAGATGGGGAGCATATAAACCTTGCTCCACATATCATGCTATCAATACTTGGGGGGTTCTATTCAAAATTCTGGAAGCCCAACACGAAAGCCAAGCAGAATGGACCATGTTTTCCCTTTTCGTGATTAAGACTCTCAGCATATGAGGAAATGCTAAGAATTGATAAATCTGCTGAGGGGGTATCTGAGCAGCTCTGGGCCCACAGGGGTGGGAAGGGCAGGCAAGTTTAACTCTTTCCCTCCATACCACTGAGGTTTCAACCTCTTGGAACAGTCCAGCTCCCAGTGGTGGGTGCAAATTGCCACCTCTCCCTGCTCATCCTATCAATCATTTGCTGATTGTGGAGGGAGAAATATCTGCCCAACTCAGCTGATATGCATGGATCAGCCTAAGTGGAAACTGTTCTGTGAATATTAATAATAATAGCAACAACAACAACAACAATAATAATAATAATATAATCCCAGCCACTCTGGGCAGCTCCCAATAGAATATTATTAGTAAGAAAAGTATTAAAAAAGTGATAAAGCATCAAACATTAAAAACTTCCCTAAACAGGGCTGCCTTCAGATGTCTTCTAAAAGTCAGATAGTTGCTTATTTCCTTGACATCTGATTGGAGGGCATTCCACAGGGCGGGTGCCACTACTAAGAAGGCCCTCTGCCTGGTTCCCTGTAGCCTCACTTCTCGCAATGAGGGAACTGCCAGAAGGCCCTCGGAGCTGGACTTCAGTGTCCGGGCTGAACGATGGGGGGTGGAGACACTCCTTCAGGTATACTGTGTCAAGGCCGTTTAGGGCTTTAAAGGTCAGCACCTAGACTTTGAATATGCAGGTGAGAACGTGAGGGATTCAATTTTGGCCATACCCACCACTGCCATGCAGCTTCCAGCAGATTGGTCAAAGGGTAAGACACTCCTTACTTTGTGTCTATGGTTGCGCGATCTTCGTACTTCTGCATACCACAAGCCAAGCAGTGCAGACTTCGCAGTTGAGTAGGAGAACCACAGGATCAGCTATTACAGTGGTACCTCAGTTTACAAACTTAATCCGTTCCGGAAGTCTGTTCTTAAACCGAAACCGTTATTAAACCAAGGCGCGCTTTCCCTAATGAGGCCTCCCGCTGCCGGTGCCCTTCCACCGTTCGGATTCCGTTCTTAGACTGAGGTAAAGTTCTCAAACCGGGACACTATTTCCGGTTTTGCGTAAACTGAATTGTTCTTAAACAGGACTGTTCTTAAACCGAGGTACCACTGTATTACTTTTTCGGCTGCATGGGTGCTTCTGAAGCTCCCTGGTTTGGTTTGGCTCAACATCAAGAGCCTCCAGACAGAAGGTTCTAGTGTGGAACTGTAGGTGGTTCCAGCTTACCCCAATAAGCAACCTGGAAACAAAGCGTGTCTCAGTCTCATGACCTAAAACTCACCCTTTCGGGGAAGGATGGGCCCACACACCGTACCTTGGGCCGTAGCATCCATGCCCATCATCCCAGTGCTGGGATGATGGTGATGTCCCTGTGTACCATGCTACAGTCCACTGCTCCAGTCCATCGGCTACTCCATTTCATTCCCCTTCCCACCTGGAGGAGGAGGAGGAAGGAAGGAATTATACGAGAATCCGTCCTTAAACAGCGAAACCCGGTGACGTTAACAAACCGTGAGCACCGTGAAATTCCCCGGCATTTCATCAGGTGGCAAGAAGTTCACGTTACACTTGATTGCCGGATAAGTTGCCTATAAAAACTTTGCAGATATTGTTTCCTTATTTAAAGCCAACCACTGGAGTTTTCTGTTGGTCCTGTTTCCTTTCCCTCCATAACCACAGCAACAAGCTGCTGCTAGAGGGGGATTATTAGTATATCTCTTCTCTAAAAAGCTGCAGAAGGATTATGCTCGGAGAGTGTACCTGACAGCTTTGTGCCTCAGACTCAGCCAAAAGAGCAAAACGAACTCCCCTAAGATCCCAAATTACTTTGTGCAGTTTTTATGCCGGGATCTTGCAGAGAGGTAAATATCACCAAGTTGCTCTTTTGCTCTTTAATGCTTTCCTGTGTGTGTGTGTGTGTGTGTGTGTGTGTGTGTGTGGTGTGTCTCTACAGCTTGGATCACCATTGCCTATAATAGTTCCAAGGCTCTGGGTTTCTTTCCCAGAAAACACACTCTCACCATGCAAAACCCAAAGCACACTGGAGAGTTATCTTAAAGCTGATTTTAAATAATTGAAATTTTAACGTTCTCAAACCGCTCACCGTTCTGAAATTTATTCCTTTAATAACGGCTTTCTCTGAACGGCTTCACGTTGAAGCGAGGCCTTCATTTCTTTCCAATGTTAAGGGACTGTCCCGCTTTGCAGGGTTATTTGTTAAATATTCAGGAGGAATTTTTGGGTGCTTGCGAAAGACTGCGGCGTTAGAAATTCATGGTGCAGGATGCAGCTGCGAGAAAGTTCTGGAAGGCTGTGCCAGTGGCATCCTCGAGGACAATCCATGGTTGGTTGGGTTAGCCTAATCCCACCATTTGGCCCTTTTAAGGGTATAATTCTGGTCCCTTTTAAGTATTTTCTAGATGAAGACTGTCAACAGGACTCAATCAGTGCCAGATAATCAGCGGGGGGTTAATGCTTCTGAGAGACACTTCCGCTTGAGACTCTGCAAAGGAATAATAGACTCCCCACCCCCCAGACAAAATGGACTCCAGCTATTTCTGCGGAGGTTAAAGGTTGCCGCTGCATTAGTTGAACCAGGCAGCCCGGCTGATAATGTGCTATATTAAATTTGGTGCGCAGAGCTGTTCAACTAACAGGTGTTACATTGTCAAGCAATGGCTCGGTGCTAGTTACTATTCACGCGAACCATTTTTACAAACAAGCGAGCTTCTTATACGAGTCTTCATCACCTCCAGGCATTCCGATTCTTTCTTAAGTACAGAAACATTAATTAGATTTTGACCACAGACCCCGGATTTGACTTGCTCTTGACAGGGTTTCCATTAGCGTAATCTGTAGGGGAATTCACTGTTTTAACATCTGTGCGCCTCGGGCCTGTCTCACATTTACTGCCATAGCCTGAAAAGCCTCCCTTGTACGGCTGTATGTTTCTTCATGCTCCCAATTTCACAGAAGTCATTTCAGCACCAAACGGCAATTAGCAAAGGGATGGGCCCCAGCTGACATGAATGCAATTTATTGTTTTCCGAAAAGGCCCTGAACCAGGCAAACAAAGAACGCAGTCTTGCTGTCTGGCATTTTATTAACTTGCATTATTATTATTATTATTATTATTATTATTATTATTATTATTATTAGTGCACCTCACTGAAGGGAGATCTTCCAGCAGAGGTGGTCGCTAGTATGCAGTCACATGCATGCTTCTGAAGAATATTAATTTCAGTTCAATTAGGCACATTTTGTGGGCCCTCAGCCTCTAATATAGGGTAGGCGCTTTCATAATTATCTCTGGTATTAACTTTATCATCGCCAGGCTTTTGCATAAACGCAACCTTTCATCTTTAAAATGCCAACGCTTCTTCAATTTTTGGCAACCATGCAGCATTACTAATTATTTGCTCATTATGTGTGGTTAACTGATGAATCATTAATAAATGAATAGATGGATAATATATTTTTATGGTAATTGGAGATATAACTGATTGCAGATTTCCAGAGCTTTTTCAAGCTGTGCTGAAGGAGGCAGGAGCTGCATAATTGTTTACAGGCAAGATGTGGGCCTCTGACAAGTTTTTTTCCCCCTTTTTCTTTCCCCTTACAGTTGTGGTTTATCACTAGGGGAAAAAATTACCCTATCAGGATGTCTTCTACTCCAATAAAGCACTAATGGCATATGAATGACAACTCTTGTTTCACCACACATTTATTTCCAGAATTCGTGCCTTGAAGCAAAAAAAAAAGCGACGCCACCTTTTGGCTTCTCATTCCCGTTTATGTAAGCACATTCAACGTACATATGATGCTCTACAGCAGAAGCAAAAAGAAAAAGAAAACAAAAAAAAAGGCAAGTCCCTAATTAAAAGTGTAGATCAGTTAACACTTATTTGTAGGTGCAGAATTCTGCTTGTAGTTTTAAAACAGGAAAATACAGAAATTGTTAATAATCATGGGCAGGTTCCCTTTAATTCATTTCGTTTATACAGTGGTACCTCGGGTTACACACACTTCATGTTACATACGCTTCAGGTTACAGACTCCGCTAACCCAGAAATAGTGCTTCAGGTTAAGAACTTTGCTTCAGGATAAGAACAGAAATCGGGCTCCGGCGGCACGGCAGCAGCCGGAGGCCCCATTAGCTAAAGTGGTGCTTCAGGTTAAGAACAGTTTCAGGTTAAGAACGGACCTAAGGAACGAATTAAATACTTAACCCAAGTTACCACTGTACTCCACCTTTTCTCCAAGAAGTTCAAGGCGGCATGCATGCTCATCCAGCCCCCCAGTCCATGGTTATCCCTGCTCTCATCATGTGTTAGCTAATCACGTTCTATAAGTGCATCAATGAGCCACAGCAATGAGCTACATATGCCTCTGTTGACACCTTCCACGAAGTGAAGGATGATCTGCCAAAGTGGACAACTTCCTGTACTGGTGGAGCTTAGTCGGTAGAGCTTGAGACTCTTAATCCCAGGGTTGTGGGTTTGAGCCCCACGTTAAGCAAAAGATTTCTGCATTTCAGGGGGTTGGAGGAGATGACACTCAAGAATACCCTCTGACATTTCTCCAATGAAAATAGGGACGTCCTATTCCATAATGATAATTTTACTATTTACATCCTCCACATCTTATTGGGTTGCCCCAGCCACTCTGGGCAGCTTCCAACATATATAAAAACATAACAAAACATTAAACATTTTTTTAAAAACCAACACTTCCCTATACAGTGGTACCTCGGGTTACATACGCTTCAGGTTACATACGCTTCAGGTTACAGACTCCGCTAACCCAGAAATAGTGCTTCAGGTTAAGAACTTTGCTTCAGGATAAGAACAGAAATCAGGCTCCGGTGGCACGGCAGCAGGAGGAGGCCCCATTAGCTAAAGTGGTGCTTCAGGTTAAGAACAGTTGATCGCCAAAGAATTGATGCTTTTGAATTATGGTGCTGGAGGAGACTCTTGAGAGTCCCATGGACAGCAAGAAGATCAAACCGATCCATTCTGAAGGAAATCAGCCCTGAGGGCTCACTGGAAGGACAGATCCTGAAGCTGAGACTCCAATATTTTGGCCACCTCGTGAGAAGAGAAGACTCCCTGGAAAAGACCCTGATGTTGGGAACGATTGAGGGCACAAGGAGAAGGGGACGACAGAGAATGAGATGGTTGGACAGTGTTCTCGAAGCTACCAGCATGAGTTTGACCAAACTGCGGGAGGCAGTGGAAGACAGGAGTGCCTGGCGTGCTCTGGTCCATGGGGTCACAAAGAGTCGGACACGACTAAACGACTAAACGACAACAACAAGGAAAAGTGGGACATTCTGAGATCAAATCAGAAACCAGGATGGCTTCTCTAAATCAGGGATGTCCCTGGAAAATAGGGACACTTGGTGGATCTGGTATCTGTGATCAGTTGCATGCTAAGGCTTTATGGGGTAAGGGAACAGAAAGAGTGAAGCAAGAGCTTCTCTGGTTTTCTTCATCTTCCAGCGCTTGCATCCAGGAGTCTCCAGATCAGAATAGATGCTTGTTAACTAGCCAATGTCACCAAATCTTCCTGCAAACAAAGCAGGATGGGTGTTCAACAAATAGCCAATGCCATCTAATCTCCCTCCATAGAAATCAGAATGAGTGCTCAATGAACAGGTTGTCTGGAAGCACCCAAAGTCGTATCCATTGTAGACCCATGGAAATCAAAGTCTTTTTTTCCAATAGGTGACGGGGGGGGGGACAAAGTTGCCGACTTATAGATCACCAGCAGAGATATTGCTTCAAAAACAAGGCATTGAAAAAAATCCACCTTAAACAACAACAACAACAAAATGGGGGCAGGCACACATAGCTGAGAAACATGACTTTCCTAGTGTGGTGCTAAAGAAACTCAACGCTGGAAAAACCAGTGACAAATGAAAGAGAGATTTCCAAATCTGAACTGTAATTATTTAACCAGGTGGGCCGTCTTTTCCTAATGATCTTTTCCATGAAAGCCGAATAACTAATGAGGGTCCTAAAGAAACCTTTGTCTTTCCATGTACTAATGATCACATTTATAAATATGCAGAGAGGGGGCCCCCCATGCATGTTGCTAATGATAAGTAATTAAGCACTAGGCATGAAAAGCTACAGAGAAAGGGTCATGTTAATGCAGGGAGAAATTAAGAATGCAATAAAATAAGTTGTCTTGCAAAGATTAAACTTTTGGCCTCTGCCATTTTTGGTATGAAAAAACATCTTTCTTTGCACTTAAAAAAAATTTCTGGGTCTGGCACTCTGGTAAACAGAGTGCTCATTTTCTTTTCAGTTAATTTTATGTGCTTTGCTCAGTTAAAACAAAAAAAAAAAAAACAAGCAATACACCATCCACAGAAACCAACGATCATCTCCCGGCCAAATTGCAGTGTCTTTAGAAAGAGAGTGAGAGAGTGAGGGAGCCAAATTTGCCATTAGTTATAATCTTCCCTCTCCAGAAGTGGTTTCTAACTTTTCTTGGCAGCGGAAAACAGGGACGTACTCAGATTAGAATCTTAAAACGTATCCCCAATGATGATCGTACACACAGGAGCCTTGCCCCGAGAAGGTTTTCTCAGTCTGAGGAACCACCTCGAGAGTAAAACGTTTAATATAGCTTCTCTTATTGGACTCAAAAGGATCTGTGACCTTCACAGGACAATCCTAGGGATGTGATTGCAAAAGTAAATTCCAGCAAGTTAAATGTAGGGTGAGCAACAGGCCCTCTTTTCCAGAGGACAGACTTCTGCTTAAAGGGCTGTCTGTCCAGGTTAAAAATAAAAATAAAACCTTTAAAGATATTAGGAGCCTTGAAGCTGCTGACCAGTAGTTTGCAGCTTGAGAGCAGGGGGAGGAGGCCCACTGTGGTGAGATGTATTGTGTTTCAATTACAGTATATCATGAGCGGCACTCCAAGCAAAATGGAGCTGGCTTCCCCAGAGCATAGGGTTGCCGTATTTCAAATCCAGACAGAATATTTGTTGAGCTTTTTTTTTTTTTGAGCAAAATCACAATTTTAAAAAAAATGCAGTTTTTGAGCTATTTGAATGGAAAAGCGGCAACTGCCGACGTGGGCTATATTACGTCCAGATTTTCCCATACATTTTCACGCCGGGATACTCCTGCCGACTGCTGTATTCCAGATATGTCCGGACATATGGCAACCCTACCAGAGCAGGGAGCCTGCGACCCCTGTTGGACTGCAGCATGGCCAACAGTGAAGCATCATGGGAGTTGTAGTCCAACAACATCTATAGAGCCACACTTTCCTTGCTCTAGTACAGTGGTACCTCGGATTAAGTACTTAATTCGTTCCGGAGGTCCATTCTTAACCTGAAACTGTTCTTAACCTGAAGCACCACTTTAGCTAATGGGGCCTCCCGCTGCTGCCGGAGCACGATTTCTGTTCTCATCCTGAAGCAAAGTTCTTAACCTGAAGCACTATTTCTGGGTTAGTGGAGTCTGTAACCTGAAGCGTATGTAACCCGAGGTACCACTGTACTGTGTTTCTGAATCGCAGCCTAAAACATCTCAAAACATTTTAGAACAGCTGCATATCCTCACACAGCTAATGATTTCAAGGTTGCCAGGAACAATATCACACCCTCCAATATTTAAGAATAGGGATGTCCTAAATAAATTGATGATGATGATGATGTCCTAGCCACTCTGGGTGGCTTCCAACATATATAAAAACATAATAAAACACTGAATTATTATTATTATTTTTAAAAAAAAATCTATACAGGGCTGCTTTTAGATGTCTTCTAAAGGTATAGTTACTTAACTGCTTGGCTCGGGGGGGTCACATAACTCCATGCCCTCCAACATTTCTCCAGTGAAAATAGAGATTGTTGAGAGTTTGCAAAAAACAACAACAACCCCAAAACTCAACAACTTATTTGCCCAGATTTTCACTTTTGGAAGTATGGCAACCCTACTTTAAATGCTGGCATCAAGCTATTTCTATATTGGGAGTAGGAAACCGGGTGACTCCAGATGTTGCTGGGCTCAAAAACATCTGTCAGCATGGCCAGTGCGCAGGGATGGGGATGGTAATGTCTCAGGGGCTACAGATTCCCTTCCCTGTACAAAAAGTTGTTTCTTTACTCAAATGCAAACGGACGGGTTTTGATTGATTTGCAAAAGTTCACCTAGCACCTAACTGTGACAAACCTTCGAATCCTGGGTGTGCTCAGACCAGGAGCTACTGCTGAACATAACTCTGCTTCATGTGCATTAAATACGAAAATATGCAGTGATGGGCTGGTGCTATCCCTGGACCCGGTGGTTAAGTGGGGACAAGACCAAGGAGGTCTTCAGTGGGATGAGAACGTTGAGACTCATAAACAAATGTGCAAGATTGCCACAAAGGACCGTCGTGGCAATTACAACACAGAAGTTATTCCTGTCTGGTCTGCGTAGGAATTTTGTCATGTGCAAAGTGCTCCTCAGAGTCCAGGAAAGCTTTTAGGAAGAGTCAAGCACAAAGAAGGGACTTTGTGGGTGTTTTCAACCCTACGTGTTGTTTGTAATTCCCAGCAAAGTACACTCAGACTATTAGGTCCGTTCCAAACTGCATTTTTCCTGATATTAAAACCAAGACAGCCGCTGTATATGAAGAGCCAGAACAAACATTTCTAATTTTTTTATATATGAAGGGAAAGCAGTTACTTTAAAAAAAAAAATATTAAGGTGAAACCCATAAACCCTGGCCTTTGAAGATTTCTTTTAACACATTCCTATTAAATTTCCAAACTGACCTTTAATTACTTTGCAGACTGTTTCTGACACCCCCCTCCGGACTCCAGAATGAAGCCCCATAAATAGAAAAGCTGTGTGTCCTTCCACAGGCAAGTGGAATATGCACATACGACAACCAGCCAAGTTGGTTTTAACTTTTATGGGCTGCGCTGCTCGGCCTCCCTGCTAAAGCTGTTTCATTTTGACTGAAGGGGTGGGGGCGGGGGAATCAAATAACCTGAAATAAACCCCTGCCAAAAAGGTCTGACCTGCAGCATGCAAGCCAAGGCAGTTGGGCTTGGAGAAGATCAATGGCTGTCATTGAGACGAGCGTCTCTCCCATCTTCCCACCCTTAGCGAGGCTGACAGATGTTCTTTCTTTTAATGCAGCATTAAGTCTAGTGGATCAGAAGAGCCAGGCAAAGTTTTCCCCCTTTCCTGTGATTGGCAGGACTCCGCTTCCTCAAATAGCCACAACTGAAACAGAGTGATTGCTTGGGGAAGGTCTGTGCGAAAGAACTACAAAAATTGTTTCGAAAAGGCCCTAGTAGCGTGGAACGAGGCGTGACAAGGGCAGGCCTATGCCTTCCAATGCAGGTAATAATAATAATAATTGTTAAGTTGTGGGTGAACATATCAGACGACACAGCGATTCTTCAGACAGCTCTTGTTTATTCACAGGCCAGAACAGAACTGGGCAGAAGGGTTCAGCCAGCCTGCTTATATAGAGCTCAACTACAAAGCAACAGTAACAACTTTCTGTAACTATCCAATCACTGAACGTCACTTTCAATTCCTTATTTGCATATTTCACCTGAGTGAAAACTATCTACAGTATCCCCCTGCTGGCCCAGGGTGAGAACCTCAGTAAATAATAATAATAATAAAATACCCCCCCATCTAAATGGGTTGCCCCAGCCACTCTGGGCCGCTTCCAGCACATATAAAAACATTTTAAAAAGTTAAACTTTGAAAAGGATCAGGGGAGCGACTGAGTGGAAAGAAAGGCGCAGGAAGAGACTGCAGAATCCCTCCTTCTGCTCCAGTTTAGGCTTGGAAATTAGCCCAGATATGGAAGGAAAACATCCTGGATAGGGAGAGAAGAGGTTGCAGGGTGTTTAAAACGGCTTTGAAATGGAAAACAGAAATAAATCTCTGGTCACAACAGAATCAATACAAACTTCAAAAAAAAAAGAGACACAGAATTGAAAGCGATATTCTGAAAAGATGGCGGCAATCGAAAAGCACTCATCGAACCAAAAATGCCGTCGGTGTCACAGAGCCATATAATTGTGGAGTTGGGAGACCACCTAATCCAACCCTCCGCAGTACAGGAATAATCAATAAGTGAGCAGTGATGGGACCAGGTTTGATGCCAGCGATGGTCACAGAAGCATCTCTCTCCATATGAACTGAACCAGACCCTGCAATCACCATCTGAAGCCCTCCTTTGTGTGCAACCTCCACAAGAGGCTTAGAGGGCAGCAACAGAAGAACAAGCCTTTTCTGCAGTGGCTCCCCATTTTATGAGATGCTCTCCCCTGGGAGATTCGCCTGGCACCTTCGCTACATTCCTTTGGGCTCTCCCCCCCAGCCTTTGGCGAATTAAGCAATTTGTGGCCTTTTAAATGTGTTTGCGGGAGAGGGGCTATTGGCTCGTTTTTGTTTTCTTTTTCTTTCCTTTTTTTGTATTTTTATCTTGTGAACCGTCCTGCAGCCTTCGGGTGAAGGGCAGTATGCAAATTTTAATAATAATATTACAAATTCCATGCCAATAAATGTTGAGTGCAGAGAGCATATAGCCGTAGGCAGGGATGACCTAATACTGTATGTTGGTTCTGTTTTTTTCCTCCGTTAGTCGTTTTCCAACCATCAGTTGCAAGTTGGCCCCATCTCGGCCTTTGAAAAAGAAGCCTGCATAGAAATCCATACACATTTCTCTTCTAACATACAAATTTTGTGTGCATATTTGCATTTTCCCCATTAGAAAACATTTTTGTGCATTATGTCCACTAATACAGTCATACCTTGGATCTCAAACGCCTTGGCTCCCGAACAAATCAGTTCCTGAATGATTAAAGCCCGGAAGTGAGTGTTCCAATTTTCAAACTACAGTGGTACCTCTGGTTGCGAACGGGATCCGTTCCAGAGCCCTGTTCGCAACCTGAGCAGAACGCAACGCGCGTCTGCGCTTGCGCAGATTACAATTCACCGCTTCTGCACATGTGCGTGACGTCATTTTGAGCGTCTGTGCATGTGCGAGCAGTGAAACCTGGAAGTAACCCATTCCATTACTTCCAGGTCACCGCGGTACGTATCCTGAAAGAACGTAACCTGAACCTAAAGTACCAAGAGGTATGGCTGTATTTTTGGAAGCCGAACATCCAGCGCGGCTTTCACAGCTTTCGATTGACTGCAGAAGCTTCCTGCAGCCAATCAGAAGCCACGCTTTGGTTTCCAAACATTTCGGAAGTTGAACAGACTTCCAGAACGGATTCCATTCGACTTCCGAGGTATGACTATAAACATTATAATTATTTTTTGCACCAATCACTAGCAGGTGCATTTTTGTACATGTTCTTTTGTCAGAGAGCTACATCGCAAAGTTTGGAGAAATGCCAATCTTGAAAGAGAGCAAGGTTTCATTTGCAGGTTACCTTGGTGAGGATCTGCGAGCTGTCTGTGAAAACCCCTAGCTGCAGGCAAAGGCCATTCCTACCATGTGGCACCAGGAGGTTGTGTGCCGAAGGGTGTGACAGCAACAAGGAAAAGTGACACGTGCCCAGAGACGCTGCCTATGCTACTAAAATAATGGCACCTGCATCTTTTTGCCCCAAACAGGCAAATCCGAAGTTGGAAATCTGTAGAAGACACATTCCGCTCTCCTTCTAGAAGTCTGTTAGCTGATATCCAACGGATAGGACTGCCACATCTGGTGCGTGGGCTTTGCATTGCCACTCTGGGTCTATAAATAATTGCTGGGAAATTGACTGAGTTTGGGGAGGAGGGGAACTGTTGTTTCTCATTCCCCTTTCCTTGCGCAGAGGAAAGTTCACAGAAGCTCTACAGGGTAATTTTTCTTCAGAGCAAAGTGCTAGAGACTTTGGCTACAAGCCAAAACACAATTGCGAGGGAGCAAGTCCTACTGAATGCAATGCGACATCCTTCTGAATAAACACAATTCTGTCAGCATTATTAGATTATCATAGCAAAGATTTTTTTATTATTTAAAAAAGTACCTGTAAAGGCCGAGCAACCATATATGGTTTTCTTATGCTGCTGTTCCTTGCTCTGGGTACTTTTAGCAGAAGATCATGGTATAAATAAATGATCTAAGCATTTATTTATTTTTATTGATACCCATGCCTTCCTTCCAAAGGGGGAATGCAGCAGCTTCCAATAAAACAACCAATAACTGTCTTTAAATCCATAAAACAAGCTTGCAATAATACTTTAAGATTGTTCTTTGTCCAGGCCTTTGAGATGTAGATGTTGGTTTTTGCTGCTGTTTAAATTAATTTGTCAAAGTATTTTGTTTTTAAGTTGTGCCTAAACACACACACACACACAACATATCTCACTGGGGAGAGAGTTCCCTAGATGGGGGGGCACCACTGAAAAGGCCCTGTCCTGTGTCCCCTCCACCAGCAATGCTTTATGTATTTATTACTATTATTATCTAAAGCATGCTCTTGAAGAAGCAGGTGGCTCAATGCAGTTCTCCTCTGGGGAAGGTGCTTGTGAAATGTGGTCTGCCATATCGAAACTTCCGCTCAACAGCTGGATTTGATCCTGTGGGGTGCTGCTTCGGCACGGGGGCAGAATTTTGGGCAGGATGGAGAGGTCAAGGGCAAAGCCTCTCATGAAGAAGACCACTCCACCCCACCTTCTCCCAGGAAGATGCAGGCAATTTGGGAGGTCGCTCTACTCTCCATTTAAGCCTTTCTGTAGCTTCTCCTTCTTCCCTTCCTGCTGCTTCCAAACCCCTCTCTCTCACAGCCCCAGATCACTCTGGGTAGAACCAACCCACAGTGGTCCAGGCCTGACTCCACCCAACTTGGGCAAAGCCAGGATCTCCCCAAATCAACCTGAATTAGTTCGGGTTTTGGTCTTTGGTCAAATCTGGTACACAGCCCTACTGATATTCATATTTTCGCAAACCAGCTTTCCCAAGGACATAATGCATTTCATGTGCTATTTTCACTAATATGCACACCCTGACTCGTGCATTTTTGTATACAGTGGTACCTCGGGTTACATATGCTTCAGGTTACAGACGCTTCAGGTTACAGACTCCGCTAACCCAGAAATAGTACCTCGGGTTAAGAACTTTGCTTCAGGTTGAGAACAGAAATCGGGCTCCGGCGGTGCGGCAGTAGCAGGAGGCCCCATTCGCTAAAGTGGTGCTTCAGGTTAAGAATAGTTTCAGGTTAAGAACGGACCTCCGGAACGAATTAAGTACGTAACCAGAGGTACCACTGTACATTCCTTGGACAGAGAACTTAATCGCAAAATTCAGAGGAGGGTGACTTTCCAAAGATGGCTGCGTTTCCGTTCGCACATTTCAGAAAGTGCAAATTAGGCACTTTAAATGTGAACTGAATCAAACTTTCCCCCCCATCTCTAGGAGGCTCACACAGGCAGTTTGATACCTTTCGTCTACAAAAACTCATGCCACCATAAATTTCCTAGTTCCACCGGGTTCTGTTTCTATTTCTCAGATATAGGATGGGCAAGGCAACCATTGGCCCCAGTATTTCAAGTGCATACATGGAAGATGTCACTGGATCCAAAGTCTGAATATTTCACTGAGGACTCCAGCCCACAGATGTTTGTGGGGTGGGGTGTGGAGAGGCAAATGCAAAAAATACAGCTTGGGTCAAAACCTGACCCCTGGTGAGTTTATTGTGGTTACATTTTATGGAATGTCAGCATTGAACCCCATGCAAAGCGAGTGCAGCTCTGCCCGGCAATTTTTATAGCTGCGTTTCTGAGTCCGTGTTTGCTCTAAGCAGATGGAGAGAACGCCAAAAAAAAGAGAGGGGGGCGGAAACCCAGGGACCATTATTTGGAGAGAAACAATGTCTTCCATTGCAGCTGGTATTTAAAAGGACAGAAGCATAATTTCATTGCACGGCTGTTTGTGTTGCAGCGTCTAAATTAAGTGTGGGAGGGAGGTCAGGGGAACGCAAAGTTTTGAATTACAGTTAGCTCCAATTAAGAAATGTTTTTGTCCTTGCGAATGCAGATCTGTTACAGACAGGCTCCCCCCCCCCCAAAAAAAACGCCACTCTAACCTTGTCAGTAAAAACCGAATGTTAAGCGGAAAATATTTGCCAAGATTTAAAATTAGACCAGCACATTACTTACAGATGTTTTCAACAAGGGGGAAGGAGGGGGAACGAAAAAAACAAAAACAAAAACCCTTTGCAATCCAACCACACTAAATAATAAAGCCAACATTGATGTGTGCTTTCTTTACCCCCCCCCACTTTAATACTCCAAGTTAATTTTTATTATACAAGTAGCCATATGAAGAAGCCGTTGCGTACTGCTTAAATTAAATGCGGAGGAATGAAATCAGCAGTATCCTTTTACAGCATATGGTCCCGCAAATCAAATTACAAAGCTTTCCACATCTCATTAACTGCAATGAGTACGGTGAGTTTTATAAGTCACTTCCCTCCACCCCAGCCCCTCTCCCACGTGAGCTGGGAACGCCGACTTGTCATAGCCGTATTCTCACAGGATGACCCTTGCGCTGGGATTAAGAACTAATCTAAAAAGGGAAGGGGTCATTTGGTCAAATCTGAGCATAACATTTCCGCCTTATTGTTTCCCTTGGCATCGCAACCTATGCTTTTTCCTGCAGACCTGGCTGGGATAGACTGGGGAGGTTCAGGGGAAAGCCCTCCAGTCGTCTCACCAACTGCAAGGAATACGCCTGTTGCCATTTAATGAGCTTGGGCAGGCATAGCTAACAATCAAGAAGAAAACCAAAATGTTTGTGGTGGAGGAGGGGGGAGGGGGTTTCCCTTCCGCAGCCAACTTTCGCAAGGCTAATTTATTATTTCCATCGACTAATGGGATATTGCTACGAATGAGAAGAAGAAATCTGAAATCCCAAATGTACCGTTATCCTGGCTGCGCAAGAACTGTGGCACGCTGCACTAATTTGGCCCGGGTTGATCAGAGGGGCGCCATTATTTCTACAAAGATTTCTTCAGAAACCGACCCCAAAGGAGCTCACTCTTCCATGGCTGGCTCTTAGACCTAGTGGCGCCCCGGCAAGGAACATCATCTCTGGTGCACCCCTTCAGTTGCTCAGCTTTTGAATACTTTTTTTAAAAAAAAAAAAAGAAAAATGAATTCGTAGGCTGTTGCATGATTTCTATGACATTTCCAAATGTGATCTCTTCCTGCCCTGTAAGATGCTACATCTACACACATTAATCTGATTGCCGCTTTCCGTATGAACTTACTCGGCTCCTGAGATCACCTTCTGAGGCCCTTCTTCATGTGCCTCTTCCATGAGAGGTCTGGAAGGTGCCAACACAAGAATGGGCCTTTTCTGCAGTGTCTCCCCCTTTGTGGAACGCTCTCCTCAAGGAGGCCCATTGGGTGTCTTTATTGTACCTCAGGCAAAAACCTTCCTCTTGAACCAGGCCTTGGGCTGATTAACATTCTATATCCTTGTTAATGTGGGAAGGAGGGGTGTTATTGTTTTTTTTTGTTCTTATTCTTGTTTTTATTATGTACTTTGTGTTTTTATATTGTGTTTTTATGTTGCAACCACTCTGAGACCTGCAGGTATAGGGTGGTATACAAATAATAATAATAATAGCCCAACTCAGTCAGATGGGCAGGGTACAAATAATAGAATTATTGTTGTTGTTGTTATAATTGCCATGACACACAGGGTACCATTTGTCAGAAGGAGCTCCAACGTAGATTTCCCCATGGGAAAATCTGCGGGTACAGGGTAGTATATAAATTCAGTAAAATAATAATAATAATAGCATCATGCTGGCTGTGCACATCAGAGCCAACAACATGACAGGCAGAGAAGTGCTGTAGCTCCATGGTTCAATCCCTGGCACCCCCAAGTAGACATGGGAAAGACTCTGGAGTGTCGCTGCCATTTGGCACAGGCAAAACATGGAGAACCTCTTGCCCTTCAGATGTTGTGGGTCTCAATCTACCCAGCCAACATGGCCTACAGTCAGGGGTGATGGGAGTCATGGTCCAACAACATCTGGAGAGTCACAGGTTCCCCGCCCCATCCCATAATTCCTGACCATTGGTCATGCAGGCCGGGGCAATATCTGAAGGGCCTTCCCTGGTCTGGCATGAATAGTAGCAGCTCTTGCAGTTTCAGACAGGGGTCTTCCCCAAAACTACTTGGAGATGTCTGTCAGAGACGATGCTGAGCTAAATGAATCAATGGTCCGACTCTGTATTATGTATCCATTTGCTTTTGTAGAACATCTTCAGAGCACCCAGTCAACTCAGAGCTGATCTGCACCATGCTTTTAACATGCATAACTTCCACAAATCCTGAGAACTGCAGTTTTCCCCTCACAGAGCTTGAATTCCCAGCACCCTTAACAAACTACTGTACCTACTGTACGACTGTACCTTGGATCCCGAACGCCTTAGTACTCGGACATTTTGGCTCCCGCACACCACAAACCTGGAAGTGAGTGTTCCAGTTTGCAAACATTCTTTGGAACCAAAACATTGGACGGGGTTTCCGCAGCTTCTGATTGGCTGCAGGAGCTTCCTGCAGCCAATCAGAAGCCGCGCTTTGGTTTCCAAACTTTTTGGAAGTCAAACAGACTTCTGGAACGGATTCCATTTGATTTCCAAGGTATGACCGTACACTTCCCAAAATTATTTGGGGCAAAGCCATGTGCTTTAACTGTGCATTGAATGCGCTTCAAATGTTTTGTGTGGATCTTCCCTTTACAGTCCTCTAGTCAGTTCCTATATTCTAGCTCTAATCTGGGAACTTGAATTTGACGTGGGATAAAAAAGGAATAAAATTTTCACCAAGTGTGGATCTTTCCTACTTTTCCTGCAAAGGGAATGGGGGGTGGGAATGAGATGATCTCCAGTTGGGAATCACGTGGCCTTCATTTTAAATATACCGTATTTTTCGCTCGATAGGACGCACTTTTTCCCCTCCAAAAATTAAGGGGAAATGTGTGTGCGTCCCATAGAGCGAATGCAGGCTGCGTGGCTAAGCCCAAAGGCAGAACAGGGAGACGGAGCGCTGCGCAGCGCTCTGTCTCGCTGTTCTAGCTTGGGGTTAGCTGTGCAAAGCCTCCGCAGGGCAGCGGGGTGCCTTCACCCCGCTGCCCTGCGGAGGCTACGAAGGATGTATGAAGGTGGGGGGAAGGCTGCAATGCCTTCCCCCCCCCACCAGCCCCACAAGCTCGGGGGACAGCGGGAAGGTGGCGCGCCACCTCTGCGCTACTCCCCGACCTGGTCTTTGAGGCTGACGGTGGGGGAAAGCAGCGCTTCCCCCCGCCAGCCCCAAAGAGCAGGTCGAAAGGAACCCAAAGCCTCCGGAGCCCAGCAGGAACTCCCGCTGGGCTCCGGAGGCTTCGGGTGAACGCACAGAACGCACCTTGTTTTAGAGGGGGAGGACAAGAAAAAAATTTTTTTTTCCTGTTCTCCCCCTCCTATGGTCCGGTGAGTCCTATATAGCAAAAAATACGGTATTCCTAATTTTGCATCAGAATTAGTGGCTTCCTGCCCCTATTCTCAGTCATTAAAAGGTATACAATTCCTCTCTTTCGCCCACAGACTTAAAACTGTCTCTTGTCAGACATGTTGGTCATAAATAACAAACCTGAGAAAACATTAGGATTTCAAGATAGGGGATTTTATTTTACTTACTTACAAGACACACACACACACACACAGTGGGGAGATGCAGCCACACAGCCTGGCCAGCTTTAAAAAGCATGGGAGGAAAGAAAAGTCAACCAACTGTTTTCAGACAATTACGATGTTGTTGGCCGATCTGATGTAGCCAGGCAGGAAATTCCGCAGCTTTTGGAAACCATTTGAGAAAGGAAGAAAAAACAGGGTCTGGCAATTGCTGTCCTCCAATTTATACTTCAAGAAGAGTTAATGTGCTGTAGCTTAACTGGGAAGGCCAAGACGAACAGAGGGAGGGCAGAGGCGGACCGAGAAGGCAGCGGCGGGAAAAAGACTCGCAATAAAGAAAAATGCACTGTAAGAAAAAGTCACAGCAGCTTCCCCTTCCTGCAAGATTACAGCTGGTGAACAATAGCAGATTATTAAAAAGGAGCTCTGGGTGGCTGGTGAATAAGCTTAAGGCAAGCAAAACAAGGACCACAATACACACACTGTGTCTCTTCACATGTAAAACATGGCACCCGATGGAGAGCCCAGTCTGACATAGTGTCAAACTAGGACCTGGAAGACCAGGGTTCAAATCCCTGCTCGGTTGTGAAGCTCACTCAGTGACCTTGGCCAGTCGGGGATTAAATGAGGACCATGTGTTTCACCATGAGCTCCCTGAAGGGAAAGTGGAACGCTCTCCTATCAGAGGTCAAAGAAATAAACAACTATATGACATTTAGAAGACATCCAAGGCAGCCCTGTTTAGGGAAGTTTTTAATGACTGATGTTTTAATGTATTTTTAACCTTCTGCTGGAAGCCCAAATGGCCGGGGTAGAAATAATAAATTATTATTATTATTATTATTATTATTATTATTATTATTATTATTATTATTATTGCAACACATAAACCATTCCATTTGGGTGAGTCCCTAAGCTATTAGCCTGCCATTGAATCCCTCCGTACCTTCAGGCCTGGTCCTCAACTAGCCTTGTCAAAGCACCACTTTGAGAAAAAGATGGGGGGTTAGTGGGACAAAGTAGCCCACGGGCAAGACCCCCAGATTCATTTCCTTTTAATTTCCGGGTTACCAGCTTCACGCGGCAAGGCTGGGCCAAGGGGTCTCGGCCAATGCTCAACATTAACCAACCTCTGGTGCCTGCTCTGAGGACGAGTCAGGCAACCCTTGTATAACTGGGGGTTGGGAGACTTAATAGAAGAATGCTTCCTTAGGTGACAGGAAACAGAATACAAAGAAGGGAGCGAGAGCCAGTGTGGTGTAGTGGTTAAGAGCGGTAGTCTCGTAATCTGGGGAACCGGGTTCGCGTCTCCGCTCCACATGCAGCTGCTGGGTGACCTTGGGCCAGTCACACTTCTCTGAAGTCTCTCAGCCCCACTCACCTCACAGAGTGTTTGTTGGGGGGGGGGGAGGGAAAGGAGATTGTTAGCCACTTTGAGACTCCTTAGGGTAGTGCTAAAGCGGGATATCATATCCAAACTCTTCTATTAAAAAAAAAAAAACAAAGAAAGGGAAAGTACATTTTTTCAACTAGTCATACCTTGGGTTGAATGTGCTTCAGGTTGAGTGTTTTCAATTTACGCTCCGCGGCAAACCGGAAGTAATGGAGCGCGTTACTTCTGGGTTTCGCCGCTCGCACATGCGCAGACACTCAAAATGATGTCACGCGCAGACGCGCAGTCGTGTCTTACGCTCTATTCAGGATGTGAATGGGGCTCCGGAACGGATCCCGTTCGCATCGCAAGGTACCACTGTATACTTCACCTCTTTTGAATCCGTTGATGTTGCAATCCAAAATCTGTTTCAAGGTTCACACCCCTCGTCCAGGAAACACTAGTAGATGGACAACTTCTGTATGTGAAAAGAGCAACACGTGGCCCCAGTCTGATAGCCTATTTCTTCCAAAGTTTCATTTTTTTAAAAAAGAAAAATTATTTGTCCCTCTCTAGCTAAGTATCTCTGATCAACTTGATTAAGGAAAATTGTAGGGCATGTGCCTTAACAGCCTAGAGCTCAAGAGTCATGATTTTTAGGCTCATCAGCCACATTAATGAGCAAAGGGGGGGGGGAGAGACCTCTCTTCTTTCCAGTGCTCGCCTTGCAAATGTTTCTGTAAAAGGGACCCCACCCTCTCACAACCTTCCAAACAAGAAAAAGCAACCTATGTAAAATAATCGTGCATTCTGAATGTGCCTGTGTGCATTACAAAGTATAATGAGAACATGAAATCCAGACATGGACCACAAACTATCAGCAGCGTGCTGTTCCTTAAGGAAAAACTGTGCCCAAGTCGGCCTGGTGACTCAATAATGCACCACAAACCACATGTATCTATTCCCCCATTAGCTGCTGTTGAGTCACCTTTTGACTTAGTTCCTGGTTGGCTCGTGATATTTCTCCAGATGAAGATTAGTCAGTTGGTTCCTGTTATCCTCACAGCCATACAAGACGTGCTCTCTCCCTGGAAAATATGTAGGCTCATGATTCCTTTGAAAGAGATCAACCTCAAGCCAGAGAAAGTTAGTTGCAATGGTGCTTCAGTTAATCAAAACTAGTGTTTAACATTGATTTCGGTGGGAATTGTGGGGATGTAACATCACTGTTGCAGTCAAATACACCATTTCCTGTTTGCCCAGAGTGGACACACAGGGGAATGTTGCTCCAGCCAGGAGGACTTCCTGTCACACCTGGTCTGGAGCTTCCTCCCCCTGTGTGTGACCAGGTAGATGGGCGTGACCCTGGCAGACCCTACAAAAGGGCCAGTCACGCAGCCATCTTCCTCTTTTGCTACTGCTCTTTTGCTGACTGCTGGCTCTCAGCCAGCAACACATGGGCTCATCCCTCACAGAGGATGAAGCCACACTTTTCTCTGTAACTGTAACTACAAGCTAAAGCCTGCCTTCAGGACCATGCTGTGAACTGAATGTAAGTAAACATTATCATTACTTTTCAAAGAAGACTGTTCAGCGTGGGTGGCGCTGTGGGTTAAACCACAGAGCCTAGGACTTGCCGATCAGAAGGTCAGTGGTTCGAATCCCCGTGACGGGGTGAGCTCCTGTTGCTCGGTCCCCGCTCCTGCCAACCTAGCAGTTAGAAAGCAGATCAAGTGCAAGTAGATAAATAGGTACCGCTCCAGCGGGAAGGTAAACGGCGTTTCCGTGCGCTGCTCTGGTTCGCCAGAAGCGGCTTAGTCATGCTGGCCACATGACCCGGAAGCTGTACGCCTGCTCCCTCGGCCAGTAAAGCGAGATGAGCGCCACAACCCCAGAGTCGGTCACGACTGGACCTAATGGTCAGGGGTCCCTTTACCTAAAGGGGATTTACCAGGAAGAATCCAATCTGGACAAGCCAGACTGGATTGCTTAACTCAAATGGTTCTAATGAATCCATCAACTAGCTTCCCACAATGTACAAGGGAATGTGCTCTGCTACTAGCTCACTAGCGTGAGTGAGGAAGGATAATATTTAATCAATACATCATCTCCTACTATCCTCAACATTCCCACAGGAATGAGCAGGACCAACGGAACCTGGGCTTCACATAAATTCAATACTCAGGTGAGTATGAATAGCAGGCGCACAGAACCTATGATCCTTAAGATTTTTTGCTGGACTATAGTTCCCAGTATCCCTGACCATTGGCTATAATGGCAGGGGTTGATGGGAGCTGGAGACCAACAACATCTGGAGGTAATGGGTGTTGGAGTCTAGCAACAATCTCCCTAGCAAAAGGGATACTTGCCAAATTTGGACCATTAGGGTCTCCCTTTACAGCTTTTTCTGGCCCTATTCACCCTATCCTGTCCATATGCCTACTCTTACAACTATGTTGCCATGGCTGCTTTGGGACAAAGTTGGTTAATCAAACTTATCCAAGTATTTCAAGGCTATGGGTTATCTGGGCTCTCCAGTGCAGTGGCTGACTGCTCAATAGCCCAACATGAGACTTACAAAACAGCGAGAAATCTCAATGCCAGAATCAAACTATAGCCTAACATTCCGCCTCATTTTGACTAACCATAGTTAGAGCAAACCACAGAAACTGTGGTTGATTCCAAGGTGGAAGCTTTGGGTCTCCTTATGCAGGAGGAGGAGAGAGGAAGCAGAAAGGCCTAAGGCCTTGCAAACTTATCCCCATCATGCTAAATCATGACTTAGCATTATGTCTGAACTGGGTATAGCTCCAGGGGATATTTCTCTGCTTTTCCTGTAAGTAACCTTTGCTTCAGCCCTGCACTGCAACTTGTATTTTGAAAGTTTCCTCTGCCGAGAGATACGGATGCACGGGTGGCAGCGCCCGTGAGTATGATTCAGTATTGTCTGCTCAACTTTTGCATAACAATTCGGCAAACGTGCCTTTTAAGCATTCAATTCTACTTCTGCAGCTTCTTAAAATTCCCTGCAATATAATTATCCTGATGGGAATGCAGGGAGATAATTGCTTTTAGAGGAAAGTTCTCTTTTGTTTCATGTTCATCTGGCTCCCACAAATGGAACAAGAGACCTTGAGCAGCATAAATACGTCTCTAGTTATTTATTTACAAAGATAGACCTTGACAAATGTAATTTGTTCAGTACAATTAAGAGGACGCACGATAATTCATTTAGACAAAAAAGGCTTAAAAAGGAATGTCGGAGCCGGCAGCTTGCACTGCATCACGGTACACAATCAGCTGACTTTGAAGCTGCAGCAGGTGTTCCCGCTTATGGAATGCAGGCCTGAAATAATATTTGAAGGGGGCGGTAGGGAGGGAGTTAAGAACCAGAGCCATTCTTTATGCAGGCAATAATTATACAAATTAGATCTGTGAAAGCCGGGGGATGGCTATACCTTGAACCCTGTCTTGCACACAATGGGACAATGGGAAAAATAATAATTAAATCTATTACCTTCATTTGCTGCTCCCACTCCAAAGATACCCGGCTGGTTCAAAGGCTTTGGCACTTGCGCTTCCATCAATGCTTTCATGTACTTCCCGTGCTACGGATGCACGCATTGTCTTCTAAATGGAACGGCTTATTTTTTTGTTGCCTTTATATTCTGAATTAGCAAGGTCATCCCTTAACGCCACCCACGCGGAACGTTTGCCAACTTCACCTTCACCCGAAACAGTGAAACAAAGCTCCCACCCCAAAGCTCAGGTGGACTAATCGAGGGGATCGGCAGACCCTCCAAGTGTCCCTATTTTCCAGGGACGGTCCCGGATTTATATATATATATATATATATATTTTAAAGATATTTATTGAGATTTTACAAAAACATAAGTTTACAAAATAGAAAAAAGTCATATAGAAAGAAAAAGATACAAAAAAGAGAACATAGAAAAATACATAAAAAAGAAAAAAGAAGAATAAAAATACAAAATACAAAATACAAATAGATAAAAAAGAATTAAAAACAAATCCGTTTTTTGTAACTTTGAACTCATTAGCTTGTTTCCTTGGCCTCCTCACACCTCCCCTTTTTGTATTCCCATTTAAATAATCAAATCAGCAAATCCTGACCCTCTTTCGTTTATCTTAACTCTATATCTTAACATATTATAACTCTATATTTTCATCCATTATCAATTCATTTTTGCATATTCTTATTGACTTTGTTGCTAATGCCACTTATTTTCAATCCAACATCATTTTAACATTCATTAATTTTACAGTGTTTCTGAAGATAGTCTTTAAATTTCTTCCAGTCTTCTTCCACCAACTCTTCTCCCAGGTCTCGGATTCTGCCAGTCATTTCCGCCAATTCCATATAATCCATCACCTTCATCTGCCACTCTTCCAGGGTGGGTAACTCTTGTGTCTTCCAATACTTTGCAATAAGTATTCTTGCTGCTGTTGTTGCATACATAAAGAAAGTTCTATCCTTCTTTGGCACCAATTGGCCGACTATGCCCAGGAGAAAGGCCTCTGGTTTCTTCAGGAAGGTACATTTAAATACCTTTTTCATTTCATTATATATCATCTCCCAGAAAGCCTTAATCTTTGGGCACGTCCACCAAAGGTGAAAGAATGTACCTTCATTTTCTTTACATTTCCAACATTTATTATCGGGCAAATGATATATTTTTGCAAGCTTGACTGGTGTCATGTACCACCTGTAAATCATTTTCATAATATTCTCTCTTAAGGCATTACATGCCGTAAATTTCATACCGGTGGTCCACAACTGTTCCCAGTCAGCAAACATAATGTTGTGACCAATATCTTGTGCCCATTTGATCATAGCAGATTTAACCGTTTCATCCTGCGTATTCCATTTTAACAGCAAGTTATACATTCCTGAAAGTATCTTAGTTTTGGGATCTAACAGTTCTGTTTCCAATTTTGATTTTTCCACCTGGAAGCCAATTTTTTAATCCAAATTATAGGCCTCTCTTATTTGATAATAATGAAGCCAGTCTCGCACTTTATCTTTTAATTTCTCAAAACTCTGCAATTTCAATTTGTCTCCTTCTTGTTCCAATATTTCCCAATATTTCGGCCATTTGGCCTCCATATTGAGCTTTTTCTGAGCCTTCGCTTCCCGGATTTATAGAAGCCGTCCCGGTTTTGCAGTGTCCTTAGGACGTCCCTATTTCCGTTGGAGAAATGTTGGAAGGTATGGAGCTATGTGACCCCTGAGCCAAGGAGATAAGTAACTATCACCTTTAGAAGACACCTGAAGTCAGCCCTATATAGGGGGCGGGGATTAATGTTGAATGTTTTATTATATTTTTATATATGTTGGGTGGAACCTAGGCAGCATCTTAAAAAGCAGAGACATCACATTACCGACAAAGGTCCGTATAGTTAAAGCTATGGTTTTCCCAGTAGTGATGTATGGAAGTGACAGCTGGACCATAAAGAAAGCTGATCACCGAAGAATTGATGCTTTTGAATTATGGTGCTGGAGGAGACTCTTGAGAGTCCCATGGACTACAAGATCTATCCATTCTTAAGGAAATCTGCCCTGAGTGCTCACTGGAAGGACAGATCCTGAAGCTGAGGCTCCAATACTTTGGCCACCTCATGAGAAGAGAAGACTCCCTGGAAAAGACCCTGATGTTGGGAAAGATTGAGGGCACAAGGAGAAGGGGCAAAAGAGGACGAGATGGTTGGTGTTCTCGAAGCTACCAGCATGAGTTTGACCAAACTGCGGGAGGCAGTGGAAGACAGGAGTGCCTGGCGTGCTCTGGTCCATGGGGTCGTGAAGAGTCGGACACAACTAAACGACTAAACAACAACAACAATATATGTTGGAAACCACTCAGAGTGGCTGGGGCAACCCAGTCAGATGGGCGGGGTATAAATGTTACTGTGATGATGATGATTGAATAGGAGGTCCCTATTGTCATTGGAGAAATCTTGGAGGAGATGGACCCACCCCTCGCTTTCTCTCCCCTCCCTGCTACTACAAAAACTGACACGGTTGGAAGTGAGGGAACAGAACAGCCACTTCCCCCCTACCAACCCCCCCAAAAAAACCTTTGTGCGGGTTGAAAGAGTAAGAAAAGCTCTTGGGAACTTCACGATGTTGCCTGAAGGCCCATGCAGGCTTGATAACTCTTCTCTCTCTTTTATTCGTTGTGTCTTCTTGAACCACAGGAAAGGAAAAGCTGTTCGCTTCCAACAAAGTCATCTTTGTCTTGGGTTGGCTTGAATGGTTGTTCTTGGAGAGATTTGCAGTCTCCACATTAAAAATGATAACAATATTGATATACGGTTAAATGGCAAAAGGCTGGTGATTTTGGATGGTGACATTTGTAGCATTGTACACTTTTCTTCGCTTCTCCTGAATGACTCTCTCTCTCCTATTCTTTTAAACAAGATGACACATTTGGAGAGGATTGACATTGCCAGTTGTGTGTCTGGAAAGGGTCCGATCCACCTTCACCATTCTCTCTTCCACTGAAAAGATGGGCCATCTCCTGGGCAAAGATGTGTCCAAGCAATATGGGCAATGGGCATTTAACTTGCTCTACAGTCATCTGGAAAGGCTCATCAGGAGAGACCAATAGTTCAGATAGCAGAAGTTGCTATTAAGGATGGAGGAGAAACTCTATTCCGTTCACATTTAAGTGAGAATCCACCTAATTTGCACTTTCTGAAACATTATGCAGACCAGAGCACAGCCATCCTTCAAAACGCGCATTTCTTCTAATTTTGCAATGCCGATCTCCAGCCAAGTAATATGTACAGAAATGCATATACCAGGGCAAAGCGTGCATAAAATTGCATATATTCATGAAAATATCATATAAAAAGATTTTCTATTATGGAAAAAATGTTTTACAACTATGTGCCTATTTGAAGCCTAAGAAGAATATCAGGCCAAAGGCCCATTTATTGAAGCACCCTGTTCTCATAGGGGCCAAGTATATTTGTCATAATCTCATACAAGAATGTGTATATTAGGGGAAAGTCACATTAAAATGCTGATACGGACTTTCTTAAAAAAACAAAAACTGTGACATGGAGAAGTTAAGATTGGAAAAAATGAGAACTGAGAAAAACTGATTCATCCATCCCTAGTTGCTATAGAACAGCACTGTGTCCTTTGCCCTCTCATTTTTCTCTTTTACAGAAGGACAATATTTTCAGCCAGAACTTGGTTCTGGCACCTCTCAGGTGGGCACCATTGCCATTATAAGAGACCAAGGGAGGCGTTCAATGGTGAGTTCCGGCACCTCTGTTTCTACAAAAATAGCACAGTGTGTATCAACGTGGGTGGAACCAAGAAAGAGAGATTAAGAAAGCAGGCAGGAAGAATAACTCGGTGACACAGAGGAAAGGCTACTCAACTGAGAGAACCACTATCAGGAGGGAACTCACTGAGTCACAGAGATGAATAAGTAGGCACAATTGATGACCCACACAAAAATAGTCGTCATATACCTGAGTGGTTTTCCTTAGCAACAGCTCTTAGAAGCCATGTGGAAAAATGCACCCGATGTGCCATGAACAAGCCACAAGGAGAAGCTGTAATAAGAGCAATTGACCCTCATAATATCCCTGTGCCTAGGGTTTACCTAAAGAAGATTTGAAACCGTTCTGTGAGGTGCAGAAACAGGAAACACAAAAGAAATCCCATGCCCACTTAAACAGCAACAGGGATATTCCAAGTCTTCTTGAATCAGATTCAACTTCTCTCCATCAGCCGCAAAGTGTATTACATTTGGCACCGGGGCATTCCTTTCCCTGGCGCCTCCGCTGAATAGAGATGTTATTCCGTCTTGCTTATTTAAGCAGAAAGGGCATTATAATTCCTCCGTACTGTAGCAGCAGCTCGCCCAAGGTGTAATAGGGTTTCAAGCGATATGCCAGAAAGGTTTGGGGAAATAAGTAATGAGCGGGTTGCCCTGCTAAATACCATCATGACAAATTTGCTAAGTGTTCAGCGAGATAAAACACAGCACTTTAAATGCCCAGCAAATCAATACTAAGCACCTACTGGGCTATTCATTTTATAAAGGAGGGCAAACCTTTGAAGGCTTACTCTTCTGGCATGGAGTCTGTGCCTGAGTCCTTTCAGAATCTGAGCAGTTATAGATATATGTATGTACACAAGGTTAATGTGAATAGCCGAGCCCTTTGCAATCTTTCTACCAAGTTCCATGTAGCCATTGCTTTGTTCCTTACATCAGCTGGACAGCTCATAGAAAACTTGCTTTAAGACAATATTCAATGCTGTTATGAATAGGACACCAACAGTAGGTTCCTGGCACTCCTCTCAGGGTGACCCAGGATCCATCTTTGTCACTAGAGACCCAAGTGACCTCAGTGGCTAGGAGGCCTTTTGCCAGCTTCAGCTGGCAAGACAACTATGGCTGCTTCTAGACTGGAACAGCCTGAACACTATCACCTATGTGCTGGTAACCTCTGGGGTGGATTGCTGCAATGTACTCTCTGTGGGTCCGCCCTTGAGGATGGCTCAAGAGTGACAGGTGGCGCAAAACGCAGCAGCTGAAATGCTGGCTGGGGCAGGATATTGCCAATGTATTATCCCGCTGTTGACAGATTTGCACCAGCTGCCCATTAGCTACGGTAAGTTGAAGGTATTGGTTTTGGTGTCAAAAGCCCTATACAGAGTTTGGCACCAGGATAACTGAAAGTTTGTTTGCTTATTAAATTTCTACACTGCCCTTCATCCAAAGACCACAAGGTGGTTTACAATATAAAAACAGAAAAAATATATAGTCTCGCCCCTTTCATATCCAACTGATCACTGTGCTTCGCAGGTAGGGCTGGCAAATGGCGTCCAGGCCGAATTTGCTGAATCGGCAAAATGTCCTGGAAAACCTGGAGGTATGGGAACTAGGGTGATTTAAAAAAAAATGCTTTAAAAATCCCCCCCAAGGCCCCAAAATGTTGGAGATGTTCCCCTCAACAACAACTTTTTGCGGATTTTCATTTTTGGGACTATGGCAACCCTATCCGCAGGTCTCTAGCAGACGCTATCTTATCAGGATGTCCATTCCACACCAGTGGCGTAGCGTGGGGGGTGCAGGGGGGGCGGGCCGCACCGGGCGCAACATCTGGGGTTAGGGCAAATCCATGGGTTAGGGGGCGCAAATCCACGGGTTAGGGGGCGCAAATCCACGGGTTTGGGGGCGCAAATTACTTGCCTTGCCCCGGGTGCTGACAACCCACGCTACGCCACTGTTCCACACAATATAGGAATCAGGCTTTTAGTGTTGTGGTAGCTACTCTTTGGAATGCTCTCCCTTTAATAATTAGCCAGGTGCTGTCTCTGTTCATCTTTTCAGCACCTGCTGAAAAGCCTTTTCAGTAGAGATCTTTCCCAGTCTGTCATATGTCCACACATTACCGGGTTTCAAAGACGGAATTGATGTCTGGGGAGGGGGGTCCATAAGGCGGCACTTTGTCCTGGATCTTGTACAAGTCAACCAAAAAATCATGATTTTTTGGCATTTTTGTTGGCTCAACAATTTTGGGGTGTTCCTAAAGAAAAAAGTTCAGTGACTTTTGGGGTGTCCTGGATTTTACTTTTTGAAATATGGGCAACCTTGGATTTCGTCACAACAGGAGGGAGAGACACCCATGTTTCTTCACAAGCCTCACCCACCACTGTCTCCTGGCCCCACTCCCCTCCAGCCTCTGCTTCTGCCTTGACATCTGGACTGCTCTCTGCCACAGACTCTCTCTGCTCACTAAGCCCTGTTACCTCTTCTGTTTCTGGCACCTCCTCCTCCTAGTCTCCTCCTTCTGACCACTTATCATCATCCCACCACCAATCCTCAAGCTCTGAGCCTTCATCCCTTGGGGATTCCCCAGCTGGTTACTTCTACCCTTCCTCTGTGTCTATAACCAGTCTGTGACAACATACATTAAACCCCAAGGCAGCCTATCTCCCAGAAAGAGCTGTGACACTTTCACCTTTGGACTAGCATTCCACTGGCAAGATGAGTTCTAATTGGAATTTGGGCTAGTTGTGTGTGTGTGTGTGTGTGTGCCATTGTTACCTGCCATGAGTCACTGGGAAGGCGTGGGAGAGAAATGGAAACAAATATGTCCAAATATTAAAGGTTTTGGAACCTCATATGCATATTAATTGTTATATCCTTTGCAGGTGTTAGTCAGCTTGTCAGATCTGGCACCCAAGCAAAGGAGCTGTCAATCTGCAAGCCTAATTTGGAGATATGCATCAGCATATAAGACACAGGTCTGGGGCAGGCCCAGCAACTAACAGCCACAATATGCCAGAGCTGGAAAGCATTGATGCTGTGCGAATGTGAAATGTGTAAGGGCTGGATCCATGCAAAAGTGAGTCACATTGAATTTCCCATGGAACTCCAATCAGTGACAACCTGTTTTGTGGGGCAGATCCTGTCGCATACTGGAAATGCGGGTGTGTGCGATTGAAGTGGGTTGACGCACTTCCAAAGCTGCTCTTTCAAAACAGACTTGTTGCAGTTAGGAAAGTGACAAAGAAGTGTCAGATAATGACTGACCGGGAGATGGCTAACTTCCCAAAAAAACAAAGCAGCCCATAGTCATGACTTAACTTTTAACTTTGATTTCAGTGGGGCAGCAGTACCAGATTGGTCACCTTTCAAGCAGAGTTGCCTCCTCTGCCACAGAAAGGGGCCTTACACTATAGGTAAGGTAAAGGGGACCCCTGACAATTAGGTCCAGTCGTGGCCGACTGGGGTTGTGGCGCTCATCTCGCTTTATTGGCCGAGGGAGCCGGCGTACAACTTCCGGGTCATGTGGCCAGCGCACGGAAATGCCGTTTACCTTCCCGCTGGAGTGGTACCTATTTATCTACTTGCACTTTGACGTGGTTTTGAACTGCTAGGTTGGCAGGAGCAGGGACCAAGCAACGGGAGCTCACCCCATGGCGGGTATTCGAACCGCCGACCTTCTGATTGGCAAGTCCTAGGCTCTGTGGTTTAACCCACAGTGCCACCCGCATCCCACTATAAACTATAAGCCTGCCTAAAATGAACGCAGGCCCTTTTAAATCAGTTTGCTGGTTCCTGTGAACTTGATTCGGGATTAAACTCAAACAGCAGGGTCTTCTTTGCCCTCTGCAGAAAGGAAAACAGTTGACAGTGAAACCAAGCGTATCTCCACTGAAGCTGCAAAATGGGGAGCTGAATGAGGCCATCTGAAGGGCTTCTACATACTTTTCACAGCATACGGTGTGAATTCCTCTTGCACCACCTAGTGGCGAAAATGCAAAATTGAGTTTTTAATTCGTGGTCCGGATGAATTTTGTCCTCTCTTTCTCCTCCGCCACCAACCTCCCCCCACAAAGCAGGAAATGTATCAATCTCGTGTTTTCTCTAACCATGAAAACAGCCACCACTGCCAGATGCATGAAGCCTTTTCAACAGCTGCCCAGACATATTAAAACAACGGAGAGGGGAAGGAATATTGCTGTGTGTGTGTGTGTTTTAAAAGAAGAATGCCTTAAAAAAATAAAATCAAAGTTCTACGGGAAGGTGAGGCAGAGAAGAAACAGCGAGAGCTGTATGTTTGTCGCTACTTATCTTTCATGGTCACTGGGCTTGCAGTTAGATAATTGCCTCTTGATAATTGCTCAACGCTAGATAAGAGCTGAAGTAAGGCAGTTGGTTTTATCGGCCTTAACATAAGATCCGTCAAGCAGAAGATTAAAGGGGAGGCCCATTGGCAATGGAACCCATGGTAAAGTACACAAATTGCCTATTGCTAATTAGTCCCCACTTTGCATCATGGCTGCAGCTCTACTTGAATCAGAAGGGGGGGGAGAGACAGGATGCCACAAAACTGCAGATCTGTTTGCACAAATCAGCAGAATCTAGCTGCAACGCTTTTCCTAGACTGTTCCCCTCCCAATGGTTTTTTTTTTGGGGGGGTAGATTTGTTGGAAATACTTCTCATTATGCATGCTCATACCTGCACGTAGGAAAAGTAGCTCATCAGGGACATCTAGGCTGGCCTGTGGTCTGCTTTGGTAAGAGAGCAGGGAGTTCATTAGCTAAGGAAGCAGTCAAAAAGATTTCTCAAAATGGCCCACTTCTGGAAACGCTTTGCCTCCTGTTGTGAGTATAAAAGTTGGCCTTGCCCTGTGTGTCAGAGACACAGGTTGGATGCAGGGGGGGGGCACCAGCTGGGGAACCCCCAGGGGATGAAGGCTCAGAGCCAGGGGACTGGTGGTGGGATGACAATGCATGACCATGCAGAGGGAGAAGAGAGAGAAGACCAGGAACGGAAGGGGTCAGAAACAAGAGGCAACAGGGTTTAGTGAGCAGGAAGAGGCTGTGGCAGAGAGCAGTCCAGACATCAAGGCAGAAGCGGAGGCTGGAGGGGAGTGGGGCCAGGAGACAGAGGCATGTTGCTGAAGAAGCCAGGGAGTCTCCCTTTCCTGCTGCAACCAGCTTCCTTCCCACCGGTCTCCTAAGAACAGACAGAGAGATGAAAAGGACAGAGCAGAGGAGGATTGCACATAGATGCACTTCGTGACTGCTTGGGAAAGACTCTGTCTGGAGAGGAGGAAAGACCTTCAGCCGCCACAACTGCCTTGTTGGAGCAAGACCTACTGAAGAGCTGCTTTGCTTTGATTCCTGGCCTATGCTTGACTCTAGCTCCTGACACTGTGGCTCCACTCAAAGGGCAAGCTCATGGCTTCTTCCCATGCTGGCATTTCAGCCTCAGCTCTGCACATTCCATGGCTGCAGTAGTGGAACACAGGAATGTAAGAAGTGGACTTATACGGCCAGACCCCTGGGCATCTAAGTTCAGGGATGTCTACTCTAGGTGGTCTAGCCATGACTCACCATGGTCTCAACACAGAGGGTGTTGCTATCCTCACCTGGGATTCCATCGCATGCCTGCTTATTATAGTCAGTCGGGAAGCTTCATGCAACAGACCCACTTTCTCAAAAGAGCAGATTTCTTGCTGTAAGGGAAGTGATGGGGAAAACGTACCAGGAAGTGTGCATGGATTCTTGCTTTGATGCAGCAGCATCTAACCTCCCTGCAATGGATCAGAATGAATGCTCAGTCAATAGCCAATGACAACTAAATCTCGCTGCAAACAAATCAGGGTCTGCTCAGTAAGCAGATCACCCTGAAGTGCCCAGAGAGTGAATACCTTCCCCAGCTCTAACTACAGTTGCTGAAGGTAGACCTGTTGCACGCAAGGCACTTGGCTCCCTGCACTGAGTTATAGCCCTTCCCTTAAAAGCCGATGAGCATAGAAATTCACGTGAACTATCTTTGCTTCTATTTAGTGACCTTAGCGTTACATCTGTGCCAGAATCAGGAAGCTCCCTTCTTTGTGGAGACAAGGAGAGAGCAAGTCCGACAGCTAAAATTAAAAATTACTGTAAAACTCCATGACCAGATTCGTTAGCCTTCAAATAGCAGAATGAACAAGCAGAAACTCAGCATTCCAGTAAAAAAAAAAAAAAAACACAGTAGGGTGTCTCACTGAACTCAGTAGGGCTTGCTTCTGAGAAAACATGCACAAGATCACTTATTATGCTACAGGGCTGTTGTGCAGTTTCCAGATTCAGTTTTCAAATCTACCTACGGATAGCCTGTTGGGTCACTCAGAACAGATCTGCTACGTATGTACGTATAATCGTTGGATTAGCTTTCAGCTTTAGCAATATTGTGGTCCTATTGCTAAGCTTACTTGGTTGGGAATAAGTTCCGCCAAACTAAATGGGATTTAATTCTGAACATACATGTGCAAGGTTGGAGCTTTACATTTAAATGTTGCAGTGCTGAGCATATTTGGGCCGCAATCCTCAGCCTGGGAATTTCAATTGCATTCAATTGCACTTTTGAGTTAACGTGGGCTGCATTTGCCTCTTATGTATTCTCTTCAGGCCTGGCAGTTAAAAAAAATAATAGCATGACAGGTTATAAAAGTTCTGTTTACCTATTGTAGAAAAGGTATAGTATCCATAAAGGATTTTAAAAGGAAACATTTGGTTTATTCCCTTGCACTTGAGTCATTTATGATACGTAGCCAAAGAGACTCAAGTTTATTGACCTAGTTCATTAAGTACTCAGACAGAAATAATAATAAACTCAAAACTCCAGCACGAACTAGACAAGGCATGCTTGGGACATGTTTCACATGAGGCCTGGAGAACAATAGTCATAAGCCAAATGATGTACCACTTTCTCAAAAAAGGTACCACTTCACTGGGTTAGCGTGGACCTTTTGACAGGGAGATTAAACAGATAGCTAAAAATAAGAGAGACGGTTTCTGTAAAACTGAAGAGACAAGACGAAAGGGCAGGGGTAACCCGCAGACAGTTGCTATCCATACAAGCAGGGGAACACTTGTGTGACAGTTGGCCCAAGTGCATCAGATGGAAGACACCAAGCCCGAAGGTCACTGTACTCCGTACATAAAGCGGGGCTGAGAGAAAATCCTTCTTAAAGGGGGTGGAGGGAGAAAAAGAAGGGAGACACCAGGGTTCAAACAAAGTTTTATGAGGACAGCTAAAGTGCACACAGCTTGTAAAAGGCCTAAAAATGACAACAAGCTGTAGCTTGATACGGAGTCATCTCCTAAAAGTATACTATAAGGATACACTGTAGAGTTTATGAGATGGTTAACATTGCCAACAGGTGACTGAATAGCTTTTCCTAGGGCCATCAGAGGAGAATACTTTCTCTACAAAGCAGAGGGGAGAGAAGTACAGCGCTTAGACTTCTTCCTGTCTTCCGGCAAACACCACCCTCTGGTAGAACGTCCCATGGCAGGGCTAAGAGCCACCATGTCAAAGAATAAAAAGTAGAGGGGAAGATACTGGGAGTGTCCTTTAAAACCTTCCATTTGACCAACTTGTTCCACCCACATGGACAAATCACATGGAGGATTTGCAAGACGGCCAGCTTTGGAGAATTAAAACAGGAGCAAGATCTGCCCTGGCTGAACTTTGCGATCTGCTGTTGCATCATGTCCAATCTCAGTTATCAACCATGTTTCCAGGTGTGTGTTTGGGCCCCCAGTGGTGGTGCAGTTTACCTGTTGCACGCATCTCCCCAGTTTTGCTGCATTTTAATATGTGCCCGTTTGTAAAACCGAACCCCCTTTCTATCAGGATAATCTTAAAGAGTGCAAAGCAGCATTGACTGCTACACCAGAGCCCTGAAATGGTTTATTTGCATCAGAATGCTTTACACTAAACCAAACCCCAACATGTTTGCCACAAATACAGAGGGGGCAGAAGAAGTTACATTGTGTATAATGAGACAGCATGAAGCAAAGATTGATGCTGTTGCAGAAAAACAAAATGAAGGGATCTGGGAAGAGAGATGTTCTGTTCCCACGGTTGGAGGCAGCGTGTATCTTCACATTGTCATCTGCTTGGCCACTATGAGAATAGGATGCTGGATGAGGTGGGCCTTTGTTTTGATGCAGGAAGAAGAAGAGGAGGAGGAGGAGGAGGAGGAGGAGGAGGAGGAGGAGGAGGAGGAGGAGTTTGGATTTGATATCCTGCTTTATCACTACCCAAAGGAGTCTCAAAGCGGCTAACATTCTCCTTTCCCTTCCTCCCCCACAAGTGTTTGGGGCTGAGAGACTTCAAAGAAGTGTGACTAGCCCAAGGTCACTCAGCAGCTGCATGCGGAGGAGCGGGGACGCAAACCCGGTTCCCCAGATAACGAGTCTACTGCTCTTAACCACTATACCACACTGGCTCTCTTATGTTCTAACGTCAAACCAGGAAATTAATGACCTGAATGTACGGTAATCCTGAATTTTAATCTGCTAAGCAAGAGCAGCAGATTGAAACCGAACTTACTTTTGTTTAGAGCAGCCAACAGTTGGATGACTATTTGAGAAGGCAGTATTTTTATTCCCCCATATCCTAGTGGCCATTGGCAAGTGGTGTAAAGTAGCCACAAAATAATTCTTGACTAGTATGAGATGGGAGTCAAGGACTTGCCAGCTCGTTCTCTAAAAAAGAATAAGTGCTGCGCCGGTCTCTCAAATACCTGCCCACAATGTTAGGAGTTTCTTTTTCAGGAATGCCCCATAGATTTGGGTTTATTGTTTTCTAGAATGGCAAGATCTGCTTTTGTTGTTTTTAGATATTTTTGTGGATGATTCAATTGCTTTCAGAAATAGGGTTTTGGGTTTTATCCTATTTTTTATGTTGTATACAACTTCGATGGTCTCTAGCCGCGAAGCAGTTTATAAATCTGGCAAATGTAATAACTTAAAAGATATTCAGGGCAGAAGCAAAGGGGTCCTAGGCCTGTGATTCTGACATCCCGTTACTGCGTATGAAACTGTGTTACACACCAGTGTTTAGAATCTGAACCCGAGTAAAAACGAAACACCCCAGAAACTTAGGAACAGAGCAGTTGTGCTCATGCGTGTAAACACAAGCCATAACCTTTGCAATACTTTATTCTGAAGTGGAAGAAAACAGGCTGGGGAAACCTCTGCACAAAACAGCGTTCACCGGATTTTGAAGTGTGCACATCTGCTCTGAGCCCTGTCCGAAGGGTCAAATGTGCTAGCTCTTTCTTTTTCTTCTTTTTTGCTGATCATGGCATTTTCCTTTCCTAGACTAATTGGAGGGTTTTATATCTATATATATATATATAATTAAGCCTCAAAACTCAGAGGACTACTATTCTAGCCAGCTTGGTTTCTACCAAGCTATAAAAACCTACTGAAAGCTAGGGGATTATTCCTCAGCAAACACAGCTCTTTACAAAAACCTTCTTCACACTGTTAGGGCCCTCCAGATAAGCTTGCAAAGGGTTTTATGGAGGTCTCTTTATAGTTTTATAGGCTGGGTAGTACACAGTTAGGGAACTGCTCAACTAAGTAACACCATTGGTCCACCCGCTTCAGTATCACTGACACTGGCTGGCAGCAGCTCTCCAGGTAGTTTCAGACAAGGTTCTCTCCCCGCCCTACCTGCAGATGCTGGGGACTGAACCCAGGACTCTTTGCAGGGTATCTTCAGGAGAAGACAAGGCTAAGGAGTAAATCCTACACAGATCTGGAGTCCCTGGAGCCTTGTATGGCTCCTTCTTGCAACCCCTGCAGACAAGCTGGTGCAAAACGTCTTGCTCTACTTTCCCTTGGACCACATCAGCGAGGTCGAGGGGGGGGGGTCCTGTTGTCTGGGCAGCCCAGGACCTCCATCCACACTGCCCAGGCTTGCAGCCCAGGAAGGTTGCTTTGGTGCTGCTAACTTTAGAGGGTAGTTGTGAAAAGTAGTTTCAACAGTTGAAAGCACACCATGCAAGCAGCAATATCACCACCTAAAAGGTAGCCTTTCATGGGGCCTGCAAGGGAAACTCTTGACGCTGCTATCATTTCTTAAGTCTTACCTTTATTTGCATCAGGGGAAATCGTAGTCATCCATTCATTTTGTATTCTGGCAGGTTTATCTGGAATGCCAGAAAGACATTTTATGATTATCTCATCAGTATCCGGCACTATGAAAAAAATGCCACTGAGTCCAGCCATCAAGACTGCTGTTATTGCTTTGCGGAAACAGACTAAACAGTATTGCTTTGTATCCAGAGGAAACCCTTCCCTAACCAACAAGCGTCTTCTCGGTGCAATAGTACTAATTTGTATTCAGACTTCCTCTTAAGAACGTGGTACCTGGCCTTATGCTTGTCCCCCTCAAAGTTCTGCCCATTTCGCAGGTCTGTCTACTGCCTTCTCCAAATCGGTTTTCCTGTTTGCCTGAGTGAAGTCCTGCAGAGTGTAGATAATATAAAACATCCATGTCGTACAAGGAAGTGTTGTTTGAACATCTTAGCAATGTCTTCTCAAAGCCGTCGAGCTTCCGGTGGGTCATGCATACTTGGAGCAGTACATCTTGCGTGCCATATCCCTGTTTCAGTAGAAAATCCAAATTGCACTCGCTTTGAGGATCCAATTAAAAGTATGTGAATTATCTTGCAATCACATTCATTTTAAACAGCTTAATGCTCAAAGCGGGAAGACAACTTGAAAGGGCACCATCTAAAACAAGTGTGTTTATGAAGAAAAAAAACTGGCAAACTCTTGCCTGGCCCCTTTAATTTTGATGGGGTTACCCTGGGTTATTATCAGAAGTTGAAAGGTCCCGAAGCTTTTGTTTTGAACCCACAGGTGCTCTTTGTAGGGCCTATTTTTTAATAAAGAGTCTTATTTGTTTTTTTTAAATTAGCTCATATTGTGAGTTACCACATCTGTGCTATGTGGTAATGAAACCCAGGGGGAGGTCACAGCAGGAGGGGGGCTTTAGCAGGCAAAAAACATCTGGATATCGCTTTCGAGATTCACTTGCAGCTTCTTGCATTTTATTAAGCAAAGAAACTTACACTGTGCTCAACTGTGGCACCCAGGAAAAATATATTTCTATAAAAAATACACAAGCCTAGCTCTAAAGAAGCATTCTCTCTGCTCAGCAAGTTTGGGGCTACCTAGCAGGCCATCGGCAAGGCAGTCTCCACCTTTAAAGATCTTTGCACAACTTATACGACATCATTAAAAAATGTGCATGTTTTATTTCACAGCATGCTGGCCTTGAACACTGTGATGTTGTCATGCTCCTTGGTAACCAAATGGCTCCATGTTGAAAGTTGTGGGGAAGTGACCTAGTTTTACAGGCCATGCAACTGCCCATTTCTAGAGGATAAAAGCTGTATCGGACTGCACCTGTAGCAAAGTTGTACATAGGACAGGTTCGACATTCGTGTTTAGAAATACATCAGAACACTCTCCTTTCATCTGCTTCCCAAGCTAAATCCCAAGTAGATTTAACCTTCAGGAGTCTCCTTGGCTGGAAGTGCAGGTCATCCTAAAAAGGGCTGAAACTCCAGACAACAGTTGCTTCGGCGCGTAAAACGCTGATGACTAAATATTTAGGAACTATCCCATTAAGAGATCAAAGCAAGCACTTAAAAGCGGAGTCAGCTGACCGTCCCTCAGCTAAAAGGACAGCTGCGGCAGAGAACTGCTAAGAGCTCAGAATTTCCATAAAGGTTGCATTGATGCATTACAGCTTTGGGGTAACAAATGGGCAGCGGGAGGGGGTTGCACCGCCTCAACCGCATGCCGAAACGTTCCTCTCCGGAGATAGCTCACTTTTACAGAAAGCAGAACGTTTCAAGAGGGCAGTTTAACATGCTTGTGTGTGTGTGTCTAAGTCTCCAAACAAAAGCTTCACTGTTTTTCAAAACCAGGGGAGCTTTCCGAGTCCCAGTGGCATGGCAGCAACTGCCACCACCTGGAAGTCATCTTCAAGCCTGTGCTGGTAATTGGAGCTGCACTGCCATTTCCTCGGGGAGGAAAGTCAGGCTTGGATAGGCCAAGGTTATATGTACTGCTGGTCGGGGTGGTGGCTGGCTCAGGCTTCAGCTATCCTCCTTCCAAATTAGTTGCTTTCTGGAGCCCTAACCCCAATGCTGTGCGTCCGTGCCTTTGCTCCTCCTATTCACAATTTCCTTAAGGCCTAGGGGCGATGCCCAAAAGTTTGGTTTCAAAGGCAGACACTCTTACTGAGTTGCCTACCTGAGCAAAACAGGAATCTGTACCAACTGGAACCTCTTAAAAATACACTCAATCCACTCAATGGTCTTGCCACCATTTACTCAATCACCCACTGAATTCCATAATTTCATAACACAAGACTTCTATAGTCCTACCTCCGTGTACGTGACTAATGAAGGATTTCAACGCTGCTTCCTATTTGAGGCTGGTATGACTGCAGAAACAGGGCGACGATAAAGAGAAACCATCCCTGTGATATTTATACTTTTAAACCCAAATGTGTGCATTTTCGTACTGACTCCCCCCACCAAACCCCAGCAATTTGAATATCTGAGATTTTCTTTTCTGGAAGAAGAAAAAAGACACTAGACTCTCCTCCCCCTTTCCCATTGGGCATTTTATTTTATATATCATTTGCATTAGGTAATCAACTGAAACACTTCAACAACAGAAAGCTCTCAGCAAAGTACGGGGGGGGGAGGAATGAAGCAATTATCTCAAACAGATGTGACAAAACGGTTTTAGATTTGGGAGTATTGCACAACTGAAATCAGCACGTGAAGAGGAAGGAAAACGAGAGAGAGGGGCGAGCGTCTTCTAACATGGATTGTGAGGGGGGAAAGGCACCATTTAGCTGTGTGTATTAAAAAAATAATGAGGCACAATCCAAGTTCTCAATATTACATTCGACACTGCTTCTGAAATGCTCAAACTAACACAGAAGCTACGGCTTCCGTTTTCTAAAATTTCGGTACGAGGGGGGAAACAAGCATCTAAACAGATTTTTGAAAGCAAACCTGCTATTTAAAAAGAAAAAAAATCTTTACAAGGGTTTCAGTTTATAAATAGGTGCCACAAAAGTTTACATAGCTACATGGTCTTAAAATAGGATATATTCTGGCAGCTGATCGTAGATTACACGCTTTTCCCCCTCAGAATCTCTTTCTGGTCTGATCTCTAGGACTCACAAAATGATCCACCTTTTAAGAGCTAAATTGGCAGTGCGTGAGACAGGCTTTTCAGCATGCTTTCTCTGCAGCATAGTTTAGGCACCATATTTTCTTTATACAAAACACTTCTAATGCCACATGATGTATTCCGCCCACCCCCCTCCTCTTAAAAAGCCACAACTTGATCTGCTGTTCTGGCTGCAATCCTATGCATACTTACTTGGAAGCAAATCTCACGGAAATCAGTAAGGCTTTGTTGCCAAGGGTATGGATGCAGGACCAGAAGGTTTTAAACACAGGCAAATGTTTAGGATGGGAATGACGTGGCAGCTGCCTGTATTCAGAAATGTAAAGTGTCTCGGCAGCAATACAGATTTGGAAATAGACCACTTTTTCAGAAACCATCGCTCAAGTCTCTAAGAATATACAGTGTTTGAACAAGTCTGTGAATGTTAACATTTGTATATTTTGAAGCACTTGCTCGCAAAAATATTCTATGTATAAAGCTTTGCTTCAGACCACATGGCTCTGCACGTTAAAGGTTTCCAAAAAGGTACCAATAATTAGAATCTGCTACAAATACTGTTCAGATCTTCAATTTGCACGCTTTCGTAAGTGAATTTGCAGGTTGCAGATTCTAGAAGAACAAAATTCAGTGAATTCAGGAGGGAGGGTGCATCTCTCATTTGTAAGGAAGAAGTGTAGGCTATTTGTCAGATTTCTAAAACACCTTCCAGAGCCTAGCTGTTCATAATTTTTTATACAAAAGAAAAACAAAGGGCCCCAAACAATCCTCTAATGAGCAGTAACAAATAAAATTAATGAACTGGCGCATCAAGCACACATGGATTGAAATAAAGTCTTAAAAGTTATTTTAAAAGCCAGTACCAATGTGGCTATGCATATTTCCCTGGAGAGGGTATTCTGAAGCCAAGAGTCACCACTAACAAGGCCCTGTCTCTGGTACCTGCAATTAAATAATTGTAATGGTGAGCCAGACAGCAGAGCCTCCGAAGCTGATCTTAACACCTTGGTAGGCTCATATGGGTGCAAGCAGTAGTTCGGATATACTACTGGAGTCCAGTTTAAGGGCTGCAAAGGTTAAAAGCTGCACATTAAACGGGACCCAGAAATGAATAGGATATACTTATGCCTGACCTGCCAAACCATGACTAAAACAGTTTCACTTGCAGAGTAGACAAACATTCATAGACCAGTGCCACAATGCAACGTCTCCATACTTGCGTCCCAATTCCACAGAGTGCTTGCATGTATAGATCTCCCATTTAAATTCAACACAGCAAGGCAAGCACACAATTATCTGAGTCTCCCATCCACGTAAATAGTACTGCCCTTTCTTGTATGGATGTGGACTCTCATATAATTTGTAATAATCCAATAGCTCAAGGAAATACTATCATAATCAGGAATGTTATGGCAGATATAGAAACCCATCTAAAATTCCAGGTTTCACCAAACATGTATAAACAAGCAAAGAGAAACACAGTCCCTCGCTAATTAGCGGTTTGTAAATGAATTCCGTAAGACTTATTCCAATGTTCCTAACTGTACTTTTCAATGCATGCATCAAAATATTTCAGTGAACTTAAATCTACAGGTAACTGTCACCAGGGATTGTGGGCTACAATTTGAAAGAATATATTTTATTCAAAAGCCAATACAAGTTTATTTCTGGTTGACAATTAAACTGGGAAAATAAGTTTCCCATTGGGGGGCGGGGCGGGAATTAGTCACAATAGTCCTGGCATATACTATTGGGCTTGGAACCTCTGGCATACATTTTTCTGGTCAAAATACTCCTCTCAACCCCTTTCCAACATTTCACTTTCCGATCCAAACATTTTTAACAGCTTTCCCCCCACAGCGGTATTTTCATGGCTCTGTGTCGAGAAAACAATGGGCAAGATCCATCACCTGTTAATATGCTGTGCAAATTTTTCTATGACAGCAGCCCCTTTACAGGATGCTACTCTGGAGAGGCTCCTGACCTTGAGAAGAGCTTTTTCGGGGGGGCTGCCTCTTAAAGGGCAGGGGAACTCAAAACAGAAATGATTCCTGATCTCCAATCTCACAACAAACCATGGTTTACAAACAGCCATCAAAATCAGGAGCTGAAAACATGGTTTCAAACTGGTTTGCAAACCTTGCCTGCAGAACAATGTTCCAACAAGCCATCATGGCTTGTCAGCAACACAAAATCGCTGTCTGGGTTGGGATGAGGTTTCACACTCTACACCATGGTTTGGGAGGTTATCCAGGGATTTGCAGGGAAAAGAGGGGAAGAGAAACCACGGCTTGCCTTTATGTCTGAAGGACCTGCCATGTGTGAGCAGGGGAGCCACTCATACTTGATTACGTTCCAGCCAATTTTCTAAGCACTGCAAATGAGAACGCAATCCATATAACCATGCTAGTCATAATGGTTAGCTTTGAAACCTTGAGAAACAAGGTTTCAAAGTATTTGGAACTGTCTGAAAAATGGGGTGGGAAGAAACGATTTAAGGAACAGCAGAAAAGTAAACCGTGATAGCTAAGTCCAGAGTATTTTAGTCCTAAGTGAACAAGACCCCAGAGACCTAAGCTCTGAACTTCCTCCCTCTTACCCCTGAAATTCAGATAATGAACCCCCAAAGCTTCTCCTTGCAGCTGTTGAACCAGAAACTGGATTTTAGTTTTTTGCACTTGCAAAGCAGATCTTATACATGCAGAACATAAAAACAGCCATAGGTAAACCATTCCTTTCTAAACTTTCAAATACTGTCCATATGAGCAGACGGTATGAGTCACATTTTCACTGTCTCTTTGCAAAGGCAGTTTTAAGCATTTAGATGCCTGCCTTTCACTTTGTAAGCACCTTTATTCGGTGCTCTCCTTAAAAGTAGTTTGCCGGCGCTTCATGAATAAAGTATATATTATGGAAGAGAGCGCAGGGAGGATGCCCATTATAAATTTCTGCCAATATTTTCAAAATTGCCTCTCAGTTCTGCAACATCTTATACAACTAGGGAGAAGAACCAAAACGTCATGAGAAATTTTATCATCCCCAACTAGAGTGGGGCACGGCGACGTCGTCTCCTGAAGCCAAACATGACTCAAGAAATTTCATTTATGACTTAGGGTAACTTAAGCTAAGCTGTCCACAATTGCTCAAGCTTAAGATGAGCACATGGGAAACCAACACTTTCTACTTTTATTATCTACCCGTCAACTATTTTTCGCTTACTACGCTGCCAGTGTGGTCTTAGACATGGTTATTCAGAAGCCCCGCCGGGTTCATTAGCGTTTTACCCTCAGATTACTGTACACTGGACAGCCGGAATATCGAAAATAAACCTTAACTACCAAAGCCGTTTCTACAGGCTGCCTAAATATCTTAACACCTAATTAATATACACGCACCTCTTGTTTTGAGGACATGTCAACACAGTGGATATAGTATCGGGAATTGTAACCAGCCCACCTCGTGAAGTCTGTACCGCGGCTCTGAGTTAAAGGGTCCAAATGGCAGCTTTGCTAATTGTTTGCACCATCATACTTTCAGTCAACTTGGTGGCACTATGCTACATCGCCCTTGGTTTTTGAGGCACTCAGACTCTCTTCCTAACACGTGAGAATGGAATCAACAGGCCCACTAACATATCAATCAGCCTGGACAATCGTGATTCTGGTTGTGCTCCGAGTATCAGCACCTGACGTTGAACACGCTGCTGCAAGTAGCAAATTGGTCTAATGATTGTTTTGTTTTTGTTTTTTCTGCGTCTCGTTCAGTTGAACCAACATGGCTATGAAAACACTCTGGCTCATGGTCATACATTGGAAAAAAATTAACAAAGAACACTACGAATGACTGCTGACTGAAAAGAAGAAACTGCCTAGGAGGGCGGTGCTATTTTTACATCTTTAAGAGCAAGGCAAAAGGAAGAAGAAGAAGAAGAAGAGCAAATTAAAAGCTTTCCTTAATAGTCTCATCACCCTTTTGTAACAGGATCCTGTTTTTGGCATCAAAACATTCAGTTTACAGACAGCTAACAACTTTGTGTTCATATAGCGGACAATTTTGGTAACGTTCTTCTATCAATACATCTATGCTGCACTTTGACATCCTATAGAATATGACGCTCAAAGGCTGGACTTAAATGAACTAAAAAATAATAATCTGCAAACTTTAATATATATATATATTTTAAAAACAAAAACAAATCATAAACCTTCCAGTAAAAACATATGCAGCTAAGGAATTTGAAGAACTGCAGTTTTTCTAGAATTTTGTTAAAATGTAGCTTCCCAGTATACAACCAACTAACTGCTAAACAACCTCGTGTACAGAAGTTACTATAAGGTGCTAATCATTGCAAATGCACATTTACTGAAGTAACATAAAGCAGTGCCCTGAACACATTGACGTCAATTTCTGTGTATCTCTTTTGGCCAGGCCACAGGCATCCGTTTCCCTTTTCCTTTTAAGCATGATAAAAGGATGCAGATTAAGGAGGGTGTTTCTTTCTCTTTTTTTGCAAAGGGGGCTCCTGGACAGACACACTGTGTATTTAAAGTTGTTGAGGTCATTGAAGTGCATTTCAGCGATGTCCAAAAGTAAACTCAAAACTGGAATTTGAACGGCAGGTGGGATGCTCCTACTTCACATACGGCAAAACTGGTGCAAAAATGTGTTAAACTAGTTGTCCGTAACCTTTTGGTCCAAATACATAAAATATGCATTATTTACAGCATTTTATTCCTTTTTTTTCCAAATGCAATGCTTTAAAACACATTATAAAGCACCTTAGTAAAAATATTCTACAGGTAAAAGTATCTAAATAGGAAACCCCTAACCATACCACAGCTCACTAGTTGAGTCATAATATGGATTCACCAGTAGTTCTTTAAAGTACAAAGAATCTATGGAACAAGGATACAGAATTCACTATTTGTTTTATATTGAAGTGCAGGCAAAAGCCAGCTTCTGAAGAGGTGTTTTCCCAACATTAGTTGGAAGTGCAGAGGATATTAAAGAAACACTGCCTTGGTTTTAGGCGTTCTGACAAGATCACTATGGAATTTGAATTTTCAAACACACTGAAGATCAATTTAGCTCTTTAAAATGAAAACCCCACACTGACAAAATATGGGCAAGTCCAGCTGCAGCATTTCTCAGCAGAACATGATTGAACATGATTCATGTGATATGAATTCACAAGAACAAAGCACAGATGTCAGCCGGTTATTAACATTATTCATAAACGTATACAACCCAAATTTCCATGTTGAAGCTAGGGAACCAACAGCTTCCTCTTCCCAGGAGGTTAACTAAAATAAGCTGTTCTATGAATCAAAAAGAGCGGAAAGAGAGGCCTTTCATCTTTATCGTTTCAGCAACATAATTGGTAAGTGGTTAGTTTCTGTAAATGTGTATGTAGGCTTCTGCAGGAGTTGAAGAGCAGCCTTCTTTGAGATTAAACTGAAGTTTATACTTTTGGATTACCAACGTATCTGGTCAGCAGCCATCTTCTTTGAGGAACCCACAATTCATTTTACTGAGCTCAAGGACTGAGGTGCCTCAGTTGGTGCATCAGCAATCTACAAGTTGGGGCTGAAAATAAGAATGTGGCCCAAAGGTTTAGTCCCTAGCCTAAAAAGATGCATCGTCCTTAGTTCGATTTAGGGTAAATCTTTTCATAGAAAAAGTTTTGTGCCAGAATGTACAACTCTCCATCTTTTTCCCGGACGGCATGTGCTCTGACAAACTGAAACTGCTCCAGTGCAAATTCGTAGAACTCATTCTCCATTTTCCATATTTCAGACTGCTGCAGCTTTGCAATGGTTTCTTTTGTGGGGAGTTTCTTTTCCGTTGTCTTCCTAAGATGAGACTTCTTGCCTAAAAGCAAAACGTAGAAAGTCATAACTTCACTTTGACTCATAGCTTGAATGCTCCCAGAGGAGCAGAAACATAGACCGGGAAAAGTTTGTGTGTCTCTGTGCAGGGTATTCTTTCATCAGCAGGTTGCTAAATGGGTACATAAAGTGACAGAACTTGGGCCAAGATTTATTAAGCCTCCGGGACTGAGAAACTGGAAGCTCTGACATTAAACATGAATGCATTTGCATTAGTGTGCTCTCTCAGCGCACATTCCTCCCGCTGTTTAAAGAGCTTAATTATTAAAACCATAAAGAGGAAGTGTTTGCATTGGGAACTGCATTTCCTCACATCACATCCATTTAAGATATCTGTTTCAATCATGATTAATGCTTCTTTGGAAATTCAGTATGATCAACGATAAAGTTAGTAAAAAAAAATACCGGGCAAACAATTTGTTTCACCAAATTCACAGCAACCTCTCACATGATGCCATCAACAATTTTCATTTAAAGGCAAGGTGGTAAGTGAGTCATCCTGAATATTTGTTGTGGGAATATGCTATTTGCATTCTATGCTGCAATGTGTTATATGCATTATATGCTTACAGTACTAATATACCTCTTATTGCTATCAAAACCAGTTCTCAAGGTTCCGACAAACGGGGACAGTCAATGTATACGGAGGGACTACATGTTTCACCACCCCTGACTACGCTGTCTGGGGGCGATGGAACTGTAGCCCAATAACACCTGCACATGGGCTACCCTTGAACTACAGCAGAATCCAGAAATAGAGGAGCAGGCTTCGTTCTCAATGTCACTTAATCCTTGGGGAGATAGAAAACAGTTCCATTCCTATTCTTCTTTTGCATTAGACGGCGGCCCCAAGAATCTGCATGCCTCTGCCAAGGCAAGTTGCAAACCACAATGAGCTTACCGAAGCAGGCTGGTCAGCAGGTTATGCGACGTGAACAAGAGTAGAGTCTTATCGCTAATCATTCAAATTTTACTTGAATCAATCCGGTCTGATCCCACGTTCTTTGTGGACTTTGCCTACACTGCTCAGCTTCCTTATGGCAGCCTGGCAGCCCCTCTTCCTTCTTTCCAGCAACTTGTACAACTATTCTCACACTGAATAACTACAGACTTTAGGAAGAACCTCCTGGCAGCAAGAGCTGTTTGACTGGAAGCTGGTGGACCCACCCTCCTTGGAGGTTCTGAAACAGAAGTTGGATAGTCATCTGCCAGAGATTCTTTTGTTGTAATTCCTGCACTGCAGGCAGTTGGGCTAGCCAGATGAGCCTTGTGGTCCCTTTCCAACTGTACCATTTATGATTCTATGGCCCCGTGACATTGGCTGGTATTTAAAGCCCCATAAGGACCTGGGAGTGCAGTTCGAACTGCATGTAGCTTCTCACTCACAGGCAGAGAGGAGCCTAGTGGATAATACAGCCGTGTACTGATGCAGAGTATCCAAAATAGGAAACTGGAAACGACACTGGGATTGCACATGTACCAATATAGGTAAGTCAGTCTCTTGAGGTGGGTAGGGGAATGGACTGCTGTTTCAGGAAAATCGCTCATTCATGCCCTAAAGCAGGGGTCCTCAAACTACGGTCCGCAGGCCACATCCAGCCCGCCAGGTCCTGAACCCGGCCCGCCCGGCAACTGCAGAACCCGCAGCGCTCCTCCTTCCCATTGCCCAGATGGCCACAGCCAACATGACCTTCCTTCCCTCCAAACTGCTACTATTCCAAGCGGCTGGGTCCAATCCCTTCCGGCTTCTCCTCAGACCACACCCTCCAGCCCCTTCCCACTTGGCCGCCCATCAATCCCATTGAGATCCCAGGTTGCCAGGCAAAGCAGGTCCGAATGGGGAGGGACCAGCCCTTGGACCAGCCGGGCCTGGAGCCAAGCCGAGGGGAGCCACTGCCACCAAGGACGGCCTGTGGAAATGCAAAGGCACAGTGGCCGTCACCAGCACCACAGCCGGGCCTGGGGTGCTGGGTCTCCTGCTAGAGGACACTGAGGGAGGAGCAGCCAGATGCTGCCGCCACCACTGCCCAGAGCCTGAGGCGGCACCTCTTTATTTTCCTCCCTCTTATTCAGTCACCCTCCCCCTCCCTCTCTCTCTCTCTCTCTCTCATACCCCCCCATTGAAATACTTATAAGTTTATGTTGATTAAAACCGTTCTTCATTTTAAACATTGTATTGTTTTTCCTGTTTTTTGTGCACTGCAAATAAAATATGTGCAGTGTGCATAGGAATTCGTTCATATTATATTTCAAACTATAGTCTGGCCCCCAACAGTGTCTGAGGGACAGTGAACTGGCCCCCTGTTTGAAAAGTTTGAGGACCCCTGTCCTAAAGGGTATGTGAAAGAGAAGCTTTGGGGGGAAAGGAGGAAGATGAAAATGGCCTAGCGGGTGGCTATTTAAATACCTGTGCGATATAGTTCTGTAGCACCCCTGAAGAAGCGGGGCAAAGCTGCCTCCAGCAACATAATAAAGTCTTCAAGCTCTTCAGTAACTCCCACTAGGAAATATTCATTAATCAAGTTGTATTTGGCTTGTTCCAAAGCCCATCTGCTTCCCACATTCCTAAAACGATAAAAAGTAATTACAGGAAGGTTTTGATGTCTGCCAAGAATTTTGGTTCCCTTCATTTAGATATTCTCACACCAGGCTAAAAGAATGGCTTAGCTGTTATCTTTGCACAGGCAAGAAAACAAAGTTTCAGCCACACACATTTTTAATTTCCTTTGCTTTTTCCCCCCTGCTCCCCATTTTTTTTGCTCTCTTCATGGCCTAGGTTAGATGTCAAAAGATTTATGGCTCTGATTTCTAACTTTTTGATAACACTAATGCCTTTTTCAAGTATGTTGCATGGTGTTCAGTATGGAAAATTTTGCTGTTATATCAAAGAGTTCAAAAGTATCAATTTTGACGTGGCATAAAAGCAGAAACTGAAAGGCATGTTGGAACTTTGCACCAGTCTTCCACAACCAATTGCAGTTTATCTGCATTTTAGCAAGATTGCTCTGTAAGAGGATAAACAAAGAGAGGTTTGCAGAATGGTTGAGAATTCGTATATCTGATACTTTGAAAGCACTTGCTGAAGCCTTGGTCCAAATAATCTGAAGCGACCGTATACGCATTTCTCTCCTACATAGAATTACAGTGTAGGAGATTTGTCATACATATGCCATCTGACACAGCATATTAAGGATATTATCTCAATTAAAAGTAAATAAATTGGAGCTACTATTTTTTCTCCTACTATTAAGCAAACCGTGTAACAAGGCTTTACCCTAGTTACTGTAATATGACAAATCAACATCTAAACTTCATTTCACGAACACCTTCAGACATTCAAAATGGAATTGAGCACTCAAATTAATCCATGTTTACATTATAGCAGCCACAAAGTTTATTTCCGCCAGCTAAGAACAATTGGGTTTGAGACCTAAAGGTTGAACATTTATACCGGGGTTAGAAACTGATCTTGCTGCTACCAGTGAGCACATCTCCCTAAGCAGAACTTTGCTCAGATGATGCTCCAGTCATTTAAAGGGAGAGGGAAGAGACTTAGGAGACCATCCACAACAGCGGAGGAATGACAGGGTGAGGAGCAAATCAATGCCACTTCTGCCAGTGGGATCGAAAGCTTTCTGTGGATGAAAGAAGCCTTCTATCCACAGAAGGCTAAGTTTAGATCCAAGCCATGACATTTTAAACCGGGGGGGGGGGGCGGGGAATCCCATAGTTACATGATTTTTAATCAACATACCCAAACACTGACACTGGTGTTTAGAAAGGGGATACAGAGTTCAGTTTGAAAATGGTTGGTAGTTTTCTGTAGCATTCATGGAAATTCAATCAATAATAATGGGGGTATTGTTTTTGTTTGTTACTGTGTTATGTATCTTTGTGTTTTTATTTTGTAAACCACTCTATGATCCTCAGATGATGGGTGGTATAGAAATTTAACAAATAATAATTCAACCATTTTTCAGTTTGATACTTCGGAAGATAACCACAAAGTACACTTGTTAATCAAATGTGTTCTTTCTCAAAATCTTAACCTCTGCTACACATTCTGATTTAATAAAATACACTTCACATGGATAATTTATTTAATCTGCAATTTAAAGCAATTCCATCGTCTTACCAGCACTCAGAGCTGTGGCCACAGAAGAACGGAATTTGAAGCCAGAGTTTCTCAGGGGCACAATCTGAGCCTCCAGCTGCTACACATTCATCAAACGTCTGGAACAAAGACAAAAACTCAAGAGTGAGCTATAAATTTCCATCTTAAATATCAAACTTCTTAGTGCAGTTATTTTTCTACATGAACTTGGGCTGCGTTACCTCACAATAGCTTACTAAGAGGCCTGTCACTTTGTGCATCAGTACATGCTGACTCCCAGCTGTGGGCACCGCACAATGAGATAGTGAGGGGTGGCTGGCACACAGAGAATTCACTGCAGTGTGGCTTTTGGTATGCAGCTGCTGGCGTCCCAAAAGTGACAACTGCACTGGTGTGCAGAGCTACAAGCCATTTTGTGGGCGCTGTCAAGATTCGCAATTGCCTCAACACACGGTAACCACAGCAAGAACTGAACGGTGACTCAAAATAGCCCACGATGTGCCATGGATGTGTCCGACTTCAGAAGTTCTTGGATTCCGATTTATTAATGGCAGCCAATTTAAATTCTACTTATATTTGTTCTGCAAAAGCCACTATGTCAGAAAACAAGTCATATTGCTGCTACCAAGGGAAATAAAATGCTAGTGTTGAAAAGTCATTCTGAAGACTGGTCTAGGGAACAACATTGGGTGGGGAAACTTATCTAACAAGGAGGGACACCACCCTGTGCTCTGTGCCTTCTTATTTGCTCTTTAAAAACAGAAGGTCGGAGAGTTGCATGTATGCGCATGCGCCATTGGTCTAAGAGAGTGATGGCCAAACGTGGCCCTCCAGCTGTTTTGGGACTACAACTCCCATCATCCCTAGCTAACAGGACCAGTGGTCAGGGATGATGGGGACTGTAGTCCCTAAACAGCTGGAGGGCCAAGTCAGGCCATCACTGGTCTAAGACAATGTGGAGCTCCTCGTTCAACATTAAACCATATTTCCATAGCTCCCTTTGTCCACAGTTAATGCACAATTCATTGCAATCCTATCTTTATACAATTAATATTGAGTCAAACGCAAATCTCTCATGAGTGGCACTTCACTCATGGAATAAGTGCTTCTGGGACCTTCTAACAGGTATGAAGATGGAGACGGTCTTTGATGAGCCCTCCTAAGACCCCTAATAAACTGCTCCAGAGAGTTGTGAGACCATCAAGAATGGTGTAGAAGGTGGTTCATATTAATATTAATAATAACACAAACACGCACACACAAGCAGATGCCTCCATTGGACCAAAGGTTCTTGCATTCATGGAAGACTCCTGTGAGTGGGAACTGTATTTAAGATCAAGCCTATTGTTCTGGATTAAATTTGCTTTTCAAAATTGCTACGTTTTGAGTTCAGTTATTATCTCCATAATTAAAGCCATGAACAAAGCTGCCAAAATGTACTTTTACTTTTTTATCCCCTTGCTTTCGTCTTCGGAGTCCAGGCCTGTAATCATCGCCAAAGCGCAGGAAGTAATAATAGGAAACCAGCCGCTCTATAGGATCTCTTATGACATTGATGTATATTGGTTTCTTTTTAACACCAAATCTGAAACAGAAGAGATAAATCCGACTGACAAATCAAAGAGTTTCCTGCATGATGTAAAAGTGGATTTGGGGTCAAAGTTTGTTCCAGACCATTCTATTTTGCCATATTAAGGCAAGTTAGGAGGAGTGCTGGGAAACTGACAATACTACATTTTTCTGTTTCAAAGGTATTAAAGGTTATAAATGCTTTAGAAAACTTTCCAAGAAATCTTATCCCAACAGCATTCCATTGAGGTAAATTTTAAACATAAACATTTAATATTTACATATACTCATTCAGTTTATTGTGTCTAACAAGTATTATCAGCAAAAGTCCTATCTGGTACCTCTCCCTCCAACAGATGCGGCCTCTGAAAACTATGCTTTGTAACAAAGAAGATAATGCAGCTGGTGTGACCACAATGACCAGATGGGGGAAATGTAGGAGGACAAGAGAGATACTCAGAAATTGCCCTTGGTTTTCTAAAGTGCTGCTGCACAAAAATGATCATGCTTTGTATGGAATAGTAGATGAAAAAGCAGTTAAATTTTAGCTCAGTGCAACAGATCTGAAATATTCTAGCACTGGCTAGAACTTAGCACTTTGGCAGTTAACATGCTTGCCATATTTAAGACATATTTTGCATGGCTATTTTATGAAAACTCAAGCATTAATTATGCCAATGACATCATAATCATCTGTATTATTATTATTAATAATAATAATACAGATGATTATGATGTCATTGGCATAATTAATGCTTGAGTTTTCAACAATACCACCACTATGCACCCGACACACAGTTTTAGAAGGGGCGCGGGTGGCGCTGTGGTCTAAACTACTGAGCCTCTTGGGCTTGCCAATCACAAGGTCGGCGGTTCAAATTCCAGCAACAGGGTGAACTCCCATTGCTCTGTCCCAGCTTCTGCCAACCTAGCAGTTTGAAAGCACACCAATGTGAGTAGATAAATAGGTACCACTGCGGTGGGAAGGTAAACGGCGTTTCTGCGCGCTCTGGCTTCTGTCACAGTGTTCCATTGAACCAGAAGCAGTTTAGTCATGCTGGCCACATGACCCGGAAAAGCTGTCTGTGGACAAATGCTGGCTCCCTTTGCCTGAAGAACGGTAAGTGCCTCACCCCATAGTCACCTTTGACTGGACTTAACCGTCCAGGGCTCCTTTACCTTTAGAAGGAACCCAAAGAGAATGTGTTCTATTTATCTGCTGTTCACATTCTGCTTTGACACAGAGCATGTCTCCATGCTAGGCAGGGCAACCTTCGTACACTAATTAGCACTGTGTGGCTTGCAGGCAAAATAAGAATGGTCTGTCGGTTGAACGTACTCTGCACTTCGTACTGAATACTGCTGATTTAGCAGAATGCAGTTAATCTACTGCATGGTAAGAACTACAAAGATGCTTTCAAACAGCTTTGATGTATACTAGACCAACTGCCTTCCAATGTGCAAAAATAAATCTGTTTAAGGAAATATGAAAATCAATTACATGCCAGGAACAACCATCAAAGCTAGCCTATAAACCTGGACATTCAAAAATAGGGCTGTAAATACAGCTTCGGTGCTTTATTGCTTTAAGGACCAAAAAAGGTGCTGTGCATTACCACAGTTACAACAATGTTAGCAAGGCAACGGACAGAACAAAGGTATCAACTGCAACTACTTGGATCTGCCAGCCTTGCTTGTTTTGAGGATGCCAAACCCTTCCCAGTCCGGCTCATTAAGGCCAGCCAAGTCCACTGACCAAATAGTAAAATTGCCACATTGGGAAGGGAGGTTCTGTCTTTTGTTGGAGCAGTCTCCACCTATGCCTGAAAAGGCAGTCTTCAGACAGGGATGTGATGACAAGATTTAGAATGGCAACCCAGTCAGATAGGTGGGGAATAAAAAATAGAACAGGATAGATCTTTCCTTTTTGGAAAAGGTCACTGAGCACATGATAGCACAGCAACTGCAGGCATGGCCAGATGGAACATCTTTCCTGACTCCACTTGGAAGCGGGTTTCCAACCAGGTTATGTCCCTGCGTTGCTGCCGTTCTTGATTCTGTATGCTGACTGCCGTTACTTTTACCATTATTGTCTTTTTACTGGAATCTGACTCAAGACTTAGAGAGGATGAGACACCATGTCTTTAGTTTTTCCATTACAAAAGCGAAAAGGGAGATGAGGCCAGGCCTCTGCTGAGCCCACTCCTGCCCTTTCCTCAAGCAGAGGCAAGAGAGATGCATCTGGAAAGGCAGAGCTGCTGCCACCATGATGAGAGGAGGCAAAGCTTACTGCCACCATCATCAGTCATGTCGCTTATGATTTAGGCCTGGTGAGCATTTAAGGTCCCCAGCCCTAATTTGCGGGTTGCCATCTGATTAGATTTCACTTTGATTCTGATTTGATTTTAGGGTGTATTTTAATTGATTGCTTAATTTTATGATAATATGTTATATATTTGATGTTAGACACTCTGAGCCCAGTTTTGGCTGGGGAGGGCAGGGCATAAATTATTATTATTATTATTATTATTATTATTATTATTATTATTATTTACTATTAATTATTATTAATTATTATTATTATTCCACCATGGAGGAGTAAATCAACATATGCCTCACTGCTCATCCATGATGGATTTAGATGGCTAGTTGCCTTCACAAAACTTAAATGGAGTTAAAGCAAGTTGTTGCTTCAGATTTTTTTACTCAAACATTTAGCATAATGGGGGGACCCCAAATCCGGTCAGGGCCCCTTGGCATTTCGAGATAAACACTTGGAATCCCTGTATGCATTCATCTGCTCATTTGACAGATGATGGTTCCAAGTACCCAGAGCAATGAATAAATGAATTAAAAGGAATGAAGAATGAGGCAGAATCAATGGGGTTTTTTAAAAAAATAAAATAAAATGGTGCATGAGTTTTTGTCCTCTACCACTTAAGTGAAATTTCTAGACAGCTCCACCACCACTGTCATAAAAGTTTTGAAATTCAGTGTAATTTTATGAGCGTATATACTGAATCAAAACATTATGGCAGAGTTTTTCTTAAGGAGGATGAATCTTTGCAGTAAGATTTTACACTTCTCTAACGCAATAACGCAACATCACAAGTTACTCTCGCCTATTGCCGAGAGCAAGCACAGCACTCAATTTGTTATTTTAATAATCGAAACCACAAATAGAAGAAAGCAAGCTGTTGCAGGGGGGAAAATAAATCATTTAGGTGAAAGGGTAACAAACAAAAAAAGCCACAAGGATAATGCAACCCTGGAGGAAAATATGCATATGAATGAAATTTGTGAAATTGCTTAGCTGCCTTTCTTGAGGCAAAATGTTTTTTAGACTGAAGTTACAGTACCTACAAAATGTTTTAAGTTTTATTCTATGAATAATGTAGAGGATAGAGTAACACTTACCTAGCTGTTCACAAGGTTATTATTTCATTAGGTATTCAATGCAAGAGGTTTATTAATATAGCATATTGCACTTTCAAATTTGGAGGAAGCAATGCAATTTTATGCTCGGGGATTCTTTTTTGAGACTGAAGTTTGGCAACCACTTCTTTACACGTACATTTCAGCTGCTGTTGTAACCTTCAGCACTCTCTGTCTGATATTACGTTGCATGCACAAAATATACGGAACATAAAACTTCTGGTGCCCCCCACCCTTGTTTTCCACATTTGTCACAGCAAATAAATTAAGATGGATTCCAGATAAAATGAACAGCTGAAGTCCACCTCGCAGACCTTTCCCTTCATCTCGGTTAAGCAATAGTGCAGCCTTCGCTAGTCTGGTGCATATAACTCCATATATCTTGGGCTCCAACTCCCATCAGCCCTAAGCCAGCTTTGCCCATGGTCAGGGAGGATGAGAACTGTAGCCGCAGACATCAGTAGTGTACCAGCCTGGAAAAGGCCGTAATAAAGTATTGGCCAGTAAAAAGGGGGCATACATGTCAAAAGGGTGGGAATGGAAGGGGGTGGGATAGTATCATTTTTGACCTCCGCTTGTGATGTTCTTGCAACGAGTTCCCATGATAAGAGCACATCCGGTTTCACAACCTAGATAATGTGCAAGAGATGCAGGCAGATTCGTTGCTGAGGTCAAACAGATGGGCAGAACAGAGTGCAAACAATGAAGTCTACAGCTGAGTGGTAGCAATCGTGATGAGCAGCTGCCATGCAGTTCAGTTTCCCCCACTTCTGGGCTCGAGAAGGGACTTCTGGTGCTAGTTTAGGACTCTGTGTCAAACTGGGCATTGAGGAAGCTCCTGTTCCAGTATGGTTTAAGTGGGGGTGAAAGAAATGCACTTCTTTCAGAGAAAGCCTAATCTCTCCCCACCTGACCACACTGCTCAATATGATTCCTGCCATCACATGTAAGTAGGCATTTATGGAGCCATTTTCTACAAGTCAGATTGGCTACAGCAGGCAATAAAGGTAAAGGGACCCCTGACCATTAGGTCCAGTTGTGACCGACTCTGGGGTTGCGGCGCTCATCTTGCTTTATTGGCCGAGGGAGCCGGCGTACAGCTTCCAGGTCATGTGGCCAGCATGACTAAGCCGCTTCTGGCGAACCAGAGCAGCGCACGGAAACGCCGTTTACCTTCCCGCCAGAGCAGTACCTATTTATCTACTTGCACTTTGACGTGCTTTCGAACTGCTAGGTTGGCAGGACAGGACAGCAGGCAATACGAGGCCATAAAACAAGAAGTTTCTCAAGAGGCAGCAAGTCCGATAGCACTGAATCCAAACTACCACAGCCTGTTGTTAGGATTGCCATATTCCCAAAAATGAAAATCCAAAAATGAATATTTTTTGGATTTTTAAATATATTTTAAAAAAAGAATTGCCCTAGTTGCCATCCGTCTCCAGGTTTTCCAATGACGTTTTGCCGATTCGGCAAAAATCCACCCTGATATCATTTTTGCAGCCCGATTCTCCGACGTGTCCAGGGAAAACCCAGATGTACGGCAGCCCTACTGTTATGAAGTAGGCCTGAAGAGATACTGACTGAAACCTAAACAGAGGGTTTCTTTCCACATGTTCTGGCACTACTGTCAAGTACTCTGTGCTACTGAAACACTGCACCGCTGAAGGCAGTAAGTTGATTTGCTATTCTAAAGGAAGGCTGAAAGCACTGAGCGGAGTCATTAATGGCTCAATCAAATATTAAAAATAAATAATTGCTTCCTTCATTTGCATGGCTGACAAAATTGTTGCCGAGCACATATATCCATTTTTGGCTAGTGTTTCAAATTTGTCGTGGGGGTTCTCTTGTATGATATGGTAGAGTCAGCCCAGGGAACAGCAGGCTTTTTAAAAATTTATTTTGCAAAGTAACTTCTAATATGAAAGGCTCTACAGGAGAGCAGGTGGTCACTAGTAAGTTTTGGGAAAGGGATGGCACCAACAGATTAGTAGCAATTAGAAGACAAAAGAAATTGTAGAGAATCTTAACTACTTAAAGGACTAAAATCACCAAGCGGGAACTGGCTAATTCCTTGATTTGCTGCTCAGCAAGACTGTTCTGAGCTTTATCCCCACACCGTTCTCTACTCCAGTTATATATTTGTGCTTTCAGACAGCACCCAGATTTTTTTTTAATTAAGAAAGTATGTTTTCCAAGAGCTTAGTCACCAAAGCACATCAACAGGAAATGCATGTCCAGGAGAAAAAGACTGAAATCAATCTGAATGAGAAGTCAGTGGGGAAGAGAAAAGCTTTACTGAAAATAATAGAGGGGGAGAAAAGAGCATGTTCAGAATGTCTCGGTGCAATTTCTGTTCATGACCATTAGAGGGCAGTAAACTCTTAAGTGAATCAGTGCAGTGCTTGAACAATAAAAAAATGAGCTGACAAGGACTCAAAATGCTGCAAACAGAATTGTATGTTATGTGGCTTACTTTGCAAAATCCAGGAAGGATATATGTCCATGATAAAACCCTGGTTTCATTTCTTTCCAGGAAGTTACATTTTTCACAAATCGTACCTGGGAGGGAAGAAGAAAAGTTTCTTTAATGCTTAGAAGAAGAAAAATTTAAGATCAATGAAATAGGCTAGTATTAAGAGATGCAACTCAGCTAATAGCAAGTGATAACAGTAAATGCGCCACTCGAAAGCATTCTTAACATAGCCATAATGATACTTCATACTGATACAGCATTTTCTAAAAGGGCTCAAAGTGCCTCTCATAGATCCTCTTAGCAATCCTTAAAAGCTGCCATTTTTCTGGGCAGCATGATCTTCCTTCTATTACAGGTGAGAGGCTGAGAAAGCAGTGTCTTGTCCTAGGCTACCAAGAACCTCATAGGCGAGCTGGGGTTTTTTGCTTCCTAGCAAATCTATTAAGATTAAAGTGCAATAATTAATGCAACAGCTCAAGGGGACCCACATATAAAATTCTGTAAATCTGTTTGCTTTCTCTTGAGTGATTTGTTTTAAAAATAAGAGTGCTGAAATCCTCCTCTCCTAATGTCCGTGTTCCAGGGCAACTGCACCATAACCTGAGCTAAGTTTATGGGCCTGTTAACTGCAAACCCCAAAATGGTTCAGCTTGCCAAGTAGAGTCTGAAATTTGCAAACATATAAATAGGTGTGAGCCGAAGGAGAGTTATCTATTGGCTAATTTCACATAGGAACTCCTATTGATTCTGCACCCTGAGATTGCTACTGGAAAAGATATCCAGCAATGCATTTCTGGTACTTCCAGCAAATGGGTTACCTGCTTCCCAAGTAGGTCTACCACCTTCCCTTCCTTTCAGCTTTTGAACATATCCCACGATCCCTTTCACTCATGCCAGTGCCATAATTTGTGTGAAGGCAGACAGATGCACACATGAATGTGAACACACATAACTGCCACAACAGTGACATGACCTCTTTTTGCAAATACCTTTTGGGGGTTGGAGGGGTGGGGGAGAGATGGTTATTGGGACAATAAGATGGCTCTCTGCTACAATGCTTGTTGTAAATCACCATGTGATGTTTGGATAGAGGTTGATATGCAAATTCTAATTCTAATAATAATAATATTTCTCTGCCATCCTGATCAAGCCATTCCATTTTATATCCCTTGCCCAGGATTTCCCCCGCTTGGTTTCTCAGCTTTATGGGGCTGTTTTGGAGTGCCCACTTTGGTGTTTGTTTTTTTTCCTTTTTTTCTGCAGACTTAACATTGGGGTTAAATCATGTCTGCTGGTAATTCTCTCTTCTGTGTAGGTAGATGTGGTTTTGGCTACATAAACATGAGCACAGGAAGATTTGAACTAGTGTTAAAAGAAGGAATTATGACATTCAGAAGGCAGCAAAGTGACTCAAACGGTCCAAACCAGATTTGAGTAGTTTAACCAAGTGGAGCAGCCAGAGGTTGTTCGTTTGGCTTTAGAAAAAGAGTTGATAAATCTGAATACCACCATCTGTTCAGTTCTTAATACTGCAATTTCAGAAATTGATATACCAAGGCACACACAAAATGAACACACCAGGAAGTATCTCTGTACCGTAACAGATAAAAGGCATATGGTCTTAACAATGAAAGCAGAGACGTCCGACTGTACTGATCTCATAACTGATCAAGGAGTCCTATATTCATGGTAACATATAATGGTGCTTTCACATTATAATGAATGCATGGGGTATGTGTAGATCCATAAATATATGCATAGAGAGATCATAAATGACAAACACAGAGAAATATATGTCTGTAATGTTTTCTATCTAACTGCGGAATGTAATCTGAAGTTAAGCTCTGATGTGCTGCTGTTTCTTCTAGCACTCAACCAGATAGCTTTAGCTACTTGTGCAAAAAGAAATAAATAAAAAGACTGAGTACTCCACATAAGCTGAGTTTTGCTTTCCCTGGCATTGTCTGTATTGATGTTTACTTGAGGCAGCAGGACGGTTTAAAATGGAGAGTACTTCCAACTGCAGGATGCTGATATCTCTCCCTTAAATAGCAAACGCAAGCGACGGCAGCCAGCAGCCACGTGGTCAAAACGAGGAGCAGCTATCAGTCTACTAAGGTGGAACTTGAGGTTTACAGAAGTCCAAATACACGCATACACATGAACCTAAGAGAGAGTGAAAAGCCCTGCAGAAGTAGGCAGGTTCACTAACCACTATCAGAAGAGAAATGGCATGGGAAGGAGATGGAAGGGGAGATTTAGGTGACTAAATGCTGCAACATTTTTATAGCATGTCTCATATGTGGTTTTCTGAAGAGGCCAACATTTGCTAGTTATTTAAGTGAGGAGCATGTTGGCTTTTGTCAGAATAATGTTCAGTTCACTGTGCTATGTTGTGGGATGGGAACATGGGATATAGTAAACTGTTAATGTATTTCCTTTAATTGTCAAATACAATGATTTCCTCTTTCTTTCTCCCAGCAGAGTTCATCATACAGGGTGAGCAAAGCAATTTCTGCGCCTAAACTGGGCCTAAACCCTGATCAAAATGGATCTAGAAAATCAGTTTCCCCCAATAGTGCTCTTGTCTGTCATAAGCAGGGTCACTGCAGTGCACCAGGGGCTCATCCTCAACAGCCACTCAACACCAACAGACTCTCAAATTGATCTGCAGATCTTAATACTGAGTTATGAGGAATCAAATGGTGCCCTAATTCTGAATGAAATAAAAAGGACTGAAACAGTCTTACTTGATAGAAGTTGGTGAAAAATTGTCCTAGCTACTGCCAAAACATGGTATAATGAAGCAAATATTAGGATGACCCAGAAGCACTCTATGATAATAGCCTAGTTGCCTAGGAAATATGAAACCTCTGAAATCAAGATCCTGCCAGGTTCCATAGGTCACAGATCCTGCCAATTGTGTTGATGTTATCTGGATTGACATACGACCAATCCCCAACTGCAGTAAGAATGGCTACTGTCTTAATCTCCAATCTCCACCCAATTCTGCTCTCCCAGAGAATTCATAAATGCTGTATAAGGGGTCCCAGTGAGGTGAACTGGAATGCAGAAGGCATAATTGTCCATTGCCAAATTCTTGACTATCCTACAATCCATTCTAAGGGAAACTGTGTTTTCACATTTTCTGCGGCCATCAGAATGGCAGATTAGTCCAAAATATTTTAGTTGTGGGAACCATCTGCTTGCTCTCTTTGATACCAGTATTTTGTCTGTCATCTCAAATCCAGACTTACGAATTAACACTTAATTTGTGTTGATAATGCTGCATTTGGTGGCCAAAGCTTTTCATGGAACAGGTCAGCAGTAAGCTAACAGAATACCCACAAGTGACCAATATATTAAAACTATTCAGGGTCAAATATAGTCTTATGGATATTTTTGCCATTATTTAAGAATTCCACTTTACATATAGTATAGAAAATTGGGGCAATTACTTAATATTTTAAATTCAAGATAATATTTGGAATCTGACTAACAAAAGACCAAAATACGTGAGCAAGTTTCTACAGATGTATTTTTCCCCTAGCACTTTTAGAAAAATAACTGAAAAGCTATTTTTGAACTTCTGGGTATGTTTAAGCTGTTTATGTTTTAAGCTCAGATGAGCTTCCCGGAATTGAAAGAGAGATCAAATGTACTCTGATGGAGAACAAGAAATCCTGCAAGGAAAAAAGTAGAAAATGAATGGTATAAAGATTTCAGTTTTCTTGGCAGATGGGAACGTCAACAATTCTCTAAAGATCAAAGAAAACAAGCCAGACAAGCCACTATGGGATCAGCAAAACCTGGGAGAAATGCATGCTTTATAGCTACAGAATAAAATGGCTTATCAATTAGCGAGTTCTCTGCAGATATGGTACAGGGCACAGTATAGGGTTTGTATTTAATAAAGCTTTGTTTTGTTAAATCTCTAGGCCTTGGACCACTAAAGGTTTGCCAGCTAACTATCCTCTGGATAACTGGTGGACACTAACTTGGATGCCCTGGAAACTCATGGGAGTTGCAGGGTGCTGGATATTAGCTTATTAAATAAAATTAATGAATGATGTTGTCCAGACTGGTGACTGGGAGGGGCCGCCGAGACCATATAACACCGGTCTTGAAAGACCTACATTGGCTCCCAGTACGTTTCCGAGCACAATTCAAAGTGTTGGTGCTGACCTTTAAAGCCCTAAACGGCCTCGGTCCAGTATAGCTGAAGGAGCGTCTCCTCCCCCATCATTCTGCCCAGAGACTGAGGTCCAGCTCCGAGGGCCTTCTGGCGGTTCCCTCACTGTGAGAGGCCAAGGTACAGGGAACCAGGCAGAGGGCCTTCTTGGTAGTGGCACCTGCCCTGTGGAACGCCCTCCCATCAGATGTCAAAGCGATAAACAACTACCTGACATTCAGAAGACATCTGAAGGCAGCCCTGTTCAGGGAAGTTTTTAATATGTGACATTTTAGTGTATTTTTCATCTTTGTTGGAAGCCGCCCAGAGTGGCTAGGGAAACCCAGCCAGATGGGCGGGGTACAAATAATAAATTATTATTATTATTATTATTATTATTAGATACACAGTGCTAGAGTGGTGTCCCCTCTTGACAAGCAGTGGTTCTGCTGTACCGCAAAATAAGCTTCTTTACTACTAAAGTGTGCCTGGCACTGTACGAAGTATGTCTTCTGTGGAAACACACATTTAAATAATAATAATAATAGTTTATTTATATCCCGCCCTCCCCAGCCGAAGCCAAGCTCAGAGCGGCTAACAACAGTAAAATAATACAGCATTCTAAAATCAATTCATTATAAAATCTGACAAAACAAAAGGGGGGGAGGGAAGCAGAGACACGACTTATGAAAACTTCAAGTGATTAATTTTGACAGCTGGAAATAAGTGGAAGGGCTGAAGGATGGCAACAGGAGGCCAGAGAGTGGAAAGTTGCCGTTCTCAAGACGGGAGATGGCTTGAGCGACAACGAGGAAATTGCCAAGATATTTTCACAATGCTGATGAAGGAAAGAACATGATTTTGTGATAGGCTGAGTATAAAGGGCAAAGGAGAGACAGGGGTTAGAGAAAACCAGCGCTTTGCATCCTATCAACAGCCGTGTGGGAGGCATTATCAATTCATATAAAAATTAACTTAAGGAGAGAGGGGCTTTGGAGGAAAACACTGGAAATTTTGCCTTAATGTGTTCAGAAATCACTCAAGCTTACCAAGTGACAATATCTATATTATATTATTATTTAATTGAGTTCAATTAAAATACAAATTTAATAGTAAGTATGGTATCAGCATCTCCTGTTCTGCCAGGTTCTAAGTCAAGGGTAGTTAACAAGGTGCCATCCAGATGTTGTTTTTATGTATTTTACCTTTTATTTAGCAACATGTTAAAACCGTTTACTCAACAAAAGACCTCTAACTGATTTATCATGCACCTAAGTGATTAGAAAAAACTATTTGTTGGACTCCCATTGGCCCCAGTCATTACATTCAGTGGTGAGAGATGATGGGAACTGTAATCCAAAACATCTGAATTGCTTATTTTTGCTCTAAAGTAACAATTTTACTAAAACCTGTATGTTGTTGCTCTCTACTGGGTGTTACTGTCAAATGTTTCTTCATACTTGATACTTTACTTCTGGTGTACCAAAATACCCAACGTAAAAATAAAACAATTAAGGAAATGAAAGCTTATATCTTAACCAATGGAACCTACCTGATCTTGCAGAGACATCACAGGATTGTTCTTGGTTGTGTTGATATGCAGAACATGGTACTTGTTCCGTGCACAAAGATCGTATGCAATATTTGTGAAGGACGTGCTTGCAGTTTTAGGTACTCGATTATAAATGATCACCACATCATCATCTTCATCCAGAACAACATCTGACCGAAAGCCATCTATTGTGTGACGCTGCTCAATTTCTCGGACTTCGTGTTTTGCAATAGCCCTCTCTGTCAAAGGAAACAGAGTGCACAAACCATTTGATGAGCAAATTTTCATTCATTCATTTGACCAAATTTCAATTTAAACCTTTTAAAAATGTGGTGTTAAGATACAATGCCTGGGAACTTAAAAATGAAACCTCCATTAAGGGTTAACAAGAGTAAGGGAAGAAATATCTACGAGAAGACTTTTTCCACAGTAATTTCCCCCCCTCCACCAGCCAATCTAAAAATAATTGCTACAAAACATCTAGCATTTTGCAATGATAGATGAAATGATACTGCACATAATATGAATTTTACAGAACATTAGCTACTGACCATTCAGGGTTTAGTCAATTAATTGCAAAGAGGAACTGAAATTTAGATAAAACGGATGTTGTGCTTATTTTAATTAAGCCCACTCCCCTGTGTATGATATAACAATGAATGGCTTTGCAAAATCCAATTAGATATATTAATTGCAAGTCTGATAAGAATAGAAGTGGAAGCAGCTTACGACACGATCATCATTTTTTAAAAAAGGTGCAGAATGCCAATCTTGAATACAAAAACGTAGCAAAACAGAAGTGAACAAAGCAGGAGAGGCAACTGCAATCCTTGAACTGAACAGCAGATAAAACCTAGACAGCACACACTTCAGCTCAAGTCCACAACATCTTTCCATGTAATTGCTAACTGACCTTACCCCACAGCATAGCCAGTAGTTGAATTAAGTGCCCTTTTTAAATGTATGCTGGGCTGGTCGCTTCTGTCTGGCCTGAAAGCAGACTGCCTTGCCTTAATACTACTAATACAGTGGAACTTTGGGTTACAAACGCTTCAGGTTACAGATGCCGCTAACCCAGAAATAGTACCTCGGGTTAAGAACTTTGCTTCAGGATGAGAAGAGAAATTGCGCGGCAGCAGCGCGGCGGCAGCAGGAGGCCCCATTAGCTAAAGTGGTAACTCAGGTTAAGAACAATTTCAGGTTAAGAACGGACCTCCAGAACGAATTAAGTTCATAACCCGAGGTACCACTGTACTTGTTGCTGTCCAGCCATGCAACGCAAACTCAACATAGCCAAACTGATTAATGCTCTCTCTCTCAGTTGCCTTCCACGGCCACCATGCTTATAATAATAATCCCTCCAACTATTTCACATTCATTTAGCAAGCAAGGTGTACACAACAACTCTACTTTTCTATGTGCGAGTGCTTTGTATTAAGCTTAGCAGCAGAACAACAGTGAAATGGAATGCTTGAGGTATTAGGGACATGCCCATGGCTAGTTTGCAAGTAGGAAAAAGAGGAAACATTGCCTTTCTGTATTCATTTCCTCTTTGGGTGCCCTGTCCCATATTCAATTATGTATTTTTACTACATGCACACAACCCTGGCCTCTTATGGAAGGGCTGAATGAAAACACGAGGAGCTAACAAACAAAGCATATAGGTTTTGCAAACTAAAAGTCAACAGGAGCCTTTCTTGAAAATGGGTGGGGCGTGCAACAGACACAACTAAACATATGCAGCTAAATGCTCGATTACCTGATATGTTCAACATTCAAAATGTTGGAAGACCCAAAGTAAACCAACACACAAAAATGTCCATCATCATAATCCAGCAGGGTCCACAATATAAAATTAAATTCTAAAGGTTGAATTCTGGGCATTTTTTATGACCACCAGATGCTCAGACGACCAGCTGTCTTTCTTTGTCCTGCCCTTCCTGCCAGGTTTGCTCAACTCTTCCTGCAGCATTATATGCAAATTATTTAATTAGCTAACTGGCATAGTTGTCAAGAATATGCATAGGTTCATTCTTGATGTTAATTCAGCGCTACTGAATGATGTCAGACTCTCAAATCCTTGCATCTAAAAGCCTGTAAAGAAACACTCAGAAGAGCCAGAGCAGACTCCAACCACACTGTCTCAATATTCAGCTTGGCTCTATTCCATTTACAGGCTCTAAGCATATGAGATTAAAATATTCTTTTCCCCAAATTAAGGAGAAAAGTGCTAGACCAGACAATAAGAACTTGAGATATCCTAATTAATAGTTACCTGTACAACTTCATATCTGTTCCCTTAGGGCATATGAATTATGATAGGGTCTAATTACATGTGGGCCTTTTCTCTCCGTTACAGGATTTATCAGCATTTCAAACTAGGATATTCAGATTAAAAGAAAAGGCTTTTCACTTAAGCCAAAAAGATGTAATTGATACAAGCATGGGGAAGTAAAACACACTCTCTATAGGTCAGAAACCCTGGTACTTGTTTGTTTGTTTTTTAGCCTAATCTTTTGTCTTCCTGTCCTGTGCACACATATAAGCACACTGTTCATCTCCCTCCTTGGTTTCATACCTGTATGTTTATCCAAGATTTTACAGGTGAGTCAGGGCTGTCAGGACCTCAACATCTCCTAGATTTGTGTAAATAAATTCCACTTTGGCTTGTCTCAAAACTTCTTACCTCATGATTCCAGCCCTTTCCAACATCACGACATCTAATGTTCAAAATCATACACTGTTTTGTGGAATGCAAAAATCACAAGACCATACAATCACACACAACTTGGTCCATTCACCTAAACAAGAATTTGTTGGATCAATCAGGGAGGCGGGTCTAGCGTCATCTAGTCTAACATGTGGTCTCCAACAGCCATCATTCATATTCCTCTGGAAACTCATAAGCAAGATATTAACTTATATGATTATGGTGATTTCCCATATTCAGCATCTCGGCACCAGAGCAGAATATATAGGATCTATACCCACTGAAAGACTTAGTCCTTGTAAATCTGTCCATTCTTTAAGCCAGCTATACTTATGGCTGTCACATATGACATTTCTCAATGAAATTCCAGGTTTTCAAAAACACTGAGCCAAAAAGCCCATTCCCTCCTGGGTATGAATGTATTTTATGGAAGACAACCACACAACTATGCATAGATCTTGTGCTATTGAATGGGATTACAGCAAAAGGAGAAGGGGAGGGGAGAAAAGAGGAGGCTGGTGTTACTGAATATGGCTGGCAAGTAGGCACAGCTTGAAAATTTCCCTATGGCAAGCCAGATGGACATGAAATTGCTTTTAGAACTATTGGTGTTTTTTCTCAGTTTGACTATAGAAGCTCTGGTCGTACATTTAACCAAACTGGTATATCTGGGCACTTGGTGTTGGAAGGCTGAAGTTCAGGGTGAAAAACAGCCACACACCTGTGGTAGCTGCCCTCAAGCAACTAGTCGAGGTCCAATTCTCTTACATGGCTCAGCAGAGCTGCATGCTCTTTAAGATTAGGTTGCAAAAGACGACCTGCAACATTTAGGTGGGTACACACTCTTCCCTTCCCTGTCTCCTGGAAGGTGGAAAGACAGCTTCCCATTTTAAAGAGGGGAGCTAGGTTCCAAAGGAAGTATGTAAAACCCTTCCTACCACCTTTTTATGGGGATGGGGAGAGATAACAGCTTTACACACTACCCTCAATATACAACAGTGCATTAAAAATCAGCCATGTGTTCTGAAAACCATAGAAGGAAAAATACGCTATCTTCTCTCCCTACCCTCCAAGTTCTAAAGAGGAGGAAACAGCTTTGGCACTCCCTTCCAAAAACTGCTAATGAGACCCGCTCCAGCTGTAGACCAAAGAGCAGGAAGGAATAAAGGACATCCTACAGCTGTCAGAAAGCTCCTCTATTTCAGGGACAGCTTCACCAGGGAGTCAGTATGCAAGGTAAATTGCATTTGTTATCATTATTTGTATTCCACCTATCAGGATGCAAACCCTTCCAAGGTGGATTGCAAATAAAATCAAAACATATTAATAAAATCACAAGAAAACAGTATTAAAATGTAACAAGTCCTTAAAAACTATCCCATGGAGTTGTTGGTATCAGTCCGCCCAGGTGCTGTGGGGTGACAATCCAGCTGCAGCAGGTCCTGAGGTGTTGGGCAAAGCTTTATAGCAATAACAGCAGCTAATAGGGCTGAGCGAGGTCCGATTTGTAACATCGTGATATATCACCAGCTAAACATCATGATATACCAATATATCACAATGTCTGAAATGAGGATGGAACTATGCAGAGGCAAACGGAGTAACGTCCTGGCAACTGCTACTACTTAGGGGTCTAAAACTGATACATTTTTACTAACATATTGTTACAGCTGTTATTTTATAGTACAGAGCAACAGGGGCAGCAGGAATCATGAAAGACGTGATGACCTGCTTTGCGGTTTTCCCTATATCACAATTTTTTACATAGCACATGTACACATACAATGTGATTCACAATATATCACCATGCCAAATATTATAAAACCATTATCACGATGTGGACTTCAAATCGATTTTGGGCTATATATTGATACATCAGCTAACTCCAACTGCTCTCTCCTTGTCTCTGGCGGGCATTGCTTAAGCAAGTGAGGCAGGGGATGGCTTGCTAAGCTAATGATTAAAGAAACAAAACATTTTTTATGGTATTTTAAGCAAACAAACAAAAAAAACCTCTGTCAAGAAAGAAAGTTCTGTTGCTTCTCTAACAACAATATTTCCTTCAGAAAGTGGAATGACTTTTAATTCACAGACAAATAATTTGCAGAACCATGCTGCGTTTTGGATGAAAAAATGCTGGACTGGCTGAGAGGTAATGAGAAGAAACCCTTGGCATTATCAGCTTCTCTAGTGATGATGTTGGTTTCTACTTCATTCTGCCTATGGATTCAAATTATTACATACAGCAATCACAGCTGGGTTAACTTTCAAACAATCCCTGCCAAAGGATCACAATTTAAGATATTGTCTACAAAGAACAAGAGGGGAGGAGCAGGATAACAGTTCTAAATCTAAAGATGATAGGAAAAAATCCTGAGAGTCATGCATTTCAAATAATATGTATGGGAAGGAGATATTTATTCCTAAATCATAAAAACCATGTGCCAGATACAAGTGGGCAGTAGATCCTAGAAAAATTCCATCAAACACTAGGCAATGATATATGAAAATATGTGAATGAACTACCAAAGGTAGATTTAAATCACCTCTATTTGGTTATTCATTTGTTTTCTAAAGAAAAAAGAAAAAAAGACAGCAGAAAATGAACAGGAAGAGAATGCATGAAAAGGAGGAAGCTAAGAAAAATTGGAGGACATAATATGTAGTTCAAACAATGTGAAATAGATGGCATGAAACAATGATCACCAACGAAACAAAACTTAAAGAGTACAGAGGCACAAAGCAGCTCAAAATGAAGGGACTGACATGTAAATAGCTCAAGCTGAACGAGAGAAGATAATTTAAACCTCCAAAGGACAGAACAGTGAAGAATATAGTTGAGACAATAAGCGAAAAAGCACACACAGACACACATAGTTAACTGTAGGAAGTGAAAAGGGGGAAATAGATGCAGTGAGAAGCAAGTGGTTTAATTGTTCTCAATGTTGCTGTAAACTTTAAAGGAGGGGGGACTTCATATAGTCTCTTAAAGAAAAAGGACTAAATGATCAACTCAAAGTCATAGCCAAAGATTGTGAACAGGAACAATCAACACTGCAGTAGAAGACTCTAAAATAACACTGGCAAAGGAACTCCCATTGTTTGAGGCGCATTTTGTGACAGGGAATTTCAACAGCACAGCAGGGAATTTCAACAGCGCGAGCCGTTTCTGAGCTCTGGGCGCAGTACTGCGCCTAAGATTTCAGGAGGACCTTTTTCTGCCTCCCCACTTCCAGCTATTCTCCAAAGACTGGAGAAGAGACATCATAAGAATATTAGGGGAGGGGAAGGACTAGACCCTGTGAAAATGAACATAAGATTTTAGATGCAGTTCATTCATTTTCAGCACTGTATTCTTGATATAAAAAAGTGTGCCTGGACATTCCGTTGTTGCGTCCATAACCTCTGTTTAAGGTGCCATTTAGCTCCTAACTTTCATATATCAGTTTCTAACACTGCAAAGAAGTAGAAAATAAGCTGAGTACCAAATGTCTTGAAGTGACAGCAAAACTTTGGACCGTTATCCCCATGAAATAGGTGATACGGGTGAGCAAAGTCCAGCTTATGTCAAAGTAGTCAAGGTTTGTGTATAAGAACAATGAACATTCCCGAATGCCCCATTCCCGATAGTGTAACTAGTTAGAAGAAAGCTACCCAGACTTCACACTTCTTGGCAGCCTAGGCAGCCCTCTCAGGAGAAGACTTTCAGGAAAGCCACTCAGCTTGCAGTACAGAACAGCTGACACAGCAGCTTTCAGATTCAGCAACCTCCTTTTCTCAGCTAGAGCAGTGTACACAGTGTACAAGCTGCAAGTGTTGATTTTTCTACGTAGGAAAATAATCTGTTCAGTGTGTGCAGGTGCTCCCTGAGTTTGAGACATTTCTAACTATGTCACAGTTTCCCTAATGTAAAGCTATTCTTCTGCAGCCTGTGAGATGTCCCACTAACTAAGCTATCTTCAAGACTACGGAGCAGGGTTCAAAATTACCAGGCGCATTTTGCACCTAAGATTCTTGATTTGCGAGCACCTCCAAAAGCCTGCCATTTTTTGTGTCTGGCTGACACTCAAGGATTACTGAAATGTACGTGCTTTGAAGCCTCGAAGTATATGTTAAGGATAGGCAATATGTTAAGGAGTATAACAATAAAGAGTAGAGTGTTTTGAAAACTGAAGTATGGTACCAATATTTTTCTTGTAAACACCAAATTAAACATGCATTAACAATTTCTGCTAAAAATGTGACATTAACAATGTGTCACTTACATGAATTGCGTATTAGTTCATGCTTATCAAAATAATAAATAAAAAGTGTTGCTGACCCACCCCCACCCCCCCGGTGGCAATTAGGCATTCTGCTTTGGCGCCCACCACCCAGGTCCCAAGACAGGGTGAGCTCCCGTTGCTTGGTCCCTGCTCCTGCCAACCTAGCAGTTCGAAAGCACGTCAAAGTGCAAATAGATACATAGGCACCGCTTCGGCGGGAAGGTAAATGGCGTTTCCGTGCGCTGATCTGGTTCGCCAGAAGCGGCTTAGTCATGCTGGCTACATGACCTGGAAGCTGTACACCGGCTCCCTCGGCCAATAAAGCAAAATGAGTGCCGCAATCCCAGAGTCGTCCAAGACTGGACCTAATTGTCAGGGGTCCCTTTACCCTTTATCCTTTCCTACCCCAGTTTCTAACACTGCTACGGAGTACTTTTTTGCACCACAAAGAGGAAAAGGGCTGGATTATCAAGTGCAAAAATGCAGATTAATATTATCAGCTTTCATTGTGCACTTCAGTTAACTCCCTACCCCCACCCCAGTTGCAGACCACATTCCCACTGAAGTGATATGAAGGCCACCTAATGATGGGGTCAAAGCCAGTTGTGACTGGGGTCAGACCAAAATACCAAAGGGACACCCCTTTGGTATGTTTTTTCTCTTCCTTTCTTAGGCATCTCCTTTAACCTCATTTCTCCTTCTTGGCACCTGTATAAAATTTTGTTGAGTACCCTAGGTAGCCCTGGAGCCAGAGGGTTGCCTAACATTATGTGAAGTATTAGTTATTTAAGGAGAGCATAACCTTTTGAAGTTGGATGGTGAAATTTTCCAGATTTTAAAGGTGCTGAGTACTAAATGACTAATACTTTGCTCACTACTTCTGATGAGATACGTTAAGTTGGTAAATGGAATTTAAAATATTTCAGAATACACTGGAATATTTTACTTGTATTATTCAGAAACATCCATCAAATTGGAAGTTATTGAGCAGGTCAGGGTTCTTTTGCAATTGTCACGATGAAAATTTTCAACTCAAGGATATGATTTTAAAGTGAGATGCAACTAGAGAGGAAACACACATTCAAAGGGCACATGGTAATCCCTGGAATCAATCATTAGGCTTTCAGTCAGCCCAAGTGACTCCTAAAACTGTTGGAAGAGCCATACTAAATAAAAAGATTGCAAAAACCCAGTACTGTTAATACATCTGGCCTGTGACGCTAGTGCTATAAAAGTATAGTTTTGTCTGCAGAGCACATAACAAACTTAAGCGCTTATATCTTCCTACATGAATTAGAAACGATTCTGTTAGGACCAAAAATCCAGCCAATGCATTAGTCAGAGTGCATTGGACATTTGATAGGATGAAAAAAGCCCTTGTTTCAAATTCTCCATACTTCATCTGGGTGTGTTAGTATGCGGCATAACTCAAATAAAAGCAGTATTTTGCTTCACTTAAAAAAGGACTGCTCCTTTCAAAGACCTACTTACAAAAAAAATCTTATAAAGATATAATCTGCAGCTCAGAGTAGAGATGGATTTATGATAAAGATGATGAGATTACAGCTATTTCCAGGTCTATGAGCTGGATGCAATTTAGACTAAAGGATCACATTTGCTACACCACAACCCTCAAAATAAAACATTTTTTTTAAAAAAAATACATGACATTGGAACAAAAAAAGCCTCAGAAAGCCATTCAGATGTAATCCAAGTTCCAATGCAAAAAATGATTATGTTATTTTTTTCCCCTTTTGCAGTCATTAGGATTCGGTTTTTAATGGATCTGATTTTTAATTTCTATTTCACTGCATGATTTCTATACATTGGTCTCATTCAGCTCTGTGCTAGCTTAATTTGAATCTGAAAAACAGTGGATTGCATAAGAGATGTGTACAGACCTCTCTCATTCTTTACAATGGCCTCTTGGGTGTTGCATCTACCTTGGTGGCAGAAGGAAGGGTTGAGTGTATAAAACAACACTGTATTAAGATAAATGGGACCGACTTTGCACACAGGCACTATGCTCATCCCTGACAGGACTGAAGCAATGCCATTTAAAATTATATCTGCTCTTCCGCACTGTGTGTGTGTCTAAAATGCACTTAGATGCACATTTTGGCAGTAGTTTAGTATTTTTGAGTCTATTTTGTCCACAAAGGGACCATTTTGTAGTTTGTAGTAATGTCCTAGAAATGTGAAGTGCTTGTTTCTGATGCTGCTATGAGATTTCAGTTAAGAGTTCAATTTCTTGGATAAAAAAGCTGCAACGTATAGACTAGAAAGAAGATTAGAACACACAACCACATAGGATCAAATTCACATAGATTATAATGTGGACCTTTCCTAAAAGTCCTAGTGGCCATAACTGGATTATCAACAAAACTAGCTCTAGCTCACCTGAATTGTTTTGTATTCTTTATTTCTTTAAGGCTAGCTTACAGTGGTACCTCGGGTTAAGAATGTAATTGGCTCCGGAGGTCCGTTCTTAACCTGAAACTGTTCTTAACCTGAGGTACCACTTTAGCTAACGGGGCCTCCTGCTGCCACCGCGTGATTTCCGTTCTCATCCTGAAGCAAAGTTCTTATCCCGAGGTACTATTTCTGGGTTAGCGGAGTCTGTAACCTGAAGCGTCTGTAACCCAAGGTACCACTGTACCAGGAATACCGCAGATGATAGCAGTGTCTAAGCAGAAATTGTGTAAGTGTCTGGGAAAATCCGGATGTATGGCAACTTCCCCTAAAAATAGCTCGAAAACGTCCATGTTTGAAATATGGCAACCCTAGGGGACTTATGAGAAGCACATGCAACAGTAATACTGGCACTTTAAAAAACTACAGTGCCATGGCAGACGTATAATCTGCTGCAAGTCCACTGCTGGGAACAGCCACGATGGGATGGAAAATGTTTGGCAAGGCTGACTTCTCCGAAAAGTTATTTGCATGAATGACGTAAATAACTGGTTGGAAAGTGCCCTCTGCTCATGGAAAAGCTATTTTATATTGTGAACTGGAGTACTGTGCAAGAAAGGTGAAGCTAAATCCAAGTGTGTTCATCCACTTGCAGAAAAGAACGGGCAGATTCTTCTATGGAGCCTCTTAGGATTGAGTCAACTTTTACGCTACCACTTGTACAAGTGTCTGTGAGCAGCTATTTCCCTTCTGTTCATGATTCGTTGGATACAACCCCATGTAATTAAGCACTATCAAGAAACAAAACTGCCCTGGATCACATTAACAGCCAAACCCACTAGCAGCTAGTCTTCTACACTTAATTCTAGTATGCCCCTCCACCGAAGACATTAATGACTATTGTAGCCACTTTGCTATAAATAGCATTAGACTAATGAACCAGTATTTACTAACAATGTCCAAAGTGTTTATTTTCTCCAACAGCGAGTAAAAACATCTTTAGACGAGAGAGCAAATAGCATTGCTGATGATAGCCTATGCACAACAGAATTATTTCCACACTCCAGCAATCACACCTGGTGCTCTGTTCGACTGGTAAGCAAAGTCAGCTAAGACAACTCCAGCTGGGCCTCGATATCATTAAATACAATCTAATGCAGCAGCTGTCTGAAAATTAGAACTACTGATGCTGAAAACCTGCTAGGGTTTCATTAGCATCACATAATCCTTTTCAGGAATTCTACAATTTCTAAGATTGTATGAGCATACTGCACCCTACGGAATACACACACTGTACACTGGAAACCTCAAAAGGTTTAGCTTGCCATTCTAAAATAAAACCGTTATGCAATGCTAAAATCTGCTATGCTTAGTGATGTACGGCACCTTAATTTGAGCATCCTGTCCTGCAAGATGCATGGAGTTCCAGATTACATGGGGGTGAGCGAAGGGGGTTGCAGATTCCTGTGAAGCAGTGTTCGCCAAACTTGGGTCTCCAGCTGTTTTGGGACCAAAACTCCCATCACCCTTAGCTAGCAGGACCAGTGGTCAGAGATGATGGGAATTGTAGTCCAAAACCACGTTTGGAAGCACACTGCTGTAAAGGTTCATTCAGTGGTCATCCATACATAAACAATCCCATGTGTGTGAATGTGCAGAGGCATGGAACCTTCTTCGGTTCTAGGCTTGGGTGGGGAGCCTACTAGGGTATACTATAAAAAAGGTAAAGGACCCCTGGACCGCTAAGTCCTGTCAAAGGCGACGATGGGGTGCAGCGCTCATCTCGCTTCAGGGCAAGGGAGCCCATGTTTGTCTGCAGACAGCTTTTCCAGGTCATGTGGTCAGCATGACTAAACTGCATCTGGTGCTCCGTCACACAGTTTCGAACCGCCAACCTTCCAATCGGCAAACCCAAGAGGCTCAGGGGTTTAGACCACAATGCCACCCACATCCCTTTTTAGACCTGCTATCCTCCCATCATCCCCTATGGCTGACCATGCCAGCTGGGCTGATGCAGGTAGAGTCCAGCAATATCTAGAAGGCTACAAATCCTCCACCCTTGCTCTAGGAGTAAGGTATATCCACCCTCCCCTTCAGGTCTTCTTGCTCAGTTATTTTCCTTGCTGCTGTGCAATCAGAAAGACAACGCTGTGATATTACAGAAACAGCAACTAATTCTGTATTTGACAGTTTCATTTACATACTCTATATAGTCCCTACCGCCATGCAATCTAATACATAACTCCCAAACTACTTATTTACTGAGGGCTTCTGACAAGGACATTAACATTTAACAACATATAGCGTCTGTGGTGAGGCTTTTATGCCATGTGGGAGTATGTAAGTTAATGACTGGGGGAAGCTGCTTTCCATTCTTGCTGATGTATATGTCTCACATCAGGAAGGTTGACTCTTGGGAAGGGCAACTGAAAGCACTAAGCATGGTCACTGGATGAAAGACTGCAATGCTACACCAAGAGCGGCTACCTGGTGAACCTTTCCTGACGATTGTGCAATGAATGTGCAGAGGCCATGTTCCTCTCAGCAGCACACTGTACGTTTGCATTGAAACCATGCTAGAAATTGCAAGTGGGGCTTTGGAATTAGTAGGTCTTCAGCCCAAAGAGCATATGAACCAGCTGCATGCAGAGGATTCATTGCATAGAGAAAACCTGGCTGGGAGAGCATTACTCACCACAGGCAACCAGGCCAGCTACTAAATCAGAAGCCAGGATTTGTAACATTTTACATTCAGAAGGGAGGTGTTGTATGAATTGTTCTTAGCAATGATTATCTAATGTTAACCATATGCAAACAGGTTATTCTACTTCCCAATTTCAGAAATAAAAAACAAACTATAAAGTTTTATTTCTTTTCATTTTAAATATTTTTATTGATATGTTAACAAGCACAAACACAAGAATAAAAAATGCTACAAAGATTTCTAAAATATTCACTGTTTCCTTATTAGCAAATGATGCTTTTTGATCTGCAAGACACATTTTTGCTCAACTTAGGAAATGCAGTTCATCTGAAAGCTCTTTTTAGGCACATATTTCATACTGGAAAATTCTATAGACATGAAACTGTACCATTCTTTCCCTGTGGCTTTTTAGAAGCATAGTAACAGCCTATCACAAACTCATTTATACACTTCTTGTTCTTTTCTTCTCCTCCTGTCATTACTGCTTCTTTATTTTTTTCTGTTCAAAGTGACTGCAATGGTTGTTTGCTATAAAGCTGCTGGATTCTCTCAGCTCAGCCAGAATCAAGCCAATACTATATTTTCTAACAGAAATGCCATCATACACAGAATCTCAGATGAACCTGATCAAAAGAATAATTAGCGGTGAGGAAGGAGCTCTCCAAAACGTCACTGTATCTCACACTGACAAGATGTAAAGTCTCACAGGACGAGAGATTGTTTTTTGACAAACGGACAGTGCCCAAAGAGGGAAAGGGTTTAAAGAGCAATATTCTAGGTATGCAGATGAAATGCATTTGTAAAGGAATGTACTCCAGCTGGTAACAGTGAGTGGATGCTCATAAGAGCTTCTGGGAGTTAATCCAGTTCAGTGCCAGATTAAGCTTCTAATTAAAACAGTCTTCCCTGTCTGCATAAGATAATACTTTTGGCTGAAAACCAGTTCCCTTCTCTCTCTCTCTCTCTCTCTCTCTCTCTCTCTCTCTCTCTCTCTCTCTCTCACACACACACACACACACACACACACACACTTGAATACAGCTTGATCAACCAAAGTATCAACATTAAATGCTTTAGCTGTATTTTGGCAGGGATTGGCAGTATGCTCTATGTCCATGTATGCAGAATTAAACAGACTGAATACCAGCAGAAAGAAAAGTCCTACTGTAAAGACAACCAAACAACGCTAGAGTGCATATTCATGTGTGAATGTGAGGACCTACTTTACTGCTTCCGTCACAGCCTCAAGCTATGGGTCAGTGGAGTTCTTCAGGATGGTCTGTAGGCTGCTGATGCCTATATCAGCAGATGGAGTCTAGGACACCTCAGAGACCCTAAAAGGTAAAAGTACTCCTGACCATTAGGTCCAGTCATGGCCGACTCTGGGGTTGTGGCGCTCATCTCGCTTTATTGGCCGAGGGAGCCGACGTACAGCTTCCAGGTCATGTGGCCAGCATGACTAAGCTGCTTCTGGCAAACCAGAGCAGCACACGGAAACACCGTTTACCTTCCCGCTGGAGCGGTACCTATTTATCTACTTGCACTTTGACGTGCTTTTGAACTGCTGGGTTGGCAGAAACAGGGACCGAGCAACGGGAGCTCACTCCGTCGCGGGGATTCGAACCACCGACCTTCTGATCAGCAAGTCCTAGCCTCTGTGGTTTAACCCACAGCGCCACCCGCGTACCTATCTGAGACCCTATCTGAGGACAATTTTTTGCCACTGTAGTGAGAGCCAGATGCCATGGCTGATGCAGCTCTGAATGAGTTTTCCAATTCTCCTCTGAAATCACCATGCAGATTCTGTGTCCTGTCTCTGGCCACAACCAGTTTGAGTGTTATAGTCCTGATAGAAAAGATGTTCCCAAACTTCATTAAGGTGGTCCTCAGCATGTCCCCATCAAATAGTTATACGGATTTTAATTATCTTTTTATTCCTTCTTTTCTTATATTTTATTTCGCTGTGTTACATTGCAATTACAATTTGCTACAACGTGCAGAAAAATCAATAAGTGGTCCACCAAAACACTCAGCAGTTTTCAAGTCGTTTGGGGTGGGGTGGAAAGTCAGGAAACAACTGTGTTAAGAGCGTTGGCATGACCAAGCAAGCCAATCTTCATGTGCTTCTAAGTGTTCGGTTCATTTAAGATTAGACACAATGAATGTCAACTGAATCAACCAAATCAAGAGGTAGCCTTACATACTGCTAAATGAAGGATTATGCACAGCAGAGTGACAGTAAATATGCAAATTTAAACAGTGAGACTATGTCAAGATGCCATTCCTATGATATTCTCATACTATGATCTTCTTAAACAAGAGGGAAAGAAGCATAACCTAGGTGCCTCATCACTGCATAAATATCTGCTCCTATTTAGACTTTCTAAATTTAAGGTTTTATTTTATGCAACCGAATTAATCTCTTTCCCACAGCAGTCAAGACAATGAACTCTCACATTAACCCATTTCTAATACAGTTGAGAATCCCCTGCTTTCTACAAGGAAATAATATGTATGCTACTTATATAAACAAGTGGTTCATATCAGTAATATTGAGTCATTTAGAAATACTGTCCATAATTTGATTTCACTTCATGGATATGCTGTGGAGAAATGGAAGTGGCAGAATGGGAACGGAACCAAGGTTCATCAAGGGTCATACTCTGAAGGTTAAATTAGGGTGAGGGTGGGGATAAGCTATTTCACATCTCACAATTATAGCAATATTTTCAGCACAGGCACTTTTTTCGAAGCAGAGCTTGCTTCTCAGCAAAAGGCTTGCCGACCAACATTATTATGACAATTTTGTCGTGATTACACTTCAATCAATACACAATCTCAAATCACAGTCAAACAGAGAAAACCAAAATTTCAGAAGCTTGTTGTGATGACACCTCAACTGCAAGCTGACATGCTGTCATATCAACTGCAGGCACAGCAACACTGAAAGAAAAGCACAGGGATTGGATGAACTCTGCAGAACACACTCAGGAAAGGTGCCACAAATGACCACTAAATTCTGCCATGATATGACCTGCTACAAACAGGACCACAAAAATGGCCCCCTTTATCATCATGCAAATACTATCTTCCCAAATCCAGCTCTTTCAGTTAAAAATGCCCCCTCCATTCTCTCCCCCCTTCTCTGAAGCACTGCCTGCAGTCTTCACTAGATAGCAGAAGTGTGTTGTCCCCCAGCACTGGTTGATATCACAACACGCAATGAAATTTTGTCTTGATGAGAGATGATAGAAAATGTTACAGTAAAGGTGACCTTGGGTACAATCTGAAAGTGCAAAGATTTTGAGGAGGTGAGAATGACAACTCCTTTCCTCCCTTCCCAGCTGTGTGTCCTAGAAGCATGCAAATGATTCTGCAGCGCTAAAACAAGAGACACGAAAGTGTTGGATGTATTTCCTAGAAAGGCAAAGAGGTTACCCAAAGAGTACACATCCTGCACAGATAGGAATGTGTAAGACCAGCCATTTCAGTGGGTATTCTGGCTGTGTGAACAGTAACATATTACGCAACTGAAAGAATCTGAAAAGCATTTCAGATTTCAAAAGAAAATGACAAACAAGCATTTGTCACTTTTCCACCTCAAAAGACTAGAACAGAGCTTTAGTTTCAATCTAAGTGTCAGGGAACTGCCATCAGTGCCGGAGGGAGAGAGCAAAAGCCAGAGGGATTCCAGAGAGCGTCCAGGGATCGGGAGAAGCAGCCCATCTTCTGGGGAAGAGAATCAGCATAGCACCAGTGGAGAAGGGGGGCAGATGGGGGAAGCGGCGAGGCGGTCCCATGACTCCTTGCCTGGGACCAGCAGGGAGAGTAGGGGTCCTCCGTTGCCCACGCCCTCCTTGCGCAGAAGGCTTTCGCGCAGAGAGAGTAGGAGGAGACTAGGCGTCAAAGAGCTTCTTTGCTGGAAGAAGTTTAAGAAACGCCCACTGACGGATTCTGCCAGCGATTGAGTCAGCCACGGGTGAGTGGCTGTCCGGACAGAAAAGGTTCACTTTGGCAACCCAGCCAGGTGTTTGCACCCAGCCGGGGAGATAAGCACTGGCTTACGCACGAGCAACCCCTAGAACCATTACACTAAGGATCTAATATATATATATAATATCTGCAGTGAACCTTGCAAACTAATGATTTAGTTAACTGCCAAATTTTGACAAGCAATCGACATATACATCTGGTCCAAGTTACAAACATTATTCCCACTGAAAAACACCCAGAGAACCTTCTGTGTTTATTAAGCATTCTATTTATTTATTTATTTATTTTATTTCTATACTGTCCTTCATCCGAGGATCACAGGGCAGTTTGCAATATAAAAACACAAAAATACATTACCATAGTAACAAAAACAAAATACAATAACCCCACATATTTATTTATCAAATAGATTATATTCCACAAATGCAACATGAACAAATCATCAGTATCTATTTTTCCCATTGATTGAACAGGATGATGGAGATCAGAACACACACCAATTAGACCACCAAAATCTACCTATCAGCTTGCTTAATGAAATTCTAAATATTGTTATAATATTGATAAATCAAGTAATGAACACTTCAGTTTCTGCAGCATACAGACTACAAAGTACACTTCTTTCTAACGCTAGGTTTTTGTTCTGTTTTTTGAAGCGGCAACTGTTTTAAAGACAGTTTTTGAACCTGGAAGCAAACAGCACAGATAGAGCTGATATTATTGAGATGTAAAAGAGTATCAAACTCTACTTCGGTCTTAAATAGTTGAACTGATGGCATTAAGGCTCTTCCACTTATTTTAGAAATAATTTCATCTATTTTCTCTTTCTTCATAACTGCAAGTTTCACCTGCTTATTCCACCTCATTTAAAGAGAGTCCAAAATATCTTAATGCATACCAACATACTTTGGTGGAATCTACACACATATAAAAAAAATGCTGTGAAAATGCTTTTTAAAAAAAGTTTTGAAAAATACATTGAATTTGGCATAACTCACTGTCACCATCTAGTGTCACATTTGTATATTGCGCTTTACAACACATTTAAAACGTTTTATTTGCAGCTGTATTGCTGAGTCCTTTGTTGGTTCATCAGGATTCGTGAGGTTATTTGCCGATGGAGGACTTATAAAACCATAAGTTTGTTTGTTTTTACAGTTGCTTATGATCATGTGGTAAATTGGGTGGAAGGAATATCAAGGGCTGCTGGAACTTTTGTGTCACTCCCCCATGTGATGAAGCGCCAAACTGCAGGTGGCAGGCTTCTTAGGGAAGAAACTCAGAAAATGACTTTGTCCATCTGGCTGACCGCTGCGTCTTTCTGAGCCACTGATACTCGCATGAGCAATAAGGTCATCCAGAGCTCTGGTGTGTTCCTGTATTTTGGCCTGTCCTCAGCTCTTTAGTTCTGACTCCTGATTCGTTCCTGGCTCTTGCCTCAAGGCTTATTCTTCTGCCTTGCTCACTGGTTCCAGCCACTGGCTTGTCTCGCAGTTCCTGGTTCCCAACACATTTCAGACTGCAGACATAATTTATTTGGTAATGTTTCCTCTCACAATATCATGTTAATTCCCCAAAGCTGGTAACTGAAATTCCATTTGTCACATTCTCAGAAGAATGCGAGTGTGTAAATAGTATAGCTGGATCCTGATACAGCCCCCCCCCCAACACACTTATCACTTCATCAAGTATAGATGAGATTCATATTCGTAACTGCATCAATATTTAACTCTTAAAAAACTGAACTGGCTTTCCAACCACATCAGTTGATATTTTGGTTTACAAGGGACTTCAAATAAAGCCATTGTTTATGATTATGTAATGCTTTTGTTTGGAAGGGGGAAATCCATTTTAATGCTTGCTTTAAACCAGGCATAGGCAAACTCGGCCCTCCAGATGTTTGGGGACTACAACTCCCATCATCCCTAGCGAACAAGACCAGTGGTCAGGGATGATGGGAATTGTAGTCTCAAAACATCAGAGGGGCTGAGTTTGCCCATGCCTGCTTTAAACATTGTTCATGCCGTTTTATTCAATATTTGCTAGGGTGGAGTAAACTAGGAATCAATTTCAGAGAAAAAAATGCATTTCCTTCCTTAAAAGAAAATATGTACTACAAATCAGTGCTTTATTATCATTATTATGTGTTAAATTTTGATACCACCCTTCATCTGAGGATCATGGGGCGCTTTACAATATAAAAACACAAAATATGTTCATGAGGAATATATGGCAAGGAAGAGCACAATAAAAAGAAATGTAATGGCGCTGTCTAGCCCTAACAGAGCTCATGAACTCAGACTAGCCATCTTTCAAATCTGTCAGAGGCAAGCATTTGACAATCTTTATTTCCCATCTAGATTCTAGAGACTAATTTGTTAGATATCTTTGTAGTAGAAATGTATGAAGCTAGCTGATAATCTGCACTCAGTTCTATTTTTTAAGCCTGTTGTTTTTTTTAATTCAGAACTGATAGACTTTGACCCTTGAATAAAGTACCAGATCTAGAAACAAGAAAGGATTATTAGATATAAATCGTATGGGAGGTATTTGCATATAATTATTGTAACCAGATCACCACTAGAGGGAGTGTAAGATCATGCTTCCCTGCGATACCTTTTGAGGTCCAACCAGGCAAAAATATTTGTAGTTTTTAATCATTGTTGAACAGAATTGCTCTATGGACTGATACTTCAGAACATCATTTTCAAAATATTTTCCACCTCAGAAAAAGGCATCAATGTTAACTTCGGTACAGAGTAACCCTTTCTACAAGACAAATTAAGAGGGGGTTTTTGTTTTGTTTTTCGCTGTCAGGAGAATAAGGGGGACACTACCCTACAAAACACCAGGTTGACCTGGCAACACGGCAGCAAAAAAGAATATTTTTTGGAGGGTGGATGCTGGGTGGATCGGGGGTCTGCAGAGTAGCATGGCAGCAAAAGAAAAGGTTCAATGCCTGTGTGGGACAGCTGCATATTCCTGCACTGCAGTGGGTGGGACCAGATGATCCTCAGGGTCCCCTTCCAACTCCACAGTTCTATAATTGCAGTCTAAAACTAGCTGTGGTTCCTGGGAAGTGAAAACTCTGTGCAAAATGAAAAAATAGGCTCCATATTCTGTGTGGCAGACCTATGCCTCTTAAAGAGGCTCGGAGGTAGGAGGAGCTGGAAGGTAGCAGTGCCGCAATCTGAATGACAGTCGTTAGGAACAGAAGGCAAGACTTGAGAAATGGAAGTCTTAGCGGACATCTGTCTTGGCTTGGATGCGCTCTTTGGTAATGCCATAGTAGAACACTGCGGAGTAAGATATGGAAAAGTGGGAGCTTTGCTGAGAAAACATGGTAGAATGAGCCCAACAGAGCAAAGGACAACTTACAGGAGCTGTGGGCAAGTACTGTTTTGTAGTAGCTCATGTTGGAAGAAAACATGAGACTGACATGACCCAAAACTGCCCTTCTTCCACACCCCGTGAATTGCTCCATCCTCCTGGATAACTATGAGGTTGCTCCCTTTTCTATTCTTCCCGCCACCCTTGGCTCTGAAAACCACAACCTCCCCTGTTTCCAAGAGATCTCCTCACCCTTCAAACTGACTATCACCTTCCCTGTCAGCAGCTACACCGCTTTCCCAGTATCAGATATTAACACACACTGTGCAGATTTCAATATCCCATGACTGAATCTGAACCGACACAATAATTTCCAGATATCTGCAATATCAGTGACAGGACTCAAGCTGAGGGAGTGGGGTGGCACAGGCAGATGCAGGAGTTTTAGCCCATTATGACATATGATCATCAAAAGCAGAGAGCCATCTGACATGATGATTACAATACTTTTGTGACTCAATAGCTTGCACCAAAAAGAAAGGAAGCTGTTGTTCAATACAGCTGAATTCTCTTGGAAAGGATGGAGAAAATGGAACACTTATAGCTCTATGTAAAAAGCAGAGAGCCAGGGAAAGGTTTTTAGAGTTGAATAAGCTCAGTAAGACGGCAGAGACCTGAAAATGCCATCTCTTGCCCATCGGCGTTATGCAATCACTTGTCTCCGCCTTTTTCCTGTAGCTATTGTCACAGAACAAGCACAAATGCTTTCACTGAGAAGCCTAGGGAATTTTGGAGGAATGGCCAGGCTTTACATGTACAACGAATTAGACTAGAAAAATCTTTCAGTCTGGGGTACTTCAGGGTAACGACATTAGTGTTTCCTTAATGGATTGTATTTTAATCATTACCAATCCGTGCATCCAGAGAAACGGCGTGCAATCTGAAAGCCTGGAAGTAATAAGGCAGCATTTCAGCACTAAGTACTACTCCAAATCCTAACCTCCGGATTTTGGGGAGGTGATGCTCACTGTGGGCATTTAAAGATGCTGCAAAAGGCAGAAGAAGGATGTAGGAATTTTCACTGATCTTCCTTGGGCAGCCAGTCATAAGCGCTAGTAGATGAGAAGTTTCAAGTTAGGAGTATCTGGCACAACCCAGATGATCCTTGGGGTCCCTTCCCACTCTACAACTCAATGACTCTATTATTCTAACCTGTAGTTAATCACAAATGGATGTGACAGCTCTCCAGCTCCTCTTGGCCTTGTCAGAAGGAAGGAGTGCATGGCCTCAAAATTGCTGGGGTTCATTTGCATGTCAAAAGAACATGGTTTGTCCTGGTGTCCAAGCCGGATTAGTGTCAAAAGTGAATAGATACATCTACTTGGAAAAAGATTCCAATACTGGAAAAAAGAGGGCAGGACAGCTAATGGAATGTGAAACAATGTGATGTGTAATGTTTAAACATTAGTGCCACTGCTCTGTGGGTTCAGCCCATACCATTAATGTTGCATTTTAAGAGTCCCACTCTTTGGACCAAGCAACATAAAATATTTGCATCAATCTGGTAAGCTCCAGGCTTGTGTGCGTATACAGTATTTGCATTTTAGACTGCATTAACTACCTTCAGTAGCACATTAGGGGACTGCCCTTAGTCAGCAGGAGAGCTTGAGGCAAGCAAAGAAGGCAGAACTGAGACGAAAAAACATGAACAGGAGTACAGTTAGCTGAAGAAAATTGTTTTAAAAGGCATTGTTAACAGAAGCCAACCTTCAAATTAAATTATCTATTTGCTCTGAAAGTGAAAGCCAGTAAGCAAGACTACATAAAAACTCAAAAACAGACTAGAAGTTCCATTCTGGACATGATGCGTCTGAGGAGTTGGCAAGTAATGGATGAAGTCATAGATAAGAAAAGAGGAGGAAAGGGTCAGGGTAGAATAGCAGGGCTATGTCAGCCTACCACACATTAATTTACGAGGATGAATCATTGGGATGTTAATAGCTCCTTAGTCCTGCTCCATAGAACTGATCTGTAATAGAGCATTCTTCTGGTTAAGATCACGGTCATTAATTTCACATAGTTTAAATATAGCATGACTAGTTTGTTTGTTTCTTCAGAGGACAAGCTACACTCTGTAGACAAAATCTTCTTGTGTGTTCCTCAGGAATACAGGAAACTTACGAAACCCAGAAATATTATCGTTCTTGACTTCTACAGTGCAGATTGTGTTGCACCAAAGGTGAAATGTTCAGAACACAGACCAAGTGTTGTTGATTTTTAATCCAGAAAAACACTCTTGGAATTAATCTCGAAGATCCTAAAATCACTAGCCTATAAGTGAAGAGCATAGGGCTCCTTCAAGGTCTGTCAATATAAATAGTTTAGTAGCCTGATCTAAATGCAAGTACCTAAAGCATGTTTTAATTTTTTTAAAAAAATCTAAATGAATTTGTTTAACTGATACATTTCCTGCAAAAGCTTATGTACTAATTGGTTGCTATAACATTTGCTCTTGTTGCTGTAACATAAACATTTTAAACTAATAGTCTATATATAACATAAAAGCATAATTCAAACCTTTACACACCACATATGCTTGAGGCCAGAGAAGAGTTTCCCTGTCTGCTCTTTCCTGCTGTAGCCACTTGTGTCCCCTAGGCTGCTTCTGAAGGTCAAGGGGGCTTCTAGAAAAGTGGTATATAGATGGGAGATTGCTTATATTCCTCTCTTGCAAACAATGGAACTACCATCACTTTGTACCCATGCAGTGGTCCACAAACCTTTTGCATTATCCAATGGCACTATTAGCTCGTGTTAATATTTTGAATTGTAAACCATCCTAGGATGCCTTGACAGCAGTGTTAGAAGCTGAGATACGGAAGCTAGGAGCTAAATGGCACCTTAAACCAAGGTTACGGATGCAACAACGTAACCTCTTTTTTATAACAAGATTACAGAGCTGAAAATGAATGAACTGCGGCTAAAATATTATGTTCATATTCCACACGATCTAGTCCTTCCCCTGCCCACCCCATAATATTCTTAAGAGGGTCTCTTCTCCAGTCTTCAGAGAGTGACTGGAAGTGGGGAGGCAGAAAAAAGTCCTCCTTTCCTTCCACGCTGCAGTTTTAATGGGAAACCTTAGGCGCGGTACTGTGCCCAGAGCTCAGAAACAGCTCTCGCGAATGAAATTCCTTGTCGCAAAATGTGCCTAGGACAATGTGAGTTTCAAAAACTGCTTGACAGAGAGGTGGTATATCACTATATTCAACAAATAATAAATCTATAGACAAGGTGAAATTTAAAACCCACCTTGGCTCACTGTACACCTCACCGAGCAACATCACCCAAGGACTAAACACCGATAATGTTCCAGAAACAGTTGTTTGCAATTAATAGGCAGGACTCCATGGAAGGGGAAGGGCACAACCCATCTCAACTCCCATTGATTATATGGACATGGAGGTCAAACACACTGCCTTTGAAATATATGAGACTTAAATTGCTTAGTTTGTTGTCATGAAGTACCTACGCTATCTGGCCAACTGCCATATTCGTAATGACCAATTGTGTCATGTTGCTTGAACTCAGAAGTCAGGGTGGTCTCGTGTTTCTTTTATATAGCTGGTTTCAGCTCGCTTTATTTGCTAGAACAGGTGCTGAAAAGCATTTCTGAGCCAGTGAGAACATTGGGAATTTTGAGGAAGTGTCAGTCACAAAATCGCTGTGAAGCGTAACGAAGTGGCTACCTGAAGAACCAAGCAGGTTCTTATCAGCTAAGAAAGAGACAAAGTTAAATATGAAAAGTTGACTAATTTGAAGCGATGTTTTGTAGTTTGTTAATTATTGCTACAGATTATCAACTGTAGCAAATAGTGAATTGATGTGTTAGTTATTGTTCATTTATTGTTATTGTTGAATCTTGAATAAAATTAATAATAATAATAAAAGAACCGAGCAGGAAGGACAAATAGCCTCATATTGTGAATTTATGAGAAGTTATTTGCCGAGGCCTTTTGTGGACACCACATGGACACCTCATGGGGGCGACTCCTAGTATTAAAAATTGAATAATGACCTTCTAAAGGATACCACGTAGACAAATTACTTTGGTTTAAAATGTTTGTTCCCAGCAAAGTCGGCTTGTATTTTTAAAGACAGCATTGATTAAAAGTTAATTCTTTTTTTTTAATCTGAATAAAAATAGGATATATAGTCTACCTTCTTAAGAAAATATTGAAAAAGGAATATTGGTAAATGTTGGAAGATTCAGGGCAGGGGCATGGGAGGGAAGAATAAGTTCCACTGCACAAGCTGAAGTCCTTGCACAGGCTTCTGTGGATGGGACTCACTCACTGAATCCTGACCATGATGTTCTGGTCTTCAGCATCACAATTGCCTATCCCCTTTTAAGAAGGCTTCCTCAACTTTACCTGCTATTACTCACATTCACTTTATTTAAGCAATAGTGATGAACTACATCTTACAAGTTAGAAAAGAATTCTCTACACCCTTTCCCAATTGCTAGGAACAAGAGCTTGATTAATTTTATGTAAATACATTCCCATTTTGATCATGACCAAGCAGAAAATGTTAATTAAGATGCAAGCGAAGCATTCCAACTTCTCTGCAAGTTATTTATTAGGACTTGAATATAACATGACTATGGCAGTAGTAAGAAGTAAAAAAGTTTTAAAGTGACCTCTAAACACACTGCAAGGTAAAAGGTTGCTAGCTAGCACTGGCATGCTGCAAAGTTTTCTTAAACAGGCTAATACTCCAGACTTTTTCTAGGTTACAAGAAACATGAGGCTAAGAGGGAAGTATTGTGTTACGAAACTGTTAACAAGTGGGTACTGCAATGAAATAGTTCAGTACAGAATACTCCAGCTCAGGGCTCCAGTCTGCCATGCCCTTCTCCATAATATTCTGGACATCATAGAGCTGTAGACCTCAAAGGAAGTATGAGTGTCATCTACTCCAACCCCCAGCAATGCACCATGCCGTCTAATACTCAGCATTCCTTGGACACCAAAAATGCTCAGTTCTCATTGTACTATTTTGGGGTGCATCCTCCTTAAGCCTTCCTCTAAGCCTAAAACCTCCCCTCTTGTTGTAGATGGTGTTGTTTTAGCTACATAATGATTGACATTTGGAGAATTAATTCACTATTTATATATAGCATGCTAGTAAATTAGGGAGGTTAGTTATGCAATCAACTTGACATAACAAGCTCAACTCAAAATTAGCATTTATGAAAAGTGTCATCATGGTAAACGGGTAAGCAGTATTTCTAATGGACCCCTGACCATTAGGTCCAGTCGTGGACGACTCTGGGGTTGTGGCGCTCATCTCGCTTTATTGGCCGAGGGAGCCAGCATACAGCTTCCGGGTCATGTGGCCAGCATGACTAAGCCACTTCTGGCGAACCAGAGCAGCGCACAGAAACGCCGTTTACCTTCCTGCCGGAGCGGTACCTATTTATCTACTTGCACTTTGACATGCTTTCGAACTGCTAGGTTGGCAGGAGCAGGGACTGAGCAACAGGAGCTCACCCCGTCGTGGGGATTCGAACCGCCGACCTTCTGATCGGCAAGTCCTAGGCTCTGTGGTTTAACCCACAGCGCCACCCTTGTCCCTTCTGCTTGTGTATATTGTATATATTTTCCACAGAATATAAAGGAAATTTCCAGCCCACTCACCTCTTAATTCAATTGCAGACACTCTCTGTAAGCCACACCTGCTAACCCCTAGGCCACACCAACACCTGTTCAATTTCACAACATGGCCAAGGAGGAATTCTACATCTTAGTGACAAAAATCCAAGGAAATTTCTCTCAGAAAGGACTGTCCAAAGTTGCACAAAAATGTTCACTCAATGATACAAATAGGTAGCTCATTTACTGAAAGTATTGCAACTAATACTGAAATAGATAATTGTGATTATATTTAAAGTGTTCAGGATTTATTTTAGATGGATTCAAATAATTAGCCTATGTCTTCATCAAAATATGAAGACAGCTTTGTTAAAATAGCAGAATACATGTACTCACTCACAGCAAGTTCATGAGATTTTCCAGTTATCAGAGAATTGATGTGACTGCCCGAAATGGCAATAGCGAGTCATATTGTGAACAATTATGAGCAGTTGTCTTTTGTGACAGACAAATTAAAGCAACAACAGAAACCAAGTTCAGAAGCAAAGGCCTTTCCAGATGACCTGAGGATCCCAGAATGTTATAATTTTGAATGAACTAGCCAGAAGTTTCCAAGCTTCCTACTCCTCAAATCACTAATTCCTTTTTACAAAATGTTTTACAAGTATCCCAAGGCACTGTTAAACAGAGGAGAAGTGGTTGCACTAATCTGATGTCCCCAGCCTTTTGGGAGCCCAGTGATCTCAGTAGGAATGTTAAAGTGATATTGGGTGTAGCCAAAGGGGGCAGCTGCCCCCCTGAGATCAAGCAAATCAATAAAAATATTTAATTAACTGAGGTTCTGCACCCCTCAACACAAAGCCTGCTCCCCCAACATAAATCCTGGCTACGCCCATGCACCCTCCCTGCAAAACGAAACACAAAAAAAATGAAACTAGCTTTCAAGGAACACACACCCCATGGAGATCTCTCTCAGACACCCTTCCTTTTCTCCTCCTCCCAATGCCTGTTTGTCCTTGCTCCCTCAATCACCCTGCTTGTCCAGTTTAAATTTTCAGCAGATCCTCAGTCTTGAACAAAAGCTACATGGCTTCATGGCAGCACAGAGGTGAATAGAATTGCTAGTAAATGCAAATTAGCAATTGCTTTTGCACAGCAAGCACCCAGAGAAATTATCTGCAAGTTGGATCTAGTCAAGCCACAATACCAGAGCAAGTGGATACAGCAAGTGCCCTACAGTAGACCCTGTTCTTCAATGGGACTACAAACAGCATAAAGATTAGTTGTGTTGGTAGACACTACTTCAGCATGCCCTATGCAGCTACCACATATCTTGCTGATCAATCATACTCATCTTCTCTTAAAGAGTCTTGGCTGCTTCCTTCTCTTATTCAAGCTAAGCACCACATTTATTCCTTATGAAATCATGCAGAAATATGATATCCCCATTATGCAATCTAAATAGGTTTTTTTTTTGGGGGGGGGTTGTTTAATCAATATAGAAGTGATACAAGAATTTACCTTCCCAAGATAGCAAGGAGGCCTCTTTTACCATAAATCTTAATGCAATCCTAGAAATATTATGACAGGCTTTTTAGTGTATCAATAGAGCTGCTGCAATATGCTTGCTATTTTCCTTGGAAGAGATTCCATTACCTTAAAGCATACTGTGAACTAGTCACAATAACTTTCTCCCCTGGGAGCCACAGCGAATTAAAGGCTGTGTTTTAGCATTGATGTTACCAGCTCAGCTGAATTCTGCTGCCAAAATATTCAAGTAAGAGTTGCAGCAATGTTTAGAGGCATTATCAGTTGCTTGCTAGCTTGCTATTCTACATTGCAAACACAGACATGCAGGGAATCCTTAGTAAAAGGCATTATAGTAAATAATGCAGGCAAAGCATTTAATAGTCAGCAGGGGCTGATTTTCATAGACTTAGATGGGCTGTCACCTGATTGATGATATCCATTACCCAAGGTTGTAGTTTTTAAGACAACAAATCAGTAATTACGTGCATAGTCAAATGATTAATAGGTTTTCGTTGGTTTGAAGAGTTAGGTATAGATGGAAATTCTCAATGGGGTGAATTTTAGTTCTTGATCTCATTGATCAGTCCACTTTAAGACTATTGATTACTACCTGGAAATGTATGCTGTCAGTGTTGTAAGGAAAATAGGTTTTTTTTTCCTGGCAAAGAAAAGGAAAGCTAATAAATTCTGTTGCACCTTTAACTTGATCCAAAACCTTTTGAACATTAGAATTACACTTCGAAATATAAAAAATAATGTTTTAAATTGATGAGGAAAAGATACATTTCTCCCATTTTAAAAGAAATAAATGGAAACTGAATAAAACTGAAATAGCTGCATTATTTATTTTATTTTCCGTTCTAAACTTAACTCTACTACTTTAAGAACATGAAATGCATAACTTAATACATAAAGTTCTTGTTTCCCATGTGGTCTACTCCAACATGTTCACTCCCTCTGCAGAAGATCTGTACTGTTTGATAGATTTAGTAACTTTATTAACACCTTCCTTTAATTCAAACAATAATTTCCAATTTTACCCAGTGTTAGAAACGAAGTAGCAAAAGCCTATATTTTAAAGTATTAAAAATAAACTTACTTTTTTTTGCCAAATGATAAAATGGCAAGGGGAGATATTTAACAGTGCATAGAATTATACCACTGTAGAACTGGAGGGGACCATGAGGGTCATCTTGTCCAACTCTCTGCCATGCAGGATTCTGGCCCACGGCTCTCCCTGGGTTGGCGCAAAAGATCAAGCTTTTGGTTGCAATCCTATGTTTACTCAGAAATAAACCTCCCTGAGTTCAAAGGGACTTTCTCCCAGATAAGTGAGTGCAGAACTGCTCTAACACTAAAGCCAGCTATTAGGTAGAAACCAAAATGAAATATGTTATTATCTGGGCTTAGAAATGGCCTCCAGTTAATACTGTAAGGAATCTGAAGAAGCAATACAAAAAACCACACACATTTTAACTCCTGAAGGATTTCTCTTTCAAACTGTTTCCAATTCTCTTAGAAAGGAATCTCTAGCCTTTCAGAGCTGGGACTTAAGTTGTACAACTTGTACAATAAACAGCAAGTGTAATTATTGAACATTGTAGGTTCACTGTTATTAAAAATCATTTCGAGGAAGTGCAGAAACACAAATAGTACCCCACCCACTCCCAATATTTCTGGGTTTTCTGCCAGGCCTTAACACTGTGTTAAATATGTTTTCAAATTACATGTGAAACTCATCTATTTTAATTTTAAGACTTACAACCCTAACTTCACAAGGTAAGTAACATTAGAAGCTTTTAAGGCAAGGATAAGGAACTTGTGGCTCCCCAGAGGCTGTAGACTATAATTTCCATCAGCCGTTGGCCAGGGATTATGAGAGTTGCAGTCCAGCAACATTTGGAGGGCAACAGGTTCCTCACCCCATTCTAAGGAATGAAAAATAATTCTCTGTAGCTAAATTTCTCTAGAGACCAAGGATCCAAGGTGGGGACCCTATCTAGCTGTGATTCTGTTTTCCTATCTGTTAAAGAGTTTCAATATTTTTCTATCCAATTTTTCTGTGCAAGCTTTTTTCTGACAAGATCAATGAATGCATTGACTTGAATGTTCAATTTTCATAATCCTGGCTTACCCTTACATTCAAAACAGGGATTCTGGTTCAAAACAAATTCTGGTAAGTTTTGTAACAAGCCAACTTCAAGCCCATTGTTTGAAGTTGGCTTGTTGTGAAGCTTACCAGAATTTGTTTTGAACCAGAATCCCTGTTTAAACCACAATTAGGTTTTTTGTTTTGTTTTTGTTTTTTAAAAAGTGAAATAAATACTGCTAACGTTTCTCTCCCAGCTATGCATGAGGTAGATAAAAGGGGGAGCACAAGACTGCAACGTTTTGCTTGTTCTGGCTTACATGCATAGCCCAAGATTGACTCCGTGGTCTGGAGACTGGAACCAAGTCTGCAGGTGACATATTCTACCCATGCCATACAGGAGCCCATGTATTAGTAATTCAGAGCAACTGCCTCCCTATGAAGTCAGCCTCCTAGTGAATTTACCACACTTCTGTTTGTTTCAACTAGTTTTATACTGCAGTACAAAGCGTAAGGCAGTACATAAATCTTTAAAATGAAATGTATTACCATTTATACAGCAGGTGCCATGGTATATTTCATTTTATAAGAAATTTAGACACTGAAGAAGCTGGTATGTTTCTCCCCAGCATTAGTGGATAGGAATGAAGTGGAAAAGAGCTTCACATTCCTGGTAAACCCTTTAACTACGGTTTACAATACTTTTGAAGTGTTCAGAGTCCCTCAGCATTGACTGATACTTATGTCTATCTACAAAGGCAGCAGCACTGGGCTTTAAGGCCACAATCCTGGTACATGCATATCACAGTACAAATGAGGTCACAGTAAACCAAGGTATGATTGTATGAGCACAGAATTCATTTCTGCACTAACTCCTACAAATTAAAAAAAACCCTGCGTAATACAATCTTTAAAACAAGAGTTGCTCCGAGAAATGGTCTTCTATCAATACTAGGAGAAATGAAAGCCATCACAGTTGTTTTTGTTTGTTTTTTGTAACAGGCATTTTTTACAAATCCAAGTTTTTAAAAGGCTGGAGGAAAGAAGTGGAAGAGGGCTGGGACAATAACTTTTTTGGGCAAAGTTCTCATGCATGTTCAAGAGGGAAGTTCTAGCCAATCTAAATTTCTAGGCTTATTACTCTATCAGGAGTCTTGGCACTGGTGTTATTTTGAAAGCCAAAGACCGTCAAAATGTGATCTATTCATTCATTCCACGTATACATCAGGGATATCTATCCAAACTCATAGAACTGCTGTAATAAACTTAGTGCTTAGTTCACCATGGCCCTCATACTGCATTTCTTTCTCCTTGCCTTACATACTTGATTTTCAACAGGGAAAGAGTCTGAAAGAACTAACAAAGGACTCAGATTGGGTCATGACAAGCCTCTGAGACAGACAGCTCCATACTCTTCCTTTCCGTCAAAGACTAATGCTACCTATATCTACCTTTTCTGTAATAACTCTGGTCTGTTTGCTTTCCTCCCTGACACGGGCCACATTTTTGTTCTGACAACATTTGAGGACTTGGGCATCAAAATGTATTCTACCGCTTCTGTGCTATTAGGTTTTATTTGATTCACATTTTAACTGGCTTTTAAGATTTTATTTGTTTTATATTTTATACTGGAAACCACCTTGAAAATCTTCATTGAAAGACAGCCTATAAGCATCACAAATAAAATAAAGCTGTAATGAAGGGCAAACAACACGGTCCTTACGACCCACATTCTACTCAAGGTGCCCAGTTAATTGTGTATCTTGCGGCAGTTCCTCGATACAACAGCTCTCCTGATCAAATTAGGGGGAAGCTAGTATGGCAGCATTATGTCTTAAATGGATAATCTACGCTTTTAAATACAGCTATCCCCCTGGACTGACTAGTTCGAAGGCATGATAATATTTTAAATATAGCCACAAACAGCTGTTACTGAAGCCAACAGAATTCATAAGGTAAAGAAATAATATAACCTTTGCCTGTTCTTATTCTGTTTGCACATCCAAAAGCAAAGTATTCTGAGGTCAGACCCAAGTCTAACAATAAGCAAAGCAAGAGTCTCAACAAAAGTGCCAATACCATTTGAAGCTGGTATTTTAAAACATTCTTCGTTGCCTTTAAGCTAGACCTTGAGGTTCAGTTCTTTGCTAGTTGTTCAATTTGTTTGCATTTGGAATAATATAAGAATTCTAAGTGCTGAAGAAAACCAGAGTTCTTTCAAAGCAGTATGCGCATTAGAACATCCTCAGGATCACTACTACGATTAACAAATGACCCAATATATTAGCTATCCAAGAACATGCAGCACTCAGCAACACACTTTTACAGGTCAATGGGTTTTGTATAGAGCGATTGCCGAGAACTACACTGAAAGTACCTTCTCAAGTACGCCTGTCTAAGTCAATATGTTCATTGTAAAAATATGCTGCTGGGCATTAAAATAAAGCAGACTATTAGGCAGGCTATTTATTTTCCCAGGCATCGTACATAGTTTAGCTCCTTTCGTGCAATTTCAAAATGAAGAAAACACTATAGCTAAGGTCATTTCGGTTAAAGTTAAGAAATGAAACACACCAACCATGCATTTCCCCCCTGCACAAATGAACTTTGTCTAAATGGCATCACAGTATTTGTCAGGGCAACTGCTGCCTAATAATAATAATAATAAACCTCTGCCAAACAAAATTACAGCTTCCTAAGGTTTTACCATGGAAGCTGTAATAAAGTGCACAACTGCAATGTGTTTTTTGCCTTTTGTTGTATCCCCTCAGCGTAGGAATAAGGTTGTGACCCAGTACCAAACTGTCCAAGGGCCTTGAATACCAGACAGAGAAAGAAGTCAGGTATCCACCCAGTCTCTTCCCCACATCCACCAATAATATGATGGTTCCACCCTCTGGTAATAGTCTAATGGGATCCTGGCCAATCTCCCAATCAGGAGAGGCATATTAACATAAGAGCCTTGCTGGATCTGACCAAAGGTCCATCTAGTCCACCATTTTGTTTCCACAATGGAAATCTTGAAGTCTATGGGAAACAAAATAAGCAGGACATGAGCAGAAAGCACCCTCCCACTCACAGATTAAGTTCTGGTTATTAGCCACCAAATTTGTAGACCCATGGAAATGTTCATGACTATCGTTCAATTTGAACTACTGCATTTTTTGCTCTATAAGACTCACTTTTTCCCTCCTAAAAAGTAAGGGGAAATGTGTGTGCGTCTTATGGAGTGAATGCAGGCTGCGCAGCTATCCCAGAAGCCAGAACAGCAAGAGGGATTGCTGCTTTCACTGCGCAGCGATCCCTCTTGCTGTTCTGGCTTCAGAGATTCAGAATATTTTTTTTCTTGTTTTCCTCCTCCAAAAACTAGGTGCGTCTTGTGGTCTCGTGCGTCTTATAGAACAAAAAATACGGCAGTTAGAACAGCTTGGTAAAACATGGCTTTGTGCATGGGCACAAACCTTGCGCAGTCGTCCTCCCTTCCCTCACACAGCCAAGGAGGACAATTTCAAGCAGCATTTCATTTTTGCTTTCCGTTAAAAGCCAGCTTGTTGCAGTGGTTGAGGTTTATAACAAATTCTGTTTAGTTTAACAAGTCAGCTTCGGAAACCATGGTTTGAAGTTTATTCATTCAAATAAAGTACAGTGTGGGGAATCTGCCAGAGTCATCCTTCCAGGAGGAGGAGAGAGGGAGTACAAGCCCCAAATATCTCCTTCCTGCTCATGCATGTCTCGCTAAACATCTTAGCATGACAAACAAATTTGAGGTTATTGTTAATTGAGAACAATTTCAGAAAATCCATGCACTGTTATGATCAAAACATGCAAGACATTTAAAGGGTTGATATTTTATTATTGTGTAGTCAATTGGATGCCAACTACAAAGTTTTGTGGCTACCAACCACAATCCAGCCACAACTCTTCAGACGCTACTTCTACTCAGAAAACCTCGTTGCATTTTACAAACATTCCACACAACCAGGAAAACCATCAAGACACTGTGATATAGAAGTATAAGCTAAATTTTCTGTCACCCAGTTATTTATTTGAAGGATTTTTACCCCACTCCTCAGAAGAAAAAGCCAATGCTCCCAGAAAGGTTTAAAAGGTAAAGGTAAGGGACCCCTGATAGTTAAGTCCAGTCACGAACGACTCTGGGGTTGCGGGGCTCATCTCGCTTTTCTGGCCAAGGGAGCCGATGTTTGTCCACAACAGTTTTTCCGGGTCATGTGGCCAGCATGACTAAGCCACTTCTGGCTAAACCAGACCAGTGCATGGAAACGCCATTTACCTTCCCACCAGAGCGGTACCTATTTACTTGCATGTGGACGTGCTTTCGAACTGTTAGGTTGGCAGGAGCTGGGACTGAACAACGGGAGCACACCCCGTCGCGGGGATTCCAACTGCCAACCTTCTGATTAGCAAACCCTAGGCTCAGTGGTTTAGACCACAGCTCCACCCGCGTCCCTCCCAGAATGGTTTACTAAAGATCAATAAGAACTGACAGTCCTTGCTCTTGAGAGTACAATCTACAAAGATAGGAAACAAAAGGAAAAGCAGTTGGAAGAAAGAAAAAGTAAACTAGTTAACAATCCTAACCTCACTTGTGAGGGTGTAAGCCCCATTGAATTCAATAAGGCATACATCCATATAAACATTTTGCGCTGGCAGGCACTAGTTAGAGAATGATCACTTCTACTGGCCAATAACTGTGTTGCATACGAGAAAGCTGAGGAGCAACCCCTGTAAGGAGTTGTAAGGAGACAATATAAATAGCTATTGTAAATCCTTGCATAATACATGGTCTAATCATACATTTCAACCATCACATGCCAGAGTCTATCAAACACTGACATTCTCCCAACACATGCATCCAAAATAGCTTATGGAAACACATTTATTTGTGCTGGAATAAACACTCTTTGATATTTGGGAATTGTTAAATTACAGAAAGTAGCTGCAGAAACTTTCACTCACTAAGTGGCACCAGAATAATAATGGAACCGGGCGGGGGGGGGGGGGAATGTCGGTGAGAGTATTCAGGAAAAGATCAACCATTTGCAATCTTGGGTTGTACCCCAATTTAAATTTATCAGCTTAATTTATAACTTTTGTAGCATAACAACTACATTTACCTTCTTGTTTCACATTAGTAGAGCAAATACAGGTGTTAGCTTCCAAAAACTCTTATCTTCTTTCCAATCATTCTGATATCCTGACTATTACACAAGAACTTTTAAAATCTATGCTTTTGTTCTTACCACAACAGACCTGCAACAAAGCCAACTATTCCAGTAAATTTACATTGAAAATGCTGAATAATGGAATTGCAGTAGTGGAGATGCTTTATGTAAAGAAAATCAATCCCACGTTATTTCCAGTTTCAAAGTGTTTTCCGGTTGTCCCACTTTTAAGCTATGACAAATGGAGACTTCTTCTCAACAAAATAGCTATTAAGCCAAAATGTACGAGGCACACACTTAATTCTCATTCTTCAAAAATCTCCGAAAATTGCATACATTAAGTGAAGAACATTTACACATACTCCATTTACTAAATTACATCGAGAGAAAATATAATCACACTGAATTGATTATAAATTATGAAATGATTATGTTGCATTTTGCCTCAGTATAATTTTGTAAATGTAACTTTATGTAAATATAAAGCAATGTTCCACAGGTAATGTAATATACACTTAATTTTCTCTGCCTTTAGAAGAAAGCACACAAAGAAACAGTACGCCTTTAATGTTGTAATGCAAAACGCATATAATTTATAAGTTTTAAAACATTGTCAAAGGCAAAGTTCTTCAAAACTGATGTTCCCACCTTGAAATTAACTGACTGTTCTGAAGTGAAACATGGAAGTTTCAGACTATTGCTACAACAGTGTGATAAAATAGGCTTGCCATACATCCGAAATTTCCTGGACCTATCTGGAATACTGCAGCCGCAAGCAGTCTGGACAAAAATCGGCGGAATGTTTGGGAAAATCTGGACATATGGCAGCCCATGGCAGCAGTGTCGATTTTCCTCAGAAATAGCTCAAAAATGTCCCCTTTTTTGCGATTTTGGAAAAACAGCTCAACAACTTTTCTGTCCGGATTTTCACTTTTTGAAATATGGCAACCCTAAAATGAAAGACGGACAATGCTACACACTGAAAGAAGTACAACACATATTACATAGAGTCTGAAGTTGTGCCTTGCTAGCCCTCTTGAAGAAAAAGCTGAGGTTTTTTAAATGTTCATCTGGCAGCATTCAATCTCACCCTTAGCAATGCTTGCCAATCATAAAAGTAGGGATGGAAGAGGAATCTGTTTTAAAACAAATTTATACAAGGAATTTGGAAGTTTCAACTCTGTCAAGTTTTGCTCACAACAGACTGCCTTTTGTGTTCAGCACCCACTTATGTCAGAGACACCCATGCATTATAGAGTTAAGTATGCAAGTCTACAATCAGAAAGTATGTATAGAAGAATCACACCCCTTACAGTAGCATATATCTGCAGCATAATTTTAAAATACATATATAAATGATGATTACTCTAGGAAACTGGGAGTGTATCAGCATGGGATATATACAATGATACGTGTAAGAATTTTGTGATATTTTTTTTTTAAGCAGAACTGTGGGAGGATGAAACATTTGCTTCCTTTGCGAAGTTAAGGTGGATCCTGTTTCCAATTGTTTGGGGAGGTGGCACGTGTTGAGATTCCATTGTGGGGGGTTGGACTAGATGATCCTTGGGATCCCTTCCAACTCTACAATTCTATGATTCTATGAAGACTGAGATGGGAATATGAGGGTTGAGAGAATCTGAGTAAATAAGCTCAATATCAAGATTTTAAAAAAATAAAAATCCCAAGCAGGGAGACGAATCACTTAAGAATTGCCAGAGGTAGAAGATCCATGGTAATTAATCATATGATAAAGCAGCGTATTTTACATGACAAATCTACATCAATTTGTCATAGGGAAATGTGGCCATCTATCCATATATTAATGAAGCACACTGGCCTCCTCACAATCTGATTGCACATTAGTCATTGGAAGCAAAAGTAAACATATTCACTGTCCCAAAGTTCTTCAAGATACCTTCATATTCTGTAGAGTAAATAACATTTACATTTAATATGGAAATATCTAATCTATAGTGATCAATATCAAGATTCATGAACCACCTTCAGCACAATGCAGCTGGCAAGCATTCTTTAGTGTTAGATTCTAAAATACTTTAAAACAAGGTAGCCAACACATTTGTTGCTAGGCAACTCTGATTAACAAAAGTCAGCAGAGTCGATAGTTAGTAGTGTTAGAAATTCTGGTGTATATGCTAGGCACCAAATAGCTCCTTAAACCAGGGTTACAGATGGCAAAACAGAATGCCTACCGTATTTTTCGCCCTATAGGACGCACTTTTTCCCCTCCAAAAATGAGGGGGAAATGTGTGTGCGTCCTATGGGGCGAGTGCAGGCTTTTGCTGAAGCCTGGAGAGCGAAAGGGGTCGGTGCGCACCGACCCCTCTCGCTCTCCAGGCTTCGCGGACCTCTCCGCAAGCAGTGGGAGCGCTCCCGCTGCTTGCGAAGAGTTGCCTGCATGCAGAAGCCTGCGCGCGCTGAGCTCAGCGCGTCCAGGCTTCGTGGACCTCTCAGCAAGCAGCGGGAGCCAGCGCTGGGCCCCCATGGCTTGCAGAGAGCTGCCTGTTTGGGGGCTGGGGTCGGGGGAAGCTCGGGCCTCCTCCGCCCCAGCCCCGCGCCTGGGGGGGGGGAATAATTTTTTCCCCTTTATTTCCCCCCAAAAAAACTAGGTGCGCCTTATGGGACGGTGCGTCCTATAGGGCGAAAAATAAGGTAGTTGCCATTTTTGAGCCAGGCAGCTCAAAAGTCATATTTTTCAATATGACTTTTTGGTTCCTGAAATTCATTCTGATTGTGCAGATAAAATATAATGGAGAGAATCCTACAGGATGTGTTGCTAGTGTGTGCAAACAGTCAAGATCCAGGGATCCCCAGGAATGCACTTCCTGGCTCCTGGGCATCTTCACTTGGTCACAAATGGTCAATAGCCAGGTGCAAAATGCGCGTGGCATCTGGCAAATTTCACACCCTGATAGTTAAGAATGGTGGAAGTTGGTGCCTCCTAGATGTTGCTAGACTATATGTTGACTACTAGACTACATGTTTTAAAGGCTTAATTTGTCAATTTGTTTAATTTCTACTTTCCTACGAGCGAGTGAAACTTTGGTGAAAAGTTTGCCTAGTAGGATTTAAATATTTTCCTCTTTTGTAAGAGTTTCAGGATTATATAGAAATCTGATGTCTTGGACTTTGTTTCAACTTTGTAACTAGCACTGAGTTATCCTAACACCTCTACATGGTTTGTGTGGATTTCTTTGTCCTTTCTTTTTCTGCAGATACAATTTCAAATCCTGTTCAATACATTGGATACCGATATCCAATTAATTTATCAACAAAAATTAGCTGTCTTTATTCTGGAATGAGGCATCAAATGGTTGGCTAAGCAGACCTAGTTAGTAGGGTAAGGCTAACAACATGCACACTATAGACATAAGTGCCATCAAATGCATTGCTGCTTACCACTCAGCTAAATTAGCCTATGGAAATAGATTGTCTCTTTCCAGATTAGAAGTTTAATTACATCTACTCTGCTTCCAAATACTGAACAACTTTCCTCAGACAGATTACAACAAAAGTCAGACAGAAGACAATATCCTTACCATCAGTGTTGCAAGCTTCTACTCTCAGTAAAAGACCTGTAATTCATTCTAGCTTCAGATAACTACATCTGATATTGCTAAGCTCTGGGAGTTTTCAGTACCAGTCTTTCAGCTAGGTTTAACCAGTGACTGTGCAAAGTGCACAGTGTTTGCAAGCACAACAGGGAAAGCAAATCTACGCTTATTAAAAAGAGATAAAGCTGCCCTCATGGATTGAGAGTAGCAAGAGCTCAAGATGTTGGACAATGCACCTAATCTATTTGCCATCTCTTTGTTCCTTCATAGAAACACATGAAAGTATGTATTTTTTTCTGAGATTTCTTAAGCCTTTGTGCAATCTTCACTTGAAGCAACCAATTTCCTCTGTATAATTCTCATTTTGCAATTCAAACTGCACACCTATTTTATTCTCTGATGCCATGCTGGAACTTGCAACAAATATTTTTTTTAAAACTTGAACTGGGACTCAGCAATTGCTGCTGATCCCCCCAGCAATGAGTATAATAAGGTTTTCACACACCACCCCAAAACTACCACTTTTCATGGTGACAATTGCTTACATACTGGTTATATAGTATGTTACCATACCTGGATTTGTCCCTGATCACAATACCCAACTAGTGGTTCTATACATAGTGCAAGCACTAAAATGTCACAGGAGAGACATGGATGCTATCAGAAGTTAATTTTAATACAAAACATGCAACATCACACTGTTCCCTATCCAACCACAGCATATTTATTTCTTCTCAACTGCCTGCACAGCTAGTACTATTCTCCCTTTCATCTCCCAACCACTGCCAGCATGCAAGATGCTATCCACTTCACCATGTACTTCTGCTGAGAAATAGAATACGACAAGCTTTATGCAGAGACTTATTTCTAACATACTGTGAATTCCCAAAACAGTGTTACAAATTCTGCATAACTAAACACCCACAGTTGATCTTTAATATGTGATAGCTATCTGAGAAACTACTAACTTTCAATTTGTTACTGAATATGTGAATTGTTTCCGTATCTGAGTCATAACTACTCCCTTGTACTGTATTACTACAGTCTGCTCTCTATGAAAAGGAGACAAATCAAATGTTCTTGAAAGTCCCCATTGTGAGAAGTCTGGTTATCATACAGTTTCTGCTACTGCATAGAGGTGTCCGAAACTCCCACTGTTCTAGGCTCATTTTGCGACAGGGAATTCCATCAGCGCGAGCAGTTTCTGAGCTCTGGATGCAGTACTGCACCCAAGATTTCAGCTTAAAACTGCAGCGTGGAAGGAAAGGGGGACCTTTTTTTTGCCTCCACACTCCCAACCACTCTCTGAAGATTGTAGAAGAGACCCTCTTAAGAATATTAGGGGAGTGGTAAAGAGCAGACCATGTGAAAAATGAACATAGTATTTTAGCCACAGTTCATTCATTTTCAGCACTGTATTCTTGCTATAAAAAAGTGTGCCTAGACATCCGTTCCTGCGTCCATAACCTCAGTTTAAGGTGCCATTTAACTCCTAGATTTCGTATCTCAGTTTCTAACACTGCTGAATGGTGAACACTGTCCCCAGGCCTTCAAGCACTTGCACATTTCCAACACTGTCCACTCTTAAATTAGTCTCCGGGAAAGGTCTTACGTGACTGTAAAATTTGTTCTTTCAGTTGTCAGCTTGGATAGCTCAGTTGGTTAGAGCGTGGTGCTGGTAACTCCAAGGTTGCAAGTTTGATCCCCATATGGGACAGCTGCATAGTCCTGCATTGCAGGAGGTTGGACTAGATGATCCTCAGGATCCCTTTCCAACTCTATGATTCTATGATAAAGCCCTTATCTCCAGCCCCAAAGGACAACTGGCAAAGACAGGGATCCTTTCTTTTCTTCAAAAGACCTGAGCAGTGGCAAGGAATCCATTTGAGAAGGTACCTGCTCAAGCCAAGCCTCAGGAAGGCAACTGGACTGGCAAGTGTGACCATTGATTCTTGTTTGCGTGACTGGCAAATGACAGAGACAAACCATTAATCTGGTTAGTCAATAAGGAGAACACTTGCTTGCTATGTGACAGCATGAAAACACTCACTTCATTTCAACTCCTAATTTTCCCGTTATGTTACATGGGGAAGTCATTACTGGACTGTCACCCATGAAGTTAATATGTCTTAAAAGCAATGCATTTTCTTCTTTAACTACAGAATCCATTCCTGTTGAAAAATTACACTTGCTTACTTATCTGCAGAACCAGTCTTGGCAAGAGATTAATCTCATGCCTAGAGAGACAGCCATCTGGTTCTGTAGAAGGGTTACATATTGTAGTTGTTACAAACTACTTCTTTTTTTCTGCCTCACTCATCTAGATGAATGGATATTCCTTTTTATTTTACTTCAAAACTGTTTTCAAGGCCATGGAAATTAATCAGTTGTCCATTGAATAATCATCAACTATAATTGTCCCCACTGGGACTGTACGAAAGTGATAAAACAAAATGTACAGTCTTAACCAACCTGTTGCCTTCCGGATGTTTAGAATTGTAATTCTCATCATTACCGACCATTGCCCATGCTAACTGGAATTTATGGGAATTGTAGTCCAAAGTGTCTAGAGGGAACCAGGTTCGGGAAGACTGCCACAGAATAAGAGAAGTGAAGAACAGTATTGAATATAGAGTCTGATCAGAGTTGGAAAATAGCAGAGTGCCAGGCACATTTTGCACCTAAAGATTCTCCATTTGCAAGCACCTCCAAAAGTCCGTGGGCTTTGAAGCCACAAAGTATATGTTAAGAATAGACAATATGTTTAGCTCTCCTACTCCCTCCCTTCTTCTACTCAGAGTAGTCAGTGAACTCTCTAGAACAAGAGTTCAATCAAGCATGGCAGGTGTGAGCAAAATCATATATCCTATAAAGAGATATGCCTTCACTTGTACCAGGCCCTATTTCTCAAAAGGTAAGTTTCATGATCCATGATATATTATTCCAAATGCAAATTACCATTCATGTCATGTTTGCCCCATATTTTTAGTCAGATATGCCCTGGGTCAACATAAGCATGGAAGGAGCCAGTCCTGGATTAATCATCCCACGTGATCTATGTTTTCCAGTATTTGCAGTACCGGTGAATTTGAATTGCAGGAAAGGGCCACAAAGTGTCAGAAGACAACCTCCTTCCCAGTGTATTAAAACCTAAATTTCAAAATAAGGTAAAAGCAACCCCCAAGCTGAATAAAAATGATGTTTACATACTCATCCTCTTCTTATGATATAAATGTGGCACTACTTCTTCACTAAACACATGTGTTGTGCCAGAAATGTTTCATGCATTTGTTTCTGCATGTTCAGGGATCCCTCCCCCCTTTTAAGCACTCTTAATTAAATCCACAGGAAGTTCAGAGTAGGGATGGGAAGTGTTTGAACTTAGATGACATTAAGTATTCTCCTGAGTGAAAGCTTCCCAAATTCAAATGTTCATGCTCCTCATGACTGAGAATAGATGTCCAGTAGACTGCCTCACTGGGAGATGATTAAGTGACAAAGACATTGAGCTGTTTTACCCTAGTAACAACATTTAAAATTCAACACAGATCACTTTTTCCTATTTAAATATAAATGCAGAGCAAAGTAGCTGCTTCAGTGATTGACACACACCCAATCTGAAACTATTACCACGAGGATTTGCAACTTAGAATGTGACTCAGTCACTTACGACAGAGAAATCAACTTCAGAAGCATTACTAAAGATGTGTTTTGCTTAGAAATGATCAAGTCAAAATTCTTGCGTAGAAAATTAAGTTTCCTAAGAGTGTCAAGAACTAAATTGTCCTGACCCAGTGATGGATGTAGTACTCAGATTCCGAACAGTTTTTGCAAAAGGCTTTAATGTCAGTAGGATACATAAGTCAGCCCACAAAACATTCAGTTTACAAGTGTCTCAGTGATCTAAGTTCACTAGGCATAAGCTAAGACATTGTCCCAACACCAGTGTTAGAAACTGGGATAAAAAAGCTAGGAGCCAAATGGCATCTGGAACCTGGCTTGTGGGTGCCAAATCAGAATGTCTAGTCTGCCCAACACTTAACACATCCCTGAAGTTCCCCTTTTGGAGAGTGCAGAAGGCACAGTCATTCATGCAACTGACAACCTGAGCCACAGGACTGGGCAAGCAAGCAAACAAACAAACACTCCTCCAAGTAGATGGAGTTATCCAAGTCTACTTGCACTAGGACTGTCATGACCACATTCCTGACAATGAAGGCGGAGCCAACAGTCACATCAATCTGCTGTGAGCTGTTGTTTGGCGTGTCCGGTGGCACTGAGACAGGCTTCTCTCTACTCAGTTCACTCAGCCCCTCCCCAGGGTCCAGAGCAGCAAACTACTGGGCCCCTCAGCAGGATACAGTTCATTCAGTTCCCGGTACATATCCTACTCTTCCTCACTCTTTGACCAGTCACACCAATATGTATTCACACAATTCATTACACAAATAACCAGGCGATGATCTATAACCCAGTTAGTAAATGTAGTTCACAACACACATACCACTCCTTACAACATGGGTAGGCAAACTAAGGCCCAGGGGCCAGATCCGGCCCAATCGCCTTCTAAATCCAGCCAGCAGACGGTCTGGGAATCAGCATGTTTATACATGAGTAGAATGTGTCGTTTTATTTAAAATGTTATCTCTGGGTTATTAGGAATTCGTTCAATTTCCCCCCCCAAATACAGTCCACCCCACCCCCCCACAAGGTCTGAGGGACAATGGACTGGCCCCCTGCTGAAAAAGTCTGCTGACCCCTGCCTTACAAGGTAAAGTGCTGTCTAATTCTGACTGTTATTTCAAATAATTCTGACTGCTATTTTAAACCTCTGTATCAATCAAGGAAACACTTTATCCAGTCAGCTCTCACTCAAAGACCCAAGTGTGAATCAGAGCTATCTTGGATCAACTCATAAGACAGTGTAACATTCACATTTATCCTAAAACAGTATCCTGATTAAAATCCTGGTAATTCCTACTCCCCATTTGTATCTCATCCTCCCCATTTTCTTCCCAGAACAATCTTGTAATGTAGGTTAAGCTAAGATTGAGAAAGACTGGTCCAAGGTCACAAGCTTCCTAGTTGAGTGGGGATTTGAACCCTGCTCTCTCAGGTCCTAGTCCAGCACTAGGTAGTTAACCACTACACTACCCTGAGCTGAGGACTCCTAACACACACAAAGCAGCATTAAAAATAACCAAAGTACCACAGAGGCCATTTAAGAATCCTCCACAAAGCCAGTAGGAAAAACGCATTTGCAAAAGAGGAACTAACATCAACATCTTATTTTCCAATTAACACACTTATATCCTGCCCCTATAAAGGAGTTAAAATGAGCAGTCATGCCTGCTACTTTGATCTGCATAATCACTCTGTTAATGAAACTTGGGCAGAAAGGCAGTGTGGTCTGAAGCAATCCAGCAGCAAGCTTCACTGAGCAAGAATTTGAATCTCCATTGCTCTTGCTACTAGATTAGGATTGAAATAATTTTGCTTTGCATTTTAAAAAGATACATATCAGCAAGACAAAATCAAAGATGCACTCTGGCCAAGCTTTCACCATCTTCAAAGTTGAAAGCTTTCTGGGAGTTCATTCTCACCATGCATAGCATTATACAGATGTTGTCCATCTCTCCCTCTTCCTGTCCTATATGCAGTGCTAATCATGAAAATACAACTCATCACTGAGATAGTAACGCCTTAATTTTGCTCTAAACTGTCTGCTACTTCAACATATCAGGATGGTGTTCCACGTTAGGTATACAGATTTTTGAAATGATATTTCTCAAGAAACTTATAGGAGCCATTTCATGTCTGCTATCATTTCTTGCTAGGCAGGAAAGTGATTTTCTTGCCATAAAGTAAATTTCTATCAATATGAAGTAATGAGCCACACTAGACACCGAGAGGCAAATGGAGCAGCATGCTGCATCACAACCTAGAGTAACCTATGATTTGATGGTGCTTCAAATTACCAGCCTATGTAGAAATATGCCCATAAGATTCTAGCTGGTCACAGCCATTCTCTTTACAAACCTAGTAAATACAAATAATTTTCAGACAGTAGTGAATTCATCTCTTTCCCTTTATGTTCCGTCATCCCTAATTAGTGTATATACTTCTAAATGCCAGCTGGAGAGAGAGGAGGCATTTGGCATGCTAAGTGTATTTGCATAGCAAATTGGAGTTCAATCCTTGAATGCAGTTGCAATTTACACTGAAAATTACATGCTTGTATATTCACCACCTATTCAAATTCCATCATAGCTCCAAGTCTGCATCTAATAAGAAATGCCTGAACAGAACCTAGCATAGACCTCATTATATATGCACTTAACACATGAGAAGCAATTTTTAACTGCTTCCACTGATGCAAAATTATCGTTAGATTGATTCAAGTACATCACTGAATTGCCCTCTAAGGTCTCATATTGCATAACATATACCATTGTTCTAAGTGGTCTATCACTGGTATATTATAGCAAAATAAGCACACCAGTGGTAGCTGTTAAAATTACTATAATGCCAGTAATAATTACAATCAGACCAGAAGTTTACATGCATGTTGTCCTGCCTTGATTTATTTATTTATTTATTTGGAATGTGTTTTGACAGAAGAGGCCTTCATGATTGACGGGGTTGAAGTGTTACATAGCTGATAGGGTGAGGCAGGGTGCAGCAAAGCAGTGATTCTAGAAAGCAGCACAGAAGGAAAAGGGATGTGATCTCTCTGGTGAAGGGTCAAATTCTTGCAGAACTCCAATTGACTCCACTATTCTGGCAACCTCAACTATAACAAAATTGGAGAAACTGCTTATTCATTCAGCTTGTAAACATGGAGTAGCTCATTTACAACCACATCAGGAAAAAGCCCACAGTATTGACCAGATTTTCCAAATGGGAGAGAACACGCTATAAAGCACTTTTCCTGTTAAGAGGGGTTATAGGCAGTCATCATTACAAGAGGAAAGATTCTGAAATGTGACCATTTTCAGCTCTGTGGTTTCAGATCAATAACGTGTCTTCGAGGAAGGAATGTGACTATTTGAAAGCCAATGCGTCAACTCTGTAGACAGGAAAAACTGAATCAATAATGGAGGGTGCTTTTTCTAGAATGTTTTCTAATCTTAATATTTTACAAGGGATTCTACATGCCTTTCCTTTCACCAGCAGCTGGTGGTGTAAAATTCTGTCACTCAGGACCTGTGCAGCATTTGCCAAAATGAATTAATTTGTGTTCAGACTGCTTAAAATGAAGCAGTCAGGCAGTGTCACTGCAGGCTGACCTCTTGAGACAGTCAGTGGTATCTTTCCAGAAAAGTTAATTTAAGCTGCTTCTGGAAAAAACAGATCTGGATAAAATATACCACCAATAGATATGAACCTTAAAAAATATTTGGCAATATTAAATGGCAAAAATTGTATTTAAATATGTTATCACCATCACTCACACATAAAAGGAAGTTAGATAATTTGAAGGTTTATAGGCATGTTTTCTCCTGTGTAACTACGTTCCACAGAATTAACTCAACCCTGTAATTTACCATTCCCCAATATGCATTCTCTTCCCCACCCCCATAAGTCAAATTAGCAGTTCTACATTTAGCTCTCACCAGTCTTCAACAGGCTAGCAGTCCTTCTTCAGGAAAAAAGGGAGAAAGCAATGTAATGGTGCACAAACTAGCTGATCAGGAAATGGGCAACTGTCTTTAATTATTTCCAAGAATGAGACATTTTAGACACTATCTTATAAAGTCCTCCTTGCTTAGTTATCAGTGCGGCACACCATCCAAATAAAAACATAGATCTAGGGTTTGATTTACAAAGTCTTAGGTCTGGATTCACATGAACTTAAATCCTTCAAAGAAGTTCAAATCCTACATCGGATTCTAACACTGCCACTCCCTAAGGTTTAATACTACACATACTGTAATTAAGGTCCAGCATATCCTGAAACCCAGTGTTACCTTCTATTACTTGGATCTGCACAACTACTTCTTCCCAATGGATTTTATGTTTATGCAAGTTAATATATGCCTATGTACAAACATTCTGCAAGCTGGGAGAAACATGTATAGAAAGCAAAGGCTGTTTTCAATACTGCTCTGTGTAAAGAATTCACAGATCAAGCAAGGTTCTGGGGTGAAACTGTGGGGGGGGTGGACAGATGAAAACATATACAGGATAATACTACAAAACAAAAACCTAAAAGTTGTCCGGAGGACCCATAATCAATTTTAAATTCATCATAGGAAATAATGGTTAATTTATTAATTGTTAAATGCACAGACCATAACCTTCAGAAATACCATCAAACAAATATTCCAGTAACCCAATAACTTAAAATCCACTTCGCACTTCACCATGTTAATCTTACGAAGTTGGCTCAGATTTCTCCCTCTAGACAGCTAGATACATTCCTCATCTAGCGATACTGGACACTTCAGGCTTGCTACAAGAAATCCCTTGCTCAGACAAGTAGAAGCAAAAAAAAGGGGGGTGACTGTTTAAAACAAATATTCAAGTAAGAAGCAGAGACAAAGCAGTCTTTTGGCAACCAAGGAAAATAAAGACTGTATATTTGTAATTGTTCTACTATCTCTTAAATATGTACAAGTCAGAAAGGTCCACTAGAAGATCAGGACATTCCCATACAAATGTATTCATCCCACTTTCCAGGAACTTTTCATAGAAATTGATTATTTAATTTCTTACAGCTTAATATATTTAAAATATCTGCAAGTGTTACATGAAAAACTGAAGCAACAACAAAAAACCTAAACAAAATGTTACAAAAATAAACAGTTACATATAAAAATGTTACATTAATGCCAAGTTACTAATATATAAAAATCATTATCCATTCATTTTCCTTCTGCTTCTGACACATCCTCCCCTCTAGACCTCTGGGTTCTCACCCAGGGTCCAAACAAACTCTCAGCTCACCCCAAAAAAGTCTCACAACAATAAGAGTCCTAGGAAACAATGGAAACCATCCTAGTCTCTCACTCTAGACTTGCTAAAGAGTTATGGTTTTTTGGATATCGCCTGTTAAGTATGTGTAAAGGTAAGGGACCCCTGACAGTTAAGTCCAGTCCTGAACATTGCGCTCATCTCGCTTTACTGGCCGAGGGAGCCGGCACTTGTCCGCAGACAGCTTCCGCATCATGTGGATAGCATGACTAAGCCACTTCTGGTGGATCAGAGCAGCGCCCGAAAGTGCCGTTTACGTTCCCGCCGGAGCGGTACAAATCAATGTTGGAAAATTAACAGACATTGTAGGGGCCAACCATTCCCTCTGTAGCTGCTGTCTCCAGGAAGTTCAACCTCCTTTAAGCTTGAAAAAGGCAATCACACCTTTTCCCAATACAAATAGCTGGGGGGTGGGACAAGCCAGAGTGTATGCATGTGCCCATAACCATTGCTCAGGTTTCCAAATTTAACTATGGGCACACAAAAACTGAAGCCAACCTTTCCAAAACTTGGGTCCCCTAATACCACTGGGTTACATCGGCCCCAGTCAGCGGACAGGGATGATGGGAGTTGTAATCCAACAATTTAGGACCCAAGGTTGAAAAAAACTGGTCTAAACAATACATACTGGCTGCGCTCTTTCCTGGTTTCACGTGTCAGGCTTGCAAACTCTTCTTTTGACCCCTTCCACTCACATGGCAGCCTCGGAGCTTTATTCTCCTTTGCAGTAAACCTGAATTTGTTATGTCTTAAACAGGGAATTTTTTATTTAGTCCACCCAGGAATGAAGCACAGAAACAAGATTGTTTCAATGTAGCCACATTTAAGAATGAATCATAGTGAAAGGGCCAATGTGCATCTCTCTACACAAGTCATGCAATTTTAAAGATTATCTAATAGTTCCAACATTTGTCATAAATATGTTTAAAGGTAAAGGGACCCCTGACCATTAGGTCCAGTCGTGGACGACTGGGGTTGCGGCGCTCATCTCGCTCTATTGGCTGAGGGAGCTGGCATACAGCTTCCGGGTCATGTGGCCAGCATGACAAAGCCGCTTCTGGTGAACCAGAGCAGCGCATGGAAACGCCGTTTACCTTCCCGCCGGAGCGGTACCTATTTATCTACTTGCACTTTGACGTGCTTTCGAGAACTGCTAGATCAGCAGGAACTGGGACCGAGCAACGGGAGCTCACCCCATCGCAGGGATTCGAACTGCCAACCTTCTGATCAGCAAGCCCTAGGCCCTGTGGTTTAGACCACAGCATCCCCCACGTCCCTTTTATATAAATATGTTTATGTCTACTTTAATGGGAAAAGTCTGTCCTACCCCCTTCTCCCAAAGTCCAGAAAATACCTATATATTTCAGTTTCAAACTGGAAGGAGAGAAGCAGTGTGTTAAGCTGATTAACTAGTAACTAATAATAGTTTTCTTATTTCTATAGCTTGCTGTGATTAATATGGAAATGGCACAAGGTTTAGGTTAAAATAGAACTCTGACTAAATGGAGAGAACTCTGAGAGTATCATGCTGGCTGCAAAATGAAGCACATTCACAAGGAAGTCATTGTCCTTGAATGTAAAAGAGAGTAAGGTGTGTTTTATTATTAGACTTGTCTTTCTTCCTATAAAATCCATAGGAGAGTTCAAGCCAAGTTTAAATGCAAGACAGAAGTTTGTTGACTGGCATGTCTGACATCCCAAATCAAATGTTACATTTAGTACCTGAAACATTTGCCAGTATCATTTATTCATTTTAAATATTTATATTCTATCGTTCCATAATAGTATTCAGTACTATTGACATATTGTTTGAGGTTTGGCTAAAGCAGAAACATGTACATTTGCAGAGATCTCAAAACAGGAGCAGTATAAGTAATGTTTTCTATTTTTATGTCTCTGAAGCTCTGAGTACATAATACCCATCTCAAACCATTTGTATACCCCATCGATCTGATTCAACTAACTAGTCTTGCTAGCAGAAGCCCCAGCAAGGACTTCCCTAGCCCAATAGGCTTTCCCCCCTCTCCACCCCATTCCCAAAATTGGCTGGAGGGACCAGAAGAACCTCCAGAATCACACAACGGGAGACCATTTCACCAGGCAAGCAGAATGCTTGTGCTGATGGACCATCTCCTTCAACTAGGTAAGATTTACCGTATTTTTCGCCCTATAGGACGCACCGGCCCATAGGACGCACCTAGATTTGGGGGGGGGAATAAAGGGGGGGGATTATTTTTCCCCCAGGCGCGGGGCTGGGGCGGGGGAAGCCCGAGCTTCCCCCGACCCCAGCCCCCAGAACAGGAAGCTCTCCGCAAGCCGTGGGAGCCCAGCGCGAAGTCGCGCCGGGCTCCCACAGCTTGCGGAGAGCTGCGGGAAGCCGACTCTGGGAGCTTGCGGGGCTGGGGGCGGGGGAAGCAGAGCTTCTCCCTCCCCCAGCCCCCAGAACGGGACCCAGAGGGATGGTGAAGCTGCGTGCAGCTTTGGCATCGCTCTGGGAGCTTGTGGGGCTGGGGGAGGGGGAAGCCCAAGCTATAAGCTATATCAATAGCATGGGCCCAACAATGATGTACCAAGTTTGCATCACATTAATCACCTCCACTCACTTTGGTAGCAAGTCTATCTGCCACTGTTTTGGTTTTTTAAAACTGTGTTGTTGGAAATGTGTGTGTGTGTGTGTGTGTGTGAGAGAGAGAGAGAGAGAGAGAGAGAGAGAGAGAGATGGGGGGAGAGGGAGAAGAGACAGAGACAGAGCATGTGTTTTAATACCTGGTCACTTACAAGCTATTTTATTTGCCTTTTAATGTTTTGCAAGTTAAAAAACTGATCAAAAATATAAAACACATCACTTAGCAGCAATTATAAGAATGCACCAAAATCATCTTGTAAAGCAGGAAGAAACAGTCATTATGTATTTCAAGCATTTTATCCAATGACTGTACACTATCATAACACTCCATGTGTCATGGAGAAACATCCATTTTTTAAGCAAATATCAAGTGTGTACATGACGTGGAGAACTGTGATTAACACTGTGCAATCATCAAACAGGGCCAAACACACATTTCCACACATTGTATGGACACCATGTTCACACATGGAATACATGTTACAAAGCCACTAGTTTGACAATACAGTAGGCCCGCAATGTATGTAGGAGTTACATTCTGGGGACTGCGTCTAAAGCCAAAATTGTGCATAGTGAAAACCCACTGAGTTCAGTGGCAGGTGGGATTGCCAAAGTCACTTTTTCCTGGAACCCCACCCCTTTTCCATTTTTAATTTTTGCCATACACAAAAAGCTGAATGCGCGCACACACAAAGTTAAATGTGTGCAAGTTGCAGGCTTACTGTATGTGAGGATGGTAAAAATGCTAAAAATCAAAGTCTCCATGGAGGACTTATTTTTTTGTTCCTCGTGGAACTTATATCGTACATTCTTGGTGTTAGGCAATTTGGAGGCCTGGAAAATATTTGAATATGAAATAAAACTTGCACAATTAGTCCACATGTCAACCTTTCCTCTTATAAGATAGAAAATCTAATTAAGACTTTGAAACATACACAATTTTCATTGTGTGGGGGCCATAAGCTCCAAATTAAAACTCAAAATTGAGCCATTTAGGCTGTCCATCTATGGGGAGTCCTAAGAGTTGAGTTTATTTAAATTGTCATTCTAATTCACTTTTCATTTTGAAAATTCTTTGTTGGTGGAATCACTTAAAGCCCTCTTCACCTGCCATGGCACATCCTAATCAATAACAAAAAACCAAGGTAAGACAATCAATGGCAAGTCATTCCAATGTGTTTTGAGAATTAAAGGCCAAATGAATCCTATTCATCACTTAGAACGTAGAAAGCATTGATTTTATATTTGTCAGAGTATTAACTACTGATGAAGGAGTTGGCCTGTGAGAGTCACAAGCTTAACAATTCTGTTTGCCAAAGACCCAGCTTCCACAAACAAGAAAATCTTGCTTCATCCGTTTCGTGCAACAGGTGGAAACTGCATTTTGAAATGGGGCACAGTAATAAGGCATGGGCTATACTAATACAAATCTTATTTCTTATTCATAAAGCTGTATTACATTTTATCAGCCAGTTCTAAGTGTACTGTTGCTTGGGCACATTTAAAGAAGCATCAACCAAAGAAAATGTCATTTTCAAGCCAAGTACATTTTCTTATATTAAATGTGAAATCTATTGTACTTTAAAATGGTCAAATGAGTTGTTCTGCTAGCAGAAGACAGTGTAACAGGTCCCGCTGAAGCAAAGAGAATCCTCCCATCCACCCCACAATCTGCTCTGGAGGACTGGGAGAGTCCCAAGAACAGGGCACAAGGGAGAAGAGGGGAAATTGTTCCATCTGATAAACGGAAATGCGTGTGTCGACAATCACCTTAGCACGACGTTGAACTCCATCTTATGAGTTCCAACACATTCACGATCACTCTGCCGAAATGATGTAACTACCCTTGCTGGATTAAAATACCTAATTTAGGATTTGGATTCAGACTGGCCATTTCACAAACGACAGGGCTCTTTCCATTAATAGCAGGGACAGAAATCCAGAAGGGGCTCCTCACTGGAGGAATAGGGAGGCAATCTTTGCAAACTCTTCCTTCCCCTACAACTCCTGCATTGTATCTTACACTGCTCTACAGGCTTCCAACATTTCCTCAAGTACATCTATTGCAAAATGAATGTCCAGATTCAATCCACTGTGCATTTGTGGGGTTATCCCCAATTTGTGGCCTTATTTTTGTTTAAAGGGTTTTTCTGGCCCAACATTCTCCTAACGGAAGGGATTACCAGGAGAACATTTCCAGTGCATAACGGTCAAGTTCTTTTTACTTGTTGCCTAGGCATGAGTGTAGAGACTCATACAATGAATGCTCCATTAAGAAACATGTACTTCAGGCACACGCTAACCAAATAAGACTTCTGCCAATAGTTTTCAGTTTTTAAAACTCCCTTAAAGTATATAATATATGCCTACCATGCACTGGCACAACACTAATCAAGAACACACAGGGAAAAGCAAAAAAGAAACTTTAGAAAGATTATTTTATATACAGAATTAAATAGCAGCAATCCACATAAATACAAACGTTTATTCATATTACTGTCAGATAAGTTTCAACAAAATACATTTCTCAATGATTTCTTGTGACATACATAACTGAAACCAAGAAGACCTGCATTTTAAATGCAAAAATGAAAAAGTATAAACCAAACATTTAATAGCAATTAAAAATATTAGGACCATATGACAGCTATCTTATCTAAACACGTAAATGTCTCATGTGGTTCATTATACATTTATCTATGTATAATATAAAAACTGTAGTTCTAAAAAGGTCCAGATCAATGAATTACTTAAATTATTCTACAATTTTATTTACAAGCTAGACTTAGTCTTTAGTTCTGAATAGGTTGAGTAGTTGCAGAACTCTTCATGAGTGATAGAGAACACAATTTTTAAAATGTAAGAATGCAATTCTAAGCCCATTGTTTAGTATAGGGCCATAAAATTACCCAGTTAGGTTGTATATTACAACCTTTATTCTGGAGTAGTTTCCATAATGTCAGTAGCTAGAGTGACCGGTTTGCAGATTGCTGGAGGAACCCAAGAGCTACCATGGGATTTTCAATAGAACCATTCAAAAGTAAAGTGATTGGAGGACTGCAAAGAAAAGCCTGGTGTCTGAAGGAGTTTGCACTTCGGAGTCTAGATGGAGTCCACACTGCAACATAACTGTGAAAATAGCCTATTCTAAACACACAGTAAATAAAATGGTATTGGCCTAGAAGGTACCATTGTGGCACATAGCTGCCAAATCACCCATGCCTTTACAATAAAAATTGCAACCCTCGCAGTAATATGTTCAGACTTATTTCCCAAGAGAGAAATCATCTTCTACTCAACAGGGTATCCTGAATTCCTATCCCGAAGCATGGGAAACAAGGAATCCAGAATGGCTATATACAAACGCAACAGAGAAGAAAATGTGAAGCACATCCTATAGGACTTGACCTATATAAACACAGCAGTTTCTCAAATGTTGTCCTATTATATCACTAGCTGACAAAGCTTGAGGATGGCATTGACCACAAGCTGTCAATGCCATAAGGCAACTGGGATAACACTTCCCGCCCCCCCCCCAAAAAAAATCTGAAGGCAGAGGCTGTCAGCTCTCTATCTTATGTACTGGGGGGAGGGGGTTGTCAAGATTCTCCTTAATGTTTTCTATTGTGCTTTTGGCATAATCAAGGTGATTCTTCCAAGGTTTAGTTTGTGAAAAAGAGACCACCCAAATATTTCAACACCAGTACAGTGGTACCTTGGGTTACATACGCTTTAGGTTACATATTACGCTAGCCCAGAAATAGTACCTTGGGTTAAGAACTTTGCTTCAGGATGAGAACAGAAATCGTGCTCCAGTGGCACAGCAGAGAAAAATCTACATATAAAAACCACATCTAAGGGTAAAACACTTTTCTACATGCCCCAAAACTTCTGTGAGAAACCCAGTACCATGTGGAGAACTTAAAAGCTCTACTTTGTCTACTATTCTGAACTTGTTCTGTTTTCAGCGAATTAACACACCAATGACTTTGGTGCCAAAACCTAGTAACTGGTTTTCAAAACAAGAGAATATTAGCTTATTATGTTATAAATTATGGCTACTTGAAAATACACATCCAAAAGTGCAAGACGGTACACAACCTTATTGTTTACTCCAATCTGCTAACAAAAACACAAGTAACCAACAAGGGAAAGACATTATAAACCAGACTGAACGGTGGGTGGATCACAGAGCAGGTACAGCTGCAACACAACTCTAGGGTTGCCATATTTCAAAATTGAACTCCCCCCCAACACGCCAGAAAATGTGATTTGACTTGCAAAAGTTCCAGGACAAAGTGCCGCCTTTCATAAATTTTCCCTGGACGTCATTTCCACCTTTGAAATCCTGGTAATGTCCAGGAGAATTTGAATGTATGGTAGTCCTACACAACTCAGTCTGAGGCACCCTCACTCCTGAGGATCAGTCGTGATTTGTCATGCTTCTCAACCAGTAAAAGCAGGGGTCAGCAAACTTTTTCAGCAGGGGGCCGGTCCACTGTCCCTCAGATCCTGTGGAGGGCCGGACTATATTTTGAAACAAAATCTGAACGAATTCCTATGCCCCACAAATAACCCAGAGATGCATTTTAAATAAAAGCACACATTCTACTCATGTAAAAACATGCTGATTCCCGGACCGTCCGCAGGCCGTATTGAGAAGGTGATTGGGCCGCATCCAGCCCACGGGCCTTGGTTTGCCTACCCCTGTTCTATTTCATTGTTCATTTTCTCTTCCTGGAAAGAAACTATTCCGTAACTTCAGGAACTATGTCCTCAGCAATTATTAATTTCATTAAAAATTTAATCAGGCAGAAATGGCATGCCTGTGTTACCCTTCCATATAGCCTTGAAAGCAAGCCACAAAAGCAACCAACAAAAAATCTTGCTAGCTGGCAGAGGACTTACAGAGAAAGATAGAGCTGCACTTCTACACATGGAGAAGGCGACTTCCCCCCTCCAGCAGTCTATTTGCTTTCTATGTGAGGTACTAAGACCCAGTGTTTGAAACTCCCATTGTACTAGTCACATTTTGTGACAGGGAATTTTATTAGCGAAAGCCGTTTCTGAGCTCCGGGTGCAGTAGTACGTCATGATTTCCCATTAATACTGCAGAGTGGAAGGAAAGGAGGACCTTGTTCTGCCTGCCCACTACCAGTTATTCTCTGAAGACTGGAGAAGAGACCTTCTTAAGAAAATTAGGGGGGTAGGCAGGGGAAAGACTAGACCATGTGGAAAATGAACGTGATATTTTAGCTGTAGTTCATTCATTTCCAGCTTTGTATTCTTGTTTTTTTTAAAAAAAACGTGCCTGGACATTCCGTTGTTGCTTCCGTAACCTCAGTTTAAGGTGCCATTTAGCTCCTAGCTTTCATATCTCAGTTTCTAACACTGCTAAGAGCAATCCATCCACTTGCTTCATCAGCCGGCTCACTTGCCTACATGTAATTCCTGGTTACCTATGGCTAAACAGCCCAGTACTTAAATACAAAACTAATTTATACGTGAACTTGGCATGGTAGTGGATTAAACCTGCTAAATAAGATTACTGAGAGTAGTACTTTCTTCTTACTCTATCAGTAGAAAAAGTACAGCCTATGATTTACACCTTCTCTCTGCCAGGCAGCAGCTGAGTATATAGTCCAAATTTATTCTAGGAGATTAACTCTTGTAATCAGACCTGAGCCAATGTTTGATAGATTTAATTTCAGAACCCAATTCGGTATTTCAAGGGGAGAGAAAGTCCTGTAAGTTTACCCCTCTACGTTTGTCAGTAAAAAAAAAATAATGCTTCATTTGAAGTCAGAAGATGCTTTTTAATGATTTTTTTTTAAAAAAAACCTAAGCAAATCCTCAAAAGTATAAAGACAGGATTATGTATATTATATATGCTGTGGAAATGAAGAAAAAAAAATACAAAACAATGCTGTAATTAGATTTTCAACACCAAGAACGTAAGAATATGACAGCACATTCAGGAACTTAAACAGTGCCCTTTCAGTAATTGGTGTTGGCAACTGAAACAATCTTCTTTGTACTGTTAAATTGTCATTGTAGCACATGCCAAATATTTCAAATCCCTATACAAATCAGCATCAGAATTTAGGACCCTGCATCAAACTTCGCAATGTTTATATTTTCATTTTTAACAAAATGCTGACATTCGTATCCCACACTGCCAAACCAACTATTGCCTCCTCTCTTCTGAAGCTCCTCAGACACCTCAAAATCTACTCCAGGGAGTTGAGCAGATTTTGGAGTAGATTCTGGGGCACAAAGGAGACGGAAATAAAGAGCAAGTCCCATTGCATAAGTGGCATTCTGCTTATGCAGCCTTGGATATGACCCTGAGTAGACTTACTGGCATCAAAATAGTAAACTATTCAAGAAAGAAAAACCAGGGACTAACTTTCTATTCTCTCATGATGCATCAGAGAGCTATAAATACCGCTGATCAAGTTTGTTTTGCTGGGCTGCGCACAATTAAGATCCAACATGACATTTCAAATATAATTTGTGTCAAGGTATTTATTCACAAGAAAGCAGGAAACAAACATGAATTAAGAATATGGAACAGATTGGTTTTGAACTAATTAAGCAGGAATATATGGAAGATGAGACGGAGAATCAGAAGCATGCATAATTTTCTAAGGACCTGTCACACAAGATGTTCAACGCAGGCAGAACAAACCATGCCACAGTTGCTCCAAAACCCAGTTGTACTGCCTTTTTCAATAATCAGAGACATCAAGAATTTGTGGTAAATAAATACCACCCAAGTTCAAACATGTGCATTTCTTTAAATGGAAAATGCTTAAATCATTTTATTACAGAAATGTAAGGGGAGATTTACAGCAACCAAAAAATAGCATATTACAGGTTTTATCTACAGCTTAAACTAGATATTTTAAAGCAAGACACTTAACTTAGAGGAGCCTTACTGCACTTTGCTTAAAAGCAATGATATATGTGGAGCACCTCACACAACTAAGTTTCTAAGAGACATGTATTTATATACTGGCTACACATTTAGAAGCTTTCCATAAACTCATTTAAGAGGAGGTCATTCTTCAGTGGGACCAGGTGGAAGCTAACAAAAGTAGTGCATTAATGTAGCTGAATTAAATATAAATGTATTAACATTCTCTCTGGCTAGATTTCAATAGTGGTAACAAGCTTCTTCAATACATCTGGGGGAAATGTGTCCTGTTATTTCTAGTTCAGAATGTTAATATAAAAGCTGAAATATCCTCTCAGAATGAAAAAGGAAAGGAAAAGAAACAGCCTACCATACCTTTGAGAATTCTCACCTTGTTCTCAACTTTGAGGTTTGCATATGTATTCACACCCTGGAAAGCCACAAGTTCTCAGTGCATAAATACCACATCCATGGGTTTTCCCTTTACTCTTACACTGAAAATTACAATGAGAAATTTTCCACATTTGTAGGAGCTTTCAGTTCTTCCTAAAATAATCTATTTACCCAATAAAAAAATAACTGTTCGCAACTTCACTAATGCTACACCTAGTTCAGGGGCTGGAAGAATGGTGTCTGCAGAGGCCTTTACTGGCTTCTGCAGGGTCTTCCCCATACCTCTCTACTGCCATCAAGCTTGAATGAAGTATTCTGTTTCAGTCAATGGACTAGGTAATGTTATATGTTTGGGGGAGGCGGTGGTACAAGAAGTCATACAGTTTACAAAAACACTCTTCTGAGGACAAAGCCATATGCTTTGCAACTAACTTGTGGGCTCCATTGTCCCAAATAAAAACATCATCTATAAAATGTAATTAAGTTATTAAGAGTAGCTTGCAAGGTATGATTTAGGACAGCCTTTCCCAGCCTGGTGCCCTCCATATGTTTCTGACAAAAACTTCCATTAGCCCTAGTTAGGAAATAAAGTTCCAGAATATTATGCAAACATCTGCTTATACTGCCAAAGAAGTTGAAAGATGGAGTACCTACAAGGCAAATGCAAGCAAGGAGAAGCCCAGATCAATTTTCTTGAATGCATGTATATCCTAAATTATTAAAGGAAAGGGTTCAGCAAGCAAATAAAACCATATGTTGAACTCTACAATAAATGGGCATATTTTACAAAGCAATAATTTTGTAATTATAACATCATTATTTCATTCAAGATGTAAGAATATATTTATATATTTTAATAGCTAAGTTGTATTTGTGTGATATCCGTACATAATTATGTCATCTATGTATCTTGCAGAACGCTAAAAGACTCAAATCAACTTCACCATTGTATTTCCTCTATTTGCCAAATATTTTCTAGCTATGAAGTCAAGTCATTGTTCAGCAGCTAACAAATACTGTCAAGTTCTATTATGCCTCATAACTATTCAAGTTCTTAAAATTGCATTAGCATTTGCATATCCCAAAAATGAAAAACAATGTAATTTCATTGCAAATTCACTGTGAAACATTATAACCTTTCCCCTCCATTTCCTATTAAGGAAACAACCATACCAGATTCCATTTTATTTTTTCCCAGTCACCTTTTTAACTGATCTTCATATTTAACCCATGGCTGTCAACATTACAGCTTCTTGATGTATTTGAATCAGCAATTACAAAATATGTTGTTGCATCTCTTGGAACCTATTCTGAAGATACCATGAAGCTTTTATCATGAATGTAAATAATCTAATCCTTTCTCTAATTTACCCACAAATTAAGGCTGCAACCCTATGCACATTTAACTCCTAAATAATCTCCCATTCAGTTCAAGGAAACTTACTTCTGAGTAGACATGCAGAGGATTGCACTGCAAAGCAATTACTTTAAGCAAACAAAGATAGCTGAATGTGCGCTGGGGTAAGTGTCAAATAGAGATGGAAAAGTTCTGAAGGAAGATGAACATTTATTGATAGTTTCAGTGGACTCATTTCTTCAAATAAATCATTAGTCTTTAACTTTGGACTTGCTCACTTGCCCAAATCACCAGAATTGCTATGGGCTGCTGCCTATATTTGTAAGATGTACATATGAAACACTCTATGAGAACATCCAAAAAAACCTGTAACTGACATGTGACTAGTAAGAAGTGGAAGTGGTGGCAGCTCAATGTTCACCAGCAAAGGGAGCTGCTATTGGATAGCAGGAACATCTTTGCTGCTGCTGCTCATACTACATCAAGGTGAGGTTGGTTCATTAGTAAAACTAAGTTCTGCAAATCTGGAGGATGCATACTTGAAAAATCCTGCACCACTTAAGCCACTGATGTGGCTCATAGTGGAATTATTGCTTTTAAGAATGGGGACAAAACACATTGGTACAATCAAAAAAGTGTTTACCGGGTGTACTATTGCTCTAGGAAGAGACCAACATGTTGCTTCTAAGTATTAATGATGTGATCATATATGTTGCTTCTAAGTATTAATGATGTGATCATATATGTTGGGTAGAAGAACTGCAACTCAGTAGTTCATGATCAGTTAATTACTAGGCTAAATTTAGGTTCTTATTCATTCCTATTTCACAACTCTGACACAATCACCCGTATTGCATAGAAACCGATGCAAAACTATGGTGCAGTTCATCTTCATCTTCAAACAGCATGTGACCTGCTACATATTAGCACCCACTATAACTATCATCTTCATAATATACACTAGTTACAGGTAGGTAGCCATGTTGTTCTGCCGTAGTCGAAATAAAATTAAAAAAAAATTCCTTCCAATAGCACCTTAGAGACCAACTAAGTTTGTTATTGGTATGAGATTTCGTGTGCATGCACACTTCTTCAGATACACTGAAACAGAAGTCACCAGACCCTTATATACAGTGAGAGGGTGGGGAGGGGTATTACTTAGAAGGGTGGTAGGAATCAGTGATTGGCTGATAGATGTGGTAAACCTGTTGACAACTGTTAAGGACTGCAATTGGTCTTAAAGGAAAAAGCAAGGGATGAGATGGCTAAAAATAGCTTTATCATGTATAATGAGATAAGAATTCAATGTCTCTATTCAGATATACATTATATACACTAACACTGATCTCTGTTCTCTGAGTGCCAACATTTATGTACCAGCACTAGCCATGTCCAAGAGGGGGGAAACCGGCAGACCCAGAAAAATCCCAAGGGTTGCATAAATAAGGAGGGAAAGCAGTGTTAAAAACTGGGATAGAAAAGCTAAGAACCAATGGCTCCTGGGACCTGGATTATGGGACCAAAACAGAATGCCTAGTCACCACCAGGCGGGGGGGGGGGGTCAGCAACACTTTTTTATTTATTATTTTGATAAGCATGAACTAATACGCAATTCATGTAAGTGACACATTGTTAATGTCACATTTTTAGCAGAAATTGTTTAATTTGGTGTTTACAAGAAAAATATTGGTACCGTGCTTCAGTTTTCAAAACACTCTACTCTTTATTGTTATACTCCTTAGCATATTGCCTATCCTTATTCTCTTATTGTTAAACTCTTTAACTTATTGTTTATCCTTAACATATACTTCAAGGCTTCAAAGCATATACATTTCAGTAATCCTTGAGTGTCAGCCAGGTGCAAAAAATGACACCCAAACTTTTGGAGGTGCTCACAAATGGAGAATCTTTAGGCGCAAAATGCACCTGGCACCCTGCTAATACTAAACCCTGGAGGAAACCCCAAACATCTGAATGAAGACTGAGCATGTTCAGTGCGTATAGAATGCTGACTGACTGGGGTAGAAGGAATGAAAACCCAGTAGGTCAGGGGAAAGCAGTGGTTGAAATTACAAAAAAGAGACACCTCACACTAACATTTTATTGGAAGCCCAACTTGTACTAATACAGTGGTAAAGGTAAAGGTAAAGGTACCCCTGCCCGTATGGGCCAGTCGTGACCGACTCTGGGGTTGCGCGCCCATCTCGCTTAAGAGGCCGGGGGCCAGCGCTGTCCAGAGACACTTCCGGGTCACGCGGCCAGTGTGACGAAGCTGCTCTGGCGAGCCTGCACCAGCGCAGCACACTGAAACGCCGTTTACCTTCCCGTTATAAAGCAGTACCTATTTATCTACTTGCCCTTAGGAGTGCTTTCGAACTGCTAGGTGGGCAGGAGCTGGGACCGAACGACGGGAGCTCACCCCGCCGCGGGGATTCGAACCGCCGACCATACGATCGGCAAGTCCTAGGCGCTGAGGTTTTACCCACAGCGCCACCCACGTCCTAATACAGTGGTACCTCGGGTTAAATACTTAATTCGTTCTGGAGGTCCGCTCTTAACCTGAAACTGTTCTTAACCTGACGCACCACTTTAGCCAATGGGGCCTCCCGCTGCTGCCGCGCCGCCGGAGCACGATTTCTGTTCTCACCCTGAAGCAAAGTTCTTAACCTGAAGCACTATTTCTGGGTTAGCGGAGTCTGTAACCTGAAGCGTATGTAGCCCGAGGTACCACTGTATTCAGCAGGAATACAAGGCACCTGAAAGTACATGCAACACATACTAAATAACAACAGAGGAAATACCATAAAGTGAAGATACCAGGGAAGATACAACTGAGAGAAACTACAAGACATCCTCATGTTGTGAGCAACTGTGTAGGTGCAGATAAAGTGTAGATTTTGTCCAAGTGCACAAAAAACAGAATGTACACAGTTAAATACACATGGCAACTACATTCATGTATCACATTAAGACAGGATTTCCAGCTTACGATGAACAAGCAGGATGCTAGTGCACACAGCCTGTTTAGGCTGAATTTGCTTCTCCTATTAGACAGTAGGTAAATCAAACCAGGAAGTCAAAACTAAGCTTGGCTTCTTATGATGTGCAAATCTGGCAACCTAATTTGTTGCTTCCAGAACAAGCAGGGGTTGAAACTTGCTTAAAAACCTTGCTTATTTCAGAGCAACAAACCAGGATGCTTGATTTGCACATCATAGGAAGTCTGGTTTAATTGTGCTTTCCTGGTTTCCTTTACCTGCTCACATGAAGGGGTGGAGCGAGTGAACAGGCTATATGAACCAGCACACTGCTTATTCACAGTATGCCAAGAATCTTGACCACTCTTTCATATTGAACAAACAAGGCGTGCAGGCTCTAGTCATTTAACTGAATTTTCAAACACCTCCATTATCAAAATATGCACACAGCACATATCTCTGCATTGTTGTGCTTTTTAGCATAAGATTGCTCGCCACAAAATACTAACTAAATTCTAACACATACTAATTTGGGAATGTGGAGGAAGGTACCTTGTGAAAGCGATTTCCATTTATACCAACAGATGAATTGTGGATTTAAGATGAACTGCATTATAGATGTGTGAAACAGAATGTCGTCTCCGAGGAGGAGGAGGAATACAACATCTCATCATATAGCCAGTTATTTTGTGTTATTCATGTCAGAATGAGAAGCCCATTTTAAGTATAAACCACACTTGCCAGAGTAAGAGAATGCTGTTTCATCAGAAAGTATCTAGAAAAATTGTTCTACAAGCAGTTTTTTTTTCAAGGCTCCAAGATATATTTTCTGCTGTCATCGTTGAAGTCATACAGCTTTGTTTGTCACAGCAGAAATGAAGCAGACATTCAAATTTCAATTGAAGAGGCAAAAATAGCAGTCTGATTTATCATGCTAAATTTTACATATAATACCATGCTTGTTCTTAGTTCTTTTAATGAAACAGCCGTTATTGTAGTCAAACTACAGACTTGTTCATATTAGCCTATGTAGACAACTTTCAAAGAACAAAAGCATTTTATAGAACTAGAATGATTCAATTGCTGAAAGGAATATAACAGCATGAACACAACAGAATTTAACTTTTATTGGCTGCCAGTTCACAACTGATGTTATGTGGATAATTTCTTCCTATTAACAGATACACAGACAGCACCAGATAACTTTTATTGTTAACTTTCCGGAGCTGCTTCTGTACAGATGTTAAAAGTAATATAATTTACTCAACATTTTTCATTTTATTTTTGTTTATTATGTAACAAATTAGCATTTCTTTTAACAGGCTAAAGGCAGCAGCCCAAAGGAGGGTGGACAAAATTAATAGTGCTTTTACTGCTAATTTAAAAAAATAATTTAGAATTTGACATTTCAGAATTTAACTATGATGACTGTACCTAAATACATTATGCTAAAAGCTATAGCTCTCTTAAACTTAACCCATGGCTCTCAGCCACACATATTTACTTAAACATGTTTTTTGTATAAAAAATCATGTGGAAACATACTTGACATTTTCATGTCATGCATTGTATTGGTCTTCAGCTATGTTCTACTCAGAGTATACCCACTGAAATTAATGAGCATGACTAACTTAAATGGGTCTACTTGAGTAATGAGTTGCATACAACCCATAATATTTATTGTATCCTCATGTATTAATTTTTAAGGCTTACCTCCTATAGGTTGAGAGTGGCCGTCACCTCATGCTAGAATCTAGGAGATGCTATCTTCTATCTTAGCAGGATCATCCATTGTACCCACCTGGGTGTACACGACCCTTCTAATTATTCAAACTCTATGAACTACGCATAGTTATTACTCTACCAAACACCATGAAGAGTCACCATTGCTCAGGGTCCATTTCATTCCAGTCCTTTTTTGGAACATTTTGAAGGCTCAAGTCTTTAAGTAAATTATCTTCCTTAGAGTCCCTGCATGTATAGAGACCACCAAATAAAAACTTATTAATTCCTCAGTCCTACCCTATCCCCAAAAATAATTCTGAACCACAACATATTTGCAGGTTGCATGGTCTAAAAACTACAATTTTTTTGCATACCAATATGCTTAATAGCATGTTTTTCCACAAAATGCAAATTACATGTCAAATTATTTCCTTTTAATTGTGATTTAAATAATGATTTCATAGAATGACAGAGCTGTAGATTTGGAAGGGACCAGGATAGTCATCTAGTGCAACTCCCTGCAATGCAGAACTCTTTCAACCAACATGAGGCTCGAACCTAAGAGTCTCATGGTCTAACAACTTAGGATGGACTGCTTTAAATAGTCAGGATAGCTGTTTTGAATATAAAGGTAAAGGTACCCCTGCCCATACGGGCCAGTCGTGTCCGACTCTAGGGTTGTGCGCCCATCTCACTTAAGAGGCCGGGGGCCAGCGCTGTCCAGAGACACTTCCGGGTCACGTGGCCAGCGTGACGAAGCTGCTCTGGCGAGCCAGCACCAGCGCCGCACACGGAAACGCCATTTACCTTCCCGCTATAAAGCGGTACCTATTTATCTACTTGCACTTAAGGGTGCTTTCGAACTGCTAGGTGGGCAGGAGCTGGGACCGAACGACGGGAGCTCACCCCGCTGCGGGGATTCGGACCGCCGACCATGCGATCGGCAAGTCCTAGGCACTGAGGTTTTACCCACAGCGCCACTCGCATCCCTGTTTTGAATATAGACAACAATAAAAAGAGAAAGTCAACTTTTACTCAAAAAACTGCACTGTGCTAACTCCCTTATACTTAGGATTTACACTCTCCTAATAAAGACAATCTAAAACTGTTGGTGTCAACTTCTCAAAGGACAAATTGAAAAACTTTTTTCCTTGTTACCACTTGTAACAAATACCTCACAGAACAAGACCTTCGTCACACGCATATGACATACCACACACTTAAGGGCTAGATTCACCTAAGGAGTTCCATTAGTGCAATGGGGTTTCCCCCACCTCCCCTATGCCCCCATTGCCTATAGGGGAGTCAGGATAACCCACAGAACAGTGCACAGGGGGAGGAGAGGAAAATCCTTCCCTCTGGCAGACTGAAATGCTTGCACTGATGGAATGAGTGCCAGAGCACTATGAAGAATTACTCCTCCCTTTCAATCCAACAGATCAAGTTCAATGTCAGTTATTTCTGTAGGGGTAACTCAGGATAAGGTATTCAACATGTCCTCACATATCAGATATAACAATTATTTTGCCTGCTTTTTGTTAGTAAGGGAATAATGAAGAAAAAGAAGAAGAAGAAGCAAAAGAAGAAGAACAAGAAGAAGAGGAGTTTGGATTTGATATCCCGCTTTATCACTACCCGAAGGAGTCTCAAAGCGGCTAACATTCTCCTTTCCCTTCCTCCCCCACAACAAACACTCTGTGAGGTGAGTGGGGCTGAGAGACTACAGAGAAGTATGACTAGCCCAAGGTCACCCAGCAGCTGCATGCGGAGGAGCGGAGACGTGAACCCAGTTCACCAGATTACGAGTCCACCGCTCTTAACCACTACACCACGCTGGCTCTCCCTGGAAGAGAGCCTGTGGAAATGACCTTATTTTTCCTCGCTTTGTGTGGATACAGGCAGATGGACACAACCTGGGTAAAAAAGCAGGTTCCAACTGAACACATTCATAGAAAGGAGCCAATAACAGTGACTTTAAATATGAGTTTACATCCTCGTTTCTTTTTGTTTTATTCCTGACACAGTGAGAGTCCGCAAGAGTTGAGAAATAAGAAATTTTGTTAAACAAGTAACTTTTCATGAGCATGGCCCAAGAACTTGTACATCATAAAAAACTAAATGAACAGCACTATAGAAAAATCTTCTGGACCTAACATCATATATCATAACACACTTAACAGTGGGAAAAGACTATGTTTACGAAACACATGGGCCTACATATATAGTTATTTACACACACATGCGCACATACACAAATTATACATATCCAAGCTTTGTTAATTGTACAACTATTTCAGGGAGGGAGTGGGACTTGTTCTGGCACACCCTCTCTCTACAATTGCTAACTTGCCTATCTAACGAGTCAACCCACTTCCACAAAGTTCAAACCTTAAACAAAATGTGGCCATTTCACAGGTTTCCAACAGTGGAATGATAAAACAATGAAATCTATAGACTGCCTCTAAACATCACTGCTATTTTTCAGCACCAGTGGAAACTAACTGTGGGCCACACTGGTTTCCTTGAAGTCGTCTTCTTCCAGAGCAGCAATCCCCCCAAAAACCCCAGAAGGTAGGTCCTTCAGGGGGTTTCAGCAATTTTGATACTGGTGGGGAGAGACGCACATACAGATCGGCTCCAAACCCAATGCATGCCGCCACAGTCCAGTTATCATCATAGAATTGTAGAGTTGGAAGGGACCCCAGGGTCATCTAGTCCAACCCCCTGCAATGCATGAACCTCAGCTAAAGCATCCATGACAGGTGGCCATCCAAGCTCTGCTTAAAACCCTCTAAGGAAGGAGAGCCCACCACCTCTAGTGGGAGTCTGTTCCACTGCCAAACAGCTCTTACTGCCAGAAAGATTTTCCCCTCCAATGTTTAGTCAGAATCTCCTGTCTTGCAACTTGAAGCCACTGGTTCGAGTCCTACCCTCTGGAGCAGGAGAAAACAAGCATGCTCCCTCCTCCATGTGACAGCCCTTCAGATATTTGAAGGCGGCTATCCTATCTCCTCACAGTCTCAGCTAAACATACCCAGCTCCTTCCACCGCTTGTCATACGGCTTAAGTTTCCAGACCCTCGATCGCTCTCCTCTGAACACGTCGGCAGCCCTCCTTCTTGCGGAGTTCTCCTCCCAAACCGATTCCCGTCGTTTGCAGACACGCGCGGGAACCGACGGCGATTTTTGCTCTCCCAAAGCCATTTCTGACATTCTCCCCGCCCGCCCCCCCCCCAAAAACCCACCCTCGATGTCCCCATCTTTACCCCTCTCCTTCTAGTTCTGCAGTACGAGGGGGCGCCGCCGCCGCCCTCAGTAGAAAGGTAACCTAATTTCCACGCCACCGATTCATCCAGACCTGGTCGCCACCACCACCCCTCAACCCGGCCAGCCACCTTCTCCAAGGCCGCCCCTCGCTCACCAAGCTTCCCTCGGGATTCCTCCAGCTTCTGGATCTGGTTCTCCAGGAAAAGGACGGAGACGCCGAACGCCAGCACGGCCAGCAGCTGCAACTTGGGCGGCAGCATAATCCGGAGCAGCCCCATCGGCAGCAGCAGCCGCAGCAGCCGCCCAGCAGCAGCCGCCCAGCAGCAGCCGCCGCCGCCGCCGCCCGCCTGGTCGCACGTCCGCCGAGGGATCACGACATCACGCGAGGCCCGGGCAGGGAGGCCGGAGGGAGCTTCGGCTCGGTTGTGAGGGGGGGCGGACACCACACACACACCGCGGGCGAAGGAGGAGGCGGCGGCGGCGGCGGCTCACATCCCTCAGGAGACGTCGCGGCGGCGCCTCAGCAACGGTCCCTTCGGCCACCGACACGTCCGAAAAAAAACACCTCAGCGGCTCCGTCGGCGGCTCCCGCTCGCAGGCACGAGCTCAGCCTGCGCGCGCTGCTCAGCAACCGAACGCCCGGGCGTCCTCACGCCCACCGACGTCGAACCAGCCAGGACGCGGGTTCCGCCCCGGCGCTCGCTTCTCATTGGCCGCCGTTCGCCGCCCTCCCCCCGCCTATTGGCCGAGCGCGCCGCCGGGCCCGCCTTTCGCCGCTACGAAGCCAAGCCCCGCCCAGGGACGTTTGGAGCTCCGATTGGGCGGCCTTCAGTCCCGAAAGCCCAGCCGCTTCCACCCCACCCCCCGCCCCCGCCCCGAAGGGATTGGACGGTGCGAAAAGGCCGTTCGTCGCGGTCTCATTGGCCGAGGTCCTTTGCTCCTTTTCCCGTGTTTCGTAGCGCAAGAGGCCCCCGCTCGGGTGTTTGCGGAACTGCCTGAGAAGAAGCGCCCCAGATTTTCAAAGGTTTTGAAGCGGCCCAGCAGCACCACAAAACACCCCAACTCTTCCCCTTCTTACTCTTCTTAGAAGTCATCTTGATGGTTATGGGAGCGCCTGAGCGGCACTTTACTGTTTCCTTCCGATCAGGCGGGATTTTGACGCCTTGCCGGTTGGAGGGGGGGCTATCAAGGCATTTCCGTTGGTGCCGTCGTCGGTTGGGGCGCCAACATGGCGGTGGGGAAAGGAGCAATGGGGCTCGGGCGCTGCTGGGTGTGGCTGCTGGCGGCGTGGCAGGCGGTAAGGGGATTCTTAAAACCGGGGGTCGGGAGCGACGGGGCTCCGCGTGAGGGAGTGGACGGAACCGTGAGGAGACACGGAGTCACTTGGACCCAAAACCAGACCAGGCCTGTCTGCTTGCTTGTCGTGGCACCTGGGACCATGGCCGTAGCCGGGATTTTTGTTGGGGGCGGGCAGGCCTTTTGTTAGGGGGGAGGAGAACCTCAATTAGCTATGTATTTTTATTGATTTTTAGGGGGACAGCTGCCCCTCCTTGCCCCCACCCCACCCCTTGGCTACGCCCAAGCGTGAGACATCTGTTTCTGAATAAACAGCCGCAGGTTCAAATCGCGGATTTGTTCCCCTTGGTTTTCTCACCTTCCACCGTGCAGGAGCGCTAGCTTAAAGAAAACAATTGTGTGTGTGCATATAGACATGGGTGCAGCGGGGGGGGGGGGCAGACCCTCAAAAATTATTGAACAAACTGTGGTTCCCCCCCCCCCGAAAAAAGCAACAGAAGCAACAGACGATTTGGGCGAACGCAACAATTTTTTCAGCCTTCCCCAAAAAAACCTACGCCCATGTATATATAGATATCTCCCTGGTTTAACTGGCCGTCCTTTTCTCTCCCCCTTGAAATGTTAGCCTCGCTGCAGATCGTGTATTAGAAAGCTTATGCCGTGGCTGATATGCGAATGTGTGCAATAACCTAGAAACACGCCCCATGGAAGGAAACTGCTCAAGCCGGTAGCAGTTACCAATGTAACCCGTAATGGCTGAGATTCAAGTCTACGTGTTACAAACAGGATATGAAAGTGAGGAGCTTAATGGCAACTTAAACCGAGGTTGTGGACGCAACAACAGAATGTCTGGGCGCACTTTTTTATAACTAGAATACAAAGCTGGAAATGAATGAACTGCAACTAAAATACTATGTTCATTTTTCATGTGCTCTAGTCCTTTCCCTGTCCACCCCCCTAATATTCTTAAGGGGTCTGTTCTCCAGTCTTCAGAGAGAAGCTGGAAGCCAGGAAGCAGAAAAAAAACTCTCCTTTTCTTCCACTGCAGTTTTAATCTGAAATCATAGATGCAGTACTGCTCCTGGAGCTCAGAAACAGATTGTGGTAATGAAATTTCCAGTTGCAAAATGCACCTAAAACGATGGGAGTTTCGAACACTGCGTGTTACGTTCTAAGAGACCCAGGTTCGAAGCCCTTCTTAGCTATAAAGCTCACTCAGCATAGCCTGCTTTGCAGTGTGGGGTTGTTGTTTTTTATCGTAAGTTCATCGGTTAAAAAAATGAATGGATGCCAATTCTGAACATTGAGCAAAGTTGAAATCTTTGGACATTTTGTGTTTTTAAAATAGACCTCACTCTCTCCCCGCTCCGCCCTCATCATCAGCTGTCATGATACTATAGACATCAATGAAACTTGTGACGATTGTAAGGCATTAGTGCCTGTTTTTGAAATGAGAAAAAATTAAGAACAAAGTATCAATTTAGTTTAGCAACTTTAGTAGCTGTTAAACCAAAATGCCAACATTACCTGTCTTTCTTTTGCTCTCCTCTAGCTCTGAAGAGTTACCACAAATTTGTAATATGTGTTAACTGAACAGTTTAAATTATGTTGATCCATAATACGGGGGTTGTCAAAAGCCTGTTTTCTTTACAGTCTTCAACTTGTAACACCATGCACTCATTCCCCTATTTTAATAATTTACAGCACTTTAAATGCACTTTTTCTGGGAACTAATTCACATTGTGTCCAGTGGTGCTAAATCAAACTTGTATTTAGCATTGTCACTGTAATACATTATATTCCTATTTGTGTTTATGGCTAGCATTTAGGTATGCACTTTGTGCTGTTTTGTTTTACAGTTTGTGATCTTTGTACATATCTTCAGCTAAGTGCCATTGCATAGATTTTTCAGTGATGAAGTGAGCTCAACTCCTTAAAGAAAAAGCTGTGTTATGAAGTGATGGTTTGTTACACTTTAGAATGGTATGGTTGTTCATTCAGATTTTTAAGTGAATTGTACAAATCTTAATTGCTTTTAGGCATCAGTATATGGAGCAGAATTATCATCAGAGGCCTGCAGAGAGCTGGGCTTCTCCAGTAACTTGCTGTGCAGTTCTTGTGACCTTCTTAGCCAGTTTGGCTTAAATGAGCTAGAGCCATTCTGCAGAAAGTGCTGCCAAGAAGAAGCCCAGTCTGAAACCAGAAAGGTAGGTTGAATAATTAGATTTGAAGACCAGGACTATTATTTAAAGTGTGTTAACATGAATGAATTCCAGACCTAAAGCTAATTGTTTTATTGTATTTTTTTAGCAGCCATTTTAATACCGGTTGTTGACATGGTTCTTCTGTTAATGTTATCTGTGATTGAGTCCCTTAATTCATGAATGTCACAACCCTCTCTATCTTCTGTCTGCTTTCTGCATCTTGAAAAATTGAGGTATATTGCAGGCTTGAACAGAAGGGAAATGCACAATTAGTGAGGGAAAGGGTGGGCAGTTTCACAATTGCAGAAATGTTAATTTTATATCACTGACTTTGGTTAAGGGGTTTGGTAAAAGGGCTTGTTTTAGTATTATAACTATGTATTTGTCAATTTATATACTGGTTTACTGCCATGATGGATGGGGGAATTTGGAAAAGTTCCAGCTGCGTGATCATTTTCCTTCCCACCCCTTGTGTGGTGTGTATGTGTGTAGTTTGTTGTCTCTACAATATTCTTTCTGAGCTGTCGTGATCAGAACTGGACGCAGTAAATCCAAATCTGCTCACACCATAAATTTATATAAAGGCATTGGGATACCGGCAGTTTTATGCCTTGCACAAAATGTGAAGAGTTCTTGTTCTGTTTGTACTGTTTTGTTGATAACAACAACCACCCAAAACTCTGTGTGGGGCCAAGTGAGGTTCCATTTTCCATTCCTAATGCTGTACTTTGAGTACCTATACTTATTGGTTCCAATGTAAATACATAATAGCATTCAGCAATACACAGACACCATAATATAATAATTAGCATCCGCTTTGCAATATAGATGCAAATTGACATTCCTATTCACATGATATCGTTAAAGAAGGCTCCATCAGAAGCCCTGCATCCAAATATGCATTGCCATACAAGTGTGCAGATGTCTGTCCACATCGATCTGCACATGGGGTTCCAAACTGAGTAATGGAGTCTTTGCACAGAAGTGACCTTCCTGTACATCCTGTGCTCGATTGACCAAGCAATATTTGCAATAGATGTAGTGTCTGAAAGGATTGTGTTGCTCAGGTTAATATCTGCAAAATAAACCTCCACAAAGTTAATGAGTCCAATGGGTCTGATTTATACTTTGGGAAATCTATTCTTATTTTGAAATTTCCAAATGTTTGTTGAACAGTTTTACAAAAAGGAAATAAACTTTGAGAGCATCAGAAACACCTTGGATAAGTATTTTTTAAAAGTCTTGCTGTTATATGAGCAAGGAATAGAGGTTGAAACCATCAGGCTGTTAAGACTTAATGAAGCCACTGGTTCTAGAACACCAACTGACTGGATTTTTTTTGTTACAGTACATGGTATTTTGTGCTTTTGAAGGAATTTTGGGAAATCTACATGTCTTATGAAAATTCTACTGCTTGCAGACTCTACAGGATGCTATCATGGAATTACAGAAATCTTGGGAATATATTTGTATTATTTGGCTAAAATTGGTACTGCACAAATATTAAAATTGCACACAGCATATAATCTAAGAAGAAAGACCTGCACATTAAAAAAGGGAAGAGGATTCTAATCTTGCAGCTCAAACAATCTGTGGAGATGTTTTCCCCAAAAGGATTTGGGAAGCTATAGGTAATTGTAAATAATTATTTCAAATATGGAATCCGAAATAGCTTCCTGTGCTAGAAAGTATATAGTATATTCATTCATTCACACTTCTATGGAAGTAGCAGTCAAATGCTCTACTATGGAAGTAGCTGTTCAGAAAAGTAATTGAAAAGTAATTGAATCAAATACTAGAGATGCTCATTGGGTATGTTTTAAAAAACCCTTTTAAATCCTTGGTGTTAAACCCCAATACTATTAAACTAAAATATCCATAGGCTAGAATTCATTTTGCAGAAAGTGAACAGGAAGCAAATGGGGAGCGGCAAAGGAAGGTTTGGGCCCAGAAAACACATGTCCTCTGATGCCAACTTCTGTCACCAACCCCAGGATCACTTCAACAGCAAACTGGGGCTGCCCCTTCACAAACCAGAAGTGGCATGTGAATTGGACTTGGAAGATGCATTCCCTCTGACTCCAATTCTCCACCCTGCTATCAGTGACGACAAAGTACAGCTGCACTTCTGCTAACATAGAAAAAATGACAGTATGCAAGTTGAGGGGGGAATGAGCTAATCTGAAGAATTTTTCTGTTTTAAATTGCTGCAATAATTGCATTTCCTGTGGATTTTCACGCGTGCTCTCTCCTCTTCTACTTGTATACATCGTCATTTAAGCAGCAGTCATTTAGCTAGGGTGTGTGTGTCCCAATTTATTCCCACTGAGAATCAACAACATCTAACCTGCTAATTTTAGTAGATGAGTTCTCCATATTCATTATACTGAGGGTGCCCTTTGGGTATTCCTGTTGATTCAGGGAAGGTCTTCAATCAAGTGCCCTTCAATTGTATGCTCATTGTTTCAGAAATCCTCTGCTCCAGGGTGCAGCATTTGTCATGAAGAACTTATTTATAGAGACTTCAGAGCTGCATTACTTACAAATGGAAGCTTCTCTGAATATTTTATCTTGAAAAGAGGCATGAGACTAGACTATCTGCCATCTTCATTATTTTCAAGAACTGAATCCTGACAGTTTTTATCAAACAAATGTCCTGTGAGCAACAGAAGGAAACATTGGCCTTTGCAGATAATCTATTGTTGCTTTATATCCAAGTGCCTTCACTTAATTCAGATGTGGGGATCTTAGCTAGAATCGCTACATTGTTGGGTGCAACTTCAACTCGTTCAGCTTCAGAATGAGTTGTTTTGATTAGAAAGAAGAATTAAGTTTGAGCAAACAGTTATCCATACTTATTCATCCCTTTTTACCACGGGCATACCAATTCATCTGGCATACTTGGCATGGCAAGCATCCCTCTCTCCTCTCTTGAGGACTCTGAGGAATCCAGTGTACAGAGCTTCCTTGCTTCCTGTTCCTCTTGTGGATTACTTCCGTTCCTTTTGGTAATTTTCTTTTTTCTCTCTCCCCACCCACTTCCTACATACCAACACCTGAGGGCCATCAGTTTTTCATGCCAAAGGTCTGAACTGATGGCTTACAGAGGGATGTTTTTCTCCCTGCTGGCTGCTCCCACCTGCATTTCTCATCTTTATTCTAGAACAAAATCAGTGGATACAGAGACTGCTATGCATGCACACACCCCTCTGACCAACCAAATCACAGCATAAGTGCTCCTATGTTGCACATTGGGGGAAATTTTGGGACTGGAAATTGCCACCAGATATTTTTGCTCTGACTATTTCCAGGAGCGCTTTAGGAAATTTTGAAAGAACAAGCATGCCGTGGTTGCAGTAACGACAACAGTGCGACTTTGTTCCAGAGAACAGCATGCTTTACAAATGGTGAACAGTCAGGACTTTAAGGTTAATCAAAACGGATGACTGAGAGCATGCAAGTGCATTTCTGCTGACCTTTCACACTCCCTGACTCCCATGCCTTTCTGGGTTGGTCCTCCATTCCGCTCTGTGAACTGTATTGTTTTAAGAAGGTTTTAAAACAAATCATGTTTGACTTGAAAGAGGCCTTGCTAAGTGCTAATTCAATAAAGTTGATGATATGAGGTCAGGCTGGTCAGAGCAAGCATCAAGAGAGTAACAAGCATAATTAACATTCTTACAAATTGAGTAAGAGGGGATATTTCTTACAAGAGTCCATTGTTTCATGACAGCTACGGTTGCTGAAGTGGCTTCTTACATGGGCTTTCTGTAATTTATCAAATACTCAAGCAGAGCACCCTAATGTGCCCGACTGGACCCTTGTGGTCCCTTCCAGTTCTATGATTCTGTGACTTGGAGACAGAGGGGAGGGAGGAGAGAAGAAGGAATTGGAGAAGAAAAATGCTTTGTTCTCATCATGAGAATCATCCTTCTCCCACTTCTGCTGCCTGAAGATTAACTGCAGCTCTAGTCACCGCCAAAAGAAGGATGAGTTCAGGTTACAGAAGCAAAAGATGGCAAAGGGAGCCGAGCTGTTCTGGTCATTTATGATCACTCTCAGAGAACCAGGGTGTGCTTTTTAGGGACACAGAAGACGGGTTCTTCAGGAACTACAGTGAGAGAAGCAGCAGAGGCTGCCGGCTACCAGTTGAGACTGCTGATCTGCTTGTTAGCAAACCAGTCCTCCGAAGCTGCATTGTATGATTTGTGTGATTCACACGCCTGTCTGTGAGGAGCATGAGAAGGGAAGACAGGCTTGTCTCTCTTCCGGAATGAGACTGTAAAACTGTGCTTTCACTTTTATGCTGTGGGTTCCTCTGCTCTCGGAGTTAAGAGAGAGCACCATGATTGCTTGTCTGTATAGTCTGTAAATAAATTAGTAGTTTAGAACTACAATGTCTCTAACTTCTTGCTGTGTTAAGCCAGAAGGATAGTGTGCTTACTGTACACCAGCTGGTGTAGGTCGCTGGGAGCGCCCTGGAGAAGAAGGGAATGCCTTTTCCAGAGCTACGCTCACCGGGGTACGTCAAGAGGAATGGGGGCTACAGACACCCCAGGGCGTTTTCTCCCAGCACTGCTTTGGTGCACAGTGGATCTTTGGGTCTGGTTATAGGGGAGTTCAAAGAGGTGTGGCTGGGGAGGATGCTGTGAGGACACATGGAAAAGCCTGCCAGGCTGAATTAGTTCTGTGGATCATTGCCATAATCTCTTTTTTAAAAAAAATGTTAAATTTATAAATAATAATTATAAAACTATCGGGTAAATCTTGGCTGTCCTAAATATGTTTACTTGAAAGTAATTTCTGCTGAGCTGAGTAGAACTTTCTTCCTGGTAAGTGTGCTTGGCTTGCCTTTTATGCTAAGCCTTAAATTGTCAGAGAGCTGTTCACCTAGACCTAGTTCACATGGCCTTGGCTTACTGAGAACATGGAGTTCATAGTACTTTGGCCCTCTCATGGCCTTTTTGCTGCCACACTAAGTCATAGTTTAGCTTAGCATGTCATCTGAACCAGGCTCTTGGTTAAGCGCTCTTCTTTGACTACAGCTTGTGGTAAGTCAAGAGTTAACCACTAGTCCCAGTTTGGACAACACATGATGTGATAAACCTTGGCTTGACTTAGCACAGCAGCACAAAGCTCATGGAGGCTTTCAACTGTAAATCTTTTTAATAAATGAAATCCTCCAGCACACTTTTGAGAAATAATTGACAGTACTAATATTTGAAGAAATTATTCTTCCATGGAAAGAGATAATGGGTTGTGTTCAACGTAGCACTAAGTAAATCCTTGTTCTAGCAAAGAGACTTCCACTTGCCCACTAGGACTTCTGCACCCTCCTTCTCCCTCTCTCAAATTTTTTCTGGGGGGTTACCCGAGCCCTTTGGATCAGATCTGAGAATGCAAGGGGAGGGTACACATGATGGGGGAGGAGAGGGAGCGAAGCCCTGCTGTGTAAGCAGAAGTTGCATTTGCACAAGGATTTAATTGAATACAGTCCTAAGGTTTTTAAATGAAAAAGTGTTCATTTCAAATACTTGTTTGACCACCCTTCATCACTAAGCTGTCCCAGAGTGCACCATATGGAAACAGTTAAAGACCAATAAAAGCAGTTATACCATGGAGATAAGAGTTCCTCAAAAAGCAGATTTAAAGTAAACTATTACAGTCGTACCTTGGAAATCAAATGGAATCCGTTCCAGAAGTCTGTTCAACTTCAGAAACTTTCAGAAATCAAAGTTCGCCTTCTGATTGGCTGCAGGAAGCTCCTGCAGCCAATTGGAAGCCCCATCAGATATTCAATTTCCAAAAATAGTTCACAAACCGGAATAGTCACTTCCAGGTTTGCTGTGTTTGGGAGGCAAAATGTTCGAGAAATACGCCATTCGGAAACCAAGGTAAGACTGTATTTGATTACATTTGTAAGGCTGTCAAGAAAATATAAGCCTTCTAAACAAAAAGCAAGGTGCAGTTAAATCCATACTTCCTACTATGAATTATTTGGATCACTGCAGGTTCAAGGCCTATCTGCCCTGTACTTCATTTCCACTCTGTTTTTGTATACCAAATATGCCCCATTCCAGTGATCTGTGCATATGAACTGGCTTCCTCACACATGCTTTGTGAAGAACTGTGGGCATAAATCACATACATACTTGAGTGTCTCCATATTCTTGTACAACTAATTGCACTTAATGCCACATAGGACTGCAGCTGGATTGAGGTGTTGACCCTGTAAGTACTAGCAATTTTCCATTGATGTTAGTGAAGGCAAGGCTTTATCCTCTTATACTGAAATGCCCTTTGCTCCATGCAAAGAAGAAAATATTGCAGTAGCAATAAACAGTTACAAAGAATTGTCCTAACACTGGCAAATTTGCTCCAAACAATGCACTGACGACTTCCAGCGTCCGGAAATCCTGTATCCAATTTCAGACTAATTCAGAAAGTTGCTTTAGCAGCATTACTTTAGACAGCTGCACGTTGTAAGCCAGTGCAGAATGATGCTGGTTTCTGAAACACGGAAAGATGAAATGGAGGCGAAGGTAACTGTGCATGAAATTGTAGTAGTAGAAGAAATTGCCAACATTTTGCAGTTGCTGAAAATAGCTGCACTTAGGAGTGTCTGTTACCCTATATCATCTGATTGAATCAAAGAAGCTTGTGTCCTTAATTGCAGGTAAATATGATTGTTAGGAGAAGCCGGGCGCTCTTATGTTTTGGTTGTGAATTGTACTAAAGTTGCATATAAAAATGCATAGTGCTCCTAAATCTGTAGAACCCACTGAAGCAATTTTAGCAAAGCTATTACATACCATTGTCAGTAACATCTCTTATTTACTAAATTATCACTTTGTGTTTTTGTAAAAACGGGAAGATTTCCACCAAAAGAGCAGCAATCTAAAGATATTCCAAGTCAACTTTTACAAATAGTGTTTTTTCTTAAAACCAAGCTATGTCTTTGTGCAGGTGGCTGCTGTCATCTCCACTTTCATGGATGGCAAACAAGAACTTAAGGGCCTTGCTTGAGATTTTGGGGACGACAGCCCTAGCAGAGCTATATGAGAAAGGGTTGTAGCTCAGCTAATGGTCATTGGCTGCATTTGGACATCACAACAAATCACTTTTGTGGTGCGTGGTTCCCATTCTGGCTCCCATGCTTTCCTCCTCCTCCCCCAGCACAGCCGCTTTGGTTGAAATATGCCCAGTTCAAACCATGGTTTATAAAGCAGACTCATTTCAGCAAACCATAGTTACGGTACACTACAGTACAGTGGTGCCTCGCAAGACGAAATTAATCCGTTCCGCGAGTCTCTTCGTCTTGCGGTTTTTTCGTCTTGCGAAGCATGGCTATTAGCGGCTTAGCGGCTATTAACGGCTTAGCGGCTTTAAGAAAAAGGAAACAAACTCGCAAGAACTCGCAAGACGTTTCGTCTTGCCTTGCGAAGCAAGCCCATAGGGAAAATCGTCTAGCGAAGCGACGCAAAAACCGAAAAAACCTTTCGTCTTGCGCGTTTTTCGTTTTGCGAGGCATTCGTCTTGCGGGGCACCACTGTATAGGGTATTATTATTATTATTATTATTATTATTATTATTATTATTATTAGTGTCATTATTATTATTATTATTTGTACCCCGCCAATCTGACTGAGTTGTCCCAGCCACTCCGGGCAGCTTCCAGCATATATAAAAACATAATAAAACCTTAAAGCTTCCCTATACAGGGCTGCCTTCAGATATCTCCTAAATGTTATATAATTACTCATCTCCTTGACATCTGAAGGGAGGGCATTCTACAGGGTGGGCACCACTACTGAGAAGGCCCTCTTCATGGTTCCCTGTAGCTTTACTTCTTGCAATGTGGAACTGCCAAAAGGCCCTTGGTGTGTCCAGGCTGAACAATGGGGGTGGATATACTCCTTCAGATATACTGGGCCAAGGCCATTTAGGACTTTAAAGGGTCAGCACCAACACTTTGAATTGTGCTCAGAAACGTACTGGGAGCCAATATAGGTCTTTCAAGACCAGTGTTATGTGGTCTTGGCAGCCATTCCCAGTCACTAGTTTAGCTGCCACATTCTGGATTCATTGTAGTTTCTGAGTCACCTTCAAAGGTAGCCCCACTTGAAGCGCATTGCAGTAGTCCAAATGAGAGATGACCAGATAAATATGGTTATGTCCCTGGCTAATTGGGAATCAGAAGCAAATACTTACTGACTCTTTGTCACAGCTGCACTGGTGGTCAAGGCAGGAACATGGAACAGCAGAGAGAGGCTAGTCTTGCTCCCATCATGATAAATTATTGTTTATTGTGATGTCTGAATTACATACTGAGAGCAATCAGATGGTGTTGATGCATATGTGAGCTGAGCCTTGGAGCAACCTGGAGTTGATCTAGGTGATTCAACATGCTTTTCATAAGGGCCCAGTCTTGGGTATGACTTCACACTTGATGAACTAGTTCACAGTAGCTGTCATTTTTCTGTTGCAAATTTATATCCAGGTGGTGGTGTACTAATGAAGAGCAATTTATCAGGCATCTGAATTGAATAAGGATCCTTAAACTCGTAAAGGGGATAGCAGTGCTCATGGAGTGGTGGCAGAACTTAGTATGAGCTTGTCCCCACAAATGTGTAGGTCTTACACATAAGTAGCATGCCTGAGCTGGGCTGTGTATGCCGTAGAAACTTAATAGAAGATATGTGCGCCTCTTTCCTTTTTGGCACAGCATTCATCTCCTTAAGAACTATCTCTTAAGTAGCGTCACACCAAGCAATAAATAATAAGGTTTTTTTGGCAGGCACAAATGTTCTGAATAACCCATGGCAAAACAAGTAATCTTAAAGAGAAGTCTAATTTTGGAAAACAGAACATAAATTCACCGGGGGGGGGGGTGGACTACAAAACCAGCAGCCCTGACTTAAATGGCTGTTGGTTAAGTTGGAGGAAGTTTCTTAATACAAGGTTTTTTTTTAGGAAATTGCCATTCTGCAACCTTTTATAGAGGCAAACACTATTTTATATGGTACAAGATATTGACATTTATTGGGAGGATAATGCTCATTGCTGTTGTTTTAACTTTTGATAAGTGTATTTAGGGGGTTGCCTGTACTACAGTAGAGCCAGAAAAATATGAAACAATTCTAACAGAAGATGGTCGGGCCTGGTGGACTGAACCCCTAACTTTGGTATTATTTGTTTAGTTATTGAATTTCCTTCCTTTCAAAGGAGACCAGGGTAGCAATTTTTCTATTCATATGGCTTCAGGTACTACTGGCTCTTGGGCCAAAAGGCATGTTACAGTCATTGGTCAGAATCCCAGTGGTTGTGGTCTGATCCTGCACATGGAGCTTTCAGCTACCTCTTCAGTAGAAGCCTTCCTTCCCAAAGATTGAACAGCATTATTGGGTGGCACCCCATGAGGTGCAACAGCTTGTTGCCACAATGAAATATAATCACTGCTGGTATGTCGGGAGGACAGTTTGATCACAGCTATACTGTCAGGGGTCCTTTACCTTTTTTATATATAGAATATGTAGTCATACCTCTGTAGACATATCCCTCTGGATACTTAATCTTCGGGTTACAGCCGCAGCAAACCACGTGCACATACACAGATGCACTCAATTGCACCGTGTGCAGAAGCGCACCTCTACGTAATTTTCGGGGTGCGAACAGACCCCCAGAACGAATTAAGTTTGTATCCGGAGGGTCCACTGTATATAGAATACAGCCTATGTCCTGTGTCTGCAGCATCTGGATTTAAAGTTACCTTATACAGTGGTACCTCTGGTTAAGAACTTAATTTGTTCCAGAGGTACATTCTTAACCTGAAACTGTTCTTAACCTGAAGCACCACTTTAGCTAACGGGGCCTCCCGCTGCCGCCGCACCACCCCCGCCCAATTTCTGTTCTCATCCTGAAGAAAAGTTCTTAACCCAAAGTACTATTTCTGGGTTAGTGGAGTCTGTAACCTGAAGCGTCTGTAACCCGAGGTACCACTGTATTTTCCCTCCCTCCCCTCCCCAGTCTTAATCATTTTCGATTTAGGAAGATGGTTCTGATGTTGATGTAACAATTCTTTAACACGTTGGTGGCTTTAAAATATTTTTCCTTTTATGCATTAGTCAGCAGTCAGATTAGTGTGATGTCTTCCTTGAGCTTGCTTTCCAGGGAGATTTGTGCTGCAGGGTATGCCTGAAGCTAACTTGCTTGCTGCGCTTGGAACTGTGACATTTGGTCGGTTGTTCAGCTCTGTGGACCAAGGCTCTCCAGATAATTGCAGAAGAGCTCAAGGAAACAAGAACGCCGCTAAAAATGAATCCCCCTACCCTTTCTTATATATATATTTTAGGCAACTTTCAGTTTCTTGCCTTCATTTCACTGGAAATATAGCAAGCAATGAAGATGTAAAAGGTTCAGTATTAGGGTTGCCATACGTCCAGAATTTCTCAGACATAGCCAGAATACAGCTGTGTCTGGATGGAAATCGCTTAAATGTCTGGGAAAATCCGGACGTAAGGCAACCCATGTTGGCAGTGTTGTTTTTGGCAATTTCCCTTAAAAATAGCTCAAATTTTGCCAAAACCTTTGTGTCCAGATTTCTACTTTTTGAACTATGGGAACCCAACTCAGTATAGACATAACGTGGCCAAATCCCAAGCAAATAAGGAGGACGTGGTTCTTCCTCTTCCCTACACAGTTTCCTCTTACAGCTTTTGCTCTAAGAGTTCTGCAACTGAAGACAGCTGGCTTTTCAAGCTGAATGGCAGCCTCTTTCTTTGGTAGGAGAAAGAGCAGCAGGGAAATGGAAAGCAAAGTTCTGGCTCTGAGTGTGTTCTCTTATATGCACATGTACACTCCTTTAAACCTTACACATAATGCTGCTTGTCTTGGGCAGTTAAGTAAGCTGTCAGACTTGTTCCCCTGTTGGACATGTTCACACCCTTGCGCCTTTTTTTGAAAAAAAAAGTGGGAGGGGTGTTGCCCATTTGCTTGAACCCCATTCAGTGCTTTCACGTTCTCCTGTATGCACACACTTCTCAGAAAAGGGCAGAGGGAGCCAGAAGGAACGGTTGCCATTTGCATTCTGCTTTTTCCATAATGCAGTGCTGATGGCAACTGCCCTTTTGTCTATTCTCTGGCCTTAGAGCTACAGGAGTTAAACAGCCTGCAGAGGAAAAGAACACACTGGAGCCACTTTCAAAAGCAGTGCTAGGAAGACCCTTCTGTTTGCTCACCCAAAATAGTTCTGTTGAGAGCACCAGGGCAGCATCTGTGGGTGTTTATCATATTGGTGGGAAGTTGGCAACTTTGGGGTGGGGGGGGCACTGTGGAATTGGGAGCATGGCAGCAGACCCCGGAGTGCCAGAAAAGCGTATGAAGGGGTGGGGTGGGGGTGGAAAATGTGGGGTTTAAGCAACGCATGTAAGCAGAAAAATTGCTCCCCATCCTACCAAGGCTAATATGCCAGTATATGAAAATCCTTTTTACAATAACTTGATAAATCCACTTTTCCAGTAACTATTCACTTTCAAAAACCTATTTTGTGTAGCAAAGAGATAAAAGAGGTAGAAATATTTGAACGGCGTGGATCTTTGAGAATAACTTTATCTGGGTTGCCATGCAGTTCAGAGGAATTGATAATAGAAATGCATTTAGTGCTTTGGGCTGATTTTACTTTGAGTGACCTGATTTCACTTCATTTTAAAGTCTGTTTCATTCTGTTACACTAATTAAAATGCAGCTGTCAGCTTTAAGGATTTTGACTTTTATTTTTAGTTCTATGCAGCCTTTATGTCTCTGGGCTACTGCCAGAGGCTCTATCAAAGTAGTGGTAATTGTTCATTGGGCCAGATTCTCATCTTGCTCATGACAGTATCAATTGATAATGATCCTTCTCTCCCCACCCCCTGGTTTTCCCCAGTTGTCATATCATTATTACAAATGAAACTTTGGAATTTTATTCAGTATTTGCCTGGCGTGACCATTGCAGCTGGGAGTAAAACATGGATTTTGGGCACTCATATAGCTTCATTTTATCCGGCTTATGGATAAAATGAAGAACACCTAAAAACATAGAAAAAATAATAAGTAAAAAACAATTATGCAACTCCTCCCATTTGTCTCTGTTTGCCTGCTCTTTCCCAGAAACCAAAATGGTAGCTCCTTTGGTAACGGGTTGTCTTTTATGTTACATACTAGCCATATATTTACCAGAATTTTAGTCAGGAGATTTTCATGCTAACCAAAACCGATGAAAGTTGGAGTCCAGCGACATATGGAAGGCTAAAGTTCTTTAATTGATGTGTAAATTCTCAAATGTGTGCATATATTTACTTGTACATTTATTTTGTGGATTAATTCAGATAAATGTGTGTACTTTCAGTTTCTGAGTGATAAATGTTGCTTTCCAGTGCTACCTGTTACTTGGCTTACATGCTACTTATTCTTCTGCTAGTATTTTCTGCTTTGCTATTTGGAATTTGAATAAGAAATTTGGAATTTTTGCTAATTACAAGGGACACGGGTGGCGCTGTGGGTTAAACCACAGAGCCTAGGGCTTGCCAATTAGAAGGTCGGTGGTTCGAATCCCCGCAACGGGGTGAGCTGCTGTGGTTCGGTCCCTGCTCCTGCCAACCTAGCAGTCCGTGACTGGACCTAATGGTCAGGGGTCCCTTTACCTTTACCTTTACATGGATTCAAGTGGTTTAGAATTATCACTTGGCCTTGACTCTTTGCAAGTGTCAATAAAAACTCAAGCTGTCATTTGTCAGTGCGAAATGCCATTGCAGTTGAAGTCTTGGTTTTTATAAAATAGCTGTCAAATATTTTGTTAATAGTCCAGCATACAGATATTACTTGGAGAATGTTTGACATAATAATTAGCAGAGAAGAATTTTCAGCAGCAAAATTGTTGCCAGTCATCCTGAGAAAAGCCAGATAGAAAATTCTCAGCACTAATATTTGTAGACGATACAAATACAAAGGGCATAGAAAGCATTTAGACTCACTCTGGGTCAAACTTGACAGTTTGCTTGTAAATCCAGATGGTGAAATATACCCAGAGAAAGGTTAATTGTTGCTTGTACACTAAGGAGTACTTAGAAATGTCAGAGTATGCGAAAAGCTGAAATAAACATAGAAACCTTAAGTATGACATTGCTTAATCACATGCACGGGAAGATTAAATTCAGCTTACTAAATTAATTCTAACTAGACTCTTGCAGCTGAAACAGCTTCAAATAAAACTTGGAGATAGTTTTATGAAAATTTCTCAAATATATTTGTAGAACTGAAGGAACATAATTATTTCCTCTTGAAGTGGAAGTCCATGCTTACTGATGGTTCAGAGTTTACTTATTCACAATGAACAGTCTTGTGAACTTCAGTATTTTTTCTTTTTTCCACCCTTTTTTATTCCTCTTCTGGAAAGAAGAATTGACTAATGCAGGTCACACAACAAGCACTTCTTCATCCCAGTCGCTAGTCACAATCCACACAATTTTTGGTGTCAAATTGAAGGACAAAATTTCAGATCTGACTTGATACTTGGTTTTAACAAAGTTGGCAGTGCTTCAATTTAGGTAAATACCAATGCTTCAAATACGTAAATGAACAGGCTTACTGAGATTGCTTGCTTTTGCAGACAAACTCTTAACTATCAGAATGATCGTACTCAAAAAGAGTAGATAGAATGGGAATTCTGGCTTAATAATTATGAAAAGTATTGCATGGGGCAAACTTTGGTTAATGGCAATAACCATTGTTGCTGTTGAAGGTTCTGCTGTGCAATGCCAAGCCAATGATTCATAAGACTACTGCCATCCATGACTTGATTGTGGATGGAGGACTTGACCTGACATGTGTAACAGAGATTTGGTTGGATGAAGCAGATGGGCCTGTCCTTGCCACTGCTTGTCCACCAGGTTTCTCTTACGCACAGCAACCCAGGCCTTGTGGGCTGGGAGGGGGAGTTGCAGTGATTTTTAGGAAGTCATTAGTTTGCACCAGGCATCCAATTAGGAAGACCCAGTTCTCTGAGTGCATGTTCTGGAAGTTGGGCAATAGGGGCAGTACAGGATTCCTTTTGGTGTACCGACCTCCCCGCTGCACCAAGGATTCCCTGCCCGAGCTGCTTCAGGTTGTGATGGATGTTCTCCTAGAGACACCTAGTTTGGTTGTCCTAGGGGATTTTAACATCCACGCCGACACAACCTTACAAGGGCCGCTCAGGACTTCGTGGAAAGCATGGCCTCCATGGGGCTGTCCCTGAATAAGTCTGGCCCAACTCATAGCCACAGACATGCCTTAGACCTGGTGTTCACCTCTTATGGATGTTGGTGATCTAACATTAAGTAAAAGCAAAACTAAAGAAGTTCCATGGTCAGATCACTTCCTGGTGCAACTGGACTTCTGCGCGACCCTTCCCCACTGCAAGGAGGTGGGACCGATTCAGATGGTCCGCCCCCGCCACTTAATGGATCCAAATGGTTTCCAGAGAGTGGTAGGGGATGTTTTATCCCATGTTGATGGCCTTTCAGCTGATTCCCTGGTGGCCCACTGGAATGTGGAGTTAACCAGGGCTATTGACTGTTTGGCTCCGAAGTGCCCTCTCCGATTGCATGGAGCCCAGACAGCCCCATGGTTTTCCACGGATCTGAGGGCAATGAAACAATCGCTGAGACGGCTAGAGTGCCGGTGGCGGATAACTCATTCTGAATCTGACCGGACACAGATTAGCGCTCAATGTTGAGCCTACCAAGTGGTGATAGCGACTATTGCATCTGCGGAAAACAGAAGCAGGAGACTCTTTCAGGTGGTTCGCAATTTAGCGGAACTGTTTTGGGGGGCAGGTGTGGAGGACTCCCTGAGTAATTGTGCCCCTGAAGGACCAGGTGCGCAGCCTGGGAGTCATTTTGGACTCACAGCTGTCCATGGAGGCACAGGTCCATTCTGTGTCCAGGGCAGCTGTTTACCAGCTCCATCTGGTACGCAGGCTGAGACCCTATCTTCCTGCGGACTGTCTCGCCAGTGTGGTGCATGCTCTGGTTATCTCTCGCTTGGACTACTGCAATGTGCTGTTTGTGGGGCTACCTTTGAAGGTGACCCAGAAACTACAACTAATCCAGAATGCAGCAGCTAGACTGGTGACTGGGAGCGGCCGCCAATACCACATAGGCTCCCAGTACGTTTCCAAGCACAATTCAAAGTGTAGGTGCTGACCTTTAAAGCCCTAAACGGCCTGGTCCAGTATATCTGAAGGAGCATCTCCACCCCCATTGTTCTACCTGGATACTGAGGTCCAGCGGCAAGGGCCTTCTGGCGGTTCCCTCACTGCGAGAAGCCAAGTTACAGGGAACCGGACAGAGGGCCTTCTCGGTAGTGGCACCCGCCCTGTGGAACACCCTTCCACCAGATGTCAAAGGGAACAACAACTACCAGAGCTTTAGAAGACATCTGAACGCAGCCCTGTTTAGGGAAGCTTTTAATGTTTGATGGATTACTGTATTTTACTATTTTGTTGGAAGCCGCCCAGAGTGGCTGGGGAAGCCCTGCCAAATGGGTGGGGTATAAATAATAAATTATTATGATGATGATATATCAATCTAGAACAAGTTAAGATGCTCTGCTGGCCTGGAGGTCCCCATTTCACCTCTCAAAAGTGTAGATGAGTGAAAGAATTGCTGCGCTTCATGGAAGCGTAGAATTGTAGAGAATTGTAGAGACAGGGACCCCAAGGGCCCTCTATTCCAACCCCTTACAATGCAGGAATCACAACACGGGGAAGCCCTGTTGTGGTGAGGGGCTGAGCCACACTCGGATTCACTGGATTACAGCAGGCCTTATTGCTAAGCCTGCTCCAGGCTGGCATAGCTCACAGCAGACCTTTGCCTGCCCACACCTTCTGCTGTGAGCAACACCACCCTACCTGTCACAGGTTTGGATTTCTCTGTCAGTTGTGGGGGGGATATTGGTTTCAACAGAATGTCAGTGCAACTGACTTTCACTGGATGCGCACCATCACATTTATGAAGATGTAACTCACCTTGCTGCATGAAGTTGTACATCTTCTGGTTCATCCAATCTTATAGGTGACTTTGCTTGGCCTACAGAATGTCTTCGTGGTCTGTGAAATGGAAAGTTAACACATAGGTGGTATTCTGGTGGTATTGTGGTCCTGCCCTTCAAACAATAACTGACTAACAACGCATTTGCTCTAGGAGCATTTAGGCTATCAACGCTGAGTCCCAGATGAATTCATTTTTAGTGAATTATTATTCTGAACAGTGATGCCACGGAAGCCACCTTCTCAGGTTGGAAAATTGGCAATTCTTCTAAATTTACTTACTTCTCTTCCTAATTTCACTGAAGCCAATAGATGCTGTATTCAGAATAGATTAGGCAGGTCATCATTCTTTCATTAGACTTTGAATTTTGAATAGCAGAGCGATAATTTTGCAACCCAATAGGAATAAAGGGGTTTCTCAAGGGACACATTACAACCCTCTTATATATACATTAGTTGTGTCATTTGTTTAATTGATTTAGTATTTTCTTCCCTAAATATATTTTTTCTGTTCTTTTGCAGCTCTATGCAGGGGCAATTCTTGAAGTGTGTGGATGAAAATTGGGGAGGTTCCCTCAAGTTCAGGGTAAGTGAATTTGTAATTTGTCCTTTTAGTTATTTAAGAATGATCACCTAAAGGAAGACCTCATTGCACCTGAATTTTTTGCATGGATCCTGAAGCAAAACCCTGTCCTATTGTGAATATACACAGATATGGCAACTTACTTTTGTGTGAAACGTATGAACTCCAAGTAATAGGAAAGGGCAGTGGAAAACACATGTCAGATTTTTTTCCCCCTAGGTGAAGTAAAAATTGAGCTGCTAATTTTTTTAAAGTAGTTTCTGAAGGTACTTTTCTCTGTTGTTTTCATTAGCCTTGTTTTTGAGCACTTGAGTACATTTTTAACAGACAAGTCATGTGAATGCAAAATGTCACATTCACTTCCTACATTTGGGACTTCATTAACCTTTTTGAACTGAATAAAGCCAGTCATTTTATGACTCTTCTGACTGGCAGATGTCTTTTTTTCCTGATGGAAGAAGTGGGTGAGATCTTGCTCATCATACGTGGAGGATAGAAACAGAAGCAGAGGAAGGAGTGAGGGTGGCAGTCCAAGGCCACCGGATTTCCCCCTTTTGTCACAAGTTTTTTCTGTGTGTGCATTATTCACAATTCTTTAAAATACCCACATGTGCATAGCCATGCTTGAAAAGAGAATCTTAATTGGAGCAGCTTTAAATTCTATTCTGCCAACTGACCCATCATCTGTGATTGATAGGTAGTGGCTTTCCTTTTTTTATTTATCAAGCATTTATTTAAAGCAGTGTTTCCCAAACTTGGGTTTCCATGGGGTTTTTTGGAGTACAGTTCCCATCACCCCTGACCACTGGTCCTGCTGGCTAGAGATGATGGGAGTTGTAGTCCAAAAAGTTTGGGAAACACTGATTTAAAGCATTTTTATTCTGCTCTTTGCTGCTTAAAAAAATCAGTAGTAAGATCGTGACCAAGCTCACACTCTAAAAGGCATAATGCACAAGGAGAAATGGGGGGGGGGGAGAGCAATCCTTTGTGCAACTTCTTAAAGTTACAGTTATAACTGCACTTCCTCTCGTCCCCCACAGCTTTATTATCGAAGCCAAGGTGCTCCTGGAGGTTGCACCCTCCTGGAAGGTCAGCCTTGCCCCATAGCAGCTAGGCTTGAAAAGAGCCTAATTGCAGCTGGCTCTGCCTCTCCCCCCCCCCAAAAAAAATGCCCCCTCTAAAAGCAGCCTCTTGGTGAAGAGGAGGTGCTGGTGTCTCCTCCCACCCTTGTTCCTGATGTAGACCTTTCCTGGTGGGTACGTGGGTACCGGTTTGTGGCTCACCTAAGGTGCCAGAATGTCTGGGGCGAGCCCTGAGGCCACCCTGTTGGTGCTTCCCCACCCCACTATATAGTCTTGGGCATGCCTCATCCTTTGAACGCAAAAGGCCATGGACTGAACCTGGGACCTTTTGTGTGCAAAGAACATGTTCTGCTGGCCTACAGCCCTTTCCCAGATGGCTCTAGTAGCTCCTTAAACTAAGCCTCATTCAGCCCTTTCTTTGTATGAAGTGGCTTGTAAGACCTGTCTTCACCCTGAGGGGTTCTTCGGCATTTTTTTTGTGGAGCTAACCCCCCGCTTTTCTTTCTATGGGGATGCAGACCATTCCTGCATTCTGCACACCTGTACAAAAATCTTCTTGCATCTCAGCTCTTCCTGTTTGTATAATTTAAGCCACATTTGTAGCTTGTAGGGGGACCAAGCAGCTGCGTTTGCCCTATCCTTTCATAGCCAGGTTGCCAGGAATTTGAGATTACACAGTGGAAGTGCTGCTTGTCAAGCTGCAGCTGCACCTCTTTGCACATTGCAGTTGGTTTTAACCAGTCCTTTTCTTCTTTAAAAAATGTTTAGGGGTACTCTCATTTTCCTACTAATATTGAAATACTGCCCCTCAATGAAGCCAAATTCAGATTCACAGAGTGTTTAGGGGTATGTGTACCCCCAGAAAAATGCAGTGGTTTTAACTGATGGTGAAAGATGGATAATAATTATGTTGTTATTTATGGAATTTCTTATTTTAATGCTGATTCTTTTCTGGGGTGGTTTCCTTGCTCTTCTTTCATATGCACACACTCTCGGGGCTAACAAATAGAACTTTAGCGGATAGGTTTTCATCTTGCATCAGTTTTTTCTCTGAGCTTTTGAAGCTCACTCATCCTCGGAAAGCTTCCCATGTTGAGAATATCTCATCAGAAAATGAAACTGTAGCAGGTTGTCTGCAGGGTGTTTTTTTTAACCAGAAGATGTCTCAATTCATTTTTCACTAGATTTAGAAAGCTGCCAGTGCTACAATATGTCTGATAGTTTAAGTTGACATCAAACATAGCAAAGCTGGTGTTAGATTTCCCCCCGCTACCCTCCTGCTTCATTTTGTTCTCCGCATAGTGTGATCTGTTCTGTCTAACATCATTGCACCACTGAAACAGAAATGTGTCAACAAAGAGGTGTGCACAACTGCTAGAAACACTAGATGTTTTTAGGCCAACATTTGACCAAGCGACTTGCAGCTCACCTGGACAACTTAACAGTGGGGCTCAGGCGAGCAGCTGAGGGACGTGTTCATCCGGCAGCTGCCATAGTGCAGAGCTTTGCAGCTACTGCATAGCTGTCAACTTTCCCCTTTTCTTGCGAGGAGTACTATTCGGAATAAGGGAATTTCCCTTTAAAAAAAAGGGAAAGGTTGCCCGCTATGATCTATTGTCATACAAGAGACATATAGGGAGAAAGAGCAAACTCCCATTGTTCTGGGCGCATTTTGCAACAGGGAATTTCATTAGCACGAGCCGTTTCTGAGCGCTGGGCGCAGTACTGCGCCTAAGATTTCTGATTAAAACTGCAGAGTGGAAGGAAAGGAGGACCTTTTTCTGCCTCCCCACTTCCAGCTACTCTCTGAAGAGCGGAGAAGAGACCCTCTTAAGAATATTAAGGGGGTGGGCAGGAGAAGGACTAGACCCTGTGAAAAATGAACATAAGATTTTAGCTGCAGCTCATTCATTTTCAGCTTTGCATTCTCGCTATAAAAAAGTGCGCCCAGACATTCCATTGTTGCACCCATAACCTGAGCTTAAGGTGCCATTTAGCTCCTAGCTTTCATATCTCCATTTCTAACACTGCACATATGCAGGGACAGGAGATAGGGAAGGGCAAATTAAACAGGAATGTGGGACCCTGTTTTTCCATCGCACCCTTTTTTAAAAAAAATAAAAATGAAAGCCTAACGATTAGTCCAGAGTGTAGTACGACTGTTTGCAATCTTTCTCCCCGGGGTGGGTCACAGCAGTTCAAAGCACAACATTAAAAACAGTTTTTATTTATTTGAAATGCTGGTTGTTTCTGCCTAGTTGCATCTGACATGTGCCTTCTTCAGGTGAGTGAAATAACTCTGGTGGGCGCAAGGGGACACAGAATGGGAAGCAAAATGTCATGTGCACATTTAACAACATTTGCTCCCTGGTAGAACAAGTATTCACTAGAGCTTAGACCTCTCGCTGCAGTTTAGCTTTGGTGATCTGTGTATATTAAAAGTCTACCAGCACATCTGGGGTGCCACAAAATAAACCCAGGAAAAGGGTTGTTCAATAAGTGTCTGGTTCTTGTTCCTGCAGATGCTGTCTATATGTGACACAAGTGGGTATTGCAAGTCTGGCCCTACCATAGGATACAAGAAGGCAGCTGCCTTGGGCAGCGGCTGTGAAGGGGCTGGGAGTTGTGCCAAAATTGTGTCATTGTGTCCTTTGCCTCAAGCAGCAAAATGTCTTGAGCCAGCCCTCTGTATTGCCATGACTTGTTCCTGTCAGGCAAGAGCAGAGGGCATAACAGGCTCTACAATTCCTTTCTGCAATATGGTAGATTTTAGACTACAATTATACATATTTCTGTGTTTCATCTCGACTTTGAATCTTGTTTATAAGGCATGAGAAGAAATGCTCATTCTGTTTAGAATAACGCTCTCTCTTTGCCTCCACATTCTAGCTTTCGTCAGGAGTGACAAGCCCAAACTGTTCAGGGGACTGCAGATCAAGGTTTGTACTAGTTTCTGTTTTTTTTAATATGAATTTAAACCTATCAAATGTTACCTTAGTATTGGAGAAAGATGTGAATTGTGCATCTGATGGGTGGAAATTTTCAGTGGAAGGGGACAGCTCAGTTGGCAGAGCAGGAGACGCTTAATCTCAGGGTTGTGGGTTCAAGTCCCACCTTGGGCGAAAAGATTCCTGCATTGCAGAGGGTTGGACTAGAATGAGCCTTGCGGTCCCTTCCAATGCTACAGTTCTGTGATCTGTAAATAACTGATTTAGCTTAGTATGGGGAGCACAACAATACTGAGTTTGTTCATCAGCCCTGAGTGCATTTTGTCTTTTAAAATAATAGCTATGCTGCTGGCAATTCATTCCGTCTGGAATCAAAGTCTTGCATACACTAGTCATAGTTTCAGAAAATCACCCTACATAGCCATACATTCAGAATGTATATCCGACCACAGCAGTTTATTCAGCCTGGAACTTATACTTGAACAATAGCAATAATTCTGAGTTACTTTTGGAAGCAAGAAAGTGAAGGTTGAGCTTGCCAGATGTGTTGAATCCAGGCAGACAGTAACTTTGGATTTCTTTCCTCTGCAGTACGTACGTGGTTCTGACCCCGTACTGAAGCTCTTGGATGACGGTGGGAACATTGCTGAAGAACTGAGTATTCTCAAATGGAATACAGACAGCGTAGAAGAATTCTTAAATGAAAAGCTAGAGCGCCTCTAAAACAAAACAAAAAAATCTTGATTATTATGTTTTGGGTTTTTTTTAAAGTTTTTATTTCTCACATCATTTTTCATCATGGTAATCTTCTCAGACAAAGTGTGATAAACCCCGGAAATCATTCCAGCTTCTGCATTAATTTCAGAGCCATCCCATACTGTGTGGTGCTCAACATCTTTTAATTAGGAGCTGAAAGCTTCAAGCACAGCACATTTGACAAATTGGCAGGCTGAACAAATGGCCTGTCCTGGTACATTTCAACTCATCTTAGTGGATGGATATCATTAATGAAATGCTTTGAGACAAATGTAATGCAAATACTGAAATTTGTAATAATTGGGTCATTTATTTTTACTGGCAAAGCTTTATTTGTCAGCTCCCAATAATTGAGATGATTACTCTGCTTTTTTAATTTTTTTAATACACTGCCACTCTTTGTACAGCCATGGGAAGTTGGAGCCAAATAATATGTTCTCTGCCTCCCAAAGAGACATCGGTTAGCATCTTTGCATTTTGTATTTCCCAGCTGTCCTTTTTATAGAACCGTTATTTGCAATACTCATAATGAATGCCTGCTCTGGAAGAAGAAGAAAAAAATCATTTGTAGTCTTGCTCTGACGGTGGAACTCGTGATCTGCAGTGACTGAAGAATGCTAGGGGAATGCACTTTAATGATGACTGCATCTAAAACCTCTAACAAAAGGCATGTGTAGGTCTGAGGTCAGGTGCACTTTCTTGGCACAGTTTAACCTTCATTCAACAGACATGAGTTCCCTGGAGGGGAAAAAGTTGGAGAGGGCAATAAAATCTGTATCACAAAATCTGTATCGAATGTCTCATTCTTCAAAACATTTTGCCTGAATGCACTTAAAGGTAACTGTTTCGCTATAGGCCAGTTTATCGAATGATTTTTATCTTGCACAACTGGGATATCTGTCAAAACGGAATGATAGCTTAAGTATAGAATCAGTTTTTAGTCGGTGATTGTACAGATTCAACAGCTTGCCCTGATGATGGCACCATGCAGTCAGGGTTGCTGGGCTGCAAGTGTTTTAAGTTCTACTGTTTCAGGTCTCTTAAATATTGTACCCAGTGTTAGAAATGGAGATAGGAAAGTGAGGAGCTAAATGGCACCTTAAACCGAGGTTGTGGGCACAACAATGAAATGTCCAGGCGCACTTTTTTATAACAAAAATACAAGGCTGAAAATGAATGAACAGTGGCTAAAATATTATGTTCATTTTTCACAGAGTCTAGTCCTTCCCCTGCCCACCTCCCTAATATTCTTAAGAGGGTCTCATCTCCAGTCTTCAGAGAGGGGCTGGAAGTGAGGAGGCAGAAAAAGGTCCTCCTTTCCTTCCACTCTGCAGTTTTAATCAGAAATCTTAGGCGCAGCACTGTGCCCAGAGCTCAGAAACAGCTCACGCTAATGAAATTCCCTGCCGCAAAATGCGCCCAGAACAAAGGGAGTTTCGAACACTGGTTGTTCTGAAAAAAACAGGCAACAAACACAGACTCCACAGTACCTAAAGGAGACTCCATTGCAAAATTGCTTCTCAAGTGTTGGTTTGAAGTGCTTTCAGTTGCTCGAATGGCTAAAATATGCCAGCAGCTCTTTCATACATCTTCTTTAAGAGCGTAAGGTGGCTGTGTTGTTTTTTAAAAAAACAAAAATACTTAAAAGGTGTGAATGCAAGAAACATACATCATATATTTGGCAGCTAAGAGGGGCTAGATCTCTGTGCAGAACTGCTATGTACCTAAATAGGTGCAGGGAGAAAGCAGGAGTGAGTACACACTGAGTGGGAATCTGCTTTTGTGCCATAAATATGTTGGAGGGTGTTTAAAGCCCAAAACAGATGGTCAGTACAAAAGATTTCCACTTGAACAATGGACACACCCACCCTCAACACACACATCCCTAAATCTGTTCTAGGTGTTCCCCCAACCCTCTAGAGAAGATTTTGGGGAGGAGGCGGAGCACAAACCCAAAAGAGGAGAGAGAAGTTCTAGTGTGCCATCTTTGCATTTATGGAACATATTAGTTGGATTCCACCCTTGGACTGTAGAGTTATAGGAAGCTGAAGGCCTTGCCCAGGAGCAAGAGCTGATGCCTATAGGAAGTCCACAATCAGAGTATGAAGGCAATAGTTGTTCCTCAGTGACTGGTTTTCAGGAGTGTGCTCTGTCCTGCTTTATCCCATGGGCTCGGAAGAGCTTTTATCCTATTTTCCAAAAGTTCTGTCCTCAAGGGTTACACAATCTAAGGCTATTAGAATAGTTCAGAACAGCAAGACCCATGGGAGTGGGATTTCAGGGGAACAAGTTGCCTGTCATGGGAAGACACTTGAGAACGTTCCACGGTGTTGGGCTTAGAAACCCTTTTCTGCAGTACATGGAACTTTGGGGTTGCTCCAACACATGCCGGTCAGGGACAATGTACCGTATTTACTCTGAGTCTAATGCAGCATTGAATCTATAACATGCACCTCAGTTTTCAGAACCTTGAAACCCAAACAAGTATTTGCTGGCAAATGTGTCATCGAATCCAATGCGCACCTTGATTTTTGCAAAAATGCTGAGCATTAGATTCAAGTAAATATGGTATGTGTCCATGTTTGCCCTCCACAGGTTTAGAACAGTCTTAAAGCAGGCATGGCCAAACTTGGCCCTCCAGATGATTTGAGACTACAATTCCCAGCATCCCTGACCACTGGTCCTGCTAGTTAGGCATGATGGGAGTTGTAGTCCCAAAACAGCTGGAGGGCCAAGTTTGGCCATGCCTGGACTCTAAAGGATAACTTTTCAATGTCAAATAAAGCAATTCTGCCAGTAAGATATGTATGGGTCAAGGAGAAATTAATAAATTCAGCATTTTTATTATCCATGAATTACTGTTCTGGTCTAGACTTCTTGCATATCCAATTAACTCTCACAGGCTATCCCGGTCCTTTCCCCCTCCCTTTAATGAAAACTTTGCAAAACTAAACTTTCCTGGAAATGGCCAATGTCTGAACGAGTGTTTAATACTGCTGATTACCCCCATTGGCACTTAATAGTGTACCACATTTGCATGGAAATATGTGAAGGTGGCCAGTATTTTTCTGTCAATCCCCGAAAATATACTTTTCTAAATAACAAAGAGTTCAATACATGTATAGGGTTTTTTTGTTATTTTTATAAGAATAAACTTCTTCCTTTCAATTCCAATTACATCATTTGCTCATGCGTATCTTCAGTTACTAGGCCTGCCGACTGCAATGCACACATTTCAAAGGAAGCCAACAAAAGAAAAATGTGAAATATTTAAGCATTAGGGAAAGGAACTGATAGTAAAGTAAAACAAACAACAACAAACTACAGCATTAATTTGTGAAAACTGTACACAATTTTGTTCAAAGCCTGAGTGGCACATTATTACCATCACATGCAATTTAAACCACACATTTCCCTTTGGATCAATGTGTCCTGCCCAACACATTTGTTAGTTCTAAGCAGCGTGTGAAAATTGTGGCTATTTAGCTGCAGAATTTAGCTGGTCATGGTTTCGCTGAAAACCCATCCAAATCACATCCAAGCGGTGCCAAACACCAGCAAAAGGCCCCCTGCAATGTTTGGTGGCAGAAACCCCATGTTTCACTGTGGCCCAAAAAATGAGCCTTTGGGACCTAAATTTCATCTTGGGATCTGAATAGGATCACCTTTTTAAAAAATACTTTAAAGTGGGTCTTTTCATATACCCATATACCCGCATTCAGGAAATGCCTGAAATTACACTCTGAAGTCTTGTTTATTCTGTTATATTTTACTTCAAAAAGACCCATTTATCCTAAATACAACCCAATAAGGCATTTTTAAACATTTTTTAAAAAATGTGATCCCATTGAGATCCCATGATTAAATTTTGCAAGTAGCTCTTAGAAATATTAAATAAATACATTTTGGGGGATTTTTAAATCATATTGATTTTTAACCACTTTTTAAATTTTCCCATTTTGTAACTTAAATTTAAAGTAAGTCCATCATGTGACATATCATAATAAAGCCCATGAAGTTCTGAAGAGATTGGTGGTCTTAGTTTTGGCATATCTCAATTCTGAGCTGAGCTCTTAAGGTTTATGTGTAGTCTGGCAAGGCCAAAATTGTCATTTAAAAAATAATAATTCAAACCCTCATAACTCACAAACAGGATAAGATTTTAAAAATTAACATTTCAGATTTAAACTTAGTTTTGATCATTCAACAAGTGTACAAAATATTAAGAAAATTGGATGACATGAGGTAAAAAAGTTTAATCACTTGATATGGAATGACCCAATGGATGGGCACAAACTGGACGCAACTCTTAATAGACTGTGTCATGTCTATGTAAAAATGCATCTGTTTTGTCTGTAAGGTACCACATGGCTCTATATTGCTTTGGACTGTTGTTTATAACCCAGAGCACAATGCAAAAAGCTCCTTAGGCTTATGTCTCCAATTATCATGGTGTCAGTAATTGGTTTCATTCAGGAAATTTGCTCAATTCTTTCAGCAATGAAGCGCCAAAGATTTGCGGTTTCGTTTCTGCTCCTAGCAGAACAGGGAAGTCGCCTTTGAGGTACAGTGGTACCTCAGGTTAAGTACTTAATTCATTCCAGAAGTCCATACTTAACCTGAAACTGTTCTTAACCTGAAGCACCACTTTAGCTAATGGGACCTGCTGCTGCTGCTGCCGCGCTGCCAGAGCACGATTTCTGTTCTGATCCTGAAGCAAAGTTCTTAACCCGAGGTAATATTTCTGGGTTAGCGGAGTCTGTAACCTGAAGCGTAGGTAACCTGAGGTACCACTGTACCCCTGAGGTACCCCATACCCAGGTATGGGGATTTGCCTCCAAAGTTAAAAATCCTTGAGAGCATTAAACAAAGCCACACACGCAGAAATGTACGTCTGCCATTACTAACCAGGTGTCCAAGCCCCACACGCGAGTATCTGCACTTGCGCTGCCTCCCTGAGAGACGCTTTCGAACTTAACACACAAAGTCTCACTAATGCTCTCATTACACGAACTGCATTAGTCACAGAGCGTCAGGTTTTATGGCTCTTCATTCCCCCAAACCCATGGCCTCTGTTTGTGGGCTCACAGGTTGGTCCACCCGATACTCTCAACACGCTGCTAATGCTTTACCGTTTTTCATGAGGGGAATTACCTTAATGGTGTGCGAGGATCTCGGCTGCGCAGCTGCATCTGTCATAAATGCCAGGGAGCCCCCTTTGTTGTTACTGAAAAGCCCTTAAAGGATTTTAGGCTTTTCATCTCTGCTAGGAATTGCTCAGACAGAGGTTCCCAGCAGTCAGAAAAAACTTATTTGTGTACGCAACAACGGACAATTTAGCCCAAAAATGGAAAGTGGGAGAGGTCCCTAGTATGGAAGATTGGCAATTTAAGATGATAGAATATAGGGCTGCCATATTTTAAAGAGCAGAAAAGAAGATGCTGTGATTTTAAATACCCTACTATATGTAGGCTATAGAAACTGATATACAGTGGTACCTCAGGTTAAGAACTTAATTCGTTCTGGAGGTCCGTTCTTAACCTGAAACTGTTCTTAACCTGAGGTACCACTTTAGCTAACGGGGCCTCCCACTGCCGCCACGCGATGTCCGTTCTCATCCTGAAGCAAAGTTCTTAACCCGAGGTCCTATTCTGGGTTAGCAGAGTCTGTAACCTGAAGCGTCTGTAACCTGAGGTACCACTGTATTGCTAAGGGGGGCAGGAGAAGAGAAGAGGAAAGCAAGACTTCAGCCGCCAGTTATGTCTGTGTCTCATCCAGAAAGTATAACCAGAGACATTTTGGCAAATTTGAAATATCCACCCGGACAGAAAATTTACTCCTGAAAAAGAGGACATATCCTGGAAAAAGAGGACATATGGCAACCCAATTAAGAATATGCAGAATCAGCAGGTCTTACAAGTAGAGTAAGAGGACAAGGAGAACAGATAGAGTCATACCTTGGAAGTCAAATGGAATCCGTTCCAAATCATGGCTCCTGGTTCACTGCAGGAAACTGTCAGACGTTCAGCTTCCAAAAATAGTTTACAAACCGGAACAGTCACTTCCGGGTTTTCAACATTCATGAGCCAAAACATTCGGGAACTAAGCTGTTTGAAAACCAAAGTACGACTGTATTTTAAAAGGAATGGGATTTTGTCGTCGAGTATTTTGAAAATAATTGTGCAGAGTTAAAAATGCTGGCAGTATTAAAGTAATTCAATAGTATAACATATTGTGAACTGGTGTAAGATAGGAAAATTAAATGAGATGGATATATTAAAATATGCAGGAATGGTCAAATGAAACTTGGAAGGGGAAGGAGGGAAGTCAGTGAATGTATGGTAGAATAAAAGATGTTTAATTTGAAGTGTAAAATTTGAAAATTTAACAAACATTATTATTAAAAATAAATAAAAGATTTTAGGCTTTAAGATTACATCCCTCAGAAAATGCATTAGAAGGCTGCCTGGAGCCGCTAACAGGCCTGTTTTGCTAGAGGGGACAGGAAAGTGCTGCTCATCAGCCATCTTGATTTCACCTGGGCTCCCATGTTCTGAGGTAAATTTGAAAGGGCGTTTGCTGTTGAGGTTGGCCACATTGTTGTGATGGAGTAGCAGGCCCACAGGCAAAGATCTAGCAGGCTTTTCACAACTGGGGAACCTGTGGCCCTTCAGATGTTTTTGGGCTCCAACTCCCATCAGCCCCAGCCAGCCATGGTCTGTGAGGGGTATGGGAATTGGAATTCAGCATAATCTTGGAAAGCTTTAAACGAAACTCAATAAAAAGAAATTAAAAAAAAAAAAAAGGAAAGCCACAGGTCCTCCAACCCTACTTTATTGACATCTGGAATAAGCTGCAGCAAGCAAACTTCAGGATTCCAACAAATGCCAACTCTGAGGCACCCATAACATGTCTTCCCCTCCTTTAGTTAGCACAGTCCTTCAACTGAGGAGCAGGCAATATTTTGCAGGGCTGTCTCTGTATTTTGTGGGCAAGTGTGAAAATCCCAGGCAACTCTACTTCCACAAGCGCTATGGGCCAGGGGGAATTATCGCTTCCTTCGTAACAGGAATGTCAACTCCAGATTGCTCTGGAGATGCTTCTGATGGTGTGTCGTTGCCATCGAGTCGTTCTGCGAGGAACGCCTTTTCTCAATCCATCAGCCTGAACTACGGCGGGCCCCCGGCCCCCCAGCAGACATAACAAGCGTAAAGCTATAGCTTTGGACACGGTGTGCTAGAATCTCAAAGAAACTGTAAATCAAGGCAGGACTTTTGTTTCTTAATCCTCCTTTCGGTGCAAAGTGGTGGGATTTCCTGTAGAGAAAAACAGCAGCTGCTAGCGGCATTTGAACAGGCGAGCCGGTGCCAAGGAGCAAAGCTGTTCTCCAGTTGCTGCGCGTTTCTCGGACAAAGGATCGATCCTGCCATCAGAGCCACAGTAAATGTTTCCATTAACTCCGGAATGTTAAGCTACCCGTTTCACTCGAAACCAAGTCAGGGCCCTCACAACTCCCATGTCAGTCACAATGTGTGTGTACAGGATGGATGCTGTACGGCAACAATATGGCTAGAGGCGAACCAGTTGTCAAGTGTCAAAATGGCTTGGACTCTGTTCTAAAACTTAGGGCTTGCCATACGTTCGGATTTTGCCAGACACAACCAGGCTGGGATTTGGACAGCAGAAAGGCGTCCGGGCAGATATTTGCTGAATCGGCAAAACATCCGGCAAAACCTAAATGTATGGCATGGGGAAGGGGAATTTTTTATTTTAAAAAATCCATTTAAATGACAAAAAGAGCCCCAAACTTAGTATTTTTTTGGAGTGAATAAATGTTTTGTTTGTTTGTTTGTTTGTTTGTTTGTTTGTTTTGCTCAACAACTGTGAGCAAAAAAGAAGAAGAAGAAAAGCTCAACAACTTTTCCTTTCGGATTTTCACTGTTTGAAATATGGCAACCCTAGATAATTGAAAAACAATATTATAGAAATTCAATGTTTTTTGTGTGAATTGGGAAAAGAGCACTATTACTCGATTCCAGTGACAGAACACCTTGATGGTCCAGCTCTCAGAACTCCAATATTCTATGGGAACATACTTTGGGAAGCACTGGTCTCTACTGAGCGGCAGCGGCTTCCCTGGGTTTCAGGCAGGGTTCTCTTCCAGCCCTGCCTGGAGATGCTATGGATGAAACCTGGGGGCTTCTGCATTAAACCAAGCTATTCTGCTTCTAGGGACACGGGTGGCACTGTGGGTTAAACCATAGAGCCTAGGGCTTACCGGTTGGAAGGTTGGTGGTTCGAATCCCCGCAACGGGGTGAGCTCCCGTTGCTCAGTCCCTGCTCCTGCCAACTTAGCAGTTTGAAAGCACGTCAAAGTGCAAGTAGATAAATAGGTACCATTCCGGCGGGAAGGTAAACGGCATTTAAGTGCTCTGCTCTGGTTCACCAGAAGCGGCTTAGTCATGCTGGCCACATGACCCAGAAGCTGTATGCCGGCTCCCTCGGCCAGTAAAGCGAGATGAGCGCCGCAACCCCAGAGTTGTTTGCGACTAGACTTAACTATCAGGGGTCCTTTCCCTTTTTATTCTGCTTCTACAATGAGAGCCTCTTCATTCAGTACTGCTCCGCAGGAGAATTAGAGAGTCAGCCCAATATTTTTGGATGCTGTGGGAAGGGTATCAAAAGTGCGGCTCAGCACAATAGTCATCTCTTGAATATCACCGCCTTACATGGCTAAGTCTGCAGGATCAGATTCTGGTTGGGTTGTGAAGTTGCTTTAGCGGGGAGGTTGCCTTGAGTCTGAACAAATAAAGAGACTTCTTATGAGTTGTTTGCCAAGTCTCCTTAGTGGAGGGCCAGAACACTTTAGAATTTGATCCTTCATATGCTGGATTTTTACTACATCTCTTGTTACACTCAGTCCTTGGCCTGACCTTCTCTAAGTCTGCCACTGCCCAAACCTCATCTTCCTACCATTTCTTCATTGCTATCATATCCTTTTTACGTTCCCCAAATACTTGAGGCACTTTTAAGGTCACCTCTGTGCAGCATTGCACTTCTTTCAACTCGTGCTGTAGATAGCCTGTTCCTGAAGTCCATGTTGCAAGCTGCATTGTTGCTTGCCTTTTCCAGGGATGCCTCTCTCATTTTCTCACTTCCAAGTATATGTAATACAGCATCCACATAGGTGGCACAGAGCCACCTTGAGCACCATTTGGTGGAAAGCAGTTTGGCCCTTATGCATTGCCATTAAGAATAAATGCACACCTCCCCCCCCCAAAAAAGGTCAAAAGGTCCAGGTAAAATGGGCATAGTGGTGTATGGAAGTGAGAGCTGGACCATAAGGAAGGCTGATCGCCAAAGAATTGATGCTTTTGAATTATGGTGCTGGAGGAGACTCTTGAGAGTCCCATGGACTGCAAGAAGATCAAACCTATCCATTCTTAAGGAAATCAGCCCTGAGTGCTCACTGGAAGGACAGATCCTGAAGCTAAGGCTCCAATACTTGGGCCACCTCATGAGAAGAGAAGACTCCCTGGAAAAGACCCTGATGGGAAAGATTGAGGGCACAAGGAGAATCAGACGACAGAGGACGAGATGGTTGGACAGTGTTCTTGAAGCTACCAGCGTGAGTTTGACCAGTGGAAGACAGGAGTGCCTGGCGTGCTCTGGTCTATGGGGTCACGAAGAGTCGGACACGACTAAATGACTAAACAGCAACAACAACAACAAAATGGGTATGCACCAATTTACATGTGTAGATGCAAATCACAGAATGTAGAAGTAATTACTCTAATTTAAATAGAAATAAAGCGCATTTCATCATCATAGGGAAGACTGTGACCAAGTGAGCCCTGTGTCTTGCTAACAGTTGGTGGGCAAGTATATGCACAAAGGTGCAAACAAGCTCTGAGCTTGGCAAGGCATAATGCAAAAATGCTTAGTTTAAAAAAAAATGAGTTCACTGATCGAACTAGTTTCAATCTATGATTGATTTATTAGTGATAGATTCAATGAAGCTGCAAAAGGTAAAAAAGGTAAAGGACCCCTGGGTGGTTAAGTCCAGTCAAAGGTGACTATGGGGTGTGGCCCTCATATTGCTTTTCAGGCCAAGTGAGCTGGCGTTTGTCCACAGACAGCTTTCCGGGTCATGTGGCCAGCATGACTAAACCGCTTCTGGCACAACAGAACACCATGGCAGAAACCAGAGTGCACAGAAATGGCGTTTACCTTCCAGCTGCAGTGGTACCTATTTATCTACTTGCACTGGTGTGCTTTCGAACTGCTAGATTAGCAGGAGCTGGGACAGAGCAACGGGAGCTCACCCCATCGCAGGGATTTGAACCACCAACCTTCTGATCGGCAAGCCCAAGAGGCTCAGTGGTTTAGACCACAGCGCCACCGAGTAGTGCTTGCAACTCATATGTTGCAAAATGACACAGCCAGCCCATCAATGTCTCAGTGCGCCTATCAGTCCCCTGTAGCTTGCAGCCAGTGCAGCACACACCCTTAGCCACAATCCAACAAAGCAATATTAGGAACAGTTGAACACACTGCAAGCATACGGTAAAAAAAATAAGTTGTGAGCATTGTGCTTCATGTAGAACATCCCTCATGCATAGAACATCCAATGTTTGGACCTTTTGCCTTCGCTCGTGACCTTTAGGAATGTAATGCATCCAAGCGACTCCTGTTTTCTTATGGGAATAAATAGTGCCATCTGCTGGCCAAATGATGCCATTTGGAGAATACAGACATCGCTCATCTCAATGATCAGAGAGCCGCAAAATTATGGCAGATGGGTTATGTTTGCAGAGGAAGGTTTGTATGTTGCAAGGTTCTCATGGGAGCGGGGAGTTCAGTGTGTCATTGCACCTCCTGAGCATTTGCCCAGGGCTGCACACTAAAGCAAGGCTGAAAGATACATCTGTCGAAGAGCAAGTAGTCTAGGAAAACATTTGCCATGTGCAGGCCGGGCGCCTGGCACCAGTTTGAAAGCTGTTTTCTGTTTTGTTTTGTTTTTTGCAGAGAGAAAGAAGGAAAAATGACTAAACCCACTTACAGACTCTTGAAGCAAGAGCACTGAGTGGGAAGTGATCTTATTCCCAGACAGTTCCAAGCATGTGTATTGTGCATTGCTTTACTAATCAGTTTAAAATAGTACCAGTTACAGATAAGTAGCCGTGTTGGTCTGCCATAGTCAAAACAAAACAAAACAAAAAATTCTTTCCAGAAAAAAAATTCTGTGTATCTGAAGAAGTGTGCATGCACACGAAAGCTCATACCAAGAACTAACTTAGTTGGTCTTTAAGGTGCTACTGGAAAGAAATTTTTTTTTGTTTTGTTTTAAAATAGTAGTTATTTGCCAAAGATGCTCCTTCCCTATAAATGTGCAGAAAGCATGTGCCCACAAACACACTGGATAATTTTTCCTTACTACTGCACAAGGCTAAGATAGTTGATCTGGTGCCTGGAGGGGAACACAGAAAAAAATTCCCCAATCCGGGTCAGACTATCTGTCCATGTAGCTGAGCAGTGAGTGTCCCTCTAGTCCCATCTGCTTAGTGATCCTTTTTAACTGTAGGTGGCAGGGATCAAAGCTGGGACCGTCTCCATTGCAAAGTTGGTGCTCTATTATGGAAATATAGTTCCTTCAAGAAAGGAAGGAGGTTGATGTAGTGGCAGCAGACAGGCTCTCTGCGGGTCTTCTAGCAAACATGGTTGCTAAGGCAGCCCATCTATTAGAGATGTGCTTTGGGGCGGGAATCCTGAGACCTGCCTCTCCAGTGATTCTAACCAGCTGAACGTCATCCGGCGTAAGACAAAGCAAAGAACGTAATATTGGGGTCCCCATTGAATAGCTAAGTGGTATGATGAACCACAGGCTGTGTTTGCAGCTTAAATAGCATGCATATATGAAAGAAATATGTAGCCAGATTTCAAAAAGTAAAAAACCAGGGCACACCGAAAGTTGTTGACCTTGTTTAGGAAGACCCTAAAATCCAGGACAAGACCCTAACTGTACAGAGGATAAAGGGAGCCTCTTGAATAATATAGGATGGAGTGTGTGGGGCTGCTCTGGGAGAAGGGAATCATCCTAAACCTGCCCAGTTTAAGAGGGTTCCCCATTATTTAGGAGGAGCCCCTCACGTGGCTTCAGGGGACGTAAGTAAAATGAAATGCTATTTCTGTCAACCTCCTTCACTTATTTTAGGATCCAAGTCGTCGGTGAATCCTACAGTAGCTAGAGAACAGCAAGGCTAACTAAATGGCTGAGAAAAAGTTTAAATCAGGCCGTTCAGTAGCTTTCAACATAGCTACATTTTCACAGGCAAGCAGAATGAAGAGTGCATTCTTTGTGGGGTGGATTCTACTGTGTTTTGGAAGTGCAACAGCAAAGATCGTTCAGTTTGCAACATAAAGGTTCAATCTATTATCAGTCAGTCAGTCAACTGGCCAAGGAGGAGATGGGTGGGTGCGTTGCTTAGCAACCAGGTAGAGTGGCATGATGTTTGCTGAGGTAACACATGCTCTGATGGCTGTATAGTTCGGAGGGACTTTTTCTTCTGTATGTGTGGTTGAATGTCTCCCTGCTATGTACAAGGCTTAAAGGGGTGGGGGGAACCCTCTGTTCCAACTTCTCCTCTGACTATACACTGCTTTTGTCAGCTTCTTCAGTGAAGTGTTCTCAGGATTCATTTTCTTTCTGGGCTTCTTCCGCATAATATGATGTCGATAACAGTGTACGTGCTCAATAGCTGCATCTGAGTGAAGGATAGGATGTAAATCCTAGGACAGCCTTTCTCAACCTTGGGTCTCCAGCATCCCCCACTGGCCATGCTAGCTAGGAATGATGGGAGTTGTAGTCCAACAACATCCAGGGATCCAAGGTTGAGAAAGCCTGCCCTATGGCATAAAGCCTCCTTTTGCAGCTCTATGGAGATACATATGGGAGGTGGCTTTTCTTTAAATATGCAAGAACCAGACTTCATAGATCAATGGCGAGCAGTGGGCTTGAGTGGCGTGTGCTGGGCAATGAAAGTGAAGAATCTAAAATTACAGAGGTGCATCTCTACCCACACCAGTGCATTGTACTATCATCTGGCAGATGGGAACTGAGGCAGGTTTGTAGCTTCCCCAATAGTGCTTAGAGCTGTAGAATAATTGAGTAAGGAGAGGAAGAGTGATGGGGAACCGTGGCCTTCCAGATGTTGGGTTCCAACTCTCATCAGCTCCAGCCGGCATGGCCAATGGTCAAGGATGATGGGAGCTCTAGTCTAGCAACATCTGGAGGGTCGCAGCTTCCTCAACCCTGAACTACAGAAAGTGACGAGCTATATGAGCTAATGGGTATTGCTTTCCCCACGGTACAAAATCTCTCTCCAGGGATCTACCCTACCCTGCATGCTTGCCAGACTAGAGCTTGATTTCTGAATTAGTCCCTTGAATAGTTGCATTCAGAGAACCTGCACTGAAAAGGGAGAAAAACCCACCCTTATTTCCAGAAACATAGTTTACATGCAGATTCTCCTTTAGTAGCAGCAATTTCCCAGCTAATTATTCCAATTCTGGTTGTTGCGCTTCTGCCCACAACTGTGTAAAGACATTTGAAAGCCTTAATTCCATTTTTGCAATTCTAACGAGATTCCCTTAATTGCTCATGTCAGACACCCATTTCACATTTCTAAAAAATATATATATAAGGCAATTCTGATCTGTAGGGGAGGGTGGAGGGGCTCCTAAGCATTTGCTTTACTGACTGCATAATCTGGGTACCGATGCATTTCCCAACAGTGAGTCTTGTCAGCAAACTATTTATAAGAGTTAATATTCACAAAGTAATTCTGCAATTCTGTTCACCAGACGTCTACCACACCATGCCGAAAAGTCAAGGGTAGCATCCATCCAACTGACTCCATTGTTCAGGGCAGGTTTTTCCGCCTCCGACCAGCTGCCATCACCTCCACATCATTAAACAGTAGAAAGAGGCAATGATCAGAAATGGGTGATCAGAGAGGGTGAGGGTTGTGACATACCTGCACCATGAATCTGCTGAGCCCAGATGAAAGCCAGTCAGTGTATGTGGCAGCAGTGTGATTTCTTCCAAATATGTTTGTTTTGGGGGTGGGTGTGGGTGGAGGAATTCCATGGGGAAAATGGGGGGAAACTTGTGCATGAGATCACCACACATTGTTTTTTGGTTTGGCCCAAAATATCCCAGCTGCAAAATAGCAATGACTGCAAAACAGTGGAGGAAGAAGGTACATGTACAGGCCAGCTGTAAGCTCCCTGTTCTCCATGAACATAAAACCTTGTGCATAGTGCAGAATCCTGCCATTTGCTGGGTTTAGTTACTGTTTACAACAGAAATCAAAGAAACACCTTCAATGTAGTACTGACTAGCAAAATAACAGGTTAACTGTTGACATCACTCTTAACAGTTTGGCTTCACTGATTGAAATGTGCTACCAGTGGTGCAATCTGACGCTATCTCTTCCCTTGGTAATATGCAATCATGCCACCCTCCCATTCTTGTGTGGTATGCCATGCAGAAAGCAGGACACAGCCTTGACAAAGTTCTCTAGGAACAATGGGCTGCCTATAATTGTTTCCTTTAGTCGCAATCAAGTCTGAACAAAAGCAGAAGCTATTAACACAGCCTAAGATGCTAAGCAAGAGTGGCAAGACTTTTATTGCACCCTATGGTGTGCAAAGTAGTTAGACCATGAGCAGTCATTTCAGAAGTTTCTTTTTAAATCCTTCTAAAAATACTTCTGGATTCATTAAGTACAGGAAAGCTAAATTATTCAAGGTCAGGTATGGGTATGGGACCAAAGAACTGCAGAGGCATTTTCATATAAACTTGGGCACAGAGTATTCCACAACACGCCTCCCCACTGAAAGATTGGGGAACTTTTCAACCAATATTCCATATAGTGCAAAACTACTGCCATGTATGAAAATGGGGAGTGTGGTGTTCATGCCATTGCATGCCAAGAGAACGCTTTCGATCCCAGCAATGTACTGTGTGGATACAGCTCACAATTTTCCCATGCAACAGACCTGGAAAAGGTAGAACAGGTGGCAAGTCCTAGAATTCTTTTGGTAAGACCTCATATGAGAAACAATATAGTTGAGGTCCCCTCTATTGGTACATCCCTTCCCCATTCTTCCTCTTTTTCAATTTCTTGTAAGTATAAGTCTTTCTTCATTTTGAATTCTTCTGAATGGCAAATTATGTATGAAGCTGTTTTAGTATCTCTTCCTGAATGTAGAAGGGTACATTCAATTTTTCAAAATAGGAACATTTACCTCTTTCCATGACTTAATATATTATGTCTAAAATCATCTATCTGTTCAACATATGAAGTGTAAAGATATTAAGTGCCTACAAGTGTGTGATCTTGGTCCCAGTAGTCCAGCCACTTGGTTAGATACAAGGGAGAATATGTCCTGCAGATGAGGCATACACAGTCTTCCTTTTATAGACTTGTTCCAAAAGCTCCAATACTGGTTTCATAGCTCAGCTGGGTGTGGTACCACATATTCAAGATACATGTGTCATTGAGAGCCTCAGTTCACAATTCAGACAATTTATTTTAAGTAGCCAAGGAGAACACCAATATCCAGTTTGATATAAGTAGGTAATCATTCAGGGCTTACCAGCTCGCCCTTCCCAGTACAGCACACCTGGTTCACAAGTAGACAATCAAGAAAAGTATTTTTAAACTTTTCCACAAGCGTTAGGTGAGAATTCATTAAAAGTTTTCTGTTGCCTTGAAGTGTGCTGTGAAGGTTGCCAAACAATCTGACAAATAGCTAGAGGAAAGCAAGGGCATCGCAGCCCGAAACAGCATTCTCTCACTGACAACAAAAGCTGCAAATGCAATCACGTCATAGACCCTGGAAAAAGATTTCGCTGCACTTGCAATTGTACCCTATATTGTCCCTAATAAATTGGCCATATTTATTCCAAAAAGCAAATATAAACAAAGAACAGCCGAGAACACTGTCATTAGCTGCTGAGCTTTCAGTATACAGTAATCCTGCACCTTACATAGGGGTTTGGTTCTAAGGGTTCCATGTACACACAAAAATTGCATATACTCAAAACCTTTTTAGCCGCTCCACGGCTAGTGGGTGAGGGAGTGTGTGTGCAGCCCCACTACAAATTGGGATTCCCTTCTTGCTGTCCAAACTCTCTTCCATAGTCACTAGTCATAGGCTGTGTTTTTTTACCTCACATAGGAAGGTTTGTGCGTTTTTACCAAAATGGCACAAAAATGGTATTCCAAGGACAGATTATGTACAGAACTGTACTAGGTATTAAAAATATTATCAAAATTCTGAAAGAAGAAGAGCTGGATTCTGAATACAGGTTGCAGGTCAGGCACAGTTTCATGTTTTAGTTTATTCTGCTTCTGCTAGTTATGGAGAAACGCAGACTACAGAATACTCTCCTTGAACTACTGAAAGGATAACTTAGCCAGCTTTCTGACCTCTGTTGTTCTTCATTTTCTGACTCCTGCATGCCTCCTGTCAAAATGCCCAGTAGTGTACAGTAGCATGTGCAAATTCAATTTCTGATTTTCCTCAATGTACAGAACTTACTTGAATATTCAGAATCTTTTCTCAGGTTCTTACTTTTTTGAGGAAAAGTCTTTTACGCTTTGAACTACAGCTGAAATGTGCAACGGCTGCTCCTCTCCCTCTGCCCCAATTACTGCAATATACAGGCAAGTCTCTCCACTCTGGGATCAGTATTTAGTTCCTTCCATCACCGCTGGCAAATTCATACATGGAAGTAATTCATCAGTCAATAAGCCAAGCAATTAGTTTCCCTCCCTATATGCCAAGCTCAAGACTATCTCTCACACTCATCAGTCAGTGGATTGCTTTTCAGAAGGCTTAGCTAAGAAGCATGCATCTTGCAGTCCCAGATAACACGGAATTCTCACCTCTAATCATACGAGGTTTCCATTCAACTCTTCTCAAAGTAGACCCATTGAAATTAATGCACCTAAGTCAGTTATGTCCGTCAATTTCCATGGGCTTACTCTGAGTAGGACCAACACTGGATACAGCTGATGACATCACAGGATTTGATTACCAACTGTATTAGCCAATGTTCTTCAAATGTTGGAAGTCTTCTTTTCCAAATCATGGTATTTAATAAAACTTAATATTCACTGTTCCTCTCCAAACCACTCATGACAGCTGTATGCTGTTGCTCTTTAACACGACTGAACACAATACATTTTGTGAATAAATAAAATCAAGAACTATTTTCAAATCAAAGTTTTTCAAAATACATAAATAATGAAAGGTTATGTTGGTGAATGCACAATTTGTGGTCTAGATATTTTCATCTGTGATGGTAACAACAACAAAACCTGTAAAGGAGTTGTGGTATTTACACCATTTGTGTTCTGATGGGGATCACCATAGTTCTATTAGCTATTATTTGGAATAATGCCACCTGGACAAATTTGGAGTTATCGATTTTTAAAGTATATTTTAAAATGGAACTAAGTTTTGAGCTACCTCCAAAATTGGGAGGCAAATTGTCTCTGAATTCCAGTTGCTGGTTAATCACAAACAGCTTTTGCGCTGCCCATAGACATCTGGTTGGCTACTGTGGGTACAGAAAACTCAATTTAACACGCCTTAATCTGATGCCTCTAGTAGGGTTCTTTTTATGCTGTGCATTTCCTTTCAGAATTCTATTTAATGTTTTCAGTAAAAGTGTAATCTTCAGCTGCATAACTATAATCATAGCCCTTTAAGACATTAAACATCAAATATTTGTTTAGCAAAAGAAGTTACTGTTTAACAATTTTATTGTTGGTGAAGAAGCTTGCCATTATGAAAAGTTCTGTAGAAAACAATACCTCCCATTTTCAGTTTAGATTACTCAAAAGCAGAAGTTTGTTATTAGTGAAAATTCCAGTAGAAACAAAATTCTGTAGAAACAGTCTTGGCACATAAAGTAAAAGCTTTTAAACAACTTAGATCTGAAAAGAGTATCTACCATGCAATAATATTGGCATAAAAGCCCATTTCTAATGGCTGGTATTCACATCCTTTAAGATGTTAACATGGAAGACACTTAACCTGTTTTATATAAAGTTAATTGCATATAAATATGGTCTCACCATAACTGGCAGTCTTTATACAAGCCAGTTATTCAGTTTAACAGTTCTAAGTAAGTAATAGGCACTTTGCCCTTCTGATTTCCTCGTTCGCCCATCAACCAGTCTGAATCCATGCCAGGCATACTGTACACCGTTATTACCTAAAACAAAAACAAAAAGCAGTGTTTATTTCTTATGCCTGTGTCATGAATGAAGAAATTGGATAATCTGTTTCTGAAAATTTTGTGAATTCTACTTTGCAAGTAGGCACTATCCTAGAAACCTGGGCTGCTGCCTAGTGTTCACTCTATATATGTGTTAGTACTTTTATTTATTTAGGGACATGGGTGGCGCTGTGGGTTAAACCACAGAGCCTAGGACTTGCCGATCAGAAGGTCGGCGGTTCGAATCCCCACGACGGGGTGAGCTCCTGTTGCTCGGTCCCTGCTCCTGCCAACCTAGCAGTTCGAAAGCACGTCAAAGTGCAAGCAGATAAATAGGTACCGCTCTGGCGGGAAAGTAAATGGCGTTTCCGTGCACTGCTCTGGTTCGCCAGAAGCAGCTTAGTCATGCTGGCCACATGACCCGGAAGCTGTACGCCGGCTCCCTCGGCTAATAAAGCATGATAAGTGCTGCAACCCCAGACTCGGTCACAACTGGACCTAATGGTCAGGGGTCCCTTTACCTTTACCTTACCTTTATTTATTTTATAACATTGATACACTGCTTGATTGTTAAAAACCTCCAAGAGGTTTACAAATGGAATAAAACAAAAAAACAGTGAAAAACGGTTAAAAACTATTATCTAAACATGAAAGAAACAGCAATAAATTGAAACAAATTAAAACACACATCAACATTCACATATCTGGGTATATGAATGACATACCCACACACTGAAAAGAATGCAGTGAAGGCACCTGCCTGTTGTCAATGGGCAGGGAGTTCCAAAGTTTAGATGTTGCCACACTGTTTCTTACAAATGCAGAAGACAAGTATTATGGGATGGATCAGTTGTACTAATGTTATTCCTGCTGCTAGTTTTAGGTTGCATTTTTGCACGTCATGGTTTTATTTGTTTACTGATAAATTCCCGGAGAACTTTTGTTATTGGGTTGTATATAAATATTAAGAGGTAAAATAACATAATGGGCGAAGTAGTGTGTACTTAGTGTCCTGGAGCATTGTATAGTGACAAGTAGAAAGAACACTTTATGTCAAAAATATATTCAAGAACGTTAAGAGGCACCCCCCCAAAAAAAAATCAGTGTAGTTTTGGAAGTTTCAGTCTGCCATCTGTATCCAAACATAGATGAAAACCTGCTCCTTGATCTCAGGAACCATCATGCAAAACTTAGTTATGATATCCTAAGAGGGGTCCAAATGCATAGTGAAACAACTTTCCAAAATATATAGGCAGGTCAGGAGGCTGAAAGATTTTGCAATCCCAGCAGTATCTCCAAAAGAGGTGTGCACATAAAATAGCTTTACACAAAAAATGAGTATTTAACATGTTAATCTATTCCTGATGCATAGCTACATGCAAGATAATCAGGGACTGGAACATCCAAGTAATCCTATAGTCATACGATATATATTACAGTCAGTCTATTGCAAGCATAGGCAAACTCGGGCCCCCAGATGTTTTGAGACTACAATTCCCATCATCCCTGACCACTGGTCCTGTTAGCTAGGGATGATGGGAGTTGTAGTCCCAAAACAGCTGGAGGGCCGAGTTTGCCTATGCCTGGTCTATTGCTTGGTAACACCAGAAACCTTCCCTAAGAAGCTACTCTTTCCTCATTACTAATTCCTGGTACGTTGCAACGGTCAAATGGATACTTATGTATGTTTATTGCCTTGGATGATGTAACACCAGAGAATTGGCTTTTGCATTTTGTTAGCAAAACATTAAATTTGTTTACTTCTATTTATAAGAATAGAAAAAGTGTACCTCATCTGCAAGAAGTGATAATTCACTGCTATTCGCAGCATCATAATCATAAAGAACTCTGGCTTTTCTGTTGCCGCTTGCGGACTTCACTTCACCCAAGCTGGATGTAGCTGCTGCATTGCTTATTGAGGACAATGAGGCTGTAACAGAGGCAGAGGAGGCAGCTGTAGTAGAAACGGAACTACTTGGAGCACAGCTTGACGAAGACTGGTGATTGTTGGCAAGGAACGTAGATGGAAAGCTGTGAAACACAAAATTAATATAGTACTGAAAGGTACATACTAATGTTACCATGAGCATTTCATGACCCAGATCTATCACTTACTATTAGCAATTCATATACTTTCGTTTTAGTTAAATGCCACCTCTGGCTTCTCCTTATCTTCCAACAGAAACCTCTTATGACAAGGTGAGCAAAGCACAGTTGCAAACATGATCCACAACTCACAAAGGAAGCCTATAAATAATGCCTGGGGGCGGGGTGTGTGTGTGAAGGACACTGCAAGAGAGATGTACACTTATATGCTTCTTTAGATGTTGTTGTCGTTTAGTCGTGTCCGACTTTTCGTGACCCCATGGACCAGAGCACACCAGGCACTCCTGTCTTCCACTGCCTCCCAGAGTTTGGTCAAACTCATGCTGGTAGCTTCGAGAACACTGTCCAACCATCTCGTCCTCTGTCATCCCCTTCTCCTTGTGCCCTCAATCTTTCCCAACATCAGGGTCTTTTCCAGTTTTCCAGGGAGTCTTCTCCTCTCATGAAGTGGCCAAAGTATTGGAGCCTCAGCTTCACGATCTGTCCTTCCAGTGAACACTCAGAGCTGATTTCCTTAAGAATGAATAGGTCTTTAGACGTAGTCATCCCTAATTTGTTTCTCGATTCAGAAAAAAAGGGTGCCCCTGTATCCTACCTTTATTACAAGTTACTGGACCTGTTCAGAACCTTTCCAGAAATCTATTCTCAAGAACCTGCCCTATCAACTTTAACAATGAAGAATACATCGTGGAAAATCCTAATATGGCTCCATTGTGTTACAAGAAACAGCATTCAAGGGGCATTCCTGGATCTATTTGCACTTTAGAGAAACAGATACTGTGTAGATCAGGTTCTTTTAAGAAGTCCTGGGGCACAAAAACCAACAGGGGCTTTGTAGAGCTCAGCAGAGCAAAAAGTTGGGCAAAGGTAAAGTCCAACAAGATAGGGAAAAACCAACAAGAACCCATTTTATTCCAGCTGTAAAACAAATTGTATTGAAACAATCATTTTTACAGGTTGTGGAAGAGAAATATTCCACACTAGTGGAACAGACAACAGGGAGCTGGGAGATTATAGAGTACTGGCATGTGCAAGGGAGGGAATTTCTATGCAGAAATGCTTTCACAGCCCCAAGACCACAAGCAGTTAGATCAAGTACCTCAGCAGGCTAGCCATGATGTGAAATTATACCAAACCAGAGGAATCAATAATGAACATCTTTTCTATTTACAATGATACGACTGGATACAAAGTAAAGTCCTTCTGAATCTTGCCTTGTCACCAACCTTCTTCAACTCAATTTTTCTAAATGGTAGTAAGGATTTGAAGGCACACATGCAACATGCCCACAACTGATTCTTTTGAATTATAAAAAGTCTACAAAGTTAGCTTTGAAAAATTTGAACTGTTTATGACTTAACAAAAGAGGACTCATATAAGCCATAAAGGCTTATCACGATACACAAGCACATGAACATCCAACACTGCTAAGCACTAAAAATCTTTTCTTAATTACCATATTCCTTAAGACAACACATTCAAACTGCAGAAGACTGTCCACTTTCAAGAACAGGAAATTGTTGCTGGAATAACTACAGTTAATTCTAAAAGGCTTTTCTGGCAAAGAAATCATTAGCTACAGAGAAACACATTCCAAAAGAAGACCAAGCTTTAGGCTACTAAGGGAAAAGAGGATTAAGATACTTTGATCAGGCAAACTGATATATCTAAACACTGAATGACTTCATGCAGTTATTCTGAAAACGAAAGTGACTACAAGTTTACAGTTTACATATTCGTCTGCTGCTTTAAACCTATGACTTTCTGCAGTAAGATTTTCTCTCTATTTTTTTACACACACCCCTCTCTATCTATATAGTAGCTTTGTGCACTTTGTAAGCTGCTGTTTTCTCTGGCAAGCTCCCAGAAATATTTTCGAACCAGGTCAAGGCCTTCTTTTAGTAGGCCAAGATGCAGCTGCCCATTAGTGACTGGCTTTTAGTGAATGTGACAACTGTTTGCTAACATGGAAGTAATTATCCAGCAGGACAGTTGTTGTGAATTACAAGAAATGTGCTGAACTCCCTCTGCCTAGAAAGTAGGCAGCATTTTTTATTTGCTGTAAAGCATTTTACCTCTTTTGCTGGGCTTGCTGCATCCATCCAAATACACCAGGACAAGCCTAGCTGTACTTCAGTGCAAGCCTGTGAGCAATTCAAGTCCACAGTACTTATTCATAGCTCTCTCTTCTGCCATCCATATGTTATACCTGCTGACCTGTTACTGTGATATGTCAGACCATTTCCTCAGATGTCTAAAAAGTCACCGAAGGAGGGTTATTAAAGAGACTATTACTTCCACTAATTTCTCTTCCTTATCTGATCACTGTAGCAACTTCTGGAGTTAAATTGGCCTGTCAGAACAATGAAGTGAAGCAGCATCAACTTAGCTGTCCTCCAAGCTACCCTTCAATTAGAGGTACTTCTAGCAACGCTGCACATGCAATTTAGGAAAGTAGCTATGAAGACTATAATTTCCTTACCTTCCAAGCTGTTTCTGAAGGTCCAACATATACTGGTAACACTGTGCATAATACGTCATCTGAGCTTCTACAAAATCATTCAAACAGCGAAGGTGATGTGCCTGGAATGCAGTGGAGTTTAAGTATCAGTACAGAACTGTGTATACTGTGTTGCATTAACTAGCTTGCAACAATTAGAGAGTTCTAGTCAGATTGCAAGTTTGACATGAATTCATGGTGATTCCAGATAACTGTATTTATATTAAAGGTTGCTTCCAATATGCCCAAACAAAAATGTCCAACTTCAGTAACTATCTCAAATAAAGTGCTTAGGAAGATAGCCAAAGACTGACATGCTGGACTTGAACTATCCTATCTGTGAACCTTTTTAAATATAAAAACGGGAGACTGACCTTAAAAACTGATAGGATAGTGTTCTTCAAAATATCTGATGGGCCATCCTGCAAACTTATTGTCTGCTACTCTAGACAGCAGAACTATTAGCAATGGTGAAAATAGCAGGGAAGCAGGTTTTGGCCGAACATTAGTAGTAGTGTTCAATGATAGAACAGAAAATGCTGGTGTCTCCTTTGTCAGTGATATTTAGACAGAACTTGGATAGGCGTTTGTCATAGATGCAACCTGCATAGCAGACCCTGCACTGAGATTGGACATGGGGAGTTCCAACCCTATGATTCTAACTTCAGGGCATGATTTTTCATTGGTTATTGTTTATTTTGCCAGATGCCTTTAGTCAGGAGAGAGAAGCTTTTACCTCAACCTCCATAACTAAAATAACCCAATGAGTCTCCAGTGCTCTTTGGATAGAGGTAATTGAAATATTGTCATAGTGCTTGTACAATCACTTGATTTTCTCATCTTCAATAGTTCTTATACATGTATCACACCAACTTTTAGAAATTATTTCTAGTTGTATAAGATTACGTAGTCTTCTACAAACTATTATGAGATGTGTATTTTCTTCTACTTAGTACTTACATGTGTACTGCTGATGCCTTCCAACAGAAGTCTAGTAATTTCTGCTTGACGGTCAAACTCACTCTGGGCTATTCTGACTTCCTGTTCAGACTGTAAGATATATTTCACTTAGATTTTGATACATAAAATTAATTATGCTGCTAGGGTGGAGAAAATAAGAGCAAATGCCACTAAAAATCAATGTAAGAGCTTTAACTGTGCACTTAGATTTGCTTGAAATTAATGTGGATTGCACCACAGTGCTTTGCCTACAAGTAATCCATTGTCACACCTGGTCCCATCATTCAATTTATATTTCAGTAAGTGGTAGGGGATAGTCAGTATATTCTACTATTTCACGGTATTGAACAGCCGTTCCAAAACACCTACAGAATTGCATTTCTCACTTGATGTCAAAACCTGTTAGGAAGCTTGTAAATTGACACTGAGAAAGTGGTTTTAAAAACCCTCAAGCAAGCCACTTATCATGCTGAAAAGAATTAGCACAATGCATCTGCCAGAGCTCACCATCTCTGATCAAGGCAAAACATTGCTTACTAACATGAAGGGCTAGCCAACTGTTCCAGCTTCAAAGATTATCCTGGAGAGCCTCCTTTAAGCAGGAGAAATACTGTTCAATCAATCTTGTCCTGCAGTACAGTGGTACCGTGGGTTACATACGTTTCAGGTTACATATGCTTCAGGTTACAGACTCCGCTAACCTAGAAATAGTGCTCCAGGTTAAGAACTTTGCTTCAGGATGAGAACAGAAATTGTGCTCCGGTGGCGCGGCGGCAGCAGGAGGCCCCATTAGCTAAAGTGGTGCTTCAGGTTAAGAACAGTTTCAGGTTAAGTACGGACCTCTGGAACGAATTAAGTACTTAACCTGAGGTACCACTGTATTTGTATGGAATAAACCCACAACATCTAACATCCATTGTTCATGATCCTATGGCATATTCTGCCAGGCGTCTAGATTTCCTTGCATTATTTGTGGTGGTTTTCCATTTTTGTACAGAGTACTTTTTACTAAGCCTACTTTTAACCTGACTGTAATAGCTGCATTTTCATTTCAGTATACAGGGAAATACAGCAATGTATGATAAGAAAAGGCCCGTACATAATTTTAGTTGTATGTTAATAGCTGAAATGAAGGCTACTTGTTTTTCCCATGTATGTTGTTTATTCTGACTGCAGAATATAACACTAGGCAATATTCTGAGTAATTATAGTTTCAAAGCTCTTTAGAGAATGGGAAAACATAAGGTGAATAGTAAATGCTGAGTAGTAATGCAGCTATTGAGTTCAATAATAAGTATTCATGTGAACATTAAGTAGTCTTAAGCAGCGACATTTGAGACTTGGCCCTAAAATTGCACCTTTCTAAACAACAATAAAAAATAGGGCAATGCAAGTTAAGTAAGAAAACAAGTTATGAAGAAGATTCATAGGATTTGGTTGCATACATGGTGGGATGTTTAATATTTTACAGTTTCATATGTTTCTATAAACAGAATGGGAACATTGATTGCTCTGATGAGAAAGTGTGTTGAGCTACTAGTTTCAGGCATGTCAGATGGGTAGTTGCCTGGATTGAGGATCAGAGAATTACCATGTGTTATTAAAGTTCTTGTCATATTCAGAAGGGAAAAAAAACATGTTTTAACATCTTCATAAACACCCACCCCTCTTTTCTGGTAGATTTATTTCCCACATGTTATGTGGATCATTTTGCCATTGCCACTTCAAATTGCATATAATCAATACCAACCCTTTGATATCAGGGACAAGATCCATGCTGAATCAGATCTCAACATTATGGTATTTCATAACCAACAGCTTCAGTTAGATTACTTACTTTTGTTACTTCCTCTGCCCAAACCTTGTATGCATAAAGAAGTGGAGAAACAACAGTATGAAGAATTTGTCTGGTGAACTTGCACTCAGTGTTCTTTCACATATTTCTTGTACTGATTTCCTTATTCACTTTACCTATAGTGTTTGTAATGTGCTTGATAACAAACAGAGCTGCATCTTTGCTTGTATACTAGTTAAGGTTCTAACTAGTGAATTTTATTATGGCTCACACAGGGTATTACCAATGTAATACTGTATTTTAAGTATGCATACCTATTTTCCAAATTTATTATCTAATTCCATTATATTTAATGACAAGAATAGTGCATTTGAGAAGACTTTAGCAGCAGAGGAAACTGGCTGGTGAGCTGAAGACTTTTTGTAACATCTTTATTCCCAGCTATTCTCAGAAGAAGCTAGCTATAACTAGAATGGCATATGAAGCATATTCTACCCTCCAAATTGACTTCAGCTGAAAGAAGCTGCCTGCTAAATACAAAATTTCTTACAACAGTACCCTTAAGTGTCTAAGATGCAGAGTACCCCTTCTATGGATGGAATGGGTCATTCTGTCTGCAGAAAGGAGGTTCCTGTTCATGGAAAGGAACTCACCCAACCCTGATTCTCCCTTTTCCCTGCAGCTCCTCCTCCTATTGTTCCTCTAGAGCACATGGGTAGGGTAGATCTAGGCTAAGAACACTACCTCTCCCCACCTCATTCTGTGAGCAGAACTCTGCCCACAAGATCTCAAGATCCAACCCATTGTGTGAAATAAGTAGAATAGTTTTAAAAGAAACCAGCTAAAACATATTACTTTCAAAGCAAACGAAGACCACAGTCTAAGGTACAATTTGCCTGAATTATGAACAAATGCATGGATGATCTTTATGAAAAGGTGCCCTACACAAGCAAAGTCCATCACAACAACGGCTAATACAATGATAGAGGAAACACCAGTGATTTCTCTTGCCATCCAAGCCTGTCTTTATCAGATCAAATCAATAATTTAGATCTTTAGGTCATTTGAATGGTTATAGAAAAATTCTATCCCATTTTCCCACTAATATAGTCTTCACTCTAGACAGCCTTTGGCTGAGCACTCATGATACATTTAAAACACTGCTAACCCCAAAGAATCCTGGGAACTGTAGATTACTGCTCACAGAGCTGCAATTTCCAGCATCCTTAAATTACAGTTCCCAGTGTTCCTTATGAGGCTGAATTGGAGAAAAGTTCCAAATGCAACTCAGAAGTTCTTACTCCATATTTCATTTACGCTGGATTATCTGTTCGTTGATGAAATTTCAGTACAATGAGCAACTTCTCTTTTTTCAGATATTACAGGAAAAGTTGCAGTTAATGAAGAGGGGGACTCTGAGGAAGGAAGTTGGCATTCAAATAGTAAACAAGGAACATATTTCCTTGTGAATCGTTTGAGGCAATAAGAGAGTCCAGTACAACTTGAGTCCATACAAAAGTCTTTTACTTAGAGTTTCCATTAGGCTTAGAAATGTCCTCAGTGTTTCTAGACAAATATGCAAATATCCCTCTGATTTTAAGACTGACATGCTTCAGACATATTAAGACAAAAAGCATACCCTGCAGAAAGAGTTGTACTGGATAACCCACACAACAAGCTGAGCTTTTGGATCTTATGCTTAGAAATAAGCACCACATAACTGGACAATTTGCTAAAGCCTCATATCATTGAAAGAAAAGCAGACTCAAGTAATAAAATAATTTAGTCTGCTGTTTTAGTCAACATTTAGTTTGACATATTATTTTATTTTCCAAAGACTGTACACAGAAGAAGTGTTGAAGTCAATAAGGTATTATATAAACCTGTTGATCTGATGTAAATATGTTGATCTGGTGTAATCTCTCATTCAAGGAATTTGGATGGGCAGTACATATCAACAGAAAGCAAGAGGAAACACTTGAAGAAATGTTATGAAGACAAGAGGCCAACAAACCTGTAGCCATTTTACATGCACCAAGTTGAGCATGTATGAGACATTTACCATAATGTTATTTTCTTCAGGTGGAGACAGGTTTAGTTGCTTAAAGTGCATAAAAACAAAATTATGTTATTTTATGAAAGAAGATAAATTGTTGATCATTAAGTGCTACTGCAATGTCAGAGACGCAAGACACAAAAAAGCAAACAATAAACAGCAAACCCATTATGCTTCATGTATTCTTTTCCAGTATCATTTCCACATGTTGAACCAAGTACTATTTGAAATAAGTTTAAAAGCCTTAAGATGCTTCATATACTCACTATTGCTCACCAAATCAATTAGGCCAGAGAACGAGAATAGAAGATGCGGCCTCCATTATATTACCAAACACATTAATGTCTGAAAAAATTGAAAACACGAGGTCTAACCTAACATACTATATTAAATGCCTGGAGCATAGCCTTCTAAAGTAGCCAATGGAAACTTGTAGAATACTAGTCCTACTTTCTGGGTTCAATACCTATCACTGCTTTCCTATTGTCCCTTATCTGGCTTCCTATGTCAATAAAATGAGCTTCAAGGTGACCAGGTACATACTTTTACAAACTCAGGATTTTTCTTCATTCAGGTAGCAAATGAGCTACAAATTATGAACATAGGCACACAACTTTGAGACTTCCTTTCCAAAGCTAATGTATACATATCTATTTAAGTATATCATATGTAGCATAGCTATAGTATCCGTGATCAGCTGAAATGTAAGTTTGGTATACCATCGTTGTAGTCAGGTGTCTTCCCCACTGATAAGCACCTTGGAGTTGCAGTCAATAGAGAGTTAGTATCCTTCCCTAATCTTACTTGAAGATGTGCCTGGGAACTGTATTTATGAGATCTTTCCTAAAGCAATCCAAGTTCCCTGGTATTGAAATACCCTTCATGAAACCATTTAAATTTCAACCCAACGTTATCTGCTTCCAAGCTGTATGGTGCGGGAAAGATTGGGGATGTAGAGTGGCAAGGCTTCCCTTTACAAAATCTCACTGCAGACCAAACAGAGATCTGCTCCTAGTCTGTTCACAGCCAGAGAAAGAGAGACAGAAAGAACTTCTGGTTAACCCTGTTTTTATATCTATATTTACTGACACTTGGTTAATTCAAGATTTAAGGGCTACATGTTGAACCATGAACACCACGTAACAAGTCAACAATATTCTGAACATTTTTGGAGATAAATTTTACTTACTGCAGCTCGAGCTTCTGCTAATTTAGCCTTTTTCAGTCTTGTTTTGGCAGCATCCAAGTCTAGTCTTTTATTTTGTAATAATTTGCGTTCCCTCTGCGAAAGTTGAAGAAAATTGCATGTGAGTACATGGAAAAGGTTCACTTTAGAGAAAATAGAGAAGCATAAGCCACTTGGCCCTTCCTGTTCTCTCTCTGTTATATAATGGTTAAAGTCCTCTAGGTCACTTTTTTGTAGTAGGAACCCCTCAAGAATAATGCTGAATGACACAAAATCAAATTGATACTTCTTTATGCATTTGGAACTACTTCTTTAAAGTTAAGGAATCATATTCACAACTTACAGTAATTGTTTTATAATCGCCTTCTATAAAATTTCGCAGAGGTGTGAGGAAGTTTATTGCAGATGTCTGAATTAGTTCTCGGTCTGCTGCTCCAATTCGTCTTTGCGTTTCTCCACATTTAATGAGAGCATTTCCTGCAACAGAAAAGTCGTTCCAGTATGAGTTAACATAGCCACCCACCTACAATTACAGAAACGTAAAGCACGAAATGTTGACATAGTGACTTTTCACGATGTCACTGAGCGTGTTTTGTATTTGCATTGTTTTATAGCATGCTCTAAGTTTTACTTTCAATATTGCATTTTGCATTTCAAGTCAGTTTCAAGTTCTCAAACCTGGTCGACGTACAGCTTCAGAATAAACCATCCTTACAGAAGCACCACTCACCCATAGTTTCTAATACAAGACTGCCATCTTGTACATATTCCTAATTAAATGCCACTGCAATCCTGTATACACTGACTCCTCAGTGCAATCAGCACAAGTTGCTATCACACCAACAATTCTTAGTCCCGGATGCTCAAGTAATATGAAATAGTTGTTACTTACCATATGCTGTTCCAGGACCAAACTCATTCCCAGCATCAATCATGTGCTGGCCTAGTATTTCTGGGTTATTCATACGACTTGGAGCTTTGCGGTCTAGTTTTTCATAGACAAACTCTTCCATTCTAGCATCTAGCAAAAGAGAACACAACCAATTGTAAGTTACTGGCCAACGTAAAAAGCATTTATTTGAAATCTCAAATAATGCTGTTAAGTGCTAATGCTTGATGGCAGCTTTTTTGAAGAAGAAGAAATACCCAACATCCTTTTTATGTATGACTTGCAAATGTGAAAAATGATTTAAAAAAACCCTATCATGGTTAACAGCACCTAAACTCACACTGCTCCAGTCATTTTTGCCTATTTTTGCACATATTTTTCTTCACTTACTACCCAGCCACAACTCGTGGTCACCACTGACCCTTCAAAATGCTGTGTGCACACCAGAAGACGGGGGACAGAGGCAGCATAAACTGCATAGGGAACTGAAACAGCAGAAGCTATGTTAGTCTCTGCTTCTGTCTGTTACAAGGTTTAGTGCAGCATTTTTAAAAATCCTCCTCTCTGACATGGAATATGGGAACTCATATCACAACAAATAGAAGCCTTCATGTCAAGGAGGTTTGTGGATCCCTGTCTATACAGCAAAAAGGTCAGTTTTAAAAGATTTCATCATCACTCAAGATTTAAATAAGGAAATCTATTTAAGTATACAAATACTCAAGAGACATATCACAGCCTCCCATTTCCAAACAGATGGGCTGTCTGACTAAGCTCAGAAGTGTGAAGCTCCTTTTTAAGAAAATCAGCAGCTTTATATAGTTCTGAGAGATAGCCAAATACACTGAAGACCAAATATCCTTTTCTGTCCTATCAGCATTTCAGAATTATGTTAATTAACGAAGTAGCCACTTAAAAAAAAAATACCTCACCCCTATACATTTCCAGAAGATATTCCCCAACAGCCCGAGGGAATAAAAAACATAGACCAGCAGTAGTGAACTGTAAGATTACTGAATTTTCTTAATGTGGATCTACTCCACTAACAAACACATGCCCTCAATAGTCAGACTATAAATAGTCAGTCTATAAATTTAATAAATAATAATAATACCAACAAAAAAATTAGTGAGCAACAAGTGAACACCCTCTCACCCCTCTTCTTCCATGAACAGTCTTCTAGTATTAGAAGACTGAAACTTCAACGCACACACATACTCAAGAAAAAGATTCAATATACAATAAGGCCACCTAGCCCATGACTGCATATCAACCTTATATAATTAAGTTTCTAACCCACTCTTTCAAAGCTGTAGGCCTAGAAAGTAATTTCTCAACCTCAAACATGAACTACAGAGAAGGTAGTAGGCATTTTTTTGTTATTAAGGCTGGAAAAAAGATACCAGATGCTAGGTTGTTGTTTATTAAGCATCCCACAGTTTCCAGCATGCAATCATTTACTGAGGAAATCAGGATGAGCCTCAAAAGACCAAAGTTCAAAGGCAAAGCTTGAAAGCAAAACAAATGCCAATGAGAATATTGAAGTCTGGATAAGATAGTATGACAAGTTATCGGTCTCTGCAGCCACAGTGGGTGCTGTAATACTCCAGTGGTTTGACTTCACCCCAGAGGCACACTCCATTGTCTTTTGAAACAGATAGATGTCAACAACAATTGATGGTATTTGATTCTAGGATATTTTCCTTTCAGATGTTATTGTATCTTAATGGAATATTGTTTCTATTTTTTAAAAAATAATTAATATTCAACTTTATACCCATTTTTTTTCTTAAAAAGCTAGGGATTTATATTTAAAGTATAACCAGCAACATTCATTCAATATACTGTTCAAATCTTTGTAAAGAACAAGTGGAGAATTAGCTCCAGACTGGAAACTGGTTTTATTGCACTAAACTAGTTACTGCTTCACCAGGGTTCAAATTTCTCCCTCTGCACACACATATATGTCCCAACACTAGTTAGGGTGAAGTAAAAGCTGGAGTGATGTTCAAATAGGTACCCATCATCATCATTTTACTCTTCAGTTCGCAATAAATTGTATTTTGTTTTCAGATTGAAATGGGAAGTCAGAGCTGAACAACGCCACTTGCTCTGAGGTAGATCATTCTACAGAGCTGTCTTTGAGAACAAAACACTTACTTTCTTAAGTCATAAAGCTACTGATCATTTTGCAGTTACTGAAGCAGCAGCAACCAATACTTTCCATGAAGCCAGGCTTCACAGCTCACCACAAAAGATAAGGTTTACAAATACAAGCCTCTCCATAGTCAACAACAGAAAAGTTCTAGCTGTGCTCCACTTAGCAGATTGTGCTATGTCAGTCTTGTAAATAGGCCAAAAAGTAACCAACTTACAAAATATATATACTAGTCTATTAAGAGGCTTGCAGTAACACCTTAGCAAGTTGGAAAAGCTGTTTTCTGCCAAACAAACTGGCTGAGAGACATTACTCCAGCCCACTGCATGCTTTTGCTACCTATAGCAGAAGGGTCTTGTCTTCTTCCACAACTAGCACAGGAACCAAACCAGAATGAATTCCGGTTGGCTAAATACAAGGCTGGCCTATGTAGCATGCACAAAGTGTTACCTGGTAAACATCAACAGCAAAATAAAAACATGCTTTTCTTACTTGGATTGGGTTGCAACAACACCTCTGTCTGCTTCATAACCTTTTCTGTCCATTGCTTAGTACATTCTGCTTTGCACAGAAGATTTTCTAAGTGAGCATCCAATTCAGTCTTCTCTGCTTGGCCAAGTTTTTCTTCTGTAAACTACATAGGTTAAACAAACAAATAAATCACTTTTCATGTTACAGTCTAGAAATACAACTTTTATTAGTATCAATACACAAAAAAGTCATAACAGAAATATTATCCAAGAAAGAGAAATTTCCCTATTTTATTCCTTCAAACTGCTATGAAAATGAAGCTACCAACTGGCTTGATGTCTAACTAGTACTTCACAAAGGAAGAATGCAACACTTATTTTGTCTTATTTCAAGACAAAGAATATTATTTTCAGTCAAATCTTAAACACAAAACTTTACATAGAGGTCAAGTGTATAAATGCGGTCTTATTAAAAGAATACAGAATTAAAAGGGTTACAAATACAAATGCAGAAGTGTCAATAGAATTTACTTACTGGGGTCACTTACTGGGGTAAGCAGCAACTGCCCCAGGCCACTCTCCTTCCATGTCAAAACTTCCTCCAGATTTCTGCACTTCCATATCCCAGGCAGAGGAAACCTAGAATAGTGCTATGATGCCTGCTTTTATCTACAAGGCTGCATTATATCATCTACCATATGGCATATTTGATACCATATTAAATAACTTCATCTGTTTTTATTTTAAAAGGAGTATATTGATGAAGGGCCACACAAAAGCCTTCCAACTTTCTTCTAAATCTATTATTGACTAGCTAATACTAGAAGAGCTGCTGGTTAGCTGTGCTGCATACTGCATTGGTCCCAGCTTCAGTGGAAATATTGAATTATTACTTAGACATCAGTAATGGACTAGATGAGGGTCATACAGAAACTTGATCCTGACAAGACAGATGTTAGGTGGCTCATCTCTCCAGAGAGGTAGCATTCAAGTTGCTGTGAATAGGATTGCTCTCCCCCTAAAGAACAAGTTTTACAGTTTGGATTCCACGATTCTCAGCACAATTCACAGAGCTGTTGGCTATTTAATGCTGTCTTCAACAACAGTTATATTGTTTGTTATTGATGATGTTAACTACCCTGATTTTCTTTTATCTAGTGGCAGATGAACTTTCATGACATTATGGTGCAATTGTAGCAGGAGCGTTGAGCTAGGATTTGGGAAACCTAGGTTCAAATCACCACTCAGTCATGAAGTTCTCTAGGTGAGTTTGGGTCACTCACTTTCTCTCAAGACAAAATTAACTTAGGGCTACTTTCTCCCATTTATCATCCCAACAGCCCTAAGGTAGTTTTGGCTTGAGAGAAAGCTTGAGCTCCTTGAAGAAAAGATGGAAGATTATCTTATAAATAGCACTGACAAAAGAAACTGAGCATGTGTAGCCACTGTCAAAAATGCATGACCAATGTGCTTAGGAGCTATTATGCAACTGATTCCTCCCAAAAATTATGGAGTAATGTACAAGAGACAGGAAGCTAACAGGAAAGTGGATAACTGTGGTTAAAAATATTACTATGACAACCCACTTCTCTAACCCACTTATGGGTCTGAGTTGTTAAAAACCCAGTGAAACAGATTAACTCAGACCAATATATTTATTTGAAATCAAGCCAATCTGAGAAAAAACATTAAAAACAACCTTTTCACAGAAACGTTAATCACATTAAACATCACAAGACAGGCATCATAAGATCTCTAAATAAGAAGATAGTTTGTCTTGTCATCTCTTCAGTACTTGTGAAGGCTACAGATGCAGAAACTTCACATGGAAAAGAGGAACAGCACAAAATCACTAATCTATGAAACAATTGCTGCTTAAATAGTAATTCCTAATTAAAGTGTTAACTTTTTAGAAGAACCCTAGAAAGCAAAGATTTGAAAAATAGTATTTGCACGATCTATACCTCAGCCCCACTTTTTTAGTCACAAGATCTTCCGCCATATCACAACATGCTTTTGAAGGTTCAAAAGTAGGTGGCCATTCAGCATGGGGCCTTTCTAGCTTAAGAGACTCTGCACCAGAGCTAGCACATGGATGCAAAGGAGGTCTACAAGGTTCACTCCTGCCTACACTGTAGCCTAGTAGAGAAAAGGTGGTAGGCACAGGATAGCTGGTTATCAGGTACTGGTGGACAGTAGCTGTCCTTCATACCTTTATTCACCCTTTAATTTGGAAAAAAGAGGAGTGAAGAGAGCTGGAAAGAGGCAAATGAAAAACTGATACATCTTTGATGCAAAGGAAATTAATGTTTAGTGGGTAAGCAAAGGGAAGATTCATTTGCAGAGTTTTATTGTTTGCAACACACACCCAGCACTTTGTCTTCCGATCTGTGGTTGGTCTTGGGCAAACACCTTTCTTCATCTAGCCCAATTGAAATGTGCCTCTGAGGCTCACAAGGACAACAGCACCACTTCCACATGCACAGTTTGTCCTCAGCATCGCGTAACTATATGCTTCCTTAGAACATGGCACTTCCAGTCAGCTTGCATGTTTGATAGGCGCTTCCAAGGGCAAGAGAAGACAGGTGGTGTGGAAAGGTTTTGGCAAGACTAGCTCAATGAACTTAACAGATCAACGAAATGGCACTCTTTGCAGCACAGAGAGAGGGGGAGATTAATGTATTTCCACTTTCTGGAAGTAGTTACTGTGTAATTTCTAATTAAGTCCTGTCAGATATGAAACACTACCCTGGAATTAAGTTGTGAATTCTTAATACGTAGCGGGAGGTCTACCACACTGATGTTCTGTAGAAATGCTTGCGTAAGACAGGAAGCCCGATTCAAGGCTAAGCTGGAAGCAACACCCCATTTTAAAAGCCCCAATTCCCCGCCACCTCACACCACTCAGAAATGTGGGTAAAGGTGTGGAGATTAAGGCCACAAGACACAATCCTCCTCCGCTCCCCATATGTCTGCCTCCACCGATAGCACATGAGAGGGCCTACAGCAGGGTTTCCCCAAACTTGGGTCTCCAGCTGGGTCTTTTGCACTACAATTCCCATCATCCCTGACCACATTTCCTGCTAGCTATGGAGGATGGGAGTTGTAGTACAAAAAACATTATTATGTTTATATTATACTATAGCATTATATTATTATTAACACCCCTCTCTAATAAATAAAAGTAATATTAAAAGCACACCACCCATCAATTAATAAATTATTATTAATAATAATATTAATACCCCTGCCCATCTATCTGTCTGGGTTTCCCCAACCACTCTGGGCGGCTTCCAACACATATAGAAACGTAATAAAACGCCAAACACTAAAAACTAGGCCGCTGCGAGTCTTCGCCTACAGGCAACACTGGCCATGCCCAAAATTTCGAGCAGGCCCCGTTTCCCCGTTGGCTTAGCACAGCCGGCCAGGGGAAGGGAGTGGGCGGCGGCGGTGGGGAAGAGAGAGAGAGACCCACACCCAGGAGAGGGGGAGGTCTTGCGTAAGCCCCTGAGGCCGGTAACAGGCGGTCAGGCCCGTCCCACCCACCGCCGCGGGCGCCGAGAAGACAGCCGGCCTGAGGCCTCTTAAAGGCCGGCCAAGGAGGGAGGGAGGGAGGGCGACTCTCGGCTTCCAGCCCCGCAGAAAGGCGACAGCGGATGGGCGGCGGCTTAGACGTGCGCGGGGGTGTGGGGAGATAGAGAGAGAGGACGAGGCGCCACCAGGCTGCCAAGCCGTGACAAGGCCCGGCCAGGCCCCACTTAGCGGAGGGGTGTGTGTGTGTGGCCCCCCCTCGAGCTCTGCCTTTGAATAAACAAATAAGGGCGGCGCGCGCAACCAACGGTTTCAACGGCTCCCGGGGAGGAGGGGGGGGGCAGGTCGGAGGAGCCGCCGCCCTCCTGTCCTCCTCGCCGCTGAGGCGAAGCCAGGCCAGCTCTAGTCGCCCTTCTCCTCTCCGTTACCTGCACGGCGCGGCTGAGGAACGTGCCGGCGTCGGCCGCCAGCTTCTTTACATTGAAGTCCATTATGTTCATCTTCGTGCGGGGGGTGACGGTGCCCCCGGCGACGGTCCGTCACGGCGCGCCCGCCTCAGAAGCTGCCGGCCAAGGCGGCGGCGGCGGCGTAAGGGCGCTGCCGGGCCCGGCCGGGCACTGCTGCGGATCCGGCATCTGATTGGGCGGGAGGAGCGCGGGGTGGGCGGGATCGAGGGGAAAGGAGGCGCGAGACGGGGGTTAAGCGCCGCCCCCAGGTCCGCCCCTTAAAAGGGAGGCTTCGCGAGGAGAAGTCAAGGGAGTGGTTGTTGCTCCCTAAGGGAGGAAGCGGCTTTTTTCGTCGCTGGCACGGGAGCGTTCATTTCGCTCGTTCTACGTTTCGGGTGAGTTGTGTCTGAAGGGGAAACGACAAGGAACTTATTTTCCTCTCAGTGAGGAAAATAATATGAAATGGCACCTTAAACAGGCGCCAGAACGGAATCTCAAGGCGCGCTTTTTTAATAGCAAGAATACAAAGCTGAATAAGATTTGAAATATTTGTGTATTGTGTTGGTGTTGGTGTATTTGAAATGAAAACTTAATAAAAAGCATTAAAAAAAAAAGACTACAAAGCTGAAAATGAACGAATTGCAGCTAAAATATTATGTTCATTTTCCTCAGTGTCTAGTCCTTCCCCTGCCCACCCCGCTACTCAGAGTAGCTGGAAGTAGGGAGACAGAAAAGGTCCCCCTTTCCTTCCACTCTGCAGAGAAGCCCTGGATTATCCCTACACTCCCTTTCCTTCATAAAAAAATTATCATTTTTGGCACCACAGTTAACACATAATAAAGACCTATACAGCTGGTGGCAGTGTCCAGTTTGCAAACCTAAGACTTAAGGGTCCTTCAGTGATCCCAATTTATTTAGATTTTAAGCATCCCTGTGAGAGTTGAGGTAGAGAACACTTTAACATGCACTACTTAAACCATCATAACACTGACTAGTATATTTCAGATTAAAAGCAAACTATACATTAAAAGTACACCAAACAAGGCAACTAAAACCTAAACAAAACATTTTGGGTTGAAAAGCAAAAAGAAAGTTTTTCAGGTCCCCAATCCATGCATATTTTACTTGGGAGGAAGCCTCATTGAACTTTGATGGAATTTATTTCTGAGTGACAGTGGCCATTTTAATCTGAAATCTTAGGTGCAGTACGGGGCCCAGAGCTCAGAAACGGCTCATGAAACGCGACCAGAACAATTGGAGTTTCGAACGCTGTGTGTGATTGAGTTGAATTAGAGGCACATTAAGGTGTGTGCTTTGAGAAGGTATGAGTTAATATTTGATTATCCCTTTTTTGTCCTTTCAGGCTGTGACGCTTGGTGGTTTAAATGTTTGACAGTTTTCTTTAGTTCTTTTCAACGCCTGCACATAGTGCATGTGACATCACACACACTATGTTCAGGTATGTGCGTGTAACATCACACATCTGCGTGGCAGCGGCGGGCACCCACAATCCTGAGGGTGAGATGGCACCCCTGAAATACAGTATATAAATGCAATAAAATAGATGGATAATTGCTGGAAGATTTCGCTGCACATTATTCAGCCATTTACCCATCTTGGTCCATTAAATAAAGCATGGCTTTAGAAGCTGATCTTAGGCTGCAATTCTAAATGAATTTACAAAGAAGTACCATAAGCCTTACTCAACACAGTGGGACTTCTGATAAAGCATACATAGGATCACACCACACAGTATTTCTGTGTGCTTTGTGAGTCCACTAGATGTCAGTATAATAAAACCTATTTACTTAACACTTTTGTTGGGGTGGGGCAAGTTGCATTTACACAATGTTCCAGCACTATGTGTCAGTTTCACCTGAAATAAAGAGATTATCTGGATTGCAGCATCACAGTGGTCAAAAATTTCCCCAAAGATAGTAGTGAACATCCAGATTTTCTAGTTTGGTGATCTAAGTATGAGACATGATGTCAACAGATCCATTAAGTAAATTTGGTGCCCCCCACCTTGCCTTCTGCTCAATTTACTATGTCAGTGGTTTTCAACCAGTGTGCCGTGGCACCCTGGGGTGCCTTGAATGATAGTCAGGGGTGCTGCGGGCAACTCTGGCCTCTGTCCCTCTTTCCTTCCCTCCCTCCTCTGATGCCCTCTTGCATGTCTGCGTACCAAAGACTTGCACAGCTGTTTGTTGCAGCAGCCCTGGCTACAAGTTCCCCAGGCGAATGGTGCCTCTGGGGCTGACCAGGGTGTGCTTCCCAGGCCCCTTTGGGGCAGTGTGAGGAGGTACCTCTCTTTGGAGCAAGGGGGCAGCTCAGAGACCAGTGGCTGCCCACAGGATTCCCAAGGAGAAGGGAGAGGAGTTATACTTGGAAAGTCCTGCAGTGCCCCCTTGTGTTGGCACCCAGTGTAGCGAAACGAGTTCCATTGCAAAAATCTGTCTCTGATGGAATGAAAGGCACTGCACTCACCTAGATGAGGAAAGTTGAACAAATAAAAGTTGGGCAAGAGGTATAGAACACCTGTCATCTGCACACTTACTTTGCTCTGGAAATGAGGGCCTCCCTTGGGACACACCAAGGGTTAAAGCATGTCTGCCACTGTATAGCAATCCAGTTTAGTAATATGTGAATGGAAACATGGCAGTTGTGGTATGTAGAGCCGTAAGAGCCATAAGTGTGGCCATAAGCGCACACACAAAAAACAACCCCCCTTTTTATACTTTATAATTCTAAAGGGTTTATGGCAGGAGTTGCTAACCTGTGGCCCTCCAGATGTCATTGGACTCCAACTCCCATTGACACTGCTATCTAGGCCTGATGGGAGTTGAAGTCCAACACCAGTTCTAGTTACAGGTAGGTAGCTGTGTTGGTCTGCCGTAGTCTAAACAAAATAAAAAAATTCCTTCCAATAGCACCTTAGAGACCAACTAAGTTTGTTATTGGTATGAGCTTTCGTGTGCATGCACACTTCTTCAGATACACTGAAACAGAAATCTAACAACAGGTTAGCCAACCCTGCTTAATAATAATAATAATAATAATAATAATAATAATAATAATAATAATAATTTATTATTCATACCCCGCCCATCTGACTGGGTTTCCCCAGCCACTCTGGGCGGCTCCCAACCAAATATTAAAAACACAATACACAATGGCTTTTTACTGTTTGTAATCTGCTTCTGTGGGCTGTGAATTTTTGCTGTTATTGATTTGATTTGTTCTCTGTTGCTTGATTTTGTTGGATTTTTATAGTTGAGTTTTATTTTAACATTTTATTGTAAGATGCCCAGAGACCTCTGATCATAGGGTATCATATAAATATCATTAACGACAATCTTGTTTTTCATTGATAAACCTCCATGTTATGTACATAGGCAGTCTTTCATTTAAACACTGACCAGATGCAGAAGAGTTTCACTTCAGCAGGGTTGATGCAACCTGTGTCTTCAGACCATCATTTGGTTATGATTATTTAGATGTCACAGTGTCCAAATATAATTTTCTAGGATTCCACTACATTCCAGTTAAGGATATTTGGTTCAGTTCAGTGTCTTTATATGAAAATGAACATGGTCAGACTGGGGAGAGAATAACAACTGTTGAACACAAACAAAATTATATCTGAGTAAATATGAATAGGATTGTACTATAGAATAGGTATCATTTTTTCCAGATCTGAACATAGCATCAATTGTAGGTGTGTGAGCTTAGATACACCTACAATTGATGCAATGTTCAGATCTGGAAAAAATGATACCTATTCTATAGTACAATCCTATTCATATTTACTCAGATATAATTTTGTTTGTATTCAACAGTTGTTATTCTCTCCCTGGGCATCAGTGAACTAAAATGGACAGGAGTGGGCGAATTCAGTTCGGATGACCATCATATCTACTACTGTGGGCAAGAAACCCGCAAAAGAAATGCAGTGGCCCTCATAGTCAACAAAAGAGTGGCGAAAGCTGTACTGGGATGCAATCTCAAAAATGATAGAATGATCTCGATATGAATCCAAGGCAGACCTTTTAACATCACAGTAATCCAAGTTTATGCACCAACTACTGGTGCTGAAGAAACTGAAATTGACCAATTCTATGAAGACTTACAACACCTTATAGAAGTGCCACCAAAGAAGGATGTTCTTCTCATTATAGGGGATTGGAATGCTAAAGTAGGGAATCAAGAGATAAAAGGAACAACTGGCAAGTTTGGCCTTGGAGATCAGAACGAAGCAGGGCAAAGGCTAATAGAGTTCTGTCAAGAGAACAAGCTGGTCATCACAAACACTCTTTTCCAACAACACAAGAGACAACTCTACACACGGACATCAGCAGATGGGCAGCATCAAAATCAGATTGATTATATTCTCTGCAGCCAAAGATGGAGAAGCTCTATACAGTCAGCAAAAACAAGACCTGGAGCTGACTGTGGCTCAGATCATCAGCTTCTTATAGCAAAATTCAAGCTTAAACTGAAGAAAGTAGGAAAAACCACTGGGCCGGTAAGATACAATCTAAGTCAAATCCCTTATGAATACACAGTGGAAGTGAGGAACAGGTTTAAGGATTTAGATTTGGTGGACAGAGTGCCTGAAGAACTATGGATGGAGGCTCGCAACATTATACAGGAAGCAGCAACAAAAGCCATCCCAATGAAAAGGAAATACAAGAAAGCAAAGTGGCTGTCCAACGAGGCCTTACAAATAGCCGGGGAGAGAAGGCAAGCAAAATGCAAGGGAGATAGAGAAAGATACAGGAAATTGAATGCAGATTTCCAAAAAATAGCAAGGAGAGACAAGAAGGCCTTCTTAAACGAGCAATGCAAAGAAATAGAGGAAAACAACAGAATGGGAAGAACCAGAGATCTGTTCAAGAAAATTGGAGATCTGAAAGGAACATTTCGTTCAAAGATTACCATAATAAAGGACAAAAGTGGTAAGGACCTAACAGAAGCAGAAGACATCAAGAAGAGGTGGCAAGAATACACAGAGGAATTATACCAGAAAGATATGGATGGCTAGTACACCCCAGGTAGTGTGGTTGCTGACCTTGAGCCAGACATCCTGGAGAGTGAAGTCAGATGGGCCTTAGAAAGCACTGCAAATAACAAGGCCAGTGGAAGTGATGGTATCCCAGCTGAACTATTTAAAATTTTAAAAGATGATGCTGTTAAGGTGCTACACTCAATATGCCAGCAAGTTTGGAAAACTCAGCAGTGGCCAGAGGATTGGAGAAGGTCAGTCTACATCCCAATCCCAAAGAAGGGCAGTGCTAAAGAATGCTCCAACTATCGCACAATTGCACTCATTTCACACACTAGCAAGGTTATGCTCAAAATCCTACAAGTAAGGCTCAAGCAGTATGTGGACCGAGAACTCCCAGAAGTGCAAGCTGGATTTAGAAAAGGCAGAGGAACCAGAGACCAAATTGCAAACATGCGCTGGATTATGGAGAAAGCTAGAGAGTTCCAGAAAGACATCTACTTCTGCTTCATTGACTATGCAAAAACCTTTGACTGTGTCGACCACAGCAAACTATGGCAAGTTCTTAAAGAAATGGGAGTGCCTGATCACCTCATCTGTCTCCTGAGAAATCTCTATGTGGGACAAGAAGCTACAGTTAGAACTGGATATGGAACAACTGATTGGTTCAAAATTGGGAAAGGAGTACGACAAGGCTGTATTTTGTCTCCCTGCATATTTAACTTATATGCAGAATTCATCATGCGAAAGGCTGGGCTGGATGAATCCCTAGCCAGAATTAAAATAGCCGGAAGAAATATCAACAACCTCAGATATGCAGATGACATAACCTTGATGGCAGAAAGTGAGGAGGAATTAAAGAACCTTTTATTGAGGGTGAAAGAGGAGAGCGCAAAATATGGTCTGAAGCTCAACATCAAAAAAACGAAGATCAAGGCCACTGGTCCCATCACCTCCTGGCAAATAGAAGGGGAAGAAATGGAGGCAGTGAGAGATTTTACTTTCTTGGGCTCCATGATCACTGCAGATGGTGACAACAGCCACGAAATTAAGAGACGCCTGCTTCTAAGGAGAAAAGCAATGACAAATCTAGACAGCATCTTAAAAAGTCGAGACATCACCTTGCCAACAAAGGTCCGTATAGTAAAAGCTATGGTTTTCCCAGTAGTGATGTATGGAAGTGAGAGCTGGACCTTAAAGAAGGCTGATCGCCGAAGAATTGATGCTTTTGAATTATGGTGCTGGAGGAGACTCTTGAGAGTCCCATAGACTGCAAGAAGATCAAACGTATCCATTCTTAAAGAAATCAGCCCTGAGTGCTCACTGGAAGGACAGATCGTGAAGCTGAGGCTCCAATACTTTGGCCACCTCATGAGAAGAGAAGACTCCCTGGAAAAGACCCTGATGCTGGGAAAGATGGAGGGCACAAGGAGAAGGGGACGACAGAGGACGAGATGGTTGGATAGTGTCTTCGAAGCTACCAGCATGAGTTTGACTAAACTGCGGGAGGCAGTGGAAGACAGAAGTGCCTGGCGTGCTCTGGTCCATGGGGTCACGAAGAGTTGGACACGACTAAACGACTAAACAACAACAACAAGAGCTTAGATAAGGTGATACTGAAACTTTAGAGGAGAACGCTACAATTCTAAAATCCTTAACTGGCAGTTTTGGTAACCAGGTGGTTGATTTCTTTTTTGAAACTTAACAGGGAGAGAGGGCAGACCACCAATAAGATCCGGCCCTGGTGGAGTTCTTCATGTCAGCCGTGTAGCATGAGCCCCTCCATTAGCACCTCTTCAAATCAACCTACCCAGTTGAAGTTAAGATATTATTTCTCATGTCTTTCTGCTACAGGACTTGTGTATGTGAGATGGCTGCTTAGGACATGACATGGGAGAGGGGGAGTCCGTAGCACGGTATCCTAATCATGGGGACGGTGGACCACTTTTCTTTTCTTTCCTTTAATCAGAAAACATAAATAAAATTGTTCCAGTCTTCTCCATGGAATCTTCTTCTTTAATAATTTTTCACCATTCTCCCCATATCAGTTTGTGCACTGCTGTCAAAAAGTAAGAAGGCAATACAACTTTTATAGTGCATTTTTATAGGTGAATCAGGGATTCTAATCTATTTTAAGCTGTAATCACTAACCTGGGAGTAAGTCTTATTGAACACAGATGTGTTTATTTTCATCTATGAAATGTTACAGGATATGGACATACAATAATAATATAATTTAGCTTTCATTGTTTACAGTAGATAATATTAATCTATTATTCAAGCTGTGTATGTATACATTACCATTTAGAATTTTTGGAAACCATGAAATAGACCATAATCAGATACAGAAGGAGTTCCATTTAAAATCATGTAACTAATTATATAATTGCACAATGGAGAAAGAGGAATATACTCTCTTTCTCCACTGTATAATTTAGGATATGTGACTTCTAAAAGTTAATATATAATTATTACATTTCAGTCTCAGAAGTTCTAGGGCTTCGGTATCTTCACTTAAATAAAGCATACTGTTAGATTTGCAAATGCACAAATAATAACTGCAGAAGTACATACTATTATCACAAGTGTTAGGAATAGAATTACACATTAGAAGAAGTAGTATAAATGTTGTTTGGACTAGGAGTAGCTCCAAGTAATGGAGAAACAATTATAACTGCCCTGGCTGTATTAGATGCTTCTCCAACATTGTAGTTGTATTACATTCCAGTCTGGGGACTTCTGTTTCTTCGCTTATGTACAACGCAGATGGTTATACTTACAATAACACAAATAATGATCACAGAAGCACATACAATGATCACAATTTTGGTTGTGTCATTTATCACACTGATCTCAGGATCATTAGCACCAGTGGGTTTCACATTAGAGGAAGTTGTGTGAGCAGTGGTAGTGTTTGGACTAATGGCAGTACTTAGCAGTGTGGAAGTGCCAGTTGAAGAAGTGGGAGTAGCTGGCAATGTGGAAAAAACCACAACTGCTCTTGCCGCATTAGATGGTTTTCCTGTGTTGTTGCTGCCATCAATGGCACGAATGGCAAAGTAGATGGAGGAGCCATTTTCTTTTGTTAAGTTTTCTGACTTGTACTGAAAAGATTGTTTGACCCCAGCGACTTCCACTGTCAGTCCAGTAGTGTTCACAGAAGTGGCACTATCAAAACTTGCATCTCTTAATTCCAAGGGATTTTCACTCATTTTTATTTCATATTGTTCAGCTGCAAAATAAAGGACCCACAACAGACATGCGTTAGATGTACATCTTCAAACATGGATCAAGGAAACAGTGACAAGCCTATCAGTGCATAACTTCCTATCCTCCAGGAACCCTAAGCATATTGCATATCAGCCATTGCATCGTTGTGTGTTGCAGAAGGCTTTGGAAAATATTGCAGGGCACACGCTGGTTCACATGGCCACCATGTCAAAGTTGTTAAGATCAGCTGTCATTCCATGCTAATTTAAAAGCATGGTATTTGTCAGAGGTGTCCAGAACCATTTTTGGTCCAGGGGGACATTTAGAAATCTAAGCACTGTTACAGGCATCGCAAACAACTCGTTCCACAGAAGAAAAACTAATGTGGCTCTACCCGCCTACCCCCACAACACAGGAAAAACAGCTACACCTTCAAACAAATAAAGCATATTCTATAACTAGCAATCCTTGTGGACTAAAACAAAGCAATGTTTGTGTTCAAACCATACAGTCAAACACTTGACTTGGCCCAAAGAATCCTGGGAACAGTAGTTTGTTAAGGATGCTGGAATTGTAGCCTTGGGAGGGGAGAACTGCAGTCTTCCCAGAGCAACAGTGTCATGCTATTCTAGCATATTAAAGGGAGATTAATTCTGGTATAAACCCCTCCTTTGCCATAATTAAATAGATCTAAGCAAGGGAGTCATACTGGTTGATTAAAACAGGATTCCACGCTTACCTTGTCCTACATCATAGTCATTCCCAGGAGCTGTCCACGACAAAAGGAATTCATCATCATCGGCAGCTAGCTCCACCTCAAGGTCAGTGATTTGACAGGGTGGAAAGACATCTGTGGCGTCTGGATTATTAGGAACTCCTGATACCACAAAAGAACCACCAGATGCAACTCTGCTGAAACTTCCTAGGTTTGCTTGGATTTCATCCTCAGTAGCTTCAGGTCTTGGTGAGTTCATTTTTATTTCACCTTCCAAAGAAAGAAAGAAAAATTGTGTCATAAGATGTAACTAGAATCTCTGCAAACATTCTCAGTATTCTGAAAGTCTGTCTGATTTCCCCCCCTGTGTGCAAACACAAAACGAAGACAAGGCATGTATAAAAGGTGATAGGATAGCCATCTTCAAATATCTGAAGGGCTATCTCATGGAAGATAGAGCAAGCTTGTTTTCTGCTGCTCCAGAAGGTAGGGCCCAAAACAATGGATTCAAACTACAAGAAAGGAGATTCCAACTGAGCATCAGGAAGAACATCCTGGTGGTGAGAGCTGTTCAACAGTAGAACGGAACACCTCAGAATGTGGTAGACTCTATGCTTATCCACACTTCTGTTTGGTCCAAGGTTCATTCCGTTTGTCCCATGCCTTCTCGGCACAAATCCAAGAGGATTTTCTTTTGTCCAGCCATGTTCCCTGTGAGAAAACATGGTTTACTGCTGAATTGAAATAAACATCAATTTTCTGCAGTTTGGGACAAACTGAAGAAATACCAGGATGAACCCTCTCTGCATTAGAGGTTTTGAAGCAGAGGTGGATGGCCATTTGTCAGAGATTCTTTGGCTGTGATTCCTGGATGACCTTTCAGGTCCCTTCCAACTTTACAATTTTATAATCTGCACTAGATACTGTACGTATTTTTCGTTATATAGCCAGCCTTAGCTCCTCTTGTCCCCTCATTTGGTTTACAGTATTTCTTTGCAGAGGATACCCAGCTCTGCACTACCAGTCACAATTTCAGTTCTTGACAAGCTTAACAGGTATCTCTTCATAGCTGTCAATAAATCACTAAAATTCAGTATGCAGAAAACTATAGTACTTGTGTTTCTTCTAAAACATTTTCACTATCCCAACTTGATGCTCTGTAATTCAGTCTACCAAGCAATTCTGCTGTAGTTCCTTCAAATCTGTACTCTTATTAACTTGCCTATCTTTCTCCACAACAGTTTTATGTTCCACCAACTCTTAACTGCCAGTTTTGCAAAACTGCTTCTTATTTCTAAAATTTTGACAATATACTTCTACTTGCTTTTCCTACTTCTTTTCAATTTCTTGCATGTCTTAAACTCTTCTGTGACAGTTGGGGTATATGTGGGGGGGTTTTGTGTGAGTGTAGATGAATTGCAGGTATTTTCCAGAAGAAGGATGCCAGAATAATATTTTAAAGCCTAAAAACTTAGGGAATTTTTCCATTGATTCCCAACATATTCAGTGAGGAGTGGCCCAGCTTGCTTCACCTGAGGGGCATTCTGCAAGTTGGTCTTCTCTACCCCAGGGTGGGGAAGATGAATGGCAACACTGTGTGCAAGAACACCCCCCTCTTGCCAAACTTGAGAATCAGGATGTTCTACTAACGTTGCCACTGCAGGAGCAGAGAAGATGAGCAGCAATGCCACTTGCCAGAATACTTCCCTCTTGCTGGCAGGGGGACATTCCAATGGTGGCAGAAGCAGTGGCATGGGTGGGGCACTGCCTCTTGTGTTTCTACTACCTGTGGCAGGTGCTTCACGCTGCCTCATTGTTGAGCCGGCTCTGCATTCAATCAACAAGTTGGGCAGTACATAGAATATTGTAGGAGAGTAGACTGTGTCAGAGTTGTAAAAGGTAATGGACCCCTGGACGGTTAGGCCCCGTCAAAGGCAACTATGGGGTGTGGTGCTCATCTCGCTTCAGGCTGAGGGAGCCAGTGTTTGTCCACAGACAGCTTTCTGGATCATGTGGCCAGCATGACTAAACTGCTTCTGGTGCAGTGGAACACCGTGACGAAAACCAGAGTGCACAGAAACGCCGTTTACCTTCCCACCACAGCGGTACCTATTTATCTACTTGCACTGGTATGCTTTCAAACTGCTAGGTTGGCAGAAGCTGGGACAGGACAACGAGAGCTCACCACTGTTGCGCTGGAGTCAGAGATGTGTACTCAATATCTGTATTAAATCTAAAATCTGCATAAGGTTGACAGTGGGGAGGGGAATGGCAGGGAAAGGTTTTCATTTCTCTCGAGATACCCATACTTTGAGAACTCTAGAGCTACATATTACTAGTAAATGCTTTTTCATAATGAATCCTTACCATTTTCCACAAAACCTGGTATATAGAGTGCTTGACTCTGTCTACGGACCAATCTGACAGTCTTGTCTTTCCCTTGGACACGCACTTTTAAGTTGTATCTACCATTCTGTGTGAATGATGTGAAATACCTTGAGTAGATTCCATCATACTTGAGAATATCAGCACCTGAGTACATAAATATTAATACTTAACATCCAAAGCAGACCTCTCACTTGTGGTCATTATAAACCCTACATAACACATGCAAGAGATGTTTATTTCATAGTAACTGCTCCTGTTTTCATGAAATAGAAAATGCGTGACTTATTGTGATAGTATGGAATCATAAGGGACTGGTTAGTAATATCTGTACAACACAAGCCAGGACAACTCGTGACCTACCAAACAAACATAATACAATAACATGTATTAGAACTTGCTGCATATTTCATTTTCTACAGTCACAGTCAGCAAAATCAGGAGATTTATCAAGCTTGTGGTGGGTGCCACTAAGAGTCCCACCTTTCCCCATATGAACCTGTCCACACCCTGGAATCATCACCTGAAGCCTTTCTCTATGTGCTGTCTGAGGGCTGGGTATGAGAGAGCAGGCCTTCTTTGCAGTAGGCTCCAAATGGGGATATTGGCTCAATGCATCTGAGGGAGCACACCTGGCTGGTTTTGAAAATATCTTTGTAAGAGGCCTTGGAGGCCAGTATGCCAAATTAGACAAGACTGATTGTCAGTGAAAAAAATAACAAAATGCATGCTGCAATAATTACTTACCTGAACCAGAGTCATAAAGCTCAAGCTCTTCAGTTTTTCCACTCTCATCTTCAACTATGGCTGTGACATTTGCACCAATAACAGGTAAGAAACCTTGACTGATTTCTGCATATACGACCATTGGAATAGGATATTTATTGGTATCTTGATTCATATAGGGCTTCACAAGAATTGGAGGCACAGATACAGATGCTGGTCGACTGGTTACCGTTATTGATATGATTTGCTCTGTTGAATGTGTATTCTGAAATGAATACTCCCAGTCTCCCACCTGCAGATCAAGTGTTGAAATACAGAAGAATATTCCATATCCATTATCTAAGTAATTTGGATAAATACATTTACTTTTCCTTTGGTTGTTATGTTTTCATAAAGAAGGTAGCTCTTATATGAAAAATGTATCAAGGAAAATGAGTACTGGCAACAATGTCTTCCTGTGCACAGGATGAACTAGGAAATGAAAATGTGTGTGGAGAGAACAATATTGAGGCAATTCAAACCAGGATTTTGGCAGACGCCCATTGGCAATATGGATTTTATGGGAAAGGGTTTTTGTTCTCCAGAAAATTGACTATAAAAACAGTTTCTGCTCAAAACCAAGGCAGAGAAGGCAGTATGGGATGGAGAAGCCAATGGTGGAAAAGACCAAGTGGACCTGAGAAGACCAATTCCAAGAAGGCCAATTGGAAGAAACCAACTGGGAATGGATTACAATGCAGAGAAGACTTAAACAGCAGAAATCCAAAGAGGCAACACATGTCAGCAAGCCTCACCCTTTTCCTGTTTGTTACAGGATCTCTACCTGAGGACCTTGGTGTGCATGTGCGTGAGTATACTCCATCTGCTGTGTGTTTGAATTTAGCACTCTAAATTCAGGGCCTTGAGGTTTTATTTAGAAAAAAATACACCTTAGCTACCAAAACATCGGCAAATGATATTCTAGGTATCTCATGTGGGCAGGAGCAGGGAAGTGTCCTCAGTTCCCAAATGAGCATTAGGATCAGGGAGCCAATAAGGAAGCTTGTGCAACTTCCCAGTGAGTTTCAGCTTCAGCAAAACTGGCACAGATTCGAGTAGCAGCTGTGAAGGGGCCTTAACACATTTCATGAACCATTTTAGGGCTTTGGACTTTGTAGACACAACCCTCATAATCATATTTTGTGGGTGGGGAAAATGCTGATTTGGGATATTGAAGGTCTTTAAGATCATTACAAAATGCTACATAGAAGATGGTTCTTCCACACTTGCATAATCTATCATTCTACTTTACCTGTAATGGCACAACCCTTTAATAGCACAGCTGTAGTTCCATAAAGCTCTACGTGGAAAAGGCACATTAGTAATTGCAGGGTTAGATGCACAGAGAGCTGGGATTTTACCTCTGCAGTTCCACTAATATTGAGTCGAGCTGTTTGGACATTTGTATTATCAATGACAAAGTTCTTGTGGCTGTACTTCTTTCCTTTGGGATCTATCAGCAGAATTCCTGGTGGATATATGCTTGTGTCCCATGTAACGACGAAGAAAGTGTCATTTCCCACTGTTTTATCAATTGTTACAATACCATCAAACCACCTTCCGGAACCGACGCTATGACTTTTACTTTCAAGCTGTTGGTATTAAAACAAACAAACAAAACATTAAAGGTAAAAAGATAAAGGAGCCCTGGAGTCCATTCAAAGGCAACTACAGGGTGCTACACTCATCTTGCTTTTCAGGCCAAGGAATAATAATAAAAATAATTAATAATTAATAATAATCTATTATTTCTACCCTGCTCATCTGGCCGGGTTTCCCCAACCACTCTGGGCGGCTTCCAACAAGAGATTAAAAATACATTAAAACATCAGTCATTAAAAACTTCCCTAAACAGGGCTGCCTTCAGATGTCTTCTAAATGTCAGATAGTTGTTTATTTCTTTGACATCTGATGGGAGGGCATTCCACAGGGCAGGCACCACTACTGAGAAGGCCCTCTGCCTGGTTCCCTGTAACTTAGCTTCTCGGAACCAAGGCCCTCAGCACTGGACCTCAGTGTCCAGACAGACCGATCAGGGAGCTGGCATTTGTCCACAGACAGCTTTCTTAGTTATGTGGCCAGTCATGTGGCCATGACTAAACTGCTTTTGGCACAATAAAACACCATGATGAATGCCAGAGCACACAGAAATGCTGTTTACCATCCTGCCACAGTGGTACCTATTTACTTGCACTGGCATGCTTTTTAACTGTTAGGTTGGCAGAAACTAGGACAGAGCAACGGGAGCTTATCCTGTTACGTGGATTTGAACTGCTGACTTTCTGATCGGCAAGCCCAAGAGGCACGGTGGTTTAGACCACAGCGCCACCCGTGGTTACCTTTAAGCATTATAATATAGCAGGAAAATAAAGGTAAAGGGACTCCTGACCATTAGGTTCAGTCGTGTCCGACTCTGGGGTTGCGGCGCTCATCTCGCTTTACTGGCCGAGGGAGCCGGTGTACAGCTTCCAGGTCATGTGGCCAGCATGACTAAGCCACTTCTGGTGAACCAGAGCAGCGCACGGAAACGCCGTTTACCTTCCCGCTACTTGCACTTTGATGTGCTTTCGAACTGCTAGGTTGGCAGGAGCAGGGACCAAGCAACGGGAGCTCATCCCGTCGCAGGGTTTCGAACCGCCGACCTTCTGATCGGCAAGTCCTAGGCTCTGTGGTTTAACCCACAGTGCCACCCACGTCCCTCTAGCAGGAAAATAGTATGAACTTAATTTGCCAGCCAATCTTTGAAACTGGCACTTTGTCCTTTACCTTCAAGCTGGTGTGTATTAGGTATGCTGATATACCTGGCAAGTTTTATAAACTGAATACATACAGTTAATTTTAAATAGGGTGGGCTGCTCGCAGCCCCCAAGCCTCAGCCTCTGATTGGCTGAGCGAGCACTGCCCACCCTTACCTAAGGGTCCAGCGCAGCTAGAGGTGGGCAGTGCCAGCTGTCCCACCCCCCTGCCACACCAGAAAATGGCAGCCCCCTGCACCCAGCAATAGCTGCCAACCTGGACTCCTAGGTAAGCAGATGTTTTATTTCAAAAACAGTAAAGAAGTCAGGGTCAGTGCTTTGCCTAGAAGGTGAATTCATAGTGGATAGTCGTGCTGAACAAAAATTACATAATAAAGAGGCATTAATAAAAATGCTGGTACAGCCACAAGGAGATGTTCCATCTTGGTTTGTGCAAAAGGGACAAAACTGATATCCTGCAGTGTTTCATTGTTAAAAACATGGAGGAAACGTAGATAAGCAGCTACAGCTAAACAGGTAAGGAACCATTGCAACTCCAGCTCAGCAACCCTTTCCATACATAAGCTATGGCATGCTTAAGCTACTCCATGCAGATACCATAATTGTTTTTTCTCCACCAAATATATTTATTGCAATTGTTTATGGGTTTTTATTGGTTGTTTGCTGCCTTGGAAGTTTTAAACTGTTAGATACAAAAATCCAGTGCAAAAGCAACAACCGCCCTGTGCTCTTCGGATGAAAGGTAGTATATAAATTTCAATAATAGCATTTGGATGGTGTCTTTGAATTCAACATGAAGCTATGTTATAAGCAGGATACCTGAAAACAGTAATGGGTAAAAAAAAAAACCTAGGACAAATCCGATCAGTGATCAGAAACGAGGTTGAAACTGGAAGACTCAAATCTAATTACATAGACCAGGGGTAGGGAAAGTTTGCTCCCAGATGTTGAAGAATTACACTTCCCATCTGCCCTGGCAAGCATGGCTTAAGGCATGATGGGAGTTGTATTTCAGTAGCATCTGGAGGACCAAAGGTTCCCTATACCTGCCACAGAGGAAGAGAAGTAAGCTAAGAATTCACCAGAACAGGAGATACCGATAGCTTTGTCTCCAGGCATGGAACTGGCAAGCAAAACAGTTGTAGAAGCAGCTCCAGGGGAGTTTGCACTCCATACCCAGGCTTGAGGATGGCCTGGCTAGGGTATTACTAATTTGTGGGCTCCTACTGGTTGGGGGTATGGCCAAATTTGCCCCAACTTGCATATGGGTTTGAATTAGGGATTTCCTACCTTCACCCTCTGGGGAAGCAGGGTCAGTGGCCTCCCTACTCGCCCTCTAGACACCATGGAAAGGGGGATAGGAGACTCAGCTGTGCCCTATTTCACAGAGGTGGGAGAATGGTTGCTCTTTGTACCGGACCTGTACATTTTGAAATGTTTCAGTTCTGCCAAAATCTACCTCTGCAATTAGCCTTTCTCTGCAAATTCTACCTGGGTCTCTCTCTGTACAATAAGAGCAAATCACAGGCTGTAGAGTTGATGTCACACTCTGTTGTTTTCAATTTTTGTACAGTGCTTAGTAATTTTAAGATAATAAGAATCATTACGATAGGCTACTGCTTGCACCCAAATCTTTATAATCCTGACCTGAATCGATTGTTGACTGATAGTTCCACTTCCTGAAGAAATTCCAGTGAAAGCATCTATGAGCCCATTGGAATCCAAACTGTCCGTGGCAGCAAATTTCAAACCTCCTGAAATAGAATTGAAATAATAATTAGAGTAATCTATCAGATGGAATAAAATGTATTACATTATTGTGCTGTGTCTTGTAGTAGCATATCCAGTATGGCTGCATAAACACTGTTCTGAATGGTAGCTGCAGCTTTTTAATGTTAGGAATTGATAAGGATGCTGATAGGACTTCCAGGGACCAGTATGCGCCCCTACCTCTCCAGAGTCCCAGGTGGCAGGAGTGGTCAGCATTCCTTATGCTGATTGCTTAGCAACAGTGATTAAGCATCCTTAGCAACAGAAGCTTCCCTGTATTGGCCTAATATTTGCCTCCATGTTTTGCTTTCTAACTTTATAGATTTCCAATTGACTTTTTTTTTTAAAAAAAAGAAAGCCAGGAGTTCAGGCGCCCTTCTGACTTGGGCATGTATCGTACCTGCACCCCATGTTGGTGTCCCTGGGAACTGTACACACCCAACAGCCCATTGCGGCACATATCTACAGATGGAACAGAGTCTATGACTTGTGAGAACATAATTAGTTTCTCCTATACTGTGGTATGTATTAAAAAGAATCAGAAACCACTTTTTTCTCAGTCCCTCTAAATCAGATATTCACAACTGGCTAGCTGTTGAAAGATTACAATGAACTATAAAATTTGCAATCTTAGATATGGATTATGATGAGTATCAGCTAAACACACACACATACCTAAAAGGGAGGCCAGGAGCACTGGTAGGTGTTTAAATAATTGGGGGCAGAGGCCCATAGCTACAAATTTACATAAATTTGCAAATGCTGATTTATATGTATAGAAGCAAATTTAGACTTCAAATGTCACAAAAGCAAGTCAACCAATTCAAATCATCCTATTCAGGTTCTTAAGTTACTTTGCACCCAACACTAGATAACTCCAAATCAGTTTGTTTTCAATTAATTCTCCCTCAGTTAATTTTCAAACAGATACTGCTCCAAATCAGTGCAGTTCTCATTCATTGCCCTGCACATCACATTATCTAAATAAAGTCATCTTAAATAAATTCATTTCTGCAAATTAATAACCTATACCAACATCAGTCTCCTAATTCAATGTCCTTTAAAATCATCCCTCAACTAACACACATATTACTTGGCTCCCTGAGCAAATTGTGTGTAAATTAAAGGTTTGTTTGCTGCTGGATTGACCTTGTGATAAACTCCTTTTTGGAGACACCAACAGGCACCAAGTATCACCAAAGAGTTAGTGTAAGGCATTCTACTTAATCGCTTACCTGTCATATCTGCCAACATTTCTAGTTCTTTTGCAGCTTTTGGTCCCAAAGCAATTGTGTGAATTATGGACCCATTATTTCGAACTTCAGTAAAGCAGGAGCTTACAGTGCTATCTTCTCCATCTGTCAAGAGCACGATTTCACAGCCTTTGGCATTTGGATACTTTTTTAAAAACACCTTTATGAAAAAGAGGATTTAAAATTTTAGCAGGCACTAGTAATGTAGAAGCAATGGGACACTTTGTGCTTAAGGTATAAGAGAAACTTGCTGCAAACCTCTTCAAGTGTGTTGTGTTGCATTGTAGATGAGTGACAAAAGTGTGGACTAATTTTCTACCTGTGACAGAAGTAGACTTTGGTGAGATAGGTGTGATATTTTTTCCAGTTGAAGTAACATTTGCTACTTCACTAATTTTAAAAGATAGCGAATATGGGCAAAATCAAAATGGGTTCTTCCACCCTCTCCCTAGGTGCTCTTCAACTATGACTGCAATAGCATTCCTTGGAAACACATGTCTGCACTCTGGGCTGGCCAAATACATTTTGCTTCCTGAGGCAAATCTGAAAATTGTGCTTCCCCCAACCTAGTATTCAGAGGTAGCATATTTGATGCATTTCTTGCTCACATGCTGATTCTGGATGGCTTTGCTGGACCCAAATCCTTCCCACTGCACCACCATAAGAATCTGGACAAACTTCTTTACCTGAACTGCTGTTCGCACTCCACCACATATGATAGTTCCTCCACCAGCTGAGGTAGGAAGTAAGGTTGTAAGGTTTTGGCGCACACTGTCATTGCTGATCAGTTGCAAATCGGACTTAATTTGTGCTATGGAATTGAATGTGACAATTCCAACCCAGGATCCTGCTTCAATAATCTGTAGGAGGAATATTTCTGCAGCTTGCTTCAGTCGGTTGATGCGATTGTACTGCATATGAATTAAAAAACAACATCCATAGAGTTGTCAGTGCTTTTCCGGAAGCAAATAAAAATTGATAGTTATAATTAGGAAAAATTATAAATAAATGCAAAAATATATTAAAGGTAAAAACACCACTTTAGTTCTCACTGTTGGAAGCTATAGTGGTAAAGAAAAAGAATAGGATAGAAGGGTGGTCAACTTATTTATTAAAATAAGAGGGAGCAGAGTATAAATTAAAAGAATTTAAGGAATTAATCAGGAAAATCAACAACATGGATACAATATCATTTAAATGAAGTATTTAAGAAAGATAGGATATGATGGTTTAGGGAAACAAATATCACAACTGAAGAGAGAACTGTTTGGATGTAATGTAAAAGTGCTGTCTAAAATATATAAGATATTGGAATGGGAGACAAAGGATGAGCAAGTAAAATCTTCAATGATACATTGGGTAATACATATTGGTTATAATATAGATAAGGAAGCATAGGAATGATTGTGGAATATGGATATAAAATTTACAGCATGTTATGGTCTTAAGAGAAAATTATATGAAAATGATATATTGATGGTACCTAACACCGAGTAAATTGGCAAAAATGTATAAATACAAATCCAATAAGTGTTGGAAATGTAAAGAGCAAGAAGGTTCTTTTTATCATATGTGGTGGTCTTGTAGTAAGGTTAAAACTTACTGGGAAACGATATATAATGAATTGAAAAAGATGTTTAAAACAATGTTTGTAAAAAACACACACCCAGAAGCTTTCCCTTTGTGAATTATAGGGACAGAACTACCCAAACTAGAAATTTATTCATGTATGTGACTTCAGCGGCAAGAATGTTACTTGCCCAAAATGGAAAGAAGTCGTCCCAGCAAAAGAAGACTGGATACCTAAACTTATGGAATATGCAGAAATGATGAAACTTACTGGAAAAGTAAGAAATCAAGATAACAAACTTTTTATAAAAGAATGAAATGGTTTATTGAATATTTACAAATATAAACAGATAAGAGCATTGGCCGGATTATTGTAATAACCTGCAGTTTTATAAGAATAGATATTTAAAGTTGAAAAATAAATGAGCAAATTAAGTTTATTTGGCTATGCAGAAAATAATAAAAATAAATTTAGGAAACCGCAGAAAGAGGAGGAAGGAAATCAAGTTTTGAAATATTAAAATGATTGTAAAATTATTGAAATTTATAAAATTGAAAATAATAAATAAAATATATTTTAAAATTGATAGTTGTACTTTACAAATACAGGTTGATAAACATATATGAATACTATATAGACAATATACAACAATATTTATGGATATCCTGAATTACCTTTTACGTGTTTTGATTTGGGGTGCAATATATCTGGAGGTTTTCTTGCACACGCTCCATTGAAATGGATGCTCAAGAGAGTATCGTTCATTTCAATGGGGCTTGTACCATGAATTGTGCTCATGGAGAATAATTATTCTATAATGTTTTTCTGACTGTTTTACAAATATCTAAATGCTGCTATCTCCTAGGCAAATATAAACTCAGTTCCAGAATCTTGTTTTTATTTGCTTAGCAGTTCTTTAGATAGTTTGAAGCAGTGCTTTTAAAAGGGGATATTCAAGGGTATACAGTACCAGCACCACTTTTGTTGTTAAAAAGTGTGACACAACTGTAACAACTTCATGGTAAGTACTGACATCTATTTTTCTAGGGGGGAAAGGCACTGGTTTGAAAATAGAAACACAGCAGAGTATATCTCAAATGATTCAGGGATTATCACCAGAAAATGGGAAGATCAGAGCTCTGGGAACACACATTAAGCCCTACTCACAGGACTCCTCCAACTCCACCACATTTTAACAGTAAACTTCCAGTATGGAGCCTTGTGTATCTGTTAAAGCTTCCTGCACTACTGAGGACACTGAAAGAACAGGTTGATTTTGCCAGAAGTCTGAACTGATTGCTTGCAGTAGGGTTTTTGCCTTTCGTCCTTCCCAGTGGTAGGGTGAAAGACAGGCCAACAGTGGGTGGAGGCAGAACCAATGATAGGCAGAGCCAGCTAATTCTAGTATTGCCCCATCCTCTTCCTTGTTGAGTAATACAAGTAATGATGATGATGATGATGATGATAATTTATTTATACCAGCCACTCTGGGTGGCTTCCAACAGAACACCAAAATACAATAACCTATTAAACATTAAAAGCTTCCCTAAACAGGGCTGCCTTCAGACAAGGGCATCATTGAGACAAAAGATGAGGAAGCCGGCAGGCAAAGCCACTCCCTGGACTAATTTTAAGAAAGTAGGCATGCAGGAGCTGGCTGAGGGCAAACTGAGATTGGTCAGACAGTGCCCAGTTCACCTCAATAAAGCAGCCACGGCTCCTTCCCTTGCTCAGTTTTGGCTTTCCCCCACCATGTTTTCCCATTCCCACACTCTATCTCTTCCTTTGGGATCTCTACACCCACATGAAGCTAGGCAGTGGGTTTAATAATGTTCCTATGTTACACTACAGGTTGCCCATTCCTAGCCTAGAACTTCTCTTTGAATTAGTTGCTGTCGTTTGGTAAAGATCTAGATTAAACTATCTAATTGTGGGATAACCAGCCTCATATAATCAACATTCTTAAGTCTAATTAATGCATGAAGGGGTTAATACCATAGAGTAAGATGTCCTTCCAGGCGTAGCTAGGTCACCCCATCCTCACCTTGGGGGGAAGATAATCAAGCCTATTGTTCACCTTCAGCCTAACTTAACCAATCTTAAGTTTTTTCTTTTTCTATGCTAGGCAAACTTTGGAAAGAACTCAGAAGGGGATATTTTAAAGGTCTAACGGCCTGTGTTTACATGTTTTACTTTGCTGCGTATTTTGTGATTTAAAATATCTGCTGGGGTTCTTTCACCAAAGAGCACTTGACCCAAACCTGGATCTTGGCATCCAGGGAATCTTCCTTCTATACACCTATTTTTTACCCTTGCCACCAACACTAATCAGGTAAACCAAAATTGACCTTCACTCTTTCTAACACAGAATGCCATTTTTTTTATTTTTTAAAAAATGCTGCTGCTGTAATTCCAAATCCCCCCCCCCCGCGTAATTCCAAATTCTTGAATTTTTTTGGAAATATTTCCTATGGACATGGAAATTACAGACTTACCGAACCCATACTTCCAGAAACATCAAATACTAGGCACAAAACTCTGTCTTGTGTTTGCAGGAAGGAGATAGTGGGATCAGGTGGAGGGACAGTTATTGGAGTTGAATAGGCAAAGTCAGGAGAAGTCATAATTACTTCCCAGGTGCTCCTGTAGTTGCACAGTTTATTCTGCATATTTGTTGCTTTCATATTATGGTTGCTTTCGTTACAGAACTGAGTAACCTAAATAAAAGAGAAGGAGAACTGGTCAAAATCACACACTTCTTAGCAATTTCCTTATGAAGTGGTGCTGTGAAGGTGGACATTCTTTGTCATAAAAAAAATGGCTTCAGGGTGTTATGTGGATTTTTTCTTTGTAGGCATTTGTTGCCCTTTATCTCACAAAAAAATATAGTGGCAAGCGTCTCCAAAGAGCCTGTTTCTGTTCACCCGCTGATCCCATGGCGAACAGAGTTAATAAGTTTGCAGCGGAGAGTGTCAGTGCTTGTGTGTGGCACCCAGGTCAGTGGCAGACTTTGGGCTCTCAAATTTCAGCAGCCCTCTTTGTGATGCTAAAATTTGTCCTCCCTGCCTCTCATGCTTCGTTCTACAACATTTGGCACCCCCTGCAGCGTGGCACCCTGTGCAGTTGCAGCACCCTAAAACCGCCTCTGCCCAGAATCCCATCTCTTTACAAGGCAATTGAGCACCAATAAGGGGGCTTTCTCTGCTTCCCCTGTATCTCATTAATTTGCAGGGGTATCTCATTAATTTGCACTCTTTTTCAGAGGGAAGGGTGAGGGAGAAATAGCTGGGCTACGATGAGGAGGAGGCCTGTATTGGGTGTAGCTAAGTGCTATCCCTGTTTTCCAGCATCCCAGAACAGAGAAGAAGCGGTTTCCTTTGGGGATAGAGGCAGCAGGCCCCTTCTTGCACAGGCAGCCTAATTGCTAATACTCGATTCTGACCAAACTAAGCCTCTTAGACAAGGGTGCCAACCTGAATAAAATATTGGGGGGTGGAAGGAACAGGTAAGCCCCGTTCTGCATAATCAATCACAAGACGTGGCACACACACTATTTGAATGGCAATGCCCATCAACTTGGGGGGGGCAGCCCACTCAAATATTTTATTGGGGAGCCCGAAGGGACCTTGGCCCCTAGGAGTTGGCTGCTATACTCCTAGAGCAAAATATATATCAGGAGGCTTAGTTTGGTCAGAATTGAATATACACTTCCAGAATTAATGCTAAATGAGCCACCATAGCTGCTAGAGGGCCATGAAAAGTTGTGCCCTGGGCTTTTTGGACTTGTCTACCCATGTTCTATCTGAAACCAAAGGAGTGAAATGCTTGTCAGGTGTGATTCCCCCCCCCCCAGCTCTCCTACCCAACTACTAGGTCAATACCATGATTTTTTGGAAACACAGTTTCTCCCAACCTTAGTGAAACAGCCAGGAGAATCTTGAAGTTGTTTTATATTAGTGGCAGGATTTAAACTATAATCTTAAGAAATAATATTTAATTTAGCCAAAGTTGAGTATGGACAACATCTTGCATTTTTCAAGACAGACACTAAATAAAGAAACTTACAGCTTCAAATTGACATTACACATACTTACTGAAGAGAGACTTTGCATATACATTATAGATGCTTGAGCAGTCTGCGTTTTGTCTGGAATGAACTGGCATCCAGCTTCATACAGTTGAGTTCGGCTTTCAACTTTGCATTTTCTAGTTTTCCCTGGGCTAATTGGGAATATATATTGACCAGTGACACCAGCAGAGCATCTAATAGAAGCAAATATAGTTAGTTAAAAGTCAATATATGGATCTCATAGATATTGTACTCATTTTTTTAAATTGCAAGGGTTTCTTGGAGAAATATAACAAATAATCACGCAACGCTTAGACATTCATATATAAAATATGGGAATCGGGACTTAGCAGGCTGATTCTGGACAAAATATTTAAAAGGGTTATGGAAGAATATTAGACATTATGTATGAAGTTGATCATTCTGCTCCCTACCTTCTGCCAATGTGACCATGGTGGGGTCCCCACTGTGGAAGCCCCACAGGCAGGAGAGAGGAGTTTGGGTTGCACTCTGAGTGAATGAGCTGATTGATAATTATGCAGGGGAGGCAGAGAGAGAGGGTGGGGCTGGCAGGTGAGAAGAGCATTGCCCCACTTTCCCCTAAGGAGCAAACTCTTCTGTATCCTGTCAGAACCAGAACAGCAAGATTGTTTAGTTTAAGTTGTCTTTAAAAGAAACTTCTAATTGGTTAGTGTCCCTGAAAGGATGCTTTATGACTGGGTTAAACTAACATAACAAAGGGATGGGTTTAATGATTTTACAATGCTGTATCTTTGCCTGTATTGAAACATGCTAGGAGGAAGGCACGCTTGGCAAATCCACACCGTGATCAACTCCCGCCCGGAAACCAATGTTCCCACTGTGGAAGGACGTGTGGATCCAGAATTGGCCTCCACAGTCACTTACGGACTCATTGTTAAAACCGTGTTTATGGAAGACAATCTTACTCGGCTACGAGTGATCGCCGAAGAAGAGAAGATTGCAAAGGTGTATTGAGATCTCTGTAGTGACTTCTGCATCTGAGATTACTACCTTGTACTTACAAATATATGTTTAATGATTTCATCAACTTGTCTATTTTTGACCCCCAGTCGGGAATCTAACTGTATTCCCTACAATACTATCAAATTATAGGTTAATCTTCTGGACAATTACTCATACCACAACCAAACAAGTCCAAGGCAAACATCAGCCATAAAGGATTGGTTATATAGTTTGAGGTATACATTTTGGACAGTACCTTGTTGCTTCAGCTTGCTTTATCCCAGTAGTATAGAAAGGTGCATCGTTGTTATATTCATCAAAGACTCCCCATCTGAGGTGAGCCCATTCATGGACAAACACTCTGCCTGTGGAAGACCATTGACAAAGCTAATTGTGACACTATTCAGGTGTCCTGGGTACTAAATACTATGGATCCCTTACTCAGAACCAAATTATTTACTTCTTGATGGGATACTACTGGGCTTCCCCTGTGAACCTCAAGCTATTACAGAAAAGGGTATTCCTCTGCTATGTACATTTTATGCCAATTGTTGATGACAAGCTTTTAAGAGCCGATATGGAAATGGAAATCAAAGTACTTAGTCTGAAAGCATATGATACAGTTAGCTTCCTGCAGTGAAACAGGAACAAGTTCAGCTGGCTTCAGAAAGCAAGCTTTTATGGTCTGAAAATGTTCAGATGAACCTAACATGAAAATATTGCTAATTCCTTATATATATATATTTAAAAATAGTTTTTATTAAGTTTCTTACAAATATAACACATACTAAAACAAAAAAGAAAGAGACAAAATCACATATATAAACAAAAAAGAAAATAGGAAAAAAACAAAAAAATATGTCAACAAATACCTAGACAATACAAAACAAATTAATTGGTTATTTAAACTTCTAACGTCATAAACATATTTTGGACTTCCTCTGAGCCCTCCCATCTGAATGTCCTTGTATTTAAATGTAGCAGTTTTCTAATATCATTATTAAAACACTGTGTTCCAATTAAAATAACTTGCTAATTCCTTATATAAACTTAGGAGATATTAAGCAAATAAAACCAAACCATTCATGGTTTCTCAGTTCTTGCTCTGTTTATTGTCTTTTGAAACATTGACAATTTAAGACTGTAGTAATAAATACAAATAATTTAAGATGAATTAACAGGTACTACCTCGTGATCCATAAACAGCATGCAAGCTGTCATTTGTCAGGAAATTAGGAGTGAAATGAATGTATCTTCCCTGTTCCCCACATCCGCCATACTGCAAGGTGTAGGGATCATCTCCATATTTCAGGTAAGGCTCTGCCACTATGACATCAGCCTAAAGTAAAATAGAACTTGGTTGAAAGATCACCAAAATACCTTTGATATTAATGCTATATGGTGGGTTTTGCCTCAGCAAACCACCCTCAGATTTTTGTTCTGCATAGAAAGGCACAATTCTGGACCGCAGGGTTGAATGGAAGTTTTTGCCTGAAACAAAAATCTCTTAAAACCGTTGGGATTCCATATTTCTTTTGAGTAAACACCTGTGTGTTTCATGGGACATGCAGCCCCATGCTATGCAGGTTGATTCGGAAGGAAGACATGATGTGTTCAGTTGAGCTTAGGCCCAATATATAGGATTGCAGTGTAATTTTCAATAAAGATGTGTACAGTCACATGTTACAGCATAAGAGCCCTCAGGATCACATCAAGCATAGTGCACCAAGCGAAGTGCTTAGAGGGCTGGGCTAGGAGACCAGGTTTTGAGCCCCCCACTTGGTCATGAAGCTCACTGGGTGACTTTGGGCCATTCACCGCTTCTCAGCCTAACCTACCTCACAGTTGTGCAGGTTAAATGAGGAGGGGTAAACTGTGTACGCCACCTTAAGCCCCATGGAGGTTAAGGTGGAATATGAATGCAATAAATAACATCAAGTCCAGCATCCTGACCCTAACAGCAATTACCTAGAAGCTGACAGACAGAAAAGCAACAGCTAGTATTGAGAGACTCATTCCTTTTCAATGGGAAGTTACATTGAGGTATTATGGCTAACAGTCATGGCTAGAGATATTTTCCATGAATTTGTCTCAGCCCCTATTAAAGCTACCAAAATGTAAGCCCCGGAATATTTGAAGAATTCTCCCCACCACTCCAAGCGAATATTAGATCAGTCTTATTTTACAATTTCTGCCCCAATGTTTATTATTGTTATTGTTATTTGCCACAATATTCTTTTAAATCCCTCAAGCACATTTAAATTTTAATGCATATGCCTCACTTACCTTGTCATAGGATTCTATAGTCACTCTTTCATATTCAGGTTTTGGTGCCCATGTCAAAGGAATTACAACTTTTACAGACTTGAAATAAAATCTTTGTTCTGTAGCACTGAAGAGGTAAGCAGATGCCTCTTTAATCATATCCTACAAGGAAAATAATGAGTGTTCAGTGGCTAGCATTCGCATTCACACTTGCAGAATGTGCATTGGGTCTTTTCTGCCCTCCCTCCTGAACCTGGAGGTATTTCATTTGAAAAGACTGGGGGATAGGCAGCCTTCCCTAACCTCCAGTCTTTAAGTAGAATAGATGCCCTTCAATATGCTCCTATTCTCTAATGGTTTGAACAGCAACTTGACATAAAGAAATTCAGTAAACAAAACCATTCTTAGTTTGGTGGAAAGCAATGAGAAAAGTTGTGCCTCTTAACTTTCTGGGTGTGTAACCATATTGCTTATTCATGTTTGCACTGCATAGAGTATACAACCATCTCCGTTTAGTGAAAAAGGCATTACTAAGCCTAAGAGATGATTAACAGAAAATTCCCAAGTGGGATATTCGTATATTTTGGGAATTGTCTCCCCAAGAAAGCTTGTCTAGCACCTACCCAAGGAATGGGGTGTGTGTGTGTTAATGTTTATTTTATTTGCATTTTAATGAGAAGCTAACTAATTTGCATTTCCCAGACCAATACATGAACCCCAAACACTCCAGCCTTCAGAATTTGCACTTTGCCGAATTGTTCAGTGTAGTTCCCTAAAAATGCATCTATTGGGGGAAAATAGCTACAGAAATGTAGGTATAAGACAAAAACCATTCTCTCTGCATATATACACACTAGTAAAAACTGCATATGATAATTTGTTTAGTAGGACAAATTCACCCTAAAATATCTCCATCTTCATTTACAAATAAAGCAATACAATATAGAAAAAAATACAAAGGGTTGAATCCACGCTAAGGCTGTAACCCAATCCCCTCTTATGCCAGGCTGGGAGAATTGGATTGAATGGCATCTCTGTGCCCACTTCCACTGGTTCAGTTGGTCTCCCACTGGTGCCAGAGTGACAGTTGTGCCGCTTCACCAGGGCGGACTCCCCCTTCTGCCTACTGAACGCCTGCACAGGTGGAAAGTCTGCCCAAAGGCAACAAAACAGATCATTGTGAGGCCAAGGTGGTGCTGAGCAGGCCCAGGATCTGCTCACCAGCTTGGATCTGGCACAGGAATTGCAGGCCATTCAGTGTCTCTATTTTCCAGGCATGTCCTTGATTTAGGGAAGCCATCCCAGTTTCTTATTTGATCCTGGAATGTCCCCTTTTCCCTTAGGATGTCCCTATTTTCATCAGAGAAATGTTGGAGGGTATGCAGTGGCAAGCTTAGACTGCCTTGTAAGTTAGGCTTCAATTTTTGCTCACTTATCTGGGTGTACAGCCCATTGAACTCAAACTTCTGAACAGACATGCATAGGAACGTGTTGTTTGTTGCACTTAGTTCCTATTGAAACTAATGGGACATAAGCCATGACCAACTAACTGCACTGATTTTAAAGGGACCAAAGTTCAGCTAACTTCCCATGATCTAGCTCATTGTAAAGCAAACAGTATCAAAATACTGATAAAAAACAGCACAGTTAAACCTGAAAGAGGGCTGTGGAAAATAAAATGCCTTTGTATGGCACTAAAAATGATGTAGGCAAGAGATGCATGAATATTTTGGTTTTGGTTTTTTGCAATTTATCCTTTTTCCATTCTTAAATTTAGTTCCCCACAGCTCTTTTCGATTGATTGATTTTATTTTTTAAAAAAGGTTGTGTGTTTATATGTTGCCCCTTAGTTTATTTCCATATCGCGTACAGTGGTACCTCCAGTTACGAACTTGCCGTATTTTTTGCTCTATAAGACACACTTTCCCCCTCCTAAAAAGTAAAGGGAAATGTGTGTGCATCTTATGGAGCAAATGCAGGCGAGAGGCTCTGCTCTGTGCTCCCTTTAAAGAGCTGCGTGAAGCATGTGTGCAGCTCTTGGGGGCTTTTCCCGAGGAGGGAGAAGGGCTGCCCTTCTCCCTTCTTGGGTAAAAGCTCCCAAGAGTAGCACACACACTCCGTGAAGGCTCCATGAAGGCTCCCCTTGCCCTGGAGAGGCTGCGTGCGGCTATCCCATAAGCCAGGACAGCCAGCGAGATCACTGCGCTGTGATCCCGCTGGCTGTCCTGGCTTCTGGGATTCAGAATATTTTTTTTCTTGTTTTCCTCTTCCAAAAACTAGGTGCGTCTTATGGCCTGGTGCGTCTTATAGAGTGAAAAGTATGGTGATTCGTTCCGGAGGTCTGTTCTTAATCCGAAACAGTTCTTAACCTGAGGCACGCTTTCACTAATGGGGCCTCCCACTGCCACCGCGCCACACGACTTCTGCTCACATCCTGGGGCAAAGTTTGCTACCAGGAGCACCTACTTCCAGGGTAGCGGAGCTCGTTACCCGAAGTGTTCACAAGGTGGACAGTACGTAACCTGAGGTTCCACTGTACTATCCTGATAATTGGTGCCCGCACAGCTCTAATTGGTTAATGGGGCATTTCCACATCTAACGGTCAAAACCAGCACAACATGTACCCCAGAGTATTTACCTCTGACACAAAGCTAACAAAACCACACTTAGCTCAGCATGTTGGGCTTCAGGAATTCCATTGCTTTTCATCACCATCCTTCCCTCTTTTCACAATTTTCAGGCTGCCAGTGCCATTAATTATAGAGCCAAAACAGCGCCATTAATTCACAAGAGGGACTTATAAGAAGGCTTGGAGTCACCACAAGTTTTGCAAAAATGAAAAAAAAAATATTCAGGAAAAGAAAAACCCCATGAGGTTTGGGACACACCTGAAAAACAGCCTAATGGAAACTAAATGATGGACTGTGGCAGAGACCAGGAGAAGGTAGATTGGATTATCCTGGAGGAAAGCATAGCTGAATAGAACAGGGAAGAGCAGCACCCCACACTTTGACATTTTCTTATGGGTCCCACCTATATGCTTGGGTGCAGGGGTGTCCAGTAGCACCCTGGAACCTATGCTTACATGAGGCACACTGCATTTTCCCAGCATATCACAGGTCCCTGAGGGGACAGTGATTCAATATATTCAGAAACATCTAAACACCTTACCTTTATGTTGTCAACAGTTTTGTTGTCTTCAGCTACTGCAGGATTGATTGCAATGACAATGTCTTCAAACCCACCATCGTTGAGTTTTACCATGGTACCCATCGCCCCATGTAGGAATTGTAACACCAACAGAAGAAGCCACCGACTGAACACCATATTTGCTTCTGCCACTTAGCCCTGTCCCACAGAAAGGACGAATAGAATGGGAGGGCTATTTATGCAAGTGCATAACTGCTTGGTTTATGACAGGACTTTGTTCTGTCAAGGAAATTCTGCTATTTTTCTATTTCCTGATAGTGCCATCTTCGGGTAACAAACTGGTGAATCTTTAAGGAATGTTGTAAATTAATTCAACCCTGCACTTCCTTGTTCTGCTCACCATTAATAGATTGCAAACTTTTTTTCTGAAGGTGTTGATGTGAAGTTAGTCACAGCAACCATTCAGATTTCCTTATTAGAGAGGCACCTCTGGACATAAAAATCTGTCAAGGAGGTGGCAAATCTGGCTTCCAAAGAGTGTGCCCCAGCCATTGCTGCCACCGTGGTGGCAGCAAGTGATGCATTTCTTAGTGACTGAATCTGCTGCCCTGTGGCTCCTGCCACCTGAGGCGGTCGCCTGATCTTGCCTCATGGTGGCCCAGACCTGGCACTACTTTTTATGACGCTTAATACAGTTGAACCTCAGTTTTCGAACGTAATCCGTTCCAGAAGACCGTTCGACTTCCGAGACGTTTGAAAACCAAGGAGCAATGGGCGGTCGGCAAAATACATTGAGAAAAAAATAATAACACGCAGAGGAAGCTGTTCGACTTCTGAGGCACTTTTGGCGTTCGGCTTCTGAAACGTTTGGCTTCCGAGATGCTCGAAAACCGAGGTTCCACTGTATATTAAAAATATCTCTAAGCAATGTACAAAAAACTGAAGCAAAAATAGACAACTTAAACAAAATATTACAAAAATCAGGGCTTTTTTTTCAGCTGGAACTTGCCAGAACTGAGTACCAGCATCTCTCAGGTGGATGCCATCGCCATTATAAGAGAACAGGGGAAGTGTTCATGGTGAGTTCCAGCACCTCTTTTTCTAGGGGGGGAAAAGCACTGACAGAAATACACAGTTACATATAAAAAATTACATTAATACAAAGTTGCTAATATATATACCGTATTTTTCTGTGTATAACCTGCCCCCTGTATAAGATGCCCCCTATAAGACGTGGCTGCAACCAATCACCTGGCCCTACAATGCACTACCTGTGTATAAAACAAGCCCCATTTTTAAACATTTTTGAGTAAAAAAGCCCCATGTCTTATACACAGAAAAGTACGGTAAATGAAAATCAGGCTGTGTTTTTCCCCAGTTGGAGCTTCCTGGAACCCAGTTTCTGCACCTGCCAGGTGGATGCCATTTTGCTTGTAAGACAACAAGGGAAGTGTTTATGGTGAGTTCCGGCACCTCTTTTTCTAGAAAAGTAGCACTGGTCAAAATAATTTCTCACCCAGGGTCCAAACAAACTCTCAGCTCTTCCACAAAAGTATCACAACAAGAAGAGTTTCTGGAAACAATGGACATCACCCTAGTCTCTCACTCTAGACTTGCTTTCTTATGTATGGTTGCATGGTTCTTCCTCAGGCTGCCTATAGCTGTGTCCCATTCAGCTGTGTCCCATTCAGCTGTACTCCCCACACCCAGTTCCAGGTTTGCTGAGTTTCTTCACCCTCTTCTCTCTCTGCCTCCACCAGTTGCTGGGCACTGAGATGGGCTGAGATTCTATATCAGCTGTATTTTATTTGGTTACCTATCCAATCTGTAGTGACATAAGGAAAAGTGTTGTTGTTTTTCAATACCAATGAAGTTGACTTTCATTTTACCATTGTTTTGTCTACTACAGAAACTTGGGCATCTCTGTAGCGACATAAGGAAAAGTGTTGTTCTTTTTCAATACCAATGAATGTTGACTTTCATTTTACTGTTGTTTTGTCTACTATAGAAACTTGGGCATCTCTCTTAATCCTCCATCCAAGCGAGAAAGAGGCACAACATGTAGCAGCCAGGCAAAAGCTCTTGAGCAAGGTACAAAACTGGGCTGGTAAATGGTGTGGCCTAGGGAAAGCCCACACCAGGGCCAGATAGATGTCTGCCTCCCCTCTAAATTGGCTCAAGGGGGGGTTGGGAGAACCCCGCCAAACAGCACACAGGGATAAGGGGAGATCGTTCTTTGTGGCAATGCTTGCACAGAACGAACTTAATAGGATAGCACTGAATTCCACCAAATATAATTTTGTACTTCTGTCACCCTTGAAAGTTAGTTGCTGGGAGTCTGGGGAGGTGTTGGTTCATTTTTTAAAAAACAAAAACATTATTATTATTACAGTTGTACCTTGGTTTTTGAACAGCTTAGTTCTTGAACGTTTTGGCTCCCAAACGGTGACTGTTCCGGTTTGCGAACTGTTTTTGGAATCCGAACACCCAGCAGGGCTTCCGTGGCTTCTAATTGACTGCAGGAGCTTTCTGCAGCCAATCAGAAGCCATGCTTTAGCTTCCGAACATTTTGGAAGTTGAACGGATTTCCGGAACGGATTCCATTCGACTTCCAAGGTACAACTGTATTTATTAAATTTATATCCCGCCGTGTACCCACAGGTCCCTTTAATATAACAGCATTTATAAGGACTTTGATATATTGGAATTCAACAACCAGTTGTGTGTTAGATGACACAGTGGACTTTGGTTAGGGGGGGAAAGTATACACCTCAGGGGGCGCCAGTGAGCAAGAGACTAGGGATTATGTAATCCAAGCAGACTGAGGTCTATCCTCCATGTGTGACGCTTTGCACATGATGAATCTCCTACACCGGCTTCTTTTCTGTGGAAGAAATAACAGGTTAAACGAGGATGAGCAAAAATAAACCCTCAGGCGTCACCTGTGATGGACTTTTGCATACATATGCATGTAATGTTTTCTACAAGCCTTTATATTTCTGTATTTCCACTGGCAGGTGAAGGCTATGCCTTCTGAAAGACAGGGCGAGGTTGCTCTTCTAGAAAAATCTTTGACAGCAAAGGTCAGCTTGACAAGGAGGGTTGGGTCTCTTATAGCATAGGCAAAGAAATTCCTATTACTGGTTTATCAGATAATCACGTAGGTATGCTTTTAATGCATGCCAGGAAATAGATTTTTCAACCCTCAATGATACAGTTATTTATTTACCTGAATCAGAACAAACATCAATCGAGTTTTCCACAAAATGGCCATTTGTTCCAATTTAGTGGTAAACAGCAGGTTTTCCCAGGGAAAGCGGCGGCACAAATGAACAAAATGCTTGGACCAGTGTCTGGAAATCACAGCACAAACAGAAGTGTGGATTATGAATGTGACATCTTCCAGACTGCCTTCTCCTTGTCTTCCTTAAAATGAATGTATCCTACTTGGCTAGCTCCGTCGGTAGAGCATGAGACATTGGGCAAAAGATTCTTGCATTGCAGGGGTTGGACTAGATGACTCTTGTGGTCCCTTCCAATTCTACATTTCTATTATGTGTAGCCTTCCTTATACAGTGGTACCTCGCAAGACGAATGCCTCGTAAGACGAAAAACTCGCAAGACGAAAGAGTTTTTTGTTTTTTGAGTTGCTTCGCAAGACGAATTTCCCTATGGGCTTGCTTCGCAAGACGAAAATGTCTTGCGAGTTTGTTTCCTTTTTCTTAAAACCGTTAATACCCAGGGAATCTGTGCTTCACAAGACGAAAAATTCGCAAGACGAAAAAACTCGCAGAACGAATTAATTTCATCTTGCGAGGTACCACTGTAGCAAGATATATAGTAGCTACATGAATAGACCTAGATGGGCTGCATGCTGAGCCTCATGAGGACATCTATTAAGCTATCAAAAATTGAAGGAAATCCCCAGACCCCATGAAAGAGTCCAGGGAGATACTTTCAAAGTTTAATAAAACATTCACTTCATTGGGCTGCTGTACAGATCTAAAGATTGATGTAGATGTTCAGTTGGGCTCACACCAAATTATTGTGCAAAATGAAGTCACATACATTTGAGAAGTTTCAGTTTCACAGAATATACACACCCTAACACTTTGCAGCCGGTTCTTACGAGAAAATATTGCATGATGAGCACTTCAAACATACCAGAGCAGTAAAGTCAGGAGCAACACACTTCCTTGTTCGCATAATGATCTCCGTGGTCCACACCTCTCCATATTATTGTACACTGAAAAGAGGCATTGACCTTCACACACATACGCACTCCATCTTCAGGATATCAGTTTGTTTGGAGGACCAGAAATACACGTGACACAATAAAACAGAAGTGAGCAAACAGGTGGTGCCTGCAGGAGTGCCTAAATGATGTGTTGTTTTCCATGAATTACCACGGTAAAATTTGCAAAATTGGTATATGATGCATAGATACTGGATTTTCACTTAAGCAATGCCATTAAGTCAAAGATCACATAAGGTAAGGGTGAGCAGAGCATAGATTAAAATCTCTGCCATGGCTGGTCTTGTGCTCACCACTTATATCTCAGCCTTTGTATTCCTCACCTGTAAAATATGACTGTTCAAGTTACTTTTATTGAATGACCATTAAAAGCAAATTTCCAGTATCTGGTTGAAAGTATGGGGCAATGATTAAGTCCACCAGTCACTTACTTCTGATCAGTTTTAGCTGATTTACAAATAGATCCCAGTACTTGCAGTCAAAGAATAGTAATCTATTTTGATACAAATATTTACCGTATTGGCCCAAATATAAGCCGCACGTGCAAATAAGCCGCACCTTTAAAATTCAAGGGGGGGGGGAGACAATACCCAAATCTAAGCCGCTCCCTTAAAATTGGGTCACATGCTGAAAATCGCTGCGATTGGTAGAATTGTAACTCTGAGCCAATTTAAGCCTTTGATCTTGCAAGCCCGCAAAAGTCACCGTACAATCGCTAAAATAACAAATCGCTATTCATTTGCTACAATTCCGCAGACACTCAAACCCATAAATGGCAAACGAACAGTCTCAAGCTTGCAAATCGACAATAAAACATTTTTTGGTTCCGTTTTACCAGATGTCTGTTTCAGCAGCAATATCGCAAAAGCCAATTTTTGTAAGGCTGCGAATTTAAGCCACACTTGTAACTTTTCACGGTCAGAATTTGGAAAAAAAGTGAGGCTTATAGTCAGGCCAATATGGTAATTAAAAACAACAACAACCAGGAATATGATTGACATTGCACTGATGGAATAAGTTAGTCGGGTTCTGTTATGACTCACTCTGGGGACTTTAAAGTTCACTAGTTAGTGAACTTTAAACAATAGGCTTAGTGTGTGTGTGTGTGTGTGTGTGTGTGTATCAAACGGATCAGCCCGGGGTCATTTTCTGCAAAGATGCCAGGATAAACAATTGAACCACAAACTGGGTTCTTCCTTTGCAAAGGAAGATAGATGAACAGATAACCAGAGCAAAAAGGAAAGTTCGAAGCTTTATTGCATAACAAAATGTTACACAGGTTAGGATGTCTTCTCTCCCTTGTGAAGAGAAACACTGGAAAGGGCGAATCGAAAGTGAAGGCATAATCCTACTAGTTCCCTAAGCCTAGTGCACTCCCACCAAGGAGAGAAACACACACAAAAGCAGAGGATCCTGGCCAGAGAGCTCTGTACAAAAAGGGAAAAATAAAGTGAGAGATGGAAGCACTGTGGTCATGTCTCGCCCTTGAAAATCCCTGCTGTGCAATATTATGTGAATCTGCAACCCTTTTTTGTGAATTGGTTCTTCTCCTAATTGCCATTGAGAGTGCGCTGATTTTATTGCCACATATTATGGAGAACATATTATTGCCACATTTTATGGAGGGACGCGGGTGGCGCTGTGGGTAAAAGCCTCAGTGCCTAGGACTTGCCGATCGAAAGGTCGGCGGTTCGAATCCCCGCGGCGGGGTGCACTCCCGTCTTTCGGTCCCAGCGCCTGCCAACCTAGCAGTTTGAAAGCACCCCCGGGTGCAAGTAGATAAATAGGGATCGCTTACTGGTGGGAAGGTAAACTGCGTTTCCATGCGCTGTGCTGGCTCGCCAGATGCAGCTTTGTCACGCTGGCCACGTGACCCGGAAGTGTCTCCGGACAGCGCTGGCCCCTAGCCTCTTAAGTCAGATGGGCGCACAACCCTAGAGTCGGACATGACTGGCCCGTACGGGCAGGGGTACCTTTACCTTTTATTATGGAAAACAAAAGTTCTCTCCCATAGAATCTGTCTTGTCTTGTGAACACAGCACTCTTCTCTGCCATGATCCAGACTTTTGAATTGTAATATTTTTCTCTCCACATGCATGGGAGCACCCCACATTTCAAAGACCCACAGTTTCTGCATATTAAAGCAGGAAAACTCCAGATTGCTAGCTTGACAGTTATATCTCAGTCCTTTTCTCCTGCCTTCCTGTAAGCAAAAACCACCTTAGCACATAACTGTGTAACTGTTCCATTGCTATGCTGTCACTAGAACTATTTCTTAGCAAAGCTGAAGCTTTCTGCTCACCAGATTTCACAAGCCAACTGCGTTAAAAAGAGTTTTCTTAACTTGAAAGAATAAAAGGCTAAAGAGGTTTAGTACAGGCTGTTAAAAGTGTTACATGTGAATATCTCACAAGCATAAGTGTCTCTAACAAACATTAACTTACCAGGTTGCCAAACACACAGGTTTGCCCTAGTGCACTTGCTTATTAGGGTTGCCAACTTACTAAATTCACATTTAAAGATAATGATGCATTTTAATCGCAACAATTCTGCCATGAAATATTTGAGTACAATGTATTTAAGCCATTTCTATTATGGAAGCTGCTTAGCTGTAGACATGAAAATTACAAAAAAAAGCATACAAACAATGAGCCAATTAAAATTCAAAACAGAAACAGAATCCTAGCTGTATTATTGCATTCCAGTATCAAGACTTTTGGTTTTTTGTTTATGCAAAACACAAACTACAGACAAAAAGTATCATCTGGGGTGGTTGGCAATATGGGAACAAGCACGACTGCTCTGGCTATATTAGATGCTTCTCCGACATTGTTGCTACCATCAATGGCACGAATGGCAAAGTAGATGGAGGTGCCATTCGATTTTTTTAAGTTTTCTGCGTTATACTGGAAGGATTGCTTGACCCCAGCGACTTCCATTTTCAGACCAGCGGTATTCACAGAAGTGGCTGTTTGAAAAGCTGCATCTATCAACGCCGAGGGATCTTCACTCATTTTTATTTCGTACCTTTCAGCTGCAAAATAAAGAACAGCCAACAGGGCATGCATTAAGATGTGCGTCTTCAGTCGTGCATCAAGGATAACAGCGACAGAAATCCTTTTCAATGCATTTCAAACTTCCTATCCACAGGTAGCCCTCTGCCCTCAGCAACGGTGGACCAGATGGGATGAAATCCCTCTTCCCAGAGCAATAACATAATGCTACTGTAATATAATATTACAGGGAGTTAAGGCTGCTGCAAATAAAAGTGGTGGTTGGCTCCCCACACACCTTTTTATGCACACACACACACACACACACACACACACACTCTACAGTCTTACTGATTGATTGATTGATTGATTGATTGACTGACTGATTACAGCAGAATTTTGCACTTACCTTTTCCTTCATCATAGTCATTCCCAGGAGCTGTCCAGGACAAAAGGAACTGATAATCACCAAGTGGTTTTATCTCAAGGTCAGTGATTCTACAGGGTGGGAAAACATCTTTTTTACTACCACCAGGCGGAACTCCTGACATTACAAAAGAGCCACCTGATGCCACTCTACTGAAATTTCCTACGTCAACTTCGATGTCATCATCACGAACTTCCGGTTTTGGGGGATTCATATTTATTACACCTAGGAAGGGAGGGAGGAAGGAAAGAAGGAAGGATGATAAATTATATGGTGAGACTACAAACCTCCAAACTTCCCCATTATTTTGAAAGTCCCGTTTATTTCCTTTTGTGCAAACCCAAAACAAAGACAGAATATACAGAAAATCATAATTATTTTCTTAAAGCAGAGCTTTCGGGGTGGCTGCCCCTGTTCTATGGAACAACATCCTGTTGAGATTTGACATCCCGCCCACACTTTCCGAAACACATTTTTTTATTCTGACAAGCTATCCCAGCTGGATGAAGAGTTCTCTACTGTAGGTATCCATTTTAAACGAATCTTCCGTTATTTTTTTGTGCTGTTTTGTAACCGTTTGCATTTTCTTTTCTACATTGCCTTGGGGCGTAACTGGAAGGTGAAATAACAACAACAACAACAAATCTGCTGTAGATCTGTTCTCTCTCTCTAACCCACTGAGTTGAGAAGCACATGGCAGATTTGAATATTGCAGGAAAGAAGGATGTGCGTACATATATGTGTGAACGTGTCAGAGATATGTACTCAAGTGTCCAGATCTACATAAAGACAACGATGGGGAGGGAAATGGCAGAAAGAAGTTTGTTTCCTTCTGGAGATGCCCAGTGTCATTCACACTTTGAGAATCGCAGAGCTAGCATACCACCAGTATTGCTATTTCATAACAAATCCTTACCATTATTTACAAACCCTGGTGCAAAGAAAGCTTGACTTTGCCTACGGATCCTTCTGCCAGTCTTGCCTTGCCCCTGGACCCGCACTTTTAGGTTGTGTCGACCATTTACTTTGAACGATGTGAAATATCTTGAGTAGATTCCGTCATCCTTTATAATGTCGGCACCTAGGTACATCAATATTAAAATTAAACATCCAAACCCAACACCTCACTGCTATTAAAAAAAGAAAAAGAAACCCTACATAACCTATGTAGGAAATGTTTGTTTCACAGTACAGTGGTGCCTCAGGTTACATACGCTTCAAGTTACATACGCTTCAGGTTACAGACTCCGCTAACCCAGAAATATTACCTCGGGTTAAGAACTTTGCTTCAGGATGAGAACAGAAACAGTGCTACGGTGGCCCAGCGGCAGCGGGAGGCCCATTAGCTAAAGTGGTGCTTCAGGTTAAGAACAGTTTCAGGTTAAGAATGGACCTCCGGAACGAATTAAGTACATAACCCAAGGTACCATTGTATCTGCTCCTGTTCTAATGAAAACAGTAGAGTGCCTAAATCTGAATATGTAGTGATATAGAGTCAGAAGTATGTTAATCCCTGTTCAACGCAGGCCAACACAACTTGTAACTCGCCAACCTGAAGACAGCAAACCAGCATACATTGTGGCCTTCTGCATGCTTGACAAGCTCCATTTTCTGCAGTCCCGGGCAGTTAGCAAAATTAAATTTATCAAGCTCTTGGTGGGCTGCCATTGCTAAATATAGCCACGACTGCCTTTCCCCTCATGAACTTGCCTGGACTGTAAGAACATCATCTGAGCCCCTTCTTACATGGCAGTTTCTAGTTCAGCAAAATCAGGTGAGGCAAAGGTCATCCGCACCTGAGCCAGATGCTTCATTTGTCTTTGGGAGTAGGCCTATTCTGGCATCCTTCAAGTGATGAGGGGCAGGGCTCCCTCCCGCCCAGCCATAACTCAGGGGAACTTGGTTCTAGCCCCTCTCAGGTGGAAGCCATTGCCATTAAAAGAGAACAAGGGAAGTTCCAGCACCTCTTTTCCTAGGAAGATGGCACTGATGAGGGGGATAACTTCTGAAATGGGAAATCGTTTCCACTTCAGCAGGCTCCCTGCACAATTTAGGGTTTCGAAATATGTAGGGAGTAGAGCAGGCTTCTCACAGCAGACGTTCATTACCAACTGATGGAGGATGACAATGTGGGCAGCTGTTTCCTCCATTCTTCATGTGATTCTAATCACATAGAGGCTTAAAGCATCCAGATGGGGCCATTAGCTCCTTGTATATCAAGAAGCTGGACCATAAAGAAGGCTGATCACCGACGAATTGATGCTTTTGAATTATGGTGCTGGAGGAGACTCTTGAGAGTCCCATGGACTGCAAGAAGATCAAACCCATCCATTCTTAAGGAAATTAGCCCTGAGTGCTCACTGGAAGGACAGATCGTGAAGCTGAGGCTCCAGTACTTTGGCCACCTCATGAGAAAAGACTCCCTGGAAAAGACCCTGATGTTGGGAAAGATGGAGGACACAAGGAGAAGGGACTGCAGAGGACAAGATGGTTGGATAGTGTTTTTGAAGCTACCAACTTGAGTTTGACCAAACAGCGGGAGGCAGTGGAAGACAGGAGTGCCTGGCGTGCTCTGGTCCATGGGGTTACAAAGAGTCGGACACGACTAAACGACTAAACAACAACAACAACATATCAAGAAGCACACCTGGAAAACAGACCCACCAACTCTCCCTATTTTCCAGGGACGTCCCTGATTTGATTCCGGAATGTCCCGCTTTTCCTAAGGATGTCCCTATTTTCACTGGAGAAATGTTGGAGGGTATGGAGTTCACCGACCCCCAAGCCATCTGAATGCAATCCTGTATAGGGTTGTGTTGTTGCTTTTAAGTGTTTAATGTTTTATTATACTTTTAGATATGTTGGAAGCTGCCCAGAGTGGCTGGGGCAACCCAGTTAGATGTGTGGGGTATAAATAGCAAAATTATCATTATGGAATGGGACGTCCCTGTTTTCATCGGAGAAATGTTGGAGGGTATGGGAAAGCATGGCATCTCCTTGCTATCTCTCACAGGTTGAAAGACAGAAAGAGTGAAGGTGTTAGCACCTAGAAGGGTTTTGCAAAGACCCAGAATGGAGTCTTCCCTATTGGTCTCATCTCAGGGATAGAGCATATGTTCTGCAGGCAGTTTATATCTCTGGCAACGCAAGCTAAAAGGGATCTCAGGCTTTGGGGAGGACATAACTGTTTGCCAGTCAGTTTTGCGTTTTATGCCTGTTTATGAGTCTACGTTTTAGAAGCCGATTATTTCATATTTGATATTACGTTGAATGTTGTATTATACTATACTATTTTATTGCATTTAATTTTATTTCAACTATGTGCGTAGTCTGAACTGGGACTTTTTAGTGGTTTGCAAATGTCGTAAATAAGCAAACAAATTATTTTTAAAAATTAAAAAAATGGCTGGTTTTGAAAATACAATCGCCAGGCATCTTGACAAGCCACCACGTCGCATTAGATAATGCTAGACTAAACGAGTTAACGTTCTGATTCTGTGGGAAATGCATAGTGCCGCAAACACTTCAAAACAAGCTTACCTGCGCCATTGTCCAAAAGCTCTAGATCCACAGCTGCTCCATTGTCTGCTTCAATTGTGGCTATGACTTTTGCACCAGTCACAGGTAAGAACCCTTGGCTGACTTCTGCATGAATAACCAACGGATCAGGAAACTTATGCGTTCTTTTTATAAGAGGCGTCACATGAACTGGAGGCACAGTTGCTGATCTTGCTCGGCTCGTGACTGTTATTGTCATGGTTTGAGCTGTATTTTGATTCTGCAGGGAATACATCCAGTCTCCTGCCTGGAAATCAAGTGATGATAAATAGAAGGATATTAAATATCCCATATCTAACTGTTTATAAATACAGTTCCTATTTCCTTCGGTTATTATTATGCTTTGATAAGATGGGGTGTCTTTTTTTATTGAAAATATACCAAGAGCAGATACTGGCAGCAGCGTCATGCTAGGCATTTGATGAGCCAGGAAATGAAAAGAACGTCTCATGGCACCTTCCAGACCAGAGGTTCCCAGACTTATTTGGCCTACTGCACCCTTTTCAGGGAAAACAAAAATTACTCAGTGCTCTCCTGGGAAAGGAAACATGTATGAATGGCTTTTCAACTTTTTCTTGTCTTCTTTACTTATGCTTCCACCACCCCCTTATTTTTATTCAATGCTCCCCATTTGCATCGGAGGTTCCGGGGGCCCCCAGGGGGTGGTATCTCCTGCCTCCGTCCCAGAGCCAGACAAGCGCTTTCTGGGCTTGGGGAATGAGGCATGAGACTGTGCCAGGATCCTAGAGGCCTGCTGCCGCCTTCCCTGAGCATGCGCAGAGCGTCTCCCCCGCCCCTTATGCCCGCTTGGTTGTCCTTCCTCCAGCCATTTCTAGGCTGAGAGTACTGGCACCTTCTCTTCTAGGGGAAAAAAAGCACTGTTAATATCATTGCAAAATCTTACACTGAAGACTTCTAGAAGTAAATGGCTCTTCCCCACTTGCATAATGTATTCTTATTTTCCAAAGGAAAGGGCACACAAGTAACAGAAGAGTTATCTGCATAGAGAGTGGATATTTTACCTCTGCGATTCCACTAATCTGGAGCCGGGCTGTCCGTAGGTTGGTTTTATCAATTATGAAGTCCTTTGTACCATACTTTTTCCCCTTGGGATCTGTCAGTAACATCTCTGGTGGAGTTGTGCTTGTGCTCCACGTAATGACAAAGAAAGTGTCTTTTCCCACCGTTTTATCAATGGATACTGTACCATACATCCATTTCTTGGCAGCTACTTGCTGCGCTTTACTTTCAAGCTGTTGGGGGTGGGGAGAGGACATAAGTACGCTGATATATTTGAAAAGTTTTATAACCTGAATAGATCTGCAACGGGGATAAAATTGGTATCCTACAATATCTCCATGGTTAAAGACATGGAGGAAAACAAATGATGTAGCAACTCCAGCTCAATAGCCCTTCCCAGATATAAGATGCTGGATGCTTAATCCATTCCCTGCAGATGCCGTAATTTATTTTCCTGCACCAAATATATTTATTGTGGTTGCATGTGGCCTTTTGCTGGGTGCTAGCCACCTTGTAAGTTTTAACCCAAAAGGTTTGCTACAAACGCCAAGTGTCAAAAACATGCAGTTTAAGGAGATTTTTCTGACGGCATGTTTGACTTCTAAATGAAGCTCAAAAACAGGGACAGTCTCTGATCAAATGTAAATCAATGATCTCAGAGGTTGACTCTGCGAGACACACAACTCTAATTCCACAGGCAAAGAGAAGTAAATTTGCAGCCGATACAATGGGAAATTTGGGGGGCAACTCTAGGTGAAGCAACAGATCTGACACCACATTTTGGCAAAGAGTAGTCAATGAGACACAATCTGGAATGGGACCATGGTGCTTATATGACCACACATTCAACTGAATTAGGACCAGTAAAAATTGAAATGTTGTTTCAGCGCTGCCAAAATCCACCTGTGTAAGATCTGTGAATTCTGCCTGGTTCTCCTGCTGCACAATACTAGTAAAATATGGACTATAGAATTAATTTTATTTTGTGCTTTAAACATTTTTTTTTACAGTGCCTAATAGTCGTAGCAGAACTGCTTATTTCACTCTAATCTTTGCAATGCATACCTGAATAGATTGTTGACTGAGATCTCCACTTCCTGAAGAAATTCCGCTGAAAGCATCAATGAGACCGTTGGAATTCAAGCTGTCAGTGGCAGCAAATTTCAGACCTCCTGGAATGCGATTGAAGGAACAGTTAGGATACTTGGTTAGATGGAATAAAAGGCAATACATTGTTGTAGTGTAGTCTTTTATACATCTGTGTGCAAAATACATCTGTGCGTCAGTAAATATAAAGTAGGTGTCTAGAGCACTGAAAAGCAGTGAAGTTTCTGTGGGCAAGTAGGAGGAACATGGTGCGGATGAACGTAGCATGGCAGGGGGCTGGGCCCACTAGTAAACTCACTCTTAGAGAAACCCCAGTTGGCACCAAGTGGACTGAGGGTGTGGCATTCTGCTCCCTTACCCGTCATGTCTGCCAGCATTTCAAGTTCTTTTGCAGCGCTTGGTCCCAAAGCAATGGTGTGGATTATAGACCCACTATTTCGAACTTCGGTAAAGCAGGAATTTACTTGGTTATCTTCTCCATCTGTCAAGAGCACAATTTCACAGCCTCTGGTATTTGGGTACTTCTTTAAAAACACCTGTATGGAGCAGAGCATTTAGAATCTTAGCAGCAACTAGGAATGTGGAAGCCACCGGGCACCATTTGTGCTTAAAATGAACGAGAAAATGCTACAAAGCTCCGCTAACTGTGGTGTGTTGCTGCTGTTCTGTGTGAACTAATTCCCTACCTGTAACAAAAGCAGAGTTTGGTGAGATGGGTGCCATATCTTCCATGGTTGTTAATAAGGAAGTATTAGCATTTGCTATTTCACACGAGAAAGCTGTGGTTATAGCGGTTAAAACCATGGACTAGGACCATGGTTTGAAACCATGGAAACGTTGGCCAAGACTATGGTTTGAAACCCCACTCAGCCATGAAGCTCACTGGGCGACCTAGGGCAAACAGTCTCTCAGCCTGAGAGACCACCTTGACCTCCTCAGAGGAAAGGTGGGATAGAAGGACAATAATAAACAATCAAACTGAGAGGCTTCCAGTTCATAGATGGCAGAAGCCACACCTGGTGGAAGCCACTTTTGCCTCCAGTCACTTCAATGGATACAGAAGTACACTCAAGCTAGGAACCTGATCTTTCAGAGGATTGGGACTCCCTCCAGAACTGGTTGAACTTACCCCGGCAGAACTTATCCAGAACTTACCCAGGCAGTGGATCCACCTGCAAATAGCATCTCTATCTTCTCTGCACTGAGTTTCAGTTTCTTGGCTTATATGAGAGAGCATACCTGCTGAAATACCCTCTTGTACACAACCCTTAGATACACAGCAGCCCTTTAAACTTTTGCATCTGGCTACCCTACAAAGAAGAATAGGAATAAAAGGATCTGGAATTTTATTCTTTTTCACCTGAAATGCTGACCGCACTCCAGAACATATGTTAGTTCCTCCACCAGCTGAAGTAGGAAGAAACCCTGCAAGAGTTTTGCGCACACTGTCGCTGCTGATCTGCCTCAGTTGAGTCTGGACTGTTGCCGCGCTATTGAATGTGACTACTCCAACCCAGGATCCCGCTTCAATAATCTGCAGGACGAATATTTCCGCAGCTTGCTTCAGCCGACCAATGCGATCGCTCTGCATAGGAATAACAATAATATTAATAAAAAAAACCAGCATTCACAGAACTGCCAGTGGATTCTGGGAAGCAAATAAAGATGACTGAAAATGCAGCTGTCAATTATACTTTAAAAAAGAAGGCTTGATAAACTTATGTGGATGTAGGCAAATGCATAATGTTCATGAGTTTCCAAATAACCTCATCCTTGTTGCGATTTTGGGCACAATCCATCTGGATGTTTTCCTGCACAGGCTCCATTGAAATGGATGGGAGGTTTACAAGAGCACCATTCGTTGCAATGGGGCTTGTCCCACAAATTCTGCTGTTGGAGAATGATTATCCTACAATGTTTTTGTGTCTGATATTCAAATTTCTATATGCTAGTATAGAAATATAAACTCTATTCCAGAATGTGCCCCCCCCAATTTGCTTAGCAGTTGTTTAGTTAGTTAGATGATGTAAAGCCTGCCTTTCAATTAAAAGATTCCATACATTTCTCCAATGAAAATACGGACGTCCCATGTCTCTTAAATCCACTTCAAGGACTATTACCAGACAGGCCCATGCAGTGGGGGTGTGAGGCAGCCAGGTACACTTCCCTGGGCCTCAGAGGGCTAAGCCAGCTGGGGGGCCCTGCCAGGGATTGGTAGTTTTGGGTTTGAGTTTATAACTTTAGTCTAACAAGACTCTTGCCCCAGGCCTCCGACAAGCTCTGCACAAACCTGTCACCAGAATACAGGAAAGCCAGGGCAGCAGGAAAATGCATTTACAGCTACCCATCCCAGGAGCTATATGACTTCCTCCAACCCCCACCATGTGTCTACCATAAACTTCTGTAGTGGGGTATTTCTTCACTAGGGAAGCCTTGTGCAGCTGTTGATGTTTCCTGCACAATTGAGAAACCTGAAAGACCTGATTGATCTGGCCAGATCAGGATTTCCCTTGCCTCCTTCCATTCACTTTCACCCCTGCAGTTTTCACCTCCCATGTTCCATCTCTTCCTCTAGGTTCCCTGCACCAACTGGGGATTTACGATGAGCAGACCTTGCATTCTACCTCAGCCAGGTTGCCCACCCTTGCCCTAGAACTCTTCTCCTGTATGAATTAATTACTGTAGTTTCATATATATCCAAATTAACCAAATCTAGTCTAAAACCAAAAACAGGCTCCCTGTCTATAAGGCTGAGGGCCTTCTGGCGGTTTTCTCACTGCGAGAAGCCAAGTTACAGGGAACCAGGCAGAGGGCCTTCTTGGTAGTGGCACCCGCCCTGTGGAACACCCTTCCACCAGATGTCAAAGGGAACAACAACTACCAGAGCTTTAGAAGACATCTGAACGCAGCCCTGTTTAGGGAAGCTTTTAATGTTTAATAGACTATTGTATTTTAATATTTTAATATTTTAATATTCTATTGGAAGCCACCCAGAGTGGCTGGGGAAACCCAGCCAGATGGGCAGGGTATAAATAATAAATTATTATTATTACATAAAACAGCATGGCATTTATGACAGAAATGTCAATGCTGTATTGACACTTGTTGTCACTATTGACATCAATTCCATCATTTTTGAACTGTCTCGAAATACTTCTTCTGAGCGCCGAAAACATAGACTCACCGAACCCATACTTCCAGAAACATCAAGTACTAGGCACAAAACTCTCTCCTGTTTTTGCAGCAAAGTGATAGTGGGGCTAGGCGGAGGAGCTCTTTGTGGAGTTGATTTGGCAAAGTCAGGAGAAGTCGTAATTACATCCCAGGTGCTCCTGTAGTTGCACATTTTATTCTGCATATTTGTTGCTTTAGTATTGTGGTTGCTTTTGTCACAGAACTGAGTAACCTAAATAAAAGGTAAGAAGAATAAATCAAGTTCACAACCTTATAAGCAATATCTACCTCATGGCAGCCATTCCTTGGGAAGAGGTGCTACTAAAGTGGACATTCTTTTTCAGACAAAAAGAACAGATGAACATATGCTTGTTTGTTCCCTCATTCCTTCGCTTGCTCACCAGCTAGCTTTTCACTCTGAGCAGTTTCCTGCCGAAGAAGGGAACATACCCTCCAACATTTCCCTGGTGGAAATAGGGACGTCCTAAGGAAAAGCAGGACATTCCAGGGTCAAATCAGAAACCAGGATGGCTTCTGTAAATCCTGGACTGTCCCTGGAAAATAGGGACAGTTGGAAGGTCTGAGGGCGAACATTGAAGGGTACCTCAACTCTACTCACAAACCAGAAACATTTTGCAGAACCCCACACAGTTATCCAAATGTTAGTTGTTCTGTTGCAGAGAGCAACAGAACCCATCTCACTTCCTTCAGTCTGACTATGTGCCTCAACTACCTCATTCGGCTTGCACTTTTTTTGGCAAAGTTTCTGACAGCCAATTGCCGGCTGTGTCCGAACATATGGCAACCCTACTGTTGGACCTAGTGGCTGCTCAGTCAGTCTGGGTCCCTTAGCTTGTGCTGTATGTAGCTTCTATAAATTGAGAGAAGGTTTCAAGAGGGAAGGACGGGAAAACTGCAGGCCCTTAAGAAAGAGTTTCTTCTTGAATTGCTAGGTCAATATAACTAAATTTTGGTTGGAATACTTTCTCCCCAGCCCTAACACAATCTTATTGGTGAAACACACACACACACACAAACACACACAATTACCTGCAAGAATTGAAGCTAAAAATCTCCAAATATTATATTTAACTTAGCAAAAATCCTGCATTTTTGAGGCATTGGAGAAAAATAAATCCCAACTAAGACCTATCATACTTACCGATGGGATACTTTGCACATACATTATAGATGTTGGAGTATTTTGATTTTTTTCTGGAATGAATTGGCACCCAGATTCATACAGCTGAGTTTTTGGTTCAACTTTGCATGGTCTAGTAGTTCCATCAGCGAGCAGGACTACGTAGCTACCCTTGAAAGTAGCTGGGCACCTAATCAATATAACAGAAACAGACATGGTCGGTTTAAAAGTCAATAAATAATCACATGCTGGTATGATTGTATGCTATCTTGTTTTCTGTAATGCCACGACTGCTAAGACAAACTCCAGTGCCCACCAGCCCGGCCTGAAGATCAGATTGTAGAACTCTTCATGATGGGCGGAGATGAAAGAGTTTGAATCAATTATATAGATGATTTCTAGACAGGTACTTTATTCAGCAAACATGTGGTTCAGATCTGATTTTTATGTGTGCTCAGTTGGTACATTAGCTCATGTCAGAATGCTCCTAGCAGCTCCCAGCTGGTTGCCCAGGAAAGTATAAAAACAAGGAAAAGTTTCTTACAGTCCCTTTTTATTTCAATATTAACAGAGAGAGGCTATAGAACCCAGCCTCTTGGATAATGGCGTTGTCCTGAGTGAGTCTCCACACACACACCCCATCTCTCCCACTTCCTCATTCCTCACTTCTACGGGTGCTGCTAAGTGCCCTCTGTCTTTGAGCTCTTTGCTCTCCTACTTTTAAGGCTTGCCGGGTTCTGGGCGATGGAGGGTCTGGAAAGCTTTCTAGTAACTAACTCCTCCAAGCCATGCCGATATCCAGGCCTGTCTTCAGCACACAGCAAATGGCGTCTTTTGTTTGGCATTGTGGGCCACTGGAAACAAAATTGCCAGGTTAGACTCAGGTGAGGAGCAAACAGAAGTAGGGACAACCCACTGAAACGTCACCATGCCAAAAGAAATGCACTACTGGGCTAAATTGTGTGCAGGACTGTGGCTGAGAACAGTCTCCAGAGAGACTGAGTAAGCTGGCCGAAAATAAGGTCTTGGGCAGCGGAAAAGTGGGCACTTGCCCGAGGGCAGGACATTACCCCCACTTTGCCCTAATGAGAAATCTCTTCCATATATCATCAAAGCTCATCCTCAAGACAATGATTCACACCGCAACCAAACGAACGAGCCCAAGGCAAACATCACTTATAAAAGAAGAGATGCATCTGTTGGAGATTTGGGGTGGTACCTCGTTGCTTCAGGCATGCTGTTTCCCCCAGGAGAGTAGAAAGGTGCATCGTCGTTATATTCATCAAAGACACCCCATCGGAGATGAGCCCACTCATGGACAAGGACTCTGCCTGTGGAAGATCAAGGACAAAACCTAAGATACCTTTTTTAAAAAGTACAGTATACAGGTAGATAGAAATCATTGCCATGAATAGTGAGCAAGTATCTCAGGGACGCGGGTGGCACTGTGGGCTAAACCACAGAGCCTAGGACTTGCCAACCAGAAGGCCGCGATTCGAATCCCCGCAACAGGGTGAGCTCCCGTTGCTCGGTCCCTGCTCCTGCCAACCTAGCAGTTCGAAAGAGTGTCAAAGTGCAAGTAGATAAATAGGCACTGCTCCGGCGGGAAGGTAAACGGCGCTTCTGTGCGCTGCTCTGGTTCGCCAGAAGCGGCTTAGTCATGCTGGCCACATGACCCGGAAGCTGTACGCCGGCTCCGTCGGCCAATAAAGCGAGATGAGCGCCGCAACCCCAGAGTCGGTCACGACTGGACCTAATGGTCAGGGGTCCCTTTACCTTTACCTTATGTCAGGGTACCTCAGGCAGGTGGTAAGAATTAGTCCCCAAAGTGGGAGCATGTGATGGGGCTGGATGGTTGCCAGCATCCCCCAGCCCCTATAAGCCTTCGGTGGGGCGGGGTAGGGGGAGAGAACACACCGTGTTTTAGACTTGCTGTTTGATGTTCTGTAGCTGGTGCTCGAGAAGAAGCCAATCAAGCCTGGCAACCCATTCGGCGCCTGCGTGTGATTGATTACTAGCTTGGATGGAGGACTTAGGAAAGCAAACCCCTCCTTGACAATTATAACACACCCATCCCACAAACCCCCCCCCTAAAATAAAATCTGAAATGTTGTGCAGTCATACCAATGGTTAAGTATCTATTATTATTGGATTAGCCTTCTTTTCAATCTGAGCTCTTCTGTATTTTTGGGGGGGGGAGGTAGTGCTGCTTAGCAAATGGTGGAAGATGCACCGCTATTTCTACCGTTCAACAAACAATTAAAAATTCAATTTAGCTTTCCTTGTTATGACTGTGTACGGTGCAACGGAGGAGGGCTATAGTTGTCAAGTTACAGATTTGAAAATAAGGGACCAGCAGCCTCAAAAATAAGGGATCAGCAGCCAAAATAAGGGATTTTCCAAGCACAGGTATGTTCAACTTCTGAGCCCCTACAAGCCAAAGGTAGAAAGCCCAGCCAGCAGCCAAACGAAGCCTCAAGCGGTGGTTCCCACAGCACAGAAACCCGGCAGCAAGGGAAACCACCGTCACCTCTCCACTGGGAAGCGCTGAGCAAAGGTAAGTCCCCAGGCAACGCGGCCGATTTGATCGGCACAAGGCATGCAAACTCCACCCCCCAGTCGTTCTTAGACTCTTTATTGGGTGAGCAACACAGCCAAGCAACACAGTTGGAGCCTCCCTCCTTCCTGGCCAGCAGGGAGGGAGGGAGAGGACCTGCTTCCTTTGAAACCCGGGAAATTTAAGGGACATCATCAATAAGGGACAGCAGCGGGACATGGCCCTGGGATAAGGGACTTTCCCACCAAATAAGGGACGGTTGACAGCTATGAGGAGGACAAGACTTAAGCTTTCCACAGCCTCTTCCGGATCCTGCCAGCCCTCCTTTGATTCAGAAGATGGATCTCCCACAGTACTCCGGCCTCCCCAACCACAAGGACTGCCCAATAAGGTGAGTGCCCTTTAAAGGCAGCCATCTTCTTTTGGAAGGTGGGGCTCACTATGCACCCAGTCAAGATGTCTCAGTCTCTGGCCCAGTCTAAGTGCTTCCAGAGGCATCATCATGCATCACTTCCTCAGAAGGGCTGTGGATCCCTTGTATTTCTGACGGAGTATTGACTTAGCCTCTTGATGAGACACTACCGGGCTTCTCCTGTGAGCCTTGAGCTCTCACAGAACAGGATACTCCTTGGCTATGGTCATTTTAAGTCAATTCTTAATGGCTTCAGATATTAACCCACAAGAGAGTCTGAAAGTACTTGATTCAGACCACATATACCTCCTAAATGTAAAGCACATGACTTCTCCCTTAAATAATCCTGAAAACAGTAGGAAGTCATGTACTTTATGGTGTGTAAGCCACCACAGTAACGTTGCTGAAAGGAAACAGAGGCACATTTTTGTGGGTTGAAAAATGTGCTGATGAACTGGACACAGAGATATTGCCGGTTCCTTATGACGTTTTGGTTGCCTTTAGAGTGATAAAGTTTAAAGTGGTATGGGTTCTTCAGGACTTTCCTTACTCTGTTATTTTAGGGAAACTCGAATAGTCTAATCTGAACGAACAGGTAGTAAGTAATACCTCGTGGTCCATAAGCGTCAAGCAACTTGTCATTTGTCAGGAAGTTAGGAGTTAAATGAATGTATCGCCCAGGTTCCCCACATCCGCCATATTGCAAGGTGTAGGGATCGTCTCCATGTTTCAGGTAAGGAGCTGCCACTATGACTTCTGCCTGAAATAAAATAGAATTTGGTTGAAAGATCACCCAGAAAAGCAGCAGCAAAGTACCTTTGATATTAATGCTTTATCGTGATTTTTGCCTCAGCAAAAATCCTCATTATTATTATTATTAATATAAGGGACACTTGGAGGCAGTGGCGTAGCGTGGGGGGTGCAGGGGGGGCCGGCCGCACCGGGCGCAACATCTGGGGTTAGGGCAAATCCATGGGTTAGGGGGCACAAATCCACGGGTTAGGGGGCGCAAATCCACGGGTTAGGGGGCGCAAATTACTTGCCTTGCCCCGGGTGCTGACCACCCACGCTACGCCACTGCTTGGAGGGCCTGCGAATGTACACAGCCCAAATCTATGCCTGTTTACTCAGAAGTAAGTTGAGTTGCCCCAATCTTTTAAAAAATACCCTAAGTACGCCTACATTTCAATGCATTCTTTCCAGATTTACCTTATCGTATGACTCTCTAGTTACTCTTTGATAGTCAGCTTTTGTTTTCCACGTCGAGGGAATGATCACTTTTACAGTCTTGAAGTAAAATCTTTTTTGTGTTGCACCGAAGAGGTAAGCAGATGCTTCTTGAACCATGCCCTAGCAAGGAAAGGAAAGAAAGACCTCCGTGTGTTCAGTGACTAGTATCTGCATTTGGGTTTGTAGAATGTGCACTTAGGGGTGGTGTAACGATTTTAAAGGCTTGCCTTCCCTCTGCCAGGCTTAGGCTGGCTCAACCAGTAGTAGCCCCAGTCTTGAACAGAGCTTGAATCGGATGTACTTTATATTGGCTTAACTTATGCTGGCTTCCTTTACACCAGCTAATTGTATACTGCAACATTTTCTTGCTGTTCCCACCCATATATATAGTATACCTGAAGGAGCGTCTCCACCCCCATCATTCTACCTGGACACTGAGGTCCAGCGCCGAGGGTCTTCTGGCGGTTCCCTCGCTGCGAGAAGCCAAGTTACAGGTAGTGGCACCCGCCCTGTGGAACGCCCTCCCACCAGATGTCAAAGAGAAAAATAACTACCAAACTTTTAGAAGACATCTGAAGGCAGCCCTGTTTAGGGAAGCTTTTAATGTTTAATAGGTTATTGTATTTTAGTGTTTTGTTGGAAGCCGCCCAGAGTGGCTGCAGAAACCCAGACAGATGGGCGGGTATAAATAAATAAATTATTATTATTATTATTATTAATAATAATAATAATTAAAGGTAAAGGTCTAGTCGTGGCAGACTCTGGGGTTGCGGTGCTCATCTCGCTTTATTGGCCGAGGGAGCCGGCATGCAGCTTAGTCATGTGGCCAGCATGACTAAGCCGCTTTTGGCGAACCAGAGCAGCGCACGGAAACGCCGTTTACCTTCCCACCAGAGCGGTACCTATTTATCTACTTGCAGGTTTGATGTGCTATCGAACTGCTAGGTTGGCAGGAGCAGGGACCGAGCAACGGGAGCTCACCCCGTCACGGGGATTTGAACCACAGACCCTCTAATCGGCAAGTCCTAGGCTCTGTGGTTTAACCCACAGCACCACCCGCGTCCCTATTATTATTATTACTATATACTTATATCCCCACCTATGCTTGCACATTCAACACATTCAGAAACGTTTAGCAGTCGCACCTTTATGTTGTCGACAATTTTGTTGTCTTCGGGTATCTGAGGGTTGATTGCAATGACAAGGTCTTCAAACCCACCATTGTTGAGTTTCACCGTGGCATCTGTCACCCCATGTAGCGCTTGTAACATCAATGGAAGAAGCCACCAACTGAACGCCATCTTTGCTTGTGCCTCCTATTCCAGCCTCATGGAGAAAAATGACAGCACAGAAGGGTTATTTGTGCAAGGAGAGAGGAGGAAGCTAAAACTCTGCTGCATGTTTTGTAACCGGACTGGAAATTCTGTCTGGCCTAGATAACAAAGACAGAAAAGCTGATCACTGACCCAGCTGATGGGACTCTGCTGTTGAGAGAGCTATGGGTGTCTGGAGGGTTAGGGGTGAGGTGTACAAAGGGGCTGAAAGGGAGCAGAGAGGTTTGGCAGGAGGTGTCAGATAGGCAGTTATCCTTATATTATTTTAACCCACCTGGGATCTTATGGTGAAGAGAGGAAAGTCAATAAATAACAACAACAGCAATGCAGTAATCATATCACAATAAAACCACACCGTTAATAAAATACAATAAATGGATAACACAAAAACTTAAAACCAGAGCACAGCAACACCTGGGTGGAATTGAAAAGCCTTTACAGTGGGAAACACCAATAAAAGACCCCCACAAGGCAATATCATCTAGGACTCAGGTGTTACCACAGTATTGACCATTATTTAGGGTTGTCACGTGTCCTCTTTTTCCAGGACACGTCCTCTTTTCCAGGGGTAAAATTTCTGTCCGGGTGGCTATACTTTTGGGATGAGACATAGACATCTGGATGAGACATAGACATGGTTGAAGACTTGCTTTCCTCTTCTCTTCTCCTGCCCCGCTCAGCAATATATTACAGCTTCTATAACCTACGTATAGTAGGGGTATTTAAAGGAGAGTCATCATAGCGTCCTCTTTTTTGCTCTTTAAAATATGACAAACCTACCATTATCCCAGCCATGCTTCCACCATAGTCAGGACACAGAGTAAACCCTCTCACCAGATATTAGGCACAAGGCCAGCTGATATGGGAGGAGGTGGGTCCTTCAGGTATCCCAAACCCAATACATTTGTTGCTTTAAAATATAACCAGCAACACTGCTGATTAAGGTAATGTGTGGGACTTTGAAATTCACACTTCAGTGTAATGCCAAGGGCTGAGCTAGACATGGTGTCAGCAGAACACACTAAAGGGAATGACAGAGGATGGTCATCGAAAGACATTAAACCCACAAGCATCCTATAGCTTCTTCCCCATAGCATTTTCCCCATTCACCCCACTTCCACCATAAAAGCTTGGCTGAGGAGAAAAGCATCCTTTGGGAGAGCTAAGCCACAGGGTTGGGGAGAGTTTAGTCCTTTTTTTATCTCCACAGGTCTCTGTTTTTAAATAAAGGGCATACATGAAGACATGCATTTCACACAGCACATAATTTGGCCCCTAGCTTTAGGAATATATCCAGTGAGAGCCTGCTGTGTCGAAAGAGCTAAAATCACATGAAGAAAATTGAAGTTTCAATCCAATACATACTTACCTGGGTGTAAATCCAGCAGGACTAATTTTTGAGATTGATTAGGTTTGCATGAGGCTTGTCCTGCAGATTACTTCCTGCTTTTTAGGACTCTGGCTTGTTCTGAAAGGTTCAGGAGCCAGGAGATCAACGCAGAGAAGTGTGGGTTCGATTTTCCTTTATATAATATCAAAACCAATGGGTCCACCCAGTTTCCCCTAAAAAGGTTTCAAAACCAAAAGGTACACCCAATTTCCCTCTAAATGGTTTCTAAACCAAAGGGTCCACCCTGTTGCAAAATCTCCAAGGACTTTTTAAAGAAGTATAAAATTAGCCAAAACTTTCTGCGGGCAGATGAACTCTCTGTGCTTCTGAGTTCTTTCAAAAGCTATGTTTAGAATTTGCTTCTAGTGCCCTTTGAGATTTCACCCTAACGATTCACTTGCTTGGCTGCTAGTCATTCTGGAGGCAGGATGAAGCCAAGCTACACAGTTTTCTAACTTTAATCAGTCAATAGCTGTTTTTTTTAGACTACAATTCCCATCATCCCTGCAGCACTCTGTAGCATAAATACCAGGGGACCGAAGAGCATTCTCCCAGTGCTACTCTCTGGACATTGAAGGTTGGGAACAGAGCCACCAGAACACATTGATAGCCACCCTGTAGAGTCAGCCCAGAAGTCAGCCCATGGTCTATTATATTAATAAAGGTAAAGGAACCCCTGACCCTTAAGTCCAGTCGCGGACAACTCTGGGATTGTGGTGCTCATCTTTCTTTACTGGCTGAGGGAGCCGGTGTTTGTCCGCAGACGGCTTCCGGGTCATGTGGCCAACATGACTAAGCCGCTTCTGGCTAACCAGAGCAGCGCACGGAAATGCCGTTTACCTTCCCGCCGGAGTGGTATCTATTTATCTACTTGCACTATTGACGTGCTTTCAAACTGCTAGGTGGGCAGGAGATGGGACTGAGCAACAGGAGCTCACCCCGTCGCGGGGATTCGAACTGCCGACCTTCTGATCGGCGAGCCCTAGGCTCTGTGGTTTAGACCACAGTGCCACCCGCATCCCTTCATTATATCAATAGCAGCGGAGAAATTGAGAAAAATTAGCAGGACTGTATTACCCAACCCTTCTCTTTATAAAAGTCATCTATGACCTGAAAACAGAGATAATGTATGTACTTTGGTTGTTGCTGTTGTTGTTGTTTAGTCGTTTAGTCGTGTCCGACTCTTTGTGACCCCATGGACCAGAGCATGCCAGGTACTCCTGTCTTCCACTGCCTCCCGCATTTTGGTCAAACTTATGCTGGTAGCTTTGAGAACACTGTCCAACCATCTCGTCCTCTGCCGTCCCCTTCTCCTTGTGCCCTCCATCTTTCCCAACATCAGGGTCTTTTCCAGGGAGTCTTCTCTTCTCATGAGGTGGCCAAAATATTGGAGACTCAGCTTCAGGATCTGTCCTTCCAGTGAGCACTCAGGGCTGATTTCCTTAAGAATGGAGGGGTTTGATCTTCTTGCAGTCCATGGGACTCTCAAGAGTCTCCTCCAGCACCATAATTCAAAAGTATCAATTCTTCGGCGATCAGCCTTCTTTATGGTCCAGCTCTCACTTCCATACATCACTACTGGGAAAACCATAGCTTTAACTATACGGACCTTTGTTGGCAAGGCGATGTCTCTGCTTTTTAAGATGCTGTCTACATACAATTCTTAATAATAGGGTTGTTGAGCTTTTTTTTGGGGGGGGAGTTGATTTTCTTTTGTCATACGTCCGAATTCATTTCAGCAATTTCCCACCAGGCACAGCTTCCGACTGCAGTATTCTGGCTATGTCCAGAAAATTCCAGATGTTTGACAACCCTTCTTATTAAATAATAATAGCCTTTTTGGCTAAAATGTTTGCACAATCTACTGGTTCAAGGGTCCCCCTTTAAGGTAGTGAGGACCACCCCCCCCATGCAATGAAACATCCTACACATCTGAGGCCCACCCAATCACCGCCACCTCCAGCTTGGTTTCTCCAGCCATGCTGGGCAGGGATACAGAGAGCATTTACCAGGTCCATACCTGCCACACCCTGTTCATGAGATCGAGTCGCACAAACTGAAATTGATTCTGCAAAGTTGGACAAGATGCAACTCCGCCCCCCTTCAAAATGGTGGACCAGGTGATGGCAGAAGACCTCTGTTGCCTCCAGGTGCTCATTCAGACCAAGAGGCGAGGTCAAGTTCTGGACAATCTGGAAAATCTCTACTGGACGTCTACTCCACGAGTATATAACCATTATCTAGCCTTGCTTTCTTGCTTTGAACTCAGTAGAGTTGTGGGCTCCACAGTGCCAGAGAAGGTCTCAGGAGTGATAAATGTAACAAGCCTTCTCATCTTGCCATTCCACAATGAGATGAGAGCCTTGACCAGATCATGGGCTCTTTCCATTGGGGAAGCCCCCAGAATGTTCAGATGGATCTATCAGATCCTCAAGTCTCTGAGGGTGCATGACCTTAATCAGTCGGTGGAATTGGGTAATTTGAAAAAGGAGAAGTCTCCGAATATATTAAAAAGAGGAAGCTTCTTTCTGGGTAACAACTGGAAAAGGTAGATAAGAAGCAATCCATATCCTCTGTGGATGGGCGGATGGGTTGGTGCAGTTCCATGTAGTATTCAGCAAACACATGTTTTATACCTTTAGAAGGAATGGTGTGTTGTTGTTTTTTAAAAAACAATTTTTTATTTAATTTTCCATTTTAACAATCCAATCAAATCACATTAAATATTCCAAATTATAAAAATACATATCATATAGTCCAAATATTCTGCCAAATAAATAAATTTTTATTGGGACTTCCCATGCTTCAAGTTCGGGGGGGCTGCTCTGATCATCTCATATCTCTACTGCCTTGAGTTTCCAATAGTTCCTTTAAATCTTCCTGTTGTTAACCTTCCTTCTTTCATGGTCTCTGAGTTGTTTCCACAGGCGAGTTGAAGTAAGCAATAGAATAAATGGTTTTTACCCTGCTGCCATCGGAGTGAATAGAATCTGGCATTTAGCTTTCCCTCCTTTGAGAACATTCGCTAGTAACTTTTTATCATACTCATCCTTTTGCTTTATATAAACCATTTGCTCAATTCTTTTTCCCTCAATCTCTAAGCACTCCAACCATTATGTTTAGCTGCCAATTACCTGTATGTTTTTGAAGAGCTTTTAGTTCTGCTTTTAGTCTAGCAATCTCCTCTTGCAGAGCCACCAGGGCTGCTAGTTGTTGTGTGTGTGTTTTCCATTGTCGCTGACTCTCTGATAATAATCTTCCACACACCTGTCTACCTAGCATCCCACATTAATGGGCAGAGGCGGCAAAGGGACCTCGGCCCCTAGGAGTTGGTTCCTAGGCGTGCAAGTGTGCGTCCACAAATGCACAAAGCCTTCATTTGCCCCCCCCCATCCCAAAGGCTGCAGTCCTATGTGTAACATCCCATTGCACCCAGTCAAACTTTCTTCTGACCTATCCTACCCCCAGATGTTTTCACACGCACAAAGTCACAAAGCAATACAAGTTTATCCTTCCCACTGTTGGTGTTTTATTCTCTTTCGTTTCCAGGAATGAATGACTCGGGTGTAGCAGCAAGTAATGTGAATACATTACAGTGGTACCTCAGGTTAAGTACTTAATTCGTTCCAGAGGTCTGTTCTTAACCTGAAACTGTTCTTAACCTGAAGCACCACTTTAGCTAATGGGGCCTCCTGCTGCTGCCGCGCTGCCAGAGCACAATTTCTGTTCTCATCCTGAAGCAAAGTTCTTAACCTGAAGCACTATTTCTGGGTTAGTGGAGTCTGTAACCTGAAGCGTACGTAACCTGAAGCGTATGTAACCTGAAGCGTATGTAACCTGAAGCGTATGTAACCCGCGGTACCACTGTACATCAGGGAGAAACATTCCGGTTATATTAGGCAAATTTGCACACAAAAATGGGTGTAGGGAGAGAAATTTGCGCTCAAATGCTAACAAACGATCCTGAGCACTTTTTGTTTTTAACAAAATGCAACCATGGAAATGCGGAGACTCAAACCTGAGTTTGGACAAATGAGAAAGTGAGAAAAATCAAAACGAAGACATTCACGCAGTCCTCTTGATTGGCTTACTGGGCAGCTTGGATGAAAGCTTTCCTGACTCAAGCCTCACTTTAAGATAGCACACACAATTTCTTGCTGAAAGGTGCCAAACACCAAAAGACAAGAAGTCAAGTTTGCTGCCGCCCATCCATTGGTCCCTCCCAGTGCCTGAAATGCAAACACACCTGTAAAACTAGGTGGCTTTTTAATGCCAATTCCAACAGGTAAGGAGTAGTTTGAGTAGCTCTGAGGGGATATATAGCTGGGTACCACCCATATGAAAAGCAGCAGAAAATTATGAGGAGTCTGATGTTTTATTGTGCTTTTAATATTCTGTTGGGAGCTGCCCAGAGTGGCTGGGGAAACCCAGCCAGATGGGTGGGGTTTACTACTACTACTACTACTACTACTACTACTAATAATAATAATAATGGTTCATTCCAGTTTAAGACAGGGATGGCTCTGGATCATGTTTGTGGAATGCTGTCCCTGGAGACGGGCATCTGCCTCCCTCATTATTGACTTTCAGGAGAAATTTAAAGGCATTCATGTTCACCCAGATATTGAATCTGGTAACTTTGAGAGTGTGTGGTTTCTTTTAAGTGTTTTAAGATGGTTTAATGTTTTTAGATTTAAATTTCTTAAAAAAAATTTTTTTAGGTTCACTCCTTTGGGAGGAAGGACACCGTTTTAGTAAATAAATAAATGCATCTAATTCTTTTAATGTTGAATCATTATTCACCCAAAGGCACTGTTAAGCAACCATTCCGTAGAACTGGTTATGTAGAAAGCATGGCAGCAAAAGCCACACTGACGGTTGACTTAGGTGAAACAAAGGTCTTGACCAATAAAGAACATTAAGCGAGGGGGTTCCCTTTTCTTTACACAAGATATCTGTGGTTGAAATTCAACATTGCACTCTTCCCATTGTTCCATCTGCACAAGCGTTCCAATTTGCAAGACAGAATAATACCTGCATGTACTGCTCTGGTCAGAGTCAATTTCAGGGGGGACATTCGGGGGTGGAATCACAGAATCTTAGATCTTAATACAGAATTTATATTCCTTTAACATCTGCCAAATCAAACTCAATGCAAAAGGTCACCTCTCTTCCAACATCCCTAATACAAAAGGTGTTTTAAAAGGGGTGTATTCTTGCCCCTTTTCTTTTTAGTTTATTTTTATCCGATCTTCCAGAGCACATTCAAAAAATAGAATCACATGCCCCAAAAACCAAAGAATGTTTTAATGTTTAATGTTCTATTATGCTTTATATATGTTGGAAGCAGCCCAGAGTGACTGGGGCAACCCAGTTAAATGGGCAGGTTATAAATAGAATGATGCCGATGATGATGATGATGATGATTAAATAGGACACTCCTATTTTCATCAGAGAAATGTTGAAGGGTATGCAGATATGGTTAAAGCATATTGGTTACAGGCTACAGTGTGGGAAGAATGAAGATGGTTTAGTTAACTTTGCAATACAGTAGTACCTGGGTTACATATGCTTCAGGTTACAGACTCCGCTAACCCAGAAATAGTGCTTCAGGTTAAGAACTTTGCTTCAGGATGAGAACAGAAATTGTGCTCTGGCGGCGCGGCAGCAGCAGGAGGCCCCATTAGCTAAAGTGGTGCTTCAGGTTAAGAACAGTTTCAGGTTAAGAACAGACCTCTGGAACGAATTAAGTACTTAACCTGAGGTACCACTGTATATGAGATTTGTTAAAAGGCAAGACCTCTGCCCAGTGAAAGATATCTTTCGTATCTTGGATCATGACCAGCCCATAGCATTATAGGGTCAGAGCGCTGAGCTGAGCTGAACTCAGTTCCAGAGAAAAGGCTGGGGAACAAACCACTGAAAAGGCACTGAAAGTCGTTGGCAAGCTTTTTCTCTCTGACACATAGACAAAATCTTTGGGAGTGAAATAACTATTTTAGGAGAAAACCAAAGCCAAAAGTGCTAAAGGTCACGATCTCACTCTTTCTCTCTCTTTCTTCCTCTCTCACACACAGCATTTCAGGAACAAACAAACCTATCAGCCGAGTTAATGCAAACCCATGAGCGCAAATCTGCATAAATGGTATGTTATTGGCCAATTTTGAATTACCGTATTTTTCGCTCCATAAGACGCACCTGACCATAAGACGCACTTAGTTTTTAGAGGGGGGATGCAAGAAAAAAATATTTTTAAAGGGAACGCTGGGCAGAGCCTATATACATCCCAGGTTCTGCTCAGCGCTCCCTTTAAAAATATTTTTTTTATTGTATTCCCCCTCTAAAAGCCAGTCAGTCCCTTCTCCCTCCTCGGGGAAAATCCCGCAAGAGCTGCTTGGGGGCTTTTCCTACCTACATTCGATCCATAAGACGCACACACATTTCCCCTTACTTTTTAGGAGGGAAAAAGTGCGTCTTATGGAGCAAAAAATACGGTAACTAAAAGGGCAAGGGCAAGGCAGCCTGTCATCCCGCCATCCCCATTATGGTTTGTTTTTAGGATTAGAACCATTAGCTGTAAAAATAAGAGAAAACAAGCCGGTTGATCCAGGGGCTCCCGATGTGCGGTGTTGCTGCGGCCCGAAAAATTCTGCTAAGCAGCCCTTCTCTTTTGTTTTTGGAGGAGATTTCACCCACAGGGCTTTGGCCTTTAGCGCTTCTGGCTGCGGAGTTTCCTCCATTTTTTCCCTGGCCTTTGGGAACAGCAATTTTGAGCGGTTATTTTAAAGAGCCTTGAATTGAGTTTTAGTGGGGGCGAAAGAGTTTAAGTTATAGTGATTACTTTGCTCTCCTTTTTGGCTTTTGAGAGTTCCCTCTCTGTAAGCTTGGTGAATTCTACACACACACACCCCTCCTAATTTGTTTAAGGCTGGTTGGGGAAATTCCTGGGGCCGGCAGCCATTTCCCCCAGCTTATTTGAAGGGAGCGCCATTTTGCACTGGTGATAGTGCCATTTCTGGCAGGAGCGCCATCTTGTTTAGGAGGGATCGCCATTTTAACTGTTAAAGAGTTTATTTATTTTGTTCTTTGGGAGAGCTTATTGAGATGCCTGTTAAAAGGAACCCTAGTCCTGCTCTCCCTACAAAAAGGGTAATTAGAGGCCTGTCTCAGTCGCTGCATTCAGTGCAGCAGTTCCTCAGCAAACGCTGGATCGTCTGGGTGCTATCATGGCCAATATTGGCTTGGACCTTGTGGCCTTGACAAGGTTTAATATGGAGCTTGAGTCATTGGCTCAGCAGTTTGGGAGGCAGCCTGATCCCCAGCCTGGCCCTTCCTCCTCTTCTACTGTTTATGAAGCCCATGGTCCCTCTGATGCGAGTGAAGGGAGCGAGGCTTTTGAGTCCTCTGGAGTTTTGTTGCCCCAATTGCAGTTTTCCAGGATTCCAGTCCCACCTAGTCTTAGGGGTCATCCCAGGAGTATGCGTGCCACGGTTCAGCAGGCCTTTTGGTCTGGACTACCACGTTCACAGTCGGCAAACCCGGGTTTTGGGAGCTCACGGCTTTCAGCAGTGCAGATTATGGGGAGAGGAACTTCTCATCAGCCTAGCACCTCACACGTTTTTAGTTCTGTTCAGGTGTAGTTGGTTCATTTGAGGGAGGCGCTCTACATCCACTCTTCTGAGGAGGATTTTCTGGTGCCCAGGGTCCCGTCATCTGGTGGCAAGCAGCAGAAGAGTCGTCGCTCCAAATGCAGGGCCAAAAGGCACAAAGATGGCGATTCCTCCTCCTCTACGGGTATGGGATAGGCTCTGGTTCAGGTGATAGGGATGGGAGAATGCTCTCGCCATCCCTATGTGAAGGGTATTCCGTTAAAGGAATCCAGGGACTCAATGGTTTGGTCAACCCTTGAGAGGGGGTTGTGCCTGTGCCGGAATCCAGGGGGACATCTGGGTGGCAGAGATAACCTGTTCCCGGCTTTCCGCTTATCGAGGTGTTCACCCTAGGCTGACCTATGCTGGTGCCCTGGGTCAGCGCTGCCTGCAAGAGTGCAGGGAGCCAGTCGAACCAGAGCCTATGCAACCAGTCACTTTCTGTAATCAATAAAGTTGTGGCCTAAATTCTGCCAAAAACCAAAACTAAAATTTGAGTCAGGTGTGAATTTATTTAGGGGGGAGGTTTCTGGGTCTGAACACACAAAATGACAAGGATATTTTAGCCTGACATAGAATCAATCAAGATAGAAATTCTCTAAGCATTAATATGAAAAACAATTACAAATCCATATAAAAACAATTAGAAATCCATATAAAAAAATTCCTCTGAATCGCCAGACTTCCCCCCACCCCCTCTATGGGTCCCAATGTCAACGTTTACACCTGCATATCAGACTTTTATCAACATTTTTTTAATCCATCTGAATTGTCCATAGTCATAGTCACCTTACAAGTAAGATTAAAACCCTGCTAATGTTTTCATCTGCTTGCAGTGGTCTCCTACGTTAATTATATTTTCCCCATTCTTTTTTAAAGTTCTTGTCCTCTTGAGCTTTCCAGTTAAGTTTTGCCAGAGTCCATTATAAAAATAATTATGAACTGTTGCACAAACAGTCCGAAGATCTTATAAAACAGTGCAAAATACTAAGGATTTTTAAGTATTTGTGGCCTCTTTTGATGAGGCAGAAACTGTTGGACTTGCCTTTTAATTGTATAAATATATTTGGGGGGCGGGGTATTGTGTTTGCTGTAAGTCATTTTTATGTGTAAAGAGGCTAATAAATAGTACTACCAGTGTTTTCTTCTTCTGGGGGTACTATTTGCTTCCGTGAATCTACTCTGAGTAAAACAGAGCACTCTACTCTGAATACAACCCAGTATAATTTACAACTTATCCACTTTCCTTCATCTGAATTGTAATGATACATCAATACGATATAACTATACTGTCCATTTATTTCCTTTGTGTTGGCAATATATGACGTATTGTGAAATGTTGTTGAGGAAGTGGCTATTTTTTATATATATAAAAAGAGCTCAAGGAGCAACAGTAGTACTGGTAGTCGTCGTCGCATAATTTCCATATTTCCGCTTACGTAGCATGCAAACTGCTATACCTACAACAGCCAGAAAAATAATTACAGAAACGCATGCAATTATCACAATTATAATTGTGGATTTGTCAACTGGGTCAGGATGTTTGTCACCTGGACTAGACGGAATAATGGAATTGTCAGCTGGAGTAGGAGAAATGGTGATTGGACGAGTAGGAGCACTTGGCCATGCAGGAAGGAACACGACTGCTCTGGCTATATTAGATATTTCTCCGACGTTGTCGCTCCCATCAATGCAACGAATGGCAAAGTAGATGGAGGTGCCATTCTCTTTTGTGAAGTTTACCGGCTTATAGTGAAAGGATTGCTTGACCCCAGCAACCTCTGTCGTCAGGCCAGCAGTGTCCACGGGAGTCGCACTATCAAAAGTTGCACTGGTTAACTCCGAGGGTCTTTCACCCATCTTTATTTCATACATTTCAGCTGCAAAATAAAGGACCCACAACAGGCACGCGTTAGATGTACATCTTCAAACATGGATCAAGGAAACAGTGACAAGCCTATCTTTCAGTGCATAACTTCCTGTCCTTCAGGAACCCTAAGAATATTGCACACCAGCCCATTGCATCGTTGTGTGTTGCAGAAGACATTGGGAATTAAAGAACACACAAGATCTATGTCTGCAGTCACGGATTAAGAATAACAATTTGCTTTCTGTGCATTTCAAACTTCCTGCCTTTAGGGAACTCTTAGCACATTGGCTTTGAATGCACACCCGCCACTACATCTTTGCCTGTTGCAAAGGACTCTGGAGAATGTTCCAGAACATACTGTTAGTTTACATGGGCTGCTGCTTAGGCTTCTCGAAGTTCCCCGTAACTCCTTGCCAATGCAAAAACATGGCCTATGTCACAGAACCCAACAGGGTACCTATTTCAGACCCTCCAAGTGTCCCTATTTTCCAGAGACAGTCCCTGATTTGCAGACGCCATCCCAGTTTCTGATCTGATCCCTCCTGGAATGTCCCAATTTTCCTTAAAGGTAAAGGGACCCCTGACCATTAGGTCCAGTTGTGTCCAACTCTGGGGTTGCGGCGCTCATCTCGCTTTATTGGCCAAGGGAGCCGGCGTACAGCTTCCGGGTCATGTGGCCAGCATGACTAAGCCGCTTCCGGCGAACCACAGCAGCGCACGGAAATGCCGTTTACCTTCCTGCTGGAGCGGTACCTATTTATCTACTTGCACTTTGGCGTGCTTTCGAACTGCTAGGTTGGCAGGAGCAGGGACCGAGCAACGGGAGCTCACCCCATTGCGGGGATTCAAACCGCCAACCTTCTGATCAGCAAGTCCTAGGCTCTGTGGTTTAACCCACAGTGCCACCCGCATCGCCACCCCGCTTAGGATGTCCCTATTTTTACTGGAGAAACATTGGAGGGTATGGAGTTATCTGACCCACAAGTCATCTGAAGGCAGCCCTGTATAGGGAAGTTTTTAAATGTTTAATGTTTTATTATGTTTTTATATACAGTGGTACCTTGAGTTACAAATGCCTCAGGTTACAAACTCTGCTAACCTGGAAGAGTTACCTCGAGTTGAGAACTTTGCCCCAGGATGAGAATGGAAATCGTGTGCCAGCGGCGCAGCGGCAGCAAGAGGCCCCATTAGCGAAAGCACGCCTCTAGTTAAGAATAGTTTCAGGTTAAGAACGGACCTCCGGAATGAATTAAGTTCGTAACTAGGGGCACCACTGTATGTTGGAAACCACACAGAGTGTCTGGGACAACCCAGTCAGATGTGAAGGGTATACAGTGGTACCTCAGGTTAAGTACTTAATTAGTTCCGAAGGTCCATACTTAACCTGAAACTGTTCTTAACCTGAAACACCACTTTAGCTAACGGGGCCTCCTGCTGCTGCCGTGCCGCCGGAGCACAATTTCTGTTCGCATCCTGAAGCAAAGTGCTTAACCTGAAGCACTATTTCTGGGTTAACAGAGTCTATAACCTGAAGCGTATGTAACCTGAAGCGTATGTAACCCGAGGTACCACTGTTAATAGTAAAATCATCATTATGGAATAGGATGTCCCTATTTTCAGCGAAGAAATGTTGGAGAAATATGGATCCCATTTGGCTAGAGCTTCTCCGAGATCTGGTGTTTAATATTAAGGACTATCAAAAAAACCGGCAGAGAGGAATTGAGAGAGAATTAAGAGCCTCGGACGTGAGATCTCCAGGCTGATAGTAGATCAAGACTGATGGACATCTGTTGGGGATTGAAACCGGGAAAGGGGGGGTGGAGTTTGGGGATCCAAAGGGTGCATAATTACAATCTGTTTTTGCTTTTATTTTGTTTTGCTATTTGTATGAAAATTGGGGAAGTCGCGGAAGGGAATTTGGGTCGACTTTAGAAAAAAGTTTTAAGAATGAGAATTGATGTATAAATATTGATGTTTATAAGGTAAAAATGGCTTTTTTAAAATGAACTAAACAGAAAAAGGTTAAAAATTGGGGATAAGAACTTGTTGAATTAACAATTTGAATTGGAAGATAAGAAGGGGAGGTGTGGGGAAGTCAGGGAAATATGTTATAGAAAAATAAGGATTGTAAACTTTATGTGTTTTTAACTTTTTTTGTTTTTTCTTTTTTGACTTTTTAAATGTATTAAAGTGGAAAATTTCAATAAATATCTTTAAAAAAAAAAAAAGAAATGTTGGAGGGTATGCTATTCCACAGAATAAAACCTTACACTACTCATCTGCCTTGCCGGGGGGGGGGGGGACGGACGGATGATGGCAAAACACATACATGACTTAAAATAAGAACAAAATACGGATTTAAAAATTGAAGCCACAATGCCGGAAACAGGCAGCCCTCCTCCCACCGAACAACAACAGCAGAAGGCCAAAAACATCAATTAGAAAAATAAAAATTGAGTGTGGCTGGGGACATTGAAGGGTTAATGGAGCTGTCCAAGGGAGACCCCGATGTACAGTATTACATGCCTTTGAAGTTAGTGTAACTAAAACTGTTGTTTGGCTCTCCACCCCCCAACCAGGTAAGTACTAAATTTAAATATTTCTCAAAAATCCTTACTGAAAGATTAAAGCAGAACCCCACATTTACCTTTCCCCACATCATAGTCATCTCCAGGAGCTGTCCAGTTGAGAAGAAATCCGCCTTCACCAGTTTGATGTACCTCAAGGTCAGTGATTTTACAGGGTGGAAGAACATCATGACTACCTTCAGGAGGAATTTCTCGTACTACAAAAGTACCACCGGACCCAACTCTGGTGACATTTCCCAGATCTCCTTCAGTTTCGCTCACATTAGCTTCAGGTTTGGGGGGGTTCATTGTTATAGTACCTACAAAAGAGGGGGGGAAGATATGTCAGATGGGGTACATTACAGCTGATAGGCAGATTCTATCCAGGTATACAGGTAAGCCATGACTTATGCTAATTATTGCCAGCACACTGGGATGTCTCCCTCTTCCCCCACATCCCACCTGTTTCTCACCATACCCAAATCTGCTCCAGATTTAGGGGAAGAAGAGGGAGGAGAACGTTGTCCTGCACAAGGAGAAATCTTTGTGAGGGGGGGACATTTTGCTTAGCGCTTTGTCGATTACGACACCACATGTTAGATTTTTGTTTGTTGCTGAGTATAGTAACAGGCTGAGAATAAACAACAAACAATAGCAATGGGCAAATACCTATTTTGTGTGTGTGTGTCCCCACCTCCAGATAAATTTAAGACGTTAAAATCACTTTATTATACACCACCTTCTCAATACGGATCCACCTCCATTCCTGCACTGAGCTGCTTCCCCTACGCTGAAGCTGCTGTATGCAGAAAAATACCACAGTTATGTGGGCAAACGGATCCCGTCCCTCTTTCCCACCCACACGTAGCATCAGTGCATTACATATGTGGATCCAGCTATACGTCTGCAAATAAAGCATTTAAAATATAAAGTGCAATATACAAATGTGACACTAGACGGCGACAGTGAGCTATACCAAATTGAATGCATTTTCCAAAACTTTTTCTTTTTTTAAGCATTTTCACAGCGGTTTTTTATATGTGTGTAGATTCCACCATGGTTGCCTAGAGTTGCTATGGGGAAAATAAAGACATTTGATCTAGCCCAGGCATGTCCAACCACACTCCTCCTCTCTACAATGACAGTGGGTAGATCACTACCAGGTTTTTTTATACTGGGAGTAGTAGATCACAATCTCTTGGGAGTTGGACGTGCCTGATCTAGACTAGATGGGAATCTAAAATGCCGAAAGCGTTAACCAAAAGAAGGATACCAGAGTCGTATTTTAAAGCCTTGTAAGAGTTAGGGAGCTGTTTCATTGGTTCAATGACACATTCGATTAACACATCCAGAATATTATAGGATAGAATCCTATAGGATAGAGTGGGTGCAGATATATGCACCCATGCATCAGAAATGTATGCTCAAGTGTCCAGATCTACATAAAGACCTTTATAAAGAAGGGAATAGCAGAAAGAAACTTATGTTACTCCCAAGACTCCCAATTTCACATTTTGAGAATCACAGGGCTAACATACCACCAGTAAAGCTATTTCATAACCCAGGCTTACCATTTTCTGTGAAACCTGGTACATAGAGAGCTTGACTCTGCCTACGGGACCGTTTAAGAACCTTGTCTTTTCCTTCGACACGCACTTTTAGGTTGTGTCTGCCATTTCCTTTGAGTGATGTGAAATACCTGGAGTAGATCCCGTCGTTCTTGATAAGATCAGCACCTGAATACACAGATATAAAAATGTAACATCCCAAAGCTCACCTCTCACTGCTGGTCATTAAAAAAACAAAACCCTACATAACCTATGCGGGAGGTGTTCATTTTGCAATGTGTGTGGCTGTTTTAATGGAAATAGCTGAATATTTGACTCTGATCTCTGTAATATAGGATCATAAAGGACCAATGTTTTAATATTTGTGCCTCACAGGCCAACACAAGTTGTAACCAACACAACACAACACACCAGCATTATTGTAGCTTGCCATATACCTGACAAGCTCCATTTTTGGCAGTGCCAAGCAGTTAACAAAATCAGGACACTTATCAAAATTAAAGACTCCCTTTCCCCATATGAACTAACCCAGATCCAGAGATCATCATCTGGTTCCTTTCCCTGTGTGTGATTTCTGAGGGAAGTTGGGAGGCTGGCAAAGAGTGAGTGGAACTTCTCTGTAGTAGCTCACAGTTATGTAATGCTCTCCCCGGAAGGCCCACTAGGCACCAATCTTGCTATCATTTCAGCACCAGACAAAGATGTTTTTGTTTTCCCAAACATTAGTAGGTCTCCATACTATCCAACATTTGACAGATAGCTTTTGCATGGCTTGATGAAAATAGGGAGCCCAGATTGAGATCTTGATATATAACGGTTCCAGTTCACATATGCAGATAAGGCAAGTCACATGCTACAGGAAAAGCCAAATACATACACTGGTATTGGTTGCAATGTATGTACTCTATCGGAAAAGAATGAATGAATTTGCCACTGCGAAAGATGAACAGCCAAGATCAGCTTTTGAATCCACTATGTCAGCTTAGATGATGCTAGATTTGATGAGTTAATATTCTGCTTCAGGGGAAAAAAATAATAAATCCAGAATGCATACTGCCCATAACGTTTCGAAATAAACGTACCTGAACCATTGTCAAAAAGCTCCACCTCTTCAGGTGTTCCAATCTCTGGTTCAACTGTGGCTATGACTTTTGCACCGATAACAGGTAAGAATCCTTGGCTGACTTCTGCATAAATAACCATCGGACTAGGAAACTTATTGGTATCGCTATTCATAAAGGACTTCACAGTCACCGGGGGCACATTGACAGATGCTGCTCTAGTTGTGACTGTTATCGATATGACCTGAGCGTTTGAATATGTATTCTGAATTGAGTAAATCCAATCTCCTGTCTGAAATATAGAAGAATATTGCATATCTAAGTAACATTTGTGAATACAGTTCCATTCCTTTGGTTATTGTTGTGCTTTGCTAAAGATGGATGTCATTTTCTACAAAATATATATCTACAAGTGCAGAAGGTACCACCAGCAGCGTCAAGCTAGACATATAATGGACGTTTACTCCTTCCATGGTGAGCGGCAGTTGCGGCCCGCTGCGGTGCCTCCTCAGCCCCGCAGAGTCTCGCTATCTTTCCACAGCCATTGCCGCTCCCTCTTGGCCACAACAGAGCATCACGGGCACCAGTAGGCCCGCAGTTTGAATCGGCCAATCTGCAGCAGCCTGGGCAGCAGGGCTTGGGGAGAGGACCTGAGGGACACAGTCTTCCCTCAGGTCCGCTCCCCAGGCATAAAAGTAGGTCAGGGCTGCCCTAAGTGGTGCAGTCAGGCAGAACAACAAAGGCCTCAGACTTCACATGGTATAATGGACTGCCTAATAGTATAAATATAACATAAGATTCTTGCATTGCAGGGGGCTGGACTAGTTTATGCTTGTGGTCCCTTCCAACTCTACAATCCTACAGTTCAATGATTCTATGATTATTCTGTGAGATTCTGCCCTATAAGGGATAAAGTAATAAACTGGTCAGTTGCACAGAAACTATCATTTCAGACAAGCAACTGAATGTTAAATGTCGTAAAGGTTAGTAGTGAATGGCTCTTAAATAATTTGCTGTAGTGACGCAACCCTTCACTAACACAGCTACAGTCATTTCTCCCTTTTCAAAAAGGAATAGGCACAGTGACGGTTTGACGCATAGAGAAGTTTGAGAAGAGCTCAGCTTTTACCTCTGCGGTTCCAACAATCTTGAGGCGAGCTGTTCGGACGTTGGTATTATCAATTGCAAAGTCTTTTTCAGTGTACTCTCTTCCTTTGGGATCTGTGAGAAGAATTTCCGGTGGGGATGTGCCCCATGTCACCACAAAGAAAGTGTCATTCCCCACTGTTTTATCAATGGTTACAATACCATTCAGCTGGTCTTGGGAACCGACGCTTTGCCCTCTACTTTCAAGCTGTTGGTGGGGGGGGGGGGAGAAATAAGTTTATAGTATCTGAAAAGTTTTATAAATTGAATACATATGATTCATTTCCTTTCATAAGATGTAAAGACATGAGTGGCGGTACATTGTTTAGAAGGTGCCTTCACAGTGTTTAGTTCTGCTGGAAAAGTAATACGCAATACTCAGATGTTAATAAAAATGCTGGTACAGTCATGACATGATAGGTCTTGCCCCATACAGATATTGGTTTGTCCAGTGGTGATAAATTTAGTTTCTGTCAATATTTCAATGTTAAAGAGATGGAGGAAGGTAGATAAGCAGCTATGTTGAAACAGGTGGAAACAATCGCACCTCTACCTCAACAGCCTTGGAAATGGCCAGCCAATATTTGGACAATGCTAGATGAGGCAACTCAAATCTCCAGTTTCCACATTTTGGCAATGGGTAGCTGGGCTGGAACCATGGTGCTGGGTTGTTGTTTTTAAAGAAAGACTTTTGTCATATGCTATTTTCCTAATGAAACCTCTTCTCCAATTTGTTACTTATCCAGGCAAAGAAAAATGAATTATATTACACATTCATTTGAACTCAGAATGGTACATTGTGAAATGTTTCAGCTCTGCCAAAATCCATTTTGGCCGTTTGCCCTTCTCTGTTAATTCTTTTAATACCTGTTCCTCCCCCTGTTCAATAATAGAAAAATGTGGGCTGTAGAATTCATTTCACTCCGTGTTGACTTTAATTCTTTTAGGGTGCCTAGTAATTTTAAGCAAATAATAATAGTGATAGTGATAGTGATAGTGATAGTGATAGTGATAGTGATAGTGATAATGATGATGATGATGATGATGATGATGATAGATTGCTGTATGCACTCAAATCTTTGCAGTTCAAACCTGAATAGATTGTTGACTGATATCTCCACTTCCTGAAGAAATTCCACTGAAAGCATCAATGAGGCCGTTGGAATCCAAATTGTCAGTGGCAGAAAATTTTGAACCTCCTGAAATGTGGTTGAAATAATAATAATTAGAAGAATTTTTCAGGTGGAATAAAATGCGATTAGCTTTTGTATGATACCTTGTAGTGGCCACTACACGGCGCGGGGGGGGGGGGGGAATGGTGAAAATTTCATTGAACGATCACTAATTCTTGCACTAGGGTTTTTTATTTCATAGAATGTCACCCCCCCAAGGTGTTTGTGTTTTGTGGTCATAGGCAGCAACTGGAATGGCTAAGGAAAATTTAGGCCACTTAACTCAGCGGAAGGAAGGAAACTCTAGATTTTTTTTATTGCCCTTGTATCTCACCACCTCACCTAACCCAGTACACACAAACCCCTTCCAATCTTATCCTCACAACAAGTCTACTGAAAGATAGTGCAAAGTCACTCAGTGAGCTTTTGTGGCTGAACCTCAGTCTCCCCATTTTCAGTAAGCGTTCTATCCTTACAAATGCCATAGTGACAGAATACCACATTTATTCAAATCTAATGCTCACTTTCTGGGGCCAAATCACGTTGCAAAAAATGAAGGTACACATTAGATTCAACGGCACATTTACATTCGCCAGCAAATACATTTTTTTGTTTGTTTCAAGGTTCTGAAAGTTGAGGTGTGCATTAGATTTGGTGACGTACATGTATGAGACTTGAATAAATACGGCAATAGGACTTGGGACTGTTAAGGATCATGGTTTAATTTCCTGAAATAGTCATATTTATTCATGTGAAATCACTGTGTGTTTTTAACATGGGTTTTTCCTAGGGCTGTAGCTCTCTCATGTGATTGGCTGACTGTGAGTCACATATGAGAGCCGTTCCATTGTGTTGTGACTGTTATTCAAGTACAGTGGAACCTCAGATGCCAAACATCGTGGAACTCATACGTTTCGGCTCCCAAATGATCGAAAACAGGAAGTGAGTGTTCAGTTTTCAAATGATTTTTCGGAAGCTGAACATTCGGCGTGGCTTCTATGGCTTCCAATTGAGTTCAGGAAGCTCCTGCAGCCAATCGGATTCCCGGAACGGATTGCCGTATTTTTCGCTCTATAGGACGCACCCGACCATAGGACACACCTTGTTTTAGAGGGGGAGAACAAGAAAAAAAATTCTCCCCCTCTCTGCTCAGCGCCCCTTCAGCGAAGCGACAGGAGTAACGGAGCCCCTTCCACTTCTCCTCCTGCTTCACTGAAGGGGCGCTGCACAGCTCTCCCTCTCTGCTGAAGCCAGGAGAGTCTTGCTCTCCCAGCTTCAGTAAAAGGAACCCAAAGCCTTCGGAGAGCAGCGCGAGTTCCCGCTGCCCTCCAAAGGCTTCAGGCGGCTATCCCTGAAGCCTGGAGAGTGAGAGGGGTCGGTGCGCACCGACCCCTCTCGCTCTCCAGGCTTCAGCGAAAGCAGCGCATAGCCTCCGGAGCGCGGAGGGAGCACTCCCTCTGCACTTCGGAGGCTTCGCGTTGCTATCGCTGAATCCAAGGAGCCTGCATTCGCTCCATAGGACGCACACACATTTCCCCTTAATTTTTGGAGGGGAAAAAGTGTGTCCTATAGAGCGAAAAATACGGTAAATTTGAGAACCAAAGTACGAGTGTAACTGTTGTTTTTAACTGCTTTTCTGTCTTCTCTCTCTCTGTGTGAGGGGAATGGCTGCTGAGAGAGGCTTCTCTGAATACTCCTGCGGACAGTGTGTGTCTGAAGTGAAACAAACTTTTTGCAAGACACCAGCTGGCACTAAGTAGCACAGAAGACTCCTGTAAGACTCTGACATTTCATTCAATCACTTACCCGTCATGTCTGCCAATCTTTCTAGTTCTTCTGCAGCACTTGGTCCCAAAGCAATGGTGTGAATTATAGACCCACTATTTTGAACTTCTTCGAAACAAGAGGTTATAGCATTATCTTCTCCATCTGTCAAGAGCACAATTTCACAGCCTTTTGTAGTTGAATACTTTTGTAAAAAGACCTGTATGGGGGAAAAGGATTGAAAAATTAACAGCAATTAGTAATGTAGAAGGGCACACACTTAAAGTGTATGACATAACTGCTACAAAGCTCTGCAAGTATGTTGTATGGTTGCTGCTCTGTGATATATGTGTGAATTAATTTCGTACCTCTATAGGACGTGGACTGCGGTGAGATAAGTGCCATATATGTTACTGTTAATGGAGAAACAGCATTTGCTACTTCACTACTTTTAAAGGGTAGAAAATATGTGCAAATTGGGTTGCTCACTCCCCTCTCTAGCTGCTGTTCCACAACAACTGCCATAGCTTTCCCCTAAATCCATGCCTAGGAACAGAAGACCTTACAGTTTCTCTTTTTTATATTCTTAAATTTCAATCTCTGCAGTTATGCAGCAATTTCAGAATTTTATTTTTTAAAATCCTCATGAAAATTATTCAGCATTTTAATGCAAATTTCTCCTAATAAACATGTTTTTATATGCAGTTTTCACTCAAGTGCATATTTTTGCAAGCAGTTTCTCCCAATATAATGCATCTTGATTATAGATTTTTTCCCCATGTGATTATGCATCTTGATTATAGCTTTTTCAATAATACATTCCATTTCATGCAATTTTGTATGTAATATGTTCATTTTTTTAACCATTGGTGAGCTGGAAAACTAAAGCAATTCATTTTGGATTGAAAACTAATAAATTGAAAACTAATTGAAAACTAATAAAAATTATTATCAAAAAAAAAGAGAGGAAAACTTAAAGCACCAAATTTGGAAAATTTTGAATTTTGAAGGGCAGTATGTTTGGGTTGTCAAATTGCTTAGGAAAGTGATAAACTCGACTTTAAATGCAAACTGAACAATTTCCCCCTCCCTATCCCCATGCTTGGAAAAACCAGCTTTAGCACTCTCTTTGGCCTCAATATGGAAAGGGAGAGAAAGCATATAGCTTCCGCTGCAGGGAATTCACAGTGATGCACTATAGCTCCTTCACAGTTTAGGACAGGTTTATCAGGCTGCCCAGTCCCTAAGATCATTGCTAAGTCAAGCAGGAAGAAGAAAAAGAAGAAGAGGAGGAGGAGTTTGGACTTGATATCCCACCTTTCACTCCCCTTAAGGAGTCTCAAAGCGGCTAACATTCTCCTTTCCCTTCCTCCCCCACAACAAACACTCTGTGAGGTGAGTGGGGCTGAGAGACTTCAAAGAAGTGTGACTGGCCCAAGGTCACCCAGCAGCTGCATGTGGAGGAGTGGAGACGTGAACCCGGTTCACCAGATTACGAGTCCACCGCTCTTAACCACTACACCACGCTGGCTCTTTTGGCTCCACTCAAGCTATGAACCTGAGCTTTCAGGTGAGTAAGAATCCAGAACTGGTTGAACACCACCTACCCAGGCAGCAAACCACCTACTAACAGCACCTCTATCTTGTCTGCACTGAATTCCAGTTTTCTTGGCTTTTATGAGACCTGATATGCCCCCTAGAACACAACTATTATATGCAGCAACCCTGCCTTCTTTTAGATCTGGCTACTCAACTAAACAGAAGCATAGGAATAAAATAATCTAGACTTTTTTTCCTTCTCCTTCACCTGAAATCCTGACTGCACGCCGGAACATATGTTGGTTCCTCCACCAGCTGAGGTAGGAAGATAGTCTGCAAGTGTTTGCCGCACGCTGTTGCTGCTGATCTTTTTCAAGCCAGTCAGAACTGATGCTCTGTTGTTGAACGTGACTATCCCAACCCAGGATCCCCCTTCAATAATCTGCAGGATGAATATTTCTGCAGCTTGTTTCATCCGACCAATGCGATTGCTCTGCATGTGAAGAAGAAGAATAATTAAAAAACAAACAGCATTCACAGATTTGCCAGTGTATTCTGAGAAGCAAATAAAAAATTTCCCTGAAGCTTTATTTGTAAGTATAGTGATCGGCAAAACATTCGTGAATATAGACAAATCCATAATGTTTCAGAGTATCCAAATAACTTCATCCATGTTGTGATTCAGGGCGCAATCCATCTGGAATTTTTTCTAAAATGGATGGGAGGTGCACAACAGCAGCTTTCATTTAAATGGGGCTGGTCCCGTGAATTGTGCTCTGGAAGAATATTTCTCCTATAATATTTTTGTGGCTGCTAAACACATTTCCATATGTTATATATGGAAATACCAATTCAGTTAACAGAATCTCGTTTCTATTTGCTTAGCAGTTGTTTGGTTAGTTAGATGGTCTTTACCCTGACTTTCAGTCAAAAGATTCCCATGTCTCTTGAAACCACTTCAGGGATTATTACCAGAACATAGGTAGCTGCTGAAGCTTCCTTCTCTACTGAGAATCCAAAAAGACCTGACTGATCTCTTTAGATATCTCAACCGAATGCTTGCAGTTGGATTTCCCCCTTCCTCCTTCCATGCTTCATCCATTCTGCCTCTCCCCTACCCAGTGTTTTCCATCTCCCATAATCCATCACTTGCTCTGGGTTCCCTGCACCAGCAAAGAATTTGACTGAGGTTGCCCTCTGGCACACAATGGCCACATTGCCCTTCCCTGCAGCTCATCTCCTGTATGGATTTGTTACCGCAGCTGGATAAATATCCAAATAAACTTATATAATCAGGTAGACTAAGTGTGATGAATGTTTAAAGGTAAAGGTAAAGGTACCCCTGCCCGTACGGGCCAGTCTTGACAGACTCTGGGGTTGTGCGCCCATCTCACTTAAGAGGCCAGGGGCCAGCGCTGTCCGGAGACACTTCCGGGTCACATGGCCAGCGTGACAAAGCTGCATCTGGCGAGCCAGAGCTGCACATGGAAACGCTGTTTACCTTCCTGCCAGTAAGCAGTCCCTATTTATCTACTTGCACCTGGGGGTCCTTTCGAACTGCTAGGTTGGCAGGCGCTGGGACCGAGCAACGGGAGCGCACCTCGCCACGGGGATTCGAACCGCCGACCTTTCAATCGGCAAGCCCTAGGCGCTGAGGCTTTTACCCACAGCGCCACCTGCGTCCGCGTGATGAATGTTTGCTGAACTACAAATCCCATGGTCATTGGCCATGCTTGCTGGGACTGACAGGAGTTGTAGTTCAGCAGTATGTGGAAGGCTGAAGGTTCCCTACAACTGAGAAACAACAAAATTGAGCCTCACTGTTCCTATTAAAGGTACCCCTGCCCGTACGGGCCAGTCGTGTCCGACTCTAGGGTTGTGCGCCCATCTCACTTAAGAGGCCGGGGGCCAGCGCTGTCCGGAGACACTTCCGGGTCACGTGGTCAGCATGACGAAGCTGCTCTGGTGAGCCAGCACCAGCGCAGACACGGAAACGCCGTTTACCTTCCTGCTATAAAGCGGTACCTATTTATCTACTTGCACTTAGGGGTGCTTTCGAACTGCTAGGTGGGCAGGAGCTGGGACCGAAAGACGGGAGCTCACCCCGCTGCGGGGATTCGAACCACCGACCATACGATCGGCAAGTCCTAGGCACTAAGGTTTTACCCACAGCGCCACCCGCGTCCCCAGTGTTCTTATTATAGAGTGTCATTTACTACAGAAGTGTCAATGCTGTAATGACATTTATAATAATGATTTTATTTTTTTATACCCTGCCCATCTGGGTGGGTTTCCGCAGCAACTCTGGGTGGCTTACAGCACATTAAAAAATGTAAAACATCAGACATTAACATTTCACAATACAGGGCTGCCTAAAGATGTCTACTAAAAGTCAGATAGTTGTTTATCTCCTTGACACCTGACAGGAGGGTGTTCCACAGGGAGGGCGCCACCACCAAGAAGGCCCTCTGCCTGGTCCCCTGTAACCTCACTTCTTGCAGTGAACTGCCAGAAGGCCCTTGGAGCTAGACCTCAGTGTCCATTTGCTTTCGCTATAGACATGAATACCATAATTTTTGAACTGTCTCAAAATAGATCTTCTGAACATGGAAAGAAGACTTACCGCATCCATGCTCCCAGAAACATCAAGCACTAGACACAAAACTCTCTCCTGTTTTTTCAGCAAGGAGACAGTGGGATCAGGTGGGGGAACCGTTATTGGAGATGAACTGGCAAAGTCGGGAGAGTCCATAATTACTTCCCAGGTGCTCCTGTAGTTGCACATTTTATTCTGCAAATTTGTTGCTTTAATATTATGGTTGCTTTTGTTACAGAACTGAGTAACCTAAATAAAAGATAGGGAAGGACAGGTCAAGATCACAGCCTCATTAGCAATTCCTACTTCATGGGAGCTGTTCCTTACGAAGAGGTGCTGCAAAGATGGACATTCATTGGTACAGAGACAAAAAAAGGCTACAGGGTGTTCAGCAGATTTTTAGTTCTAGACGTCTGTTGCCCTTAACCTCACAAAAATGCAATGAAAAGAGTTTCCAAAGAGTCTGTTCAAGTTTACTTATTGACATAGCTGTCAACTTTTCCTGTTTTTTAAGGGGAATTCCCTTATTCTGAATAGGATTCCTCGCAAGAAAATGGGAAAGTTGACAGCTATGCTTATTGACCTCCCAGGGCTTGAACAGACATTCACTTCCCATGTCACAAGTTAATGTCTGTAGCGATCACACAGGTTCCCCAGACATTTCACCATCTATTGATCCCTGTGCCACCACTTTATTTCTCACTGCCACCACCCAGGCCCTACCTGGGACAATACTGAGTCCAGTCAGGGTTAAATTGGAACACAAACTTCTGTTTATTTATTGCAGTTTAACAAGCGTGTGGTTTCATAAATGGTCTCGGTCAATTACAATCATGGGGTGCCTATCCAGACCTATAACTTCCATTACCTACTCTCACTCACTAAACCTCGCAGGTATTTACTTGTCTTCCTAGCTCCTAACTGTTCCTGACTCAGCTTATTTCACTACGCTAACTCAACCTACCCACAGACTCTATCCCAACTCTCTCCCACTCCAACCAACCACCCAACGAACTCCCCCTTCGCCCCTCCCAGAGCTGGTTTTATAATCCCTCTGACTCCACCCCCTGGGTCCTGATTGGGTAACCTGTTTAACTATTTCCTCTCCAGCACCCTCATATGTTAACGTCACAATGTCCATACATCACTACAAGGGGGAGTCTCAGTGCTCATGTGGCTGAAATAGCAACGGCACAACACAAGAGGGAGGTATAAGATAACACAAGAAATCCCTGGTGTATGCAGAAGTAGAAGAAATCCTGGGCAAACCTCAAAAGTTTAAAAAGTCAAAAGGGGCGTGTCTCTGTGTGCCTCGTTCTGCTGTGAAATGTTTTTTTCTGGGCTCCTGCAGGTGGAGGAAGAATGCAGTCCATTCCCCCCTTAAACACGGAGGTTGAGGTTGCCCGCCTCCTTAGCAAAAAAAAAATCTTGTGTTTTTGAAGGCAGACACCGGAGAAGAATAGATCCCGACTGAGATTTGTCGCACTTACCGAAGGGAGACTTTGCAAATACATTATAGAAGCTGCAGTATCTTGGCGCCTGCTTGGGAAAAATACGCATCCGTGTTCAAACAGCTGAGTTTGGGGATCAATTTTGCAGCGTCTGTATTGTTTGCCACCAAGTGGGAATATGTATTGACCGGTGAAATCCGTCGAGCACCTAATCAATATAATAGAAACAAATAATGGCCAGTCAGTTTAAAAGTCGAGAAATACGTAATTACGTCCTGGCATGGTTGCATGCTGTGTTGTTGTTGTCCATGCCACAGTTGCTAAAACGCCCACCAGCACTCCCAGAAGATCGGACTGTAGAACTCTAAGTAATGTGGATATAATACAGTTTGATTAAGAGCTTATCCACTTTTGAGTGGCGTGAGCCCTCAGTCATATAGGTTGCTTCCAGACAAGCATTTTATGTCACAAATATATGGGTCTGCAAACAGGGATTTCTGTACCATTTTAAGGCAGTTTTCTTCCTGTGGCGATAATGTGAACCTCTGGACTAATAACAATTTTAATTCTTTTTAAGTGATCTAATTTACACAGAATAGTCAATTCGGGGGAAAGGTCTCTTTTTTCCTAAATGACTATTGTGTGGAGATTAGATCAGTCATTCACTCCTGCCTTGCTGCTATGGGATATAAATTAAAATAACAATAACAGTAGAAATAATCATGACGACGCAGCAGCACCAACAACAACAACTGGATTTGGCTGGGGAAAGGATTAAGACTGACTAGGGCTTCCATATGTCGGACATAGCCAGGATTTGTCCATCAAAAATGGCATCCGGGCAGAATTTTCGGCAAGCGGCTAAAGTGTCTGGAAAAACCCAGGTGTATGGCAAGCCCATATCGGAAGTGTTGATTTTTTAGTGATTTCCCTCAAACTTTGCCGCCTCCCCCCCCCCAAAAGAAAAATGTTCAACAACCTTTGTATCCGGATTTTCACTTTTTGAAATATGGCAATCCTAAGACTTACCTATTGCAAACAGTTGCAACCAGACTGTCTAGGGGTGTTGATTAGGTTTTCCCTATGCCTGAGCTAACTGCTATTGTCCCGAAGAACTCCTCAATATGAACAATGGGAAGAAGGCTTAATGGAGTAACAAGGGGTCTCTCGACACCCTACCTAGGCCTTCTCATGGGATGCATGAGTGCTTGGAAGACTGCAGCTGATAAGGAGATGGGCAAGGAAAAGTAGGTAGTGGGCAACATGACAGTGACCTACAGAGATGGCCGTGTGGCACATCTAGAGCAGGTGTACATTCGGGGGAGCAAAACCCGACTCCTCATCTTGCCCAATATGCTGAAAAATGCTCCAATGCTGAGAAGTACGGAGAACGAAAACCAGGGCTCTGGGGCTGGAAGGGGCAAAGCTGCTATCCTGAAAGCCAGAGGAAGAGGGCATGGCATGGGGCATGACAACATTTCCCAGAAGTGGCAGTAACTTCGGACGCAGCCTTTTCTCAATGAATTGAAAACTCTTGTTGCAGAATGTGCTGGTGATGGGCTTTTGTGTTATTCAATAAACGTGTTTCTTACAAAATGGGGGTGGGGGGTGGGGGGGTGAAAAAGGTACTCATTGGGTGTGCTGTCCGCCAAGACATTGCAGCATTTTCCCCTAATGAAAAGTCTGTTCTGTATATCATCAAATTACAGGCTAATCCAGTCTAGGCAATAACTGGGCGGTATGGGGTGGTACCTTGTGGCTTCAGGCAAGTTGTCTCCCCCAGTAGCATAGAAAGGTGCATCGTTGTTATACTCATCAAAGACACCCCATCGGAGATGAGCCCACTCATGAACAAAGACTCTACCTGTGGAAGACAATGACAAAGCTCAATGTGACACACTTTTTTGGGGCGGGGGGAAGAAACATATAATGTACAACACACACACACACACACACAAGCAATTAAATAACTATGAAAGGGATAGGCAACTTTTTGATCTGATTCAAAAGTCCCTCCTTCCATCCCATCAACGTCTATAAGGCTTCAGTTCAGTCACGGTGCAAGCCAGCAGTGGTGTTGTGGTTAAGAGCGGTGGACTTATAATCTGGTGAACCGGGTTCGCTTCCCCACTCCTCCACATTCAGCTGCTGGGTGACCTCGGGCTAGTCATACTTCTCTGAAGTCTCTCAGCCTCACTCACCTCACAGTGTTTGTTGTGGGGGAGGAAAGGAAAGGAGATTGTTAGCTGCTTTGAGACTCCTTAAGGGCAGTGAAAGGTGGGATATCAAGTCCAAACTCTTCTTCTTTTTCTTCTCCTTCTTCTGACAACATCTTGTAGCACAGCCTCATGACCTTGTCATGGACTCTCATGTTGAATTTCTGACTCAAACCATTGACTTGACCTCTTGATGGAATATTGCTGGGCTTCACCTGTGAGCCTTTAGCTCTCACAACACAGGGTATTATTGGCTAATAAATAAAGCCAATTTATTAATGGCTTCAGGTTGAGGGGATGAGGTGGTACGATGGAATGGGAGCATGTTCAACTAGCTTCAAGAAGGGAGATGTTGTGACTGGTATATTTTCTGATGAATCTGACGTGGAAATATTGCTGATCTGCTACAGACAAATTAGGAGGCTTTCGAGTAATTAAGCAACTATATTTAAGGAGTTAATGGAATTCCTGAGAAAGCATTATCTTTTGAAACCTTGACTCACATTTTAATAATAATAATAAAAATAAAAACAGGTACTACCTCGAGGACCATAAGCATTATACAAATTGTCATTGGTCAAGAAGTTAGGAGTAAAATGAATGTATCGCCCTGGTTCCCCACATCCGCCATATTGCAAGGTGTAGGGATCGTCTCCATATTTGGGGAAAGATTCTGCCACTATGACATCGGCCTGAAATAAAACAGAACACGGCTAAAAGATCACAGAGAAAAGAAACAACCAATACCATTGATATTAATCTTATATGGTGATTAATCTTATACGGTGATTTTGGTTCTGAACAGAAATATGTACAGTACAGTGGTGCCTCTGGTTACGTATTTAATTCGTTCCGGAGATCCATTCTTAACCTGAAACCGTTCTTAACCTGAGGTACCACTTTAGCTAATAGGGCCTCCTGTTGCTGCTGCACGATTTCTGTTCTCATTCTGAGGTAAAGTTCTTAACCAGAGGTACTACTTCTGGGTTAGAGGGGTCTGTAACCTGAAGTGTTTGTAACCTGAGGTCCCACTGTACACAGATTTGGGCCCTAGGGTTGCAATGCACATTTAAAAGAAGTTATAGCCTATTGGGGTATTCTCCTAAAACAGCTGAGATCGTCTTTTGAATAAGTACCTGTGCAATTTGTGAGGTGTGCAGCCTAATACTACGCAGGTAGATGTAGAAAGAAGTCTTGATATTCAGTTAGGCTTACACTCAGTAAAGAGCATATCGGACTGCAGGGTTACTGTCAGTGAATGTATACATAGTCACTATGATAGGCTGTCCAGATCTCCAGACTGTCTATATTTTGTGAAAGAGATTCAAATGCACACTCGTAAATTCTGATCTGTATAAGTGAAGTGGATTGAAGTGCTCTGTCACCCTAGCACAATAAATCAGTTTGTTTTGAAACGGCCTTTTGCAGTTAGGAAATATGTTGAGAAACGAGTGGACCAATGATCAACAGGAAGATGTATAACACCCTGCATAGAAATCAAGATGAACATTTGTGTAACCCATGGGTAGGCAAACTAAGGCCCGGGGCCCGGATCCAGCCCAATCGCCTTCTAAATCCGGTCCGCGGATAGTCTGGGAATCAGCGTGTTTTTACATGAGTAGAATGTGTCCTTTTATTTAATATGCATCTCTGGGTTTTTTGTGGGGCCTGCCTGGTGTTTTTACATGAGTAGAATGTGTGCTTTTATTTAAAATGCATCCCTGGGTTATTCATAGGGCATAGAAATTCATTCCTCCCCCTTCAAAATATAGTCCAGCCCCCCACAAGGTGTGAGGGACAGTGGACCAGCCCCCTGCTGAAAAAGTTTGCTGACCCCTGGTATAACCTTTCAGAACAAAAATGCTCAATATGCACTTAATGTTCTCTAACCTCTGCATAAGGAGGCCTTATAACTTAAGAGCAAGCAGGATGATGCCAAAAGCATAACTTTGGGAGCCAAAGAACTGTAGGCTAAAACAAAAGTATCTCAGAGAGGTAATGTATATATGTGTTTATATGCTAATGCTAGAAGTATCCCGGCCAAGATGGGCAAGCTGAAGTACTTGCTCTTAGAGGATAGTGTGGATGGAGTGGGCATGACGGATGTCAGGTAGAATGGAGAGAGACAGTGGGACATGGTTATATCTGGATACTGACATTATAAGAAGGCCAGGCAGGAGCATCCTGGAGGTGGTGTTGCTCTGTACATCATAGAAGACATGGAGTCCAACAAGCTAGGTTAAGAGTGGTTGAAGCCTTGTACTAATCTCCAAAATAGATGGACCTTTACAAGGATCCATCACTTGGGTTAAAGGAATCAACATTTGATGCCTACGATACAAGCATATTATGATCATATTATGCCTCGTAAATCTTCACAACAGCCATTGTGTTGGTTATGCCAAGAACTCGTGACTGATTGACGTTTGAAAGTGAGCATACACACTGAGAAGTGAGTTTAAAGAATGAAAAATGCTCAGGATCACCAAAAGGCTTGTTACTTTGCTGACTTGTGAAATGGCAAATGCTTCAAGTACTTTTCATAGTCCATGACAGCATATGTGATAATAAATTTGTTAATAATAGAAATAACTTTTATTTATACCCCACCCTCCCCGACTGAGACCGGGCTCAGGACGGCTAAGACTAAATATATAAAATACATTAAAAACACAAAATCAAATGATTAGTTTAAAATACAATTCAAATCACATTTAAAATAAAAATAAAATTAAGTGGGAACCCATGAATCACAACTGTAGGGGTAAGGAATTAAAATTTCACCAGGCCCAGCCACTTGTGCTAGTATTTAAGATTTCTCAAAATATATTTTCCAGTTCCTTATTTCATGCATTCCTTTGAGGATAAAGGGGGATCCTGTTTTGGGAGCGCACCAGGGTCCCCAACCTTTTTAATCTAGCCTTGACCATTATCACATCTGTAAGAACAATATGTTTTATGCAGCCCAATTCCCCTAGACTTACCTTATCATAGGTTTGTATAGTTACTCTCTGATATCCATGTTCAATCAAAAGTAAACCCAGTTGCATTCAAAAGTGATGGCATAGTCTTATTCTGTATTTATTTTTCCCTCTGATCTTTCCATTTGCCCCAATCTTTTATTTTTTTAAAAAAAATACTACAAGTACATTTGCAATTTAAAGTATTCCCCTAGACTTACCTTGTCATAGGTTTCTGTAGTTACTCTCTGATACTCTGCTTTGTCTTTCCATGTTGAAGGAATGACAAGTTTTACAGCCTTGAAGTAAAATCTTTGTTGTGTAGCACTGAAGAGATATGTTGACGCCTCTTTGACCATGTCCTAACAAGGAAAGAAAAGGAAAGACCTCTGTCTGTCAGTGACTAGTATCTGCATTGGGTTTTACAGAATGTGCCCTTTGGTCTTTTCTGCCATCTTTCTTTCCCTAAATCCCTTTCTCCAAGGGTAGGCAAACTAAGGCCCGGGGGCTGGATCCGGCCCAATCGTCTTCTAAATCTGGCCCACGGATGGTCCGGGAATCAGCGTGTTTTTACATGAGAAGAATGTGTCCTTTTATTTAAAATGCATCTCTGGGTTATTTATGACGCATAGGAATTCGTTCTTTTTCTTCTTCTTCAAAATATAGTCCGGCCCCCCACAAGGTCTGAGGGACAGTGGACCGGCCCCCTGCTGAAAAAGTTTGCTGACCCCTGGGCTAGTAGATGCATTGCACATGCCTGCATCAGGCACATTTTTGTGTGGATACTCCTGCGTCATTAACTGCAGCCTGACATATAGGGATTTTAGCATGCAAAACTACACCTGGGACTCAGCTACACAGCTGCAAATCAAACATTTTAAGTGTGTTTCAAGTGCAATATACAATGTGACACTAGATGGCGAAGGTGAGCCTTATGGAAAATTCAATGTATATATATTTTTTAAAAGTTGGTTTGTGGTTTTTTCCAAAAGCATTTTCAGAATGGTTTTTATATGTGTGTAGATTCCACCCTGATATGAGGGGGAAAGAAGTTCTGCAAAAAGTTGTACCTGACAAACTTCTGGGTAAATTACCTCCTGTTAAAGACATTTTGTTTTGTTTCTCCAAAGTGGTAGCCATTTTGTCAAGTGATGGTGGAGGGAAGGGCTGTTCTTGTTAGTGACATCCCACTTCTGGAATTATCTCCAGAAATTTGGTGCTTCACAGAGCTCTGATTAGTTTAAACCTATAATCCTAGATAATTTGAAGGATTTCCAACTGCTCAATCAATATGCCATGTGGTGTTTAAACCTTTTGGCAAAAACCAAAACTTTTGCGCCTTTTCATAACCAATTTTGTTTTTTTCTTGCACTACCAATCGATTAAAAGATTTCAAAAGTCTTTTCATGGGGTTTGAGACAATAAAATAGTATAAACAGCACACATAAGTTCAGCTGATGACCATTTCACGTGGGGCTTCCGTTCCCAGCCCCCGAGTGTGTCAGCGGAGTTACTTTTGTAAAAATCTACAAGCAACTTATTACTTATTTATTTCTTATTAATTAATGGGGTGTTTTACATCTGCAGAGTCACACCGCACATTTAAAGCCCACGACTTGACCCCAAAGATTTCTGCATATTGTAGCTAATTAAAAGTGCTGGGAACAAGTAGCTCTGCGAATGGGAAAGGTAAAGCTGGGGGAATTCACTTTAAATGTGTGTTGGCTGTGCTTTAAATGTACAGTGTCAAAACTTGAGCAACATTCACCTCCAAATACATGGCAGTGTTCTGGCACACAACAAAACCACACAGAGGAAGGCATGTGGTCCTTCAGGCAGTCCGTTGCTGTTTCACAATCTATCTCTCCCTTTCCCTCTATTTTCAGCACTCAGGGTGTGAGCACCAATGCATGTATAGAGCAGGGGTGCCAATTTGAATAAAATGTGGGGGGCAGATAAGTCCTGCCCCACATAATCAATCACAATATACAAGCACACAAACACCATTTCAATGGCAATGCCCATCAACTTGGGGGGGTGTACCTGGCCCCCTCAAATATTTTACTGGGGGAGTTGAAGAGACCTCGTCCCCTAGGAGTTGGCTCCTACGTCACAGAGCCAAAATGGTGGCACCAGTTCACAAGAGGGAAGGATCAGAAGGTTTGGAGTCACTGCAAGTTTTGAACATTTTTTAAAATATATTTTTTTAATGCGCCTGTGGGGGAAGACAGCCTGTTTTCTTGCAGCTGCCATATATGTCTGAGCCTTGTTGTGGGGAAACCGACACTCGTAAAACGCACAGTGCATTTTCGCAGCATATCACAGTCGCTGAGGGGTAAGATGCTAATCAAACACGTTCACAACTATTTAGCCGTCTCACCTTTATGCGTTCAACAATTTTGTCGTCTTCAGGTATCCTAGGATTGATGGCAATGACCAGGTCTTCAAACCCACCGTTGTTGAGTTTTACCATGGTACCTGCCACCCAGTGCAGTACTTGCAATGCCAGCAGAAACCGACAATTCATCATCATCTCTGCTTGTGCCTCTTAGTCCAGCCTCATGGAGAGAAATATAGGAGGGTTATTTAGGCAAGTGCTTTGAAAGAGACAGGCAGAGAGAGGCAGAAAAGCCCTTTTTCGACAGCACAAAGAATGCTGCAAATCAACCCAACCCCACATTTCCTTGTGCTATTCATCACAAATACCGTTAAGTTCTCATTCAATAATATAAGGCACGGCTACTCACTTTAGAGGCTCAGAACACGAGGCTGTTGGCTAACACACAACTGCACAGGGAAATGAAAGTAACCGCAGTACAAGAGAATGGGTGGAGTGCTCCAACGGGCAACGGGAAACGGATGTTTAACTCTGTCATTGCCATCTCCTTAGAATAAAATCCGTTATTTGCTTACTGATGTAAAGCTCCAGAATGTATTTTGTAGAGTTAAGCTTTCACCTCTATCTGCAGCACATTGTATTTTATTTTATTGCTATGGCTAGTGGCTGATGCAAAAAACGATTATTCTGATTCTACCGTTGCTGTCTCTGAGCAGGGAGATACTCCAGGGGCCCTTCCAGGTTTGGTTTCCTTCAGCTGTAGGTCAGTGGAGAATGTGGTGTCTTTAGGACATATTAGTTTTATTTACACATGGATACAACCTGAGCATAGGATGTAGGGGCTCACAGCATTAACACCCCAACAGATCTTTTTTCCCTTTTGGTTTTCAGGGGAGCCCTAAACTCCAGCACAGCGCAAAATGTGTATTTGTGTCTCTAGCTTCCTGCCTGCTTCCAGCTCAGCCACCCACAGCTCTGGCCAGTCTCCTTCCTATCAGCTAGGTCAGGGGTCAGCAAACTTTTTCAGGAGCGGGCCGGTCCACTGTCCCTTAGACCTTGTGGAGGGCTGGACCTACCCTCTCCTGAAAGCACCCCTCCTCCTGAAAGGAGCCCCCTCTGCTGCCACTCCCTCCCTCCATATTTCTATTTAGGACTCCCATGCACACCCACCACTGGTGTTTGAAGCCAAGCACACTTCTAAAAGCAAAGTTGACACTTGGAAAACTTGTCCGTTATTTGTGCGATGATAATTCTAGCCATCGATTTCCTGTCTTGTGCATATATGAGAACAACAGAAATCCACCTGTGAGCTAGCCACAAGGAAACTAAACCTGTCTGAATATGCCACTGGCATATTCAAACCTGGCGTATGCCACTCGCTGTCTGGTAGGATAGACTGCAGAATTTGTCACTGGCCCTCAAAGCTGAGTCAGCATTACCGATGTCAACATCATCAACAAAAGCAGGTGATTTGCATAGTAGAGTCCCCTTGCAGGAACATAGGGAGATGCCTTATGCCAAGTCAGATCATCTAGCTCAGTATTTCTACTCTGACTGACAGCGGTGTTTCAAGGTTTCAGACAGGGAAATTTCCAATGCAACCTGGAGATGCTGGAGATTGAACCGGAGGCCTTTCACATACAGTGGTACCTCAGGTTAAGTACTTAATTCATTCCGGAGGTCCATTCTTAAGCTGAAACCGTTCTTAACCTGAAGCACCACTTTAGCTAATGGGGCCTCCTGCTTCTGCCACGCCGCCGGAGCATGATTTCTGTTCTTATCCTGAAGCAAAGTTCTTAACCTGAAGCACTATTTCTGGGTTAGCAGAGTCAGTAACCTGAAGCGTATGTAACCTGAGGTACCACTGTACAAGGAATATGCTTTGCCACAAAGCACAAACAAAAATTATTCGTTCATACTTTGCCGCTGAGCTACAGACCCTTCTCATAGTTGGGTGGTGGGAGTTCGCTTGCTGTTATTTTGTTAACTCTTTCGTTTGCATTTCTTTCCTGTGCAAAAATATTCGCAGCGTCGTGAGATGGACTCAATTGCCAGCTTGCCAGAACCACTGCCCACAACAGCTGCTTAGATTTCGAAAGGGACATTTGGACCAGGAAAATGGTGGGATACGGTATTCCTATTCCTGCATTGGGGTGGGGGCGGAACCTGGATTGAGATTTTGATTGGGGGGCAGGGGGAGAAGCCAGAAGCAGAACATGGAGAAGAGAAATACAAGTGGGGTACACTATGCTGAAGAAGTTGGGGGGAGTTAGGTGTCTTTTTAAGGGAGACACCTAGGCTATGCAAGGTTGCTTTCCTCCAATGCAATCGAAATTGCCTTTTTACATTGCTGCACCCACCAGAGGGGACACAGGTGGCACTGGGGTTAAACCACAGAGCCTAGGACTTGCCGATCAGAAGGTCGGCGGTTCAAATCCCCGTGACGGGGTGAGCTCCCATTGCTCGGTCCCTGCTCCTGCCAATCTAGCAGTTTGAAAGCATGTCAAAGTGCAAGTAGATAAATAGGTACCTCCGGTGGGAAGGTAAACGGCGTTTTCATGCGCTGCTCTGGTTCGCCAGAAGCGGCTTAGTCATGCTGGCCACATGACCCGGAAGCTGTACGCCGGCTCCCTCGGCCAATAAAGCGAGATGACGCCGCAACCGCAGAGTCGGTCACGACTGGACCTAATGGTCAGGGGACTCTTTACCTCACCCACCAGAGAGGAAGCAGGGATGTCTTTACCTGATGCACATTACATGATCTGCTTCCCTGTGCTGCCAACCCCTCACCTCTCAAAACTTAAATAACTCTGTCAACTCTGCATGTGCAGCTGTTTCCTGTAGTGTTGACACCTCAGCTGAACTGTAGCTTACATTTACAAATCATATGCAAGCCGGTTGGAAGGAAACAACAGTATTTCTCAAGAAGCTACAGAACACATGTGGATTGCGGCTCACACCAAGTGTGCTTGGCTTCAAACACCAGTGGTGGGTGTGCATGGGAGCCCTAAATAGAAATATGGAGGGAGGGAGGCTATAGCATGTAACAGGGTGCTCCTGAGATCTACTATGCTGTTGCATTAATAGATCTTTCTGTAGATATCAAATCTGCAGAGGTCTGTTGGAGAGTTTTAAAAGGGGTTCTTATGCTGGAGGAATTCCTCCTAGAAACACCCCCAAAAAGGATACAGACTCCAAGTGAAAAGATAGGCCCTTACTAAAATACAAATGTTAATAGGGACACCCTCAAAAATAAGGAGGAGGCTGTAAAGAACCACACCCCAAGCTATGTTTTTTTATACTCTTCCAGATTACATGCATGATTTCTTTTCACCAATCAAAGGATCACAGCAATCTTAATACCATTTGATAACATATAACCACTTTTCAGTGCCTTTCCTTATTAAGACTTTGACTAATTTTCCTATTCATTAAAGGTCTCCCAATGTTCTCTTTCACCTGTCAACAAAACAATTCAAGATCAATCACAACTGCCATGCCTAACCAAGTCTCTTTTCAAGCGTACAATGGTCACCATAGATTCCAACAGTTTATTCTTCCTCAGTGTCCTGGAACAGACATTTGCTACATACAGGACTAGTTTCGTACTGTAAAAGGTAGGATGGCAGTTTAGCTAGGCTATAGGCTCAAAAGAAGATGGAATCATCAACATGATACAGTTTAATAAAATTGTTATGTTCTCCACCAGGTCAATAAATTGGCTTGCTTGCATGGCTGCCATTCGGGCAGGTGCTGTAATCAACTAAAGATTTCTCACCTCATGAAGCAAGCCCACACACCACGAAAAAACAAAAATTCTTCAATGACTCACTGTCACCCTCATCTCATATTCATATGCAGACAGGTATGTCCGCAAAGTATCTTAATTTCCTCTAGCAGCTAGCTTATTCACACAGGGTTGCCATACTATATCCAGAATGCTGCAGTCGGCAGTGGTGTCCAGGCAGAAGTCTGGTAAATGTCTGGGAAAATCTGGACATATGACAGCTGGCAAAACTAAAATAAATAAATCAACAACTTTTCTGTCTGGATTTTCACTCTTTGAAATATGGCAACGCTAATATAGATATGTGATTACGGTACCTATACAATGTAAATATTTACCTACCTTGAGCACCTCAGAGTCTAAGAGTGCCTAGGACCTATGAAGAGTTTAATCTGACCCCGACTAGGCAGCAGGCAGGCTGTTATTGGAAGAGGTGGTGCTTTAGATATCCTGAACTCAAGACATTTGGGACTTTAAGGGTAAGCAACAACACTTTTAATTGTACCCAGAAACACACCGGCAACCAGTACAGGCATTGCATCTCAGCAGCACCTTCTGCATTCTTCCCTCAGGGAAGGACCAGAATAAATGATAAAATGGTCCTGTCTCCTCCTCCAGGCAGTGCATTTCAGTGTCTAAGGCAACTCACACCTTTTCACCATTTGCTTCAAACAAATATTTGAACTGTGTTTGTTTGTTTGTTTGTTTGTTTGAAAAGAAATAAACTTTAATAAAATAGAATTAGTAAGAACTTTTATTTCATTAAAGTTGATTTCAAACAAATAGTTTAAATGAGTAAGAACTTGGATATAATCAAATTATTAGATTTCATGCATATTAGAAGTCACAGTGAATATTTGTGCAGACAATGAGGGATTATATAATTAAAGCACATTGAAGTCTAGATTTTTCTAGCATAGCACTTTGCACATGATGAATCTCCTAAGATATCATTTTCATGGAGGAAATGAAAGGTGAAATGAAAGATGAGCAAATAAGCTATAACTTCCACAACCCAAAATGATACGAGTTTGCATTTTCTGTTTCATTTCTTTCCTCTGTCTCCCACTTTCATGTCCATTCTGTCTCTCAACATATACCCCTTAGCCATCTGGATATTATTATTTACCTTTTATTATCTTGTCATTTAAGATGGCACTAAGCACACCAGAAATTTTCTCCGGAGAGACCGTGATTTCCTTATGAAATCTTCCTTCAAAGGCTTATTCTCTGTGGCTCTGCACCACCCTGTGCCATGCCAAGTTTAGGCATTTGTGCTACTTTATTTTTACCGCTGCCAGAAATCCATTCAGAATGTTTTCAAAACCTGCTAGCAGATAAGTCAGCTTAGGTATGCGATGAATGCTAACACTAGGGACAGGACAAACGCTTCGCTAAGATGCTTGATCTATTAAAGAGCTGCTATGCACATAAGGGAATACTGTTATTTACACTGGGGTCTTAAAGGTACTTGCTGAGAAGTTCTGAAGGCTCAAGAGACACTGTTGCTGACACTAGCTTCTAAGTGTCCTTAAATCTCTATCCCAGCCAAATATTCCCACAAACCAGTCCTGTCACTGGGGACAATCTGCCTCAAAGCCCCAAAGCTCATTTGGTTGTACTTCTGACTGCTTGGACAGTTTGGCCAACGTTCAAAGACCTACTTGTGCAACCTTCTTCTGGTAAGTCCGTCACACCCTGGGCTGCCTCTCAGGCTAACTCAGCCACCAGTTTTTGGTCTTCACTAGGCAGGTATAAACTAAATATTGGGTTTTAATGTTCAGACTTCAGCTATTTTAGTCAACTTTTCTCTTGGGTCATTTCCCCTCAAGCCACCCTTATCAGCTTCCTTCTTTCCAACTCTTCAAGGGACAAATTTTGATCATCTCCCTACACAGGGCTCCTTCGGAAGGAAGGGCAGGGTAGAAATTCAATAAATACCGGTAAAATAATAATGCTGACCGTTATCTCCCAGCTGACTGGGACTGCAAGACAATCAAGAGTTTGCTGTCGCCCAGACGAATCAGCATGAATGTTTCTGATGCCGAATGTTTCTAATAAATTCTCAAAGCAATTGTCTCTCTTCCCCCTCAGAACCTAGCAGTACTAGGTTCACAACACCACAACAGACTTGCAACATCACAGCAGAACAAGGCCTCAAACTTTGACATTCGCAGAGGTTACAGAGTGTTTTTTCCCATTCCAAACATAAAGTCATGCATTTTCCACATGGTAGAAGGGGTGTAATCTGAAAAAGCAGACCTTTTGGAATGACATAGAGGAAACTGCTTTTCAAGCTTGTATAAGAAAGATTAGAGTTTGTTTCCTTCTTTGGAAACCTAAAATTACATCACTGTTTTGGAGGGACGGTGTCTAAGTCCACAGGTTCCACCTTCTCCTTCTATATTCATGCCTCCTGGACTTACAGCAGTGGCAGCCCTACGTTAGGTGAGGTGAAGCCTGTCTACTTCAGGCGGTGGATGCGACCCCTGACCTCCTCCATGGCCCCGCCATTGCGCGGCTGACAGCCCTGCTGCAGCTTGACCCGCACCACCAACACAGCCACACGGCCATCACCACTGCCCGTTGCCACTGCCCTCTTGCCACTGCTGCTGCATTGTGGCAGCAGCATGAGCGCAGTCCTGGGCACAGCTGTGGTGATGGGGCTGGCAGCAGCACAGGTGATATAGCAGGGGCATAGAGGGACCATGGTGGGGACCCAGATCTGTAGGAGGTGGGCGTTGTTGTGGGGACAGGGGCGGTCTATTTTGCATACAGCAGCAAAACATCTCCGGCTGGCCCAGACCTACAGTTCTGCCTATACAAACTTTCAAAAGGTTGTTTTATCAGGACTCAGAAAAGGTTTGAGACATCAGCTGCATGCCCATGGCACAATATGAATCAACATCTTCAGCATCTTGAGACATATCCTCTTTTTGTTTTGCAATCAGTAAGAAGATATTTCAAAGGCAAAATGGAAAACACCTACGTAATCTTAAAAAAAAATCTAAGGAGAGCAAAAAGAATGCAGAATTGGGGGAGAAAAGATGCAGCAGTCTTGAAATTTGAGGCTTCGGTGCTTATGACGGCAGGGGAAATGGGTGGGGTAATTTTAGGTAAGGAACAGGAAGCTGGTTTTTGGCAACGCCTAGAAACAGTTTCTCGGAAAGTGATTTTTTTTTTTAATATGTATCCAGCTACTTGACAAAGGGTATCCAAAGAGTAAGCTTGAGTAAGGCTTTGTATCAGGAGCTGATCTTTTAAGAAAACAAATCGGTTGAACTGTCGCTTAGTATTTAAACACAAGATTAACATCTTACTGAGAAGCATAAAGAAATTCTAGCATTTAACACGGCGCATATCTAGTTGTCAGGATAAGCCAATGAACTAGAAACAGGAAGGGCATGCTGGTGAGAAGTGTGTTTAGAGAACATTCACAGACACATTCCAATGCATTACCAAGTTCTACCTAAAAGACGACATCCCTGTGCTGCAGGTACACCGGTAAAGAATAGGGGAAATATGCAGGAATCCCCACAAAGCTAAACCATTTTGTACCAGCATGCTACTTATCTGCACAAAGAAACAAAATAAAATGAGCACCCAAGTGCAGAAGAATTCAGCTGTGCTGACTCAACAGTGTTTCTGGCTGCAATTCAGGAAAATTGCTTAACAACAATAACCAAAATGTCAATGTCATGCAATGGAGAAGCAAGGGTGCAAATGCCCAGACTGTAGCAAAAACAATAACAACACACACACACACACACACAGAGAGAGAGAGAGAGAGAGAGAGAGAGAGAGAGAGAGAGAGAAAGGGCACGTGCAAGAAAGCAAATCTCACAGATTTGAAAAAGATGTGTATTGCAACATGCCAGGGGAGATTTCTGATCAGCCCTGGGGCAAATATGCAGGAATTTAAACAAAGCAAAACATTTTGTATGGGTATACCATGTAACTGCACAAGGAAGCACAGTGCACACATCTGCAGAACACACAAGAAGAAGGCTACAGTTGTGGCAACTCAACATTGTTTCCAGCTACTATTCAGGAAAAATGGAAAGGATGAAGCCTAGTTGACCATCCTGATATGGCCAAAGAGCATACCAAAAACATTTAAAATTGACACTCAAGCAACAGGTGAATTGCCTTCCCACTAATAAACATCTAGCCCACTGTGTTGCACAGATATCACCTGAAGCAGAGAATTTGATAGGCCGTAGAGGACATTTGTTAGCTAACCAGATTACTGATTATTTTATTTTATTGCATTGCATTAATTCATGGTTTGGAGAGCTTGGCTGTACTTAAAAGGGCTTTTATACACTCACACACATCCCCCCTTTCATTAAACCCAAGAGAAGGCAGACATAAGCTGCCTTTTCGATGCTTTTGTGCTCTTGTATTTACTAACGCAACTCTTCTGTGCAGTGCATCACTCTCTATTCTAATAATCTAACACTGTATAGCAATAGCAGATATGTTATTCCAACACAGCATGAGCCTTACTAAACGACTTGATCAGGACAGCTAACAGGTAAGATTCTTACTATGCCCAGAGTTGTGTGATACTGCGGTCTGATGAAGTGTCGTCCTCCATTCGAGAGTGTGTGTCATAGATTAACATTAGGCTTTCTGATAATTTTCCTTGTGATTCCTTGCCGAGGACCTCATTTTATCTGTACACAGCAGCATGTTACACGTGATGCCTTTCTGCTATCACCACGCCACACTCATTTCTTGAACATTGGATTATCACTTACCTCCAGATACATAGCTTGCTGCAGTACAAATTAACTATTTCAGCCATTGCTCCACCTCTTCCTATGTCGACTTTCCTTATTTAAGTTGTGTTTCTGTCATGCGTTGCAGCTTTTTCTATTGCTGTTATTTTTTCATCAATGAATCGAATTATTTAGAGGCCCCTTGGTAGGGCATAATTGTGGGGTTTCTTCTTTTAAGGTTTCCCCCATTGCACAGGGCCAAACATCTACCTCTGATAAGCACACAGAGAGATACCGACATTCAGACTTTTTAGTGATGTGAAACCTGTATTAGGATGAAATGTTTTCAAATCCTTAAAATGATTTTTTTTTAAAAAAAAAGCCTAATGACAGTAGGATTGATAAAGCAGATTTCTCACAGGTTGCAAAAAGATTTCCAGATGTTATTGGAATGCACCAGTTATCTACCAGACTACCTTTGAATTGGGCTATCTGAAGATGCCAAGGCAGTGATTCATGCACCACACAGACTAACCCACTAACAAGGAAGAACAGTTAGGGTATAATTGAATAGATGAAGGAACTGTTGTTGTTGTTGTTGTTTAGTCGTTTAGTCATTTCCAACTCTTCGTGACCCCATGGACCAGAGTACGCCAGGCACTCCTGTCAAATCCAATCAATGGTTGCTGTAAAACATAATATAGTGGTACGTTGGCTCTCAAACTTAATCCGTTCCAGAAGTCTGTTCCAAAACCAAAGTGTTCCAAAACCAAGGCGTGCTTTCCTATAGAAAGTAATGCAAAACGGATTACTCTGTTCCAGACTTTTTTAAAAAATCCCTAGAACAGCAATTTAACATGGATTTTACTATCTAACAGGACCATTGATCTATAAAATGAAAGCAATAATCAATGTACTGTACTATAAAATAAATAAGACAGTATTGTAGAGGATAAAAATTAAAATTTATTTTCCCCCCTTAACTGTACTGATGATAGTCACTGTTTGGATAGGGGGCTTTTATCCATTTCCACAGTCACACAATCAATCAATCAATCAATCAATCAGTAGCTGAACTGGGTTCCACACAGTCAGAAAAACAAATTAACCAAAAAAGCCTCAAAAACAAAAAAGCAAAATAAATAGCAAAAACAAAAGCGCCAAACTTAATCCATTCTGGAAGTCCGTTTGACTTCCAAACGTTCAAAAACCAAGGGGCAGCTTCTGATTGGTGTAGGCACCCAGGAAATAATAGCCAACAACCATATTGGATGTTCGGCTTTTGAAAAATGTTCGACAACTGGAACCCTTACTTCTGGGTTTTCAGGGTTTGAGTACCAAGGCGTTTGAGAACCAAGGTACCACTGTAATCAGGAAATACATAGACATCCCCACAGGCTTGAATAAAGCCACTATAGCTTGCCCAAATAGGATGACAGAACTCACCAATTATCAGCCTCCGGGATGCTTAGTGTTCTAGATGGCCAGCCAGGAAGTTGTTATAAATATCAGTCTTTTTCCATAAACTGTTTTGAGGTTTTATTACAATCAAGCTGGGTATAAGCTTTGTTAAATGAAAATAAAATAAAAGTTTGGACAAAGGCAGCAGCAAGCTCATCACATTCAACATCACACCTTTTGGAGGAAGATAGCTGTGGTTGGGCAAGTGCAAGCATTGTGGGATGAAATGGATTATCCTTTCCAATCTGGGTTCAGGCCTGGCCATGGGACAGCCTTGGTCTCAGTCTTTGCACAGAGCAGGACAGGGGAGGTGGGACCTTGCTACTGCTTCTTCATCTCTCTTCAGCTCTTCATACCATTGAGCATGGTATCCTTCTGGACTTGCTCTGTAGAACAGGACCTGGGGCACTTAGGTTTTATTACAACCAGTGTCCACAAATGTGAAATAACCAGTGTTTTCTGTCTCCCACTTGGGTTTATTTTTAATTGAACAGTCTAAATACATGCTTCATGAAGTTTTCTAAGCTTGTAACAGTTAAAACCTAGAGGTATATACATTTGAACAGTGTATGTGTTGCATTATCCCAGAAATTTATGGAAATCATTACAGAAAAATTAAATGAAACAAATATATATATTTATGGAAAGTCCTTTGGTTTGCAAGCATGGGTTGAAGGTGGATAATGGATATCAGAAGGTGGTCTAAACAAATTTGAATGTCCAGATGGTTTTCATGGCTATTTTACATTTGAACAAATAAATTAACAATATTAAATTGACGGTCAAGTCAGGCAGTATGAACAATTAGGAACTATGCTCAATTATCATTAGGATTGGTTTCCTAATTGCTGGGGGCAGGAATACTGACATAAATATATGACATAGGTTTTAAGGTCATAGGTAAATGGAACGAGAAGGTGGATGTTTTGATTGAAGTTAAAAAAACAGGAAGTACTTTTGATATGCTTGGATGACTGATACATTTGGGGTTCTACAGTTTTAAAAACAGTATGCAAAACTTTGTCTGCCTTTGCAGTTAAGGTGAACTCAGTTAGGTGATGCAAAATGTCAAGGGATGGGAAACACCTTTGGAGTTTTCCATGAAATACTGTGACTCAGACACATTTGTTTTTAGTAAATGTCAGTACCTTGTTTTGCTCATAGTGTGGGAGGAAAGAATGATACAAATGTAGGGTCTGAGCAGGACGATGCTGCCCTTCTTTCCTCGGAAGAGGTCCTGTCACATCGTTCACAAGATAATAATGTTATGAGCAAAACATTAATATAATATAATATAATAATGATGACACAAGGCAAGCATCCCTGGGGAGAGAATTAGGAAGGAAAGTGTTTGTAACATGCTCTAAACCCACCCCCACCCTCTCATTATACTAATGTGCAGTTATCTATACTTATTTTTCAGTACCTTGTTGATTAATTGCTATACTGTATTCAAACAGGTGCATAGCAACATTGCTTTCATTATCCGTGGATAATATATCAGTCATACTAGTGGCCTAAGGTTGCCTATCAGTGCACCCCCTCGCATTCCTTTCTTGGTGCTAGGTTGCTTATCAGTTATTGCATTCCATCCTAGGACTCTTTCGTACTTAAAAACAACCTGTTTCTTCTCTGTTAGAAGAGGTTAGGAAGAGTTCATACGCATCGGCCAAGCAGCGATGCTAATATCAAATACGGAGTTTCAACAAAGCAAAATAGCATTCCAACGGAGACAGATATAGGAGAATAGTAAGCCCCCTTTCAGGTTTATTTAGCAAAATGTAAAGAGCACTTGATTGTAAAAATAAAATAAAATAAATCTCTCTTTAGAAAAATATGGAAGCAAATATTAAAATGAATTGTAAAAAGATTAAAAAGCAACAACCAAGTATTTAAAAGTATTCAGATGACACTAAACAACCTGCAAACTCCTGGGAGATATTTGAATAAGAAAAACCCAGGCATTGCAACTTTTAAATGATTGAAGAATCAATCAGCCCACGTTTTTATGGTTTTCCTGCAGCACCTCTATCACGAGACTCTCCGTTTTAATAACATTCCATATCTGTCTCCTCTTCACAGCATTTTATGAGCCCGTTTACATTCCTTGAACAAATTTTACATATCATTGGGAGAAAAAGGTCACACCAGCACCATCTAGCGCTGAACTTATGAAATAGCATTTAAGAATAACCCAATAGCGTTCAATAGCTAGTCAGTCGTTTGTTCGAGTATCTCCTCAAGCGTGATCTGTTTTCTCCTCACCCAAATGTCAGTCAGTTTCATCCAAGGACTTGGAGAAATCCTGTTGTTTATAAATTACTGTGATGGGCCCCATACAAGATTGCATATTTATTGCTGTCCTTTGAAGAGATTTAATGGCCAACATATGGTGCGTTCCTATTTCAAATGCCGCATCTGAAGTTTTAGCAATATGCGATGGGAGTGCCCTGTTGTCAAATCATTTTGGCAGAGAGTTTTTCAAGAAATCTTTGCTACTGTACTCCAAATTATTACAGTGGACTCGGCCTTCGCTCTGTTACAGCCAGGAACTATACGGAATACAAGCTACAAGACGTTCATTCTTTTTTCTGTTGGGAGCATTCCAATTAGAAATAGCGCATCACTAGAGATACCATACACTATTTACTTCCAAAGCCTGGTGGGCCAAAGTTTAGGGGTGGCTGCTATGGAAAAGAAAATGGAGGAAAAACCAGATGTTTGCAGGGAGTCAAAATGGAAAGTACATTTGAGAGTATACTACACGGTACTCTCTCATAGTTTATGTACCAGGAGTTTTCCACCTGTCTCTCAAAAATCTATATACTTGATTGTATATGATCCCCATTTAATATTGGTTGCTGCCTTTAAAATACAGATGCTGAGACAAAAACAGCACATGAGGCTTATAAAGCACTGTTAATTTTTATTGTGAATATGTAAAATCATCTCCAGCACTCTCATTTTCATCGTAGTGCCAGAGTTTGTGGGCAGACACCCAGGTTATGTTTGTTTTGGGTAGTGTTTGTTCTTGTTCGTTTCAATATTTTGTTTGTAAACATTAAAACAGTTAATAAAATATATTATCCTTTACAAAATAGTGAGGGCATTCTTATTATCAACAGTAATATCCATGCAAGTGTCATAACTTCTGTATCTCTGCTTACGCAAAACACAAACTGTTATACTTACAATAGCACAAATTATAATTGCAGAAGCACAGACGATGATCACAGTTTCCATAGTGGTATTTATTGCGTTGGTATCATTAGCACAGGTGGGTTTCACATTAGAGGGAGTTGTATGTTTGTCATCCGGAGTAGGCGAAACAGAGTATTTGTCATCTGGAGTAGGCGAAACAGAGTATTTGTCAGCTGGAGTAGTGTGAGCAGTAGAAGTTGTAACTGGACTAGAAGGAGTCAGTGGCAATGCAGGAAGAAGCACAACTGCTCTTGCTATGTTAGAGACTTCTCCAACGTTGCTGCTGCCATCAATGGCACGAATTGCAAAGAATATGGAGGTGCCATTTTCTTTCGTGAAGTTGTGGGGCTTATACCGAAACATTTGTCTGACCCCAGCACTTTCCATTGCAAGTCCAGTAGTGTTCACAGAAGTGGCATCATCAAAAGTTTCATTTCTTAATTTCAAGGGATTTTCACTCATTTTTATTTCATATCTTTCAGCTGTGAAATGAAAACACACAACAGGTATCCATTAGGACCTACGTCTTCAGGAATAACAGAGACAAAAATCTGCTTCCGTGTATTTACAAATTCCTTAGGGAGCTCTCTCAACATTGGATTGAATGCATAACTGCCATTGCATCTTTGCATGTCGCAAAGAGCCCTGGAGAATGTTCTAAGGCCAAGTTCTCCATTCACACAGGCTGCTTGTTGAGGTTAACTGTAATTTCATGCCAGTGTAAGAATATTGGCCTATGACACGGATACCCACAACCTTTTTTGGGGGACACACTTGTATGATGACCTCTGTTGGGAGAGAGACAGGGGAAATGTGTCCCTGTTTGTTCTCCTCAACCTCTCAGCAGCTTTCAATACCATCATCCATGGTCTCCTTCTGGAGCGGCTGTCCGAGTTGAGGGTGGGAAGCATGGCTTTGCGGTGGTTCCAGTCCTCCTTGGATGGTTGCTTCCAGAGAGTGATGCTTTGGGGGTGGTCTTCAGTTCCATGGAGCCTTCAAGGCGTGATTCCTCAGGGTTCAGTTTTATGCCCTATGCTGTTTAACACCTACATGCTGAGTGGGGCAATCTGGAGTTTTGGAGTATGTTGTCAGAAATATGCTGGTGACACACAGCTCTACTTCTGCAGGTGTGGCAGTGAGTGTTCTAGACTGCTAGATGAGAGACAACTAACTGAAGCTCAATCCTGATAAGACTGAGACATTGGTAGTGGGCGGTTCCCTGAACTGGATGTATGCAAGGCGACCTGCTCTAGATGGAGTTACATTCCCTTCGAATGTTGCTTGAGGCTCAGGTGTCCTCAGTGGCACAGAGTGCCTTCCCTCAGCCTTGGCTGGTGGCACAGCTGTACCCCTATCTGATCAGGGATAGCCTAACATCCGTCATCTATGCTCTGGTAACCTCTAGGTTAGATTACTGCAATGTGTTATACATAAGGCTGCTACTGAAGCCCGTTCAGAAACTTCTCCAGGTTGCTAACTGGCGAAAGACGGCTTGAGCATGTCACAGCGATCATGACGCCAGGTGAAAACATTGGGATGATTAACATTCTACAGCCTTTTAAATGTGTTTGTGGGAGGGAAGGGTGCTATAGGGTTTTTTTTGTTTTTGTTTTATTATGTGTTTTGTGTTCTCACTTTGTTTTTTTCTAATGTGAACCAACCTGGGTTCTTCAGATGAAGGGCAGTACAGTGGTACCTCGGGTTACATATGCTTGAGGTTACATACACTTCAGGTTACAGACTCCACTAACCCAGAAATATTACCTCGGGTTAAGAACTTTGCTTCAGGATGAGAACAGAAATCGTGCAGCGGCGGCGCAGCAGCAGCAAGAGGCCCCATTAGCTAAAGTGGTGCTTCAGGTTAAGAACAGTTTCAGGTTAAGAACAGACCTCCAGAACGAATCAAGTTCTTAACCCGAGGTACCACTGTACCTCAGTTTAAGAACAGTCCTGTTCACAAACGATTTGGTTTACAAACTCCACAAAACCGGAAGTAGTGTCCCAGTTTGAGAACTTTACCTCGGTCTAAGAATGGAATCCGAATGGTGGAAGGGCACCGGTGGTGGGAGGCCTCATTAGAGAAAACACACCTCGGTTTAAGAACGGTTTCGGTTTAAGAACGGACTTCCGGAATGGATTAAGTTCGGAAACCGAGGTACCACTGTTTACATATTTAATAAACAGTGAAGATTAAAAAATTTAAGAAACTGTCATGGGCACCATAGGGTACCCATTCCACAGAAGAAAAACAGCCACTCAACTCCCCCATTCCTGACATGGTATGTCAGGAATCTAGACTTTTGCTACTTTACTATGCAGAAACTTTGGGAGGATGTTGCCATGCAGGTGACAGTGTTGAGACAACTCTGGTTTTGGGCTATGTTGCTTTTGCAACCCAATGGCATTCTGGATCCTGTTGGATGGAGATTTGTGTTCCATGCTTTTATCAAGGCAGTTCTGTCTCAGTGCCAGTTGCGGAAGGCAGCTTGCGGAAGGCAAACCGCGGAAGGCAGTTTGGGGTAGAATGTTACCTCCAGGATATTACAGGGAGAGGTGGCTGGTGTAAATTCTCCATCCACCCCATTATACTTTTTTAAAAAATAATAATAATCTTTTCTGCAAGCAAAGCAGCCTTGTTGGTTGATTAAAGCAGGCTTCCACACCTACCTTGTCCTGTATCATAGTCATTTCCAGGAGCCGTCCATTCCAAACAGAAATGATCATCATCCTCATCTAGTTTTACCTCAAGGTCAGTAATTTTAGAGGGTGGAAAAACATCTGGGATGTCTTCCAAAGGGATTCCTGATACTACAAAGGAACCACCTGAGGCAACTCTACTGACGCTTCCTAGATTGGTTTGGAGTTCATCATCTGTAGGTTCAGGTTTGGGGGGGTTCATTGTTATTTGACCTACAAAAGTGGGGGAAGAACAGCCATAACTATAAAGATCTAAACTTTCTTGGTGCTTTACAGTTTTAACAGATTTTTATTTTCATTGTATTGCATTCCTCGTGTACCACTTGAGAAATCAATGTAATTGAGAGGCATATAAATTATCTACATGCAACACAAAACCAGGCTGCATTGCATATGATTGGCTAGAAATACTACGACAAGACAATGGCAACTTGCTCTAGACTTTGTGCTGGCAACTAGTGGAAACAGAAGAGAATCTGAAATGCTTGAAGTATAAGTATATGCAAACAATAAATCAATTAAGGCTGCACTCTTGTCCACTTGGGACCAAAAGAAGGATGGCAGAGTAATATTTTAAACCCTAGTAAGAATTAGGTTGTTTCATCAGTTCAAATAACACATTCTGTTTACCCACTAATTTGGGAAGCGCACAGTAGATTAGAATATTATAGGAGAGAGGGTGTGGGTGCATCAGAGTTGTATACTCAATGGTCCAGATCTACATAAAGTCTACAATAGGGAAGGAAGATGCTTGTGTTTCTACTGAGAGACTCAGGACTCAGCTGCATTAGTCAAAAAACAGTGTTTTGAATGTGTTATAGACATGCAACACCAGATGGTGCTGTAGAGCACAAACCTTTTCTTTGAGATTTTACATAGCGTTCCCCCCCCTTGTGTTACAGTATAACGTTTTAATTTATGACTTTTTTATAGCATTTCCCCCCTGTGTGTAGATCCACCCCCAATTTCATACTTGGAGAACCACAGAGCTAACATACCAGCAGTAGAGCTATTTCATAACACTTGCTTACCATCTTCTTCTACAAATCCTGTTAGATATAAAGCTTGACTCTGTCTACGGGACCGTCTGAGGGTCTGGTCTTTTCCTTGGACACGCACTTTGATATTGTGTCTACCGTTTCCTCTGAACGATGTGAAATACCTTGAGTAGATTCCGTCATTCTTGAGAATATCGGCGCCTGAGTACATAAATATTGAAACATGACATCCGAAGCAACTGTCACACTTCTGGTCATTTAAAAAAACCCAATAACCTACAAAACCTATGTTCATTTCACAGTATGTGTTGCTGTATCCATGGAAATCCATGGATGATTCTGAAAGTGGTAGTATGGAATCCTAATGTTAATAGCTGATGTCAACAAAACACAGGCCAACAAAACTTGGGACCAACCAAACACACCAGCGTGTATTGTGACCTGCTGAACTCCTGACAAGCTCAATTTTTGGCAGTCCCAAGCAGTTAACAAAATCAGCACATTTATCAAACTCCTGGTGGATTACCGTGATAAATAGATCTAAAGGACCCCCTTTCCGCATATGAACCCAAGTCCTGAGATCATCATCTGGGACGCTTCCCTGTGTGAAATCTCTGAGGGAGGTCTGGAGGCTGGCAATGACCTGCCTCATATAAATCCAATAAAGGAGGAGGAGGAGGAGGAGGAGGAGGAGGAGGAAGAGGAAGAGGAAGAGGAAGAGGAAGAAGAAGAAGAAGAAGAAGAAGAAGAAGAAGAAGAAGAAGAGGAAGAGGAAGAAGAAGACAGGACTTAAGTGGTTATGTAATGTTCTCCCAGATACACCATCTGGGTACCAATGTTGCCATTGTTTCAGGACCAGGCAAAGATGTTTTCTTTTTCCCAAACATTGGTAGGTCACCATGCTCCCCAACATTTCACAGACACTATTTGCATGATTTGATGGAGCTTGGGACAAAGCCCAGAATGAGGTCATTATATGCAATGATTCCAGTTCACAAAGGCAGGTATAGCGAGCCACATGGTACAAGGCAAGTCCCATACATATATTTGGATTTGCAATAATAATGCATTTACTCCATTTCAAAGGAGTCAATGAAAATTGACTTTTGAAAAACTTGCTTTTGAAAAAATTTTAAATGCACACTTCCATAAATGCTTCAAAATAAGCTTACCCAAACCATCATCAAAAAGCTCCAGTTCTACTGGTGTTCCAATCTCTGGTTCGACCGTCACTGTGACTTTTGCACCAATGACAGGCAATAATCCTTGGCTGACTTCTGCATAAATAACCATCGGACTAGGAAACTTATTGGTATCGCTTTTCGTGTAGGGCTTCACAATCAAAGGAGGCACAGAGGCAGATGCTGCTCGAGTGGTTGCCGCTATTGATATGACTTGTGCTCCCGAATGTGTGTTCTTAATTGAATAAATCCAGTCTCCTGTCTGAAAATCAAGTGTTGAAATACAGAAGACTATTGAGTATCTAAGTTGTGTTTATAAACGCATTTCCATTTCTTCTGGTTTCTGTTGTGCTTTGATAAAGGTAGGTGTCTTTTTATTAAAATGATTACAATTATGTATTGTTTGCAGGCTAACACAACCAACAATGGTGAATACTGATTGTATTTGCTTGCCCGGTTCTTTCCTTGAGCACAAACACAGTAGCAATTTCTATTCCCTTGCCTGCTCACTGCGAAACTTTCTGCCATTCCATTCCTAACACACACACTTTTGTAAAAAAGAGGGAAGTCAGACCTAGAAACTTTTTTCTCTGTTGGCTTTAGCCTAGTAAGTGAGCAGTGATGCCATAGGGAAGCTGATCTCTCTCTCTTGCTAGAGGACGGAGCAAAATTAGCAAGGCTATGGTGAAGGGGCTTGAATAACTCATAGAAGCTATGAGCTATGCCATGCAGGGCCACCCAAGGTGGACAGGTCATAGTGGAGAGTTTTGACCAAACGTGATCCACCTGGAGCAGGAACCGGCAAGCCACTCCAATATCCCTGCCAAGAAAACTCCATGGACAAAGACAACCCTGATGTTGGGAAAGATTGAGGGCACAAGGAGAAGGGGATGACAGAGGACGAGATGGTTGGACAGTGTTCTCGAAGCTACCAGCATGAGTTTGACCAAACAGCGGGAGGCAGTGGAAGACAGGAGTGCCTGGTCCATGGGGTCACGAAGAGTCGGACACCACTAAATGACTAAACAACAACAACTTGCGGGAGAGACTGGTTTGCCATTTTCATCTCTGTTTGCCCCCTCCCTCAAGGATCAGCCACCCTTCAAAGTCCTATGCTCCTCTCCACCATCTCATCCTACCAAAACACATAAGAGCTTGATATCACTCAAATAAGCAAAAGAGTACTTGATTTTTTTTATAAAAAGAAACAGCTTAATCGTTGAAGAAGATTATTGAAAACATTGCTTCTTAGATGAATTGGACACAGCTAGTAATTCTCCAACAGCACACCATGAGAGTATTACTCCTTTGGGCACAAGAAAGGTAGACAATAAATAATTACAGGCTCCCAGGAGTGCCCAGGATTCTGCCACCCTAGATTTTTGAAGGATTCACTATTCTGCAACGTACTGGGTGGGTTCCAGGGGGGATGAATGATGCTTACTCTTAAAGGCAGTGGCCACTTTGCATGGGGGTTCTGTTCCCGCCCCCTGAGTGCCCTGCCTCATTATGTCCTGCCTCCATTCCAGCCCACCCTGCCCCCTTCTAGGTCCAAAAGGACCCTCAGGTCAATGATCAGGTGTCAATTGGACACGCCTAAATTGGTTCCCGCTTATAATCCGATTCTTGGTACCAATTTGGAACATGATTCAATTGACTCCTCACTCTGATCATTTTGCTTCATTTCTCATTTCACTACTGTTAACTATTCCTGATCTAGTCCTTTAGGTTTTCAAAACTAATGTAATTGTTTACCTTTTTTATGGCAATTTCAGAGCTGGCTGAAAACTCAATGAGCCAGTAATTACCCATTGACGTATGTATCTTGCCTCAGGGTATGCTGTATGCTCAAGTGAGGGTGATGAGGTGACGGACACATGCAGGTACACACACCTGCTCACTTCCCAAATGACCATTAGGATCAGGAAGACAGGAAGGAAGCTTGTGCATTTCCCAGGTGAGGTCCAGCTTCAGAGAAGCCAACACAGATTCAGCAGCAGCTGTGAAGGGACCTTAAAAACACTTCATGAACCGTTTCATGGTATTGGACTCCGCAGACACAGCCCTCATCACCATACTCTGAGGGTGTGGGAAATGCTAATCTGGAATATGGAAGCTCATTAAGACCACTGCAGAATGCTACATATGGGACTTCTGGAAGCAAATGGCTCTTCCCTGCTTGCATAATCTATATGCTACTTTAGCTGTAGTGGCAGAACCCTTTGCTGGCACTTGTTCCAAAAAAATGTAATGAGACAGGCATTGCCCCATTTGGTTAGACAAGCAGAGAAGTTTGAGAAGAGCTCAGTTTTTACCTCTGCGGTTCCATCAATCTTGAGGCGAGCTGTTCTGACATTGATGTTATCAATTGCAAAGTCTTTTTCAGTGTACTCTCTTCCTTTGGGATCTGTGAGCAGAATTTCCGGTGGGGATGTGCCCCACGTCACCACAAAGAAAGTGTCATTCCCCACTGTTTTATCAATGGTTATGATACCATTCAGCTGGTCTTGGGAACCGACGCTTTGCCCTCTACTTTCAAGCTGTTGGTGGCGGGAGGGGGGAGAAATAAGTATACAGTATCTGAAAAGTTTTATAAATTGAATACATATGGTTTATTTCCTTTCATAAGGTGTAAAGAAATGAGTGGCGGTACATTGTTTAGAAGGTGCCTTCACAGTGGTTAGTTCTGCTGAACAAGTAATACGCAATACTCAGACATTAATAAAAATGCTGGTACAGTCATGACATGATAGGTCTTGCCTCATACAGATATTGGTTTGTCCAGTGGTGATAAATTTAGTTTCTATCAGTATTTCAATGTTAAAGACATGGAGGAAGGCAGATAAGCAGCTACGCTGAAACAGGTGGAAACAATCGCACCTCTACCTCAACAGCCTTGGAAATGGCCAGCCAATATTTGGATAATGCTAGATGAGGCAACTCAAATGTCCAGTTTCCACATTTTGGCAAAGGGTTGCCAAGGAGATACAATCTTCTGGGCTGGAACCATGGTGCTGGGGTGGTTTTTAAGGAAACACTTTCCCCATATGCTAATTTCCTAATGAAACCTCTTCTCCAATTTGTTATTTGTCCAGACAGAGAAAAATAAAGTGATTTGAACTCAGAATGGTACATTGTGAAATGTTTCAGCTCCGCCAAAATCTATCTTGGCCATTTGCCCTTCTCTTTGAACTCTACCTGGGGTTTCCCTCATGATCACAATAGCAAAATATGAACTGTAGAATTGATTTCACTCTGTGTTGTCTTTTGTTTTTCTATGCTGCCTAGTAATTTTAAGCAAATAATAATAATGTTAGGGATAGCAATGTTAGTGATAGTGATAGTGATGATATACTCAAATCTTTGTAGGTTCAAACCTGAATAGATTGTTGACTGATATCTCCACTTCCTGAAGAAAGTCCACTGAAAGCATTGATGAGACTGTTGGAATCCAAACTGTCAGTGATAGAAAATTTCAGACCCCCTGAAATATGATTGAAGGACTAATTAGAATAGTTATTCTGTCAGGTGGAATAAAATGCAATATGCATTGTGCCTTGTAGTGGCATGTGCAGATGTGGTTGTGAAGGCACAGTTCGGAATTACAGGCGCTGCTTTTTAATGTTAGGAACTGTGCACGCCCAGCAGGCCTTTGCTGCACCTTTCTATAGTTGGGTCAGGATCTGTGGCCTCTGTGAAAATAGAAATAGTATTTCTTATACAGAGGCACGTAGTAAAAAGAATCTGAATACCCCCTTTTTGTCAGTTCCTCTAAATCAGATATTTACATCTGGCCAGACATTTACAAGGAACTAACTTTGTGAGATTTGAAATCTTAAGTTTGGATTATAAGGAGCATCATTAAAAATAAAATAAAAAACCCCTACATATTTAAAAGGGAGGCCAGGGGTACTGCTGAGTAATTAACAGATTTTGGAAAGAAGCTGATAGATACAAATTTACATAAATGTTGCAAGCGTTTTTGCTAATTTCCCCTAGTTTCTTTTTTTAAAAAATGCGCTCATCAATATAGTGTGAAAACATTATATCAAAAAGCTGGTCGCAGATCTCTTACATATTTTTACATGTGTCAATACATGTGTACCTAATTCTTAAACACATGCTCCTGTCATGCCTGTGGACTATTTAGGTTATTTCAATTGACACAATTGCAGCGCCACTCTTGCTCACTAGGGGGAATGAGCAAGAAGTATGTGTGTTACTATGGTTAAAGATTTATTCTCCAATAAAGATTTATTGGTTAAAGAAAATGGAGGTCCGTTCTTAACCTAAAATTGTTCTTAACCTGAGGTACCACTTTAGCTAATGGGGCCTCCCGCTGCCGCCGCGCGATTTCTGTTCTCATCCTGAAGCAAAGTTCTTAAGCCAAGGTACTATTTCTGGGTTAGCGGAGTCTGTAACCTGAAGCGTCTGTAACCTGAAGCGTCTGTAACCTGAGGTACCACTGTAAAAGCAATGAGCTAAAAGCCAGACAAAACAGAGGCCACTCAAACCTTAACTATGACTGGAGAGTTGAGGGAAAGACAGAAGATGGAGAGTTGCCTTGTATGGAGTTTTGGGATGGGCTTCTCAGTAACAGTAACTAGCCTGCACCTCAGTTTTGCATGCTTTACCAATGGCTTGTCTCAGTCAAAGCCCACAATCTATTTCCAGCAGTGGCAACCAAATGCCAGTTGGATACTTACAAGCAGAACCAAAATGGATTCCCTGCGGGTTCTGAATATGGCAATCTAATTTAGCTGTCATGGCTGAAATAAACGTTTCTGTGGACAGAGCAAGTAGGAGGAATATTGTGTGGCTGGGAGTAGTTTGGCGAAGTGGCTGGGCCTTGGAGCGAACTCACTTTTTGGGGAGATACCAGCTGGCTACCAAGTAGCATAGAAGAGTCTTGCAAGACATTATTCTTGCTCACTTACCCGTCTTGTCTGCCAACGTTTCTAGGTCTTTTGTAGCATTTGATCCCAAAGCAATGGTGTGAATTATAGACCCGCTTCTTTGAACTTCATCCAAGCAAGAGCTTATAGCTGTATCTTCTCCATCTGTCAAGAGAACGATTTCACAGCCTTTGGTACTTCCATACTTGTGTAGAAACACCTGTATGGAAAAGAGGATTAAAAATTTTAGCAGCAATATTGAAACAAACAACACAGAAGCCACAGGGCAGCGTTTTAGGCTTAAATTTCACTTGTAACAATATGCACAGGCGTCCTGCCCTCTTTTGCATCTGGTCACCCTACTAAGTAGAAGCATAGGAATAAAAGAATCTGGAAAAAAAATATTCACCTGAAATCCTGACCGCACTCCAGAACATATGTTGGTTCCTCTAGTAGTTCTGGTAGGCAGGTACTCTGTGAGTGTTTTGCGCATACTGTCGTTACTGATCTGCTTCAAATGAGTCTTAACTGCTGCTGTACTACTGAATGCAACTATTCCAACCCAGGACCCCGCTTCAATAATCTGCAGGAGGAATATTTCTGCAGCTTGTTTCAGCCGAACAGTGCGGTTGTTCTGCATATGAATTAAAAACAAAACAACAACAGCATTCACAGGTCTGCCAGTGCATTCCGGGAAGCAAATGAAGATGACTGAAAACACAATTGTTAACTATACTCCAAAAAAACAAGGCTTGATAAACATATAAGAATATAGACAAGTCCATAACATTTATGAACATCCGAATAATCTCATCCGTGTTGTGATTTAAGACACAATTCACCTGGACATTTTCATGCACAGACTCCATTGAAATAGATGGGAGGTGCACAAGAGCACCGTTTGTTTCAGTGGGGCTTGTCCCATCAATTGAATAGTCATTCAATAGTATTTATTACATAACGTTTTCATTATGTAATAATGAACCACAGAACTGTAGAGTTAGAAAAGACTCTAAGGGCCAGGAGTCACAGCTGTTTTTGTGGCTACTGTACAAATGCCTATGTTATTATTGGTGCTGACCTGTAAAGCCCTAAACGGCCTCGGTCCTGTATACCTGAAGGAGCGTGTCCACCCCCATCATTCTGCCCAGACACTGAGGTCCAGCGCCGAGGGCCTTCTGGCGGTTCCCTTGCTGCGAGAAGTCAAGTTATAGGGAACCAGGCAGAGGGCCTTCTTGGTAGTGGCACCCGCCCTGTGGAACGCCCTCCCACCAGATGTCAAAGAGAAAAACAACTACCAAACTTTTAGAAGACATCTGAAGGCAGCCCTGTTTAGGGAAGCTTTTAATGTTTGATGTTTTATCGTGTTTTTAATATTCTGTTGGGAGCTGCTCAGAGTGGCTGGGGAAACCCAGCCAGATGGGTGGGGTATAAATAATAAATTGTTGTTGTTGTCGTCGTCATCATCATCATCTCCTGGGAAATATCAACTCAATTCTACAATTATTATTATTTTTGCTTATCAGTTAGATTATTCAAACCCTGTGATTTAACTGAATTATATCGGTGTCTCTTAAACCCCCTTCCTCAAGAGCTAAGTGGCTCTTCTAGGCCCGTGAATTTCTGCAGAAGGGAGCTCTGAGTATCTGTTGAAGCTTCCTGAAGTATCGAAAACCCTGAAAGACTAGACATCTAAACTGAATGCTTGCAGTGGGATTTCCTTGTCCTGCTTCTATCCGTCCATCTGTTTTGGCTCCCCACTCCCATGTTTTTCACCTCCCACAGTCCATCTCTCCCTCTGGGTTCCCTGCATCAATGTGACATTAGGCTGAGGGTTGCAGGCAGTGATTGCCTTGCACAACAGCCAAGTTGTCCTGCCCTAGAACCTCTGACCTCTACGAACAACTTGCTGTACTTTGATAAATATCCAAATAAACTAATCAAGTAGGCCAGGCGTGGAAAATGTGTGGCCCTCCAGAGGTTGCTGAACTGCAACTCCCATCACTGCTTTGCCATTTTCCGTGCTTCTGGGGCTGATGGGAGTTCTAGTTTAGCAATATGTGGAAGGTCAAAGGTTCCCAACAACTGAGGTGCAGCAAAATTTAGCCTCACAGTTCATAAATGCCAGTGCTGTATTGACACTTGTTTTCGCTATGGACATTAATACCATAATTTCTGAACTGTCTCAAAATAGATCTTCTGAACATGGAAATCAGACTTACCAAATCCATACTTCCGGAAACATCAAGCACTAGACACAAAACTCTCTCCTGTTTTTGCAGCAAGGAGACAGTGGGATCAGGTGGGGGAACCGTTATTGGAGATGAACTGGCAAAATCGGGAGAGTCCATAATTACTTCCCAGGTGCTCCTGTAGTTGCACATTTTATTCTGCAAATTTGTTGCTTTAATATTATGGTTGCTTTTGTCACAGAACTGAGTAACCTAAATAAAAGATAGGGAAGGACAGATCAAGATCACAACCTCATTAGCAATTCCTGCTTCATGAGAGCCGTTCCTTACAAAGAGGTGCTGCAAAGATTGACATTCCTTGGCACACAGACAAAAAAAGGCTACAGGGTGTTTGGCGGATTTTTAGTTCTAGACATATGTCGACCTAAACTTCACAAAAATGTAACAGAAACAATCTCCAAAGAGTCTGTTGTAGTTTAGCTACTGATCCAGGGATCACAGAGACATTCACTTTCCCTGTCATGGGTTAATATCTATAAATAACTGCAAGGGAGAACATCAACCTTTATGTCACTGAAATGGCAACAGCCATACACAAGAGGGAGGTATAAGACAACTTGGGTAATCCTTGAGGTACGCAGAAGTAGGGAAAAAATATTGGGTGAACTCCAAATAATTTTAAAAGCCACACACAAAAAACACCCTACATAGAAACAGGCTACACATGTCTGCATCACTCTGCTCTGGGGGTTTTTCCTGAACTCCTGCAGGTGAAGGAAGAATGAAAGCCATTTGTCTAAAGCACTGGGGATTAAGCTGCCTCATCAAGCAGAGCCCTGCTGCCTTCTTCCTCAGATGGAAAAGGCGTCTTCTGTGTTAAGGAAATAAGAATAGGAGGAGATAGGGTTTAGCTACACCCAAGAGCATTGTCCTGGCAGCTTAGCCAAGCTTCAGCAGTCACCAAGCAAACTCTTTTCCCCTCACCTCCATCCCTCAGCAAAAGAACACGTGTTAATGAGATACCTTCACACCTGGAAGGGAAGCAGAGAAAGGCCTCTCACTGGTGCCAAAGGTCTGGGCATCCTACAAGGGAGAAAGATCGCCTGCTACATAGAGTGCCCAGCACCTTGCAACTCAAAGAGAGAAGAGTTGGCTTAACTATGAGACCATCAGCCAGAATGAAATAGCTAGTTCTAACCTGGACCAGCTGGCTCCACCGGAGGAGTACTTGGGCACTAGTCAGCCACCTGCTGGCTGTCCATTTACTCACTTGCCCTCTCTAGCTATCTGCCTGTTCACTGGGTCATTCACTCAGTCACTCATTCACTCACTTGGTCACCTACCTAGTCTTTCACTCTGGGCAGTATCTTGCCTAAGAAGGGGAAGCTTTGAAGGCTACCCCACCACACAAAAACAAGCAAGGTTTCATTGCAGAGCCTCACTTGTTTATATGAATAGGATCTCAGTTCTCTGAATGTTGGTCATTACGCTGCAGAAAGTGCCATTCTTGCATGAGGGGAAGGTATCAGGAGGGTTAGGGGCAAACCCAAAGTTTGCAGAAATACAGAGTCAGAAGATGAAGGAATTATTAAGTTGAGTAAGAGAAGAAAGAGATGAACAAGTAGCTCAACAGAAACAGTGCCAGATTAAACCCCCTGGAGGCCCCTAGGCAGTCCAAATCTCGTGGGATAACATTGAACTAAGAAAGCTGGATTCATCATACTTACTGAAGGGAGACTTTGCAAATACATTATAGAAGCTGCAGTATCTTGATGTCTTTTTGGAACAAACAGGCAACCATGTTCATACAGCTGAGTTCGGTGGTCAATTCTGCAATCTCTGTAACTTTTTCCACCAAGCGGAAATATGTATTGACCAGTGAAACCAGCTGAGCATCTAACAAATGTAAAAAGAAACAGATACAGTCAATTTAAAAGTCAATAAACAATCACTTGGTGGCATGATTGCTATGCTATGCAGTTTTCTTCCATGCCAACCAGAGGAAGGGTGGGATTTAAATTGAATAGACAACAACAACAACAACAACAACAACAACAACATGTTGCAACTGGATTGGTAGGAGGAGCTGATTAAAATTAGCCTATGGGAAACAATGGCAAGCATTATCTCTGTGCTAACTGCTATGTCTGGAAGGACTCCTGAATGTTAACAATGGGAAGAAGGCTTAATGAAGTAGCCATGGGTCTCTCAACACCCTTCCTAGGCTTTCTCAGGAGAGAAGAAATTGGTTGCGGGCGGGAGTGAGGAAAGGAATGTTGCTGCCCCTCACCTACATTGGAGGCAGGAGTAATAATAATAATAATTTATTATTTATACCCCGCCAACAGAATATTAAAAACACGATAAAACATCAAACATTAAAAACTTCCCTAAACAGGGCTGCCTTCAGATGTTTTCTAAAAGTCAGGTAGTTGTTTATTTCATTGACATCTATGGGAGGGCATTCCACAGGGCGGGCACCACCACTGAGAAGGCCTTCTGCCTGGTTCCCTGTAACCTCACTTCTTGCGTTAAGGGAACTTCCAGAAGGCCCTCAGAGCAGAACCTCTGTGTCTGGGCTGAACGATGGGGGTGGAGATGCTCCTTCAGGTATACAGGGCTGAGGCTAGGGGAGTGGGACCTAGCAGCACACAGCGATTGCTCATTGTTTTCATGAGTGCGTGCAGGAGTAAAGCTGACAAGCCATCATAATCAGAGTCTGAAAATGGTCTTCAGAGAGACTGAATCAGTGGTGTAGCAAGGTCAGGTGGTACCCAGCACGGAAAATTTCTTGTCACCGACTGAATAAGCTGGTTGATGTTAAGGGGTTGGGCAGAGCACAAGTGGCCACTAGCTGGGGTTACCAGCAGGCAGGGCATTGCCCAACTTGGCTCCCATAAGAGATTTCCTTTGTATATCTTCCAATTACAGTTTAATCCTCTAGAGGAGCCTTTCTCAACATCCGCAGGTGTTGTTGGACTACAACTGCCATCATCCTTTGACCACTGGTCCTACAAGCTAGGGGTGATGTAGTCCAACAACATCTGGGGACCCAAAGATGCTCTCTAGGCAATAATTTACACCACTAAAAAACTAGCAAGCCCAAGGCAAACATCACTTCTTAAAGAAGAGATGCATTTGTTGGAGGCATTTGTGAAAGTACCTTGTTGCTTCAGGCAAGTTGCCTCCCCCAGGAGTGTAGAAAGGTGCATCATTGTTGTATTCATCAAAGACACCCCATCTGAGATGAGCCCATTCATGGACAAAGACCCTGCCTGTAGAGCACCAATAACAAAGCTAAAATTTGCGACACAGTTTTTTGTTTTTTTAAATGTACGACACACAGCTAGTAATTATAGCAAACATACATCCTGTTAAAAAAAAACGCTAAAATAAAATTTGAAATACTGTGAAATCACACCAGCAATTGAATAACTATAGAAGGGGTAGCCAACTTTTCAGTCTGATTCAGAAGAGAAGTCCCTGTTTGTCTCCCTACATCACAGAAGCCAATGAGGTGATGACCCTTTAATTGACAGTTGCATCTGACAAGGCGGGTCTTACTATGGCCCCTGCATTCAAAGCACGCAGCTTCCTGGGCACTGTATGTAGGAAGTCATGTACTTTAAATGTATGGTGTACAAGCAGCTGTGGTAACATGGGAAACAGGAAGAGAGGCTCAGATAGCTTCAGCTTTTCGGGGTTGAAAATTTATTGAAACTATTGCAGATTTCTTATGTAAATTTAGGAGCCTTTAGAGCGATTAAGCAACTGCATTGAAAGTCTTAATGGTTTCTTAGGAATTCTATCTTTATTACCTTTTGAAAACTTGACTAGCAATTCTAATAATTAAAAAACAACAACCCAGACAATTTAATCTGAATTAACAGGTGCTACCTCGTGGACCATAAGCATTATGCAACTTGTCATTTGTCAGGAAATTAGGAGTGAAATGAATGTATCGCCCAGGTTCCCCGCATCCGCCATACTGTAGGGTGTAGGGATCATCTCCATGTTTCAAGTAATGATCCGCCACTATGACATCTGCCTAAAATAAAATAGAACAAAGAAGATATAGAGGTGGACAGCCCAGAAATTCCTGTCATACTCTGAGCTTCCATTAAAAGAAAAAGAAAAAGAAAGCTTACTAGACAATGCTACTATACAAGGAATAGCTTCAGGTATTTATTAAGAATACAATTGTCTATAAGTGAGCCCACGAAATCAGGTGTACTAAATTCATTTGTCTTTAAAGATATTTCAAGATGTAATTCTGGTACTGTTATGGCATGAATTCCTTTTGGGGAGAAGGCTGGGAGAACACACCAAGGCCCGCAACCACTTTAACCCAGCCTTAGATATCATGATGTCTATAAGAACATTAAGCCGTATACAGCCCAGATCTGCATGTTTACTCAAAAATAAATCCAGTTGCATCCAAAAGTGGAAAATATAGATATTATTGCTTAGCATCTGCATTACTTATCTTTAGGCACCAGGCAAAGACATTCCTCTTCTCTCAGGCTTTTGGCTAATTAAACATTCTATGGCCTTTTAAACTGGGGGGGGGGGGGAGGGAGAGGGTTGTTTTTGTTTGTTATTTTGGTATATATTTTTGTGTCATTGTATTGTAAAGAGTCCTGTGATCTTCAGATTAAGGGTGGTATAGAACTTTAATCATAAATAAATAAATAAATAAATAAATAAATAAATAAGAATTTTTATTAGATCATACAATATCTTGTATCCCCACCCCCCACAATCTCTCCATTTGCCCCAGTCTTCTTAAAAATACCACAAGTATATTTAAATCTTAATGTATTCTTCAGCATTTACCTTATCATAGGATTCTGTAGTTACTCTTTGATATTCATTTTTTGGTTTCCATGTGGAAGGAATTATAACTTTCACTGTCTTGAAATAAAATCTTTGCCGTGTAGCGCTGAAGAGATAAGTTGATGCCTCTTTCACCATGTCCTAACAGGGAAAGGAGAGACTTTTGTGTGTCAATGGCTAGTTATTGGCATTTGTGTTTACAAAATGTGCTCTTTGGTCTCTTCTGCCATCTTTCTTTCCTGAAGCTGGAGTGCCTTGCATGTTGAAAAGTTGAACCCCTGTCTTCAAAAAGCTGGTAGATGCAATTCACATACTTTTTTTGGTGGACCCTCCTGTGCCATTGAGTGTTGCTTGACATAGTATGCAAAGCTATTCCTGGTATGAAGGAGAAAATAGTGGGGAAAGCTCTACATGACAGGAGGGCGGCCATTTTTGTTTGTTTTTAAGTGGCCGCCATATTGTTTGTGCAAGTCTACACTGCGCAACAACCTCGAGTGCACAATCACCCCTGTTTAGTGACAAAGGTTCTTCTGTGTTGCTTATTAACAGAGCAATCTGAAGCAATTCCTACGAAGTGGGACATTTGTATATTTCTCCTTCAATGGAGCTGGCCATGGGGGCCCCAAACAGATTAAACTATTGCAATGTCAGGCAGGAAGCTGAAGCCTAGAGCAAAGAAACCGTCTTCCTCCACACTGGGGGCAGCTGCCATGTAGCTAAGGCAAAGCCACTGAGAGGAAGGGAGAGCACTCAGAAACAGCACCCCATTTCTGGAACAATTTCCTGAAATCTGGTGTCGAAGAGCTCCGGTTAGTTAAAGAAACCTATGATCAGGACATTTTAACCTCTAATGGTCAAAACCTGCACAACATTTACCTCAGAGTACATTTACCTCAGAGTACATGCCACCAGTTCTGGCACAGACCCTTCCCTCTGTTTCCAACACTCAGACTGTGATTGCCGTTGCTTGGGCAGCCAAAATGGAAGTGCCCATTTACAAGAGTAATCTAGCGGGAGCACCCCAGGTATTGCCAAAATTAAAAACAAAAAACCAATGGGGAGAGACCTCAAAAAAGTAAGGAGGACTAAATGTGCTCACTGGAAGGAGGTGCTAGGGGGAGATAGAATGAACTACCCCAGTTGTATGGAATAGGGAAGAGGAATATTCCAGGCTATCAATATTTTTTTTCTTGCAAGTGACCTAGGCTTGCACTATGGCAGGAACATTCCTGACATGACCTGGTTTTTGGGTGTAAAAATGGCGTCAGGGTGGAATTTTGCCAAACCAGCGGAAACCAGCTCTAACAACTTAAAATCACTACTTTGGGGGGAGCTTTTGGGGTCTTGCTAAGAAGCTCAACAACTTTGTGGAATGTTACTTTTAGAAAGGGATGAAAAAGTTGTGGGGTGTAGGAGCAGCCAGAAGTACCCTGACACCTACGCTTGCAAAATGCAGAATTCAGAAACAATTTGGGTGGTTTCCTACAAAAAAGCTTAATAGCTCTGTGAGTGTCAGGAATTCTACTTTTTAAAATATGGCAACCCTATACAAGTCCCACCTGTACACTTGGGATAAGACTTGTGGTGTGGGGAGGTCAGAAGCACCTGGCACCCCACGCTTGCAAAATGCAACTTGCGTTTTCCTAGAATATCACTGTCTGAAGTCGCTTGTTCAATACATTCAGAAACATTTAACTATCTTACCTTGATGGCATCCACCATTTTGTTGTCTTCCGGGATCTGGGGATTGATTGCGATGACGACGTCTTCAAAACCGCCCATGTTGAGTTTTACCCTGGTACCTGTCACTTCATGCAGCACTTGCAGCAGCAGCAGAAGGAACAGCCACTGGTTAAGTGCCATCTTTACTTGTGGTACTTATTTATTTCAACCTTACAGAAATAAATAACAGCACAGAGGCTTGTTAATGCAAGAGCTTTGGCAGGGATAGAGAGAGAAGAAAAACCAAACAAACCTGTTTTGAAAGGACAAAGAATTCTGGAAATTATCCCCAACCTGGTGTTTCCTTGTTCAAATCCTCCTAAATACTTCTTACTTCCTATTTAACAAAAGGCACGGTTGCTCACTTTGGAGGCTCAGAACTCAAGGCTGTTTGCCGATGTACAGGCAAACACAACTACCTAGGAAAGCGAAAGCATCCACAAGAATAAGCTAAGGGGTAGAATGGTCCAACTCATAACAAAAGAAATCCTCGAATACAATGTTTAACTCTATCGTTGCCAGTTACCCCTAATACATTGCAAGCATGTCTAAAGAAATCGAAACTAGATTTAATAATAGCAGCAGTCTGGAGCTTCTAGATTGCTTTTATAGCTAGACACCCTGAAAAGAAAAAGTTCACCTTAATCCAAGTGATATTCTCCTAGCTTTGTCTTATTTGGTGCCCAGGGGTGCCAAAAGGGTGGGGTATACCATATATTGGGCCTTCTTCTGCACCCGCCAAAGAAGACACAAATCTGCATAAAATTTGAGAAGACTTTACATCTTGTGCAAAACTGTACCCTCTTTTGCAGATGGGGGTTGTGCACCAAAAATAAAGCAGGGGTCACAGAATTGTAGAGTTGGCTAAGGGACCATGAGAGCCATCGAGTCCAACTGCCTCCAGTGCAGGAATCTTTTTGTCCAACGTGGGGCTTGAACCCATGACCTTGAGATTAAGAGTCTTGTGCTTTACCGACCGAGCTATTCTTGATGGCGAGCCGAGAACCAGAAATATAGCAGGGGTCGAACTAGTGGTGACCAGTGCCCAATGGGACTGGGAGGGCACAAAACAGGGAGCCCAAATGCAGATGGAGCCAGAGCCTCTGTTGCCACCTGAGGTCTACCTTCCCAGACCTGCAGTTGGTGAGACCAAGTTCTGGAAAATGCTGGACAACTATGGGAAGATACAGATGATGAACCAACCACTAACAGTGCCTTAATCTGGACTGAGCTTCAATTTATTGGCTCTCCTCCAATCCATTACCAAGTCAATACATTGACAATCAACCCTTGCCTTGCTACTATTACCATGCCACACATTTTTCCTGGCACTGTCTCTTACCTCAAGATAGATAGTTAACTGCCCAACCTTGATATAAAGTTTTTTGCTATATCATTAGCCAACATTTTACTCCATATCACTCAGCACCCTCTTAACACAATTCACTTGATAGCCAACAGCTAATCCATTTTTTGTTGTTCTGGAGTAAGGTCCCACATGATTAGAAAGTATCCTGGCAACGCGATGAGTTACAGAAATGGCTTTAGGAAGGATCAAAACAGTCGCGAGGGACTACCACACCCACAAGCTGCAAATCTGCAACTGAACTACTGCAACGCACCCATGGAATCATGATCCTTATGAGCAAAAGGCTGAAATCCAAGTACCTGCTGTGAACTCCATCCGGAAGCCAAGAGCAAGAGATCACCGCCAAGTAAAACAAAGCTGGAACAATGGAAAATTAAAACAGAAGTCCCACTAGGATGAAAGAGCCAAAATACTATGGACCCAGAAATTCAAACATAATGGCACAAAGCCAAGATGGGAAATGGCCACCCTGGAATGGTTGCAGAGACTTTAGGATGGTCCAGGTTGTATGGTGTGTCAATAGAAAGTGGGTGGTCACTAAAGCAAACTCTTGCTGAAACAAGAGACGAGATAAAGGAAGACGCTAAGATGAATGAAACCATGGCGAATTTGGATGCCCCAGGAAGGCCACCCGGTAGCTAGAGAAAGAAAGAAAATGGCACAAGAGCCACAGGCAGAAGGACTTTCATCACATGACTCTCCAGAGCCACCTGCAAGTATGAGTAATGCCCACTCAAGGTACGGAAGAAAGTTCAAACCCCAAGAGTAGGTGGACAGCGTTATACAGTAGAAGCAATTATTGTACCTGCCTTGCCACTGACATAATCTGGGACAGTGTGGTCCAACAAGCTGCCCTCAGCTAGGGGCGGTACTTGTCATTTGATGTCCCCCCCACGGCCCTCACGCTGCCTTCCCAAACCCAGGTAAGTGAGGTGCTGGGTTTTGAGAAGGAGGCAAGAGGGCTCTGGCAGGGTCCCAGAGTCTTCTCCCACCTCCTTCCCAAAGCCTAGTTAGCTTCCCACATAAACTTGATGCTGAGCAGCAACTTGCGAGTGCACAGTATAGGGTCTTGCTTGGGTGGTATTTATTGGTGGGTATCTATTAATGAATTTTCATGTGGTACATTGGTCATGTTACATTGGTCACAGGCCATTTGCCGGAAAAACCTTTTCTCCAGTTTCCAAAAAACATTGCCGTAAATTTGACACTTATCCATGAAACATTAGCTCTTTATGTATATTGCCATACATCTGGGGAAGGGTGGGAATGGGTTGCAGATTTTAAAGCAGGCTAACAAGAAAGCATTTTAACTACAGGTGACATACTTCTTGACTATTTCTGTAAGGAAGATCAAGGCAGTTAACACAGTTTAATGTTAATTAGAGTTCAATAATAGTAGCTAAAACACAAAATATTATGTAAGCAAGCTTACAAATGGCACATTGGTCACTATGGAATTATGCATAAAATATCATTGGTTGGGAGAGAGGCACATAAAGTCACAACGTCTGTGTGTCTTTCTGTCTTCCTCATTTGTCTTTCTGTCCTCTCTCACACACGTGCCAGCATTCAGGTTGGTATCCAACTCTCTTGTCCTATCAGCACAAGGATTTCCACTTGCACAATTGCCACACACACACATGCTTAAATCTGCAATAGAGGATTGGGGGACCCTCAGAACAGATTTAGGGGGCAGAGGAGAAGGAGAGGAGGGAAAGTCCCATTGTTAAAAATCCTTGCCCTGGTGAGAGGCTTACTTAACCCTAAATTGGACACAAGCCACAATCCAAGCACCCCATCTAACCTTCAGAAGGCTTGTTTTGAATACGAAATTGTCTTTTCAGAGTGTGTTTATATGTGTATTACAAACAATAGTGGGAAAACATTTGGAAGACCTCATGGGTGTGTGTGAAAACTATTTCCTGTAAATCAAGTGGAAGAGAGGTTTGTTCCCTTTCATGTTTGTTGATTTGTTTTATTAATTAAGAGGTCATGAGTTGTACTCAAGTTTAGTGCTACTCCGAGTTGACCCAAATCTCAATGGGTCTACTCTAAAGAAGACTTTGTTGAACCAGTGAAAGTAGATAAATAGGTACTGCTGTGGTGGGAAGCTAAATGGCGTTTCCGTGGCTTCCATCACAGTATCCCATTGTGACAGGAGCGGATTAGTTATGCTGGCCACATGACCCGGAAAGCTGTCTGCGGACAAACACCGGCTCCCTCAGCCTGAAGCGAGATGAGTGCTGCACCCCATAGTCTCCTTTGACTGGACTTAACCATCCAGGAGTCCTTTACCTTATGAGGAAAAGGGAGTAGAGCAAACATGCTTGAAGAAAAGCCTGGCAAAAGCAGCCCCTTCCCTTTGGGTCTCTCCCAGTTGCTGAGCAACTTCAACGCACCAGCCTAGCATTTAAGAGGAGGTCCTCAGTGAAGAGGCCTCTGGTTCTGTCAAAACGTTTTTGAGGAAGAAAATTCTCTACATTTGTGCAACCTACTCAACGTTTTTGGGTATCTCTCGTCCCTATGGGACTGTGCTTCAGTATTGACTTTGGACTGCATTCTGATTGCTGGACTTCAGACTTGGCTACTTGGATTGGCCTTGGACTGTGTTTCCTGACCTTTGGACTTCGCTTGTGTGGCTTGAGCCCCGGACTTTGGACTTTGGACTTGCCATACTGATTTGCTGAGAGGTAGTCCAGGGGTTCAGGACACGGAACAACTGTCAATCAGCAGAAAACCTGGTTGGTGTTTGCTCCGATTCAGCAATAAAGACCCGGTTTCCCTGGAGAAATGGAAGTGTTGAATATGAGCCCTCTCTTACACACGCAGGGTTAAAACACAACTCCCATTCAATTCCTGGTAGAAATGGGCTAAAACTCCTGTGCAGAACCACATCCCTTTTATGTGCTGATGCTGGCCATTTGGGGAAAAGCTACTGTTAATTGTGTAGAGTGGTACCTTGGTTCTCAAATGGCTTGGTACTCAAACAACTTGGAACCCAAACACTGCAAACCCGGGAGTAAGTGTTCCAGTTTGCGAACTTTTTTCGGAAGCCGAATGTGCTCCATTTGGAGTGGTAAGCTTCCGATTTGAGTGCCACACTGCCATTTTGAGTGTTACGCTGAGGTCAGTCTATTTATTTTGTGCTTTTGTTTCTGCAGCTTTTTTGTTTTGTTTTTGTGACTGTATGGAACCCAGTTCAGCTACTGACTGATTGACTGTGTGACTGCAGTACATTGCTTATCGCTTTCATGTTATGGAACAGTGGTCCCGTTAGATAGTAAAATTCATGTTAAATTGCTGTTTTAGGGGTTGTTTTTAAAAGTCTGGAACGGATTAATCCATTTTGCATTACTTTCTATGGGAAAGCGTGCCTTGGTTTTGGAACGCTTTGGTTTTGGAATGGATTAAGTTTAAGAAGCAAGGTACCACTGTACTTTTTCGACTTCTTTGATGGGTTCTGAGGTGCTGTACAGAAATAAAAGAACCAATATAACAAATGCATTGTGCAAGCCAGAGGATGCTTTCAGGAAGCCATAACATTGCTCTAGGCCTGGGTTAAAGGCCATAGAAGGTAAAAAGATGCTGGCCAAGTATTCTTCTTTACAGAGGGTCATTCTTCCTGCCATAGGACTTTGAGATAAGCACTGAGACAAGCCCTATATCCTTCCTGGTGATGAGGGCATCTAGATGGGGGGGGGGATGCTAACAATGGCATCAAATGGACCATTAGAAAAATTCTGGTTTCCTTCCTGTCCCCTTCCCCACCGCCTTCCATTTTTGCAAATAAACAAGATAAGTAGATAACTTTTCTCTTTGATCCATTTGAGCCTGCACTGGGGAAACACAGGATCTTTGTTTAAATAGGAATGAAATATTATCCATTGGGATAGTTGAATTGACACGTTCCTTTTCAGAGTTCTGTGGGATGTTCATCCCATAGAATGTCCTGTTAGGTTAAGAAACAAAGCAGATTTTTTTGTTTTTGTTTTTTGTCAATGCAGAATTTAAAAGTAACCAAGTATGGAACCAGACAAAATATTGGGTGTTTTAAGTTAAGATACAAAACATACATCTCAGTATATCTTGCTGTGGAAATTGAAAACTTTTTGTTTCAAAAGAAATGAAATTTATCCCATCCACAGCCCCATTAAAAGAGAGGGAAGTGGATGCCCAAATTCTTGGAAAGTTCCCAAGTTTGGTAGAGTCCCCAATCTATTTATTATATTAGGGGATTCCTATTATATTAGGGGATTCCCCCCCCCTTTTAAGTAACTTCAATCAATCTCTGACTTTTGTCTTCTGGGTTTCTGGGGGTTTTCCTGTTGTTATTCTGTCTCTCACAGCTACAATAAACCTACCATTAAAATTATGGACTGGACATTTCTCTGTCAGAGGGCAAACGGGCAAATTTAGCAGGAGATCAAATACTTTGCCCCCTCACTGCATAAGCATTTTGTTTTTTATGATTGAAAGGTAAAACAAGTAAAAAAAAATTACAACAATTAAATAGGGAAATCTATTCTGTGGTCTTGGATGATCACATTTAGAATGCTGCATATGGTGAAGAATTTTCCAGCACTGACTCGTCTTTTCTAAGCTCCAGCCTTCCTTCTGCAAATACTGCTATGCACTGGTGCTAGAGGATGAGAAGTACTCCTCTGATGCTTAGGATTCTGCACTATGGGGCCACACTCAGCCCCAATGCTGCCCACCCCTCTGTGCCCTGAAATATTACTTGCATGGTGCTCTGGTGCCACACTGAATTGCTAACTGCTGCTCCAACATCGCATCTCAGTTCCAGAGCAACGAGACCAGGTATAATTTATATTATTCATGTGTATAACCAAAGTGAATAAGGGGGGGGGGGGAATGAACATCCACTTGGATGGAGACAAGCAAAAAACTTGTGTCCTACTGTGGGAGAATTTCAGTTCAGTTCATATTTAAATGTAATGTTACCTAATTTGCACTTTTTACGAAACAGTAAGTGAACCATAACTTGGCTATCCTGTGAAATTCACACTTTTCGGAATTTTGCAAGACAGTTCTCCAGGTAAGAAATATGCACAAAATGCATACATTCCCCACATTTACAAGTATGGAGTTCCCCTTTGTTACCTCAAAAAAATAGGGACTCTCACAGGCTAATTGTTGTAATTCTAGGCTCCATTAATTGAGAAACTACGCAATGACACACACACAAAATTGTATTATGAACTCAGTAATGCTTTTAAAGAATCTTTAATTAATCTCACTTTTTATTAATCACAACAAATGTTATTAATTGTTATTACTTGCCGTTCAACAGCAGTTTAAACAACAGCTTAACAAATTTTGAAGGGGAAGGCATGCGGGGCCTTGTTCCACCTTGTTGCCCCAAATCCTCCCTTCAGCACCTGACAGCACCTTCAGACACCCAACCAAAGGGTGGGATATTTGGTGAAAAACTGGTGGAAGGCTACAATCTGTATCACAGTTGTGACCTGGGCAGGATCTACACACGGGGGGGAAACACTATAAATAAGTCATAAATTAGATCGTTATAACAAAAGAAAAAAACAACCCTATGTAAAATTGCACAAACAAATTTTGTGCTCTACAGCCCCATCTGGAGTTGCATCTTTACAACGGAGTTACAACGATACAACTGACTGAGTGTAACTAAGTCCCTGGAAAAGAACTTCACACAGCTGCTTCCTTAAAAATAAAAACAGTCCAATGAAGCTCACTTTTGTAAAAGCATCTTTATCATGACATGTAGGTTGGCCCTAAAATGTGAACATCACCAAAACAACAACAACAACACACACACAAAAAAAACCCCAGCTTTTGAGGCTCATTTGATGATAGACAGAAACTCGAACTGCTTTGCCTAAGTGCTTTTTGGATCTCATTATTCACCAGCTAGCAAGAGTAGAAGAGCTAAGAAATGAACTTGCTTACCCACCTGCTCAGAGGGTTAGAGAGATACAGCTGTGCAGTGGGGCAGCAAAGCAGGAAAATCTCTAAGAAACAAATCCTGGCAGGCCTGTTATTCTCCAGAAAAAAGTGTCAGAGCAGTGAAGGGGACAAAGCAACAGATCTGTGCTCACATTCTCCCCCTTTGTAGGAAGGCAGGCATCTGTTTGCTCTGGACAGTCCTTCATGCATCTGCTGAAAGTCGAGGAATCTGTCTCCCACATAAAGGCTACGATCCTCAGGACCCTACCCTTGTTCCCTTTATCTTGATGTGACAGCCACATGATTTATGGACATTTTTTCCTAGAGGAAGCAAACTAACATGCTTGTCTCTGCTTCAAGCGCACACACACCCATTCCAACCTTCCCTAAGATGAGCTGAGCTCCGGTTTGAAATTCAAGGGCACTTTGCCAGCCTTGACGGAGCAGAAATCTTGAGGAGTAATGAGCACTGCAGATCTCATGTCCCTCAAGACAGCACGATTGGAGGGGGAATCACTCGCTGCCAGAGCCGTCTTTCCTATTGGGCTTACTGGCGCGTTGTGCCAGGGCGGTCTGGGAAACAGGGGGCGCCGGAGGGATCTTTGCACCACGGTGTCGGATATGCTTAAGACGGCCCTGCACGCTGCAGCCATAGGAGTCCGTGGCTGCCAAGGGATGCAGTGTTGTTTTTCTTGGGACAACATCTTCTGGAGGAGAGTGGCCTGCGAGCTATTGGCTAGTCTTAGAAAGGGGGCCTCGTATTACCTGTTCTGTGACTCTAGCAATGTCTGCAGTGATAAACGTAGGCCAGGCGGGTTTGGGAGTTCAACTTCTTGTGGCTTCTGAAGTACCCTGCATTTGGCCTTTCCACACCTTGTGGAATGAGAGGGCAGCCCCTTCTCTAGTTGCTTTGGGGGCAAGCTTGCCAGAGGACTCGATGGCCCTTGTGGTCTCTTCCAACTCTATGATTCTATGATTCTAGGACGGTGCTGCTTTGTGGGCTGCAGTGAGGTTTTGATTTCACAAGAAACCCACACCCTTTCTGTCAGGTGCTGGTGTGGTTGCTCAGGAGCAAACAGGCAAGACTCCAACCTGTCTTTTTCAAGCTTTATTATCTGTACAAACTTTTTACAGTGCAGAGCGTCGCAAGGCCATGTCTGCTCAGTCGCTAGCAGAATCTGGGAGTGGGCAGGCCTTATACCTCCCCCAACATAACAGTCACTCACCCCGTTGCGGGGATTCGAACTGCCAACCTTCTGATCAGCAAGTCCTAGGCTCTGTGGTTTAACCCACAGTGCCACCCGCATCCCGTTCACATCATAGATTTCTATAAATATCATATCAGCTATTTTATTTGCGTACCCAGGCGGAGACCCCCTGGCCCCGAGAGACCACCAGAAGGAATAATGACTTGTGACAACGTGTTATGGAATTAAAAATTGGACAGAACTTTATTAAATCTTTCAGATGTAGGAAAACATTGGCTTAGGCATTGGGCGTGTATCCCTCCCAGCCCCCCAGCCAGAGGAACTGGGGCACCTCAGGGTGAATGGGAAATGGGAGGGTGTACAGCAAGATGCTTGTGTACGCAGGCAGCCCACCCCATATCCCCGCAATGCAGAGGAATTCACTGACAACCTTTCAGTGTATGGCCAGTGACTCCCATTTTACAAACCCCTTTAAGAGGGGACCCTGAAGCTCTGGAGCCAACCGCATGGTTGCTGCCGGCTCCACCTCCTATTTAAGCAACTGGCTCCACCTCCCTGCGGAACTGATTGGCTAACTGAGGTTTGGCGGGAAACTTCAATGACTAACACAGGGAGGCAGGCCAGCCCAACCAGCTGGTGGGTCCCACATGGCTCGAGGTGCTGCATGCGGTCCCGCAAAGGGCGCCCACAAAGGCAGGCGTGAGCACTCATTTCGGTCCCTAATTATCACTAAACATAGATTTCTCCTTTCCCCCCACTGCTGCCACACACTGGCTCAACGTTTTCATCGAGCGACCCACCATAATCCCAAGATCTCTTTCCTGGTTATGTTATATTTGTATAGTTAAAGCTATGGTTTTCCCAGGAGTGATGTATGGAAGTGAGAGCTGGACCATAAAGAAGGCTGATTGCCGAAGAATTGATGCTTTTGAATTATGGTGCTGGAGGAGACTCTTGAGAGTCCCGTGGACTGCAAGAAGATCAAACCTCTCCATTCTGAAGGAAATCAGCCCTGAGTGCTCACTGGAAGGACAAATCCTGAAGCTGAGGCTTCAATACTTTGGCCACCTCATGAGAAGAGAAGACTCCCTGGAAAAGACCCTGATGTTGGGAAAGATGGAGGGCACAAGGAGAAGGAGACGACAGAGGACGAGATGGGTGGACAGTGTTCTCGAAGCTACCAACATGAGTCTGACCAAACTGCAGGAGGCAGTGGAGGACAGCAGTGCCCGGCGTGCTCTGGTCCATGGGGTCACGAAGAGTCGGACACGACTAAACAACAACTAAACTTCAAAAGAAGAAAACGCCTAAACTGCCAATGCTGAATCTGAATGTGATAGTATGGCTTCATCAATTGCTACTTTCTTCTTTTTCTTCGAAGTCCATAGAACGGTGCTTACAATAAGACAAGAAGCAACCAATAACAGCAGCCCACATGTTGTCAGAACGACTGCTAAGGCACCGTACTTGGCAGGAGCAATGTGAGTAGCCTCCCCAGGAATAATAAGTGCTTGGGCTATGTTGGAGAGGTCAGAGTACAAGGAAGACTTATCCACTGTGCGGACGCCCATGTAAATTAGGGTGACATTTGCCGAGGCTTCTGGTTTAAACACAAACATTTCCTTGGAACCTGCTGGCTGAGGTGCCAAGCCGGAGATATTTATGGGTACAGCGTTTTCAAATTCTTCCCTCAGTTCCAGAGAACTTTGGCTTATTCTCACTTCGTATCTTGCAGCTGGAATAAAAACCAAGATAACAAAAGGCTATAAAGCATTCTTTTTTTCCTGCAATTGCCTGGAAGTAACAGGATTCAACACTTTTCACCCCAGGCTATTGCCTATTTACAAGAAAGTGCCCTCAGAATTGCAGCCTTTGCCAACCAAAATAAGCAGACAATACTACCAAGCAGGATATAATTAGCGAAAGACAATGGTTTCAGTCTAAGGACACAATAGGTCACCAAGGGCATTTTTACCATTGTCAGCACTCAGAGGCAGATACAAATTTGCGTCTGAACTAACATGAGGGCAAGTGAGCCCTGCAACAAAACATTATACTGTGTTGCTACCCTCTTTCACTCTGGAGCCCCCACAAACTGGATTACCCAGTCCTTAAAAGTTTGTTTTGGGGTTTCCACCAAAATATTTTTTTAAAATAATAACAATCTGCAAATATTGGGGTTTTCTCAAGCCTGTTGATATCTCCCTTCTTGTACAGAATGGATAGAGCCATTCTGGTTACATCAGCAAGGCATTCCTATCTGGATAGCTCAGTTGGTTAGAGTATGGTGCTGATAAAGTCCAGGTTGCAGGTTTGATCCCCGTATGGAATAGTTGCATATTCCTGCATTGCAGGGGGCCGGACTATATGTATAAAAGCATGCAGAGCAACTGATCCACAAACTGAGACTACTGGGGCAAAACTACTGCAGTAAAGAGCAGGTTTAACTAAGAGAGGATCACCGCCAATACTTGCTATGATAATATTTAAGAAGGAACAAACAAGGAAGGAATTGTTTGGTTTCCAGTTTCCCACTACAAATAGGATTTCCAGAGTCCAAGTTACAGCAGAGATGTGCAGAGGGTCGTTTTGAATTAGAATTCTGTTTTACTTATATTTATGGGTCTCAAAAGTATATATATCCAAAGCTCGGTGCACATCCAATATGGATTTGCTTGCAGATTTTATCAACGTAGTTTAAAACAGGGTTTCCCAAACTTGGGTCTCCAGCTGTGTTTGGACTACAGTTCCCATCATCCCTGACCACTGGTCTTGCTAGCTATGGGTGATGGGAGTTGTAGTCCGAAAGCAACTGGAGACCCAAGTTTGGGAAACACTGGTGGTTGTTTTTTGGGGTTGTTGGTTTTTTTAAAACACCCTACTTTTAAACAGTTTTCATTAGCAAAGAAAATAAGAAACACTGAACCTACCTTGTCCCTGGTCAAAGTCATCCCCTGGAGCTGTCCAGGTTAAAACAATTTTGTCCTCTTCTGTTCTGGCATCCAAATCAGTAATTTTGCATGGTGGGAACACATCCTTATAGGGGCCAGTGGGAACTCCAGATATGGTGAAAGCACTCCCAGCAGCTATTCTGCTGAAGCCCCCAGAGCTGATGTGTGAATCTTCACTATTCATCAATGGCCTCGGTGCATTCATCTGGATTGTACCTATGCCACACAAACATAAACAAATACACAAAAGAGAGCTAAAGACCAGCTGAGCATGCTTCCAATGAACTAGCAACTAATGGACTTTGGGGCAAGTAGGCCAGAAATGAAATAAACAACCTGACAGCAATGGGTCCCTATCTCATTGGTAGAACCTGTGTTTTCCATGGAGAAACACCCAGGTTCCGTCTAAGGTAACAGCTTTGGGGATGCCCAGTTAGAGCACTGGTTTTGCTGCTGCAGGGCTGGAGTGAGGCTGAGACCTCGTGGCTGCAATAGAGGGGAGTGCTGGATTGGTTCAGAGGGCCACTGATGGTCCCTCTGATGTAACCACACAATCCTGACCTTGCTGCTACCCTGCCCAGCCAGGTTAGCCATTGTGATGCCCGTGGCTCTATCCCTGGAAAGCCCTTGCTATCCAGTAGCAGCAATAATCATCTCCATTCCTTCTAATACTGAGTTTGGTTCGTCCGATGCCTATCCCCTTAGAAGCAAAATGGGGCTACCCCAATACAGAAGGTATGGGCTTCTTCATATTATGGAGACTCACCAAATATGTAACAATATAAAAGATAAAGGGACCCCTGACCATTAGGTCCAGTCGTGACCGACTGAGGGGTTGCGGCGCTCATCTCACTTTATTGGCTGAGGGAGCCAGCATACAGCATACAGCTTCCGGGTCATGTGGCCAGCATGATTAAGCCGCTTCTGGCGAACCAGAGCAGAGCACGGAAATGCCATTTACCTTCCCGCCGGAGCGGTACTTTGACGTGCTTTTGAATTGCTAGGTTGGCAGGAGCAGGGACCGAGCAACAGGAGCTCACCCCGTTGAGGGGATTCGAACCGCTAACCTTCTGATCAGCAAGTCCTAGGCTCTGTGGTTTAACCCACAGCGCCACCCGCGTCCCTTCATGTAACAATATATGTGCTTGCAATTTCAATTTTTATTTTAAAAGCTGCTAGAAACCAATGTCCTGAAAGAAGGACCTATGCCCAATGACCTCTACAGAATGATGAGGGTGATTTGGCCACAGAATGCTGAGGGTGCCAAATGGGGGGGGGAGTGGAAGGAAAGAAAAATATCCTGTCTGAGACCTTAACAGGCTTCATCATCCTTCAGAGAGGATAACTGGGTTGGGCAGAAAGGAGAGCTCAGCACAATAAAGCTACAAAACACACTACGGAGGCTGAATGTTTCTAGGATGTATGCATCTAGAAATATTTCATCCCAATGGACCATTCATTTAAACTGCTTGGATCTGCGTGTTGACGAGTTTTTTTAAAACTAGTTTCAGCTTTCCATGAAGTACAGCCAATACAGCCTGGCGAGAGTTTTCCACATGATTATGAAGAGAATTCAAAGAGCCAGCCTGTGGCCATGACATAGTTGTCTCCCTAAATATTTCCATAGCGGTGCTTGTGCAAAGTAGTGCTTCTTCTCGCTGAAGATGTAATACACTGAGAACACCTTCTGTTCAAGTCCATGGAGGTAAACAAGTGCTCAAGAGCACGGCTTGACGACTGACATCCCAAAGCCTTACCGTTTGTTATGTAACCAGGAATATACATTGCAGGGCTCCAGAGCGTTGCAGGGTATGGGCTAATTGTCTCGCTGTCCCTCTGGACGCGGACTTTCAAGCTATATCTTCCGTTTTTCGCGAAAGAAAAGAGGTATTTAGAATACACACCATCATTTTTTATCGTATCTGCACCTGCAGCAGCGAGGGAATACAAAGACAAAAAGTGTTTAATCTGCTTTGGAAAAATCCTCTTAGTCTGTGCTTGAATCAGCCAGTTTCTGCCACCCCACAAAAAAATTCCCTAAAATATAATATTGTTTAAGTAATGGTGAAAAGTACCACTAAGCCTGCAATTCTATACATATTTACTTGACGGCAAGCCTTATGGGACACACTTCTCACTTCATACTCCATTGTATTCCATTGCCATTCAACTCATATACAATTGATTTTCCCTTTATACCTTCTGGACTTATAACTGTCATTCATATTTGGACTTCTCCAAATTTTCCAGTGCAATTCTCAGTCAAAAACCTTACCCAAATGTGTTTAAAATATGTGTTTTAGGATAAAGTACATTTTTTTGGCAATAAAATACACATTTTCCAACTTAAACACACATTTTTTCTATGGATTTTTTTTGAAAAAAATATGATGTGCAAACAGGACAGGAATCTGACCTGAAGCAGATTGATCCATTCATCAGCTATAACTAAAAAAATAAACTTATAAAAACATATGTTACCTGCACCATTGTCAAAAAGGTCCAAGATAATTGGATCTCCACTCTCTGGCTCAATAATGGCAGTCACATTTGCACCAAGAATGGGAGAGAAGCCTTGATTAACCTGTGCGTACACAATCATTGGACTTGGGTAGGCGTTTGTATCTTTATTTGTGTGGGTTCTCACGGTGATGGTAGACACGTCAGACTTTACGGCTCGCGAGGTCACGGTCATTGTGAGGACTTCAGGGAGCCCATGAGAGTTAGTGAGTAAGTATGTCCAATCCCCAGCCTGAAAAACAAATTTATATATGCTCAAAAGCATTCAGCCTAAATAGATTTTTTTTAATTGGGTTTTATAAACAAGAATAATGCTGTAGAAATAAGTACACCAAGTTTTCTCATGCCACTTGTATATCACAAAAATAGCATAATAAATGTGGGGAAATATCTAGAACAGATGTTTCATTATTAGTGGTCAAGATGTACTTTCTTGGTTCACGAATTGGTTTAAACAATTAGAAAGAAGAAGGGGGGAAAGGAAAAGGGGAAAGGGAGTTGAAGGGGGTGTGGCAAGTGGGGTGGGGTGGTTATGCTTCTATTATTCTACTTAGTGTGTGTGAGGGATTGTGTCAGCGTTACTTGTGTGGGTTCTCTTCCTATTCACCTGACGTATTTCCTTGGTGGTGAGAGAAGTTGGGTGTGGCTTAAGGTGTGGTTGGTTGTCTTTGATTGGCTGTAGTGAGAATTGTTTTCATGTGTGAGCAGGGTGTGAGTGTGTATTTATGAATCAGGTTAGCCAGATTGATTCGTATTATTTTTCCATCCAAAGGCAAGTCCCCGATAGAAACAACTGAAGGACAATTCACTGTTACCTCAGCAATCCCTGGAATCTGCAGGCGAGCTGTGCGGAAAAGTGGGTCGACATCAAATTCCCCATTTGTAAAGTGTTTTCCTCTAGGGCCATGAAGAACGATCCTGGGTTCCTTTGTCAGCCACGTCACTATGAAAAATGTGTCGTTTCCTACTGTGCTGTCAATAATCGTCGACCTTTCAATCTGACCATTGCCCTTCACCCTTTCAGCCGTGCTTTCAATCTGTACAAAACCAGAATAATGATAACTTCCCATTTGCTTTGACACAGGCATGGCCAGTCTTGGCCCTCCAGATGTTTTGGGACTACAATTCCCATCATCCCTGACCACTGGTCCTGTTAGCTAGGGATGGTGGGAGTTGTAGTCCCAAAACATCTGGAGGGCCAAGACTGGCCATGCCTGCTTAACATATCCTCTTTTGTCATGTAGCAATTTAAAGCAGTTGAAATATTCCATTTGGCACACGTTGACATCGCAATGATCCTTTATCGCATTTAAAAACGCTACAGGTGACAAGCAATTAAAACAAATTAACAAAGCCAGATAGGGGCACAGAAATCCCCCAAAACGAAATCCACACCTTTTCAGCCACAGCCATGTTCCAAAAATACTTTCTTTGCTCACTCTGGCAGATGAGTACTATGGCAATTGCAGAGCGAGTAAGCAGTTAAATTCCTTCTGGATTCTCCCTCCCCAGCCCCCCAACCCACCCCCAAAAGAAGACAGCACACATCACAAAACAGCACTTCAACCCTTAGGCTGCAATTTATGGATTTCAATGGAATGGAAGATTCATACTTGTGTTGAGGATTACAGCCTTGATTGTTATTCACCCCTGTGCTTAAAGGTAAAGGGACCCCTGACCATTAGGTCCAGTCGCGGACGACTCTGGGGTTGAGGCGCTCATCTCGCTTTATTGGCCGAGGGAGCCGGCGTACAGCTTCCGGGTCATGTGGCCAGCATGACTAAGCCACTTCTGGCGAACCAGAGCAGTGCACGGAAACACCGTTTACCTTCCTGCCAGAGCAAGTATTTATCTACTTGCACTTTGATGTACTTTCAAACTGCTAGGTTGGCAGGAGCTGGGACCGAGCAACGGGGCTCACCCCATTTTGGGGATTCGAACTGCCGACCTTCTGATTGGCAAGCCCTAGGCTCTGTGGTTCCTTTTATAGGGATGTGGGTGGTGCTGTGGTCTAAACCACTGAGCCTTTTGGGCTTGCTGATCAGAAGGTTGGTGGTTCAAATCCACACAACGGGGAAGCTCCCTTTGCTCTGTCCCAGTTTAGCCATGCTGGCCCCATGACCCAGAAAAGCTGTCTGTCATCTCGGCCTGAAGCGAGATGAGCGCCGCAACCCCATAGTCAAGTTTGACTGGGCTTCACTGCCCAGGGGTCCTTACCTTTTACCTTCTTTAGGTACCTATAGGCCCTTTTATAACTTGTCATGGGCTGCATCAACAAGCAGAGCAAGTATGTACATAATTAAGTTGATAACTAAGTAAATTGAGCTATTAAGGTAAGTTGTAAGATTTGCACATTCCAGACAGAAATGACAAAGGGCCAAATTAAACATGTCACCACAGTTTATTGGGTTTTTAAAAAAACACGAATATCTGGTTCTGGGAAAGGAGCTGGTCAGGACAGTGGGATGGGAAATTAGTGAACTGAGAGGAAAGGGAGGTGTAACCCTTTTAGAGCAGTGGGTGTGACTCTGGAATGCTTTCATTGTGTTTTCTATGCTTAAAGCAGTTTTTTATGCTTCAAGTAGAAGGTACCTTTGGATTGGTGGGCCTGGGAAAGATGGTTATCGCAAAGAAACTTCCTTCTCCCTCAATTTTCAAAAAAAGTTTGTTTTTTTTTGTTCTGGGTGTTGTTACTTTATTTTTTTTTAATGTGGTGATAAATATATAAATGCATAAATTGTATGTATACTGCTTTAATTCATCCACACACACACACACCCAAAAAAGATACGCATCCCACCTGAAACATAGACAGAGGCAATACTGAGAGCTGAATGAGCGATCAATTGCTTGTAATGCCACAATGCCATTCAAACTGTACAGCCTGAGGAAATTAAGCTCACGGTGCAACTGACTGCATGCATACCTGAGGGATAGCTCCATCAGTAAAGCATGAGACTCTTAATCTCAGGGCCTTGCGTTCAAGTCCCATGTTGGATGAAAGATTCGGACAGAATGATCTTTGTGGCTGCTTCCAAATCTATGGTTCTAAGACTCTCTCTCTTTTTTTATTACATCTGCCTTCTTCTTCCCAATATGCCCTCAATTGACTAATTGTTGTCCAAGGAGTCATATCAAATTCAAATAATACAAAATTTGAGATAAAATCTAGAGCTGCAGTATGAGATATAAGGGGCACCCGTTCTATTTTATCAAACTAAAATAATGTTCTAAAATAATAGCTTAGGAACGTGTGGGCTCCGGAACTGCTTTCTCCATGCCTCCTATTAAAATGTATTTGCCTTATTATGTAAAACAGCAAGATATACAGTATCTACATGAACAGACCTGGACAGGCTGGTGGCTGGTATCTCCATCACTTGCTACAATGGCGCTGAAGACGTCTATTAGGCCAGTTGAATCTTGTCTATCAGTGACAAAAAAACTCAGCCCCCCTGAAAAAGAGAGTATAAGGAGATATCTTAAAAGTTGAATAAAAAATTAACTTCATTTGACTAGGTTACTATTTCAGAGATTAATGGAGCTGTCCAGACTTTGGCTCACATTGAATTTTCCTTTGAAATATTCTTGTTTGTTTAATGAGCAACAACCACAAAGGGTGTTTGCTATTGCTAAAACAGACAGTCTTACCTGTCATTTTGCCCAGTTGTTCCAGTTCTTGGGATGCAGACTGCCCCAGAGCGATGGTATGAACGATTAAGCCAGCGTCAATGACATCAGAGAAACACTTGCTAAGTGGACTGTCGTCTCCACTGGTCAATAAGATGATTTCAGAACCAGAAACACTTTCGTCATGCTTTTTAATTACCTGGAAGCAAATAATTAACCACTAATATGAAGGACACTCGGTAAATTATCCTGGCAAAGAAAATGTCACAAGTTAAGAGACTCCTTAATACTTCACTATATTGCTGTGATTCCTATCCACAGGACTAAAGTCATGTATTTCCAAAGATTTGTATACTGACAACTTTTGGGAAAAATAAGGCAATGAAAAGCACCCATTTCTTTGATGGTTTTAATTGTTTAATAGTAAGGGTTTTGTGGAATTGTTATGTTTTATAAATGCTGAGGACATCAGCAATGGGAGCAAGGGAGGAAGCAAATCTAAAAAATAACTATGAAATAAATAAATAATAATAATAATATCTGCCATGTCTAGCCTTATGCTCATCACTTATTTATCTCAGTCTTAGTATTCCTAATCTGCAAAATAAGACGTACCGTATTTTTTGCTCCATAAGACTCACTTTTTCCCTCCTAAAAGGTAAGGGGAAATGTGTGTGCGTCTTATGGAGCGAATGCAGGCTGCGCAGCTATCCCAGAAGCCAGAACAGCAAGAGGGATCGCTGCTTTCACTGCGCAGCAATCCCTCTTGTTGTTCTGGCTTCTGAGATTCAGAATATTTTTTTTCTTGTTTTCCTCCTCCAAAAACTAGGTGCGTCTTATGGAGTGAAAAATACGGTATTTAACAACAGGACACAATTGACTCAAGCCACTGTTTTGCCCTGGCTCTAGGTGCCAGACCTCAAGTTTTTAGGGGAGGAAATCTTCGAGCCTAAAGTCAGCCTACTTCTGACACAGCAGATGCTTATTATCGTAGGTACAGAACTTCACCCTCATCAACATATGTTGTTGGTTTGTTTTTTTTGTGGGTGGTTTTATGGTGCTGTTATTGCTCAAGTCCTGCGTGTAAGCTTCCCACAGGCATCTGTGAGAACAGAATGCAGGATTAAATGAGTCACTGGCCTGACCCAGCAAGATCTTCTATGTTCTTGTTTATTTTGTTGCAATTTTGCAAGCTGTCAACTCCCTTGCTGTGTTTTTATGGAAGTGCATGTCAACCAAGAATTTAAGTCCTATGAAGACCAGGTGCATCTTATTAAGTTCCGTGCATAAAAGACTGCAACCTAAACAAGGATTATGAGTCTGAACACTTAACGTGGGGCTCATTTCGGTTTATTTTTATTCCGTTTTAAGTTTTCTATTTTTCCTTCTGTATCCCGATTTGCTGTCTCTTGTTAGCTAGATAGAAGACCTTTCCAAATTCTTTTCTTTTCAATTGCATTTGGAAGTTCTGTTCAAAAACACTGGGTGACTACACAATTGCCCCGCAAGAATAGTTCCAGTTCCTGCACCAAAAACCAAAATGTTCCTATGAGCCGAAATGTGGCAAGAGAGGCAATAATAAATAGGACTCGCCTGCAGCGCCAGCTGTACACCCGTGCAAACATTTGCTCTGTCGCCGTATGAAGCAACTGGCAAGTCAGAAGCAAGCTGCTTCCGTATATCAGCACTCGTTACTTGCCGGATCTGAGATTTTACTTCTCCTCCTTCACTGAATGTGACAATCCCAACGTAGGAGTTCTCTTCCACAATTTGCAGTAGATACACTTCTACTGCCTGACGCATCCGAATGATTCGATTGTTCTGTAGGAGGTAAAATATCACCTGTTATTCATTCACCCACAAATAATAATGCGACATGTTTTCACAGAAACAATATCAGGCAGGGTATACTGCCTGTTCAAGAATTCTCTTACAACCAGAAAATTTGCATGTGGTTCTCCCAGCAGAAGACTTACTTGGGAAAAAAGAAAGAGGTATCATTAAAAGTTTATTCTTCTTCTTGGTAATGCGAGAGGTTAGGATAAAATGGAATAACAATAGTCCCATATATCTCCCCAACCGCAAGATGTCTGTGACAAAAGTATCTCTCACTAAACGTAAATGAACTGTGAAAAAAACCATGAATTGAAAGTAGAGATGATAGATGTGCCTTTCCCTGTTTGTGTTTGTTTTGTAATACAAAAAAACTTTAATAAAAACAAATTTTTTATTCTCCGACACTAACCTGACATCGGTGATCTTTAATAAACTCTGTAATTGATAGCACTTTTGAAAACAAAAGCAAGGGAATTTCAGTTTCAGAGCAGGTGTTCATTTTTGCCTCAAAGAGTAAGACTTTACCTCATCCATGCTGCTGGAAAAATCCAAGACTAAACAGATCACTCTGTCTGTTGCTTGTAAAAGTGAGAAGGTCGGGGGCAAAGGACTGTTTTTGCTGGTCAGAGGAATATCGGATTTAAAGTCATCAGAGCTCATGATGACATCCCATGTGCTCTTGTAACTGCACATCCTGTTCTGGGCATTGAGAGCTTCAGCGTTATGGTTGCTTGAGTCACAGAATTCAAACACCTGAAAACAGAAAACAGCAAGACAGTTCTGGGCACCACAATTTAAGATGGATATTGACAAGCTGGAACGTGTACAGAGGAGGGCACCCAAGATGATCAAGGATCTGGAAGCTGAGCCTTATGAGGAACGGTTGAAGGAGCTGGGTATGTTTAGCCTGGGTAAAGAGGAGACTGAGAGGAGATGTGATTGCCATCTTCAGATATCTCAAGGGCTGTAACATAGAAGATGGAGCAAGCTTGTTTTCTCCTGCTCTGGAGGGTAGGACTCAAAACAATGGCTTCAAGTTACAAGGAAGGAAATTCCAACCAAACATCAGGAATAACTTTCTGACAGTAAGAGCTGTTTGATGGGGGGACTGACTCCCTCGGGAGGTTGTTCTCTGAGAGTGCTGTTTAGACTCTCCTTCTTTGGAGGTTTTAAAGCAGAGGTTGGATGGCCATTGTTTAGGGATGCTTTAGTTGAGATTCCTGCATCACAGGGCGTTAGAGTAGATGACCCTTGGGTCCCTTCCATCTCTACAATTCTATGACTGTGTGAAACACTTGCAGAAAACATCTCCATTAGTAAGCACAGAAATCGCACACACACAAGGGCTTAGAGAGAAAGGCTCCCAGCTCTCCGAGTGCTGTTTCCATCCCATCTTCTTCTGGAAACGAACAATTGTGAATGATAAAAACAGATTGCCCAGAATATCCAGGAAGTTGTGACGATTTGCTATGAGGTAGGCGGAAACCAAGTGGCTGGTGCCAATTTGCCAAGTGGAAAAATTCCTACCAGGCCCCTCAACGGCGACCAACCAAGGTCCATAGCAAGGTCAGAAAGAAAACCTTATAGGGTGGGAGGGCGGAAAAAAGCAGGAACAGCTAGCAGGCTACAAAGAGGGAGATCCCTGGCCGCGTCCTGCCTTTATAGGGCAGGCCCCACCCCCGAGGCAGCTGACTGGCCGGCTAGGGGGTGATGCAGCCAGGAATCCTCTCCAATCACGCGGGGCTGCTGCGCGTGTGGAGAGGCCGTGAAGCCTGCAACCCCACCTCCTCCTTAGTGCGGAAATGGCTTTATGAGCAATACGTTCAAGAACATCACCTAAACACCTGGGAAGATATAAGCCCCCTTTTCTACATGCAACCTTCAGCCACTGATCCTTCAGATGCTGCTGGACTCCAACCACCCCCAGCCAGCATGCCCAATGGTCAGAGATGGGGGAGATGCAGTTCAGCCACAGTTTCCCCATCCCTGAAGTACAGGAAACGTCATGTACGATCTCTCTTGAACTGTACTTACAGAAGATAAGCTTTGCAAGTACATTATGGAGGATGATGCATTTTGTTCCTTGTCGTGTATAAAAGTGCACCCTTCTTTTAAGAGCCCTGTTGCCTGATCAATGACACAGCTGCCTTCAGTGCAGGATTCTTTCTCGCAGACATAAATTCCCGTTAGGTCAGAAGAACACCTAGGAATAGGCACAAGGCAATCGGGACATGAACATATTGTGCTCCCCAAGGGAGTGTGAGTGCAAAAGAAAACAAACGTTTAAAACTTTTAAAGAAACATGAAGCAGGTAATTTTTATTCTGAAAAAAGCACACCTGTGGCTGCGGCTGCATCAGTCTTTACAAAAAAGAGCACAGTTAGAGGTGATTTATTTGGTGGAGCATTGAATTGCCATTATATATAAGCGAGTTGTCTTACGCCCACAATTCTTGTCATTGTTTATGGCTTGTATTGAATGAAGTTATTACAAGCACGTTATGTACAATTCAGAGTTCCTTTTTGGGCCGACCAGAAGAAGATTCATGAAACAGAGATTGAAATCCAGGCATCTCGTTGTCAGGATCGCACCATCACAAGTATATACAGAGCGAATCGCTCTCATGAACTTAATTCAGGAATATTTGAACTGTTTGGCTGAGATACTAAATGGCACATGTCATTATTATTTTGGCATTGTAGATATTATTTAAGATTCCATGTAATAGAAGGTGTTGAAATGCCACACATTATTGATAAGGTGTTTTTTGCAAACTATATACAGAGTTGTTTAGTTTGAACACACCTGCACATACACAAATTTTACCTGGTGGCTTTCACCTGATTTTGACTCGATATGTAGAAAGGCTTTTCACTGTCATATTCATCAAATACCCCCCATCGAAGGTGGGCCCACTCATGGACGAAAAGCTTGCCTGTATAAATAAAAGCACAGAAATTGCATTGCGACACTTGCTAGTAATCTAACACAGTCCCATAGAAGCAAACGCTACAGAGCAGGTAGTGTTACAGGAAAGGGGATTGTGTGCTTGACTTGTAAGACAGGAAGAGTTCAAGTTCCTGTACTGACACCCTAACTCAGCGGTTCTCAACCTGTGGGTCCCCAGATGATGTTGGACTACAACTCCCATCATCCCTGAGCTCTGGCCTTGCTAGCTAAGGATGATGGAAGTTGTAGTCCAACAACATCTGAGGACCCACAGGTTGAGAAAGGCTGCCCTAACTGGTTGAGCCTTCCCCCAAAGTTGAATCTGCAAGCTTCCCAAACACAAATCTGGTCTTGAGACCCTTAAACAGTCACTCTTTAAATTGTAAGTCATTGTAGGGAACCCCAGTGACATTTTTCTTGGCTATCGGTTGCAGTGAAACCCCCAGCCCCAGCCCAGTTAGAATGCCTATTGCAGCTTACGAAATGCAGCTGTCCAAGTGTCTTAAGGCTGCCAATGGCACCAGTTTGTGCCAATTTTCAGCAGCTGACACCTTCCCAACTTTGTCAGTGCCTTTATCGCAAGAGAATATTTTGGAGAATTTCAAATATTTCCCTAGCAGCACAGCAATTGAGAGATTGTATTATCTCTCGATTGCTGTGGTGCTAGGAAAATATTTGAAATTTCCTCTAGCAAACAGAGCATGCCATGTAATAAATTTCCTTTTTAAAAAAACCACTGCTTTTAATCAATTATTTCCCCCCATTATCTGAAAAGTAATATGTAGCGCCACAAACATGATACTCTATGTCCCAATTCAAATGGTTTCAAGATTCAACAACCAGTACTTTATTTCTGTTTTTAAAATGTTGTGAGTTTTTTTGGAAGGACCAGTTCCCTTGTGTTGATACTGAATGTTAACTATAGGTGGATTTATCACAATGGCATATGGTATGCAATATATGTATAAATATATATATATATAAACTTTACAGTGTGATAAACGTTTATTAAAAACTAAAAAGAGTCACGTATGAAGACACCGTTACTGTTAATTATTAAAGATATTCTTTGTTGATTATGATGCAGATGTGAGATTTTAAAATTGTACTTTTTTGAAACACAAAAGGTAACGGAAGAAGAAAGGTAATAATTATTAGTTTAGGATTTACCGTGTGGTCCATAGATTCCAATCGAATCATTATTTACCAGGAAGTCAGAGGTGAAATGTATGTATTTTCCCTTTTCTCCACACCCTCCATATTGCAATGTGTATGGATCGTGTCCATGTTTCCAGTAAGGAGGAGCAACAATGACATCTGCCTAAAATGAAAGTTTTGTTTAATGAGCAGGTTTGGAATAGGTACGCTTATTATTAATTACTGACAAAAGCAGGAGTTCAGTCCAACAATTACTTACATGTCATAAGTCAGATTTCATAATACTCTCCACCCCCACCCACCCAGAACAGACACACTGGAATATAGTAAACATGTTTTTGAACTGCAAAAGTACTAAACTGCACCCTTTTTAGTCATACTATGAGATTGCACTTGACAGTGAAATCTTATGCATGCCTACTCAAAAATAAGACCCAGTCAGTTCAATGAGGTTTACTACCAGAGAAACGTGAAGAGGAATGAAGTCTCAACATACAGTAAGTCCTAATGCTTGTTAATTAATAACAGGGGCACCAACTATAGGGGGCTTTGGGCACCTGGGCACCCACAAAAATGTTGTTGTGGGTGCTCAACACCCACACGAGAGGGGGCCCCCACAACCTCTGAGGTTTTGCAAGGCCTCGGACAGCATCTCTGAGGCCTCAGAGGTGCCACTGGAAGTCAGGTTCTGAGAACAGGGGGCGTGCATGACGTCATGATGCCACACACAGTGGGCACCCATAACCTGGGACCCAAGTTGGCTCCTCTGATTAATGATAGCATCAACACAGCACATTTAAAAGCTGGAAGGTGTGAAGAGGCACACAAATGCACTGTGGGTGTGGGCAGTAGATAACTACAGTGGTACCTCAGGTTAAGAACTTAATTCGTTCGGCCGGTCTGTTCTTAACCGGAAACTATTCTTAACCTGAGGTACCACTTTAACTAATGGGGCCTCCTGCTGCCGCTGTGCCGCTGCTGCACAATTTCTGTTCTCATCCTGAAGCTAAGTTCTTAACCCGAGGTACTATTTCTGGGTTAGCAGAGTCTGTAACCTGAAGCACTGTAACCTGAAGTGTCTGTAACCCGAGGTACCACTGTACTGTATTAGCTGTACTTACCACATGATCAGAAATAACCTGCTCTTTGTGCTATTAGCAATGGAGCGTACAAGATTTGTTCTGAGCAAATCTTGAAATGACTTTACACATTATGTTCCCCCCACAAATAAGGTATCTTTGAGATTCACTCGCTATGCAAGCAAATAAACTCATAGGACGGGATATGCTGTTCATTCAACTAGTAAAATTTATATACCACTTGATTGTAAAAAGCCTCAAAGCGGTTTATGGAGAAGAATAAAACAATGAGATAATCAGCAAAAACAGTAAAATGCAACTGTTTAGAACAAAGATAATTAAAATCAATGATAAGCTAAAAACCAGATTAAAGCACAGGTCAAGATTATACATATCTGGATATGCTTGGCCAAACAAAAAAGTGCATGTATTATATGCACGCCTGTAGCAAACCAGCATCTATTAGGATCAGAACAATCTTGAGAATTTTGGATCCAACTAACGTTTACATTTTTTAAAAAAGCCCTACTAACAGAGTATCCAAAGGCATTACCATTTAGTACTGAAATGAGATGAGCACTGCACCCCATAGTTGCCTTTGACTGAACTTAATTGTCCAGGGGTCCTTTACCTTTTACCTTTACTGTGTTCAGCAACTATTTTAACTGGAGGCGGATGGATGGAAGAAATGAGGAATAGCAGGCCCAGGTCACTGCCCTTAATACGTACCTTTGTGTACACCTCTTGCGTTGGCTTTGCATAATTGTTTCTTTCCCATGTTGCAGGTATTAAAATTTTGACACTCCCAAAATGAACCCTTCCTTGTGTAGCATTGAACAAGTAGAAGGAAGCTTCAGTAATCATTTCCTAATAAGAGAACGAAATGATAGGAAAGTGGATTGGCGGGAATCATTAGTTCAATCAAGGAGGAAAGTGTAAACTCATAAATCACTATGCAATCATCCAGTCAGACTGGAATGATGCTTCAGAGGGAGGTGGGGGGAAAGGAACATTGATTTGAGAAATAGTGAAGATTATGTTAACCCAGAAATTTTTAATTAATAATTTGTCCTATTCAGTGCTATTTTTCTAGAAAAAGAGGTCCTGAAGTTGGGAATGGTTTAAAGACCCCAAATGGCGTGAAGCTGGTTTGAGAACTAACACATTAAATGGCGGTATTTTATAACGAAGTACAGGATACATAATGCACGTTGGGTGATAAAAAAATCCCAGCACTGGAAGTGCAAGGAGTGTACAGCGAACACAGACTAAAACAACCCATAATAAGCAGCTGCAGGGCTGAGGAAGGCAGGAGAAATGCCAGAAAATGGCTTGGTGGTGATATCTGCATTCCTGAAATGCTTTGCTGCTTATGAAAGCATTTTATGATAACTGAAAAGTGGCAAACCTTCCCCTCGATCCTCATAGCTAAAGGTGAAACTTTTGTGCTTCAAACTGCATAGAAATTCTGCCACAGAGAGCCAGGACACAAGGACTATTTGATCAATTTCACAACGCTTTCAAAGCAGTAGCTTTCGTGCAGCGTGTGTGAAGCCAGATTCGAAACACACACTACACACAGCTTGTCTGGGCAGTTATAATTGCCTCCATAATTTCACAACTGTAAACATGGGCTGAAGCAGCAAAAAGAACCGGCTTCTGTTGCGGCAGAATTCAACTCGCATTAAAACTAGACCTCTCCAGGCCACTCCTTAAATCCACCATCTTAATAGAAGGGTTCAAGCACCATAGTGTCTATATGGTATGTCCATTCTATTAGGAAACCCAATGGGATTTCCAAACCAAGCTTGCCATTATCATGAAACATTTGGATTTGCCTCACACGCATTCTTGAGCTGAGGAAATACAAATCTGTTCTCACAATAAATATTGCTAATTCTAGAAGTATTCTGTACAATGTGGTACTATGCATATGTTTACTCCAAAGGAGGACTTGATCCGATGGGGTTGACTTCTTAGTAAGTGTGTTCAGGAATGCATTCTTAACTACTCCTTCACAGCCCTTCCTTGATACATTGTCTGGAGGCGGTTGGAAGATGGATGGAGGATGGACAAGACAGAAGTACTGTTTTAGGGGGGCAGGCAGTTGTGGAGGACTCCCTGGTCTTGAATGGGGTAACTGTACCCCTGAAGGACCAGGTGCGCAGCCTGGGAGTCATTTTGGACTCGCAGCTGTCCATGGAGGCGCAGGTCAATTTTGTGTCTAGAGCAGCTGTCTACCAGCTCCTTCTGGTACGCAGGCTGAGACCCTACCTGCCCACAGACTGTCTTGCCAGAGTGGTGCATGCTCTGGTTATCTCCCACTTGGACTACTGCAATGCGCTCTACATGGGGCTACCCTTGAAGGTGACTCAGAAACTATAACTAATCCAGAAGGTGGCAGCTAGACTGGTGACTGGGAGTGGCCGCCAAGACCACATAACACCAGTCTTGAAAGACCTTCATTGATTCCCAGTACATTTCTGAGCACAATTCAAAGTGTTGATGCTGATCTTTAAAGCCCTAAACGGCCCTGGCCCAGTATACCTGAAGGAGCATCTCCACCCCCATCGTTCTGAGGTCCAGCTCCGAGAGCTTTCTGGTGGTTCCCTCACTGCAAGAATTGAAGCTACAGGGAACCAAGGAGAGGCCTTTCTCAGCAGTGAAGCCCTCCGTGTGGAACACTTTCCCTTAAGCTGTCAAGGAGATAAAGAACTACACAACTTTTAGAAGACGTCTGAAGGCAGCCCTATCTCGATAAGTTTTTAATGTTTGATGTTTGATTGTGTGTGTTTTTTCTGGTAGCCTCCCAGAGTGGCTGGGGCAACCCAGCCATATGGGTGGAGTATAAATAATTTATTTATTTATTTAGCTAGCTTGCTTGCTATAGTTGCTAAACAGCAATGCTAGAAGAGATTTGCATAAAAGCACCATTTCTCCAGTTAGGAGGAGGCTATTTGCATGGGCACAGGGGATATGTGGGGGAACAACTTTGCATTTCTCATCTCACTGACAATAGATTTATCAGCATCATAGAATCATAGAATCATAGAGTTGGAAGAGACCACAAGGGCCATCGAGTCCAACCCCCTGCCAAGCAGGAAACACCATCAGAGCACTCCTGACATATGGTTGTCAAGCCTCTGCTTAAAGACCTCCAAAGAAGGAGACTCCACCACACTCCTTGGCAGCAAATTCCACTGTCGAACAGCTCTTACTGTCAGGAAGTTCTTCCTAATGTTTAGGTGGAATCTTCTTTCTTGTAGTTTGGATCCATTGCTCCGTGTCCGCTTCTCTGGAGCAGCAGAAAACAACCTTTCTCCCTCCTCTATGTGACATCCTTTTATATATTTGAACATGGCTATCATATCACCCCTTAACCTCCTCTTCTCCAGGCTAAACATGCCCAGCTCCCTTAGCCGTTCCTCATAAGGCATCGTTTCCAGGCCTTTGACCATTTTGGTTGCCCTCCTCTGGACACGTTCCAGTTTGTCAGTGTCCTTCTTGAACTGTGGCGCCCAGAACTGGACACAGTACTCCAGGTGAGGTCTGACCAGAGCAGAATACAGTGGCACTATTACTTCCCTTGATCTAGATGCTATACTCCTATTGATGCATCCCAGAATTGCATTGGCTTTTTTAGCTGCCGCGTCACACTGTTGGCTCATGTCAAGTTTGTGGTCAACCAAGACTCCTAGATCCTTTTCACATGTACTGCTCTCAAGCCAGGTGTCACCCATCTTGTATTTGTGCCTCTCATTTTTTTTGCCCAAGTGCAATACTTTACATTTCTCCCTGTTAAAATTCATCTTGTTTGTTTTGGCCCAGTTCTCTAATCTGTCAAGGTCGTTTTGAAGTGTGATCCTGTCCTCTGGGGTGTTAGCCACCCCTCCCAGTTTGGTGTCATCTGCAAATTTGATCAGGATGCCCTTGAGTCCATCATCCAAGTCGTTGATAAAGATGTTGAATAAGACCGGGCCCAAGACAGAACCCTGTGGCACCCCACTAGTCACTCCAAGGATCACAGTCTATGACTTCCTGAAATTGTAAGTAAGGTTACAAGTCCCTGCCTGTCTGGAACCAGTTACATCGGGGAAGGAGCCAGGAGGGAGGAGTGGAGCAGGAAGTTGTAGGAGCTGAGCGAATAAGCCATGAGAAGTAACACGTAGTTTGCAGAGTCCTGGGCAGGTATATCCAACGACCTTTCTCACCCAGATCCAGAAGATCTGGTGAATTCTGAAAGAGGTGCAACTTCATAATTTTCAGGGTGTGCTGCACTGAAGTCTGCCACAGAAACTCCCTTAATTCCTGACCGCTGGAAGCAGAGACCAGATCCAGTCCAGATGTACAGCAAAAAAGAGGGGGAACACTTTCAGATTTTAAATCCATAATTATAGGGGATCAGGATCCCAAACATTATTCTTTACTATTAAATATATATATATATATCTGGATTTAAGATTACCGTTCAGTTTTTGGCAGCTATTTGACAGGCAGAAATGGTTCATCGCCTTCAGCTTTTTCAAGTGGGCAGGCATAGCCATGTATTGACTATCTGCCAGCCATGCAGCTAGAAGCCAGGGCAAAAGTCTGAGGGTCCTAAATAAATTTAGGAAACCACCCTCTGTGGATAAGCCAAGCCCAATCTACTGTGCATTGCTCAGAAGGAGATAAAAGCCGAGACAAGACTGCACTAATGGATCCCCAGCAGATTTGGCTAAAATATACTTTGCATGCTGTTAAAACCTGTGAGTTAATCCAGAGGTGGAAAAGACGTGGTGACAAGATGACAAAGGTTGTTGTTGAAATGACATTTTATGGGGAAGTGAATGTTTCAGTAAGAATAGCAAGAAATATTAGAGCTGCAATATCCAGTGTGTGTTTGGGAACACCTACTGCTGCAGGCTTACTGAAGCTAAAAGGGGCTGACCCTTACCAGTAATTATTATTTAAATAAGTGCCATTAGTGTGCATGCTGCTGTGTAAAATAAAAGATCATAGGTCTCTTTCAGGAGTAGGTTACCCTCTAAGATTTGACCTAGGGGGGGAAACAACAGGGGCAGCTGTCGTGTGCATAAAAAACAACAGACTTTGAAAGATCATTATCCCTGCCTTCTTTCCCCCTCTCTCTCGGCCCAACCTCACAATGCCCATGACAGCAGCATCTCACACCAAATGCAACAGAATTGTAGAGTTGCCATCTAGTCCAAGTGTCATCTAGTCCAACCACATACAATGCAGGAATCTCAGCTAAAGCATTCGTGACATCAATAGTTTATTTTATTTTTTTTAAAAAACAGTCTTGCAGCACCTTAAAGACTTCAAGCCTAATCATGTCTTACTCATAAGTAAGTCCCTGTCGATACAACTGGGCTTACTCCTAGGGGTAACTAGGGTTAGGACCTGCCCAGAGGTAGAGCATAGGGGGGGGTCAGTAGTGCCCCCAGGGCCGGATTTAGGTTTGATGAGGCCCTAAGCGGGTGTCGCTGTGGGTTAAACCACAGAGCCTAGGACTTGCTGATCAGAAGGTCGGCGGTTCGAATCCCCACAATGGGGTGAGCTCCCGTTGCTCGGTCCCTGCTCCTGCCAACCTAGCAGTTTGAAAGCATGTCAAAATGCAAGTAGATAAATAGGTACCGCTCCGGCAGGAAGGTAAATGGCGTTTCCGTGCGCTGGTTCGCCAGAAGCGGCTTAGTCATGCTGGCCCCATGACCTGTACATTGGCTCCCTCGGCCAATAAAGCAAGCTGAGTGCCGCAACCCCAGAGTCGGTCACGACTGGACCTAATGGTCAGGGGTCCCTTTACCTTTACTTAAGCTACTGAAGGCAATGGGGCCCTTTATATGTCCAGCTGTCCTTTGTCAACAACAAATTGTCACAGTTTTTTGTGTTGAATATATGCTTTATGGTAATTTACAGACCTAATTGGGGGTTCCCCTAAGCTATAGCTGGTTTAGCTTATACGTAAATCCGGCACTGAGCCCCCCCTTAAATGCTTGATCCTGAGCAGCAACCGTCCTTCAGAGAGGCAGGCTGCCTTCTGTCTTAGGTTCCAACTGCATTTATTGAGACTAAAGTACCCATTTACAAACTATGCGCCCAAAGTCAGCATCAGCGGAAGCCAACAGGGCCGTTCTGTAGTGCCTGGTGTATATACTCGCTAAAGAAGAAGAAGAAGAGGAGTTTGGATTTGATATCCCGCCTTTCACTCCCCTTCAGGAGTCTCAAAGCGGCTAACATTCTCCTTTCCCTTCCTGCCCCACAACAAACACTCTGTGAGGTGAGTGGGGCTGAGAGACTTCAAAGAAGTGTGACTGGCCCAAGGTCACCCAGCAGCTGCATGTGGAGGAGCGGAGACTCGAACCCGGTTCCCCAGATTACAAGACTACCGCTCTTAACCACTACACCACACTGGCTCTAATGCTAAAGGAGCATTAGGCAGAATAAGAGCGGTTGACGGTGACACCACCGTGCATAGATGAAGGAAGATATTTCTCCCCCCAATACCAGCTGAATGAAAGGATGCAAACAAGCAGGCAGTGGGCCTAACGACCTTTGTTCTTTCAAAGTGCACCTTCAGATCACAGCGAGCATCCTTGGGATTCTACACTTTCCTCCGTGAATGCTTTGGATCTGATCAATACAAGGGTAGCTGTAGCTCTTGCTGAGCACGGAAATGAGAAAAGTACTTCGCAAAAGGTGCAGAGGAACAAATGTGTTCAGAAACACCGCATGTTTGTGGAAGACGCCTCGACGTGCAGCCACGGAACAGAATTTTAAAGAACAGATGCATCAATACATTTTGCGTAAAGGCGCAAAGGGAAGTCTATGCAACACCACTAGCACCGTGACCAACTCTTTAAGGCGGGTGGGATGTGCAACTGCTGGATTTCTCATAGAAAACCCCCCCTGAACGCATTAAACTGTTGAGAGTCGCGAAATTGGCACAAACAACCTGCCACCTTTTTATAGCATTAGAGCTGTGTTTTGCAAACAAAGAATATTTGCACCCTTGCAACTGAAGACTCGTGCGGAGTTCAGAAGAGCAGGGAGACAATGGGAGCATCTTCAATGTGCTCAGTCGTGTCCGCTGGTAAACTAAGAGGGGCAGGGGCAGGCAAAATCTGAAGCACCAAGGCGCAAAGGCAATCCAGGTGGCGATACATAACCGCAACGCGGAAGGTGTGCGCGATGCCAAAGTGGTAAAATGACAATCGTAGGCAGGCAGAGCCATCAGGACTTAGCTGCGATGCCCGCATTGCCGGGTGGGGTTGGGGGGTTGGACTGGATGACCTTGCGCGGTCCCTTCCCCCTCGGGTCCGCTTCCCGTCACCAGATGCGCAAAGTGTCCATTGGCAACAGCGCCGGTTGCCTCCTCCCTTCATCTTTTACCTTAAGGCTGGAGACGATTTTCGCCTCTTGGGGGACTGAGGGGTGAATGGCTACCAGCAGCCCCTGGTAAGCGCTGCCCTTCAGCGTCGCGGCGGTGACCCCTCTTCCGAGGAGCTGCAGGAGGGCGAGACCCACGCTCAGCCCCACGGGGCCAGCCCCCGCGTCGATTTTTCTGGCCATCCTTTTCTGGAGGAGCACGTCGGAAGACCGCAACGCTTCCCTCGCAAGACAACAACGCGCGGCAGGTTTCGTTGCAGCTGCGCGCAACGATTTGGAGATTGCAAAAACTAGGCGCGTCGTATGGAGACGGGATTTGTGTTCTGTGGTTTTGTTTTTTTGTCTTCCCTCCCCCGCGGGCGCTCCGGATTTCTTCACCTTCTCTCACTTCAGCTGCTTCTCGAGGTCGGGAAAATGGAGAGTTTCTCTTGCGCATGGGTTGTTCTCCCTTTCAGACGGGACGCAACTTCTTCTGAAATCGCAGCCCTCATCCCAAGTTGCGCTCGCCTCTCCCGGAGAAAAATCGTGCATGGGCGCAAGGGAAGCTGATAGATCGGGTATGTGCCCCCTCACTGGACGGCCTTAAAGCAGATAGTCCCCTAGCGAGGGTGGAAGACAGAACGCGCATCTTCCTGGCACCTTGGCAGCTGTAATACCACGTCGAGCAGAATTACTTATATTTAAACAAGTTTAATCGGCCTTTTGTCCCAGGTGATGTTTACCATCAGAATGCATAAACGTAGCATGAGTGGCAGTATAATACAAATATGTATAGATTGTGGACTTTCCTTCCATGGAGGTTTTTAAGCGGAGGTTGGATGGCCATCTGTCGTGGATTTCTGCATTGCAGGGGGCTGGACTAGATGACTCTTGGGGTCCCTTCCAACTCTATCGTTCTATGATTCTATGTTAAAAATCTGAGCGCAACCAAAGTAGCCAAATGCCCTTAAAGACCCTGAGACGCCACTTCAAAAGTCGTGGAGGAATATGCTATTCCTGAGAGTGGTATTGCATGGCTTTGAGGGGTCACTATAAAAAAAGGAGTTGTACGCTGACCCTTTGGTGTGGGTTCATACAGGCAGCAGTTTTAGCTCCTCCGGGAGTCTTGTGTGCCATAGAGCAGGTTTGAAGAGCTGGCAGCCTTCCAGATGTTGTTAAGACTAGGTAAAGGGACTCCTGACCGCTAGGTCCAATAGCGGACGACTCTGGGGTTGCGGCACTCATCTCGCTTTACTGGCCGAGGGAGCCGGCGTACAGCTTCTGGGTCATGTGGCCAGCATGACTGAGCTGCTTCTGGAGAACCAGAGCAGCGCTGGAGCGGTACCTATTTATCTATTTGCACTGGCGTGCTTTCGAACTGCTAGGTTGGCAGGAGCAGGGACTGAGCAACGGGAGCTCACCCCGTCGCAGGGATTTGAACCACCGACCTTCTGATCGGCAAGCCCTAGGCTTTGTGGTTTAGACCACAGCGCCACCCATGTCCCTTGTTGTTTAGACTACAACTTCCATAATTCCAGACCATTATGGCTGGGACTGATGGGAGCTGGCTTCTTCCAGAGGTTCCCCATCTTTCCCCTGGGGGAATGTTGCTACACATAGAAACCCATACCCAAAAGTCTGTGCAAGGCTCTTCAGCCGTAACCTTGTTTTTTGTGTGTTGTTTTGTGTGCGTGCATATGTGTGTTTGGTAGCAGCCCCAGCTAAAACTGGGCCTGCTAACAGTAGCAACAGAAATTCCTGCCCCCAAGGAATTTGCAAGTTAACATTCAATTTGGGGTAGCGGTAAAGAGGAGCGGAAGAAGTTCAGTTAGATTCCAATAAGGGTTGACGATTGAAGTGCTGTGGCAAAGGTTTTAATGGAAAGTTGGGTTTCCGAGGCGGATCTGAAGGAAGAGATGGAGGTGTTCCTGGAGGGGGCGGGAGTGAGAAAGGGCGCAGGAGAGCTTCACCCAGTTGTGATGGGGTTTATTTACTGCAGCCCATTTACGAATTGCTTCATATGAAATACCTGAAAGCAATTTAAGAAACACCACGATAAAACAACTATAAAATGATTTCCACATATTTAAAATAATTCCACATATAAAAGCAATTCCCACATTCTAAAGATCAGACCTCCCAATGAGATTTATCTGCTGCAAAGAGCACTGTGATCACCACGCTATGGTGCTGGTAGTGCTCCAATTCTATGATTCTAAAGGACCAAGATGGGGGGGAGGTTTAGGTTGGAGGTCTGGAGATTACAGGCTGGGGGCAAGGCAATGAAGGGCTTTGGAAGTAATAAACAAGGTGTTTGTGCTACAAGTGACAGCAAGCAGGAAGTTATGATTTAATGAATGATTTCGGTGACAAGAAGGTGGCTGTAGCAGTCAAGGCAGGAGACTGGTGAAGAACAGGGCATGGTGGCATTTCTTACTGTTTAGAAGATTTCTTGTGTCCCCAAGTCTCAAAATTGTTGACAGCCTTCCTGATCTGGCCCTCCTACCTGGCCTTTTTTCTTTTGTTGCAGATGCCTCTTGAAAAGCTACAGGTGCAATCCTGTGTGCGCTTACCTGGGAGTAAGTCTCAGTGTGGGACTGAACTTTTGAGTAGCCGTGCACAGAATCAGGCTGCGCATGGACTGTTCGCCACAGAAGAGCTGCATTTTCTGAGAAAACCCAAAACTATCAGGCCCTGGCTATTAGGTAACACAGTGGTACCTCTGGTTAAGAACTTAATTTCTTCTGGAGGTCCATTCTTAACCTGAAACTGTTCTTAACCTGAGGTACCACTTTAACTAATGGGGCCTCCCGCAGCCACTGCGCCGTCGCCGCACGATTTCTGTTCTCATCCTGAAGCAAAGTTCTTAACCCGAGGTACTATTTCTGGGTTAGCAGAGTCTGTAACCTGAAGCGTATGTAACCTGAAGCGTCTTTAACCCAAGGTACCACTGTACAATATAATCAAATGCACTTTAAAAAAAAAAAACACCCTAGTCTCTTTTTCAGATTTGCTCCAGTGACTGGTCTACTTTGCAGTGCTTCCACTGGTCCAGCAGTCAGGGAGATGACAAGAATCTTATGGTCGAACACCTTCAGATTGGGTAAATGATTAGCATTGCTTGCTATTCCTTTGGGTCTTCAAACCTAGATTAGCTAGGGAAGTTTATCTTCTCTATACCTTGACAAAACACAAAGGCTACAATCCACACACCCATGTGGGGCTGTGGGAGGGTTGGGTTGAGCAGCAATGCCCAGCAGATGAAGGTAAAGGGACCCCTGACAGTTAAGTCCAGTTGCAAATGACTCTGGGGTTGTGACGCTCATCTCGCTTTACTAGCCGAGGGAGCCAGCGTTTTGTCCGCAGACAGTTTTTCCGGGTCATGTGGCCAGCATGACTAAGCCACTTCTGGTGAAACCAGAGCAGTGCTCGGACATGCCGTTTAACTTCCCGCCGGAGTGGTACCTACAGTGGTACCTCAGGTTAAGAACTTAATTTGTTCTGGAGGTCCATTCTTAACCTGAAACTGTTCTTAACCTGAAGCACCACTTTAGCTAATGGGGCCTCCTGCTGCTGCCGTGCCCCCGGAGCAAAATTTCTGTTCTCATCCTGAAGCAAAGTTCTTAACCCGAGGTACTATTTCTGGGTTAGCGGAGTCTGTAACCTGAAGCGTATGTAACCCGAGGTACCACTGTACTTGCACTTTGACGTGCTTTCAAACTACTAGGTGGGCAGGAGCTGGGACCGAGCCCCGGGCGCTCACACCATCGTGAGGATTTGAAGCGCCAACCTTGCGATCGGCAAGCCCTAGGCTCTGTGGTTTAAACCACAGCGCCACCCGCGTCCCTAATGCCCAGTAGAAAGCCCCCCAAATGGGTCATTCTGAAGGCAGGGCTGACTTGACCTAGGATCTGATAGTTCATATCACAGCCTGCATTGACCATTGCTGGACCTTAACAGTAGTCTCCCTGCCACACCTGCTTGGTGCTGTGAGTGGCAAAAGTGCAGACGTGGTGGTTGCCCTCCAGAGACTCGGCAGTTGCAAGAATTCCGGGTTGCTCTGTGCTTGCGTTAACTCATCAGCATGGAACAAAACCTGAACTGTCAGCAAACCCAGGTAAACCCTGGTATCCGGCAAGTCTAGGCTTGAACCAGACACTGAAGTGAGGATGAGCAATCTCTTTGCTACTTGCTGCAAAAGGAAACACTGTTCTAGCATTAATATTTTTGAAAATATTTTAGAACTGCAATGCATATTCTATATTATTATTATCCTCCCTGCCATTGATTAAAAACACACACATCAAACAATATTTTTATTTGTAAAACAATTATTCTGAGGGGCATTTTGCTGAGTGCTAGATCATTGCACCATTTTTCTCCCTGAGGCACGCAATGGGTTCATTGAGGGCAAGAAACACCCATAAGCCCTTCCTGAATATGCAAATGAATAACGATGGGCCAACTGTTTATATTATACTACATGATTATTTCAGTCAGTGACATACAATGTGTTTATCTGTGTTGAGGGTGCTGTTGTTGCTTTTCAATGTGCGTTTGCAGCCTTAATTTTGGGCAGGGAGAAGATTAAAATATATAATTATTTTATAAAGCTTCACTGCAAACAACTTGTATAGTAAGAAAGAGATCAGATCAGATTAGGGAGGAACCGAATTGCTTAGCAGAAGCCGGCAAGAATTCCAGTGGCTGGCTATTTGCTTCTGGGAGTATGTGACATTGGGAGTTAAATTGGCAGGCACCCCGTCTTAATGCAACAATTACGGAAACCGGCGCCTCTGGAATCAGAGCAGCCAGTGTTCAGCAAATTGCAGACTGTGCACGGATAATATATAAAAATTAAGTTTCTGCTAGGCGCTGGAAGCAGAGAATCCTCTCGAGAGAACATGGCTGCCAAAATTAAAACAACGGACAAAGAGCTGCTTTGGAGTTTCCTGTTTCCTAAATCGTACCTGAATGAAGATTATTTTTACAGCGTTTGATAAGGATCTGAAGAATGCCGCGACACATTATAATGCAGAGTATTTAAAAGAATTTGTTTCTTAAAATACTTAAACAGCAGCTTTAGCAAACAAACTACCCCCCCCCAAAAAAACCACACACACACAATTAGGTTGCAGAAATTAGGAAAGTTTGGCAAGAAACATGAGTAGATTTGTATCTGAAAGGATTTGTTTGCAAGCTGGGAATTGCAGGTGGACAGTGTTAAAGAGGCAGGTTTTGAGGGGGTCAAAGCTGGTTCGGTCACATGGGTGTGAAGCCTTGGGCATGCCACTGGGGGCGCCACAGCTATGATTTAGAATGAAGTGCCAGAGAGGCAGAGGGACGCTGAATTTTGGCTGAAATTTGAGACCACTAGCAGAATGCTGTTGTGCTGATGTTGACCTTGCATGCTTCCCACAGGCATCTGATTGGCCCTGGTGAGAACAGGATCCTAGACTAGATGGGCAGGATCCAGCAGGCTTTTCTTCTGTTATGCCAGCTCACATCCGAGAATACAGTATTCATCTGTGCTTAAATCTAAAAATCAACACATATAAATCTGTATTAGCCCTCCAGATGTCCAAATAGGTATACATGGAATTGGCATTTATATTTTAAAAAGATAGGTTCGAATTGTACCAAGGATGGTGAGGGCTATTGGATAATGAACAAGGGTATCCAGGCTTGAAATAGAAATCTCTTGGCAACCCTAAAGAGCATCCACGTTAGTTGCCCTGCTGTTAATCTGCATCTTTTAGGAATAGTGTTTAGAAGATCACCAACACCTGCAAGTATATAACATTTTGCCAGTACAAAATTTATACAGACGGCAACTTAAGACCAAAATGAATATATCCCTGGACATGCCTACATCATTTGCCTCAACGAGGCCTTTTCAGCACTGCATTTTTAAAAAAATCTTCGGATGTGCTCCTAAGCCTCAAAATTAACATAGCATTGCTAGGACACCAGCACACTGCTATATCTGCATTCTTGCTTGGAAAGGCAATGCTGTACGTGCCAATTCAAGAAAAAGAGTTCATGGGGCCTAATCCCAAGTAAATGTGTATAGGATTTCAGACTTGCCAAATACAGATATTTTGGTTTGTTTGTGGACCATTCAATTCTCTTACCGTGTGATTCTTGAGGGAGCCCTTGCCGACTTAGTTTCCTACTCGGCAGACATTTTGCAACAGAGGCAAAATTTTGCCTGATCCTTTGCCCAAATATTCTCTTGTCTGGAATCCGATCCTCTCTGTTTAGTTTCTTTCGTTGTTCCTTCCGTGTCTTGCTGCAACTCAATTTAGGTTTCAGAATGGAGACTGACAAGCAGCTTGCCTCTTGACAGAAACTTCCAAGAAACATCTGGCTCCTTGAAACTGGATCCCTTGGATCATATGAAACAGTGCCGCAGAGCATGGTTGCCGGCAGAAATGGCTTTCAAAGGGATTAAAGAAGCTGCTGGAGGACCTCTGCCTTCAGCCTCAAAATACCAGTCGCTGGGGAGCAACAGCAGGGTATGGGTACTGCATTTGTGCCATGGTTATGGGCTTCCCATCTGGCTAGCCACTGTGAGAAACAGGATCGTCTTGGTATGATCCAGCACAGCTTATGTTCGCACTCGGGTCTACTGCAGGTGTCCAGACCACACCTGGGGAACTACTGAGTTAACTGGTTTTTCATTATTTTAGATGCAAACTTGCAGCATGAGCTGAATCAACATTCAGCAATTATGTCATTAATACATAAAGAGCAATACAGTGGTACCTCTGGTTGTGAACGGGATCCGTTCCAGAGGCCCATTCGCAACATGAAAAGAACGCACCCTGTGTCTGCGCACGCGCGGGGTGCAATTTGCCGCTCCTGCGCATGCGCTTGACGTCATTTGGCACGTCTGAGCATGCAAGAGCGGCGAAACCCGGAAGTAACCCTTTCCGGTACTTCCAGGTCGCTGCGGGACGTATCCTGAAAGAACGTAATATGAAGCGGATGTAACATGAGGTATGACTGTACTGGAATAGCAGGTGCAGTTTAATAAGGCATGTTTAAAGGATCATGTAAAGGAATAGTTAATAGCTTTGGAATATTTTGAGCTATAGCTTACCCATCTCAAGGACAAGTGTGTGTGCACACAGACATATGCACACGTGTACATAGCCCCAGCTGCCATCCCCCTCATGTGCCCCTTTTCTTGTGCAAGCGCATGAAGGAGACACTGTGGGGGTCCCTGCAAGGGTGAAGTGTGGGAAACCAGGAGGAGGACATCTTTTTCTCTTGACACCTCCCGCCCGCCCAATTTTTCCTCTCTTTTTGCAGCCTTGCCCCCACAGGTATGCCAATAAAATATTGGGGGGGGGGGACGACAGATAAGCCCCACCCCACATAATTGATATATGACACAGTGCACATACACATCATTGAAAGTACTCAATTAACTGAGGGCCTGCCCCCTAGCCTCCGTAATGTCCTCTTTCTTGGGGGTATTTTTTACCTGTGAATTCCCAAAAGAAGCTCAATTTCAGGTTGTGATCTTCTACCTTCTCGAAATCCTGGCTATGCCCATGCACACAAATATTTTATGGGGGGGCAAGTCTCCTGGGCCCCTAGGAGTTGCAGACCCTCCAAGTATCCCTATTTTCCAGGGACATCGCTGATTTAGAGAAGCCGTCCTGGTTTCTGATTTGATCCACTTTTCCTTATCCAATGTCCCTATTTTCACTGGAGAAATGTCAGGAGGGTATGGAGTTATCCAACTCCCCAAGCCGTCTGAAGGCAATCCTGTATAGGGAAGGTTTTCTAAAAATGTTTAATGTTTCATTATATTTTTATATATGCTGGAAGCTGCCCAGAGTGGCTGGGGCAACCCAGTAAGATGTGTGGGTATAAATAGAAAAATTATCCATTATGGAATGGGGTATCCCAAAGCTCAACCATTTGGGTTTGTTCCCAAAAGCCAGACAATTTTGGCGGTTTCCTAAACAGGAATTGCACTTTTTGAAACATGGCAACTCTATACACAAGTCCCACTTGGGGGGGGGGGATTCAGAAGCACCCTGGCACCTATGATAGCAAAAGGCAACCTGCATTTTCCTAGAATATCTCCCTGTGGAGATGGCAGTATTGAGTTAGTGGCCCACATGCAGATTCTGGCTTGTGCTCTTTATGAAGATTTGAGGAGTGAGCAGGGCCGGATTTAGGTTTGATGAGGCCCTAAGCTACTGAAGGTAATAGGGCCCTTTATATGTCCAGCTGTCCTTTGTCATCAACAAATTGTCGCTGTTTTTTGTGTTGATTATATGCTATATGGTAACTTATGAACCTAATAGGTATCTAAAGCCATTTGCACGTGTTGCTATGCAACCAGTCCATGCAGAATGTAGGCACCCTATACAGTGGATGCTCGGGTTGCGAACGTGATCCATGCAGGAGGCACGTTCGCAACCTGCAGCAACGCATCTGTACACGCGCGGGTTGCGATTCGGTGCTTCTGCACATGCGCAAAGCGCAATTTAGTGCTTCTGCGCATGCGCAAAGTGCAATTTAGTGCTTCTGCGCATGCGCAAAGTGCAATTTAGTGCTTCTGCGCATGCGCAAGCACCGAAACCCAAAAGTAACCCGTTCCAGTACTTCCAGCTTTCGCCACATCCGTAACCCAAAAAAACGCAATCTGAAACATCTGTAACCTGAGGTATGACTGTATATAGAAATGAGCAAACCAGTGATATTTTAGGGAGCAGGCTAGCAGGCGGGGCCCATGACTTACATCATAGGAGCCTACACAACATAAAACACTGTTGCTGTATGTAGGTTTTATTTTATTTGTTTGTTATCTTATATTTTGGAAATGCACACCCAGTTTTTTCCCCTTTAATTTTTTTGGGGGCCCCCAAGAGAGTGGGGCCCTAAGCAACAGCTTGTTTAGCTTATACGTCAATCCGACACTGCCTGCCCCCAAGAGGCGCCCGGTTCCCCCTCTCCTCCTTCCCGCCTTCCGAGAGGCCAATCCGCGCGCCACAGCCGGCGCGCAGCGGAGCCCAGCCCCGAAGGCGGAGCGAGGGCTCCCCGGAGGAGCCGGGCGGCGTCGGTGCTGTTGGCGCTCTGCTGTTCCGGCGGCGCCTCGCGGGGTTGCCTGGCGAGGGCGGGAAGCGCCGCTCCGTTGTCCCGCCCGAGAGCGCGGCGTCGGCGAGCTGCAGAAGGAGAAAGGCGGCCATGGAAGGCAGCGGGGTAATGGCGGCGCTCGGGGGAAAGGGGTCGGGAGGCGGGAAACGCCGCTCTGCGAGGGTCGAGGCCCAGAGCCGCCTGTCATCGGTGACCTTGCAAGGCGTTGCCAACGCCTGCGGTCTCCGCCGGTGGCCGGCCTCTTCGTCCGGAAAGCAGCGTGCCTCTGAGCGCGTGCAGAGCGCTTGCTGCGGGGCGGCCGCGCCTCCTCCCTCGGGGCGGGGAGCGGAGGGAAAGCGCTTCCACGGGTCTAAATTTTAGATTCTGAAAGGCTTTTTAGAAATGGATCCCCATCCCCTGCGCTCGAGATATTCCCCTTGTTCAAGGCTCAAATAGCTATATAGCTGCAAATAAAACGTTGTCAAGGCGCATTATACCAAAGAGACGCCAGATGGCGGTGGTGAACCACGGTAAATTCAAGACATTTTTCAAACCTTTTTTTTAAAAAAAGGCATTTTCGCAACTTTTTTTTACACGTGTCTAGATTCCAGCTTGGCGGATGGTGCGTGCCTCTTCGAGCTTGCAGTTTCTTGCTCTGAACTTGCCAGTTGTGGCCATAGAGGTGCACACACACCTCTGAATCTTAGTTACCATGAGTTGATTTTTTTAAAAATCCCATTGTCGCTTCGGAATCTCACTTAATGTTATCGTGTGCAAAAGCTGCAGCAGAGTACTTCACATTAAGTTTGCATTCTCATAACTCCATTTCGTCTCTGGCAACAAATCATGTCAGTGGATACTGGAGCGTAATCAAACTAAATTAGGAGAGGTTGTCGTCCCTGCCCCCCCCCCCCGGCAAACGTAATATATTTTGTACAAGGGCCCACAATGAAGTGTGGTTGTCATGGCTTGGGGCAAGCCAGGATATATGTATGTATTAGAGGACTGGGTGGGGTTGCTTTTGGGTATTGCATGTCATTGGTTTAACCTGAACCCGAGCTCAGTTGCCATTCTTCCCAGCTGGAGGCTTCAGAAGAAGTCTTGAGCCCCTCCGTCTGGTTATAAGTTAACAAGTGTCCCCCAATAAAATCTTTATCTGTGTGTTTTTCCTCAGATCCTCCACGCTACCCCAATTATTTGGAAGGCTTGTCAGGTGCATGATAATCAGAAGGGTGGCAGTCGCTCTACGGAATTCTAATAAGAGGGGTGTGACCATTGCGTGGCACCCAGAAAGCCCCAGAGAATTTTAGAATGGGGGTGTGTGACCTGGAAGGCCATTTAGTTCAGTCCCTTGCTCAGTTCAGGAACTTTTAGGATGTGCAATGTGTTTCTGCTTATGCGATGGGTAGCCTTGGCTTTTTCTCCAATGACCAAATAGCATAAATAATAATAAAAAGCATAGTACAGTGGTACCTTGGTTTAAGAACAGCTTAGTTGATGAACAACTTGGATTAAGAATGCTGCAAACCTGGTAGTAGGTGTTTTGGTTTGTGAACTTTGCCTTGGAAGCAGAACATGTTCCACTTCCTGTTGAGTGTGTTCCATTTGTAAATTGAGTCCCCCGCTGCTATGGGAAAGCACGCCTTGGTTTAAGAATGCTTTGGTTTAAGAACGGATTAAGTTCATAAACCAAGGTACCGCTGTAATAGAAATAAACTCTACTTGGAATAATTGGGCGTTAGAATATTTTGCAAATGCCTCCTTTGCAACATGGCTTTTGCATCTCTAAACTTGGAAGACCTTGAAGAATTCAGTTTTGAATAATATCCTGTAAATGTGTGTGTGTGTGTATTTATTTTCAGCAGATTACAAATATGCTAGCTTTACCGAACAATGCTTTTCACCATATTAGTAAACAAAATTGTAGCACTTAGCTCAAGTGGAAATGTATTACTTTGACATTAAGAACTTCGGGGTTTACTTTGTCGTCTCTAAGGCTTCCCACTTACCTGGGGCTAAGAGTTCAGTAGGACTTAACTTCAAAGTGGACATGGCTAGGATTAGTCTGTTAAACACTGACTTGAAACGGAGCGCCTTTGCTGCAACTGATACAAATTCAGGCAGCATTTAACTTGTGAACCCAATAAAAATTCAGACACTCTCTACGCTCATAATTTATTTTTCAGAAAGAAAAGGAAGCACCACCGTCCAGCCTGTATGAACAGAACAGTGATGGGTCTCATGACCATGTGCAGAGGGAACTTTCCTCTTCTAGCCGTTGCGAGGTAAGCTGTTAAAAGGAAGTTTGTTACTGAAATATCTATGCCCCCCCATTCCAAAGTTTGTCTCTGCAAACAGGGACAATATATTCTTAAATATAAAAGAATAAGACTGTTGTTATATCACAGACTCACAAATGCACTCCTCCTGATTTTCCGTCTAAAGGAGGATGAGCACAATCTGAAGAACAACTTTGGTTCACACAAGTAAACCAGAGTCAAATTTGTGCCTTCCCCACCCCACATTGAATGCGTTGTCAACATCGCAAATTGTTTTTGAAATTCCCCTCTATTCCAAAAGGAATTCATTGTGCCATATGCACATATTGCTCTAAGAAAAACAAAATAGCAAACTCAGAAACTGATTTCACTGTTGTTTGGATGCTGTTCAGTATTTATTTATTTATTTATTTACGGCTATTAGCCCATAAAATATGTACAAATCTGTTCAGTATTCCTTAAAATTGGCTGATGTGCTTAAACTCTGATACATTTCCCATGGTGTCTATTTTAAGTAATTCATTGCATTTAAAAATTCTTGTTTTGATAATGTAAGTCAGGGATGGGGGTCCTGTGTTGGACCACAACTCCCATAACCCCTGACTATTGGCTTTGCTGTCTGGGGCTGATGGGATTTGGAGTCCAACAACACTTGGAAGGCCACTGGTTCCCCATCCCTGATATAAGCAGCTGTGTTGTTTCTGAAGCTAACCTGCAGGCAGATGTATTTGTCTAGTAGCATGCATTTACTTAATGTTATATGGATGGTGTTTTTAGGAAACAAGACTTGTGCCATACCTAACTTCTGGGGAAGCAGAAAAACTTTGTTCAGTTATTCAGTCCTGTGATCTGAGTTTTAAGAAAGATCATCTTGAGACAGAAACATCCAGCCAACTTGGAAAGTATTTGAGTTCTCTAAGTGAAGAAGTGGACAGCTCAGATAATCATGTAAGATGTGGAGGAAATACAAATAGTATTAATACAAATCTTGGTTTGTTTGTTTTTAAGTGACTGGCTCGTTAGCAGAGCTAACGTTATTCAGCTAAATGTTAAATCACCCAAACCTAAAAAACTATATACGTTCATGGAACTATAGTTAACGGTATCCAGACAAGTCACAATTTAGAAACCCGCTTTAAACCATAGTTCCATGTCCCACTTTGTTTGGAGACCCTCAACCATAGCTTCCTCATTTGGATTTAATGGGCAACTGTGGTAAACCACAGCTTCCCAGTTTGTTTCCCAACTTTCACCAGCACAAAAGTTGTGGGTGGTGCGCAATTCTCATTTGTATCCCAGCTTATTAAGATACTATTCATGAGAACCAAGCCAGGATGTTAATCTGGGGAGCCTTGAAAACAAATACACAGTTATGTGAAGGCTAGGATGAGTGAAATTATACCTAATAATCTCCCTAAAAACCATTTCCTGCAGAGACAGATTCCTCTATCCTCCATTCTTTCCACTCCCTTTTAGCTGGCAGAATGTTCAACCCAACTGTCATTCTCTGCTCATTTTAGTTCCCCCTCCCACTTCACATTCCACCCCCACCCACCGAAATCCCCCCCCCCCGCAAAAAAAACCAGTGTAGCCTTCGGAGTTACTTGGGAACAACAAGATTAGTAACGGAAGCCATACTTCCCTGGAAGATAGGTGGCCTTCACAGCTAATTCCCCCCCCCCCAATGTGGAAGGGTGAGATAAGCACTTCGTGGGATGAATTCCTTTTGCAAACTGCCCCCAGGAATATAATTGCAAAGCACTGTATAGCTGATTATAATATCTAAAACAAAACCACGCTCAGTTCACAAAAGGCAACTGGCCAGGAGGTCTGAAGTGGCTAAAGTGCATGCACCCAGAAACATTTCTCAGCATCCTTTGCAGTGCATTGATTTTTTATTTTTACTGGGAGACGCTCAGGGTCCCCTTTGTCAGGTGGAGTGGTGTTGGAAAGTTTCCTTGCAGATAAATGGTACTGGTGCCATTCAAGGTGTTGCTTCACCAGTAATAAACATGTTCTCAGGCTGAGTGTGTCAAAGGTTGCAGTGGCTGAACACCATGAAAATGAGGTTGCACTTGCATATAACACTAGGGCTTCTAAACTAGGATGCCTGTAAATTTTTAAGAAGCCAGCAGTTTAGATGTTTGAAATTAAACTACTAATAAAATTACTACTTGAAGGTATTATTTTTAAAATAAATAAAAATGAAACATTTATTCAAATGTTACAATACAGTTACAATAAATTTTCAATCACTATCCCCTCCACAGACACCTCTGTGATGATGGTGGCATTAAAATACCCTGTTCTTCAATAAAAGAGGAAAAGGGGAGATCAGATCATGTCAAAAGGTATCTTTTTTTGGAGATGCCTTTGATTAGTCGTTGATGGTATGTGAGGCGTTATAATAGAGCAATACTCAAGATGTTCCAGATGTTATTAACCCAAGCCTCTATTGGTATTTTAGAAGTTTCCTTCCATCATTGGGCAATAACGAGTCTAGCTCCTGTGAACAGGAAGGAAATTAATTCTTTAGATTTAATGTGTAGAATTTGGGGTCAAATCTAATGATAATAGGACAAGTGTCAAATTAGGAGGGATAGATTGGTTAGTGATTTTGGAGGTCAGATTAAAAAACTTTCCCCCCAAAGGCATGGACCATGGTAAACTCCCACCAAACATGAAAATAGGACCTGGTTCTCCACATTATTTCACAACATAATGGTGAGCTTAAAGGATTTATCTTTGCAAGGTGTGTGGGGGTACAATGCCACTGAAATATAATTTTAAGGGAAATTTCCTGGAGGCGAGCCGAAATTGTTTTTCAAGATGGATTTTGTCATATTGATTCCCATGCTTTTCCGCTTACTGAAATTCCTATGTCGGGTTTCCTATCTCATTCGAATATCTTCCGCGTTTCCTATGAAGCTGTCTAATATCATACCATATATCACTGAGACTGCCCCTTTTGTGTCATGGCTAGGTCTGTTACTGATTCCAAAGGTGCCAAGAGTCTCAAATCCTCCCCGCTTTGTTCCAGATACTTTGCAAAAGTGCATAGTTGAGGTAAAGGTAAAGGGACCCCTGACCGTTAAGTCCAGTCGTGGACAACTGGGGTTGCGGCGCTCATCTTGCTCTATAGGCAGAGGGAGCCAGCGTTTGTCTTCAGACAGCTTCCAGGTCGTGGCCAGCATGATTAAGCCGCTTCTGGTGAACCAGAGCAGCGCATGAAAACGCCGTTTACCTTCCCACCGGAGTGGTACCTATTTATCTACTTGCGCTTTGACGTGCTTTCAAACTGCTAGGTTGGCAGGAACAGGGACCAAGCAATGGGAGCTCACCCCGTCGTGGGGATTCGAACCGCCAACCTTCTGATCGGCAAGTCCTAGGCTCTGTGGTTTAGACCACAGCGCCACCCGCGCCCCATAGTTGATGTAGCCAGGACCATTTTATGCCTTTTGTCTTTGCCACCAGGTCCTCCTTTAAAATTGCTTTACTTTTTAACAAACAGATCTCTTAATTCCAGAGAAATGAATTGTTTCAAGATCTATGAGTTGATTATATTTGTCTTCATGTTTAAATGCGGGGTGATCTAGCAGAGGCATCAGTGCTGAAGGCCTTGAAGGTATTCTGAAATTTCCAGGCGTTATTACAAACAGGAATTGTGTGCAGCCCTTGGATTTTGGTCTTCCACACACCCCTACACAACCTGGCCCGTCTTGTTGTACTGTATGACATTTTAAGAGGACAGTACAATGCATGTAACAAGCTGAAACGTGGACTTGCTGTGTCTTATCGTGTCGATAGGAGACAGAAATGTTAGAATCTCTGAAGTGCAAGTTTGCTATCCTGGATTGCATGCATTTTGATGCAGAGCTTTTTGGTGCAGATGATTTGGTGGCTCTGTGTGTGTGTGAAAGAGAGAGAGAATAAGCAGTGAAGCCAAAACATTGTTTTATAAGCTTCCAGAACAAGAATGCTTGAAGGAGAACTGGGGTTCATACGGCCGACTTGTGGATAAACACAGGACCAGGATGAAGGAAGCCTTACCTTGCCGTACAGGGGAATCTGAGGAGAGTTCCTTGGAAGAAACGCAGAGTGAAAGTGAAAGAGAAAGGTATGCTTTTAAGTTGAGTGGTGCATGTTCTGCAGCTCAGATATTTTACCCTAGAACATTTCCCTAAAGCTATTCATTTAGGGGAATGCCATGCAGTGCCAATTACAGTGGTGCCTCGGGTTAAGTACTTAATTCGTTCTGGAGGTCCGTTCTTAACCTGAAATGGTTCTTAACCTGAAGCACCACTTCAGCTAATGGGGCTTCCCGCTGCCGCCACGCTGCCAGAGCACAATTTCTGTTCTCATCCTGAAGCAAAGTTCTTAACCCGAGGTAGTATTTCTGGATTAGCAGCATCTGTAACCTGAAGCGTCTGTAACCCGAGGTACCACTGTACTTCCAAACTAGAGCTATCTGAAACATGGGTTTAACATGTGTGCTGTTCCTACACGTTCTTACATTTTTAAAAAATTGTTTTTTTAAAAGCACACAAAAGTTTTATTTAATACTCACCAATTTTCCCCCCTTAAGGAACTAAAATTCTGTTTGAGTCTCAAAACTTATTATCGTAAAACAAACCGTAATTTGCATATATGTTTTGCAGCGTGCACACGTTCTGGCCAGCCCCTAACTTTCCATGGCTTAATATTGCATAGATGCCCTATGGATGCCCATGATAAATGTTTGCACTAAGCAAAGTAAATGCCCTACGTGTGAAAAAGCGTTAGGTGAAATGATGTACTAAGTCCTTGCGATTCACAAAAAGAAAGAACCATTGTGGAAGTCTCCAAGAGGATAATTAACTCATACTTTTTATGCGACATTAGGCTTTGTGTTAGTAAGTGTGCCCAGCCGCTGGCTGAATTGTAGTTAGCATTTAAATTAAGGTTATACAGAGTAACAGGGGCACAGTTTTTCCTAATAAACATTAGTCGTTTGTTTATAGGTTGTGGGAAGACACCATTCAGGACGAAGTTGCTTTTCAGAAAAAGCTCCACGAAGCAGAGTTGGCAATTGGTTCAGCAGAAATGTTCCTGCCGTCTTTTAAAGAAACTCTAACTAGAATTTCAAAGGTAAGTTTGCATTGACAATTACTGAATGACACTTGGTTGCAGTATGGCCTAAGAGCAACAGAGTTCTGTTCTTGATACTGGATTTTCCTGAAGCCCACTGTGCTCGGTTCAGCAGAGAGCTGCCGCTGGGTTGGCAACTGGCAGAAAATATGTGCCCTTCCTTTGCAGGAATGGAAGTATCTTTCTCTCATGCTATGACTTTGCTGTATCCAAGCTTATGCTGTTTGCTGCTGAAACACAAAAACATTGACTGCCGTTATGCATACAGTTTGAAGAAGGAATAACAAGCTTTGAGTGCTTTAAAGACCAACAAATACATTGTGGCAGAAGCTTTTGTGGACTTCATCAGATGCTCCATAATGCTGATGACATAAGTTTTTGTAGACGATACGCCACAACAAAATTTGTTAGTCTTTAAGGTGCTGCAAGACTCTTTGCTGCAAAAGACTAACGCAGCTACCCTTCTGGAAATTTTGAATTGGGTATGTTAAAATGATGTGTCTTGTGTCTAGCTGCAGTTCAACCTGTGGCTGTAGACCAAGGGCTGGTGAATATTTTTCAGCTGCATTCTTATCTAAGCAACCTTCCTTGGGCCATGTGCTTAGTGGTGGATGAGGCCAGAGGGTAAAATCAGGCAAAGCAACAAAATTAAATTTTACCTTTGTGGACTAATTCATATGAACGCTCACACACCTTCACAGACACCCTCTATCCTCCATTCAGACGACCAGGCATCATCTGAGTGCAAGGACACATTCCATTCAGACAAAACACTTGAGATGCAAGCATGGCCAGTGAGGGAGAGTTTTGGGGGCCAGATTGATAGGCCTGGAGAGCTGCATTTGGACCTCTGGCCTGAGGTGTCCCAGCCTTGCTATCATCTCTGCTCCGGAACCAGCAGTGCTGCTTTGGTTTGGAGAAAAGCTAGTTACAGTGGTACCTTGGGTTACAGATGCTTCAGGTTACAGATGCTTCAGCTTACAGGCTTCGCTAACCCAGAAATAGTACCTCGGGTTAAGAACTTTACTTCAGGATGAGAACAGAAATTGCGCAGCAGTGGGAGGCCCCATTAGCTAAAGTGGTGCTTCAGGTTAAGAACAGTTTCAGGTTAAGAACGGACCTCCAGAACAAATTAAGTTCTTAACCCAAGGTACCACTATATTTGTGACAGGCATCATAGCAAAATAGTTTCCTTTCGTTTTGTATTTGTGATCATTCTGTGTGTTCAAATGATGTAAAAGGTTTGTTTTATCAAAACGGTTCGGTTTTAAGGTGGCTACCTGAACAGTGTCACACTGGTTTGGGCAAAAAGAGGGTTTTCTTTTTTTACAAAACGACTTAACTGCGATTTAATATTTTTGTCAGGCTTGTTACGTTTCTGCAGCAGATATGATAAAGATTTCTATGCAAGAGGATTTACTGGTAATGGAGCTAGGGGCTCTCAAAAATATGAAGGGACTGTTACAGCAGCTACTTAGATCAAGCAAGGAAAAAGAAGTAAGAGAACGTGCGCAGAAACCACAACCAAGTATAGTATTTATCAACAACAAGTTTTAAGTTTTTTTTTTTTCATTGTTTGAAGTAGAATTTTCAAAGAAGGAGGTGAATTCACAGAAAAATAAAATTAGATGATAATATATCATGCAGTGTCCTGAGACAAGGGGGGCAAGCCCTCGAGTTTGTTGGCCCATCCCGATAAGTTTCTGTGTTGCTCTTTGTTTGTGTCTAGCCCAGGAATTGCTTTGGATTAGATGCTTTTATGAACAAGGTTTCTAAGTCTCTTGCTTTGTGCAGCAGAGCTGTAGCTCTTTCTCCCAGACGGATTTGTCAGGCGGCCAAGAATCCATTCCCCTCATGTGCAGGGGCAAACTACCATATTTTTTGCTCTATAAGACTCACTTTTTCCCTCCTAAAAAGTAAGGGGAAATGTGTGTGCGTCTTATGGAGAGAATGCAGGCTGCACAGCTATCCTAGAAGCCAGAACAGCAAGAGGGATTGCTGCTTTCACTGCGCAGCGATCCCTCTTGCTGTTCTGGCTTCTGAGATTCAGAATATTTTTTCTTCTTGTTTTCCTCCTCCAAAAACTAGGTGTGTCTTGTGGGCTGGTGCATCTTACAGAGCGAAAAATACGGTAGATCCATCTTGCTGCCACCAAAAGATTCCCTGGGTTGCAGCAGATCTGTTTACAGACCAGAGCTGCACTTGCCTACTTAACAGCATCAGGTTTGGGTTGGTCTTCCTTGCCAGTTGATCTGGGTTTCGGCTTACCACTTAGCACAGCAGCCTGTAACCTCCCTGTTGGCAAGCAGTGTGCTCATGAAGAATGTCAATATGTGAGCACTTTCTTCACATAACTGCATATTGTACTTAAAATACTTTGGCTTATGCTAACACCTGAATCCTGCACGATGTCATCAGGACCCTATTATCAACTTTCCCTGGGCTGGAACACAACCTAGACAAACATTTTCTTATAAGAATTAAACCTTCAGTGCAGCAACGAAGTTGTTCCTGAACTGAAACAGGGCTGAGTTGATATCCACCTGTCCATTCTCTTGGCAGGAAATTTAGTATCTGATAACTTTTTAGAAAAAGATATCTGTTATTCCTATATGTGGAGGGCTGTAGGTTGGGAGAGAGCGGGCAGGTCTCACACGTACACAAACAGAGGTCTTTTGAACAAGAGAAACTCTAATAATTTTATTTTTTTTAAATTATTATCTATCATTGGATATTGCCCAGTGAATAGAATACTCCTTTATTACTTGGATAAGAAAAAAATAAGTAGAATATCACTTCTCTCTCCTTTTTTTTTAGATCAATTAATATAATAAACTTGTTGGGCTTAAAAAAAAAGACCTCTAAACATGTCAGATTTTAATTCACAAAGGAACTTTCTTATCTGCGCTTATAGTTTTTATTTTTATTTTCTTAGTCCTTAACTGTAAATAGAGGGCATGGCCACTCGGAATGTTGGGAGTTTTATGTCGCAGGAAGTACAGTATGTTAAACGTAATATGTTGTATTCAATATTCAGTGACACTGAATCAGTTTTGTTTCATTTTTCTTATTTTTAGATTATCAGTACACAGATTGAAGATTTGATATGGAAGTTGACTGAAAGTGAAACTGAAGCCGTAGTAAGTTCCGTTCTTTGGCGTGTCATTGTTTCGTTTCGTGAAGGCGGCACCACAGCCTGTTTTAGGCATTTTAAGCAGTTGCACGTAGGATGAGGAGCCATGCTGCATCTTGTCTGTTGTATTGTTATTGTTGTTGTTATTATTATTATTTGCAGACACAGGATGGACACTGCAGCAAGGAAATGGCTTGTCCGCTCCCAAGGAGATGTTCACACCTTATTTATAGACAAAGCAGCATATGCCCCTTTGGGTGGGACTTCCCATCACTTCACCTAACTAGATGAGAGCATAGGTGGCAAATACCCAAATCTTACAGATAGTTCCCCTTTTCTGGGCCCAGAGCCCGACACTCTAGAGCCCCCAGATAACGATAACATCAAGGCAAACCAATTAGTTTCTTTCAAAGCAAGTGGACATAAACAAATATGAGCTCACGGTTTTAACATCTACCAATTAATTGTAAGGTTATCTTAACTACCAAGATGGCGTTCTCAGAGCTTCTGGGAAAAGTTCACACAGTGTTTTGACTATTTGTGGGCCTGCTGATATCTAAATGAGCCCTCTGTCATGAAAGCCGGTATACTTTCTATCCTTGTTCTCTCCCCCCCCCCTCGAGTTACAAATCCTTGCTCTCTAGTATGCAAAAAATAATAATAATCTGTGTTTTTTTTTCCTTTGAAGGAACTCAAGCATGAAGTTCATCGAAAAGAAAGGTATATTTTAGAGCTTTCTACTCAGCTTCAGCATGAGAAAGTAAGTTAGCATTTCCCTTTGTACAGCTGTTTTACTTCACCTGCCATAAGTTTATGTTTACCAAATTACATGCCTTGACAACCTCATCTTGTGGTTCCTGCTAGTTCTAAGCTATTGGTGTGTGCCAATATTTCAGTATGTTGACTTCCAGAATGAGAGTGTAGCTGTGCAGTCTCAGACCTGTCTACTCAGAAGTACCGTATATACTCGAGTATCAGCCGGCCCGAATATAAGCCGAGGCACCTAATTTTAGCACAAAAAACCGGGAAACTTACTGACTCGAGTATAAGCTGGTTCACCACACCACAAACCTGGTGGTGGCAGCAGCGGCGGAGGAAGAACAAGCAGCCCAAAAGGGCTGCTTTCGGGCTGCTCGTTCCACCGCCGCTGCCCACCTCACTCGAGTATAAGCCGAGGGGGGCTTTTTCAGCATTAAAAATGTGCTGAAAAAGTCGGCTTATACTCGAGTATATATGATAAGTCCCACTTTATTAAGTGGATCTTATTCCCAGGTATGTAATGTGTTTAGGATTGCAGCCTAAGAGTGTATATCTTTTACTAAAATAGGTGTTTTGTTATCCCCTTACCTGTTATTTGAAATGTATGTGCAATAGGATTGTATTGATTTTGTGGAATGTATTAATTGAATTATTATTTCCTCTCCTTGGGTATTGAAATTTTATTGATAGGCAAATGTAGCATTTAATTTTTTTTTAAAAAAAATATTGCTAGGTACTTGTTCATATCATCTGTTTGGTTTTTTTTTTATTAGTGTTTTTAATTTCTTCTATTAAAGTTAGCTGCTTTTCTTTCAGAAGGGCGCAACAACGGAATGTCTAGGCGTGCTTATTTATAACTAGAATACAAAGCTGGAAATGAATGAACGGCAGCTAAAATCTTATGTTCATTTTTCACATGGTATAGACCTCATCATGTTTCCCCTGCCTGCCCCCCTAATATTCTTAAGAGGGTCCCTTCTTCAGCCTTCAGAGAGTGGCTGGAAATGGGGAGGCAGAAAAAGGTCCTCCTTTCCTTCCGCTCTGCAGACAAGCCCTGGATTCTCCCTATACCCCATTTCCTTCATATAAATATATATTTTTGGCACCACAAGTAACACATTAAAGGCCTATACAACTGATGGCAGAGACACCCACATTGAGTGTCCAGTTCGCAACCCTAAGACTTAAGGGTCCTTCAATGATCCCACTCCAAAATTTGTTTAGATTTTAAGCATCCCTGTGAGCGTCTGAAGTAGATAACGCTTTAACATGTGCTACTTAAACCATGATAACTAACTGCCTAGCATATTTCGAATTAAAAGCACACCATACATTAAAAGTCCATTCAACAAGGCAACTGAAACCTAAACAAAACATGTTGGGTTAAAAGAAAAGCAAGTTTTCAGGTCCACAATCCATGCATGTTTTACTTGGGAGGAAGCCTCAATGAACTTGGTTGGGATTTACCGTATTTTTCGCCCTATAGGACGCACTTTTTCCCCTCCAAAAATGAAGGGAAAATGTGTGTGCATCCTATGGGGCGAATGCAGGCTTTCGCTGAAGCCTGGAGAGCGAGAGAGAGCGCACCGACCCCTCTCGCTCTCCAGGCTTCGCGGACCTCTCCGCAAGCAGTGGGAGCGCTCCCGCTGCTTGCGGAGAGTTGCCTGCATGCTGAAGCCTGCGCACGCTGAGCTCAGCGCGTCCAGGCTTCGCGGACCTCTCCGCAAGCAGCGGGAGCGCTCCCGCTGCTTGCGGAGAGTTGCCTGCATGCTGAAGCCTGCGCGCGCTGAGCTTAGCGCGTCCAGGCTTCGTGGACCTCTCCGCAAGCAGCAGGAGCCAGCGCTGGGCTCCCACGGCTTGCAGAGAGCTGCCTGTTTGGGGGCTGGGGTCGGGGGAAGCTCGGGCGGGCCTCCCCCGCCCCAGCCCCACGCCTGGGGGGGAAATAATTTTTCCCCCTTTATTTCCCCCCCAAAAAACTAGGTGCGCCTTATGGGACGGTGCGTCCTATAGGGCGAAAAATACGGTAACACATTAAAAGCCTATACAACTGATGGCAGAGACACCCACATTGAGTGTCCAGTTCGCAACCCTAAGACTTAAGGGTCCTTCAATGATCCCACTCCAAAATTTGTTTAGATTTTAAGCATCACTGTGAGCATCTGAAGTAGATAACACTTTAACATGCACTACTTAAACCATCATAACTAACTGGCTAGCATATTTTGAATTAAAAGCACATCGTACATTAAATACATTCAACAAGGCAACTAAAACCTAAACAAAACATGTTGGGTTAAAAGAAAAGAAAGTTTTCAGGTCCCCAATCCATGCCATGCACGTTTTACTTGGGAGGAAGCCCCAACGCACTTGTTTGGGATTTACTTCTGAGTAACAGTGGCCATTTTAATGTGAAATCTTAGACGCAGTACTGCACCCAGAGCTCAGAAACTGCTCACGTTTATGAAATTCCCTGTCGCAAAACGCGGGAGTTTCGAACGCTGAGTGGATCAACCAAGGCTTCCCAACTGTATAACAACTGCAGCAACAAAGTGACCTTTCCCATTTAAATTAGGCTGCCTGAATGAATATAAAGTTAACCAGGAGGTGACTGTTAAAGGACTCCATTCAGTTCTGGTGCTGAAAACAAATTCTTAGACTCGTAACGTGCTCAGAGGCAACTTGCTGTTTCAAATCTTGTTGGATGTCTTAATACCAGTCTCCACTTGGTAGATCCCAGGGTTCTAAAAAAAAAAAGGAAAAATTGAAGTAGATCTAGCAAGTCTAAAGTCTGCCCGCCCCTTCCATAGAATACGAAAGTTCATTATAGGTGCTGCCATGTAGACGTCATAATTTATTATGGGCTTTGTTTTATTATTTTAGGCTAATGTGTTAAAAGCATCTCGTCATTCCGAATCAACACAGTTGGTGCAGACTCACTTGCAATGCCAGATAGAGAGAAAGGAGGCTGAGAATAATCAACTGAGAACAAAATTTAAGGTAACTGGTTTTTGTTGGTTTTGCTTCTTTGATCGATTGATGATAGGGTGTGTGTGTTTTTGGCAGTGTTGGGGAGGGTCGCTATGGATTGAAGTTGCCAGTCACAGCAGCTATAAAAAATTTAAAAATCTCAGGTGCACTCTCTAAATTTCACGAGAAAAGCCACAAATCTGTTATATCTGTATCCGCCACGTTCTGTCAAATAATTCAGAAAGCTATATCTGCATTGTCACAATAATTGCTTATTTCAAGAAAACCCCTCTACACCTCCAGTCTGGAACTATACATAGTTCAGTTGACCTATGGCCATAAATCCTTGCATTTATGAATATCCCACCCTGACTCCAGGTCGACATAAATAAAATGGGAATGCTTTGTTCATAGAAAGAGCTCACGTGCAATCTCTGTGGACCGATATTCCCAACTGAAGAAGCCTCTAAAATGAGGACACCAGCTTCTAAGTTTCCTTTATCTCAGGTTGATTTCCTTAAATCTCTACCCCAGCCAAATACTCCCACAAACCAGTCCTGTCACTGGGGACAATCTGCCTTGAAGCCCCAAAGCTCATCTGGTTGTACATCTGGCTGCTTGAAGGTTGGCGGTTTGAATCCCTATGACGGGGTGAGTTCCCATTGCTCGGTCCCAGCTCCTGCCAACCTAGCAGTTCGAAAGCACTGTTCAAAAGTGCAAGTAGATAAATAGGTATTGCTCCAGCAGGAAGGTAAATGGCGTTTCCGTGTGCTGCTCTGGTTCACCAGAAGCGGCTTAGTCATGCTGGCTACATGACCTGGAAAAACTGCGGACAAACGCCGGCTCCCTCAGCCTGTAAAGCGAGATGAGCGCCACAACCCCATAGTCGTTTGCGGCTGGACTTAACTGTCAGGGGTCCTTTACCTTTTTTGTCTGGAGCAAGAGAAAACCCTTGAGCTTGGAGATCAGACGTGTTCAGCCTAACCAAGGTTCAGCTCATGGCAGTACAGCATCGGGAGAAGTGGAGGAGAAGAAAAGTAGCCACGCTCCCCTCCTTAGTTGCTCACACGCTTGCCCTTGAACACTCAGCCATGTTTTGGACTAGTGTGATGTGCACGTCAGGCGTAAAGATTTTTTTTAAGCCGTGAGATGGAGAAACATGATATAAATAATGCAAAGACTCACTGTTGGTTATATGAGCTGAAATACTTTTTTTGTGTGAGGTGTTAAATTCTTTTTTTATAATTAATTCATTTCTATACTGCTTTATATTTTTAAGAAAAATCTCAAAGAGGTTTACAGCGGATAAAAACATCAATAAAACAATCCAGAACCAAACATTTTTGAAGAAAGTCAAATCTAGAGTGTACAGTCAAAGCAACATAATTAACAGAAAACTAAAAGATTTCAAAATAAAACATTACGAAGGTCAACTACAGAATTCAATGCAAACAATGTTAACAAAAAAAAATCTTAAACATTTCCAAAAACAACAACACCATTGTGAAGTCAAATATAAAATACATATTTAAAACAGCATAATTAACAAGAGAATAATGTATTATCATAAGCATGACAAGGCTGTTTGGCAGGCACAAAAAGATGGGGCAAAGGAATCCAATAGTTAGGGTTTCTTGTCAGGCATAGTGATGTCCCTCTGGTCTCGCCAGGAGCCTCTTCAGTAGAGCTGGGGAGTCTGGCCCCTGCCCCAAGGCCAGGTGGAAAAAGGCCTTGCAGGGAGCGGCCTATATTTATAGTTATACCTGAGATTCCCCATACAGTACCTTCTTTTTTTAAAATGGCCCGTTTTTACATATTGAGAATTGGCGGTAAACTGAATTGCTTTTACAAAAAAACTTACATAAAACTGCTGTTGGCAACCCTTTTCACTGGTAATTTCTTCTCAAATGTTTCTGTAAGCTGTGTATAAGGATGCTCCAACCGCAGTCAGCTTCCATCTACCTTTAGCCTTCAAATACGTAGGCACAGGATTAGTAGTGCAACTATATAAAATCTTAAGTGCAACCAGACTTTAATATTTGCAGATCTTTTGAAAAATGTAGAACCACTTGCTGTACAAGCTGGTGTTTTACCTATGTTTTCGCGCGCGCGCGCATGTGTGTGTGTGTTCTGGTCATGCAAGTTGTCAAATGGTGACCTCTTGTGGGGACTTGATAAATAACACCAGTGTCCTCTCGCAAAAGGCAACTTCCGTTTGCCAGCAAACTTAACCTTTCTAGGTCAGGCCTCCACAACTTCTGGTGTTGCCCTTGTGAATTGCCCTTGGACAATATTTGGCTGCGTTCCAGGCCTGCCACAGGCAGATTTCACAGATACCAGTAGTATGTCTCATCAGGGACAGCATCCGTTGGAACACAGACACGCAGCATCACAGAGGAGGGACCAAACATTCAGAAATACACGCTTGGACAGGAACACACATGTAGAGCCACTCGCACAATTGCCATTCCCATCTATTCTGACTCCAGTGCTGAGCTGAGGGGAAATGCTGTTCTTTTTTTTACTCTCAAAGAGAAATTAGGGGGTTTATCTCCAACCTAAACACTGTGATGCTTTTGTGCTAAGACTGAATATCCTCTCCGAAGGGTAGCCAGAGGGAACTTTCCTCTCCCGACTGGGAGATACAGCTGCGAGTCTGATGGGCTGCTTAGTGTGTCTTGGTGGGTCAGAAATGACCTCCTGGCCCCAGATTAGCCAACCTGCCACTGCAGTTTAAGTCAGTCTACAGAGTTTGACTGTCACCAAGTACTTCAGGTTTCATGTTTTCAACACTGAATAGAATCTTCAAAATACTTTTTTTAAGCCTTGTTAAACTGTTGGAGTTAACTTGCACATGTTACTTTAAATCTGTTGCCTTCACTGCTCTGATGAACCAAATCAAGCATCTCTCTTTTGTTTTGTGTCTTCTGTACTCCAGTTTAATCTTTTATACATACGTGCAAGCGCAAACGCATACACTGCCCCCACTTGGCTAATGTCAGCCTCAAACGTTTCATGTTTGGAGCATATAATAATCTTCCTTAATTCTGATGCAGACAGTAGAAAAGAACATTACAGAATGGAAACAGCAAGTCGGAGAATATAAGCAGCAGATTTTGGCTGAAAAGGACAGAAGAAAGGAGAGGCGGAATGCTCTGAAAAGGGCGGCTAGTGTTCAGAAACAAAGAGCAGAACTTTTGAAAGCAGCTGTGGAGAGCTTAATTTCCAAAATTAGAGAGAAGGTGAGTGATTGGGGAGGGAGCCATGCTTTCAAATTAATGAATAAACCTTGATGTTAATCTCACAAAGCAGCAACAGGAGACCTGTGGTCCTCTAGTTGTTGTAGGATTTCCAACTCCCATCAACCCCAGCCATCTTTGCCAGTGATCAGGGATGATGGGATTTGGAGTCCAACAACATCTAGAGGCCCGCAGGTTCCCTATCCCTGTCTGAAAGAACGCCAACAACGTCTTGATTTATAATAGCGGGAACTTTCAGGGGCATACTTTGCTTTCTGTGTCCATATTAATAAGTGTACACGATCAGATAATAGACTTGAGATGTGTGTATGTACATACTGGTAGTTTGGGTGTAAGAAAATATCTGAGAAGGTTATCTTCTTTGGTTTGGGGAATCCCGCCTATGCCTTCAGTTCAGCCGGCCTCTGGTTGGCTGGAGTTAGCAAGCCAAGGTACCGTCTCCAGTCGTTTGAGTACACAGGCCCTTCATCAGCCAAAGTAACCAGATGCCAGCCTACTAAACTGTGTGTAAAAACCTGAAAACAATCCTTTGGTGCTGGAGATGTGAAAGAAGTATGGGAGCCCCCTATGCGCTGCCCTGAGGTTTTTCATGGAAGAGTTGAATATAATTTGTACAGTGGTACCTCGGGTTACAGATGCTTCAGGTTACAAACTCCGCTAACCCAGAAATAGTACCTCGGGTTAACAACTTTGCTTCAGGATGAGAACAGAAATCATGCTCTGGCGGCGCAGCGGCAGCGTGAGGCCCCATTAGCTAAAGTGGTACCTCAGGTTAAGAACAGTTTCAGGTTAAGAACGGACCTCCAGAATGAATTAAGTTCTTAACCTGAGGTACCACTGTATTAGGAAGTGCAGCTTTCTCCCGGTTGAAGTGCAGAGTGTTTGATGACCAGGACATTCACAGGGAAACCAAAATTTCCTATTTTACTACCAACCTTACAATACGCTTGATTCCATCAATGGTGTCTCCAAGAAATTTTACACATCACTTGGGAAGACAGGCGAAATAACGCTGGTGTACAGGAAGAAGCAAAGATCTCCAGTGTCAAAGCAAGTGATTCTTCAACATCAATGTTGGACTGGTCATGTTGTGCGAATGCCTGATTATCGTCTTCCAAAGCAACTACTCTATTCCGAACTTAAAAATGGAAAGTGTTTAAAGACTCTCTCAAGGCAAATCTTTTAAAATGTAGTATAAACACTGACAACTGGGAAACACTGGCCTGCGAGTGCTCCAACTGGAGAACAGCCTTTACCAAAGGTGTGATGGACTTTGAAGACGCTTGAACTCAGGACGAAAGGGACAAACGTGCTGAGAGGAAGGCACACTTGGCAAACCCTCACCATGATCAACTCCCGGCCGGAAACCAATGTCCCCACTGTGGAAGGACGTGTGGATCCAGAATTGACCTCCACAGTCACTTGCGGACTCACTGTTAAGACCGTATTTATGGAAGACAATCTTGCTCGGCTATGAGTGATCATCAAAGAAGAAGAAGATTAGGGACACGAAGCTTCAAGCTGGGGGTGAAATGCAGCCCTGCAAGCTTTCTTCACTCCCTCATCAGCTCTGAATTGTGCTGGTTTTATTCCATTACTAGTTTTATCCCAGATTTAGATGCAGCGATCTGCCCATCCCTCTATAAGCCTGCTTATTTGGCTGCATGCAGTTCATCACTGCCCATGGCTACCAGCTAACTGCTTTTGTACAGAGCTGCTCTGGTGGCAAGGCATGCTCCAAGTCACCTGATTTAGAAATACTGCTTTAAAATTCCAATTGTAATACTGTGTTCCTTGCTGTCAGTGATGTCATGGGCACTAGCCAATCAGGTGCCCGTAGCAGTTGAAGAGGAAGAAAAGTGGCCAAGCAACAGACTAATCCCTGTCTACAAATGGCATAGGAGATGTGATCTGGAGTATTTTCTATAACCAAAAAGCTTACAGGCATGGCCTCATATTTCACAGTTGGGAAATGTCTGTGTAGAACTTTCAAATACCTCGTTTAGGGAAACGCTCTTAGCACGTTTAAAACTTCTGTTTTGCTGGAAAGTTAGTACAATCGCTTAGGTTCCAGCTGATTCTTGTGTTTCAGGATTTTATTGGTGTGTGTTTATGTCGAGATTTCAAGCTTTTAAGTTTTTACATTATTCCACACTACTGCAATACACCTGGAAACTGCTTTGAATGAAAATACCTCCTGTGTCTAGGGAATCGGGAAGAATTAAACAGAAAATGAGTTCTTATATTACATGGTCTGTGTTTTGTACATTCTCCAGGAAATCCAATTGTCTGAGGTACTTTCAGCTTGTAATGTCTGGAAAAGTCATCACGAGGCAGTGGTAGATGAAAAAACCAGGTTAGAAGTTCAGGCTGAAACTCTGAAAAAGTAAGTTAACGCTTAATACCTCTTTGCAAATAATCAGTCTCTTTATTAAAAATGAGGAACCGGGCTAATATGGTTGTTCTAGGATTTTGCATGTGCTTTTTTTAGTCTGCCATCCCCAAGTGTGTTTACTTGACAACCCTTCACTGTGGGAATGGGATGGAGCAACATTTTCATCATCTCCTAGCCTGCTGTGTTTTCAGTGCTAGACACGGAGGAAAGGAAACCAAGATCACCTTTAACGGTTATGGTTTCTCCTCCCCACAACAACAACAACAACCAAAAGAAGAAAAATGGGGGAACTGTTGCTAGTCAAAGAACTGCAATTCCTAGCATCCTTAAACAACTACAGTTCCCATGATTCATTAGAGGACTCCATTAACTGTTAAAGTGGCATAAGAGCACTTTAAATGCATGGTGGTGTATGTGACCCAAGCAGGATAGCAAAGGTATGGGTGTGGATTGCATGAGGTTCTGGTGGCCAAACGCATGTGATCGTACTGCTAAGGTAAATCGTAAGTAAGGTCAATGTGCAGTCATAAAGTAAAGGTAAAGGGACCCCTGACCATTAGGTCCAGTCGTGACCAACTCTGGGGTTGCAGCGCTCATCTCGCTTTATTGGCCAAGGGAGCCTGCGTACAGCTTCCGGGTCATGTGGCCAGCATGACTAAGCCGCTTCTGGCGAACCAGAGCAGCACACGGAAACGCCTTTACCTTCCTGCCAGAGCGGTACCTATTTATCTGCTTGCACTTTGACGTACTTTCGAACTGCTAGGTTGGCAGGCGCAGGGACCAAGCAACGGGAGCTCACCCCGTCGCGGGGATTCGAACTGCTGACCTTCTGATCGGCAAGTCCTAGGCTCTGTGGTTTAACCCACAGTGCCACCCGCATCCATCTACAGTCATACTTCGAGTTAAATATGCTTCAGGTTGAGCGTTTTCAGGTTACACTCTGCGGCGACCTGGAAGTAACAGAATGTGTTACTTCTGGGTTTTGCTGCATGCTCAGATGCTAAAAATGACGTCATGCGCAGAAGCGGCGACCCGCGCAGATGCGTAGTCACGAGTTGCGTTCTACTCAGGATGTGAACAGGGCTCTGGAACGGATCCCGTTCGCATCCAGAGGTACCACTGTATAGGCAAGTATATTGGAAGAATTAAGGTAAACAGGGAGGCGGAAGAAAAGTGAGTTCGGAATCTTGGTAGTGAATGATGATTGGATGAGAGTTTGAAAGGGAGTTTGAATGCTGGTGGCGAGACATATGAGCTTTGAGCCAGAGTGGAGTTTGGGAGTGGGTGGTGGCAGATTCGAAGCAGAGTTGCCTATTTAGTGTGATGTAGGCCATTGTACCAGCCATTGTTGAAGAGGAACGTTTTCACCTGGTGCCTAAAATATATATAATGAAGGCGCCAGGTGAACCTCCGTAGGGAGAGCATTCCCCAAACAGGGGTGGGGGGCACTGTAGAAAAGGCCCATTCTCTCTCTCTTTTCAATAGTTTTTATTGAATTTTTCATTTTTACCATAATAATAACAGTTGCCACCCTCCAGACCTCTCGTGGAGGAGGCACACGAAGAAGTGTTTATACATGATCAACATGGAACACGTACATCTAAAATTGCTTCTAAGAAGCTGAAAGTAAAGTGGATGCAGTTAAGGCACAATTTAGTTACCATTTAACTAAATGACATTATGCAAAACAATTTCTACACAAGTTGTGTTTGAAATGTTAAAGGCAGATAACTGACCGTCTGATGGAACTGAGAAGACTTCAGGATGTCGGAAGGAGGTCGACGAATGAGATCCTTGGGAAGCTCAACGCCATCACCTCTGAAAATGAGAAGATTTCACTTGAAAATACTAAATTAAAGGTAAGGTCATCTGCAATCCGCAACTGTAGTTATGCCAGTTTTAGTTAGGCGTTCCACTTTGGGGAGAGCACCTTAATCCTTAATTTTAGTTATACATTTCGAGTCTTGCCTGTCGGGGTTAGTATCATAGCAATTTTACTGATGGTTAAATTGAAGCAGAAATATTTTTTCACCAGCTTTCTAAACACATTCGGAATATTTATACCACTCTTACGTATGAATTAGGGACGCGGGTGGCACTGCAGGTTAAAGCACAGAGCCTAGGACTTGCCGATCAGAAGGTCGGCGGTTCGAATCCCCGCGAGGGGGTGAGCTCCCGTTGCTTGGTCCCTGCTCCTGCCAACCTAGCAGTTCGAAAGTGCAAGTAGATAAATAGGTACCACTCTGGCAGGAAAGTAAATGGCGTTTCCATGCGCTGCTCTGGTTCGCCAGAAGTGGCTTAGTCATGCTGGCCACATGACCCGGAAGCTGTACGCCGGCTCCCTCGGCCAGTAAAGCGAGATGAGCACCGCAACCCCAGAGTCGGTCACAACTGGACCTAATGGTCAGGGGTCCCTTTACATTTACCTTTATGTATGAATTACTCAGAAGTAGTTCCTTCAGTGGGACCGAGGTACAGGCAGATCTGTTTAGGATCGTGATCCTGGCCTTGTTGTCTTCATAGAAATATCTTGGTGATAATATAAGTAGTTTAGTTTTACTTATGCTACACAATTTTTGTTGTTGCGGCATTAATCATTTTTTGGCAGTACAGTATTTATTAAAGACGTCTCCTTTCTGTAGGCATCCTTTGCATCTTTGGAAGCGAGCATTGTCTCTGCGGAAGCTGAACTTGTGGACTTACGTGAGGAGGCACAGCAGCAAGAAAACATAATTGAACATTATAAAAATGAGGCAAGTTGATGTCTTGGGCATGCATAGAATCCCACTACCTCTTGCAGAGAACAGCACCATCACCAAAATTCATTCTGCTGGTATATTCCTAGGTCCAAACCAAAATATATTCCATATATGTTCAGCCATAGCTGTCAAGTGTCCCTTATTTGAAGGGACAGTCCCTTATTCCAGCACCATGTGCCGCTGCTGTCCCTTATTGATGGATGACCCTCAAATGTCCCTTAAATGATGTCCCTTAAATTTCAAAGGAAGCAGCTCCTCTCCCTCCCTCCCTGCATGCCAGGGAGGAGGGAGGCTCCAGCTGTGTTGCTTGGCTGTGTTGCTCACCCAATAAGAAGTCTAAGAACGACTGGGGGGTGGAGCTTGCATGCCTTGTGTGTGGCTAGTTAATGCAAGCTGAGGGGTTTTTTGAATGCTGGACGCCATTTTGTTGCACGTGCTGCTGCAAACTTTGCAGTGCAAAGCCAGGCCGGGGAGCCATCTTAAGTTGAGGCTGCATAGGCCTTGTGGTGCATGTGATTCAGATTCTATTCAGTTGAACCTCTGGTTACAAAGTTGGTTGGACAGTGTTCTTGAAGCTACCCAGCATGAGTTTGACCAGACTGCAGGAGGACAGGAAGACTGGAGTGCCTGGAACAGGTGAGGCTGCAGGTCCCTTATTTTGGCTGCTGGCCCCTTATTTTCAAGGCTGCTAGTCCCTTATTTTCAAATCTGTAAGTTGACAGCTATGTGTTCAGCCCAGACACTGAAGTCCAGCTCCAAGGGCCTTCTGCCGGTTCCTTCACTGCAAGAAATGAAGCTACAGGGAACCAGGCAGAGGGCCTTCTCGGTAGTGGCGCCTGTCCTATGGAGCGCCCTCCCATCAGATGTCAAGGAAATAAACAACTATCTGACTTTTAGAAGACATCTCAAGGCAGCCCTGTTTAGGGAAGTTTTTAATGTTTGATGTTTTATTCTGTTTCTAGTGTTCTGTTGGGGGCCCCCAAAAGTGGCTGGGGAAACCCAGCCAGATAGGCGGGGTATGTATGTATGTATAAATAATGATGTTTCATTGCATTATTATTATTATCATTATTCTGTTGGGAGCCGCCCAGAGTAGCTGGGAAAACCTAGCCAGATGGACAGGGTAATAATAATTAAAAAATTATCATCATTTGTGTGTGTGTGCATATAATAAAATATTTGTGTATATAATTTATAATTCTTAAGGGAAAAAATACATAGTTTTAAAAAATACAATGTTCATATATATATAAAATATTGTTCTAGGTGGGGAAATTAGAAATGGAAGCTGAGGAACTGAAAGCCAGGTATGAGAAGGTCATACATGAAGGCAAAAAACTAATGGATGGCAAAGATTTAGAAATTGATGTGGTGAGTATAATAATAGTAATAATTTTAGTAGTTGTACCCCGCACATCTGGCTAGGTTTCCCCAGCCCCTCTGGGTGGCTTTCAGTGTGGTAATTATATGTGTGGAAGTTCTTTTTTTCACTTTCCTAGAAAAGAGTATGCAAGATTCTCTGATTACAGTTTAAACATAACACATTACTTTACTTAGCTTACTGAATCATATTTACATGAAAATAGTTATAGAACTAGAAATAGGTCGATAGATAGATAGATAGATAGATAGATAGATAGATAGATAGATGATATATTGACACACACACACACACACACACACACACACACACGAGACTGGCAAATATGTAGAGACTTATATTCTGAGTCACATAGCAGCTTAAAACACCTGCCGCTCTCACAGTAAAACTCACTCTATATATCAGAGCTTTCCAAACTTTTCATGTTGGCGACACACTTTTTAAACATGCATCTTTTCGTGACACAGTAATTCAGTTTTACTAGCAAACTGGAGGTTAAACTAACCCCTTTCCAGCAAGAGGAACGTTTGTGCGACACACTGCAGCCGACACACTAATGTGTCGTGACACACAGTTTAGAAAGCTCTGCTTTATATACTTTGACACAGCTTTGTTATAATGCTCAGAAACTTTTACCTGAGCGTTTATAGTTCTTATACTTTTATTTTTACGCCATGTTTGCATGTCACGTAAACAAAGATATATCTCAATGCTACCGTGTTAAAAACAGTTTAAATGAATAAAAACTACCAAAACCCCCCCACACACACTCTCCACAGTTGGTAACAGACCTAACTGAAAAAACTGCCTACTGTAGATTTTATCACAGGATTTTATGCTACATTAACCCTTTTGGGTACACCTCTCCCATATGCAGCCCGTATAAAAACATATGCCTCCTACAGTATATTTTGTCTTTGTTCAAATATGTTTTATATTTAGTAGTTTGAATATGGGAGAGTGTGCAAAATTACTCTCTCTCTCTTTTCTTTCTTTTTTCGCTTCTCCTTTTCCCCACTGACCTGACGCGGCTGCACAGGTGAGGGGCCAGTCGGAGGTTCGCTTGAAGGAGTTAGAACATGCCCGTGATTTACAGAAAGCAGCCGAAGGGAAACTGCAAAAGTGTCAGGAAAGCCTGCTGGCCTGCCAAAAGAGCTGTGTAGATAAATCCAAAGTCATTAGGGAACTTCAGGCTCAGGTGCTTGGAGGAAAATATTCCTTTTTCCACAAAACATCTAAACGAGCGTGCGAGGAAGGCTGGGAAACTCAGCGGTTTGCTTCTTGGGATTCTTATTTCTGAGTTGTTCAGAAGGGAAACTTCTTGCCTGCTGAGGGCACTCCTGTCACCTCCCTGTTTCCCGCAGCTCAAATGTTCCATTTCTAAAGCAAGTTGGTGCTTTTCGTGAGAATGGTCTGCTCGATTAGTTTGGAAGAGAGGCCAGTGTTCTTTCCGGGCTCAATTTGAAGTGTTGGATCTGACCTTTTCAAGCTGAAAATGACCCAAGTCTATCGAGTATCGGGAACATCCTCCTCTCTTGTGTGAACTTGTTCTTGTCTCTTTGATGACAGGTGGGGATGAGGGGAGAGGGCCTTTGCAGTTTGCGGTACCCCAGTTTTAGAACAGTCTCCCAAGAGACTTCCCAAGAGACTTCCCTGTCTGCTTTTAAGCGAGTCTTTAAGATTGTTTCACTCTGGTGGGTTGCACCCACCTGATTAAATGGCTGTCGGGATGGAGGAGCTTGTAAGGGGTGCTTCAGAGAGCAATTTGCTCCAGTGATGGCTAATGCTTAAGGGAGGCGATTGCTTCAGAGAGCAGTTTTCTAGTCTCTGAAGCACCTCCCACACTCCTTTTTTTATCTTCACTTCACTTCAGAAAGTTGCGAGACCGTAGAGGCTTATGCCCTGGGTGATAATATTCAGCTTTCCTATGAGGGAACTTTGTATGCATCCAAAACAAGTTTTTGTCATATATAGTAATAATAATAATAATAATAATAATAATAATAATAATAATAAAATAAAATCTTATTTATACCCTACCCTTCCTGGTTCTGAAAACTGGGCTCAGGGCAGCTAACAACAAATTTAAAACACTTAATTGTGATACAAAAAACCCCAACAGCATAAAATACAGTATAAAAGTGTGAATAACAATAAATTCAAAGTTCAAAAATCAATTTAGGGGAAAATCCATCCAATAAACATTAGATGATCACCAGGGCTAGCTGGCTAACCCTGTTTGGACCAGCGAGGAGGCCAGGGGAGAATTAGCTGTGGGATCCCAGAGCGGGTAATCTTCATAAAAAGGGAAGGAAGGGGAATAAAAGATCAGGCTAAATTCAGATTGAAAGCCAGGCAGAATAGCTCTGTCTTACAGGCACTGCGGCAGGAGGTTAGAGTCCTATTTTTTGGTTAACATTAATTCAGGGCTTTTGTCATGAAGTAGTCGTGGTGATAAGTGATGTGAGGATTTGCAAAGAGCTAGCACCTCGTTTTCAGCCTGCAGTTCTGTGGGTTATGTCAGAATCCCTGCTTTTACAGGTAGTTGAGAACGACAGTTTCTTGAAGCAGCTTGCTTTAGAAGAGGAGAATCGCAACATTCAGCTGAAATACGAAGACGTTAAAAGGTAAATGTGACGTGTCTCCTGCCATTCAGAATTTCTTTCTTTCTGTCGTAACCCTACACTAACACTTGTACTTGACTTAAAAGAAAACTAGAAGAAACGGAACTAAAGAACAAAGAGCTTGAAAATCAGTTGGCAAGCCAAGAAGATTGCCTTCAGAAAACGGAACTGCAGTTCAAACAGAAACTTGCAAGCTATGATGCGTTAACCAGACAACTGGAAGCTGCTTTGGAAGATGGAAGGAAGAAGGTAGGCCTCGTCTCGAGTCTTTTGAGTATATGTATTTTTTAATGTACCTGTTGTTCATATACAGAAGCCCCCCCCCCCCCAAAAAAAGAGGCAGTTGCTTCTTTTCTCAAAACTCCATAGAGCACACGGTTTCTGTGAGGGACTCTCTCTAGGCCACTCAGCCCCTTCCTATGCCACACCTTCCACTGACTCTGCACCTTCCTCAACTGCTTTTGCCTGGCTGGAATGTGTCATTGAACTGTGGTGATAGAGGATAGAGAGGTGTTAGCGTGCGGCGTTTCAACCTCTGGCTTCTGCCTGGCTGGAGAAAAGCAATCATATCTGTTGCCCCACCAACTTTTGCCGCACCTACCAATGGCATGCAGCCCCCCAGAAGGGGAGCTAAGACATATAAATACATTTTTAAAATGCCAAACATTAAAAAAAAAATAATTCTGTATTTTTCAATGCATAAGATGTATCAGATGACCCCTATTATTATTTTTAACCCAAAATTAAGAAAACAAAACCCTGAAATAGATTGGCAACAGAAAGTTGTTGAGCTTTTGGGGGGCAATTGCCTGCTGCTGAAGGAGAACCAAGGGGTAGGACGCCAAGGCAGAGCCCATTTCATGCTATTGAGCAAACCAAGTTGAGGAAGGTGAGGAGCAGGGCAGGGGAGAGAGAAAAGGGAAGAAGGGTGAAGAGAGGTAGCCAAGGCAGCTCTTGGCAGTGGCTGCTCTCGCTCCAGTGTTTGAACCGGCAAGGGCTGCAGGAGGCAATCCACTCACCAGCACATAGCTGGAAGGGGGAGGAGAAAGGGGGGGCAGTGGCAGGAGAGGCTGCTTCGGCCTGCCCAAGCCAAAATCCCAGACATTTGCTTAAATATGAAAAAATCCTCCCTCCCAATGCCCATGTCCCGTGCATAAGACATCCCCCAATTTGTTACTAAATTTTTTAAGCAGAAATAACCTTGTCTTATACCTGAACAAATACAGTACAGTGTGCGCTCAGGTTGCGAACGTGATCCATGTGGAAGGCATGTTTGCAACCCGCAGCTCCACGTCTGCGCACGCGTGGGTCACGATTCGGCGCTTCTGTGCATGTGCAAAGCACGATTTTGTGCTTCTGCGGGAGCGCCAAAACCCGGAAGTAATCCATTCCGGTACTTCTGGGTTCGACACAGTGCGCAACCCAAAAACGCGCAACCTGAAGCGTCTGTAACCTGAGGTATGACTGTAATTAGTCAAAAAGTGCCCTTGATTTATTGGGCCGCTATGCGTGCATGCATGTGGGACGCGAGTGGCGCTGTGGTTTAAACCACTGAGCCTCTTGGGCTTGCCAATCAGAAGGTTGGCGGTTCGAATCCCTGCGATGGAGTGAGCTCCCATTGCTCTATCCCAGCTCCTGCCAATCTAGCAGTTCGAAAGCACACCAGTGCAAGTAGATAAATAGGTAACACTGCAGCAGGAAGGTAAACAGCATTTCCATGTGCTCTGGCTTCCATCACGGTGTCCTGTTGTGCCAGAAGCGGTTTAGTCATGCTGGCCATATGACCCTGAAAAGATGTCTACGGAGAAACGCGGGCTCTCTCGGCCTGAAGCAAAATGAGCGCTGCAACCCCATAGTCACCTTTGACTGGACCTAACCGTCCAGGGGTCCTTTACTTTTACCTTTTTTAATGCATGCACAAGTATATGTGTGTGTATACAAGCACATGCAGGTGGCAAGCTTTCTCTCACACTGGTTAGAACGCTTCTTCCAAGATGATGTGTGCTACAACACATGTGCAAATCATCTAAAATGGATGGGCAACTTATGATCCCACAGGTATTGTTCAACTCCCAGCTTCCATTGGTCCTAGCCAGCTTGACCAATAGTAGTCAAAGATAATAGGAGATGGAGCCCAAGAGCATCTGCATGGTCCCCTGTCCCCTGTCTCAAAAGTCAAAGGAATTATGTTTCCCACCATTAGGCAAGTTTAATCGCTCAATTAATTGGCTAGCAGCATAATCTTGTAAATATGTCTACTTGAAAATCAGTCCCATTGAGTCCAGTGAGGCTTATTCCCCAGAAAGTAGATAAAGGATTGCACCTTAAAACTCATAGGATGAATTAACTAAGATTTCTCTAATAGGGCGACCGCTCCCTAGAAGTCACACCTTTTATTTCCTCTAGACTTAGATTGGTGGATCTGTGGCTGATCCCAGAAAAGGATTAAAGGATATCCTTTTTGGATCACAGAGTATTGTGTGAGAATAGTGAACTCCTATTCCAGAATAGTTCCTCCTTTTGTGCAAATGCTAATTCTCAAAAAGTGTTTTATGACTCCCTAGAAGTCATACTTCACAGCCTGATCCCCCCCTCCCCATGAGACATTGTGGCACTGCAGTACAAGAAGTTTTTGGATATTTCTTGAAGAATTTGAGGAACAGCACTAATGTATTTTCTCCTTCCACTCATTAATCTTTGGAATCAAGCTACTAATGACTCATTGACGAGGGGAAAAGGTACTCTATACATGCCCCAAAGCATTCTTTTCATATGACTGTTTACATATTCCAGGGTGAACGCTGACATTGAAAATTGATTCCAGACCTTAGTTCTGTCTTAAATTATGCACCAGGAAAAGAGACCCACCTTGAACTAATCTCTAACTTAGGCTGGTTTCATACATTGATTAATGGCACTGCTGCCCCATGAAAATGAAAATGTGTGGGTGAAGCAGTCTCCCGTGGGGTTCAGGTAGTTTTTACAGTGGTGCAGTTAAAATTACCTGAACCACATGTGGATGAGATCTTTAGACAAATGCCTCTTATGTGAAGCAGAAGTTCTCTTTGCAACTTGTTTTCGCCACCCCACCGTTGGTGTTTCCAAACACTAGCGAATGTATGCAGTTTTCAGTATGCATATTTTAACTGAAAATACGCATTTCGGTGCACCATTATTATTTTTAACCAAGAGCTACATTGCAAAATCTGGAGAAATGTGAAAACCGAAGGATAATGATTCTTAATTCCCATAGGAGTCCAGGAAGTGCAAATTAGGTCCTTTTGTTTAAAAAATGCAAACCAAGCAAAACTGAGCATTCCTAATAAGGACATCACCTCTCCCCCCCCCCATAATAAAGCTTTCTGGAGGTGTTTTTCTTTGCCAGTTTCTCTACTTACATTTGGAATAGGCATCTTTTGTAATGTGCCTAAGCATTTTGGCAAGTCAGGCATGCATTTGTCCAGGATATCATCCCAGTCACTGTTGTTCAGAGACTTGGGACATTCTTATCTAAGTGGTTCCCATGTTAGAGGCACCTCCTGGGGACATTATTAATAATAATAATAATAATAATAATAATAATAATAATAATAATAATAATAATATTTATACCCCTCCCATCTGGCTGAGTTTCCCCAGCCGCTCTCAGATGCAGAGCTCACTGACTGAGAAGACTCCTATATAGCACACCAACCCTAGCCAGCGTGATTAATTATCAAGGAAGATGGGGAGTTGTAGTTCAAAACATCTGGAAAACTCCAGATTGGGGGAGGCTGATCCAACAGGTACCAGAGTCCCACATACAAGGGCCTTTAAAGGTCAACACCAGCATTTTGAATTGAACCCCAAAATGGACTGGGAGCTATTGAAGGTTTCAGAGCTGGCCGGATGTGATCTTGCCACTCAGTCCGTGTTAAAAATCCAGTGCAGTATCTTTGTTCTGAAATGGTTGCAGTTTCTAGCCTGGCTTTAAGGGTAGCTGCACCACACAGTAATCCAACCTGAAAGTTACCAGGGCATAGATAATTTAGATTTGAATGAGGGAAAAGCATAAAGCCAGTAGCACAAATGTGGTATTCAATAAAGGTGAGATAATTTGTTAATGTTCATGTAATACTTAAACTAGTAGTGTTCCTCTTGATTAAAAAATAAGATCATTATCTTGCGATTTTTATCAGTACTCTGTTGATTGGTAAACGTGATCTTTCCCTATCAGTCTTCCTTTTATCATTTTCTCATGAAACACATTTCATCTTAAATGAAAACATCACTGCTGTTAACATTTGGTATTGCAACTTGAAAGGTAAGGGTTTTGATTATTACATTTCGATGGACAGTATATAGGTTTGACTCTTTGTTGTCACAGTTAAAAGAGGAGGTGGAAAAAATCGCATCTAAGGAGCAAGCCTTTCAGATGAAAATATTGGACCTAGAGAATCAATTAAGACGGAAAAAAGAAGAGCAGAGGCACTTGTCTAGAAGACTGGATGCTGTGAGTAGACTCCCATTCCCTCAAGAATTTTGTTCTGTGTGGAGCCAGGTCATCTAGTCTAACTCTCTCTCTTTTTGCTTTAATGTTACTTTTGTTATTTTAAGATTATTGTACATTTGCCTGCTGTTGTTCAGTTTTAAGTGGGTATAATGTGGCGTATGGTTCTTTTATTATGTTTTATTGTTACTGCATTTTGTGAAAAACTGTGTACCAACTTGAAGGGGCAACTGCATCCTAAAATATGGCATCATATATCTGGTAAAGAAATGGTCTATTGCCTTTTGTGCTTGGCTGGAGTATTGTATCAGATGTGTACCTCTGCCCAGCCTCTGCTGGTGGTGGCAGTTCCCCTTCTACTTGCCGTACGGGCTGTGGCAGGGTGGGGCTAAAACAGCCCAGGTTCCAAGCTGGCCCCACTCTGTCACATGATGCACCAGCTCCAGGCTGCCCCTGCACCTTCTACCCTAGTTGGTATTAACTGCAGGGCTGCAGATACGACTGTGTCTCTGCCACTGGCTGAGTTTGCACCCTCAATAGGTTTTGTTTTTGCCCATTTTTTTAGTCAGTAGCAGAAGGCGCTGCTTGCAAATCTGTTGTTGGAGAAATCCTCTGTATGTATGAGTATGCGCAAACCCATGAGGAATTATCTGCTTGGGACAGCTCATTTAGAGCAGCGGGGGGAAAACTACTTAACAATATTTGTACATTTAGCTTGTCTTTTTTCTACTGCCGTGCATCTAGCCGATGGTTTGGGAGATTCCAGCGGGGAAGCCATATAAACCCTGAAAACCATCAGATTTGCTTTGTGGCATCAGCTTCAAGAAGCAAACAAAATCTTATGCTGCAGTAACATCTGTTAGCCTTTACAAACATAGGAAGCTGCCTTTGTACCAAGTCAAATTGTTAGTCCATGTACCTCAGTATTGTCTTCTGTCTGTTCTCTACCACTAAGGACCTGTGTGTGTGTGGTGTGTGTTTGGAGTATATATAATTTCTTTCCCCCCAGCTATCAAAGGGATCAGTAGCTTCCCCCATCCGCTGACCTTTAATTTTAGTTTTGTTAACTGCTTCCAAGCATCCCACTGGGACACATGGTAAATAGGAATCGTAGGCTGCAAGATACTTCTTCCTCCAGCAGCAATCCCTTTCTTTCCACATTTCTAGACTGGTATATTACGTTTTAAGCATTTTCCACTTCAAATTTTACTTAGGCTGACAGTTCAGAATAAATATGAAAGCAATAATATTCATGCATAAGTAGAGTGCCGTTGAGTTAACACAGAACATATTCTTAATTCATCTCACATCCATGCAGACACACAACGTGTACACATATATATTTATATTGGGAATACATTATGAAAAGGGAAATACAGAACAGATTGTTGAAGTAATTTGCTGGAAGTAGGGTTGAATTGTAAATAGTTACTAACAAGGCCCAGAACTGCATAAATGTGTATGATTGTTAAGAGGGTATCACAATAATATAAAATAAGAAACCCAAGTCCCAAGAAAGTAATTTGTTTGATCGCTTTTAACCAGAAGTGATTACTACACATAAAAATAATGCGCAGCCCTTACAAATTCTGGGACAGTTTTGACATTTATTCTAACCACATGTATTTTTAAAGATTATGTTCTAGTAAACATAAAAGCAAATCCTAAGAATCCCGTGTAGATTTTATGGGGCTGGTGAATTATGAATGGATCCAATAAAATGGTACAATCAATCATTTTGTTTTAACAAGTACCTATGGTACCAAAAACATAATTTAAATTGGTTACAGGTGCAGAAGGTTTTTTTGTTTTTGTTTAAAAGAAAAACATGGTTCTGGGATTGTAGTGGAGGATGATGCCACTGTTGCCTTTTCATGAAAAGTTAGGTCAAACCTTTAGGATTGGCTTGTGATGGGGCTCTATAGCCATGTTTTTAAATGGAAAGTTGGTTAGAAATCAAGGTTATTTGGGCTCCCTGGTGAAAATAGGCTGGGTCTCTTGCTAGAGAGATAATACGTTAAGATTTTTGGAACACCAGGTGCATTTTTCAAGTATCGGTTTTGAACTGATAAATAATAATCATAAAAATAATCGGTCTTAATAGGTGTCCATCATTCCTTCTCTTTCTGATACTCAGGTGCGAGTGCCAATGCTTATGTAAGTAAAATGGCGCCATTCGAGCCCAAGGCAGAGATTTCAGAAGCCCCAGCGAAGCCCTGATGTTTGTAGTGAAAATACATTTAAGGGAGGAAGAAGTCCAAAAACAGTCCAATGAGAACTGAGCATGGAATGCTAACTACAGGGAGGAGCACAGGGAGGCAGAAACTAGATGGGAAGGAGAAAGAATTGGAGACTCCTAGCAGAGAGGATGCTGATTCTCTGGGATAGTAGACAGGATGAGCGTTCCACCATTTTGTTGTAGGCCTCACTTCAGCTTACTGATACAGTTTCTTTGGTTTTTCCCCCTCAGAGAGAAAAACACCGTCAAATGTCCTTGAAGGAGTTGGAACACAGCCTTCAAAGATCAGAAAACCAGAACCAGAGTATCCAGAATTATGTGAAGTTTCTGAAAACATCCTACTTAACCATGTTCGGTTGAAGTTTCTCGTTTCAGCAAGTATCTCGGGGGGGGGGGGGGCGGCAAGCAAACCATGGTAAAGCAAGACTTGGGCACAGCACCAGACCATAGTTTTTGCAAAACAAAGCCACCATGGGTAAACCAGCAACAGGCATTCAAACAATCCATAGTAAATCATGGCTTAGTAAACGAAGCCAGTTTCAAAAAATCCTTTGGATTGTTTTGTTTTTTGCAAAAAAATTAAAATAAAACCCTTAGCAAATCAGTTACAACTAAGAAAACAGGCAGCTAGTAGAAATGTGAATGTAGAGTATACTTGTTCATTACTTCTTCTTTTTTACTGAAATGGTTTTTAAAGGACTCAACACCTGATAATTATATTGGGTTCACTAAGTTTTCTTGGTTTATTGACTATGAAAAGTCAGCACTGACTTTGGTTTTACATTTAATTTATAATAAAAATTTGAACATTTTCCTTGCTTTATTTTTCATACCTGCTGTCCTTCTGTCTCTCCCCGACTCCCTTCCTTCTACTCTGACGCAGGGATGTGTCTCACATCACGCCTTCCCTAAACCAAAACAGCCTTGCACCCTGATGCTGATCACTGTTTATGACCTTTGTGGCTCAGCACCCCTGCTCCATATCTGCCCTCACCTCCTCTGTGCCACTCACCCAGTCCTCTGCTCACCCCAGAGGAACGTTGGGATTCCTGCACCCTAACACTTTGAAGACACACACCAACTTAGTTCAACACAGCTGGACTGCCAAGGAGAGAAAGCACATGAAACACTATTCATAGCTGTGCTTTAGTGGCACCTGCAAATAGTGGCCATTTCGCTGTTCACCCCTGACTCCAGATCATTTATGGACACTTCACATCAAGATTTCCATTGGGGTTAATACAGATGCACATATCACTTAACTCCTCTCACCCGGCTGTCAGACATCATCCTATTATTATTATTATTTATTTACATACATACCCCGCCTATCTGGCTGGGTTTCCCCAGCCACTCTGGGTGGCTCCCAACAGAACCCCAAAAAAGAATAAAACACCAAACATTTAAAAACTTCCCTAAATAGGGCTGCCTTCAGATGTCTTCTAAAAGTCAGACAGTTGTTTATTTCCTTGACATCTGATGGGAGGAGTTTCACAGGGAGGGTGCCACTACCGAGAAGCCCCTCTGCCTGGTTCCCTGTAACTTCGCTTCTCGCAGTGAGGGAACCGCCAAAAGGCCCTCGGAGCTGGACCTCAGTGTCCAGGCAGAACGATGGGGGTGGAGATGCTCCTTCAGGTATACTGGACTGAGGCTGTTTAGGGTTTTAAAGGTCAGCGCCAACACTTTGAATTTTGCTCAGAAATGTACTGGGAGCCAATGTAGGTCTTTCAGGACCGGTGTTATATGGTCTCGGCGGCCACTCACAGTCACCAGGCCTACTTTGTAGGTAATGGTATTTCTGCTGATACAGTTTCATACAGAAATCCAACATTACTTTTTATCCTCCCACGTTGCTCTTCACAAGACCGCAGAGTAGTCACATAACTTCTTTAAAGGAAAGCCAGACACTATGATGATTATTGACCCCCTTGTCTTGTGTGAGCATCTTTCCGGTCGATGCCTTGACCAGGACTGACTCATCACATTTACATGAGAAATTCACTTGGCCAGTTGAGACATTTCTTCACTTGTCATTTTGATCAGTGGCTCATATTGTACCTCTGCCATCTCACTGGTATCACATAAGATTCTGTGTTGATGCAGTGCAAGATGCAGCTGTTAACACTGAAAATGATGCCAAGGTTTCAGGTTTACAGCCCTATAAACGTCAAAGAATGAAACAAATGTCACGAGCTGATTTTGCTAATTGTTTTTATTGCTCTTACCTAAGCTGCTCCAAGAACTACATGCTAGAAATGAATAAATAACAGAACAACAGGGGCCCTTGTAAACTGCTAGAAAATTGAGGCCGAGCTAGATAGGTTGTTAAATGTGTATTTGTGTTTATTTTGCACGTTTTTCTTTTGAAATGCAAACAGCTGTTGGGGAGGGAGCTGATAATTATTATGATTTTAGCAGGCAAGGAAGGGGAGTTCGATCCTTCCCTCTTCTGCTCTTCTGTCAAAAATCAAAAATTGCTCATTTCAAATTGCTGTTTGTATTGGAAGGAAAACTCCCCCTATGCAGCTAACCAGCAGAGGGAGCTGTTGCGCTGCTCTCTGCTGCACTTCCACCTGCGGTGGTCAGGAAAGGGTACTGCAGTGTAATAATTCAGCGGATGTCAGGTGACACAATGGACCAATAAGGCTTCAGCTGTTCCCTCCATTTTTGGTCCTTAAAAGTTTTGTTTTGCAGAAAAGGTGCAACAACCCAAACTGAAATAAGCCAGGCAGAACAACGTTGTGGTGTAAATATGCAAGCAAATTGGCTGCAAGCTTCAGATACTGTAGCCACAAGGATTTCCTAAGTCTTACCACAAGGCTCAACGAACGTTAATAAATCTATGCCATTTTATCCTCCTTCCAGATTGCGTTCCCCAGGAGCGGACAGGAAAACGTCTCAAATGAGTCCCAAAGTAACAGCGGGTCAGCCAGACTCGTTTCACCTGTTCCCTTTTGCAGAACAAAAGGAAACAAAATACAGTTATAAGAACACAGAATGCAATGATCAGAAACAATTAAAATGCAGGGGAAACTTTTCCTTCTGGCCCAAGGGAGAATGAAACAAGTGCAATAAAAGCAGCAAGACCCTAGGGTTTGTTTAAAGCACTGGTTTGATTATACAAGGGCAAAGAAAATGATCTTTACGTGGTGCCAAAAAGACCACAAAGGAAGTGCCGCGAGGGAGGCTATTCAATCACCTGGGTATTCAATCACCAAGGAGGCGACCTGCCTCACAATTTATGTGAGAGTTTCTAAATATTTAAGGTCCAAGCCTGAACGTCTTCCAGAAATGTGTTCAAACTGTCCTTTACGACTTGGGGATTTAACTAGGAAAAGATAAGGAACTTCTAATTAATTTTGATCAAATAAGAAGGGTATTTTACTGCAGGAGGAGGTTGCCTGCTTCTGTCACCTAATGTAAGACTTTTTTAAAAAAAAAAAAAAAGCTAGGTTATTCAGCTCTGTGTTGTGTTCTTTTATCGCTTCCAAACAGTAAAAAGATTTTAATGCTAAGTCAAGACATGGAATTTACTTTATATCCTCTGCCTGCTCTGTTATCATAATGAAATGAAACACCTGCTGCGTGAACAAAGCAACACAAGGAGAGTTTCTTTTCATTATTTTGTATTAACAGTGGCTGGCATGTCCAGTGCTTTGAAAAGTACCTTTTAGTTAGCCTTTTTACCATCACCTTACAGATTTCAAATGGGCATCCCTACCTGTATCTTTCATGAAAGATGCAATTATTGACTGATAGGTAAAGTTAAAGGGCCCCTTATTTTATTTACCCTTCTGTTGACTCCCACAGCAACAGAAATCAGTTAGGAACATTCATAGTTTTTGCAGCAGCGGATGGCAAACTTGATACAGTTGTGAGCGACGTAGAAGGAAAACAAAATTGAGACACTATTATCTTAGCACTTAAATGATTTCCATTGCCTCTTTTTTCCAACCAAAAAAGTACAGCCATTTTCTCTCTCTGAGATCAAGTGGATCCTTCATGTTAGATCCACAGCACTCACTGTATTTTGTTCTTGGTTTTGTGAAAGATGGATCCTGTAGCCCTTTTAACACACCAAAGTACTTCTTAAACATTCAGAAGGCTCTTAAACTAACTGCTTTAAGAGGGTATAATCTCTGGGGGGAAAGACTGGCCTGAATAGATGGAAATTAGCATTTAGCCTAGTGTTGGGTTCTATTAGGGTTGTTCAATGAAAATTGCTTATTAACGATTACATTTCTTCCAAATTAAAATAATTTTAAGTTGTAACACTTGATGGAAAACAGGTGGTGATTCCCTTCCTGTTCCTGGACATACTTTGTTTAGTTTGTGTATATGAAATACAGTCAAACCTTGGTTGTTGAATGTAATCCGTTCCGGAAGCCCATTCGGCTTCCGAAATGTTCAACAACCAAGGCGCGGCTTCTAATTGGTTGCAAGAATTTCCTGCACTCAGCAGAAGCCGCGTTGGAGGTGTGGCTTCCGAAAAAGTTCAAAAACCAGAGCATTTACTTCTGGGTTTTCAGCGTTTGGGAGCAAAAACATTCCAAAACACAGCCGTTCGAGAACCAAGGTTTGACTGCACTAATGCATGTATCCAGGAAACCTAGTTTTCCTCGAGGCTCTGTTGGCCCTACAGAGGGGCCTGTGAGAAAGCTATTTCACATTGGAAGAGAAAATGGGGCGACTTGTTTTCTGGTTCTCTTGCATCCAGTGAGGAGGGGTTCCTAAGGAGTGGGAATTTTGTTGTCGACTTCAATGGAGTGCGCATTGTTGATATCCCTCTTCCAATATGACCCATCTTCTCATGGTAGAGGACGTACACATTGTTTCCATTGTTAGTTTTGTACGGCAGCCATAACATTGACTTCAACAAATTGGGCCTGCCCTCTTAATCTGAAATATTTTTAAACCATTTCTAAACTCATCTATGTGGGCCTCAAGAGTACATGGTAAGTGTTGAATAGACATAACTTCTCAAGAAGAGTGTGAGAGAGGTGCTTATGAAACACTGGAAGAGCAGACGAGATAAGGAAAATGTGTCCATGGGGAGAGATTTTGGACTCTACTGAGTAAATTATGTTTCATACTTCTAGAGCAGGGAAGGGACCTGTGATCTCTCCAGTTGTTGCTGGACTTCTGCTCTCATCAACGCCAGCCAACATGGCCAGTGGTATAAGCTGGGCCAGTATTTTGCCCATCTTGTTCTAACTGATGATTTCAGGGACCTTTTGTATATGTAACACGTTCTGCCATCCAACTATGGCAAACCCTTTAAGTGTTCCTATTTTCCAGGGACAGTCCCAGATTTACAGATTCTCTCCCAGTTTCTGATTTGATCCCAGAATGTCCTGCTTTTTCTTAGGACGTCCCTATTTCCACTGGAGAAATGCTGGAGGGTATGGAATTATGTGACCCTCGAGCCAAGGACATAACTGTACAACCCTTAGAAGACATCTGAAGGCAGCCCTGCACAGTTTCATTATGTTTTTATGTATGTTGGAAGCTGCCCAGAGTGACTGGGGCAATGCAGTCAGATGGGAGGGGTATAGATAATAATGATAATGTTGTTGAATAGGACGTCCCTATTTTCATAGGAGACATGGAGTGTATTCTGTGCCCCCTCCACTAAATTTGTAGCTGAAAGAATATATTTCAGCATGTTCATCTGCCACCATGAGGGCTACAACTTCTTTCAAAATATGTATAGTGGACACTCGGGTTGCAAACGTAATCCGTGCGGGAGGCATGTTCGCAACCTGCAGCGCTGTGTCTCCGCACACACGGGTTGTGATTCAGCGCATGTGCAATTTAGCACTTCTGCACATGTGTGACCGCCAAAACCCGAAGTAACCAGTTCCGGTACTTCTGGGTTTTGTCAGGTCCGTAACCCCAAAAAAACGCAACCTGAAGCGTCTGTAACCCAAGGTATGACTGTACTAAGATTGGGATTATGGGGTTGCTAACATTCTGCAAAGCGATGACAGTCCGTTGTCCACCAGTTGGTTGCAAATACCCTTCTACAAAAGGATTTGCTTAGATGCATAGTAATAGAGTTTCCAAAGGCAAGTTTTGGATTTTCTATAAAATTATGGAGTTCTGTCTCTATAGTCTAGCAAACAAAAACAAAAAAAGGAAAGAAAGATAGTGATTGAAATATTTTGATTGGAAGAAGAGAAGTCAGCTCATTATCACATTGCTTCACCCTCTGCTTGGGAAGAAGGGAGTTTGAAGCTGAAGAATGCTCATATGATCATATGCTTTTGATTTGTTCAGTGTCTGGGAAAACGGAATTTAAAGCAGAAGCCCAAGTCTCTTACGGCAACTGGGGGCCCCTATCCTCTTTAATCCTGCCTGCCAAATAGACTATTACTAGTGTTTCAGGATTGATACGGAACTTTTATCTCTATTTCCTATCCATGGCATGAAGCTGCTATAAATCTTATTGTAAGAGTGACTCCAGCCAGATAATAGAAACTTAATGGCTTCTCTCTGTAAATGTGCTGCCTCAAGGAATTTCTTACAAGGCATACTAATCCACACTTGAGTTCCTTGCATTGAGATCATCTTGCGTAGACGATTAGCTCAAGGCTGCCAGGTTTTCCTTGAATAATCCGCTAAAGATTCTGAGCATTGTCTGGAACAAAGCTCTGGATATTCAGTCAGATTTAAAGAGGACCTGTCCTATGAGTAATTCTGCTACAGATTACTGCAATGCATCGTATGCGGGACTGTGTGTGTGTATGATCCAGAAACTTCAGCTGGTACAAAATGTGGTTTCTAGATTAGTAACTTGGGCAAGGCAATATGAACACATTGTAATAATACTTTATCACCTCTGCAGCTTCTTGGTCTGTTTCCAGGAGTAATTCAAAGTTACGGTCCTATTCACTGCAGTTTTTCTAGAAAAAGAGGTGCCAGAACTCACCACGAACCCCTCCCTTGTTCTCTTATAGCGGCAATGGTGCCCACCTGAGAGGTGCCAGAACTGGGAAAAGGCCTGGTTTTGACCTTTAAAGTCTTTCACAGTTTGGGTCCTTGATATCTGAAGGTTTCCATCGCTCCACATTTTATTTGTTCGTTTGTTTTCTTGTATTTATATCCTTCCTTCTACCATGGATCCCAAGGGGTGTGTACATCCAGACCCAGACATGCTACGCTTCACCAAGGTAGTAACTTCATGTACCTTCGGATCACACCAGAGACCATACTTACCTGAACTCTGAGAGAGATACGATAGGGGGCTATAATATGAAGGCCTTCTCAGTAGTTGCCCTTTGGTTGCGGAATGACTTAACAAATCCCTGGAGCAGTTTTGTAACTGTGTGTGTGTGTGTGTGTGTGTGTGTGTGTTTAATAAGGTGCAGAATAAATATTTGAATGGGTGCTTTTTAAAAAGGAAAACGGTTTCTTGAAGTACAAGAGAAGAGAAGATAAACAAAGCATGCAGTTCATTGATATATACATGTCATTGTTTTTGAAACAGAAGGAAACAATTCGTCCCGTTGGAGAAAACTCTTGGTTTTAATTTTGCATCTAAATGTACCCTGCGTTGAAGCCACAACTTCATGAGGTTTTGGATCATTTGTTTTCAGGGCACAATGATGCAGAAAAAAGATTGAACTATAGCAAAGGAGGCTAGCTATTCTCTGTTATCTTAGTTGAAAACAAGAGCTCCTAGCCATCTCCCAAAGACATGTTTCTTAGCTTATTTGTGCCCTGTATTGTTTTATGTGTGGCTTTTCACTCCCAAACAATTACTGCTGCTTCCTGTTATCGGGCGAGTGTTTCTTCACTGATGTCCTGAGTGATTGGGGCTGTGAGGATACTTTCTACGTAGGGAAGAGACATATGGTTAACAGAACTAAAATTTTCACCACGAGGCTGGAAAGTCACTGAGTACAGATAACATAATAGCCCCACTACTGAGTTCCACCTCATAATCCATACTGACTTTTGGAAAATTTCTGGCTGTGATTGATGCCTTTCTCCTAGCTCAAGATTAATTTAGTGACGTTAACTTGACATCACTTGAAACTTATTTATTATGGGCCAGGAGATCAAAGCCCATTAATCTAAGTTTAAAACATCCCATTCTTGTCCTAGAAACCAGAGCCTCTTGTATGGTCTAGAGGCAAATCCACATATGAGCTTCTAGTTATCCCTGTGATCCCTGTGACGCAGGTGGCGCTGTGGTCTAAACCACTAAGCCTCTTGGGCTTGCTGATCAGAAGGTCGGCCGTTCGAATTCTCCCAATGGGGTGAGCTCCCGTTGCTCTGTCCCAGCTCCTGCCAACCTAGCAGTTCGAAAGCACACCAGTACAAGTAGATAGATACCGCTGTGGCAGGAAGGTAAACGGTGTTTCTATGCGCTCTGGCACTTGTCACGGTGCCCTGTTGCACCAGAAGCGGTTTAGTCATGCTGGCCACATGGCCTTGAATGTGGACAGGCACCGGCTCTCGGCCTTAAAGCCTTTGACTGGACTTAACCGTCCAGGGGTGATTTACCTTTACCTTTTTTAAATCTCTGTGTGTGTATGTATGTATGTATGTATGTATGCATGCATCATGCTTTTCCCTGGTAGAGGTTGGCTGTAATGTATGGAAGGAACTAAGAGGGCTTCCCTTCCAGGTTCTAACTAAGCCCAAATATATTTTAGCTTCAGAAATGAAATTGCATCAGGTGTCATTTTCTGGACCCCAAACTGGAGGTAGCCAACAAACACTGCTGAACCTTTGATTCCAAGTCTGCCATATAGAACATCAAGGACGATATGGCTTCTACATGGACTTCGAGTTCAGTTATACTAAATCTGAACACTGAAATCCCATGAGAAGCTGTTGGACGTACCTTTAGCGCAACATGTTGAGTACAAGCAACTGGTTCCATGTACAGTGGTACCTCAGGTTAAGAACTTAATTCATTCTGGAGGTCCGTTCTTAACCTGAAACTGTTCTTAACCTGAAGCATCACTTTAGCTAATGGGGCCTCCCACTGCTGCTGCGCCGCCGGAGCACGATTTCTGTTCTCATCCTGAAGCAAAGTTCTTAACCCAAGGTACTATTTCTGGGTTAGCGGAGTCTGTAACCTGAAGCATATGTAACCTGAGGTACCACTGTATTGATCTAGAAGGCCTTCAGGAGTCTTCTGGTAAGAATAATATAATTCTACCCTCTCAAGGTGAAGAACAAAAGCAAATTTCATTTTTTTAAAAAAGGATGTGTGTGATTTTAATAGCTCAATGGGGATGGACCTAGAAACTCATGTGGAACTGCATTTAGTGCACACTTAGTTTTTAAGGAAATCTCTGGAATCCTTCATGGCTCATCCATACCATCTAATTTTTGAGTAGTTTTTAGACACCCAGCAGCCACCTGCACGACTTAAGGCCTTCTCCACCAAAACAGTCATGCCAATTCCCCTTTTTAATTATCACCGCGACCGCATGATTATTCTTGGTCAAGGCACTTCCTTACAGACTTGGAGTATGCTTATCTGTGGTAACAATCCACTCACCAATTTACCAACCCCACCCTGAAAAGCGGGGGGTGGGGGTGGAGAGGAGGCCATTGTGAATTATAAACTACAAAAAGTAAACATGTATTTTTAGCAGCTTTAATTTACAGTCCTGGTTTTAAAGGAGGGGAATGTGTGTTTTTTTCGACAGAAGCTAAATGCTAGGTTGGCAACTTTTAGGTTATTCTGAGAAGGCCGAATGTGGTTGCAGGATATTTTGTAAAGATCCAAACACAAGGGTATGCTGGGAAATGGTGCGCTATTTCTTCCCTCTTGAAAATAGGTGTAAATAAACAGTAGAAGTCAAGAGAAAAACTAGGAAGGGGTACCTGTGTGTGTGTATGAGAAAGAGAGGGAGAGAGATCAAAGTTGGTAATACTGTAATAATGCACTTTCTGCAGAATATTATTTGCAGTGCACATAAATCTAGGGTCAAAATTGGGTAAATATTAGGCATTCATGTAGAGGCATTTGACACCTGCACAGTCCACGCTTTCTATTGATAAGAAGTACTTTTTGCACCTGCCCTCTCTGTGGCGTAAAGAGGGTTTACTGTTTTGCATACCAGTGGAAATCTTTTCTAAGTAGGACACAGCCCTAAGACTTAGAAGAGCTATGTGCGTCATTACCTGTCCCGATGGACATGAGTGATGGATGCAGGCACACCTTAATACCGGCCTGCTTACCTGAAGAGAAACAGCAGGGATGCAAGAGCTTGAGTGGTGCAGTAGCTATTAAGTCATCTTTCCTCCCACTGCAATAGCTGAGCAAATAATTAGAGTAAGGAGAGAAACAGTAGGCTATAATATTTCATTTCATTTCACTTTTAATTTGTATACCGCCTTCCTATCTTACAAAACACAAGGCGGTTTACCTCAACAACATGCACACGCATTATAATCCAAAACAAAGTCATAATAGAACATAACTTTAAAATGGAATGACTTAGATCAATTAAAGTAATGTTCAATAATCTAGTATATAATAAAATCTAGTACAGTGGTACCTTGGGTTAAGTACTTAATTTGTTCCAGAGGTCCATTCTTAACCTGAAACTGTTCTTAACCTGAAGCACCACTTTAGCTAATGGGGCCTTCTGCCACGCCGCTGCCGCACGATTTCTATTATCATCCTGAAGCAAAGTTCTTAACCTGAGGTACTATTTCTAGGTTAGCGAAGTCTGTAACCTGAAGCGTCTGTAACCTGAAGCACCTGTAACCCGAAGTACCACTGTACAATCTAGAACACAATAAAATGAACTCTCAAACCATCAGTGAATAATAAACTAAAATTCACTCTTAAGAATTACAATAAATAATTACTAAACTATTATCAGTAAAAGTTAACTGCAAGTCACAAATGCATAAAATACCACAATAGATACAAAACCATGTAAAAGGATCGAATTAATATGTAGCCTGTTGGACTATTTCTGTGAAAGCTTGCTGAACATGGGCTAGTCACACACCCTCAGCCACATGTCCCTCACAAGGTTGCTAGGAGGATGAAAGGGGGAAACTCCTCTGAAGTTCTTGAAAGCAGGGTGATATAAAAATCTAGTTGTGTACTTGAAAGACAGGGATTTTACCAGTTCAGAAATCTGTTACAGTGCACTTATTTTTTTTTATTTTTGGAGCTGACTGAAGGCTGAAGGGCCAGCCCATTAACTCTTCATCAGGAATCAAGGCACAGGGAAAGGTCTTTTTTATTTTATTGTGCTCCTTCCCTGTGAATAAAAACAGAAGCATTGGGCAAGTTCTCCATTTACACACCTCCAGGGCTCATTCAGATGTACCTGTGTCTTGGCACATGGCCGTGAGTGTCACGAACTGGCAGGATGACAGGAAGAGGGAAGAGGATCCCAGCAAGGAGTGTAGACAGGACTGGGACACACTGGGGCAAGCAGCAGATGGGGAAGGAAGTACTCGCAGGGTGATGGGGGATGGCGAGGGCATGGAGGTCAGTGCACATGAACCACGGCAGCAGGAACCATCACCAGAGCCAGAGGGGTCTCCACAAACACTGAGGCTCTGAGGCAGGCATAGGCAAACTCGGCCCTCCAGAAGTTTTGGGACTACAACTCCCATGATCCCTAGCTAACAGGACCGGTGGTCAGGGATGATGGGAATTGTAGTCCCAAAACTTATGGAGGGCCAAGTTTGCCTATGCCTGCTCTGAGGCGTAAGGAGCAGCAGGAGTGGCGCTCTAGGAGGCTGAGGCAGGCAAGGGCCCCCAGCTCAGGCCAGGTGGGGCTCGCTAGCTCTGGGAGGAAGTGTGTGATTCTTCAGCTGGAGTAGGCTCAGCACAGGTGAGGGTCACCTGCCTCGTCAAGCCCAGATGCTGCAGTCAGCAGGCAAAGCACAAAGGGGAAGCAGAGATGAAGTGCTGTGTCTGCTCAACTGGTCATGTTGATGGACCTTTGCTTGGATGTTCCTGGACCTCTACGGGACTCTGCTCTGGGTTTGACTCTGGACTGTGTTTTCTGACCTTTGGACTTACCCCGAACTGTGTTTCCTGTCAGTGGAACTTGGGACTTGACATACTGCCTTGCTGACAGGTAGGCCCCAGGGGTTCAGGACATTGGGAGTAACCAAGAGGGTAATTTGGTTGTGATTTGAGGAGGAAGGGGTGGGGTTAATGGTAGGCATTGAGGCACAGAATGGATGGGCAGAGTGCCAATCCCCTGCCCTGACGTCCCTACATGCCACTAGCTGCACCAGATACCCAAAGCCAGCCTAATCCTCTGTTCTCAAAGCACTTTGCTGCTCTGTGCACTGTGCTATCTAGGACACTGCTTGAATTGGTGCCCACTCCAGTTCCCCCAAGCCAAAACCGTGGAGAGGGAGGAAAATCCCTATGACTCCTCCACCCAAATCCACATTAAAGACTCCTAGCACAAAAGCCTCTTGTCCAGGGGCACCTCTCTCATGTCTTACTTAGTTGCCAACACGAAAGGATGTAAATTGATTCTTGTTTTACCAACCTCCTTGTCCTTGCTGCAGAACCACCACGGCTATCATTCTGAAATTTGGCAGTGTTCACCGCCTGCAAATGTTAACCAGTTTTGCTCCAAATAAAATAAAAGTAATTGACATTTCCTTGGGGGCGGGGTGTCAAAATGTAAAACTGTCTAACACAACTTTCGCTCGGTGTTTGTCTGCAATTTGGCTGGCTTCATCCAATCTGAAGGGGCAGTATGCATGAGATTATATCAATTTCCGTCAAAAGTGGGAGGAGGGGAGTTAGTTTGCTTTGACTCCCCACTTTAATGGTTTCATTTTTCATGAAGTGAATTTGAATCCTGCCCTTGACTTGACTCAAACATATTACAGTGCGCTTCAAATTAAGGTGGGCAGCTTCCTAAATCTGGATTCAAACAATATTGTGACTAGTGTACAGAAGGGTAGAGTTTTGCCAGCTTCCTGCTGCTGTGGTCGACAGTTCAAATCCACACAACGGGGTGAGCTCCCGTTGCTCTGCCCCAGCTTCTGCCAACCTAGCTGTTCAAAAGCACACTAGTGCAAGTCAGGAAAAAGGTATCGCTGTGGGAGGAAGGTAAACAGGGTTTCTGTGCACTCTGGTTTCCGTCACGGTGTCCCGTTGTACCATAAGCCGATTAGTCATGCTGGCCACATGACCCAGAAAGCTGTCTGTGGACAAACGCCAGCTCCCTCGGCCTACAAAGTGAGATGAGCTCCACACCTCATAGTCGCCTTTGACTGGACTTAACCGTCCAGGGGTCTTACCTTTTTTCTTTACCTGTGCACGTAAGCACAGGATTGTTTTGTTCAGGCATAACACATTGTCGTTTTTCAGCCTTTTTTGCGATAGCTGAATCTTCTTTAACTGTTGGGTGGGGATTCTACTCAGTCAGTAGAGTAGACTCTTATCTCGGGGTCGTGGGTTCAAGTGCCACATTGGGCAAAACATTTCTGCTTTGCAGGAGGCTGGACCACATGCTCCTTGTGGTCCCTTCCAACTCCACAATTCGATGATTCTGTGGTTATGCAGCAAAAAGTATTGCTGGCAGAAAATTGTAATGTGGTCTGTGAGAGCATATAGATGGCAGAGATGCTTAAAATTAGACAAAAGGCAGCTTTAAAAAAATACACGGACTCACATTCTTCATTTGCTAACTGGAGTAAGTGGAACTGCAGTTAATACATTTAATGATGCTGTCAAGCTGTTATCCAAATGGTAAGATTCCTTGCTGCGCAGTTGAGGCCTATGACATCTTATTGTGAGCAGTGAACCCTATTGTACTAGCATGAATTTCCTGAGTTTTCCCTGTACAGTATGTAGTTTGCTAGCCTTGCAGAAGCGCAAGGCTTTGGTTTCGGGATCCAGAAGTCTGGAATACATCATTTTTGTTTAGCATTTCTTGCACTGGAGCTGATTAATCATTCTTTGAACTAGATTGTTCCCATAGCCACACGCTGCTTATAATTAATTTTCACATAACTGATCGAAATGCTGTTTAATGCAAACTTGTGCGATACTTAGCAAGCCTTTGGGTGGAATTTTGCTATACAAACCATTTCTCTTCTGGAATGCTTCAAACACTAGGAAATATTTATATATGTAAATGTTTTATTGCGAAGGGTGTCTGACATGGGAAGATGGATTTAGAAAAATTTCCTCTATATGCATAGATATTTTTTTTAAATTGGTGAATATCCATGTACAGTTGTTGATTCTCTTGTAACTGTGCAAGATTTTCTTTTAACCATTGTAGTGGTGGTTTGGTGGTCATTCCTCTGGCAAATATTTATGGTTGAGATAACTGGCAGTGCAATTTGCTACCATGTGCCACACACTGGTTGCTCCTACAAGTGCTCCACTTGTGTGCTATGAAACACTACTGCTTTGTGGACGATAACAGTATATCTTAATCAGAAATGTTCATATTCTAGAAGCAAACTCGAATTCTTTAAATGTCGCATATTTAAAAAGCTTTTAAAAAAATATTAGGTGAAACAAATCAGTGCTGATGATGCTTCTGGCAATTTAGTATTAAGTTATCCCATCAGTGTTGAGAATTTTCTACGAACTTTAGAAGGGGATGTGGCTGCTGATGCATACTGGAGAGAACATAGTCCCTTGGACTTCACATCCATCAAAAGATATTACACCATGATGGTCGTCCTAACAGGACTCATGTCATCAGAATCTCCAGTAACACATAGCACTTTTCAGCACTATTTAAAAGATTATTTGGTCAAAGCACATTGTGACCATCTGGAAGAAGACCTCTTGTGATTTCCCTCTTGCGCAAGGTGACCAGATAATGAACATACATAGTGGCACGTCCAAAATTAGGTTTGAACTACACATCTGCCCTTGGCCCAACTACCAAGTATGGCCATACTTTTGAAATTAGGAACAACATATGTACAGTGTTAGGTGAATCCCTTTGAGAAGAACATATTGCTGGCAGCTGTGTTATTACTGAGGCACGGAAACATTAAAAGCTACTATATTTGGATCACTCCTTTTTTAAAAAAAGTATGCATGGTTTTTTTTTAATCTTAAGGCAATTTTTAATCCATATGAGGTAAAATTGATATCTCCTCAGCATCTGTAGTTGGGCGTACAGTGGCCTTTTTTGTTCACACAAGGGAGGTTGTGTGTGGTTTATTTTCCCCACAGAGGAATTTGAATTTGATATCCCGCTTTATCACTACCCCAAGGAGTCTCAAAGCAGTTCACAATCTCCTTTCCCTTCCTCCCCCACAATAAACACTCTGTGAGGTGAATGAGGCTGAGAGACTTCAGAGATGTGTGACTGGCCCAAGGTCACCCAGCAGCTGCAGGTGGAGGAGCGGAGACACGAACCCAGTTCACCAGATTACAAGTCCACCGCTCTTAACTGCTACACCACACTCTCTCTCTTGGAGAGAGCTTGGAGACATGACCGTGTGAAGAAACTAGTGTGAGCTAGCCCCTTACAGGGACAGCAGCAGTCCTTTCCACGATAGCAAGTGCCCTTTTTTAAAAATTCTCCACAGAAATAGAAACTAAGCAGCAGGACAAAACTGATTATTGCATGGTTGGGCAGAGTGGCTGCAGTGAAGATGACTGAGTGAATATGGACTGAAAAGAAAACTCTTCAGCATCAGCAAAAAAACCAAAACCAACCCTGGTGAATGGTTTTATCAAGTCTCAGTTGAGGAAATCAACCCGCTATAGCAGGTATGGCCAAACTCGGCCCTCCAGATGTTTTTGGCCTACAACTCCCATGATCCCTAGCTAGCAGGACCAGTGGTCAGGGATGATAGGAACTGTAGTCTCAAAACATCTGGAGGGCCGAGGTTGAGGAAGCCTGGTTTAGGAATGCTGACTCTCTCATGCCAACTTGAACAGCTAATACCATCATCACCCAGATGTGGATTGGGTGTCCATTGAATTAGGTAAAGAGGGACAACCTTACAGAACGTTTCCTTTTTGTAAAAGTAACACTGGGGGAGATAGGAAACACATTTATGCAGGCAGCCTTAAAAATTGGGAGGAAATGCGTGCACATTTTGGCACCACAAAAGTTGCTGCTTTGACCCATTCTGGACCACCTGCAATTTAAGGTATACTGACAAATAGGCTCAGTGGAGAGATTGGGAGGCCAGGGGCTTACTTACACAGCATTTTGGATTTATTTTAAAATGGTTGCTTGCTTGACAGGGAGCAAATGAAGGCGAGGTGTGAACTAACTGGCTACAGCTGGTGCAGATCCAGACATTTAGTCAGGCAAGGAAGAAGCCCTGCAATGTCTAACGCTCTTTGAATGCCTTTCACAGGATAGGCCATCAAGGCTATCATGGCATAATAACATGATTCACTTGTCTTAATATAAAACAGATTCAACATTTCTTCCCTTAAAAAATACCCAAAGGGCTTCATTTTTCATAATTTGGAGCATCTCTGGAGCTAAAATGAGAGGAATTAAAGGAACATTTTGTATTTTATGCAATCAGCAAGTATATATCTTAATGCATCAACCAACAGTCTGAGAGGCAATACTAAGAAGCACCGTGCTATTTTATTGATATAGATATAGTGTAATACTTTACGGAACACCATCTTATTGCTTATCTACACCTTTTTATCAGCGTTCCTAACTACAGATGATGCAGGATTTGGTTGGATTCACATTTTAATATGAACCTCATCTGCGCTTCCCAAAATACTGTATGACCTGAAACTTGGCTATCCTCCTTTGGATTTTGCTGCACTTTGAATTTTGCAGTGCAGTCCAGCAACAGCAAAATGTGTGCAGAAAGGTGTATATTAGGGGGAAGTGTATATAAGAATGCATATGATAATGAATATAGCATACAAACATGCATTGTACCATTAAAAATTTTCACTAAAATTTTGATAAATTTTCATGAGGGCTAAGGGAAAAAAATCACAAATTGATGCAGAAATGTGAAAAATTTAAGACGGGGGAACGGGGACTAGAAACCAAAATAAACCAAAACTGACAGATTGTCTATCATTATTCCTAACCCTACACTTGCATTCTACATACATGAAAAGAATGACCTTTCCAAATGCATGCAATTTCCAGGGAAAGAAAGTGAAAGGAGGGGCATTTTTATGTGGTCTGTATTCTGCAAATAAATAAACAAACACACAACATATTTCCATAGTGTGCTGCTTATTGCCTAGCTGCAATTTGCATGGTCTTCATTGGGACCAGATGCCTTTAAAGAAATTCCTCGTTTGATTATTATCGACACCCAATTCCTCCAGACTTCAGGCAGCCATTATGCACAATTAGAGACACTGATTTGTGTCTTGTCCTGAAACTCATTTATGTGCTTCCCAAACTTGAACAATGGTTGCGGTGATTGCCAGAAGGCAAGCCTGAAGTGATCCGTAATATCTAAACATACTCATCAGCACAGGATGAAATTGCAGACTCTCCCTATACATCTGTTTTTGAAAATAAGTGATCTCACACATGTTATTTTGGAGAGTCTAAAATGGGCTGACAATTTCACATTAGGATTTTTTTTTAAAGTACAAAATAGGAGACCAGCTCCTAAGAATTAGATTCTGCCTCAACACACAAACGGCTATTTCTCCAACATGAGCAAAGTTTTTCCCCACCATCAAGACTAGTCCCTCCCCTCCTTATCATGTAGGGGCCAGGGATACAGTTGCATCCATGGGTTTGTCCACACTTCCGCTGATCTGTATCTAGAAAATACGGGGCCGAGCAGCAAACCTAATTGCTGTTTGTTCCGATTCAGCACTAAAGATTAGCTTTTATTGAAGAGTGTGCTCTCTCTGTGTGTAGATGAATGGACATACCTAATCTTAGATGCTGAAACTTCATTCATGTAAATCTTCACGATGCCAGTTGAGCCATATTTTAAGGAAGCGCTCTCAGGACCCAGGTTTCATAGCTCTCCAGGAACTACTGTACCCAATAATAGCAGCATTTTAATCTGGTGGCTAGTGCCAATTTCTGCCTTCTCTGAGCTTTCAACTTCTTCCAGTCAATAAAGCATAATGAAGAGGTTGTGATCTCATACTACTGGGAAGAACTCCAGATCAAAGAAAGCCTTTTCATGTTCCCTTCATTTTGTTATCCAAGCTTTTCATTCTATGTTCTGGGAGCCATAGACTGAAAAGCTTAAATTAACAGTTAAGTGAGTTACTTTGACAGCACCAAAATCCTTACGGCGCTTACTTCAAAGGGATGAGCTGTCCGATGGGCTGTGTTTAAAAGTAAGCCTAGCATCCTCATCAACCTTTTAAGTGAGGTGCATTAAAATGTATATTATATACACAATGTGCTTTAGGAAGTTAGAGATATTCCTCTTGGAAATTACACTCTTGTTACAGAGTGTAACAAGTTACAGGGTTGGGGAAAATAAAATCTCGCATCCTGCTCAAAGCTGCAGCCACCTGTATATTATTCATACTAATTTATGTTTACTGAATTGAAACTTATTGACTTTTTGTTAACCTGCTGTAGCAGTAAATAAATGTCTACTGGAAATATATTTCCCTCTTCAAGGGCCTTTATTGACAAGTGGCAAGGCATAGGGCACACCCTGGGTTGATCTTTTCTGTGTAGAGGAGTCAGGCCAGTGAGGAACTGCTGCTGTTAAAAACACATGGCTTGCTTAGTTACAGATTGATAATCATTTACCACCTTCTGCTCTATAGTATAATACTACTGGACCTCTCTCTCAGACCTTCCAAGTGTCCCTATTTTCCAGGGATGCCCCTGATTTAGAGAAGTCCCGGTTCCTGATTTGATCCTGGAATGTCCCGCTTTCCCTTAGGATGTCTCTATTTTCATTGGTGAAATGTTGGAGGGTATGGAGTTATCTGAGCCATCTGAAGGCAATCCTGTATGTGGAAGTTTTTAAAAATGTTTAATGTTTTATTATGTTTCTATATATGTTGGAAGCCGCACAGAGAGGCTGGGACAACCTAGTAAGAGGTGTGGGGTATAAATAGTAAAATGATCATTATGGAATGGGAAATTTTGGAGGGTATTCTTTTTTCTCTCGGATTTTGCACCTGTAACCATATTGTTCCCTCCATTTCTGGTGGTCAGGATTAGGGTGCTGCTGCTAATATCACCCATTTTCAAAACAGAAGTATCATAAAGTTTGGGGGACGCCTAAAGGTTGCAGAACTGCAATTATTTAGAAGGAAGAAGAAGTAGAAGAGGAGTTTGGATTTGATATCCCGCCTTTCACTCCCTTTAAGGAGTCTCAAAGCGGCTAACATTCTCCTTTCCCTTCCTCCCCCACAACAAACACTCTGTGAGGTGAGTGAGGCTGAGAGACTTCAGAGAAGTGTGACTAGCCCAAGGTCACCCAGCAGCTGCATATGGAGGAGCGCAGGCGCGAACCCGGTTCCCCAGGTTACGAGACTACTGCTCTTAACCACTACACCACACTGGAAGGAAAAGACAACCTTAAATGGGGAAGAACTGCAACAGCCCAATGAGGACTGTGCATGTTCAGAGGCCACAGCTACCTGACTCCGGTTGGTGGCAAGACAAAACCAGGAAAATGAGGGGGAAAGGAATGAAGTGGCTGGAATCCTAGGCAGAAAATCCCTCAGCACTGCAGCATTTTGTTTCAGATCCAGGTTGTATTGTCTCGTCTTTCCCAGGATCGTAGATGCATATTTTTGTGTGTTAAGTTCACTCTTATTGGTGAACTTAACTCGGTTTCTATAGTGGAGTAGTTTTTTTCTGAGCAAAATTGTGCACTTAAAAATGTTGCATTGTTCTAAATTGAAACAATTCAGTTTTGAATTTCCATAGATCTTTAAATGTATTGTTCCAACTTTGGAAAGCAAGACTTGGAGGAAAAGAGAACTTGCAAAGCCCCAAATGAATATTTCTTCCCTTCACATTTAAGCTGAAAATCATGCTGGTAGATAAAGGGTACACACACACACACGCGCGCGCACGCACGCACGCGCACACACACACACACACACACAAACAAACAAACCGACAATGCAGCAGCAGTATATGCAAGATATAAACATCAGTGTAGCTCCTGCAGCTGGAGATAATTTTCTCAGTTTGGCAAAGTGCCCATTTTCAAACTAAAGCTCTTCATTCGTGATCTTCCTTTATTACTCAGTGGAAAGTCCCCAAGGATGGATGGAGCTATGAAGAACATCAGGTGAATTATAAAACACTGAGCATACTTGGTCACCCAAGCGAACAATATTTGGTTGTTGTGTGTCAACAACTAAAAACATCTGGAGAACCACCAAGGATGGGTATTACAGGACTAGGGCAGGCCCTTACCTTAGGTAGAATGAGGCAACTGCCTCAGGCAGCAGATGCTGCTGGGTAGTAAGCAGCAGTAAGGAACTGGAGAGCAGACTTGCGTGTGGCATGTGGCTTGCCCTGTACCACCAAACTAGCCTGCTTCCCTCAGGTGCAATCCAGGATGCTGTCCTGTTGGCAGTACTGAAGAAATATTCTATCATTTTTGCTGAAGCACAACCACCACGGCTTTTGCGAGTGTGAGCCCTGTCTCACTAACCTGTGAAGGTTGTTTAAGGGTAGGGTCATAGCTCAGTGGCTAGAGCACCTTTGGCATGTGGAAGGTCACAGGTTCAGTCCTTGGTATCTCCAGATAGCCTCCCCGCCGACTCACATGGGGGCCGGGAATGGAACTTGTTCTTCATTTCTGTGGTGTATTACTTCCTTATCTTCACTATTTTTACAGGGGGGTGGGGTGTTCTCCTTGCCGTTCCTCAACAGTACATTCTAAAGGGAGTGGTACAAAAAGCAGAGCAAGCAATACATGACCCTCTTGCCTCGGAGTAGTGGCTGCTGGCCTAAAATGGCTTTTGTGTGGTTCTGATTCTCTTCAGTTTCCACCTGATTATTATTTTTTAATTGTTTATGCATGTTTATGCCACATACATCATGCAATATTCATCATTTACCCCTCATCCTCAGACTTCCCAGTCCAGCTCTCCTTGGCATTCTAGGTAGTCTTTTGAGGGCTGCATATTCTATTCTTCCACACATTTTGGTCTCAAATCTTACTTTATTCAGTGCTCATATGTTCATGCCTACTTGTAGGTTAAATTGACTTATTCCACCCTCTAAGATACTCTCCAAAACACTTCCACTCATCTCTTATCCGTGACTGATCTTTATTTCTTAATTCTGTGGTTGTTGTTACTAATTCTGTATATTCTATCAATTTCTACAGAATATAGTTTCCACCTGATTTTATCGCCCTAACAACAACCCTGTGAGATAAGTTAGGTTGTGACTGATCTAGTGTAATCCTTTCTGCTTACCGAGGTCCAAGGCTGAGGGAAAATATGGGCTCTGGTCTCTCCAGTCCTGAATATTAAAAACTAATTTTGAATGGAAGACGAACAATTTAGCTTTGTAAATATACGAGTTTAGGAGTTTCCTTCTCTTGGCCCTGTCCCTTAAAATGATGTGTGCCTTTGTGAGTCTATATAACTTTTTCCACACATAGCAAGGTGGAATAATTATAGCCCAAAGACTGACGTATGAAATTGGAATTGGAACTGTTCCATATTTATTACATTTGAGTGAATAAAGGAGGACTGCCATGTTTGAGGTTGCAATCCCATTTCCCATCAATCTCGGGAAAATACCTTTCCTTTTAGAAATAAATTTGAATGTCACAAGCAATGCCTCTGTTTGAAGAAATGTGCATAACAGAAAATGAATTCTAACAACTTACTCGCCTTTCAAACCTGGAGTTGCATGCTGCGTTATCCTTTCTACTCCCTGCCTCTTAGCTGGATAATTCCAAGCTATGGGTTCTCCAGTTATTAATCAAATCCCAGATGCAATAAAAGGGCATGTCTTACTGAAGGAGAGGGCAGGCCTGCTGCACTAGTGGATTGTTCCTGTGCAAAAGGTCTAATCACATAAATTGTTTGGTCTGAAAATGGTACATTAGAGAACATATGGTATAAATTATACCACAAGCCCGAAACCACTCTTACATTTTTAAATCTACTGGGGTCAGACCTTCACTTTAGAGATGGTCTGATGTTTCTGCCTTAGTCTGATGTCTCCACTAAACACGTTACTTTACAACGAGAGGAGCTATGCCTTCAAAAAGGTTTCTGTAAGAAGTGGCATTTTTACTAGCTCTGCGGAGACAAGGTTGTGTTGCATAAATCATTGCACCTGTGACATGGATAAGATTCACTTGAAGTATTACATATTTCTAATCACTTATCTGTTGGTGGGGGTGGGGGGAAGGGATCATTCCATGTGCATTGTAACATGTGAAGACTGCATGCATATTAAGGTAAAGGTAAAGGGACCCCTGACCATTAGGTCCAGTCGCGGCCGACTCTGGGGTTGCGGCGCTCATCTCGCTTTCTTGGCTGTGGGAGCTGGTGTACAGCTTCCGGGTCACGTGGCCAGCATGACTAAGCCGCTTCTGGCGAACCAGAGCAGCGCACGGAAACACCGTTTACCTTCCCACTGGAGTGGTACCTATTTATCTACTTACACTTTGACGTGCTTTCGAACTGCTAGGTTGGCAGGAGCAGGGACCGAGCAACGGGAGCTCACCCTGTTGCGGGGATTCGAACCGCCGACCTTCTGATCGGCAAGTCCTAGGCTCTGTGGTTTAACCTACAGCGCCACCCGTGTCAAGCATGCATATTAGGGATGAGTGAAATGGTCAGTTTTGTTTTGTCTCAGTTTCTTACTTTTTCCGCTCGACTTCAGTTGTCTATATTTCCAAGGGCTTTTTAAGGCCTCATGATAATTTAGCACGATTTTGGTTCAAATTTATCCTCATATATATTTTGCCCAATATACACATTTTTGCAAAGCCATTAGCTTTATAGGTTACATTTTGTATGCTGTTTTCACCAATATATGCTTTTTTATGCACACTTTACGCTAGTATATGCACTTTTGTACCCATTACCTGCCTGGAGAACTGCATTGCAACATTTGGAGAAGTGTGGAAATATTGTGCTTTTGTTTGCATATTGTTTTGTAAAGTGTGATGTGATATTGATGCGTATGCATTAATGAAATGCTGTAATTGACTGAGGGGGAAATCCTGTGGCACTTAGAAGGGTAACAAATTTATAGTAGCATGAGCTTTCACATGCAAGACTCTCATTGATTGGATTCATGCATCCCCAACTGATGTATGTGTGAACCTACATGGAAAATGCAACCTAATCCGATTTTACCTTACTGTAAACTTGTGGTCTATAGCCTTACTCATCACTGTTCAGGAACTATCTGCAACAGAGCCCAGAATGAGCTGAAATATCTGTGAGTTCTGCTGTGTTTGCTTCACAAAGTATATTTTGCATTAGACAAAAAGCATTTACAAATCAGGTTTCACAACCTGGATATTTTCATTAGGCTTCTGTAAACAGAAAGTTGATACGTCCTATTGATCACTTCAGCAGGCGGTAAAATGGCACATTTGAATGCTTTTGCAACATAAAAACTCCATGCACGAGAAAGCGTCTTGAGGAGAAAGCTCTTAGTATTGTTCACCTCAGTTTCACAGATCTACCTAGAAGCAAACCATTCACCAGTTATAATCTGTACATCCCAGTTTAAGAACTAGCGGTTTAGATAAATAGGTAGAATAACAGAAGCATCAAATATAAACCCAATTTCCCTAGTTTACATCTGTTCTACAGCCACAGCCTGAGGACCTACTTTTACAGAAATAATGGCATAAAATTATCAATTGAGAGAGAGAGAGAGTGTGTGTAAATATATAGAACAGCTCATTAATTCAGCAAGATGAATGTGCTGTTCTGGATAAAGGGCTGTTACTAGCTGATCCGAAAGTATGTCCCTGGGTTCTCTCCTATTTTTTCCGCCACAGTAGCAGCAGCAACAACAAAGGAATTAAGTAATTGCATCAATGTTCCCCAAGCAGAAGCAAAAAGAGAAAGCATCTGAAAAACCCAGGTCAAAACGAAATGTCATTTCCCCCCTATTCTGTTCAACAGCTTAAGTAAATCCACTTGTCCCTCACATCTGGTATATACAAATTCATAATATCTATAAACACACACGTACATCCTATGGGACTTCCACATGTTACTTTGAAGATGTGAAAAGTGGGTGTTGGAGCATTTTCGGCTCTGCGACTGGCTTTTAATATTTACCACGTGTAAAGCACCGATCAAGTAGATAACCTGATGGAGGGCTCTGTTGTCTGGGAGTTGGTTGGGTCAGGTGACAGTAAATGTAATCTATTCCTTCCCCAGCATTAGAAATCCACAGTGCTGAAGAAGAAGAAATGATATCTAGGGGTTGTTGTCCCTCCCGGAAGAAGCCCTAAAGACAAGCAAAAGTACATCTAGTTCCCATGGTGAAATAGGTTAATGACTTCTGAATGTGTAAGAAAGGAATGGAAAAAGAGTTAAGGAACAGCTGCTGGCAAGTTACTGTTTTAGAGTTCAGCCACTTTTAGCCAGATAACCACCAGCAAACGAAACTATGATAGTATTTCAGAAGGGGAAAGGGGCAATTAATCTACCAGTGACCGGAGTTCCCTTCACATCCACATGGGCTCTGGAGCAGCAACTACAGTGACTTTTGACTCTTCGTCAGAACCTGAAACTCAGTTCTAACAGGGCCAAACTACATGTTGACATTCAAAACAATCCTCAATTTATCTGGTCTGCTTTAGTGTTTTTTTAAAAAAATAGTAGCTGGCTGCTTCCCTCCTGGAAAAATTAGCGGCTTTGCGGGGGGGGGGGGCAGTTTTAATTGGAACTGTAGCTTAGGAAAGGCTAAATCTTCCCTCCCCATTTGGCATTGTCCCAATTCTCACTCTATCCCCGCCCCTCTGCAACTTTTGTTAACACACTCGAACAAATACCGTATTTTTCTGGCTATAAGACGCCCCCATGTGTAAGATTACATGCGATCATACATTTAATGTTATGTTAAGTTTGGCCCTTGGTCAGATATGTGATCCAAGATGTAGATTTGTGGGGCCTAAATTAACTGCATCTCTTAAACGTCGGAATTATAAGTTATATAATATACCACCATTAGTGAAAATTAGATCTTATGAACACATGCCAATGAAAATGTAGTTCTTTTAACTTATATCTAGATGGAGAACAGGCTAATGTCTCGGGTTATAATTATAAAGGTAAAGGTAAAGGTAAAGGTATCCCTGCCCGTCCGGGCCAGTCTTGACTGACTCTATGGTTGTGCGCTCATCTCACTCAAGAGGCTGGGAGCCGGCGCTGTCTGAAGACACTTCCAGGTCACGTGGCCAGCGTGATGAAGCTGCATCTGGCGAGCCAGCACCGCACACGGAAACGCCGTTTACCTTCCCGCTAGAAAGCGGTCCCTATTTATCTGCTTGCACTTAAGGGTGCTTTCGAACTGCTAGGTGGGCAGGAGCTGGGACCGAACGACGGGAGCTCACCCCGCCGCAGGGTTTCGAACCGCCGACCTTTCGATCAGCAAGTCCTAGGCTCTGTGGCTTAACCCACAGCGCCACCCGCGTCCCTGTTATAATTATAGCTGAAGCTAATTTGGTGGGAAAATATTTGGCTGATTCATGCACGCATTCAAAAAAATCATCTGAATTTCCCTCTTGCCCTCAGTTATGGATGGTGTTGGATTTAGGGCTTTTTGTGGGAAGCAGCTATAGTTTTATTGTACTTGGCTGTAATCTATCAGGCCGGTAAACACCTTCATTAATACTTTTCCTGGTGGCATCTTTTATCAGTTTATTATTTTTTTAAAAATGAGCATTGAATTGGGGTAAAGATGCCTTTTAAAAACCAAAACATTTGCAAAACAGTGCATAATAAAAGCAAATTAAATAGATTTCAAATGGTTTTAAAATGGGATATGAAGATAAATTGGCAGTGTGTCAAGTTCGTGGTCCTGAATCACCAGTGTTTTTCAGAAAGTGTGTAGCTACTCTGAAACAGCAGAAGCTTCTGAGAATGCTTCCACTCTATTTACTGCAGAATAGCCGCAGTTTCCTCACTCAGTTTTTACAGGGCATCTGCATGATGTCATAAGCAAGCCATTCATCTTTTGTGTCAGTTTTGTTGCGGAATCTGTCCTACTTGTAGGCCACAGTGGGATCCAATGGAATGAAGGACGGGGCTTTAGAAACACAATAAGTGATCATATTTTCTCTGTTCAGCTTCTTTTTCTCTTGCACACAACTTAAAAAAACAACCCAACTTTTTGAACTCAGTGGAATAGCTGCATAATTCCTCCAGGTGGACATAAGTTTAAACCAGCCATGTCCTCCCACATAGGGTACAAGTCTATCTTCACCCTGGAGCATAAATTTGGTGCTTGAATATGCAAACGCCCAGTGTGGGATTCTAACTCTTCAGATGACTGTCTGGGGATGGAGTTGGAAAAGTAAGTATTTCTCAGTGTTCTTTCTCAAATGCTTCCTGTGCTACAAGGCTGCCATTGTGGATGGTGGGCTTTGGGAAACAGCGTTCCCGTTTTCAGAACAGCAACAAAAATATCCACCATAAACTTTGCAGTAGGAAAAAAAACAGGCGAGAGAAAACAGGAAAATGCTGGAGCTAGTTGTGTTTAGAAAAAAAAAGAAAGGATCTAGGCATTACTTTTGGTACCATGGGTCCATATGGAATTTTCAGAAATGCCATGAGTACCAGTCCCAAAATGGCTGCCATTGGAGCATGGCATAATGCAAAATGGCTGCCATATGAGAGGCAGGACAACAGACAGGTGTGGGAACACAGCCCTCCCACATCAGCCACCCATTCATAAGGGGGGAAATGGACTTGCGTCAGCCACTGCTGTGCTCGCTCACTGAGAGAAGCTCTTTGAACCGCCCCATTGTTCCCAACAGATGGGAGGGTGGGTGTCAAATCCTGGCACCCAGTGAAACTTGGGGAAAGTAAAGGGGGTGTATTCAATATACAAGAGGCTGAGGCAATCCAAGCGGGAACTGAGCAGGAAGAGCAAACAGCTGCTTGTGCATTGTTGATTTTTGAAGGGAATATTTACTGAGATGGTTATTTTGCGGGCATCACTGGAGCCACCAATGGGGAAACAGCTGACCTCTGGGGTATTGCCTTCATGCCTTGCTTGTAAGTTGCCCTGGACTGTCTGGCTGGGCACTGACGGCCCTTTGCTTTTGATGCAATAAGGCTCTGCATAATTTGGCTTTAAGGTAAAACTAAGAGAACAGATCTCCTCTGAAGGTCAATGGTGCCCTTAGGGCAGATCCCTAAGTAAATGATCAGCAAGCAGTAGTCCTCTGTTAGCTTCAGGGTACACTCATTTTTACACAGACTAGGGCATTTATTGTTGAGCTATGGGGCAATAGATCGCACCTAGCTATAGTATGCTCAGTTGTTCATGTGCTACATATTTCTCTGCTTTTGATTTTTATGCGCCAGCACCTATGCCAACACACCGCATTTGGACTCTTCACAAAATATCCAGAAATGGTACATGGTGCTATCTATGTTAGCTAATGCTTGGACAGGGGCCAGGATAAAGATAAATGGGAGTATTATTTTCATCAATATGCCGTTAGCCTACTCAGGGAGCTAAAATGAACTGAGATAACCCCGCTCCATAACAGTCAGCAGCATTTTTTTATGATGGATGAATCCTATTCTGATTTATTGTTATGAGGTGCGTATGCCAGTAAAAGACACTGTAGGACATTCATATCAAATACGCTCAGATTAAGTGAAGTCCAATAAATCAACGCCACGCTACAACCCATGGGAGATTTATGCTCGGATTCTCCATTTCAGTCATGAATAGACTTCATTCACTGAAAAGATGATTAGATTGGGCTATTGGATTTATAGCCAAGGATGCCATAGACCTAGTATATCAGATGCATTAAAATATTCATTTATGGGGATTTTAGTTGGCTAATATTTACTTTCCTTGTCATTGACTGCTGCCAGTCATTCATAACCGCCCATTCCTGAGCTCGCTCAGTCGCTAATAAAAACGCGTCCTGCTTGCCAGTAGAGAATCTTCTTACATCCGCAGAAAGTTAGCTGCTGTGAAATGGAGAATTGTCATAAGTGAGTAAGTTGTTAAGAAAATTGTGGGACAGATAAATTGGCAAGGCTCACACATTTCATACGGATGAGGCATTGCAAATCTATTTTGATGCTCTTCCCTTGTCAGCTTTTCAAGGCAAGGATACAAACCCCCTTCTGAATTCATATTCTGACTGTGTGGAGGAAGAGCAGGATTGTGCCCAGTTGCCCTGCCCCCAACTCCCACATGTTCAGCCAGATGTGAGAAGGGGCTCTACGCATCTCCAGCTGTACACAGGAGGGGCTCTAAACACAGAGTAAGCACACAGTAGGGCATGCCCCAAACAGCCACCCAGCTCACCCACTCCGTTGACAAATGGCAAAGGGAACATGCCAATGGTTTGAGGTGGTGGTGGTGGAGGAGTATTGGAGCAAAACAGTATCTCATTTCAGCGTGGCAGAGGGAGGGAGGGGGGCAATTAAGGGGGCTTACTTAACATAGCATCTGCAGATCTTATTATAACATAGCATCTGCAGATCTACCACACTTTCAGAGTGGTAGTAGTAGCCAGAGCAGAACTTCGGCCACTATTCTCCCCACCAGAGGTGGATTTAGGGGAGAGCGACCGGTTCAGTCCCACTAGGCGTGGAGCCTTGGGGGCACTGTAACTATTATTTAGAATGGAGCGTGAGAGGCAGGGGTGCTGAATTTTGAGACTTCAAGGTCCGCCGCTCCACAAGAACGACTCAGTCCTCTGCAGAATGATGGTAAGGTAAAGGTAAAGGGACCCTTGACCATTATGTCCAGTCGTGACCGACTCTGGGGTTGCGGCGCTCATCTCGCTTTACTGGCCGAGGGAGCCGGTGTACAGCTTCCGGGTCATGTGGCCAGCATGACTAAGCCGCTTTGAGCAGCTCACGGAAACGCTGTTTACCTTCCTGCCAGAGTGGTACCTATTTATCTACTTGCACTTTGATGTGCTTTCGAACTGCTAGGTGGGCAGGAGCTGGGACCGAACAACGGGAGCTCACCCCGTCGTGGGGATTCAAACCGCCGACCTTCTGATCAGCAAGTCCTAGGCTCTGTGGTTTAACCCACAGTGCCACCCGCGTCCCAGAATGATGGTAGCATCGGCAAAATGAGACGGCCTGTTTCACTCCAGCCTCTGCCACTGAAAATTGCACCTGTTTTAGGCAAGACAGTGGTTTGGAATGGACTTACCCCAGCCCTAATACAGATCCTTTGTGTGTACAGTTGTATGCATATAGAGTTTGGGCTCACCTGCAGCTGAATGTGAATTGGGGGGGGGGGATAGCGAGCAAGTGCAATCTCCACTCATTATGTGCACACATGGAAATGACAGCAAGAAATAGACTTGTATCTGATCAATATTGAACTATGCTTAATAAGAGCTGTATTTATGAATCCCCCCCTGAATAGGTTATAATTGACTTTTATTACATGGAGACGTTGACGGTATTGCAATTTTATTAGAAAAGTTAATGATGTTTCCCACTTGCTGCTTATGGTGCAGTAGTTTTCACACTTTATTCCCAGGAAGGCCTGGGATTCCTTGGAAGCTTATCTCAAGATCTTCAATTAAGATCCCCACAGCAGTGGGGAAGCATCCCTGAAAGATGACTTGCACACCACTATGGGGCTTCTCATACAAACATGCATGGATGGGTAGTTGCTGGATGTGTTCTAGGCCAGGTGTGGGAAACCTTTGGCCCTGAACTACAACTCCCATCAGCTCCAGCAAGCATGGCCAGTGGTGATGGGATTTGTAGTTCAGCAGCATCTGGAGGTTTCCTACTCCTGTTCTAGGCACAATTTCAGCTCAGTAGAATTTCAGACAATGCAGAAAAGGTTCTCTGTAGGTGCAACATTTGAAAACCTTAAAAATAAAACCAAACATCTAGTAGGACACAGAAGTAGCATGAATATCATACCTCTTTTGAATCCAAAGTACTGTCTTATTTCAGCCATGAAAAATAAAACAAAGGCTTGTTTATACGTTATAATCAACCAACCCCCAGACTCGGTAACATATTGTATTACCAAGGTCTGTTTATATATTATAATCAACCAACACAATACACAGCAAGATATTTTATTTCGTGAGCCAATCTCCACAGTTTTGGCATACAAATTTGGCATGACCACCCACAACGAGGCAGGAAAGGAGTTTGATTGTTTTGAAAGAGAGACTGAAAAGTATATAGAATATACTCATACCTGCATGATGATCTGCTTTATGTAAAGTCTTATGGTCACCTTCTTAGTGGCAGACCCGTACCCAGTAACTAACTGTTCATGTTTTCAAGCTGTGATTCCACTTTCTGTTTATTGGAAATGTGTTCTACTTCAGTCACTGAGATCTACTTTGAAGTTTGCCTATCTATGGGTGTTCAAAGTGTGCCGTATCATTTTCATCAATAGCACACATAAGGCATTACTCTGCTGAAGTGAAAACACTGAGGGCTGCTTATTTGTGAATATGTTATATTGAACTCAGTGAAACTCATGAATGTCAGAATGACCACATTGTTCTGTGTTTGTGGGAGTGGTTTAAGAACATGCTGACGCTACTGATAATTTTTAAAAAATGCATATATAGTACTTGGCTAGATTGTGTGCATATTCCTCCCCCCCCCCCAGGGTAAATGCTTTAGCTCAAGTTATTAATTAGTTTTATAGTATTTAACCCGATTCAATGCAAAAAAAAATCCACACTTTCATGGTCCCTTCCAACGCTACAGTTCCATGAATCTATGTACAGTATTTTTTGTTTCTTTGTTTCTATATTGTAAATTGCTCTGTGATCCTCGCATAAAGGGTGCTATAGAAATTTAATAAATAACCACTGCCGCCACCACCAGAATCTAGTTTCTCCCAGCTGTCTTTCCTTCTTATTTGGGGCTTATTTCAGGCAAGGCCTTCCATTTGGCAGAGAGAGGTGACCACTAAAAACAGCAGATGCTGAAGGTTGGGGAATAGTGTGGAGGAGAGAGCCTTGTGCATTTTGCAGCTTGTCCTGCTAGCCTGCTGTTGTCAGGTATGGCAGACACTCTGTACATGGAATTGCAGGCGGGTGTTGCCATCCTGTCCACCTCAAGGAGCCACTCACGAGGCAAGGTGAGGCAACTGCCTTGAGCAGCGGCATCCTTAGGGACAGTGGGTCCAGCCACTGAGGAATGCATCACCCACAGCTACTGCAGCAGTGGCAGCTGTGCACTCCCAAATGCTGCCTCTACTGCGACCTCTTGGCGGATAGGAGGAGCTGCTGGTCTCCTTCCACCCCTAAGGCAGAAATTGCCAGGGGCTGCCCTATGGGGACTTCTGGGCTCTGCACCCACCCTGCATGATTCAGAGTGCCCCCCCCCCCGCCCTTGATGGCCTTTGATTCTCACTTCAGCTCATCTGGTAAATTTGATTTCCCGCCTTTTTCCTGATGTAGATCTTCACACACCACACCGCTTTTTCCCTGGCAGGGGGTGCGCACCATTTTGTGGTTTGCTTCAGGTGCCCAAATGTCTTGGGTTGGCCCTGCAAGCAGCAAAACATCAAGAAAGTCGGCTTACCATTATCCCCATCACTGTGCTTTGAGGCAGCCGGACTACTAGATTTATTATGTAGTATGAGAAACTATCATGGGACGCGGGTGGCACTGTGGGTTAAACCACAGAGCCTAGGACTTGCTGATCAGAAGGTCTGCGGTTTGAATCCCTGCAACAGGGTGAGCTCCTGTTGCTCGGTCCCTGCTCCTGCCAACCTAGCAGCTCAAAGCACGTCAAAGTGCCAGTAGATAAATAGGTACCTCTCCGGCAGGAAGGTACATGGCGTTTCCATGCTGCTCTGGTTCGCCAGAAGCGGCTTAGTTATGCTGGCCACATGACCCGGAAGCTGTACGCCAGCTCCCTCGGCCAGTAAAGCGAGATGAGAGCCACAACCCCAGAGTCGGTCACGACTGGACCTAATGGTCAGGGGTCCCTTTACCTTTATGAGAAACTATCATAGTCTGCTGCATTTATCTACAGCAGAGGTAGGAATATTTTTTTTCAAACCCAAATCTGCATTCTCATTTGGGCTGGTTTCTAGACACACTCCTGCACCGTCCTCTGCCCAGGTAATCGAAAGACATCATCAGAATTATGGACATATTCCAGCCAGGCAAAAACACTCAAGGAGGACATAAAAGTAAGTCTGGTGAAGGGTGTAGTCTGAGTAAAGTCCCAACAGCTGGATAGTGAGGCCTGCGGGATGTATTTGCCACATGCTGAACCTGAGGTTCCCCACCAATGAGCTACATTCATGACTTTGCTTCTCTTTGAGGCAAAAGTCACGGATGCCACCTGTTGCTTCAGTTTGTTTGGCCTGGGAACTGACCAGTACCCTGGAGAAGGGAACATATGGTATATGCCTCCTGAGCTGTTCCAGGTCAAAATGCAGGTTGAGGAGTCATCTGTATGTCCAAATGCTCACTCACATGTTTAAAAAATCAAACCTCTCTACACAGAAATCTTGATGTCAAAGAGAAAGCGATGTCAGAGAACCCTTCTCTTTGAGCTGCTAGCTTTCCCACAGTTTTTGACATGGAGATTTATCCCACCTTGCGGTCTTCAACCCGTGTTCTGTCATGGTGCGTTCCTGAGAAGTGTGTATGACATGCTTCTTCTTCCCACCCCACTCCATGTGCCAAACGACAAAAACACAAGGGACGGAAGTCAAGGATTATTGCATTTTGAAATGTACGAGAGAGAAAAGTTGATCACCACTTTAACACTGAAGACTGTGTTGTAGTGTTCCAAAAGAATCAATTGGCCCAAATTATTTGTTTCATGGTGTGTGTGTGTGTGTGTGTGTGTGTGTGTGTGTGTGTGTGTGTAAATGTTCACCTTTTGGACGGTGGTAGAAAAATTCTTCCCCAAAGAGCTGCCTGGCAAGAGGCAGAGTTTACTTGGACAGCATTTAAAAAAAAAATATGTGAGAGAAAAACAGAAGCTGCCTTGTTGTTTCTTTTGTTTCAATGGACGAACCGCAGTCTTTTCCATTTCCTCTTTTAAGCGAAAGCTGGAAAATACATCAGGAAGATAAATTCATTCGTTTTAGAAGTGTTGTTCAAGCGGGGAAATAAGATGGAAAAGTAATTTTGCCGAGTGTATGAAAGACGTTGTGCGGGCAGTTCTGCAGTTGAACATTCCAGTGGACTATTGTTTTGTATGTTTTATTGGTTTTGCAGCCTTGTTTCACTTGTGAAACTCCAGCAAGCGTATATAGTTGGAAATGTTTTGTGCTGCATTGGTAATTTGCTGTTACAAATACAGTAGGTCAGTTTTGGGTTGAAGTTGCAGGTGTATATAAGTTCCATATGCAGGAGCCTCAAGGTCAGCCAGTTGAGTTCCTGGCATTTGGGAAAGACATGGCATTTTAGACCTTGGTTGTGCACATCATAATGCATTAGGTACACTATGCCAGATATGTTTTTAGGTTGAATTACACATATGGAGAAGCAAAATGGGATGCTTCAAGTAAGTGAGCTATATTTGCATTTTATAAAACAGCCTACCCCATCTTTGGAGTACAACTCCCATCTTCCCTGATCATTGGCCAAGTTGACCAAGGCATATGGGAGTTTGAGACAAATCCCCTGTCCCATGATGTTGCCAGCCAGCCTAAATCCCTTCTTAACACTGGATGCTTTCCTTAGCAAAATCAGTTGTGAAAGCATGATTTGTCCATCAAATACTAATAGAGAATTTTCATAGTGTGTAAGCACACCCTCTCAGCTGTTTGTTCTCTCTCTCTCTGTATCTCTCTTTCTCTCTGTGTGTCAAATAATAAATAAATAAAATATTGAATACAAATGTAGCATTTCAGTTTCAGCAAGGCTTTTCAGACACCAGATTTAGTGACATGTGTATTAAATGTTTTAAAATCAGGTGCCTGAATAGGCTTGCTGAAACAAACGTTTCCAAGCAGGCATGTAAAACAGTATTGTTTATATGTATCACTAGTGCTTAGGAAGAAAACAGAAGCAGGTTTTATGTGGCATCCATTATCCACATGGATTACAATACAAGCCACTGTAAAATGCATTAAGTAAGAACTACAATTTGGAAATGTAATCCCAACCCACTGAAAAAAGATTTGTGCATCGCTGGAAAGGGAACATTGCATTTTATTTTATTTTTACTGATAGTGTCTGTCAAAATAATTGTTGGGGAAATGTTCTGAATACCTGTAAAGTTACGCACAAAATGCTATATCTGTATAGTTTCTAACTATGTTATATTATACATATATGTGAAATTAACTAGAATATCAAATAACATGTTTTAAAATTAATGACGATATTTTCTTCTTGTGACTTTTCTAGAGAAGGGTATTCTAGGCTTTGATTTCAAACTCCTGATTTAACAACTATGCTTACTGTTGGAGAGGAGGCCAGCCCCTGCTTTCTTATCTCCATGTTTATACTTAACCCACGAAACTCTCTTTTTATTTAACAATCCTCACTTGTAAATCTATAAGGTTAACAACACCTTTAATGTAGGGCCAAGCAGGCTTTTCTTAAGAGACCACCCCTCCATTTTGTTACTGTGTTTGAGATAGCGTGAATATGTGTATTTTGAATGTGTGTTCCAAATGAATTTTAGTAAATATTTGTGGCAGGACTGAATCAGACCTTGTGCTAATAGTGTAATCCTATGCCAGACCCTCCAAGTGTCCCTGTTTTCCATGGACAGTCCTGGATTTACAGAATCCGCCTGGTTTCTGATTTGATCCTAATGTTGGAGGGTATGTTACTCACATTTAATTTGAAGTAAATCTTGTACATATTATCAGCTTGCATGAAACTCCTTTAAAAGAAACAGCTATGACTCAGGAGGCCAGGCTTTGGAGAACCAAATCAGAGGTGTGGCCTGGCTGGAGGAGTTAATTATGACTCTGAGCAGCCTCCCAGGTCTCATGAAGATCAAGAATAACATTTGATTTACCCTTAACTCAGCTGCTTGTGAGTTCATGCATAAACTGCAGAAGACAATACAGTGGTACCTCGGGTTAAGTACTTAATTCGTTCCAGAGGTCCGTTCTTAACCTGAAACTGTTCTTAACCTGAAGCACTGCTTTAGCTAATGGGGCCTCCTGCTGCCACTGCGCTGCCCAAGCACGATTTCTGTTCTCATCCTGAAGCAAAGTTCTTAACCCGAGGTACTATTTCTGGGTTAGTGGAGTCTGTAACCTGAAGTGTCTGTAACCTGAAGTGTATGTAACCCGAGATACCACTGTACAAGCCTCATTAATTTCATTGAGTTTACTCCCAAGTAAGTGTGTACGGGACTGCAGCATAAGGACATTGTAGAGTACATTCCTGTCACTGCATCCTTTGTCATTTAATTATGGTTCTCTCATACTCATATAGTTTTATTTAACTGAATGTCTTGCTTGTACATAAAGGCCTGCTATATCTTGTCCTGGTTGTAAGTAAATTACTCAGTTATTTTCCATTCGCAAGGGCTTTCAAAAAGAAAAAGGATGCTCAGTGAAGAAAACCTAGCGCTAGAACCTGCTCTGAGTCCAGAAGAAGGTGTCAAAAACAACAAGGGAAGTATGTGTGTGTCAACATACATATACTAATTTTTCTCACCTCCTGCATAAGGCAGATTTGCTGCTCCTGTCAACTTTGAAACCAACAAGTAGGAAAACCATGTGCAAGTGTTATGCTTTCCCTAGGATTCTCATGACATAGGGCTCAGCCCAGCAATGAGTTAATGTCCTATTGAAATGCAGTTGAAGCTAATAAAATGAGAAATGTACAAGATGTGCACAACCCATCCTTTCCCCATTTACTCATCCCTCCTTTGTTTCCAGTGACTTAAGGCAACAACCCCCAGGAGACATGTAGAGCAAAATTAGCCTTTTGAAAAGAAGGCTCTGAACTCTGTACTGTGGTACCTCGGGTTAAGTACTTAATTCGTTCCGGAGGTCCGTTCTTAACCTGAAACTGTTCTTAACCTGAGGTACCACTTTAGCTAATGGGGCCTCCCACTGCTGCCGTACTACCGCCACACAATTTCTGTTCTCATCCTGAAGCAAAGTTCTTAACCCAAGGTACTATTTCTGGGTTAGCGGAGTCTGTAACCTGAAGCGTATGTAACCAGAGGTACCACTCTATTTGCTTTCACCTCCTCCTTTTCAAGTACGAAAGAAACCCCAGTTCCTTTCTAGAAGATCAGCTGGTTTGGGGTGATGGCCAACAAAACATACTCAAAGTAGATCCAATGAAATCAACATGCTAGTCAATGGGTCTACTCTGAGTACATGGAGACACACAAGTCAATGCACACATGTACCCAGAGCACTAGTTCAACTGTCCCAAGGGGAAAGCACATCCAGATGTTGGCTGAGAAGGTCTGGAACGTGATGCTCCTGAGGTCTTGCTGGATGTTGAAGAGGAGCCAGCACTGCACCAAGGTCCAGAATCTGTGTGGCATCATGGTCCAGAAATGTATCAGCAGGGATCTCTCTCTCTTGGAGATGCAAACTGGTTCCCGTCCTGTGCCAGTTAGGGATCCATGCCAGAGGCAGGGGTCAAGACATTTGCAGACAGGGGCCACACTGGAGACATCTCCAAGACATCACGGGGCAAGTTCTTGTTGTGAAACGACTGGCTGTACTGAAAATGGCAGCCCATGAAAACTTGCCACACTGCAATACTCGGGGCATGGCAACAGCTACCACATACCTCCAGATAGTCTAAGAGGGCATGGTCAAGCGCACTATTCTGGGTGTACCCTGATTATGTCATCGCCCAAGATGGCCTCAGGATGTGATTGGAGATGGCTGTAGCCAGAGGACATTGCCGGTGGTTTTCTGACATGTCTCTAATGGCAAAAGTGTACCTGATATTCTGCTGGCATAACAGCAGAAGAATCCTAATGTTTAATGTTTTACATTTTATTATTTGTTATATTTTGCTGGAATCTGCCCAGAGTGGCTGGGGAAACCCAGCCAGATTCTCCTACTCCTCCTCCTCCTCCTCCTCCTCTTCCTCCTCCTCCTTCTTCTTTTCAGGAAGCAGATCTCAAGTATAGGGCTACATACTTAACCATCTTGTAATAAAGTGTCGTTTAAACTGTGTTTATATTGTTACCGTTGTGGACTTAAAAAACAAACAAACTTGTAGCAAACCTGGGAGGAAACATTATTTTTGATGGGTTGGATCATTTCAAATAAATAACTTAAGGGCTGCAGTAGGATAGAATCTGGACCCAGTAGGGCATAAAATGGGGCCACAGGGTTTTGGGGTCAACTTCCTTTTCTGCCATTTGGCTAGAATTCTCCAGGCAATCTAGTGAAGCTCTGTGTGATTCCTCATTGGTTCTTTCTTTTGAAGGAGGAATCCGAAACCAAACTGTATGCAAAATCAGCTACTGATTTTGAACTATGCAAAAATATATCACAACGGAAAACAAGATTTCAGCAACGCATGAGTCTTTGTAGTCTCCGGACCTACAAAAAATTGTTATGCTGTGACCCATTCACTTCCCACTGTAGGAGTCCATCAGTTTTTAGTTTAGTTTAGTTTAGTTTATGAACGCTGAGCAGTCCAGATGCAAACAGATATGACACGCCTGTGCAGAAAATCTTGAAACGTCAGCCTCTTTTAAAATATACATATAAATAAATGCCGTAGGCTTTGAAAGATCTTCTATGCATCAAAGCATAGGGCAGGTTATTGCAGGTTGAAATACCTGTGGAAAGTGGATGTGCTTATTCAGTTCACTTAGATTTAGCTTCAATTATGATGGAAGAGTGAAAGGGAAGAAAAGTGAACTCCAAAAGCACTTTATAACGTCAAGGGAAAATTATTTCAAATTCGGTAATAATTTGGGCTATTACAATAATTCATTCTGCCTTTGTTTATTGCTGCAATATATTATTTCTCAATTATTCAGCCAGCTTAGCTGTTTGTTTATATCGTCTGTAACTATATATGTGTGTGTACCTTGCTAAGCAACTTTGATATCAGTACCTGGGTTCTGAATGTTTGTCCTTTGTGACACAGTTCTAAACCATGGCCAAACTCATTAACTCATGGTTTTGGATGATCTTCACCAGCTTTGTAAACCATGGTTTATATGAAGCCAGGACTGAGCGAGGGCTCCTTCCCTCCCATGTCAACTTTGGGACTTCTTTCCTGGCAAGTGTAAAACCAGTCCCCCATCATGTCTGAATTGGGCTACTTCAGCTTAATGTCACTTAACCATGTGTGAAGCCCTAAGCTTCGGCTCTCTCCTTCATCACTGCAGTTAGAAGTGCAGGTCAGCAGGGCTGGGAGAAACTCCTGCCTGAGAGCAGGAGAGGTACGAAACTTACCGTATTTTTTGCTGTATAGGACGCACCTGACCATAGGACGCACCTTGTTTTAGAGGCAGAGAACAAGAAAAAAAGATTATCCCCCTCTCTGCTCAGCGCCCCTTCAGCGAAGCTGCAAGAGAAACGGAGCCCCTTCCATTTCTCCTCCCGCTTCGCTGAAGGGGTGCTGTGCAGCTCTCCCTCTCTGCTGAAGCCAGGAGAGTCTTGCTCTCCTGGCTTCAGCAAAAGGAACTCAATGCCTCCGGAGCACAGCAGGACCTCCTGCTGCACTCCGGAGGCTTCAGGCGGCTATCCCTGAAGCCTGGAGAGCGAGAGGGGTCGGTGCACACTGACCCCTCTCGCTCTCCAGGCTTCAGCGAAAGCAACGCAAAGCCTCCGGAGCACGGAGGGAGCGCTCCCTCTGCGCTTCGGAGGCTTCGCTTTGTTATCGCTGAAGCCAAGGAGCCTGCATTCGCTCCATAGGACGCACACACATTTCCCCTTAATGTTTGGAGGGGGAAAAGTGCGTCCTATAGAGCGAAAATACGGTAGTTCACTCTGGTTCAACACTTTTGGAACCAGATATACAAATCAATGGTCTAAAATCATCTTGTGGACTTCTTTAATCAAGCTTATCCTTGGGAAATGATCATGAAAATTAGTGGCATGCTTTCCATTTATAACTGAATCTTGGAGATATGCAGCCCAATCAAATATGCCCCAATCGGGCATATTTATTCAGAGGTAAAACCAACTCTGTCCAATAGGTCTTATTTCAGCAGCTGTGCCTAGGTGGGATTGTTGCCTTTGTTTCACCAGTGCGCATTATTGAGACATTATAAGATGTTGACAATACTTCCTAATTATTTGCAGTCCTGTACTATGGGGGCATTCAACATTAATAATCCTTTCTCACCTTAATTTTATATTTCAGGGCTTATTTATTAAGACCATTTTTATACCACTTGATAAATAGAATGATGTCTAAAGCGGTGTGCAGAAACATTAAAAAGCTGTGTGGAACAAAACCCGCAAATATTACAGACGCATACAGCAAAACAATCAATGCAAACTGCTAAGAACAGCAGTGAAAATTAAAGAAATGCAGGAAAGCATTGTAACATACAGAAAGCAGTGCCCAGTTCTAAAGACCATCTTGGCTGTGAGTCCTGGAAGACTTGCTGCCTGCCTTGTAGGCCGTTTTCCACTTGGCCTCAAAGGCAGGTGGCTGACTGACTCCAGCTATAAAAGGTGAGGCTGCTGAAGAGGCCAGAGACCACCTTGGCTGTCTCTTAGCGCAGACCCAGGTCATCCAGCCTGAGCTTCCACAACCACCAACCACCATGAACCACCCTTGGCAGAACTGGCAGCAGCAGCAGCAGGTATGTTCAGTGCTTATGGTAATATCTTTTCCAGTTGTTAGTTGTGCTGTTTTAAATGTGTATTCTGTAGTTGACCTCAAGTGTAATGTTTTATACTGAAATATTTAAGATAAAAATTTAGTTTCCTGTTAAATATGTTGCTTTGAATGTTTACTTTGACTTTCTTCTGTAAAGTTGTATGCTGGATTGTTTTATTTGATGTTTTAGTGTTACAAACTGCTTTTGAGATTTTTTTTTTCTTAAAAACAAAGTGGTATAGAAATGACATTAATAATAATAATAATCAGGGTAACCTCACAAGATTAAAGTTGTTGTAGCTCCACAATTCTAATAAGCACATTTTGGATTGAAATGCCAAAGGACCAGTGCTTCATAACACAAGCATGGAAAAAAATGATTTTGGTTTCGGAGCTACGTGGCAAAGTTAGCTCCTTGTATTTTTGGAAGAAGAACATGATGCAGTATTCTCATTGGCTTCTACAAAACCAGAGTTTCTCATTCAAAGTTCAGCTTTATAAATAAGTTAATCAGTATATAAGAAGCAGAATATGAACCATTAATTTCAAGTCAAAAAGTTCCCACATCAGTTGTGTTTCGCTTCAAATACAGCAATGGCATGGAAAATATGTAAAGAGAAAACAGCTTTTGGGAAAGCCAAAAAATACATCACTTGCAAGAAAGCCAGCCTGTCCATTCTGCTATGTTGACAAACTAATTTTAAAATTGTGAAGTGAAGAATATTGATTCTGAACACTGCAAGGTAATTGTTACTGTAAGTTCTTTTTTTGGCTTTAAATAGAGGAAACCAGGATGCCACTGTAAGTTCCACATGACAAAAGGAAGCCCTTATATCAGGATATTGTTAGACTACAGATGCTGTTACCACATGGGCTGTGGTTGATGGGAGCTGGAATTCTACAACTCCTGGAGGGCCACAGGTTCCCCAACCTTGCCTGATATTGACAACCTTCAGTCTATGCTTGTGCATTTCAAAGTATATCCCAGCGAGTTTAATGAGAGTAAGTTCTATCTGAGCATACTTGGCTTCACAGCCAGAGCACGTCAAAGGGAACACTCTGAAAGAGCTTCCTGTTTAATGCAAAGACCCGCCATAGCATAAGAGCAAAGTAAGATTGCCAACTGACAAGAAAAAAATTAATAAATTGGCTTGGTCCTTTATTAGTACCTTGATCTACAGCCACCAACCGCTGGAGCTTCGTACAGCAGGGTGATGAAAAGGATTGCCCGATAATGACTCCAGATCAAGCTGCTGTTTTAAAGACGTAGGCGGGGGAGCCAGCTAAAAAGTTGGCAGCCTTGGAGCAGAGGCAGTTCCAAGTGTCAAGGAACATGGAATGGGTATAAGGTGCCTGAATGAAAGTAGAAGGATTGCCTCTTAGCAACTGCTGCTTAGCTCAGCTGTTAAGACATTCAGTAGCAATGTCCTAATATGCTTCAAGAGCCGCTTGCTTACCAAAAGCTTCCAGATGAGTTCATAACGAAGAGATATACCACCCACAATTCACAAGTGGCCCCTTTGTTGTAGCTTCCTTTGATAGATCGGTCCAGCCACATCAGCATTCCGAACGCTTGCGCTGTACAAATGACCAAGTTGAAAAACGCAGTCGTGGGAGCCAAGAAAATAACTCGAACAAAACAGCAAGGCAAGCAAAGGCCAAGAAACCTAAGACAGGCTCTGCAAAAAGAATATGGCACACCTAGTCAGGCATTGCTAGGGTTGCCTCTTCCAAAGCCTATGATCTATCTTGTACGCTCTACAGCATCTATTTGCAGAGGTACTTTTAATGGAGCAAACCGAAGAGACATGGAAATGAGGACATCTGCGTCAAGGTTGTGGTTAAAATATCTGCCTGTGTCATAAATGTGAAAGCGATCTTAAGAGACCAGCCCACATATGATGGGAAAACAGGCATTTTAACAAGCAAACACCCTATCTTCAGAATATTATGAACACTTAATAACAGAAGTACTGTAGGCAAGACTGTGGTATACGGTATTCTGCGCAGAAATCTGAAGACTGTGGTATTGGGGAAAACTTCAGCTTCATGAGAATCTTGATTTCCAGTTTGTTTGTTTTCAAAAGCCTGTTTCAAGTCTTTTGGTTGTAAAGAGGGGTTTAAAAATGTGTGCATGGCAGTGCCTAGCGAAAGCTTAGAAACAAGAGATTCAGCTTGCCAGTGTCAGCATGGAACTGCTCTCCACAGCTTACCTGTATTATCTCTCCCCCCCCCCCATGCTATGGAGCTAAAGAAGCCAATGAGAGCAGAAACATGAAAAATAAATGCTTGATTGACATCGGACATTCACGTCTCAAAAATGAGCATTTCAAGGGCAGCACTTGCGCTATTTGGTGCAAAGTTTTGTGTAGCAAACACAGCCTTGGATTATAGAAAAAGTATATGAATGCCCAGGCAGGAGGCACTAGGCATATGAAACTTTCAGATCACCTTTCTGGATTGAGTCTTGGTGCTGAGCAAGAAACCAAGCAACTGATAGATAGATGTGGGTGGGGTTTTCCTGTTCCATACTGCGGCTCATAAGAATATAATGGGGGGGGGGACACACAGCATCTTAACTCGATCCTTGTAATTTTCACCCAAGGCATTCCCCCTAAACACCAGCTATTTCCCATCTTTTGGCCAGAAGTTCTTGTTTTTTTCATGCTGAATGATTACTTGAAGCCATATTTATCCATTCTTATGAACCCGCCATATGGAATTCATTTGAAGCCGTGGCTGTATTTTGCACTGGCGAATGAAAGCTCTTTTGCTTAAATTATGGCATTTTATCTGCAAAGTAAATGTTAGGAGCAAACGCTGTGCTATTTTGGGGCTCTTCCTTGATAACAGGTTCTCCGTCTTACAGCGATGGTGGTGAGCAGATGTGGCAACCCAAGGGCTCAGCAGCAGCCTGATCCTATACGTGTTTATTCCCAAGGAAGTCCTGAGCACAATGGACTGAATCTCCCATGTAAGTGTGCATAGGACTGAATGATAAATGTTTGGGAGTAGGACTATATTGTGTTGAGAACAAGTGCAATGAAAGTATTTGCATTTCTTGGTAACGATGCCTCTTACCTTCTTAAAGGTAAAGGTACCCCTGACCATTAGGTCCAGTCGTGACTGACTCTTGGGTTGCGGCACTCATCTCGCTTTATTGGCCGAGGGAGCTGGCGTACAGCTTCTGGGTCATGTGGCCACCACGACTAAGCCACTTCTGGTGAACCAGAGCAGCGCACGGAAACGCCATTTACCTTCCCAGTAGAGCAGTACCTATTTATCTACTTGCACTTTTACGTGCTTTCGAACTGCTAGGTTGGCAGGAGCAGGGATCGAGCAACGGGAGTTCACCCCGTCATGGGGATTCGAACTGCCAACCTTCTGATCGGCAAGTCCTAGGCTCTGTGGTTTAACTCACAGCGCCACCCGCGTCCCTTCCCTTCTTACCCCGTCCTATTTTGTAAATCAGCTAATAAAGGTCCAGACCATTACTCCACATCAGCTACAAGCCCAGATGTCCCCTGATCTTAGATGCTGGAGTTACCATGGTGAGGGAGCAAGTTTATCCCCCATCTCAGCTGTGTTCCTCAGGGTATTACCCTTTACTTTCTTCCATATAAGTGAATGGTTTCTATATTTCTAGAAAAAGAGGTGCTGCAAACCACACACACCCCTTATAATAGAGGTGCCGGAACTGAGTTCTGGTGAGTTCCCGATGGAAAAAAAAGCCCTGGTTGCTTTCTGTTCTGCAAGGGAAAGTAATGGGGGGAAGGTGGGGAACTGCTACCGTAAGGACAAAATCTGCCTCCCCTCTCCTCGAACCAGATGTTCCTTTACTGATAGAAATCTCACAGAGGCATACACTCAATGTGCCACTCTTCAAATGCCTGCCACAGATGAGAAGCCAATAAGTTTCTCTCTGCTGTTCCAGAGGGCAGGACTAGATCTGATGGGAATGATTGACAGGGCACGAGACTTTGGTTGAGGATTAGGATAAATGCCTTGATGGTCAGAACAATTTGATGACAGAACCAGTTGTCTAGAGGGGGTGGTTGTGGTCTTTTCTGTCTCTCACTGGTGATCTTCAAGCAGAGCCTGGGCAGCCGTCTCTTGGGAGGAATGGTCTAGCTCTGGATTTCCTGCAGGAAGCTGAGGGGCCGGGGTCAGACTAGCTGACCCATAAGGTCCTCCAGCTCTATGGTTCTAGGATACCATCTATAACGTCTGAGGGACCTCACACTATTCGGGCCCTCCTCTCACACACTTTCTGTCTATCACAATGAAAACCCAATGCTGTTGCTGGTGATGTTGAAAGCTACAGAAAGTTCTGTAGCTGTGCATCCTGATGCTGATTCTGGGTTTACTCTGCATGCCAGCTTGTGCTACATGACCTTGCCTTAAATGAGCAGTTATAATAACTTTGACTTACGATAGCAATTTAAAAACAAAAAACCAAGATGGTGCCAAAGGACCATTTTTCTGCGCAGCTGCTTCGTTCTTAGCATTTATTTAAATCTCATGAATACAACCGGGATTTTTAAAGATAGTGCAAGTTTAGAACAAAAGCATTCTAACTAATAATATAAGAGAGGTAAAAATAGCAATCATCTGTTGGAGCTGTCTGCAGTCTGCTGCCTTCAAATCTAATAGTGAGTTGCCTGGGTTGTCAGCTTTAAAACAACAACAACAAAGCCTGCTTGTGCTCCTGTGTCCTTAACAGTAGCTCGACAAGAAGAAAGAAAACAGCCTAATCTTTTCCCATCTCTTACATCTAGGTGTCAGGGACTTCTTCGACTACAGTATTAGATTTCTGTGCCACACGGCTACTTTTAAGGCCCGTAAAAGGGCAAGAAGTTAGTTACATGCAGGATAGCTGCATTAGAAAGCCTGAAAACTATCCTGACCTGTTGCATATGCCCAGAACCACAATAGAGATGGTTGGGTCTATGTGGGCTTATCCGCATTCCTCTTATGCCTCTGCTTTCCCCCAGAGAAAACAGCTCTTTAGCACTCAGTTGGAACAAACAGCAAGTTGGGTTTTCTCCAGATTGATGTTTTCTCTGATTAAGCACTAAAGAGTGGGTTTTCCCTGGGAAAGGAGCAGGGAAGGGGGAAACTACCTGGACCTGTGCTGAGAAAACAGGGGCAAGTGGAAAACTGCACAAACTCATGTTTTCTAGGCACAGGGAAAATGGAAGTGTGGCCCGATCCTCAGTTTCAGTTTTGGCTCACCCACACTTCCACAATCCCGCTCCTAGAAAACATGGGTCTGAGCAGTTTTCTGCTTGTCCCACCACTTCCTGATTTAATGCTAAATTTGAGCAAACATCAGTCTATGGAAAACCCAGTTGACATTTGGTTCAATTCAGCAGGAAAGAGACGGTTTTCCCAGAGGAAAGTGGCAGGACGTGTGGAAGTTTGGATGAGCCCTTTCTCCATTTCTCATTTCCTAATCTTCAGTTCTCCACATTTCCACATCAAGTTTGCAATTTTTATTTTTTATTTCAAAAGTCGCATGAAAATTCATCAGTAGCTTACTCATAGTATGCATATATGTTTGCAATTTTGCCCAATACACACATTTTTGCAAATAGGTTCCTCCTACTATGATGCATTTTTAAATGCTATTTCACCCAACTACGCATTTTAATCGCACACTTTATTTTCGTATATGCATTTTTTGTACACGTTACTTGGCTGGAGCACTATGTTGCAAAATTCGGAAAAGTGTGGCTTTTGAAAGGTGGCTGTGTTACTGATCACACACATTGTTTCAGAAAGCATGAATTAAGTAGATATTCCTTTAAATGCAAACAGAATTGAATTTTATTCCCCATCCCAAATGCATGTGTAAGTGATATGGGCTAATAGTGAGCATGTGGGCTATATGATCCCAGAATCAGGGCCATTGTATGGAACAGAAATTGCTGCTTCTGCTAAATCTAGGGGGCGCATCGGAAGATGCCTGACAATAACATCTCTCCGACCCACACAAGGTAATTTGGAGGCTATGATGGGGGTAATTAGCCTCCTTAACCCCCCCAGGATTGTGGGGGGGGAGGGCCCTTGCCTGCTGTGCCCTATACCACCCCCGAAATTGTGGGGATGGGGCACTAGGCACAAAGCCCTCCTGTGGGATTTCGGCACTCCTGGACGCCGTCTCTGATTCGCGCCACTAGCTGCAAGAACTTCAAAAGAAACAATTTGGACGAGATGAATTGCACATACTTCAAGGAAGGAGGGGGAGTAAAGACTGCTGACAGAAGAGATCTCTGATAAAACAAGACAAGAATAAAACATGAGAAGATACGTCAAGATACGGTACGGCAAATGACTGAGGGGGGAGAGGGAAAAAAGCTTTCCTTTCTTTTTATGTGATTAAACAAGAATCCCCTCCCCGAATGAGTCAGAAATGTCATTTTAAGGACTTAAGCTGTGGATTTAACGCTGTGTGGAGATAAACTTTCGAACCAAAGCAATGTTTCAAGACGAATCTGGAAGGCATAAGAGTTTTGGAATGACGCAGTTAAAAATGCCGTCGCCATTTTGGGAAGCTCTGTCGGAGGTCTTGAGTCTGGGAGGAGAAAGAGAGAAACAAAGCTGTTTATATATCATGGATTAAATTCCTCAGTGGGACTTTAGAGCGACAACTTCGTAAAATTATGATGGAAAGAGCGATGTTATCTATGAAGGAGATGATATATGGAAACCATCTGGACTTGGATTGGAAGAACGGGAAATTCATACAGGATTATTATATTTGTGTTTATCGGCTTAAGGAAACTATCAGAAGAGATCATAAACAAAAAAGAGAAATTATATGAACAAGATATGATGTGGAAACAGCAAGATAAGACTGGATAGAATTATGAACTTTGTTTGGACTGATTGGGACTGATTTGGACATTAACGCAGTAGCAAGAAGATGATTAGAATCCCCCTTTGGATCTTGAAGTATGGGTCCCCCCAACAAAATTCAAAATTTGGCTTTGTAATTCGGAATTTATGTGATGTGATTTAATTTGATTTGATTGGCCAGTTAATAAAAATTATTTAATAAAAAAAAGAATTTTATTCCCCATCCCAAATGCATTTGTAAGTGATATGGGCTAATAGTGAGCATGTGGGCTATATGATCCCAGAATCAGGGCCATTGTATGTTGTTAACTGCATATAGGAATGGATGGAGTTCATCTGCCTGTGAGTTCTCAAAATGTAGTCTTATATCTGGCCCATTTCCACCTGGCTTGGGGAAGATGGAGTCCTGGCCGACCAAATTTTTGTTAGTTTGCTAATGTTAATATAACTACTATATTTACGAAGCGTAATACATTGCATTTAGATGGCTTTTGGTCCAACTCAGTAGAGATCTTCTTACATTTTTGGTATTCACTGAAGATTATTTCCACGTAAACTTGAATATTTCCTAGGGAGTAAATCCTACTGAAGACTATGGCATTTGCTTTGAAGGAAACACACATGGGATTGTGGTGTTGCACTGTGAGTCTTTTTGGAACAGAAATTGCTGCTTCTGCTAAATCTGAAGAATGGATTCTATTAGCAACATACTTCCAACAATTTGCAGGAATCCTGTTGGGAATGACATCAGCCAGTGACTGTAAACACCACGAGGACATGAGCCCTCTTCAGGCGGAGTGTCCGTATTAATTTAAGTCACAAACAGATTGCTGGAGGTGGGGGGTGAGCACACCAGCTCTGCTCCCTGTTGCTATTCTTGACTTTCTGGAATAGGCAGCCTCTGATACACATGAAGGCTGCCAATGTGTTTAGAATCCTGTTTTGCCTATGTTCTCAAATGCATAGGGGTCCTTTGTGAATACAAGGTGCTCCCCATTTAAAGATTATTGTCTCACACCAAGCCACGAAGAGCCATTGGGATGACAATGGTGGGCAGAGCTAACATGCTCATTCCTGTGGTTCCTTTTACTTGTTAAGTTAATTTGAAGACTGAATCCCTGAAGAGATCTGTGGGGTGGGGGAACCTGAGCCACAGCACATGTTTATTCTTCCACGTGAAAAAAAGCATGCTCCGCGAATAGTTTTGAATAGTAGGGAAGGGTCATATCTCGGTGGAAAAGGACAAGCTTGGCATGCAAATGGTTTGAGGAACAACCCCTGACATCTCCAAGTGGGGTTCAGGAGACTCCTGCTGGAAGCTATGGTGAGCTGTGAATGGCCAGGATAGATGATAGTGAGCTAGATGGACTTCGGTACATGGTATCTTCCTACGTGCTGCAAGGGTTTGTTTTTGCTGTTAAGAGCACAGACTGGAAAAACCCAATGCTTGCAATGTCTTTGTAAGCTGCTCTAGTGCTGGAGGCATAATTTCTATAAATTATGGTGAACTTAGGAAGAAATCATATTACAAGACAGAAGATAAATTGACTAATGGATAGTAGTAGCATCTAGGAAAATTATGTGATGATTTACAGATTGTTATGATTAAACATTTTCCCCTCGGCATGCCTTACATTACATATTTACCTAAAGAGCACTGAAGTGCAAACTCTTTGCTTGCTTTCGACTATAGAAGTGAGAAGCCCTCTCCTTATCTCCTTGGTATCTCAAAAGCTTCCTAGTTTTCTAAATATAAGGTTTAAAACATTTTCCTTTTGCTTCCTGGCAGCAACAAACTTTGTAAAAGATGGAAAACTCATTAAGCATTACAATGTGTGGCTAGAGTTTCCTCTCCTTTGAGGTCAGTGAATGGGCAAATCCTCTATAGGAGTTTATGAATATACCTACCTGAAATGCATAATACAGAAACTTGTTTTCGGGATCAGTTCCACCAGCCTTAAAACTAAGAGGCTCTGCAATGCTTAGAATTGAAGATAATTGTTAAGTGGCTTTAAATACAGCCAATGTTAAAACCATGCTTAATTGGAAGTGCATGTCATTGGTGTTCTAAGCCACTTACTGCCAAGTAAACATGCTTAGAAATGCTGTGCTTTATCCCCATATTTGTTAGCGCTCTCTCTCTCTCTCTCTCTCTCTGCTTCAGTTGGCTTTTCTGCAGAAAGAAGTGAGGCAGACCTAAGACCCATCTACTCAAATATTCTGTTCTCCCAGTGGCCAACCAGAGGCCAATGGGCTTCCCTCAGTAATTTCCACAGTACGATCGTACTTAGTCTCAGTCGCATAATAATAATAATAATAATAATAATAAATGTTATTTATATCCCGCCCTCCCCAGCCGAAGCTGGGCTCAGGGCGGCTATCAACAATCAAAATAATCCAACATTCTAAAAACATTCATTATAAAATTAATTAAAATCAAATTAAAATCAAATTGATGGCAACCATTAAGCAAAATTCTGTGCAGATTGCCAGAGGAGGGGGTCAGGCTGCGCCCTGACCAAAGGCCTGGTGGAACAGCTCTGTCTTGCAGGCCCTGCGGAAAGATGTCAGGTCCCGCAGGGCCCTAGTCTCTTGTGACAGAGCGTTCCACCAGATTGGAGCCGCGGCCGAGAAAGCCCTGGCTCTAGTTGAGGCCAGCCTAACCTCTCTGTGGCCTGGGATCTTCAGGATGTTTTTATTTGCAGACCGTAAATTTCTCTGTGGGACATACCAGGAGAGGTGGTCCCGTAGGTACGAGGGTCCTAGGCCGTATAGGGCTTTAAAGGTTAAAACCAGCACCTTAAACCTGATCCTGTACTCCACCGGGAGCCAGTGCAGCTGGTATAGTACCGGATGAATATGATCTCGCAGCGAAGACCCCATAAGGAGTCTCGCCGCGGCATTCTGCACCCGCTGGAGTTTCTGGGTCAGTCTCAAGGGCAGCCCCACGTAGATCGAGTTACAATAATCCAGTCTGGAGGTGACCGTCGCGTGGATCACAGTGGCTAGGTCAGGGTGAGAGAGATAAGGAGCCAACTGCTTAGCTTGGCGGAGATGAAAAAATGCCGCCTTTGTTATAGCTGTAATCTGCGCCTCCATAGAGAGGGAGGTATCAAAGATTACACCCAAACTCTTAACGGACGATGCTGGCACTAATTGCACCCCCGCAAGAGATGGGAGTTGCCCCCTCAATCCCGTATCGCTCCGTCCCAGCCAGAGGACCTCTGTCTTCGAAGGATTTAACTTCAGCCGGCTCCCATGTAACCATCCAGCCACAGCTTCCAGACATCTGGTCAGTGTGTCTGGGGCCGAGTCAGGATGGCCATCCATCAACAGATAGAGTTGGGTGTCATTGGCATACTGATGGCAACCCAGCCCAAAACTCCGGACAAGCTGGACGAGGGGGCTTATAAAGATGTTAAAAAGCATCGGGGAGAGAATCGCACCCTGAGGCACTCCACACACCAAGGAGTGGCGCGATGACAATTCCCCCCCAAGCGCCACCCTCTGTCCCCGACCAGAGAGAAACGAGCGCAGCCATTGAAGGACTGTGCCCTGGATCCCCACGTCGGCAAGGCGGTGGTCCAGGAGTTCGTGATCGACCATGTCGAAGGCTGCTGACAGGTCTAGAAGAATCAGCAGCCCCGACCCACCTCGATCCAGCTGCCTGCGGAGATCATCTGTTAGGGCGACCAGAGCCGTCTCGGTCCCATGACCAGCGCGGAAGCCGGACTGGAATGGATCGAGAGCCGATGTTTCATCCAGAAACCTACCAAGCTGTTCAGCAACCGCTCTCTCAATCACCTTACCCAGGAATGGAAGATTGGAAACCGGGCGGTAATTGGATAGATCTAAGGGATCTAATGATGTTTTCTTTAAGAGCGGACGCACCACTGCCTCCTTCAGTTCCCCTGGGAATATCCTGGTGCCAAGGGACAAATTGATGATATCACCCAGGGGGGCCCGCACCTCGCCTGTACACGCTCTAATCAGCCAAGACGGGCACGGGTCAAGAGGACAGGTGGTGGGCTTTCCACCTCGGAGGAGTCTGTCCACATCGGCTGGGGATATCCGGTCAAAGTGGTCCAATACTGGACCCGAGGACAGTCGAGGGGCCTCCAGTTCCTTTATTGTATCCAAATTGGCAGGGAGGTCATGGCGGAGCAACAGGACCTTCTCCGCAAAAAAGCTCGCAAATGCCTCACAGCTGTGTGTCAAATTGTTATTTAAATTTGGCTGACCTTCAAGGGACGTTAAAGACCTAATTATACTAAATAATTGTGCCGGGCGAGAGCTAGCGGAGGCAATGGAGGCCGAGAAGTAGGACTTCTTAGCGGCCTTCACTGCCGTCTCGTAGGTTTTCATAAAAACCCTATAAGATGTTCTTGAGGCTCCATCACGGGCACCCCGCCATACTCGCTCTAGCCGTCTGAGGTCCCGCTTCATTTTCTGAAGCTCCTCGGTAAACCAGGGAGCCCGGTTTCTGCATGGCCTTCTGAAAAGGTTTGTTCCTTTTCCTCTGCTCAGCAAACTGACTCGCAAAGACAGAAATTCAGCAAATTGTCTGTGATAATGCAAACTCAACTCCATACAGTAAGCCAGTGGAGTCATTTGTCTGCTGTAGACATCACACTGAACAGTTGTTTCAGGACAACTTCCAGATCCTCTTCACATGCCTGCAAGAAGTTCGGCTTCCACTTCTGTTTTAGATTAACCACAGCTGGCTGTGTGATCTGAACCTGGAGGAACAGTGGTTAATCTCAGCTATGGTTTGTTGGGGGAAAGCCAACTTCAAACCATAGTTTAAGAACCTGAGTGGCTTTTAACAAAACCACTATTTGTCCGTGCTTTGATGAAACAGCAGACTGAGGGTAATCTAAAACAGAAAGGAAAGCTTCTGAATATTTCCATGTGGCTGCACGAAAAAAGGGGAGGGGAAGTGTGGGAGTCTAAAGCTCAGCTTGCCCATGTAATGCTAAACCATGGTTTAGTGATAAGTGTAACCGGGACCATTGTGTAGCAACTGACTCTGAGCCCTAGTTTTCAATCTGCCAAATGGAAATAACAGAGGCAAACCCTGTGGAGCTGATATATGAGCATGGCTAATCAACTGTAGCAACTTTGCAGCCTATATTGTTGCCCTGTTGTTTTGCAATTTTCAAAAGTTATGCAAAATTTAAATTTGCAAGTTCCTCAGGGCAAGGACACAATTTTATTTTATTTTTGCTTACTATCTGTCATACACTATGAAGGGTCATGGTGGTAAAGCAGAATGCTCTTAAAATTATAGTACTGGAGTTGGCCACCCATATTTTCATAGTATGATTTCCTTCTTTGTGTGAGCCGGGAATTGTTTCTGAATTTCCTAGTATGGCTACCAGGACAACACCCTGGCACAAAAAGTGAATGCCACGGAGTCGCAGCCAGGAAGAAATTCAGACCCACTAATAGAACATGCTTGTCTTGCCTAAATTTGGCATCACACCTACGCAAAGACTTTGTTTCAACAATGCCACACTTTGCTTGAACCGATAGTTCGTGACTATTAAAAGGTCACATTTAAAAAAAGGGGGGTTTAAATTTCAGTCCCTCAGTTTGTGTATGTGCTCCAAAGTTACTTAACACTTGCTTACTCCTATTTGTTTAGCATGAAAATGCTCATCAAAACTTTTTGAAGTGTACTTTTGGACAGAATCAGTATCACTGGTGCAGACGAGTAGGGTTTGCAGCAAAATGTTCCAGTGTATCCTACGCTAAAAGGAGTGTTTCTGTTCGCAGTTCCAGCCAACTATTCCACTGAAAATCCCCTTGTTTTCCCGATTTTTGTTTTCTTACTCACAGTCAACATTCCATGAGTACTCAGCAAGCTCAGTTTGCCCCTTGGGTTTCTTAAAAAAAGTTTTATTATTATCATTATTTATGTAAACCTCAAAGTTACTATTGAGCATGCCAATATGTCTATTTTGTTTCTCAGTGGCCCTGTTTTGATCCATTTCTGCTGCCACTCACCATCTGAGCTTGCTGTTAGGGGGTGTGATGCAAAGGCAGAATGTCAACATATTTGGCTTCCACCTTGAGGCTTCAAAGGCTGGTTAGAGCTTTTCCTTTGCAAAGTGAGGCTGGAATAGCATGAGTTCCAGCAAAGAGGGGGAAGGCCAATTTTCCTCTATAGCTCCCCACATCTGGAGTTCCAGAACCATCCTTCTGTTGCAAACATGGCCTGGGGTATGAGCTAGGAACAACCCGGTTGACAGTTGTTGGGGGGGGCAAGTGCCCTCCTCCCACTTAGGCCTTTTCAACTGCCAGTTGCGCCCCCCTCAGCCCCACTTTTTAAATGTCTGGTCTGTCACTGAGGACACAGAATGGACTGGAAGTGGAATGTGTATTTCTGCCCTTAGAAATGTATTGGCTTTTCAGACTTTTTATTAAAAGGGCTGCCTAGGAAGTCTAGGATTTGAGATGATTATTATTATTCACAAACTTCCAATTGTCTGTCTGGTATTACGCTTAAAAAAAAAGGGGGGGAGAACCTTTGTCCCAGAAAAATCCCAAAAGCAATTAATTGATAATGGGAAACACATGGAAAGGCAACTTAAAAATAAAACATGACATCCATAAAAGCAGAATGTTTGCTGTATTTACTCATTGCAGTTGTGATGTGGGTTATTATTATTATTATTATTATTATTATTTGCATTACTAGCAACTGTAATCAGGCCTAATTGTCCTGAATGGTGAGACTAAGGCACAGAGAAACACGGGCTTAAAAAAAAAAAAAAAAGATTTTAATTTTTTTTAAAAAAATGTGCACCGCTTTAGTTCCTTAATTATCTTTTCATAGTACCCCTCTTCACAACCGGCTTCAATGTGGTAACCACGAGCACCCCTCATAGTGAGCTGCTAGTTGAGCGAGCAAATGTGGTTACATGATGGATGCCTTCATTTGTGGTACCCAGCCTTGTCGTAAAAAGGGCTGTCACGTCAATTAGTTGTGGTTCCCAAACTTGCCTCCATCCATGTGTCTCCTCAGAAACCTTGCGAGGTATCTTGACAGTAATCTTTGAGCTGTAGGCGATTTGTGAGGCACTAACCAGGTCTGTTAGACTTTACCACTGTCCCCAGCGCTCTTTGCTGGCTCCGTAAGAGAAGGAAGGGATATCGAACGCTGATCAGGATGTCTTTCGGAGTAGCGGGCCTGCCATTGCTGATCTGATTGAGGAACCCTCAGCAGGTTTGCAAAGAATGGCCAGAGCTCCTAGGTGCATTCTCATATATGTTCTTTGAATTTTTACCATGTATGCTCTTTGAACAGAGTCTGCAAACTTGTTTCTTGATAGTAATATTTTTTTTGGATGGAAAATCTACAGTGGCATATAATGGAGTCACAGTCATCTTAAGGATGAGTTGGCATTATAAATGAAAAACCGGGGAGTAGTCTCCATGGCTTATAGCTGGGAAATGGTTTAGCAGACTAATTTGAAACTTGGCAGTGTATGTGAGGTAAGTTCACAGCAAACTGGGGGTAGAAAAGATAATAAATGACTTGTTTTGAACGAGTTAAATGTTTCATGAGAGACTTTGGTATATGGAAAAGCAGCGTCCCTTTCAACTCTCTGTGTGGATGAGCCCTAAGTCTAACATAACCACACAATGTTTGTTGTAAGGATAATAAGGAAAAACAATACCTTGGGTTCACTGAAGAGAAGGCAGGATATAAATCTAATAGGCTGATTATTCAGTTCTTCCTAGAAATCTATATTTGGGTGGTGTTGGTGTTTTGCCAGCTGCATTCCCTCTCCATTAGATGTTAATTAGATATCATGCTGTTGCCTCTGAAAAATTCAATGGGTATTTCTATGGAAGGACTGAAATGTGATTGGGACATGAATTGGCTAGATAAATCCATGCTCTCCTGCCTCATCAAGATTCATCAGTTTATCATCTGGCAAATACCCTTGACCGACTTCTTTCTTCTTCTTCTTCTGCGTAACTCGTTGGGTGTTTGCCTAGGTTTCTCATGGTGCCTCGTAAGGCACATACTATGTCATCTCTCAAATGAGATCTGACAGGTTTCCCACTCAAGCGCAGAGCTGCTTCCATGGGATGGTTTGCATTAAGGGCGCCTCAGTCTTCCAGCAAAGATTTTGCTTGTAGCTTTGTCATGGACTTCTCCTTCAGGAGCAGCTTTCTGAATGCGTTTTGGGGGCAGCACATTCTGGCTTCCTGAAACACAGCACTTCTTCTTCCTCAGCCTGAGAAGCCTTGTGGTATAAAGCCTTCATTCCACCTCACGGTTTACTTACCCATCTCCCCCCTACGCTTTCCCATTTCGCTCCCTGTCTACATTCCTTCGTTTACTGTAGCTGCTCATCTTACAACATTTCAAGACTGCATAGTTATTTGTGGCTTGGCCTTTTTCTTGCGAGCTATACGCCACCTCAAGTTCAGGCCTATAGACGACTTCTATATTTGGGTTTTCAAGATGTTCTACTGCCCAGGCGGGTTGGCCATGCAAGTTATCGGGCAACTAGGTGATCGGTTGAATGGTTGGAGCTCAATTGAGGCAACAGCTTTTTGCCTTACTGCAACCACTTACAGTATGTTCCCCCAGGTGCCGGCTGGTCTCCAAATTGAAGCCAAGGCTCACTTGATCTCTAAATTAGAGCCACACCCACATGCCACTTGATCCCTAAATAATATCCATACACACAGAGACCAGCCAAGGCCTGGGTGGGCACTATAGGCAGATCAGATGGAGAAGTTGTTGGAAGTCTTGAGATGCATAGCTAGTGAGGAACCACCAACCTTCCTAGATGCTGCTTCTTTTGCCAAGCTATTGGTCTTCTTTCAGTATTAGACTGATAACTTTCAAGTTATCTGACCTCCTTTCCTACTTCCTTCTTCATCTTACCTGGGCAGAAGAGAAATATTTGTGTGTGCCTCCGGCTGAGATGAAAGATGGCTCTTTGTATTTTCTCCTTAGATAGATAGAACTAGGATATTTCCTATGAAGGATGTGCTCCTGTAATAAACGTAGTTTTCTCATTTCCCTAAATACAAGAGCCACAGTGCAATTATATAGAGAGCAGTGGGCTTCTTCCACTGGGATCTGGTATTCTGTTCAGCTTCTGTGAGCATGTTAACAAGTCAACGCCATGTAGCTATGGCTGTCAATGCATGAAGTGTTAAAATATCTGCAGAATGCTTCTCCTTTGTGCCCCAATGAAGTAAAGTTACTAATTGCTTTTCATCTGAACTGATAATGGTGCAAAAGTCTGCTTTAAAAATGGTAAGGCAGAAAGCTAAGAAAGCTGATAAAATCAGTGATCATTTGCAGCATTAAACCTAGCGCTCCAGAAAGGAATTAGGAGTGCAAAAAATAGGCCAAACTATGAGACCAATTTGTACATGTTCGCTTATCTTTAAAGATGGGAATCTAGAAATAAAACATTAAATAGAAATACAGTATGTCTGCACCATTGTTGGGAAGACTATGACTGCTCAGTCTGCTCTATAGATGGTCACTGTTGCTAGGCAACACCACATCCTCTGCTCTCCTCTTCTGATGGTTCTCCATCTTATTGGACTTGGACCAGGCAGCCTTTCAAATAAACAGCTATTTCAAACTGAGGACTGTCCTTTGTAAAGTAGGATACGCAGTCACCCTAACTTGCAACCTTTCTGGATTTAGGAATAATAGGAAAATGCAACTGTTTGAAAGCACTGCCTTTCCCTTCATTCTATGAAATACTAATACTAATACGAGCTGATGTAATCCATCAGAGCTGGTCTAACCCATGTGGACTGATACAGTGCAGTCATGTTAGGGCTGCACCTCAGCAGAATCAAATGATGGATTCTGTGGCTCTTGCAAAACATCCATCCTGCAGTTCATAACTAACAAACCAGAGAGAATTGGTCTAGCTCAAGCACTCTCCCTGATGTATTGGTTTCCTGTGTTTTGTTTATGCACCCCAGAAGAAGTCTCAACCGTGGCAGTGTAAGGAACACTGGAACAGCTGCCATGACAGGATGAAGTGGAAGTTCTGCAAAGTTTGGGTTGGGTGGGGGGGAGAGATAAAATGCATAGCTGTGCAACGTATATGAAAATTTAGCTGAAAGAGGCCAAAGGGAAGTTGATAGGTTTTGGTTTTTTTAATGCCGATAGGCCTTTGCAACTGTTTAATTAGCCAGTCACTTTAAAAATTCTATTTTTATTGGGGAGGGTTTGTACACTGACCTTATATTTTATGATATGGTAGTATAGAAATACTTTCATAAATAAATGAATAAAATAAATCCATCCCAATGGCACTTCCTTGACTGTAGGGAGAACATTATCTTCCTCCAGCTAAGGTTTTTCTAATCGTTTCCTTTTGCAGTTGGCTCAATTCAACCCCCAATACACAGGGTGGTTTCTTTTTTGTAAAACTGAAAACATTCAGATCCATTAAACAGCAGCCTAACATGGTGCAGTCCCACTAAAGGTGTCCAGCCAGATTATTCTGAATGTGCAGACCACTTTGTTGCAGTTTTCTTATTTCCACAAAGCAGTGAGTACGAGAAATATTTTAGGAACCCATATAAGCTTAGCGAGTTGTCATAAAAGACATGGTGTAAAGCTTTCCATTTCTTGGATTTCCTCAATCCATATTTGATAGACTGGTAATATTTTCTTTAACCAAAGCAATCAAATATAATTTTTGGCTTTCCCTTACATAACTTAAAATAAATATTGTGCTGCGTTACATTCCATAAATCTTGGTATATGGCCTAGCCCTGTATATTCAGAGGAAATACTTTTTTTGAAGTAGCTTCATTTTCCTTAGGATTCTTCTCCCAGACACAGGAACTACAGCAAAAAAAAAACCCCATACATGTCTATATAGAAGTCAAATATTTATTACATGCTTCTTGGACTGATGGGCTCTACCATTCCATTCCCAAAGGTGCATTATATTTTTGCCTTATTTAGGGAACTTGCAATGATTCTGACTATAATTTCCTACTGTAGTTTCTCATCTCAGTGATAATACTTTTCCACGAACCATCGCACCTTAAAAATCTAATTACTTACAATGCTGCTTGAAGAGAATATTGGTACTGCCTTGGCTGCTTTGCAATCCCAGGTAGATAGCTCGTGTTTCCACAACTCTTCAAAAATATATGATATATGTATATGCAAATTCAGCATTCTTTCTTTTCCATTGAAAGAAAAAATTGCAATCCCAAGAAAAGGGATCATTTCTCATAAAGAAGAAGTACTAAGAATGGCACAATGACACTGGGGGCGGAAAGGAAATCAACCAAACAAATGAAACTAAAATATATGAGACACAGGATGCTCGTAGAGACATATCTTAAATTCCGGTATGTGGAAATGGGCAATAATAGTCCCTTATTGAATTTCTGACTTGGTTGTTGCTTTTTTTTCTATGGGAACATCCACCAAAAATTTTGTCAGGGCAAGCCACAATGGAACTTCTGGTTGCTACCATGCTTTCAGTGGCAGCCAGCAAGGTAAGTGGTAGTGCCCGGAACTGTTGAATGGCTGCCCTAGTTGTGGGGTCCCTAGACCCTTTTTTCTGTGCTTTTTTTCTGCGGGGACACATTGGTGCATATACCCCTAAACATTTTGTGACTCTAACGGGAGAAGAATCTCTTTTTTAAAAAATACAGTGGTACCTCGCAAGACGAATGCCTCGTAAGACGAAAAACCCTATGGGCTTGCTTCGCAAGACGAAAACGTCTTGCAAGTTTGTTTCCTTTTTCTTAAAACTGTTAATACCCAGGGTGCATTGCTTGAAGAGGTGCAGTTCCGTGCTTCGCAAGACGAAAAATTCGCAAGACGAAAAAACTCGCAGAATGAATTAATTTCGTCTTGCGAGGCACCACTGTAGTTTCTTCTCTAGCACGGTGAATCGTCAGTTCCGTTGCTACCCCCGATGGCAGTCTCATTTCCTGTCATGGTGTTTCCTGAGTTTCAGACGGAAGCGAGCGTTTAATGTGTGAAGTAGGAGTTGAAATCTAGCATGGGGATTGGTCAGTTTTTTTGTTACCACCCCCAAAGGCAGCTTCATTTCCTTTCCAGGCGTTTCCTGAGTCTCAGACGGAAGCGAGCGTTTAATGTGTGAAGTAAGAGTTGAAATCTAGCATGGTGATTGGTCAGTTTTGTTGTTACCACCCCTGATGGCGGCTTCATTTCCTGTCATGGTGTTTCCTGAGTCTCAGACGGAAGCAAGCATTTAATATGTGAAGCAGTGTGGAATGTGGATGTGTGGAGTTTTACTGATGAAAGTTTGGCCTCATTGAGGGGCAGTATTTCAGTATGAGTAGGAAAATTATTAACTGTTTTTCATCATCACAGTCAGCAAAGAAGTGTAAAGTTAATGATAACTCTGTAAAAATAAAAGATGGGACAACGGTGTTGTGCATGTTCTTTGTACTTTTGTCCATTTACTGTATTTATTTCCCCCTGATTTGAACTATAAAATGGTGATTTTCTTGAGTCAAAATGAGAGTACCCCTAAACATTTTTGTTTTTATTTTAGAAAAAAAGTACTGCTGATAGTCACTGCAAATCAGGGTGTGCTTGGAACTAGCACAGTGCAGATGCACACCTAAACTAAATCCTGTAAGTACTTGTGTTTTTACAGCATGCTGACTCAGTAATGTCCACCAGCAAGGGCTTCATGGGGCTTCCTCAGCTGCTTTTTTACATCCCCATTGTTTCACTGCTGCTGTTGCATTTAACTAGGGTGCGTAGAGGAGGTCTTCCTAGTAGGTAAAGGTAAAGGGACTCCTGACCATTAGGTCCAGTCGTGGCTGACTCTGGGGTTGTGGCGCTCATCTCGCTTTACTGGCCGAGGGAGCCGGCGTACAGCTTCCGGGTCATGTGGCCAGCATGACTAAGCCGCTTCTGGCGAACCAGAGCAGCACACAGAAACACCGTTTACCTTCTCGCCAGAGCGGGTACCTATTTATCTACTTGCACTTTGATGTGCTTTCGAATTGCTAGGTGGGCAGGAGCAGGGACCGAGCAACGGGAGCTCACCCCGTCGTGGGGATTCGAACCGCCGACCTTCTGATCGGCAAGTCCTAGGCTCTGTGGTTTAACCCACAGCGCCACCTTGCCCTAAACCATGATCTGCCATGCTAAGCACTTTTAAACCATACTGATTTCAAGGAGATGTACAGCTCAATCCTATGCCCATTCAGCAGGAAGCATGTCAAACCAGGAAGTGTATTTATGATTGCAACCTTCAGGATGTATTTAATTCTCTCCCATAAAAACTAGTGGGGATTAAACTTGGGTGCACCATTTTTTTCCTTTTCCTTCCTGTGTTTCAGCTGCTTTGAGAAACAGCTGTTCTCATAACTCTTGTAACGTTATTAGTATCGGAGGTTCTGTTTATATAGATAAAGAATTTAGTATGTATGTGGTAGAAATATTTTGCAGTGGGAAAAATAACTGCGTTGCATGCAGAGGACATTTTTTAATGTTCACCATGCACATAAAATCCCTCATGCAGGAAAATATGCTGAAGTCAGTGGGAGTATTGTATTAATAAGGGTTTGTTATGAATATAATGTCTGTGGATTTGGCAATCTTTTTGTCACTACTCCTTTTATAATGTACACAGGGCCCTCGCTTGTATTGTTTAACTTTTTACTGTGCATGTTTCAGGGGACAGCTTGGATGAAGCCTCTGAGACAGAATTATACAGAGTTTCACAGTAAAGATAGAAGCACTGGAAAAATCAACTGAAGTTAAAGCAGCAGAAAGGGAAAGAAGAGTATTGTGTTTCTTTTGGCACAGTGTTACTCCCAAATTGCATCTGTTCTTCGAACATTTTCCAGAAGGAAGGTTCTTAGATCGTACCCTAATTGTATTCAGTAAAAAACCTCCATTCCATCATCTTTTAAATTCTTCTCTACATTTTAGCGCCGAGCTTTTCTGGCATAGCCCAGAAAGAATAGAAGCTGCCAGTCCTTTGGAATCACACTAAATAAAGAAGCCCACATTTTTAGGCCTCTTGTCTCTGTTTCTTGGCTGAGTGCAGCATCGCTGATCGAGATCAGCAACTTACAAACAGATTGTTCTATTTATGGAGAGCGGAAAATGCTGCTGGTGCTGGTACACTGAAAACTGAAAAAAGGAATAAGGGAAAATAAGAAATATTAAACACTGATTTAAAATGCAGAAAGGTGAAACCTGCAAAACAAATAAATAAATTTTGGGCCAGTCCTGGGAAGTGAGCACATAGAGATACTAAATATCTGTAGAGCAGGGATGGATAACTTGCGGCCTTCAAGACTCCAGTTCCCATCAGCCCCTGCCCATATGGCCAATGGTTAGGGATAATGGAGTTATAGTTTGACAACATCCGAAAGGCCACAGGTTCCCTGCTCCGGGTATAGAGATTTTGTTGTTGTTGTTTAGTCGTTTAGTCGTGTCTGACTCTTCGTGACCCCATGGACCAGAGCACACCAGGCACTCCTGTCTTCCACTGCCTCCCGCAGTTTGGTCAAACTCATGCTGGTAGCTTCGAGAACACTGTCCAACCATCTCGTCCTCTGTCATCCCCTTCTCTTTGTGCCCTCCATCTTTCCCAACATCAGGGTCTTTTCCAGGGAGTCTTCTCTTCTCATGAGGTGGCCAAAGTATTGGAGCCTCAGCTTCAGGATCTGTCCTTCCAGTGAGCACTCAGGGCTGATTTCCTTAAGAATGGATAGGTTTGATCTTCTTGCAATCCATGGGACTCTCAAGAGTCTCCTCCAGCACTATAATTCGAAAGCATCAATTCTTCGGCGATCAGCCTTCTTTATGGTCCAGCTCTTACTTCCATACATCACTACTGGGGAAACCATAGCTTTAACTATATGGACCTTTGTTGGCAAGGTGATGTCTCTGCTTTTTAAGATTGCTCCTTCCAGTTCCCTTGGGATCTCAAATTTCAGCAACACCCTGTGCAAGGCCAAAAGTTGGTCGTCCCTGTCCCCCGCCTTTTGTCTTCCATTCTACATCATAGTTGCGTCACCCCTGAGACTCCGCACCCAGTGTGAACGAACTGGTTGTGCTCCCCTAAATCTGCCTCTGCAGTTCCTTGGGGGAAAAGGGGTCCCTTCAGATTTGCAAAACTTAGGAGCAAGAGCAGTGTTATTTCTTGTCCTTTAATGCTGCCAGTATCAGGGTATGTTCAAACCCATGTGAATATGGTAAGGGGCTGGCAGGTGTTTGGGAATGGATGTATGTTTCTCTTTGAATTTCTGTGGTAAAGCGTTCTTACAGCATTCATCCCTTGGTCATTATCTTCATGAATGTCTGAAAGTGTTGCGAATGCAAGCAAGGTGGAAGGAAATTGGCATGTTTAGCTTTGGGGAAAAGATGGACCTGTGTGGACATTGACAACCCAGACTTTCCCTAAGGGGTGATCTAGCTACGTTGATGTATTAATCTAATCTACTGATCTGTGATGTATTTTGTACTTGTTTTATTAATGTAAACTTGTTGATGATCTTACGCCGCTCACCGCTGTGGTATTTTGTTTTCTTCGTGTTGGTGGGACAATACGTTTTGCGTATTGTTTTCGAAAATCTAAAAACTATCAAAGCAGAGGCTGTGCCAAGTACCAATGGGTCACAACGAAAACATAGGTTGGATATACATTTTCTAATTTTAGGAAAGGCTGAACCAGTATAGTAGGAGCCTGTCCATATGGTTCTTTTAGTGTATTAGATGAGCAATTTGAAGAGGCCTTGGTTGCCATTTTGCTTGAAGTGAGGTAGTCATGATTGTAATTTGTTGGTCTGAATGCCAGTTAAAAACTTCTGAAAGTATCTTGAATGATGCTATGTTGACATGTGATATAGTTTTATGGTGAAATGCTCAAACCAAAATTACCCCTGCAATAATGTCAGTCCACTTCTTGGCATACCAGAAAATTGGCTCCGAATTACGTCGAGAGCGACTGAATCTCCCGTTCTGCAGCTTTTAAAGAGGCAACAAAATGATTACCTGTCAAAAAAGGGGGTTTAAATCTGGGAAACCTTCACAGAGACCATCAAGCTTCACCCCAAAGTGGCAATTCTGTGAAGTTCGCTTCTGTGACTATTTTTCAACTCTAGTTTTATTTTTGGACTTCTGAGAATATTTTAATAGGCAACAAAAAGAAAAGGCAATTCACTACTTTCAGGAACTTTTTGCCCCTCTAAAAACCTTTCTGGTAATTCTATACAAATGGGCAACACTAGACAGAAAAAAAATGCTCCGTGAGTTTCAAAAAATTAACTATTTGCTTTCAACAACTCTATAAACAGGTAAAGGTAAAGTACCCCCTGACAGTTAAGTCCAGTTGCGAATGACTCTAGGGTTGCGGCGCTCATCTTGCTTTACTGGCTGAGGGAGCCAACATTTGTCCGCAGACAGTTTTTCCGGGTCATGTGGCCCACATGACTAAGCTGCTTCTGTCAAAAGCAGAGCAGCATACAGAAACGCCGTTTACCTTCCCGCCGAAACGGTACCCTATTCATCTACTTGCACTGGTGCGTTTTCGAACTGCTAGGTTGGCAGGAGCTGGGACCGAGCAACGGGAGCTCACCCTGTCATGGGAATTGGAACTGCCAACCTTCCGATCAGCAAACCCAAGGCTCAGTGGTTTAGACCACAGCACCACCCCCGTCCCAAACAACTCTATATGTGGGTTCAAATAAGAATTAAGCAATATGACCTTCAGACTTCTTTTTTTACAACACTGAAAAAAGGCCTAGTTTGCATATTGTACAAGTTATGTTTGTAAATTAACCAGAACATAAAGTTGGTTCCCTAGGCTTACAAAAGCATGTCCTGGCCACTGATGAGGGCCAGAGGACCCTGAGAGTGTATTAGGCTGCTTTTTACCTAAAGCTGCTACTAGGCTACTAGGGTGCTGAAATGGGATTGTAATGCCCAGAGTGGACAGAATGTGCAAAGCGCTACTTGTATGGGAGCCATTTTTGGATTCAGCCAGGAGATAATTGATTTGAACATTATCATTAGTCCCAGAACATCATCAGCATCATCAATTCCTATGTGCTTGCTTATCCATCTCTGCAGTGCTTGCTCAAACTTCTAGATTTGGAAGTAAAAAGATTGGTACAGAGCTATCATTAATTTCGAGCACTGTCTTCTTCAAAAGGTGGTTGAATTTGTAAAGGCTGCTTTGAATTTCTCAGGAGAGGAGTGGTAGAAAGCAGGGATATTTCATTAGCACTGTGGGAATATCTCTTCTAAGTGGTTCCTTCTATCCCTAAATGACTTCAGTTCAAGCTGGTTATTATAAGAACTGTATAACTTTATTTTTTTTTAAAAAAATAATATTTATTAAGGTTTTGGAAGATTACAAAATTGAAAAAAAGGAAAAGAGAAAAAGTGCAAAAACACAGGAAAATAGAAACAATTAAGACGAAAGAGAAAAAAAACAAATCAATCCTTCCATAACTTATCTTTCATTTGCTTGTTTCCTTGACCTCCTCACACCTCCCTTTTTTGTATTCTAGTTCAGTTAGCTATTTCAGCAAATCCTTTGCCTCTTTATTTTTATCCTAATAATTTATCTTAATATAATGTAACTTACATTCTCACCAATTAACAATCTATTTTTTTCTTAATCTTTTATAACATTTCTGCTAAAACCACGTAACTTCATTCCAACATCCTTCTAACATTCCTTAATTTTACAATGTTTCTGTAAATAAGCTTTAAATTTCTTCCAATCTTCTTCCACCGACTCTTCTCCCTGGTTTCGGATTCTGCCAGTCATTTCCGCCAGTTCCATGTAGTCCATCACCTTCATCTGCCATTCTTCCCGAGTGGGTAGATCTTGTGTCTTCCAATACTTTGCAATAAGTATTCTTGCTGCTGTTGTAGCATACATAAAAAAAGTTCTGTCCTTCTTTAACACCGATTGGCCGACCATGCCCAGGAGAAAGGCCTCTGGTTTCTTCAGAAAGGTATATTTAAATACCTTTTTCATTTCATTATAGATCATCTCCCAGAAAGTCTTAATCCTTGGGCACGTCCACCAAAGGTGAAAGAATGTACCTTCAGTCTCTTTACATTTCCAGCATTTATTATCAGGCATGTGATATATTTTTGCAAGCTTGACTGGTGTCATGTACCACCTGTAAATCATTTTCATTATATTCTCTCTTAGGGCATTACATGCCGTGAACTTCATACCTGTGGTCCATAACCGTTCCCAGTCAGCCAAGAACTGTATAACTTTAAAACCAATGCCTCAGTTTGCATGTTTCCCTCTTTGTCACTCTTCCCTCTTTCCTTTTGTGCCTTGCTTTTAGATCATAAATCTGAAGGCAAGCACTGTAAGTAGACCACTCTGGGGGGCTTTTCAGCTTCAGAGTGGGGTAAAAACAATTGAAACAAAAATGTTGCACCTTATTGTGAGTTCCTTCACAATATTTCGTTTATTCATTGCAGATGATGCAGAAATCCAAGAAGTTTCTTCTCCAACATTTAATGATAAATTTTACAACACAGTATATAGCTCATCTTTTTAACCATCCCACTTTTGTGTGAATCGGAACGTTTCGGAGGTGTTGCAGTGAGTGCACTGAACCTTTTAAAATCTCTGACTCAAAACACATCGAGAAGAACCATCTTCTCATCTCCCTCTATGCTGGAGTTCCAACAGCTGCAATGCAAATTCTTGTTAGATTTGCTGACACCTTTATAGTATTGTGGCATTTGCAAACACCACACTCTAAGGTAGAAGTACCCCTTGTATACATTGAAAGTGAATACAGTACAGTTTACCATAATTTTTGTCTTTGTCTTTTAGAGACGTAAAATCTTAACATGCTGAGTCTGACTTGAAATATGGATGGTTTATGTGCATATTTACCTCAACCACCCAAGCTGAGAGGGGGGTGGGGAACCCTGTGTTGACACACAGTGCTGTGAGGAGAGCCCTCAAATGGACATTTTTCCTTAAAGAGGGTGGCCTTTAAAAAGTCCTTTTCAGTAAAAAACAAACAAACGTGAGGTACAAAATGTAAGGTGGAAGGGAGGCTAGAAAGAGAACAAACTAATTAATGGTAATTGCACCCAGGCAATAAAAGTGCAACCATGCTCACACATATTCAGGGCTGTATTTAGGTTTGATGAGGCCCTAAGCTACTGAAGGTAATGGGGCTTTTTATGTGTCCAGCTGTCCTTTGTCAACAACAAATTGTCACTTTTTTTGTGTTGAATATATGCTATATGGTACTTTATGGACCTAATAGGTATCTAAAGCGATTTGCACATGTTGCTGTATGTAGGTTTTATTTTATTTGTTTTTCATCTTATATTTTGGAAATGTACCGTATTTTTCGCCCTATAGGACGCATTTTCCCCCCTCCAAAAATGAAGTGCGTCCTATGGGGTGAATGCAGGCTTTCGCTGAAGCCTGGAGAGCGAGAGGCGTCAGTGAACACCGACCCCTCTCGCTCTCCAGGCTTCAGGAAGACATCCGCAAGCCTTGCAAGCCCGGCGGGAGTTCCCGTGGGCTTGCAAGGTTTGCAGCAGCCTGCAGCCCGAAGCACGGGGCGCCCTCCAGAGGGCGCCCCGTATTTCGCGCAGATGTCCGCAAGCCTTGGGAGCCCGGTGGGAGTTGCCGCCAGGCTTGCAAGGCTTGCGGATAGCAGCCTGTTCTGGGGGCTGGGGTCGGGGGAAGCTCAGGCTTCCCCCACCCCAGCCCCGCGGCGGGGGGGGGGGGAAAATACTTTTTTAAAATTCATTTCCCCCCCAAAAAACGAGGTGCACCCTATGGGCCAGTGTGCCCTATAGGGCGAAAAATGCGGTACGTCCATGGTTTTTTTTTCCCTTTAATTTTTTGGGGCCCCCAAAGAGAGTGGGGCCCTAAGCTACAGCTTGTCTAGCTTATAGGTAAATCCGGCACTGGATTCCTTAGCAGTTAAGACCCACTGACTGAACTCGGTGAAAAAGCGCTTTGGGGGATTGCAGCCTTAAAAAGGGGGTGCGAGCCATATCAAGGCAGCAAGCAGAAGCAGGCCTGGTCTGCTTCGCTTGCAAAAGCGCTTTCCCTCCAAAGCGGGACACAAAACCGCCGCCGTGAGAGCGCGTGCGTCCAACCCTCTTCGGGCGCTGCAATGGGGGAGCCCAAAGCAAGCAGCAGCAGCAGCAGCTCCCGGGCTCCCCTCAGCGGCGGCGTCGGGCCGCCCACCCAAGCCATCCCGAGTCAGGCTCTTGTCTCTCGCTCTGCCTCCTCTGCTTGGCGGCTGCCGGGAGGCCGGGGGAAGAAAAGAGAGATGCGTTTGATGATGTAATCGCCAGTCAGTGAGCGGTGAAATTTAACACCGAGCCGCGGTGGGGAGGATTCGCTTTGCTTTGGGGTTGGCTGCTCGCTCTGCTCTGCTCCGCAGCCAGAGGCAGAGTCTCCTTTTCAGCTCCGGATGCCTGCGCTGTTGCCATTAGAAGCTGCAGAGAGAGCAATTTAAAAAGTTTGGTGGGTTGGTGTTTTTTTTGCCTGCGCGTTGCAGAGCTCCCCCCCTTTTTTTTTGCCAGTCTGGACCTTTGCTGCAGCTGTTCCCCCCCTTCCGTTGGCCCAGAACTCGTGCAAAAACCCACCCGGCCGAAGCCCCTCACGCCAACCACCACGCGACACCCAAACAACAGCGCCCGGGCGGCCGCCGGCGAGGCACGCGCGAGGCGCCCCCTCTCGCGCCTTTGCCGAGCTGGCGCTTCCCCGCCATGCGGAGCGAGACCCGCTAGGGCGACCTTCGCGCAAGCAGCAGCAGCAGCAGCAGCTCCTCTCTGGGAGGAGCGGAGCCGAGGAGCGGCGTCGGCGTTTCATGGACAGTACCTGAAGCCCCTGGCTGTGAGGAAGCGCTTGAGGAGGAGAGGGGGCGCCCCGGGGGGAAGAAGAAGAAGAAGACAGCCGCCTTCTGTTTTCGGTTAGAACTTCGCTGCCCGGACAAATGCATACAAATGCCTTTAGGAGCTCAAAGGACAAGGAGTGGAAGCATCTCTCCCACCGCGAAAACGTGAGTTTCAGGCAGGGGGGAGCGGGGGGGGGGGGCGGCCGCTTGTCAACGCGGTGGCCGAGCTGCGGGTCCCGGCTGTTGCAGCGACGAGGGGTTGGGGGGTGCCTGCTTATGATGGGGGGGTGTGTGGACAGAGGAGCCAAGTCCCCCCAATGAAATATTTTGAGGGCCCTCCCCCCAAAAGTTGATGGCCATTGGCATGGCCATTCACACGGTGTGCGCGCGTGCACAACTTGCGATGGTTGTGTGGGGGCGGGGCTTTATTTTATTCAAGTTGGCACGAAGGAGTTGACAATGGTCAACTGCAAGATGCTCGTTTGTTGGAAGATCTCCGTTCTCCCTGCCCGGCGAGGCTGTTTCTGGACTTGATGTTTTAAAGCCCTCGTGGGGGAAGGTGGTTGGCGCGTTTCCCATTCCTGGGAGGGACAGGATGCCGGGACTCCCAGGTTTCCCCCAGCTGTCCCTGGGAGTTACCAGGTCCGCTCATCTGCAAGGAGACTCTAGCTTTCTCGGTTGACCTTTTCCCTCGTTAAACCAGAAGGAAACATAGGTCCTTTTTTTTTTTTTGCATTTTATTTTTTTAAAAATATTAATTCTGTTTTATTTCTAGCACCAGATGGGCTGGCCTGAGTTGGGAAGCAGTTGATTGATTAATGATGAACTGGCAAGTTTGTTTGGGTTTGCTGAGAGCAGACTGAGGGAGGAAGCATCTCTTTTAACCAGAGATGTCTCTGGTTGCCCTAACCACAGCATTCTTCTCCGCAGTTTGCCAGCTCTCCTGACTTGTGTGTGTGGATTCCAGCTCCACAACCAAGATCGAAAAGCCACCTCCCCCCACCCCCACTCAACATCTACCACTCTGGCAAGACCTTGCTTACGTTGATCCTGTGAACCATTAGATTAGCAGATCTGTCCCAGTCACTACAATGGAGCATAATGATTGTCCCCTGATTTCTGAACATTGATGCTCCCTAGAGCCAACACATGAATTTTTTTAAAGAAAAATCTTTTTATCTTTGGACTTTGTACCTACCTAGGAGCAAAAAATTGCCCTTTCTTGCCCAGTCTGATGAGGAAGGGCCTATCAGGTTATAAGGACAACATGCAACCCATGTGGGGAAGCTGCACATCCCTGTGCATGTGTGAGATGTTCATGGTATAAGACATAATAAGGGTGAAGTTGTGCCTTTCCTTCCTGGAAGGGCACAGTTCACGTGTGTTACCGGTATTTTTAGAGAAGGAACCATTTGGGTTCCAAGCAGATTTGGCTGCGTTCTAGGAGGGAGCTGCTGCAAAGACTTAGCTGCCTGCAGACACCCGTCTTTCTTTCTTTTAAGAAAGAAACAAAACCCTTGTTTTAAACCAATCATTATTTTTATTTTTTTACTGGTGATCTGGGGCTATTTAAAGTTCCTGTGTTCATGAAGCATGACAGAAAAGCACTTGCTTTCCCATCTGTGCAGCCCGGTTTTGGGAAGGAAGCAAAAGGGCACCCAAGATGACTGTTATTGGGAGAGGAAGGAGAGGTTTGGAGAAGGGTTGCTTGTTTGTACATGTGTGTGAGAGAGAGGGGAAGAGAGGAGGGGGTAGGGAGGCAGCTGACTGGAAAACCTCTCTCCCACCCTCTTTTGCTCAATTCACAGGCAAGTGCTGCATTGAGAGGTCAGGTTGCCAAAACTTAGCTTCATTCCGCTTCCCTCTAGTTCATCTTTAGTAATAATCTTTCTCTTTCCCTGAAGGCAACCAGGAGCAAAGAGGCATTTGTTGTTACTTGTGATGGATAGGACTACTTAGTTAGGTTTGACTTACAGGCATGAGAAATCAAGGTGATCTTCCTGGATGCAGTTTGATTTGCCCTGGGCTTTTGCTCATTTTCTGCTTAGAAAATCAACAGGCTCTGCCAAGCAGCCAATTCTTTTAATTTAATACAGCAGAGTCTCTTGGGGCAGCTCTCTGTAAACAAATCCCTTGGCGTGCGAGGTAGTCTTTCCACGGAAGAGCTGGAGAGCAATTTGCTTTGTTGAGATTTGCAAGGCTGACTCCTTTTGTTTTATGCTTCGCTGGTCTGAATTTATTCTTCATCAGATGTGTCTGTTCTTTAAGGCCCAGTTCTCATTGAGGTAGTTAAACATGGATCTGGAGAGGAGCACTTCAAATGATTGAATGTCCTTTCAACCAGAAAAATAAAAAATTATGGGAGCAATAATTTTAGCAGAGAGCTCTGGCAATCATTCCATAAGCATAAGCATTTCAGCCCAAATAAGTACCTGCCCCTTAGGGACGCGGGTGGCGCTGTGGGTTAAACCATAGAGCCTAGGACTTGCCGATCAGAAGGTTGGCGGTTCGAATCCCCGCAACGGGGTGAGCTCTGGTTGCTCGGTCCCTGCTCCTGCCAACCTAGCAGTTCGAAAGCACGTCAAAGTGCAAGTAGATAAATAGGTACCGCTCTGACGGGAAGGTAAACTGCGTTTCCGTGCGCTGCTCTGGTTCGCCAGAAGCGGCTTAGTCATGCTGGCCACATGACCCAGAAGCTGTCTGCGGACAAATGCTGGCTCCCTCGGCCAATAAAGCGAGATGAGTGCCGCAACCCCAGAGTCGGTCATGACTGGACCTAATGGTCAGGTGTCCCTTTACCTTTACCTTTAGACTTACGTGGGGCTTAGTCATGCGGCCACATGACCTGGAAGCTGTACGCTGACTCCCTTGGCCAATAAAGCGAGATGAGCGCCGCAACCCCAGGGTTGGTCACGACTGGACCTAATGGTCAGGGGTCCCTTTACCTTTACCTGAGTACCTGCCCCTTAGGAGCTAGATGTCTAATTTTCTACGAGCCAGTCTTCCAAAATGAACTTTAGATTGAATACTTGACTAGCCTAATCCGGTGTTAGGCTAAGAGATGGTGACTGGCCCATGGTCACCCGATGAGCTTCATGGCTGAGTGCAGAATCAAATCTTGGACTCCCAAGTCATAGTCCCACACTCTAACCATTATGCCACACTGGCTCATTGCCTGCAGATAGTGCATGGGCCCAGCAGATGATGGTTATGATAGGATTTGGATGCAGTCTTATCCCACAAAGGCTAGTGACAGCAGGGCAGGGATTTCAGATGATGAGTAAATGCGAGGGGATCGTGTTAGCCCCAGCTGATGCACGTGCAGGGCGCAGGTTCAGCTGCCATGAGAGGGAGCCATACATGTGTATGCATGTATGTATGTATGCATGCATGCATGCACGTAGGGCTCCTCTGCCTGAGAGAGGGGTTCCCTGGTCGGTCAGTATCCTGCATGCATGGGGCAACATCGGTATGCACTTAGATCTTGTTCTCATGGCCATGTGGGGGTCTGTCTGAACCCTCCCAAGGTTTTGGGAGAAAACCTTGGACTCAGCTATACAGCTGCAAATATAATGTTTTAAGTGTGTTTTAAGTGCATTATACAAATGGGACACCAGATGGCGCTGATGAGCTAACGACAAATTCCACAGGTTTTTAAGAATGGTTATTTAAAAAAACATTTGCACAGTGTTTTTTATATGTGTGTTGTTTCAGCCCTTGTGAATTTCACCAATGATGGTAAAATTTACCCCCACTTAAAAAAACCTGTATGTATCCACACAATACAGGAGGGATAGCTAACATGGTGCCCTCCAGATGTTTTGGTCTACAACTGCCATTATCCCTGACCTTTGACCTTGCTGCCTGAGGCTGATGGGAATTGTAGCCCAAAACACCTAGAGGGCACAACGTCGGCTAACCCTGTATAAGTGCTTGTCAGGGCTGGCCTTACCATTAGGGAGTTGGACAGCCATCCGAGGCAGCTACAGTCCTTGGCAGATCCTTCTGCACCTCCAGCTGTTCTGCTACATGGCTTTGTCTGGGCTCCCTAAGCTGGTCTGCTGCCCCAGATGTGGTGGTGGAGCTGTCCTGTCACTAGTGTTGAAGTAAGATTCAGCTGCTAATTTATTTGGCTTCTGCATGTGGAACTAGGAGGAGTTGCTATCTTGTCCTTTGCCTCAGGTCACAAAATGTGTCTGTCCTGATGATTGTGATTAATGGATGCTTCCAGATAGGCCTTTATTATGGGATGGGAGCTCATCATGCTTACCTTTTTTCTATAACATCAACATAACATCATTGGCATCAAAATGCCAACCCTTACTTTGCCTTTAAGGGACGCGGGTGGCGCTGTGGATTAAACCACAGAGCCTAGGACTTGCCGATCAGAAGGTCGGCGGTTCGAATCCCTGCAACAGGGTGAGCTCCCGTTGTTCGGTCCCAGCTCCTGCCAACCTAGCAGTTCGAAAGCACGTCAAAGAGCAAGTAGATAAATAGGTACTGCTCCGGTGGGAAGGTAAACGGCGTTTCCGTGCGCTGCTCTGGTTCGCCAGAAGCGGCTTAGTCATGCTGGCCACATGACCTGGAAGCTGTACGCCGGCTCCCTCGGCCAATAAAGTGAGATGAGCCCCACAACCCCAGAGTCGGTCAAGACTGGACCTAGTGGTCAGGGGTCCCTCTACCTTTACCTCACTTTGCCCTTATTTAATCTGGATTTAACATTTCTGAGGGAAAGCTGATTGGTTAACAAAAAAGCTTTTGCCATTGACCGGCTTGTGATATCTGTCCAACTTTTTGCAGTTTTAAGCTTCCATCTGGAAACACCCCCAGATCTATGGGGCAGGGTGTATTGTCAGCAGATACCAAGAAAATCTGTTTCTCACGCTTTCTGCAGCATATATTGCCAGCCCTGAGAATTACTGAAGGATTTGGTCATGTAAATGACTGTTTACGTTTTTGGCAGTGGCTAAAAATATTGGCACTGCTATAAAAATAGTAAAATACTGTTTATGTTATAGCTTTCTATATGCAGGATGTTGTTTAGACAGTAACAGTCCTAAAACCTAGGAGCCATTGTGGACCGAAGACTGAATATATGAATGCGGTTGCTACAGCGAAAAAAAATGGCAATGCAGTAAGCCCCTGCAATTTGCATGCATTTAACTTGTGCACATTCAGCTTTAGGCACTTGGCCAAAAAAATGGGGGGGGGGATTAAAAGGTGGCAAGGTATTGGGGAAAATGAATGTGGTGATCTACGCCCCCCCTCGTGAACCCAGTGAGTTTTGACAATACAGTGGTACCTCAGGTTACAGTCGCTTCAGGTTACAGACTCCATTAACTCAGAAATAGTACCTCGGGTTAAGAACTTTGCTTCAGGATGAGAACAGAAATCGTGAGGCGGTGGCAGCGGGAGGCCCCATTAGCTAAAGTGGTACCTCAGGTTAAGAACAGTTTCAGGTTAAGAACAGACCTCCAGAACGAATTAAGTTCTTAACCCGAGGTACCACTGTACATGATTTTGGCTTTAGGTGCAATCCCTGGAACGCAACCCCGACATAAGTTGCTGACCTACTGTACTGTTTTGGGTTACATTAACAAATGCATTATTTAAAAAACAAAACAAGAGCTAACAGAAACTTGGGTAATTGGTGGCTTGGGAGCTCTCAAAGTTTTCCATCACACTGCCAATACTGGACCCACCCCACCCCACTGCAGTGCAAGCTGAGAGCTTTACAACAAAACAAAAGAAGCAATCTCCTTGCCTTGTGAATAACATAGCCCTATGTGAGGAGTGAGGGTGTTAAAAAATCATTGAGCTTGTGCAGGAGTGAGTCAATGAGTAAAACCATCTCAGCAAGCACTAGCTCAGTTTCTACTTTTTGTTCCCATGTCATCCTCTTAGGACGTGGGTGGCGCTGTGGGTTAAACCACAGAGCCTAGGACTTGCCGATCAGAAGGTCGGCGGTTTGAAACCCTGCAACGGGGTGAGCTCCTGTTGCTCCGTCCCAGCTCCTGCCCACCTAGCAGTTCGAAAGCACGTCCAAGTGCAAGTAGATAAATAGGTACTGCTCCAGCGGGAAGGTAAAAAGCGTTTCTGTGAGCTGCTCTGATTCACCAGAAGTGGCTTAGTCATGCTGGCCACATGACCCGGAAGCTGTACGCCGGCTCCCTCGGCCAATAAAGCGAGATGAGCGCCGCAACCCCAGAGTCAGCCCCGACTGGACCTAATGGTCAGGGGTCTCCTTTACCCTTTACTTTACATCCTGTTAGTAAGGTGCACATATGATAAGCCCCTGGCTTAGGGTCATAATAGGGAGCATGCAGTCACAGCCTGCAGCCATTAAAGGCATCAGGGTCTGGACAGCCTGCTTCAGACACCTGCTTATCCTTTCCTGTCCCATGTCCTATGTAGGGTTTCCACATGCAACACATGCTGCTAGCCTTCTGCTAAATGCTCACTGCAGAAGCTCTTCATTGCTCCTTCTGACTTGCTACCTGTCCTCTGAGCACCCTGTTCCTGCCAGAATGAGCATTGTTTCATGATGGCAGGAGATCACAGAGGTGTAGCAATGGAAGGTGGATATTTTTTATTTATTTTTTACTAGGAGCATGGAGAAAGCAGGAGTAGGCAAGTGCTGAAGCAGGCTCTCTTGTCTGCAATATTTATTAGGGGGAGGGGCCTCCTCCCTTATAGAGTCACAAAGAGGCAAAATACTACGCAGTTCTCATCCAGGGGATTTTTCATATGTACATCTATCATCTAAGTTGACACCATGCAGTTCAGTATCTCATAACTTGCAACTGAAATGTGCACGCTACCTCCATTATTAAAAAAAAGAGGTGGCTTTTTGAAATTTGCTATCTCTCTATGGCCTTTGATCCATGATTATTGTTTCGTACATACAGCTTGTGATTTGATGTTGCAGTAATGACTGTGCATACACTTCTCAGAACGAGTATGTTCATCCAGTGGCATAGCCTGGGAGTGCCCACAGGTTGGCCCTGGGGGCAAAATTTGTTAGGGGCGCAAAATTTCAAACACCCGGTGCTGCCTCCATACAGCTACATACTTCCATCGCTGGGCTCTGTTGAAAACAGCTTCTCCATTCAAACCAGGAAGTGACCTCTCCAAACAACGGAACAACTCTTCTTAGCTCTGCGGCTGCGATCTCCTGGGTGATGTGGATGCCGTAGGCAGTTGAATGTACTCTGTCTGTTTCCCTCCCCCCTCTTTCCACGGCCCCGGACACTGGCAACCCACGCTACGCCCCTGTCCATCTGAGGGTTGAATAAACACTATCCGTCACCTCAGAGCCATATCGTAAGTCCAAACAAAGAGTGAAAGCATATAAAGCTTGGTTCAATAATGTTTCCGTATAGCTTCATGAACATGGCATATGACCAGCTACCGTTTGTGGCAGTGTTGCTTTTAAGCTTTTCATTGAGAAATAATGTGGCTAGATGCACAAGAGGACAGGGCTTCTAAACTCCTAGCAGCTGAATTCCGTTTTTCTGCATGACTATTAATGGCGCAGGAGCCTTACCTACTTTCACAAAGAGAAAGCATTTGGAAATCACAGTGAATTGGCAGCACAGTACTAGAAAAGTTTGGATTTGATATCCCGCTTTATCACTACCCTAAGGAGTCTCAAAGCGGCTAACAATCTCCTTTCCCTTCCTCCCCCACAACAAACACTCTGTGAGGTGAATGAGGCTGAGAGACTTCAGAGAAGTGTGACTAGCCCAAAATCACCCAGCAGCTGCATGTGGAGGAGCGGGGATGCGAACCCGGTTCCCCAGATTACGAGTCTACCGCTCTTAACCACTACACCACATTACTAGGCATGTTTGCTCCTAAGCAAGTTGTGCTGTATTCATTCGGGCTTGTTTCCAAATGCCATTGCAGCCATACTGTGCCAGCTTGTTCATGCTTACTCAGAAATAGGTTCCATCCACTGTGTTCACTGGAGCTTTCTCTCAAGTAACTGAGAACATAGGAAGAGCCCTGCTGAATCCCTAAGCCCCGGGGTCACAATTTCATGAAAAATCTGACTTTCGGCAATTCACTCAAAAATGGTGCCAAACAGTTGCAAATGCTCCTCTGAGAGGTTTGGCGGTCGAAAGAGAAGGCTTTTTATCGCAGGAAAAGAAATCAGCCCTCGACAGGCTAACCGGCAGAATTTTTTTTTGTAAAAATCCATAAGCCCTGGCGTCAGAATTTCATCAAAAATCTGACTTTTGGCAATTCACTCAAAAATGGAGCCAAACGGTTGCAAATGCTCCACTGAGAGGTTTGGCGGACGAAAGAGAAGGCTTTTTATCACAGGAAAAGAAATCAGCCCTCGACAACTTAACCGGCAGAAAAAAAAATTCAAAAAAATCCCGAAGCCCCGGGGTCACAATTTCATAAAACATCTGACTTTTGGCAATTCAGTCAAAAATGGTGCCAAACGGTTGGAAATGCTCCCCTGAGAGGATTGGCTGTCGAAACAGAAGGCTTTTTATCACAGGAAAAGAAATCAGCCCTCGCCAACTTAACCGGCAGAAAAAAAAATTCATAAAAATCCATAAGCCCTGGCGTCAGAATTTCATCAAAAAATTCCCGTTATCACAGTGGCCAACCAAGTACCTAAGGGAAGCCAAAAAGCAGGACACGAGTGCAACATCACTCCTCCTACTTCTGCTTCCTAGTGACTGGGTTGTAGCCTTGTTTTACCTGCATTCTTGTTTTCTAGTTTTAGCATTTAGGCTAAAGCATTTTAAAGCACATATCTGCAGCAATAACCGATTAAAACCAAAACCCAGACTCTTAGGTTGCTAGCAAAAAACTATGCGCTGCACAGGAGGGTTTCTAGGGCTGCATACTACCCACCTGTGTTTTGCACACGAATGTTGACAGCTAACCATGTGTGTGTGTGTGGGGGGGGGGGAATAAGAGCCTGTATGGAATATTAGGGAAATGCTCTCTACAACTTTTCCAGCCAATTCCGGGGGGAAATATTAAGAGTTTATCACTTTAAGCAAAAACGCAAAGAGGCTAAACTGCAAATGCATATGACGTGAAAGATGAAGTGAGTATCCTTTCCTATACAATCTTGCTTCAAATTGCATTCCCCTCCCCCTGTGCTTTAGAGCCTGATGGAAAAAAATGTTCTGTAGGTAGTGGGGTTTGAGCAACTGCTCACTACTTGAGTAGCTGTGATGGGATTTGCTCATCATTTGTCTTTCTGCGTACATCTTTCTCCAGAGACCCTCTGATAGTTTCCTGGCTGGTTTTGGGGCCTTGCAAATTGGGTCCAGATGAGGAAAAGATTTTGAAGTTGGTGAGCAAAAGGATGTGTGTGTGTTTGTGTGTGTGTGGTGCTGGTGGTGGGGAGAGGAATAATCACAAGCGTGTTTATCAGAACTGTGAAAGAAATGGCCAGGATGAAGTTTGGCTTTTGGGTAAGCGGGTGAGGTGGGCTTCTGAGAGGCTGCAAACAATTTGCAGATTCCAGGCAGGGAAACCATGAAGCCGAGTTTGTGAAAGGTTAATCTGGACCACCCTAAGCATATTATCCCATTGTTGATGTGTGGTCGTCATCCCCTGCTTCCCAGTTTTTTTCTGGGCTCAGTTCAAAGTGCTTGTCTTGACCTTGAAGATTTAAAGATCCTGAGACCTTAGTGTCTAAGTCTGATCTAAACTAGGACCACTTTCCACACATGGATATGGCCATCAGCTGAAATTATCTCTGAAATTACCTTCTGAGATCAGGTGGCAGACTATCAGACAAATCTGCACAGATATAAGACTATAGAAAATGAAGGAACTGTTTTGCAATGTGTCACAGTAATTGCGTTCAAGTTTCATTCAAGCTATCAACATGAAAGGGACTTATTTTTTCCTTCTCTTCATTCCCAACTTACAACTGTGGAAAAAGAAATAATACATGTATTCATGGGAAGAGATCAGTTTTCTAAATTGATTCACCTTCTGCAGCTTAAGGAATGGATTGCCAATCTTTAGAAATCCCTGAACTGGCTACCTTTTGTTTGTGGTTTCTTGTAAGCTTTACCTCTGTTCTTTATATTAGGCAGAAAGAACTGCAGACCTCGAACAGCCATTTCCCTATCTTCCTTTAGGCTAGAGTTGAATAACTCATGGCCAAGTGAATTTTCAGAAACCTTATGAGGGATAGATAGATATAGATATAGAAAATCAATTTTTTTTCTGATGAAGATAACTCTGACAACAGGAAACAGATCAATATATCAGTTACAATAGGACATTAGGATTTTGTGGGGTTTGTTTATCAGATCTCTTTGATTGGTTTATTTTGTAATGCAAAATGTAGCATTACTAATATTCAGTCATTCTTAAATCTGGCATGGGCTTTTGGGATTGTTTGATTTAGACTGCCAAGCAAAGTATGAGTTATTAACCAGGACTGAATCTTAATTACAGGGTAATCAGTATTATGCTTGTTTGTTTTTAAGAGGCACATTTTAGCGGGTGCCGTTGCCAATTTTGAAGTACTGTACCAGATTTCATAATTTCCTTACTGTAGTCTTGTTCTTTAGAAGTTCTGATGTTACGGTCTATCATTATACAAGGATAATACATTTTTCCTTCCCTGCCATATCTTGATAACTTATTTTTTAATAGCTGCTTCTCCACTGGCCCACCTTCTTTATTTCCGGAAAAATACGTTGATTACAGTAGCTTCCGACCCTGGGCTTTATTCTAAATCACATGCCATTTATTAATATTTCACCTAGTAAGGACAAGCAAAGTTCATATAACAGTTTGCAAGAGAGAAGCAAAGGATTCTGGGAGTTGAGTCAAGCATCCTGTCAGGCTAATGCATCCTTCTCTAGCCAGGGCCCCACAGATTGGCCAACAGACACCAGTTGCCATTTGAGAAGGAAGAAAAGAGTGAGGGAGACAGGCAAAAACAACATCAGTCTGCTCCCGTCAGACTGGTTTTCAGGTATAAAACATTCTCATTATATTCATTTTTGGAAGACTCAGAAATATATCTATCTAGTGCCATTTTTAGCATAAAATGAACAGTTCCTTTTCTTCCTGTTTTCTGAATTGAGAATTGGCCGCTGAGCATAAAATATCATTATCAGTGTTGCTTTCTCTCCTGGATTTTAGTAGGACGACTTTTGCAGCCAAAAGAGGAGCTACACACTTGGTGCTGCACATTTTCTTTCTTTTATTTTCTTCTTTAAAAAAACCTTTTAATGTTGACTAGAGACAAAGCAATGTCGAATGAAACATTATTCAGAGCCTATGCCTTGGTAATTTGTAAAAAGTTCCCTCTGAAGTATAACATCTGCAGCAGGTGTGTTTTCTCATATCAGATGTCGAAGGGAAACCAGACAGAATGAAGTCAGCTGGAGCAGCCTCTCAGGAAGAACTTGTATAGTAAAAGTGAATTATTTACAGTACAAGAATGATTTTTTTATATTTCAGGTTGCCAACAGTTTTTCGGAAAGTTTTTTTTTAAAGCTGTGTGAGAAATAGAAAGGTGAACTTGCATTAACAGGGATAACTACCAGAGCCCTCAACGCCCCTGCTTGAAAAAAATGCTAATACTTCTTGTATTTAGACAGAGGTGGTGGTGGTGAATATTGTATAGAAGCAAACAGCAAAACTTTTTCTGTAGAAGTCTCAAATTGTTATTTGTTTGGGGTAAACACTTATAAAATTATGTTGGCAAAAGATTAGAAGGCGAATCTTGCCTTGGCATGGAAATACCCTGTTTGAATGGAATGCTAAACTATGGTTTATTGCAGAGTGGCTAACCTGTGGCTCTCCAGGTTGTTGCCGGACTCCCAAATACAATCAGACCAAGCTGTGAACAGGAATGATGGGAGCTGTAGTCCAGCAACATCTGCGGGGCCACAGCTTAGCCACTTGTCATTCAGAATTACGCACACAAGTCAGCAGGAGCTTCACTCATAGACTGCTCCTCTTTTCAAGATTGGACACTTTTGTTTTTGCTTGTTGTTACTTTAAAATGTGATTTCTTCAAGCTAGCCGCTATCAAGTTGTTGTTTATGATCCCGACTTGTTCTCAAACGGAAATTTCAAGTAACCAGAGTTTCCCAGGTTTTGCTGTAACAAGGAACTATTGTTAGCTTCACAGTGGAAGCGGATACTTCCTGTCTCCCCACCTTCTTGGGAGTGGGGAGGGAAAACTATCATGCAAGCCCATGCCTCGTGCATTTAATGCATTTGAACCGAACCATCTGCACTCTTGCTGCTGTTAAAGATGTAGGGGCAAAGCCAGTTTAAAAGTTGTTTTTATTCAGAATGGAAGCAAAGATAATTACAAAACGCAATATATGTGCAGCCTGATTTCATGCAGAGTTAGGTAGGTAAGTATAGTTTTCAGCCAACTATTTTTCTCTTCACTCAGGGCTGATTCATGTATTACATTTCACCTTCCTTGACTACTAACACTAGTATAAGATTCAGAATAGCCTCTCTCTTGTGAACAGCTGGATGCATTTTTGTTTGATGTCAATTTCACTCCCCCTCACAGGTGTTCATTTTTGGAGAGTGCATTTCTTTCACTCAAGTCAGTCTGAAAGACAAATAATACGAAATTAATAGTGACTTGGTCATGCAAAAATAACGTTGATACATATCTTAGGACAAGGGGATTAGAATCCGCACTGATTGAAAAATAACAGGATAGATAAATTCAGAGCCTGTTCACTATTCAGGTAACCATCTGCGCAGGCAATAGATACAGGAAATTTTTTACTCTGTAGACCTTTTGTTCATGGATTTTTATGGGACATAAGCCCTCGTCTGAAATGCCTCCCCCACTGCCTGCTTCACTCCCAACATTATTATCCTTGCTGGCTCCACCCCTTGACTTCTATAGGATTGGTGTGAGGTGTGAACAAGGAGCTTATTTACATTATACCTGAAGGTCCTTTATACCTGAAGGAGCGTTCTCCACCCCTAACACCCAACCCAGACACTGTGGTCCAGCGCCGAGGGCCTTCTGGCGGTTCCCTCGCTACGAGAAGTGAGGTTACAGGGAACCAGGTAGAGGGCCTTCTCGGTAGTGGCGCCTGCCCTTGGAATGGCCTCCCAGCAGATGTCAAGGCAATAAACAACTATTTTACTTTTAAAAGACAACTGAAGGCAGCCCTGTTTAGGGAAGTTTTTAATGTCTGATGCTGTATTGTTTTTAATATTCAGTTGGAAGCTGCCCATCTGGCTGGAGAAACCCAGCCAGATGGGCAGGCTATAAATTATTATTATTATTATTGTTATTATTGTTATTATTGTTGTTGTTGTTGTTGTTGTTATTATTATTATTATTATTATTATTATTATACAGCTGTTGTTGTTATTTATTAATTTGATTTATATACTGCCTTTCATCCAAAAATCCTAGGGCGGTGTACAACATTAAGAACATGTTTTACAGAGCATCAAGAATAAAAACCTAATAAAAAACCATAACAGACAACGTAAATAACAAATTAATCATCACAACAGTACCTCCCCTATTTTTATTTGTCTTCTGCAAGACCCAGAGCAAACGGGGGGTGGGGGGCTGGATTCTGCCTTGGAGCACATTGCTGTCTTAAAAACGCAGCTCGTTGTTCTTTTTCTCCATTTGGATCAAAATCAGTTTGACGGGGGCGGGTGGTGGTGGTGGAGACAGTTGAAAAGGCAGCATTCCCAAGGATAGTGCCAGACTGTGGTTGGCACCCAGTGGGTGCAGAGTCAAGGGGCTTTTGGGAAGGGTCCACAGCAACATGGAGCAAATGGGTCAGTGCGTCTGGCTGTTAACTGGAAGGTTGGTGGTTCAAGCCCACCCATGGATGGCTGTAGGCAAAAGATTCCTGCATTGCGGAGGGTTGGACTAGATCAGTGTTTCTCAACCTGTGGTTCCCCAGATGTTGTTGGACTACAACTCCCATCATGCCTAGCCAGCATGACCAGTGGTCAGGGATGATGGGAGTTGTAGTCCAACAACATCTGGGGACCCACAGGTTGAGAACCGAACCTTGGGTACCTTCCAACTCTACAATCCTATGATTCTATGAAATGCTTTGTGCAAATTCTTTCCCGCAGATCTCCATGCTGTGTGTGTAGCAGACCATGTGTGTTCATTATAGTTTGCTTTGTACTTTCCATGGTATCAGTTGCCTTGGGTGATGTTAATCGACCAGGCTGGAAAATGGTCAGGGTATTTTGCCTTGCTGATGCTCATCCACACGGAACATAGCATAAGCAAGAGGTGACACTTCCAAGTGCTGGTCTCTTTCTTCTCCTTCTTGGATCATTATATGTAAGTGTTTGCACATCTAGCTGCCACCATCTCCTTCTTCCTTATAGGAGCATTAAAAGAATAATAATTCTATGAAGGGATAGGGTAAATTAAGGTTTTGAAATGAAAATATAATAATAATGATTTGTGGACTGAAGGGCTGTCACACAGAAGAGGGCAAAGACTTGTTCTCTGCACCTACAGGGGTCAGGGATAAACCCGATGGCATCAAGTGACTGGAGAATAGCTGTCAGATCCTGATGGTGGTTGCTTGTGAGTAACCAGGCAGGAATCCGACCTGTCTTTTATAGGTTTTATTGTGCAAACTATTTACAGTGCAGATCTACAAAGTTCATGTCCGTCTTAGTTACTCGCAGAATCCGGGAGTGGCCCCTTCCGGCTTCTCCCCCAACATAAGAACTTTGGCACCCCAAGCCTCCTCCTCCCCTCCTTGTGTTTCACCCCTCTGTACAAGCTGGGCGACAGAAGTGGCATGCATCCCTCCTGGCCAACCTGGCGAGGTGAGGTGCTGGGGCTCTCAGCAGCATCCTCGAGCCCTTTCCTCTCTTGGCTGGCCCCTTCCCTCTCTTCTCCACTGGAGGTGTGGCTTTTCCCACCGCTGAAAGAGGAACTGCTCCTCAGGAGTTTTGGAGGCTCCCCGTATCCCAACAGCCCCCCTGCTTCCCTCCCCTGTTCTGATGGCAGTCCCCTGACAATAGATTTCAGTTGAACATTAGAGGAAACCTGTTTCCAATCCAGTGGAACCAATTACGTCAATGGGTGGTGGTCTCTCCCTCACTGGAGGCCTTCAGTCAGAGGCCAGACACCCATCTATTGGGGATACTCTAATACTGGATTTCTAGAAGGTGGACTAATGGCCTTTTCAACCCCTTCTACCTCTGACTCTTTGGCTAAACGTTAACATTTTGTGTAACACAAACACTAATGCATATCACAGCTGGGGTCCCCAATGTCCTCAGCCTCAGACAAACACCTTCTTTGGCATCCACTAAGGCCTCTGTCCCTGACAATTTTATACTGTATATCTCTTTAAAGAGATTGAAGGTTTGGGGGCTTATCTGTTTGTGGTGCTTACTGCTTTATCATTATGGTTCGTCTTGCGGTGCCACCTAGGTCTTTTATCTGAGTGGAATTCTGAGCTTCGCCCATGTTTCTTCAATGAAATGGGCATTGTGTGACACGCAGAACTGTTTCTTAGATTTCCAAATGTGTCCCGGGCCCAAAAAGATTGGGGGCCCTTGTATTTAATGGTATGATGGCTGCGGGATTGAAAAAAAGCCCTGACACAGTGTGTAACTATGGATATATCGCACACAACCTCACAATTCTGCTGTTCACTGTGCTTGTTCCAAATGAGGAATTCCAAAGAGAAGAAATATAAGAATAAGAGATGCAGGTGGTGACGGATAAAATGACACCTGTGAGAGTGGGGACAGCCAGGAATGGTGGTGGAGACGTAACATGTTTACCCATCACTAAACCAACATGTGGTCTTCTGGCAAAACTGGACACTGACCTGGAAAAGCCTAATAAAATCTGAGAATTGGGTGGTGAATAAATTGTTTCATACCTAAGCATTGTGCATCATTTATTAGGGATAAAACATATATTTTTCTCTGTGTTTAACTTGATATTTTCTTTTTTCTTTTAGGAAAACCCTCCTCCTTTTTTTTGCAACATGTATAGCTGTGGGTGCTACACAAATACGAGAAGAAGGTGAGACATGTTCCTGATTTTATTATAGAATATTTGAATGATCTTCCTTTAAAAGAGAGAGAGAGAAAAAAAATTATATAAAGGATTCTGGTAGTAATGACGTGAAATTCAGTTTTTCAAAGGCCTCTAATGCCAGATAGTTACAATAGGAGCAAAAGTTTAAAGAAACCAGTTTAGGAAGGCTGACCTTTTCAAAATTACTCAGATTTTCTGTCTGTGAAATTGCTTACATATTTAGGCAGACTCCTTGCAAAAAGGAAGTTTTGTACATTGTAAAGGCTTTGATTGTGACTTCATTGCACGTGGGTGTTTTTGGGGGTGGCAAACTGAAGCCGGATTACCTTTGCACTTCTTGGGACTCTCCAAAACAAACTAGTTCACATAATAAGTACTTAGTCTCAACTTGCATTTTTAAGGCCAAAAAAGTAAACTTGCTTTTTTGGCTTATTCCCTCCACCCACAAATTTTCAGACGCAGCTGTTGGCTAAAAAGCAACTGATTGTGCTTTTGTTGTTGTTTGTGTTTATTCAGAGGACTGATGAATGGGACAGATGGCTGGGCACTTGTTCTGGGATGCTAGCATCTGAAGTTAGCATCTGTATCTATTTTAGCAGCAGTTAAAACCTGTGCTGGGGTTGTCATCTTTGAAACAAATGAGCTGGTTTGCATGGAACACTAAGCCAAGGACGGGGAACCTGTGACCATCCAGATGTTCATGAATTCCAACTTGCATCAGCCCTAGTCAGCAGGGACAATGGGTTGGAATTATGGGACTTGTAATCTAGCAACCTCTGGAGGACCACAGGTTCCCCAAATCTATACTAAGCCAAGCTGTAATTTCATTTGAATGTTTGAGTGTGAGACTTCTAGGAATGAGGATTGTGGCTGCTGCATTCCTTCTCTAGTCTAGCTGCAGCTGCCCTGCCATGGTTTGTCTTATCATGTTGTCTGATCCCAGACTCATGGTTTGTCTCACTCCAGATAAACCACTAGAAGTAACTCATGTTTATCTGGAGGAAACAAACCATAAGCCCAGATTCTGACACCGTAAAGCCAAACCATGGCTTCAATCAGCAGCAGGACCAGAGGAGGAGAAAAGTGGTTGCAATCTCTCTCTCTCAGAGCTTACAAATTTGCAATATCCTAGTTTGACTTAGTGTTTCATCCAAACCAGCTCATTGTGACGCTTCTGCTATTTTGTGGTAGCTACTCAGGTTATAGTCGCATGAAGAAATATGAAGAATTTTAGAGGTGACCGAGAAAGACTACAGTTCACATGATAAAACTGATCCTGGCCTTTACCACACTGGTCTTCTAGTACAGTGGTACCTCGGGTTAAGAACTTAATTCGTTCTGGAGGTCCGTTCTTAACCTGAAACTGTTCTTAACCTGAAGCACCACTTTAGCTAATGGGGCCTCCCGCTGCTGCCGCACCTTTGTTGCGCGATTTCTGTTCTCACCCTGAAGCAAAGTTCTTAACCTGAGGTACTATTTCTGGGTTAACGGAGTCTATAACCTGAAGCGTTTGTAACCCGAGGTACCACTGTAGTTTTGTTGTATGGAGGACAAACATCCTGCTCACTGAAAAGTTTCATGTCAGGGAGACACAACAACTAAGCTAGAACCTTTCTCCCTGACGGTTAGCTTTCTACATTTAGGAAGTTCCTTTCCCCCAACCATCCCTACCAATCTCATTTCCTTTTGTGCCATAGCTTCTGGATTTTAAACTTGAGGACTGTCTTGTTGATATCTTGAAGCTGCTCTGGGAGACTATTCAACTGCAAATTTTGTCATCGCTTTTTGCAGCTTGGCAGCTCCAGGTTTTTTAAGTCAGGGCACCTAAGAAAGGTAGTTGGTTTTGGATATTCACACTCCAGCAAGCATTGCAAATCAAAAGCTAGCAGATTTAAAAGTTTTAAGTATTGGGAAGTGTGTGTGCGCGCGCGTTCGTGTTTATATTTATGTGTATAGCTCAGGGTGACAGAGAATTGGCTCAAGGTGCCATCTTAGGGCGATGATGTCACCACCTTCCCATCTCCTGCTTCTTCACAAGACTTACAAAAAGTTTGTGAAACTTGCTGTTCCTGGGAATCTGACCCCTATCGAGATTGATCATTCATTTGCAATATTAGCCAATGAGATCCTGAGCCAGTTTACAGTCGTCTGACACACACTATGGAGAGTACAAAATTTTGCTTCTTTTCATCATGCCCTTCCTCCAATGCCCCCTTCCATTTTATCCTCACAATAACCCTGTTGAGGTAGACCAACCTGAGAAATTGTGAGTGGTTCAGGCTCACCTGGTGGGCTTCATGACCGAACAGGTATTTCAACTCACTGACTCTTAAGTTACGTTCTTCTGAAGATTTTACCCATCATATCTGCTGGCAATGGCTGTAGTTAGTATTTGGCCAAGATGCGGAAGGCTGGTTTAGCAACACCAAGGATTTGGGCTTATGCAATTTGTTGTTTTTCTAAAACTGAACAGTAGACTTCTCTGTGTTTCAAAAGTGACTTGCATTGTGGTGATGGTAGGGATGCCATTTAAGAAACCTGAAGAAACAGCGGAGTAGCTTCATCGTTCTTTGTATTCCTTCTGCCGCTCTTGAATTGTTCTGCCGCTCTTGAATTTATCACACGCACCTGTGTTGTTCAAAGCATTATTGCTTACCTCAAGCCCTTTAGATGTGATGGGCTGAAAACCTGTTCTGTCATTGGGCATCTGGATTTCTTAGGTTATTTGGAATAGAAAACTTTCAAAATACAGGAAAAACTGGAGACATGTGGCACATATAGGGAGAAAAAGAGTTTGATGGCTTCCCTGACTATGCTTCCTTGACAATGCATGGGGTGTTTGAGGGATAAGATGCAGCCCTCTTATCCTTATCCCCCTATGATTTAGGGGAATGATTAATGGGAGTCTGCAGGCAAGCATAGAAGAAAGTCTCTCCTGGACTTGAAACAAGCCATTTTCAAGATGACAAATCATAAATATATGTTGCAAGGAGATTGCCTATCCTTTGATTTCTTTCTTCTTTTTTTAATTTAGAGAGTAAATGAAATCAGATGCCGACATCTGTGTGCGGGAAGGAATAACTGATCATTAATGGGGGGCGGGGGGGGGGGAATGGCCGCTGGAATGAGGAGAAAGCAAGTGGATTACATGCGCTCCAAAAGAATGCATTCTGTTAAGTGTCTTTGAACACTGTTATATTTAGAAGGAGCTTTTGAGCAGTGCGGATGACGTGGTTATAGCTTTCCGCACATTTGCCTCAGGCTCAAAGGCCTGCCCGAAGCAGTGTGGGTCGTTGCTTTGAGGTGATTGCCCTCACATCCCAAAGCTTGCTTGCACATTCATAGCTGGCCACATGGAGGAATAATCTGCTTTCTGCTTTTGCGGGATCGAAACACTGTGCTCTTAATCAGAAACATACCTTTAGTGGGGTGTATGGGGTGTTAGGGGACGGGTAGTACCTCTAGTGGGGGGCACATCATGCTCCTTCTGGGGTAGCTTGCCCACCTTTGATCCCCACCCTGCACTCAGCTCCCACGTTTGTTTCAGAGAAACACCTTCCACCTTCAGAGAGGACTATATCTTAATTCTTCAGGAAACCTCTGTTTGCCTCCACTGCTGATCTCACAGTGATGTGAGGTGGAGAAAAATCTGTTTCATAAGTCCATCAGTAACAATGAATAGATGCCAGTTGCAAATAAATGCTAGGCTAGCTGGTCAGTTTGATAGTTTTTAGCTTTGTTGACTAAATACAACTAAAAATAAACAGGGTGGATCAGGCCATCAGAAAATTTTCCTGTGCAAGTTACCCTAATTTGTATATGAAAATTTTCTGGAAACATTTTCCGGGGGGTGGAACCCTGTATAAATGTATTCCTGACCCTTCTGAAAATAACATTTTCAGTTTAAAACTTAAATTTAACCATATGTAATTGTTTACGTAATAATTTTAATTCTTTTGCTTATTATGTATTATGTTTTTGGTTTACCTTATTATTATTATTTTTTGTAAACTGTCCTCTGACTAGTTGTGGTGCAGAGTAGTATGAAAATATCTTAGTAAGTATCTAGTCAATATCTTTATTGGATTTAAAATTGGCTTTTATGCATGTAATTGGGTTTTTAAAAAATAGATAAAAGGAAAAGGCAGTTGTTTAATATTATATTGTGAAATCACTTTGAGAGTCATAATAAGTGATTGAAAAATGAAATACATAATAAAACAAAATGTTGCAGCGTGGGACACTCTTTCTCACGATGCCAGCCAGCTACTAACCAGCGATGTCCCTTTTTTGTACTTATTTCTGCAAAGTTTGGTCCCCTCATCCCAACACGTTTCTCATTTTGTTTAGTCTTGAATCCTGTCAGCACTTACTAGTGCAATTTGCTACCTGGAAGAGGGAGAGATTGATATGTTAAATTTAGCATTTATTAGGGTTACCCTCACCCCACAGAGTGGAAAATACCATATCAGACTTGGAACAAAACTTCTACTGTGCCCCAGAAAAACCCAATCTATGCTTGATTTGGCCTCTGTAAAGCAAAAAAAAAAAAAAAACAAAAAAAAACACACAAAAAAAATTGCAGCTAAGCCATGATCATGCATGGAAGATTTTGGCCTTCAATTTGTAACATTGATTTCTCACTGTACCATAACCAAGTCTACAATTACCGCAGATTAGACTATAGCTTAAATAAGTGAATTGTTTTGCAGCTGGACATCCAAAAGAGTTGGCAGATGTTTAACCCCCCCACCCCAAATGATAGGACTTCCTGTGCCTCAGGCCATGCCGGCTGCTTGCCATTTGTAAACTTGGCACCATTGTGCACTCCCTAACATGACTAGAACCACTGCAAGGTGTGTAACTAATTTTCAAGATGCATAGCACGGTCAAACGTATGCATTCTGTGCCAATTTTTAAAAACCTTTCCAGAAATGTCTTCGATATTTGTGTGCATATGTCCAGCACTTTTGCTGGAACCGGAGCCAAGATGTGTCTGCTCTTAACATTTGCTAGTAATATCTTTGGTAAACAGAGGGAAGGCAAGTTGGGAAATGAAACCTAATTTCTTGGTAAAGTCTGTGGAAATCCTTATGTTTCAAGGACTCTCTTGACTTAGCTTTGGCTTCGACTTGCTTTCATGCTGACAGAGACTTGACCGTTCATCAGCACTTTAATCCTGAGGTAACATTCTGCTGTTCTCAGAACTCAAAGAGGAATTGATCATGTAAATACCCTTCCTGCTTTGACACTGTGAGATGGCGTAGCAGCTTTTAGGATTAGGCGCCAGGTGTATGAGGATGCAATGCCATTTTTGGGACTTAAACACAGAGCTGCTATTCTGCTAACATTAGTCCAAGCAACATTTAATATGTCAGGTCCAAACTAGTTGTGAGAATGGCAGATCCATGTGTCAGAAGTAGGTGGCCATTTCTTTTCTATGAACTAGGTTGGAGATAGAAGGTGTCAAACACAAGATCAGTGAGCAAGAGGTGGGGGAGCTGGATTAGAGTTGGAAGTGACCTACCCCCCCCCGAGGGCCATCTAGTCCAACCCCCTGCAATGTAGGAATCTCAACTAAAGCATGACAGATGGCCATTCACCCCTTTAGCTTTTCAGTTTGTTTAAACATGTAGTACAAACTCATACTGGGTTGCTATAGAAATAAAGTTCTCTGATAAGAAACTACTGGGCACGAGAGAGAAAATTTTCTTCCTGAGATTTTTCTTGGGGGGGGGGGAGAGGGTGTACCTTATTTTTTTGTGGTGGTGAGAAATCTTACATCGTTTCACAGCTTCTCATTCAGTGTCAGTGAAAGAAACTATGATGCATATTTTGTGGAATTCTTAATGCAGTACAGTGGTACCTCGGGTTACATATGCTTCAGGTTACATACGCTTCAGGTTACAGACTCCGCTAACCCAGAAATAGTGCTTCAGGTTAAGAACTTTGCTTCAGGATAAGAACAGAAATTGGGCTCCGGCGGCAGCAGGAGGCCCCATTAGCTAAAGTGGTGCTTCAGGTTAAGAACAGTTTCAGGTTAAGAACGGACCTCCGGAACGAATTAAGTACTTAACCCGAGGTACCACTGTATTGAAATCTGTCTTTAGTAGTAAAAATATTGTTGAGAACATCCTAGAGAAAAGGTTAGTAAGAGGTGGTTTGAAATTACGTATGGCATGGAGAACCATAGAACTCTTGGGCATCTAAGGAAGCGCAAGGTTGGAAGATTCAGGACAGTCAAAAGGAAGTACTTATTCACACAGTGCTTAGTTGTAGTAAGAAATGGGCTCCCACTGGGGGCAATTATGGCCACCAACTTAGATGGGTTTAAAAGAGGATTAGACAAATTCTTGGAGGACAAGATTATCAATAGTTACCAGACACAATGGCTATACTCTGCCTTCACACTCGGAGACGGTATGCTTCTTAATAGTTGTTGCTGGAAACCACAGGAGGGGGGAGTGCAGTTGCGCTCACATCCTGCTTGTGAGCTCTCCATGGGCATCTGGTTGGCTGCTGTGAGCCCAAGATGCTGGACTAGGTGGGCTACAAGCCTGATCTGGCAAAGCCAGGCATCCCTAAACTCAGCCCTCCAGCTGTTTTTGGACTACAGTTTCCATCATCCCTGATCACTGGTCCTGTTAGCTAGGGATGATGGGAGTTGTAGTCCTATAACAGCTGGAGGGCCGAATTTGGGGATGCCTGGTCAAAGCTATTCTTGCATTGTTGTTGTTGTTTTCCTAGGGTTTAGAATCCAAAATTGCCTGTCAGTTTAATATTCACCAAATGCAGGCCTTTCTAGTTATGAAGTCAGATGAAAAATGTTGTCGTAAGACCAGCAGAATTCTGAAATTTTGAGGGCGGGTTGCCCTGTTTAAAACAAAAACAAAATTGACTTAGATGAAATTTTAATGTTTGAAACTAGTTGGGAAGATCACTTAGTAGAATTGTTAGCCTTGTGCAAGGGTCAAGGTTATGGTCAACCATGTGGAAATAACATATTGTGGTGGCATCCACAGAACCAGGAGAGATGCCTTCGTTATACATATGAAATATTGTTATGAAATACTGTTAGGCATACATTATTCATATGAATTCATACCACACCTGCCATTCTCCTATCCTGTGTTTGAGCTAGGAAAACCCTCTCTTTGCTGCTCACTTGGAACAAATGGCAATTCTGTTTGCTCCAATTCAGCTTTAAAGAGTGGGTTTTTGTGGTGCTTCAAGTGTGGACCATGCCTGGAAAGTGTGGAGGAAAAGAAGGTGTGGATAAGCGCAGAGTTAATATAAAGCATTTGAGTAAAATTAAGAATGAAGTTGTCTCACCCCTTCCTTTCTCTTTCCTCCCCTAGGCATAGATATTCTTCATCATTTAGGCCTAAGTGGGCAAGCTCTTCATCAACCATCAACAGGGACTGCACAGCCTTTGTCACGTACTTCATTACCTCAGGGGGTTCACCTAAGTGCCTCAGGAGTTGTTTTGTCCACAAATGCAGCCATTGAGGTGCCTGTCTCTCAAGTGATAGCATCACACATAGGCTCCCAGTTCACCGTTTTGGTTAGCTTACGTTCTTACGCAGTAAACAATGCCTTTCTTTTCAGTGTTAGAAATAAAAATAGACTGCAGTTTGGTGTCCAGTTGCTCCCAAGGAAGATAATGGTGCATACTGGAGGGAAGCAGTCTGTATATTTTGATTACACTGTTCATGATGAGCAGTGGCACACATTTGCTATTGACGTTACGGAAAAAGCCGTGTCCCTGTATACTCAGTGTGGAAGAAAGCACTTCAGCAGGGAGACTATTTCTAAAGTACAGCCGTTCAATTCGCAGAGTTTGTTTACTTTAGGAAGGATGAACTCCCATTCAGTCAACTTTGAAGGAATAATTTGTCAGCTGGACATTATCCCCTCCGCACAAGCCTTGGCAAACTATTGTAAATATGTGAAACAACAGTGTCGTCAAGCTGACACATACCGGTCTCAAACGATTCCTCCAGACACATCCCTTGGGGTGCCGCCAAGCAAACAGTTGGATGAAGAAACCCAACCGGTTTCCATGCCATTGAGTACAAGGAAAGGAGAATCAAACCTTCGTAGCAGCAATGGTGCATCAGTCCACATGCCACCAGAACCCCTAGAGACAACCTCTCCCCTGACACCTCGTTTATTAGGAAATGGTACTGCATTGGAAATTATACCGGAACCAGATGACCAGGGAATTGTGAAAGCATCGAAAATTCCTCAGCAAGATGCCAGCAAAAAGAAAGATGGCTTCCAGGCTCTCACAAAATTGCCTCCAAACCTTACAGATAATGCCACGGGTGATACAAGCAGGAAAACCTATCCCGATCTGCTGTTTTCCATAAAGCAGACTAAAACCAAAACTGGCACATCAAAGCAGTATCCATACGAACCTGTGGAGCTGCAGCAAGTTTTAAACACAACATCATATAGAGCTTCTGATTCCACACCTTTCGATAACCAGCTTGGTTCAAGGGACGAAGGGACATTTCCGATTGATGACACTTACAACGCAGAAACCAGTTATGAACTTGATATTGACGGTTACGATTACGACTATGAAGAATTGGAAAGGATGTTTGAACTCGAGAATCTGAGAGGGCCTAAAGGAGACCCCGGGCCGCCGGTAAGTTGTCTTGTTTATGTTCCTTAATAAAATGCAGCAGGAGTTCGCAGGTTATACACCATATTGACTCAACAAATTGAGCCATAGCGACTCAACAGATTAACGCAGGAATTTCCTGTGGTTTCAGTTTGGTACTTTAAGCTGGAGGTATAAGAAATAACCTTGAAATTGTGGTCTCTGATAAAAGTAGGGTTTGTTACTGTGGTTGCAGAAAAAACACGTTGAGGCAGAGAACTAAACTGAAGGTTAGAGGAAGAGGCTAGAACCTTTTCTCATTTATGACATTCCACTGTTTGAATGCTAGAAGCCTTATAGCCAATGCCAAATAAGACACTTACTTGGCACTGGGAATCTGCCAACTTAATCTTGATAATGTTGTTTAATCTATAACATGGTTTAATACGCAGAGGGTACCTGCTCTAAGGGCTGGTTCATTACATTCTTAATGAAGTAACACCTATAATGAGGTTATTCCACTCTTCTTTGAGTAGTCTTTTCTTCTTCCAACTGATGAAGTTGCTTCATCCTAATGAAGTTGTCCCATTCAAGGAGGTGCAAGGAGCTATCACTATAGGGAACAAGGCAGAAAATAGGCAGGGAACCCTTTTTTGTTATTTTCTATGGAGGATGAAAGTGCTGTTGTAAAGGTGAATGTGGTTGCCCAAAGTTAGATGCAAGGTGAGAGCCGAAACAGGGCACAGAGACATGGTTGCCTAATTTGCCTGTAGTTGGTGTTGGGAATGAAAGTTATTTTAGGCATAAGGACAATTCAGTACACATGATCCCTCCTTATTGGATCATTTCTGAGATAGATATGTAACTTACAGGAGTCTGCTAGATCATGTATAGGGAGTCTTTTGCCCCCCTCCCCATGTTGCTGAACTACAGATCTCAACATCCCTATCACATTGGCAATGCTGGCTGGGGCTGAGAGTTGTAGTTTGGTGGGGGCCAAGATACCCCACACATATTCTAGGTTTCTGATTCTCTAGTTTTGTGTTCAGGTACTTTGTGCGGCTTTTGAGCCACTTGTCAGAAGTCTGCATTGTTTGATATCAGGACAGTTGCTAAATATATTTAGTTCCATGGCCTACTGGCCTACAATAAATTGCTTCCCATTCTACAATTGCCAATAAATGAGTCCTTCTGTTTTCACTCCTTTTTGCTGATTCATGTGGTTTCTAGACTGCTAACAGTGTATCAACCTTTGACAAACTGGACTCTAGTTTGTGAAAGCTTATGCCAAAATACATTTGTTAGGCTTTAAGTGTTACACAATACACTTTTTGTTGTTGCCAACAATGCAGTCCATCTCCGTTTTACGAAGATACAACTCTGTCACTCCTAAGTCACTGAGTGCTCCTTCCTGTGTACCAGTTTCCTATTAATACCTATGTCAGAAGAGCACACCTTATTAATCTGCAGTGCAAGATGATGTGTGCGTTTATGTACTGGGAAAAGTACAGAAAGTGGATATCCCCAATGGTTTCCCTGTGTTTTTATGCATGCAGACTGAATAAATTTAAGGGACAGAAGCTGCTTTTCAGTTAAGTCTTTTTAGCATCATGTCACTTTACAACCACAGGATGAAATCTCTAATTTGATCCACAGGCAACCAGAAAAGTGACTATTTAAAAGTCAATGTTAAATGAACAGCAGCTATTTAAATAATCATTTTCAGAAAGCTTTTGTGATATATTCTACATGTAATTATGTTTTTTGTGTTATTTGAATTTCTCGACAGAATCATTTTAAAGTGTAGCAATGTATCTCTAAATATGAGAGAGAGAGATGTGAAGAATGTTTGTTTCAGCTCTAGGGCTTTAGTTTATTCAGGAACACTGAAAACAGAAACGTTTTAAGGCAGCTTGCAACTATAGCTTTTGTTTTGTATGTAATGTGTATTTGCTAGAAATCCAGACGGCGGAATTCTGCATAGCAGTGTTACTTCTTGCAGCCACGTGCAGAAAGCATGATCAGAGATGTTCGAAAAATTAAAAGCAAACAAACTAATGGAGAAACCAGATGTTTCGCTGAGATTTATAGTGTACATAGCAATAGTACGTGATTGTTGATGGCCAAAAATGAATTTCAGCTCCCTTTCTGTTCCGCTATTGAGTTAAAGTAGCATAGCTAATTCAGTTCACCTTCCTCCTACTCTGTCAACATCTTTACCAAACGTTTGTAACACTAGTCTTTGCCTAAAATCTGTTGCCTGGGCATCCCACTGAGGAAGATTCAAGTTGGCTTTGTAAGAGACCTGTTACTGGTATATGCATTCTAGCAGAGACCACCAAGGCTGCCCTAGTACCTGAAGCTAGTTGTGCAGACACGTAGCCATGCCAGGAGCAGCAATTGGGGGGCGGGGGGAGTGGGAGAAGGAAGCAGTTTGCCTGGTATTGTTATAGGCTCTTGTCCTCTGTTCTAAACCAGATCACATATGTACTAGAATGGAAGGGATGGAGCAGGAGAGTAGATGCCCGCTCTCTGCTGCTGCAGGGTAGATTCTTGCAGGATCAAGCAGGCGTTTCAACTAGGAGAAAGCTGCCCTAGAGCAAGTCAAACCATTTGGTCCATCTAACCCACTACTGATGGGCTTGTTTTGCTGCTGAAACCCTGAACCACCAGGGACCTTGCAGACACACCTCCCTGGCAATTCATAAGACCTTCTGAGAAAACTTTGTGGTCATTTGACGACCACTGGATTGTCACTTGGTGACTGCACAGAAACGCATCTTCTTGGTAGTAGCATCTCCCCTATGGAGTGCCCTCCCTTGGGTAGTTCCAGCTACCTAATCCTTTTTGTTGAAGATGTCAGGGATTTGAACTTGGAACCTTATGCAGGCACTGCTGTACTGTTGAATTGCCACCTGCTCCCCATTCCCAGTTGGGGCTCTTAATCTCTGCTTCATCTTGCATAGAGCTGCTGCTGCTGCTGCTCAGGGATAGATCTCCACAAGAGTAAGAAGTGACCAAGAGTCCTGGGCAGAAAATGACAATATCCCTCTTAAAGAAGGGACACAAAGACTGATAATGCAGATGTATATGCACAGTTGTTCTTGGGCAGCTTCCAGTCATTGGTCCTTGTTTTGCAAGAGTGGGATTTGGGTTGGGATGAGAGAAGAATGTGATCTTCATTCTGTGGTTCTGTACTAACTTTCACAATTCAGAAATTTGGTTTTTCTTATCCCTGTGGCATCTTTAAAAGGGGGGTAGATGTTCACAGATTTAAAAGCTGCAAATGGACCTTTTAAGCAGAGGTTGAATAGCGACCTGCCATGTATAATCTAGTTGAGTTTCCTGCATTGCAGGGGTTGGACTAGATGATGCTCAGGATCCCTTCCAACTCAGTTCTGTGATTCTATGATTAAACATTTCACAATCTTAATCTCCATATGGTGGCGTCCAGATGTTTTGGACTACAACTCTCATCAGTCCCAGCCATCATGGCCAATAGCTAGGGATGGTGAGAAACACTGCAGTGGTTATGTCCAGCAATGCCTTTTCCTCTTTCAAAGAACACACAGTAAAAATAATCTCATGCAATTCAATGTGTCTAAATGTTGTCGAAATAGGATGTGTTTAGTTACACTTGTCACCAGAGTTCACTCATTTGTTTGATGTTAGCTTTAACCTGTTTGTTTGTTTGTTTGTTTGTTTGCCTCTAGGGACCCCAAGGTTCTCCAGGATTACCTGGTCCAGCAGGGAAAAGAGGTCCGAGGGTAAGTAAAGGCTGATCTGTTGTTCCTAAAACATGATCGTTAATGATCAAATGGGACGCAATAACTCTGACTCTTCTCATACGCTCATAACAAATTAAGTGCAGAAAGCTTTGTTGTTAATTATCATGATATGGCATGTGTTGAAATAAGAAATAGACAAAGCAGTACTTTTTGCTTTGCACTTCCACTGAACGTTGGTTTGCTGCTACACTAATCCTTATGTTTTTCAGTCTTCTCATCGTCTGTGACTCTGCAACCTAAAGGTCATGTTCATTTGGTTGTTGGAATGAAGGGGAGTGGGCTTCCTAGATCACTGCATTCCAGAGCTAGAGAGTAAAAAACAATGAAGGAGGAATTATCCACAGCTGGAGAGAGGAAAAGCTGCTTTAGGAATATATAGTGTACCTTCTTAGCAGGATAATGCAGTCATACTTTGAACGACTGCAAGAAAATTCTACCCCTTCTAAATACCCCTTGAAATACCCAGGATTGCACCCTTTCAAAAGAAAAGCCTAAATTCTGTTTCAGTGCAGCTCATTTTGCAATTATAGAAATTAAGCAAAGTTCCATTAAAGCACATAATGTGGCCTACCTGACCTAATGCAATATTTGGTAGTTTTTGTCTCTGAGAGCTTTGAATATTTGGGCAACTCTTGGGGCAGTGGTCAAATTATTAGAGGAAGTAGGCTCTTAATGAAATACATTTTCCATGGGCATCTGGTTTGCTACTGTGAGAAAAGGATACTGGATTGGAAGCGCCCTCTTATAAACTTATGCTCTTAAGTGGAGAAGGAGGGAATGAGGACCTAAAATGTGGGGAAAGGAGATCCATTAAATAAGTATCCTGCTTATCCATTAAACATTAATCTTTGATTTGTATCCTTTGCCCAGTTGGGTCAATATGCAGCCACTTTAGTAGTCCAGTCATTGTGGAGATGCCTTTAGTTAAAGTTACGTATTTCTGTCCATTTCTAACCTAAAATAAAACCTCACCGGTTTATGGAATTTCTCACATGAAAATGAAGTTAAAGGACGCTTTGATGATTTCACACAAAGCAAGACAAGTCAAAAAATTCTGAAGCATTTGACAGCTGTTTACTTGATCTTGTTTTTTGCCTATTCAAGAGTGGCTGTTTTTAACAATGCAGTTCTGAGTATGTTACAAACTCCAAGGTTACTTTATTTTAGAATAACACTCCCCACTTCTGAAACTGCAAGTTATAGCACTTTATGAACTTTTTCCACCAGTGCTTTTTCTCTTGTACATCCCTGGGTTATCCCTGAAATTTCCTTTAAAAATCCCTAAAATTTACCTGAATATGTCACAAATGGTGTGACCAACATTTTGACGTTCCAATGGCAAGACCGTTAGTTGCAAATGTGTTGACATATTTAAGAAGTACCTTTCAGCATGTTATAATTAGCAAAAACTAACTCATCAAGTAAACAATGGCACTGATGCAGAGATTCCCATGTGTATTGGCAAGCTGCATGTGAAGATCTCCTTGCCAAATGACTGAAGGTGTCAATTTTGGCAGCCCTTATTAACTGCTGTAAGGAGAGGGAAGAGAAAAAAGATTCCAACAAGGTTCAGCAGTATCAGAGTTGGCTGCACTGACTGATTATTTGGGCTGAGCATATGTGGTGCAGAAACGCACATGGCGCAGAACTCCACAGCACTCCCATTGCATTTGGACCCATTCCTAACAGGTGGCCTCTATACAAAGGAGCGTGTTTCTGCACATGGATTAATTAATCTTTCTGGATTAGCATAATGATCTGGAATTTGGTGTTGCTGAAATCACTGGGACTTGATTATTTCATCTCATTTTCATAAATCAAGACTTGCACGAGTGTGTGGAAAGTTACTTGAACTAGCATAAGTGAAACATATCCAGAAACTGAATTGAATATGTTTGAATAGCACCTCTGTTCAAACATATACTTATATTTATATACATTACCAATAGAACTATGGGGTTCTACTTTTCATCCACACACTTCTATTTGGGTAGGAGCAGAACACTTCCTGCTGACCCCTCTCTCTATATTTATATTTTATTTTTACTGGGGGGAAATATACAACATGTTGAACCTCTGATAATTTATCATTCTCTTGCTAATTGTGTTTTAAGTGCACATCTTACATTTGACTTCCTTTAGCAAGGTTTTCTCTGAAATGTTAAAATATATTTTTCGTTAACTTGTGTTGCTTTGTGTTTGACTTTCTTCATTGATGTTTTATTTCGGCTTCTTCCATTTGATGTTTTAATGTAGATTGTGAGCCCCTTTGAGGTTTTTCCCCCCTTGAAAAATATAAAGCGGTATGATAACGATAATGATAATGATAATATATTACATTACTATTACTCAGTCCCGGCTAGTGTGGTGGGGCTGTGCCATTCATCTGACCGCTCTCTGACTGAGTTGGTACTACTTGGGCAGAGAAGGGGAGGGGGTGTCTCAGTGCCACCGTGCCAGTAAGAATGGCAGGTTGGCTCCTCAGGCACTTTTGCACTTCACTGTTGCCCCCTTTTCTATCCAGCTTTCAGCGGCGACTTAGCAATCCTACCCTCCCACCCACTACTGCTGCTACTTCATTATCTATTACTTAACGCGGTGGGGGCCAAGTTGAAAGTTAAATAAATCACTAGGATCTTGCTGAGCAGGGTGATGATGCAGGGCCACATAAACCAGCCATTTGCGTATTGGAAGAGAATATGTAGAAATAGCTGAGGGTAGACTGAGAGACTGAAACAAGGGCTGAGCAAGAGGTTGGTCTCTCTACTGACTTGACAGTTGAGGGTGCCATAAACATGGCGGCCTCACTTAGGCCCTACTTTGTTAGTCAAGGAGGGCCAATTGTGTGAATGGAATAACCCTGCTTTGCCTGTTTTTCTTTTATTTATTGTACAACTCTATTCACCAGTTAAACAAAGAATAGCTAAACAGGGGAAAGCAACAGTCTAAAACAAACAAACAAACTTCATTGTATAAAAATCCAACCCAATCAGGCAGCGGTAAAGAAATCATATATTGCTGAATCATATTCCAGAGAAGACCTCTGTGGATATGCTGCTATATATTTTTTTATTTTCTTCATCTATTTGTATTGCTTTAATACATGAAATATTGCAAATATTCAGCATGTCCATTTTACTATGCTTATCAAACAAGGCCCTGAATCAGTTGCTCGTGCTGTAAGAAGCTCTGTGAATGGTGTATAGGAACAACTATTTCTCAGTGGTATCTCTCAGGCTTCCCTCTCCAGAGACATTTGCTAGATGTCCTATGTTCTTTCAACGTTTAACTAGTTTTGAGTTGGCATTCAGTCTGAGAGGGGAGAAGGGAGAAACTTTCGATAACTATTATTTTGCTGCAGTTCACCTGATGTGTTTTATTAGGATTTTTCTTTTTAAATTTTTTATTATTACTGCATTTTTATTTGAGTACGTTTCATTGGCTGGCTGGGTATTTCAGGTAGAAAGGTAAAGTAGAGATAGTTTAAATGATTTTTTTTTATTGAGAACTGTTTTATTGGGTCTGTTCAATGGAGAAAGGGAGGATAATCTTAACCATAATAATCACAGTAATAGCAACTAAATAATATAGGGAATAAGGCCGTTAGCGGGTTATTAACTTGTTTGGGGCTTTTTTTGGAGAAACCCCCCCTACACTATTGACTATTGAACTAATGATCTTTCAGAACGGCTGTTTGTTATTTTTTACACAAAGCACTCCTTTACTCTTACTATTTTGTGTAACCTTTCCTCTCACTTTCTGTAGGGTATTCCAGGTCCACATGGGAACCCAGGGCTGCCGGGGCTGCCTGGTCCCAAGGTATGCTAACACATAAACAAAATACTGTGTGAATCCAATGCTCTTTTGATATGTCCAAGTTTGGAATGGTTAAAACCTGCTTGCACAGAAATTAATGAGAGTCATGTATTTGGTTTATAAATGAAGTCCTGACTATAAATGGTTCTCAGCAAATATAGCTTGTAAACAGAAGTGCAAGACTGAGTGCAAGCAGACAGTACTGTAGAATTTTTAAAAATGCCCAAAGAATTAAATATTGATATGGATTTTGCTCCTTTAAGTCATCATTAATTTTTGTAAGTGAGAACCGTTTCAGATGGAAAACGTCACCAAATTGCGTCAAAGATTCAGTGGTGGTTAAACTGGAAAGACAATATTAAGCTTTGATGGATTAAGGCCTAGTAAGCGACTCCGAACTCAAACCAGAGGAGCGCAAGCTATGTAAATAGTTTTGGACAGATTTGTGCCGTTGTGGAATGCCTTCAGCTCATATTTAGTTATAACAGTTTGATAGATACGTTGGAGGGGGTGGGGTGGGGGGAAACGCAGCCCCAACCATGATTTGTTTTAGTGTGATTCCTCATGGCAGGAATCTGACCTGTAGTGACAGGTGTTAAAAATTGCCCCGGGCCAAGAAAATATATCAAATAAGGCTCTCACAGTTTGACATTGTAAAACAAAGTAGCCCATGATTGTTGGGGCGCCCTCTTATTAGCATCTGGTGTTTTAAGAGCAGGTAAGTGGAATATGTAAAGTTCACTAGTTCTATCTGTGTGGGTTATACGGTGAGTTAAAATATAGACAGACCAATCAGAAGCCGTTGCAAGCTGCTTGTTGGACATATGCTATGACGTTCTTTTTCAGTGACAAGGTCGCTCTTATTTTGAGGCGAAACGTTGGCTTCACCAAAACCAGTGTTTAAGGCTTTGTTGGTTCTAACATTACCGTGTGTTTGTTTGTTTTTTTGTACTTAATTAGTTCAGAAAGCAAGAATTGCTTTGTACTTGCTCCATGGGGTTTTTGTGTCTTTTGAAATCCCAATTCCTGCTGAATTCTTAGTCCAAGGGTAGTTATTTATTAATCATTCACACATTAATTATTTAACACATTAGTCTTCAGTGGCTATATATCTTATATGCATGGCAAATCTTTCGATAAGGGTCAGTATACAAATCTAATAAATAAATAAATAATGGCAAAATAGCAGCTGGGTGGTAGATTACATGGATGATTCATTAGCAAAGAATTGGAAGAAGAACCTACACACTAGGCCTTTCTGCACTTACCAATAATAAAAATTATAATAATTTATAATGGTATAGTTGCTGGTTGTTGATTTTTGGGAGTTTATTGGCATGGTGCCACACAACATCATCATTATTCAGCTACTATTAATGTGCTGAAAAACACCACCACCCCTGTTTTTTCTTCTACTGCAAAAAATCCAACATTTGTGAAAGCTCAGTATTTTCATTTCATTTGTACAAGCATCGCCCGCCCCCCTTCTGTGTGAAGGCAATGAGAGGTGATAGCTATTGTTTTAGAGACATCTGTTTAATGCCGCTTCCCTTTGACTGGAGCAAACTGTCAGTTTGCAAGCTATGAGATACTGCAAATCGTGAATGGAGTTCAGAGACTAGCTGTTGCTCAGGCAGACACACATAGTTCCTCTCATCTGAACAAACCATTCTAGGGCAAACTAAATGTACAAAGAGCCGAGTCCCATTACCTTCCATTTCATTGCTGCCCCCTGTTTATTGACAGCTGACTGAGGTTAAAACTTTCAGGGGTTACTTAGGTCATTTGCTATCATGCGTGTAAGATTATGGTGCATTGTATAGTTTTATTTTTGGTCTTATTTCTGGTCTGTTGCCTAAAATAAATAAACTGGTTAATGCGAGGTTGAAACCTGGATGTTGGCACTTTGCCTGCTATAGGAGGGAGCAGGAAGCAAGTTGTGATGTTCCTTCTCATCCTTTACTGTTTTTTGATTGACATTATTACTATATCCTTCAGGGGTTTTTCCCCTCTTTAGTACTGACAAAATCCATCAGCTGCCTTTTTTCAGGATTTGGACGTATACAAAACGGAACATGTCATGGCATATATATATTATTAGAATGCAAAACAAAGCTACATATACTTCTCCTTCTATGACCCAAACCCAGGAAATAACAGAAGAAGAAAAAGTGAAGAATGGTGATTTGAGTTAGTTAGTGAATGAGAGAAGGAATGGGGAAAAAACACCAGAGACATCCAGAATAGGCAGTGCTTTTTTGTGACAGTAGTCACTGTCAGCACCTCTAGTTTGGTTGCCCATGGCAGCCATTTTGGGCTGGCACCCACAGCACTTTTATCAATATATGAGTAGTGGCATCTTAAAAATAAAATAAAAATACCCAATGAGAATTAGAATTCGGACCAAACATCATTGAATGTAGTGCAGGCATTGTGCCTGTTGTTTATCAGATGTTGCTTCTGCCTGGTAACTGGTGACTGTATCACCAAAACTCACATTGAGAAAGTTGTAGCTCCATGGAGAGCTAGTGTTGCCTCAGTGCCAGTTGCTGCTCAAATTACTACTAATAATTTGTAGGTCTTGACATACTGATTCAGGGTGCTGAACACTTTTTAATCACCCCTGTTCTTCCAATTGTAATAATATGTAGAGACTTAATGGTGTAGTCTTATTCAGATTTGCTTATTGTGTTCAATGGGGCCTATTTCCTTGCAACTGTGTTTGGGATTGCAGCCACAGAACCATTTTGCATGTTCTTTTACCATGTTGCCTATTCAACAACTATGACGAAATGTGTGTTTCAGATAATTTCTGGTACTATATTGGTTAAGCTTAAACTAGTTTGCAGAGGCCAGAAATATATACTTTGCTGCATTCTTGTAGATGTGAAACCCAAGTCATCCATTAAAAAAAAAAAACTCCAGAGGTTCTGACATGGTAAATGCATGTGTAAAACCATTGATGTATGGCATTAATTTTGGGACACAATGGCCTACTTAATTAGTTGATTTCCATTATACCATTTTTTTTAAAAAAATCGTAATTTTATTAATTAGATTTTCAAGGTATCTTACAAAAGAGAACATGAAACAAATATAAAACAGATCAAAAACAATTATCGTAGCAACAGTAAACATACAAACAAAGTAGATATAAAAGCAGTTAAAATCCTGGGCACGTTTTAGACATTATACCATGTTGAAGCAAATTATTTGTATCTCCTAAGTAATGATAGCAATCATATGTTGTTGTTGTTTTTAACTCTTTTTTTAATTTCTCAACCACAGGGTCCCAAAGGTGATCCAGGATTCTCCCCAGGACAAGCAAAACGTGGGGAAAAGGTAACTAGTTTAATTTTTTGAGAGCCCTCTCCACAAATGTTTGAAATCTTGCCGATATTCTTGTACTCGTGACATAAAATTTAAGTCTCTCCTGAATGTTTTCAGTAATAAACTACAGGTAGCTTGTTTATACTGGGGGATTTGCAGATTGGAGGAAAAGATTTATGTTTTATTGTTGGATACAAATCAGAACTGTGCCAAAGTCAGAGTTGTGTTAAAGCAGACATCAAAAGCAAGTGTGGAAATACCCTTTCTTGGCTTGAAGCTCCATCTGAATCTGTATCTGGAAAGCCTAATAACCCTAGCTACATTGTTCAGAAAATGGTGCTAGATCAACACAAATCTCGTTTCAATATGTTCAACGGTGCTCGTGTAAATCAGAGTTCTGAGAAAATAAGATGGGATGGTGGGCAATCTAGCTAAGTCATAGAATACATTCTTCATGTGCAGAAAAGCTCCAGGTTCAATTGGTAGTCTCTTGCTTGAAAAAGTATCCTGGTAGCAATAGAAAAGAATTTTTTCCTCACTGGGAATGCCAAGGATTGAACCCTGAACCTTCTGCATGCAAGGCATGTGCTGTGCCATGGAAATATGGCTCCTGTCTTGTCTTTTGGAGATATTGCTGATGATTTACACCGGTTCTGTGTATGCCGAATTGTGTTGTGTGGGTTTGCTTGTGTTGAAATGGCTGGGGAGGTGGGAGACTCCTGTGGTGACTGAATGGCTTTATCTTTAGGGAGGGGAACATAGTGGCCTTTATCATGTCTTCCAGCCTTAGACATGCTATGATTTCATCCCTCCCCAATATTGTGACAGGTTACAATAATTGTTTGAATTCTGAAATTACAGGGCGATACAGGACTAATAGGCTTGCCAGGCCTTGTAGGCATCAAAGGTGAAAAGGTAAGGTTTATTATTATTATTATTATTATTATTATTATTATTATTAACTTTCAGTGCTATTACTGGAAGTCTACAAACAGAGAACGCTTGAGGCTTTATGTACACACAGAGTTTCAGTGTGTGGAAGGGTTTCCTTTCAGACCAGTGCAAAGCTGCCCATGAATAAGATTGCTAGTGAGCAAACAGAGCTTTGGATCAGAGCTCTAGTTACAGGTAGGTAGCCGTGTTGGTCTGCCATAGTTGAAACAAAATTTTAAAATTCCTTCCAATAGCACCTTAGAGTCCAACTAAGTTTGTTATTGGTGTGTATCTGAAGAAGTGTGCATGCACACAAAAGCTCATACCAATAACAAACTTAAAGGTAAAGGTAAAGGGACCCCTGATCATTAGGTCCAGTCGTGGCCGACTCTGGTGTTGCGGCGCTCATCTCACTTTACTGGCCGAGGGAGCCAGCGTACAGCTTCTGGGTCATGTGGCCAGCATGACTAAGCCGCTTCTGGCGAACCAGAGCAGTGCACGGAAATGCCATTTACCTTTCCACTGGAGAAACCTATTTATTACTTGCAATTTGACGTGCTTTCAAACTGCTAGGTTGGCAGGAGCAGGGACCGAGCAACGGGAGCTTACCCCGTCATGGGGATTTGAACTGCTGACCTTCTGATTGGCAAGTCCTAGGCTCTGTGGTTTAACCCACAGCGCCACCCACGTCCCAATAACAAACTTAGTTGGTCTCTAAGGTGCTACTGGAAGGAATTTTTTAATTTTGGATCAGAGCGTAATTGTTCAGTGACGATTGTGGCTCTCAAGTCTTGATCGATATCTTTTTCCAGAAGCCTTTAAAAAAATAATTTTCCACAAAACCCAATCTACAGAAATGTCAATTTTTTGAATGCACCAACTTCGGAAATCATAAGATTGTGGGAATTCAGCAAGTGGAATTTTGTTGTAATATTTGATTTTGCGGGGATCTAATGTCCCTTCTGTGACTGATTGCCATGGGAAACTCAAGCTTCTACTGTTTTAGCTCTTGTCACAGAGGTTAGCTAAATGAACGCTTATGGAAGGCAGTTTCTCCACTGTACGCGTCAGCAAACAAGAAATGGAATCGCAGTTGTTTTAATTTCTCGGCGCTGAAATTTAGTGCTATGGTCATTCGCTTTGTGCCACAGTTGACATGCTTTCTAGGCTGGCAGCATAGAGATCTTTGCCACATCTGTGTGCTAATTTAGCAAATTATATCCATCAACCTTGCTATGAGGAGCTGCTTGTAAAAAGTGAAGCATTTTGAACTGAACAAAACTACAGTTCTGTCCTTTCCCATTTCCTCTACCATCTGAGTAGAAAATAGCAGGGCCGCCTGTAGATTTACTGGAATTACGTGCTGCAGTGGTCCTTTAAAAGTTCCAATGTAAGTTATGTTCTAAAACCACAGGGGTGATGCATGTTTATCCATCGAAATAGCTTTCATACATCACAAGAACCAAAATCTTTTAAATGTGCTTTTATTCACTTTACCATAGAGTTTGAGCAGTAATTTCTGTAGTAAATTTTTTTCATGGTGCCTTGGCTACTGTAGAAAAAAAAATTATGAAGTTCAAATATGAGGGGTGATGGGAAGATGAGGAAAAAGTTATTGGCTAAACCAAACATGTCCAAAGTCCATTTCAGGGGCCTAATCTGACTGGTTTTATCCGGGTCTTGTGGCAGTTTATTTATTGGTGTCAAATCCTAAAAAAGCTCACAAACTTTGGTCGGCCCTCACACATGTTCACTTCTGGCCCTCTTTGAAAAAAGTTTGGGCACCCCTGGGCTAAACAAAAATAACGTGTCGTACAAGGAAATATGTTCTTATTGTTAGGCTTAATGAATCCAATTAAAACATGTTGGTGACCATGCTTTTGTCTCAAGATCTGTTAGTCTGCTTTTTATTTTGAGACATAATTTCAAAACTTCCTCACTTCCAAAAACGACTGTCAGGGAATCAGGAGCAGGAGCACTGGGGAGAGAGGATTGGGAGAGCGAAGGGGAAGAATCCGAGGGCAGCATAGGGGAGTATGACAGTGGCCCGAGAGATTCCATGAGCTTCTCCAGCGAATCAGAAGATTCCCAGAAGGGGGCGCCGATGGTCAGGGCAAGGGGGGTCCCAGGGGGGACGCACCAGAAACAAGGAGCCAGAGGGGAACCCCAAAGCAGCAGTGGAGGATCGGGACCAGTTTCCCCACCAGAGCGTAGTGGGGGGGAAGAGTCACATGTGTCAGGGGCAGTGTCTCCTCCAGAGAGGGAGTCAGGGCTGACCACGCCTCCAACGGAGGGGAGGTCAGTTGCAGCTAGCCCCCCCGAAGGGGGAAGCAGTGACAGCAGCAGTGAAATGGTCAGGAGGAAAGCTGCTGGCTGGGCGCGCGCGCCAAGTTCAAATGTGCAGGCGCGCGGAACAGCAGGAGACCCGGATGGGGAACCAGCTCCTAAAGCCCGCCGGAGGGAGGGAGAAGGCTCAGGGGAATCAGCGGGAGAAGAGGCTAGAAAGGGCGGAACCCCGGCGGGCAGGCGGACCCAGAGGAGGAAGGAGCAGCGGAGAAGGTGGAGCAAGGCTAGAATCTTAAATTGGTGTCAAGGGGGAGGAGACTCAGACGGAGCATCAGCGGTCTGACACTTGAGACGTAGAGCTGCGCGCTGCGGCTCTGGAAGTGAAACTGAACTTCAATAAAGACTTTTATACTTAACAACGAAGCAGCGTTGGTCCTTTGTGAGCTGGGACCTAGGGTAGCTCTGACAACGACGCATGTAGATTATCCCAAAATGGTGTGCGCTGACTAAGACTCTTTAAGTGATCTTAAAGAGAAATTTTATATCATCTCTGCCAGATTGAGGTACAGACTGCAATAGTCACAAATGTGATTTTATGTGAACACTTCTCTATAGTGTCGTCCTATCTTTCAGTCAGTTTCAGAACCTAAAAATGTACTCCACATGGACAGATTTTTCCCCCTCCAAAATCCTAACATGCCCATTTCTAGTTGCAAATGGAAAATGTGGATGAGCTGTTGATGACATGTTGATGAAATGTATATACATAAATAGAGTTCATTTTCCATTCAGAGTGATGCAAGAAAACGCACACAGACAAAAGTATCCTTCAATACTTCTTTATATTGCTTAAGCCAATACATCTGGTCTATATTTTGGCAAAAACCAACCTACTTTTTCATGATTACAGCTGCAGTAAACTGTGAAATTAATTAACCACGTTGCAATTAGTTTATTTTAAAGGTTGCAGACATAATGCAAATTGATATGATCATATTTGTCAGCACGTGCTCCTTTCTTTGCTGACCAAAATAGTTCTCTTAAAGAACCTAAAGTAAATTTAAAATCTGTCTCCTCAAAGCAGCTTTCCCCTGCCTCTCCAAAAGCTAGCCGTGAGAGTCATAGAGGAGACATTCCCAGAGAGGAATTCAGTGCTGCATTAAGGGCAGCAGCTGAAGTTCTACAGTATATGTGGAAGGCATGCATTTGGGGTTCTTTGGATATAATTTGGGTGCACTTTTCCTCATGCTGGATGTGAAGTCTGGACTCTATAGACAAAGTTGGGCTGGTTTGACTGTAAGAAGCATCTGAATCAATTCTATGGAAGCCATAAAGCAGCAATTCAAACGTACCGCTCCTCACTGTTGCTTCTAGAATCTATTCCAGACACAGAACAAATATAATATGCTTAATTAAGCAGAACTGTGAGCAAGAGATGAGTTAGCAACTTGAAATATTACAAGACGGAAGCTTAATGTGCAATTGTTACATGGTGGGGGAAATGTTCAATTTGTACATTATCTTGTAAGTAAAACATTTTAATGTAATTTAGATATTTTTTTTAAATAAAATAATCATGAAATAGAAATAAAATGTTCACTATCAGTTGCATACATAGAGTTGTTTGGTTGTGTGTGTGTTTTTAAAGTCCAGAAAATTACAGCCCAGATTATCGAGTTTCAGGGACACTTCTGTGCCTGAATAGAATAGAAAAGTTCAGCGGATGTGCAAAATATACCTCATTTTATGTAATCCGCTTTGCGTTCACACTTATTTGCATATGTTTCCTGGTTTTGTTTCCTTGGGGGGACTCCAATGAGAAGGAGCTGAAACCTAGACCACTCACATTTTTATTTTTATTTTTTACCTATTGCTCTAAAAAAGGAACTAGCCTTTTTTATATTGTGGCTGGCTTCATGTGTCCTCACTTCATGTGTGTGTGTAAGGACTGGTTGTCAGCACCTGGAATCCTTGGGTGTCTGTCAGGGCACCTGGCAGGTCCCACTCCTGATGCCTGCTCTGGGCCCCTTGCTACATTTTTTCAAGGAGCACTGGGCAGCTGCCATTTTGATTTTCCACAGTGTCTCCCAATGTAGCATGTAGCTCCAGGGTATCATGAGACATGAAAGTGGCCCAGCCCCAGTGAGATGGTGCTGTTTCTGCTGCCTACCAGTGCTGCCAGGTATGCCTGCCAGGGTCACCAATAGAGGGGAGAGGGGTACATCCAACAGCCATTTTGCCCACCATCCCAAAGCTACCCGCGTGTGTGCGTGCACATGTGTGCGCGCATAACACAAGGTCATTTTTCTACCCACGGTTTGAAAGGTGCTTACAAACAGAATGCCAAGGATTTTGTGCTTTTTGGGGTACAACTGCCGCAACATACCTTGGGCTCTTTTGTATGGAAGAAGAGGGAAATTGGTGAGATGAGCAGGTGGACCCTACAACGGACTGAATTCCTCGCCTCTTATAAGAATAGAAATAGCAAAGTATTGATCAGAGTGTAATTTTGGTTTTTTGGGTGATCATAAACTTTCTCAACTCGCATTATTTTCCCAAAGCCAGACAGTAAAATTTACAGGTTTAGTTCACTTTCTTAAACAGCAGTAATTCTCTATAATACAGTTTAGGACAATGCTGTTTAAGTAGTGAGACAACAGCTTGCATAAACTGGCTTGTTGAATATTCCAAATTTATTGGAATATTGATGTTTTCTTTTATGTGTGTAAAATTATCTTAATTAATCTTTTTTCCTAGATAGCTTCTTGGAGCTGTCTGTGAAAAACTTCTTCATAGCTACCTCACAGTATTACTCAGAGTGTTGCGAAAAGGATTTGGAATGGGGGGAAACTGCCTGGACTGGATCCAGCATTCAGTAATTACAAGCAGATTGTTCCTGGAGGTCTTTTTCATCTACGTGTTACTTAATGCAAACCTCTGCTTGATTTCAGGTTGGCATATCAAGAAGTTGATAAAGAGTATGGAGATACAAGTCTCTCCCCATTTCTCACCAGTATACTTGTCTTTTCAGACGCCAGCTGTTAAAACTAAGCTATATTGATATCAGATGAAAATAGGCTTGGCAAAATTTTCTTTGCTTAAGGGTGCGGAGGGGAGGAGGAAGCAGAGTGCCGATACCTGATGTGTGTGTATGATCATTTCAGCATTCATTGAAACATTTATCTTTCATACCTGTAGGGTCCCATGGGGTATCCAGGACCACCGGGGCCACGTGGGGAGCAAGTAAGTAGTCCAGTCGCAATCTGATGCATCTCTTATAATGCATCTCTCATTTAATAAGCACTTTGTGCCAGAGTTTGGGAAAGTGAGGCTGATACCTTAGGCAATTTTTGGAGGAATCAAAGTTCAGTGGTAGAGCATCCTTTGCATGAGTAAGGGACTAGTTTCAATCTCTGGCAATGCCAGCTAGAAGGATTTCAGAAAAACGGGACTGGGGAAGATTCTAGCATCTGAGCACCACTGCTAGTCACAGTAGATAATTTTGAGCTAGTTGGACCAACCTTCAGATACTTCAGAGACATTTTAGGAATATATGATGTAGCACAGTGGTGGCCAAACAGCTCTTTTTGGACTACAACTCCCATCATCCCTAGCTAACAGGACCAGTGGTCAGAGATGATGGGAACTGTAGTCCCAAAACAGCTGGAGGGCCAAGTTTGGCCACCATTGATGTAGCAGATGATGTATTGTTGGGTGGTAACTGGAATACCATGAAATGCCACTCAATGTGAAAGGCTGTACCGGTGAAGAGTAAGGCCTTACTTGGATTGGAGACAGGGATTAGTTATGGTGTTGTTTATTTGTTGCTGTTTTGTCCTCAATTGGGGGGTGGGGAACATTTTTTTTGGCCGTCAGGCCAAATAGGACAGTTGGGCAGGGCTGCCCACCTGTCACATATCTGATGTGACTGGGTGCTTTGAAATCCCAAATTTGGGATATGCACTCAGTCCATCAGGTTTTGTCTCTGCTGCCCATCAGATGGTTTCCCTAGCCACTGCTCCATTGGGAGCACACTTTAAGCCTCCCAAGTTTGCCTTGTCAGACATGCCTCTTCCTGTGCCAGATCTGATGTCATGTACGATGGCAAGTGTGGTTAGTTGGGGAAAAGCTGCCTGGTGGGCCAAGTTTGCCTGCAGACCAGAGATTAATTAGCCCTGCCCTGGATGAAGGTGGTGAATGAGCTGGTTGTAAATTATGCTTTATTCTGCAAGGGTGGGCTATTATTATTATTATTTGCAGACCAGACATTCTTTTTGCAACAAATGGTTGCCTGAGAATCAGCTGTGTTATCTGTATGAGAATAGGTTCATATGTGGAAAATTGGTAAGGATGTATCTGGGAGACGTCACTGTGTGTGAAACAGGCGAGATCACCTGCAACTATTACATATTACCTAGGTTCCCTTCGCAGTGCTAGACTGGATGCAGGGAGCATCTATCTAGCAGGCAGCTTCTATCCCCAGTTAGTCAAGTTAGAATATTTTCCTGTCTTTAAGCATTTTACAATCTTCTGAAACAGCATTTTCATCAGCGGCAGACAGTGTTCTGTGGCTGCATCACTCACATGATCTCTGTTCAGCTGAGTCACTGCAGTGTAGCAGGATAGAGGAGAGGGGCTCAGCAAAGTCAGCAAACTATTATGGTATAACCGCTGTGTCTCTCCCCCTCTTGGTCTCAGGATGCTGCAGTGACTCACCTGGATGCAGGCCAGGTGAATGGTGCAGCCGAGCCATGTTGCCCACCCCCCACCCTGGCCGATTTTCATTTATTCCAAATTTACATAATCTGCACCCTGTGTATTTAGAATGATTTGAAAAAATGCAGACTGTGTTCTGTTCTGAACTGTGACGGGCGGTGGTGGTACTTTTGCCAGAATTTATTGCAGGTTCATTTCCCTACCTCCCTGACATCCTTGTCCGCTTAGCTGCTCCCATGCAGAAATCTTCTCAGATCACCTCAAATCCTACCAACTAGTAGGGTTTTGAGCCGCAAAATAGCCATTTAGCTTGGCTTCTGAACTATTGCACCACGGTACCTGATAGCAGACAGCGTTGAGTAAATTCTTATGTAGATACTGAAAACCTTCTCACATGGTTCCCCACCCCAGTGTAAATAGCAATTGTATGACCAAGCTCAGGCTCAGTTTCTGTAATCTGCATTATAAATCACTGTCCCCTGAGGGAATCTTCCATGTTTCACTTTTTCCGAAAAGTGGTCTAACAGTTTCCCTCATGAATCAGCCTGTGTCTCGCATTTCACCACTGAATGTCACGGCCCTCCTCTTCCGCCCACTAACTGTTGAGATACATGTTCCATTGCTTGGTTGAGTTATCATGTTGATGCACAGGATTGACATTTTCTGTAAGTTACGTGATAGGCAGTCTTGAATTGAACATTTAGGCCTTACCTACAAGTGAGAAAATGCATTAATTCTTCTTTCCCCCACCCCTTTTCTTCAATTCAGGGAATTCTAGGATTGGCTGGCAACCCTGGGGCTCCAGGTTACCCTGGCAGGCAGGTGCAGTAACTATACTTCAAACCTAAACTATCACATTATTTTTTTTACTACATACCCAAATAATCAGATTTTCTTCTTTTTTAAAAATAATAATAATAATACAGTCACGAATACAATCCCACAATAATTTGTCTTTTGCTCTATTCTGTTTAAGTTTGTTGGTTTCTTTGCACAGTTTATTCACAGAGCAGTTATAAAAGAATGGACGGTGGTTGCGGCCCATCACCCCCTAGCTCCCTGGGGTGAAACACTCCCAACATGGCGGCCAGCTGTTGGGGAATTTTCCTGGCTGTCTGCAAGGGATGGTGGGAAATCCTGCCCCTCTCGAATTTAAACTGCCCAATTATGGGCAGGAATGTGTGTGTGTGGAGTCTGGGCGGTAGACTCGACTGGAGAAGTCTTTGTTCTGGTTTGCCACCTGGGGATGTAAGTTGTCTGCACCTGAGTATGGTCGAATTTGTTCCATAAGTGGAGATTAAAGGCAACATGCAATATAGTGAGTGGTGTGCCATTTGTTCACTATGGCGGCAGGGACACGTCATGGTAAAATCACAGTTAATGGTTTAATCATGCTCAAGGTGATCACACTCAGTCCAGCTTGCCCTTGGTAGAAACAAACCGTGATCCTTGGATTAGCAATATGCCCAAACCAGGGATCACAAGACACAGACAATTAACCAATAACAAATCTTGGCATATCACCATGTTTTGTAAGGAGCAAAGCAAAGTATGATTCTGGCTTTGGTGTATTGCAAAGATCCTTGAAAGAGATATTATACTAGGTAAAGTACATATTGAAGAGATGCGGAGTTTTGTGTCAGGATATTGTGTGTGCATTTGTGTTTACAAATCTAGAAGTTTTGTGTTCTGGTAAAGTTTATTGATATAAATTAGGCTGGTCGCTCTGTTTTTTGTTTTAATTTTTTGGTTTGTCCTATGCAACATTTGTCTTAAACTTCTATGAATAAAGAGATATGTAGATGATAGGCTTTGGTATATTTCCCCCATTGGAGCAACAACCATGTTAATATTTGTTTCCTGCTCTCCTTTTCTTTTGTTTACAGCTCTTTCTCATGCTCCTTTTATGTTTTTGTTTCTGTATTATTCTGAGACACACTTGCCTTCTATCAGAAATGTTAGAAACCAAATAACCAGCTCAGTAGACACTCAGAAGTTACAAAAACTCCTTCTCCCCCACTTTCCCCAACATCTGTATTGATTCTTGTGGAGGAATAATTATGTGATAAGCCACTTTAGGACAGTAAGAAGCACCTGCTGGTTTTCAACCCCAGTTCTGATGGGAGTATATTTATCAGCACCAGAGTCGATCCAGAATCTGAATCTGGGAGTATGATATTAACAGCTGCCACTAGCTTAGTTTTATTTATATAAAAGCAAAGAGGCAAAACTTGAGTCAGATTCTCAATTCTGGCCAAGCTGAAAGCCTGAAACAAGCATGAACCAAAAACTTTTTTGTTAGGTTCTGTGCCACCCCTGTCAACTTCTTCCCCCAGGCTCTGTGGCTTTAATTCCAAGAAAGCATAAAAGCCTATTTTTAAACTGTAAGGGAGTCTTGGTTCTCACTGACTGAATCTTCTCTCAAAAAGGAGTTTCATGATTAAAAGAGAGCAAAAGACATTACATGGCAAGAACATCTGGCAAAATAATGGCTTACTTTTTTAAGCTGGCCTGTTGCGCTGCCGACTTAAAATTGGCTCCAGGTCTTCTTTGGCAAACCCATTTACTGTGTGTACACTGAAGGTGTACCAAATAAGTAACATGTGCAGAAAATAAGTGCCCTGTGGATGACATACCCAAATCCTTAAGCACATCTGAGAATACTGACTTCCAAGCCCATGAACACCCTTTGTAAAACACAAGATTAAGGCATCGATAGTGTCGGTGTTCCCTGTGGGAAACACCAGTTGTGTTTGTCATGCGAAGTGCCCAGATTGTAGAAAGTAAGCAAAGTAGTTACAGCATACAGTTATGTTATCTGTCTCCAGTTCAAGCTATGGTCAAAAATATCCAAAATGGATGCTTCTGCATTACATTTTCCACAACTCTTTGCTTGGGGCCAGTTCCTATAAAGACAAACAGGTCCTGCCAATTCTTCAAACCTAAACCACCTCAACAACCAGATCAGTCCTCCACACGCCACTGCTATTGGCCAGCTGAAATCCAGTGACTCGTTATCAGGTGTTAGAGCCAGCTAACCATGCATCCTCCATGTTGTTAACATCTTAATTACGGGTGTCAACAGGAAGAACCAAGATTGGGGCTGTACTTTTCAGAAGCACAGTCATTAACTGCAAAGGAAGCTGAATTAAATGAATAATATCAGTTGCAACTGTCTTTGCAGGCTCATGGGGTGTGTACAGGAAGTAGATCTGGATCCACTTGTAGATCTCTGGGTAGTTTTCAATGAATCCACAAGGCTCTCTGACTTCCAATAAGAAAAAGGCCTTCCTTGCCACAAAAATAATAATGAATAAGAGACTGCTGAGATGAAGAAAGCTTTGGGGGATGGTGTGGTTCAGGACTAGGATTTTGTGTGAACTTTGTTCTGGTATTGAAAACAAATTCCTAGGCTGAGTGTATGCTCAACTGTTAAATGGGCCCACGCTCTTGAGTCGCTCCTTAGCTCCTGGTTTCTTTTGGTGAATCTCAGTATTCTATCAGAAAACAAAAGTTCACCCAACGAGCTTGAATTCTGTCCACCTTAGAAGGTGTTGGGATGTGGGTGGCGCTGTGGGTTAAACCACAGAGCCTAGGACTTGCCGATCAGAAGGTCGGCGGTTCAAATCCCCGCGACGGGGTAAGTTCCCGTTGCTCGGTCCCTGCTCCTGCCAACCTAGCAGTTCGAAAGCACATCAAAGTGCAAGTAGATAAATAGGTACCGCTCCAGCGGGAAGGTAAACAGCGTTTCCGTGTGCTGCTCTGGTTCGCCAGAAGCGGCTTTGTCATGCTGGCCACATGACCCAGAAGCTGTACGCCGGCTCCCTCGGCCAATAAAGCGAGATGAGCGCCGCAACCCCAGAGTTGGCCATGACTGGACCTACTGGTCAGGGGTCCCTTTACCTTTAAGAATGTGTTATGTACTTTTTAAAGTGTTGGTCATTCAGGTCAAGGAGGTTAAATATTAATCACCATGAATAGCACAGACTGAGGTCCCTCACAGTGGTCCTCAGAGTTTAGTAGAGAGGCACAAAGTGGCTCGCCAATTAGATATGAAGAGTTAATGGTTGGTGATGGTTGGTATCCTCACGGTTGGGCTACTGCCAAAAGTTAGCAATAGGGAACAAAGGGTTATTAATATGGAACAAGTCAAGAACTGAAGAGCCTGCTGAGAACCAGCCCTGGAACAACAACAAGAAAAAATACTACTTCAAATGCACTGTACTTTCCCTTCAATATTTGTGTTGGTTTCTTAATTGTTTTTAACCACTGGAACTTTCATAAGCTCGTTAATATGTTAAACGACTCTTTCCATTAAGTCAGTACATACAGAGAGAGAACCAACTAAAACATCCATCGTCATAGACACAGGATTTCCTTAATACACTTAATATCAGGAACAAAGTTGAATTCCAATGTACACATACGAAGGGGTCAGTTTTATCCCTTAGTTTTGGCTTTTGCAGTGATTCTGTGTCTGCTAATTGGTTTCTAATAACTCACAGTCATGAATAGGGGCTATAGCAACAGGGTAATAGCCTGCCAGCTCTTCCCAACTATCAAGCACTTTGAATGACTGGAATCAGCATGTTGTTCTGGGAAATGTCTGGAATTGCATCCGAGCTTAAAAGTTTATTAAAAAATGGTTGTGAAGTCATATCAAGCCAAGTCTCTAATTGAAATGGGGTGAGGTGCAATCCCTGCAAATAATTAACTGAAAGAAAAGGAAAGAAAGTTGCACCCATACCAAGGGAACTATATGTTGTTGTTTTAAAAAAAACCCTCTGCGTATTTGATCACATATAGAGAGTTCTGACTTACACAGTCATAATTTTTGAAAAAGCGTTTTGCCAGTTTTGCAAATGAATAGCTATGGCATTTTAAAATATAGTATCTCTGTGTATTAAAAATGAAGTAAAAGGCATTTCTTCTTGTGCTAGGGTTTAGCAGGACCAGAAGGTAACCCAGGCCCTAAAGGTGTAAGAGTAAGTAAGCATTTTTAAAGGATTATGACATGCATGACTTTATTTTATTTTTTGCCCATTCACAATGTAGCATGGAACTGCATATACTTCATTCAGATTTACTATTTTTTCCGTTCACTGTGAGTTATTCACAAACTGTGTTTCATTGAAGTTCATGGAAGGGTTTGTTTCATTGTGCTCACAGTCTACAGTCTATCCATTCTAGTGCTCCATCTTTGATTGGAATACAAAGAGAAAGAGACAGACCCCAGAGGGAAATAGCATTGTGTGGATGTGCATGTATGGATGCTGGGCATTTTGTGCCTGAAACAATAGGTTTTGTGTTGTTAAGAAGACAGGATGGAAGAATAAAACAGACTTTCCCCACAATTATCAGGTTTGCAAAACTAAAGGTGTGTTTGGACGATACTTTCCTGATTTCTCCTCTGAACGCAGTAAGATTGTGAGGAGGTCTTGGGCTTGTGTGCTTCCACCCATTCCCTTTGTAACTGACCCAGAAGAGAGTGAAATCTCCTTTGATCTTGGATATTGAACTTGCTAAGCAGAAAAGGTTTAAAAGAGTTATGTGTATGCCATCGAAAAGTGAAGCAATCCATTGTTCTGTTTAGAATAGCAGTTTTAGCAGAAAGGTGTAACAGTCCAGGGACATGATCAGCGTTCAGTCTGTTACCACAAGGCAATGGTGGCTAATCTGTGTCCCTCAAGCATTGCTGAACCACAACTCCCATTGGGCCCAGCCAGCATGGCTGGTGATGAGGGATGATGGGAGCTGTAGTTCAATATCTTAAGGGCCATGGGTTAGCTACGCCTGCCACTTGATCTAGGAACTAGTTTGCTCATTTCTTTTAAATGGAAGAGGTTACTTCAGATTCTAACGAGTCACTGCTGAACTAGTTGAACAGCTAGTCAAGCCAGGACAACAAGCTCTGTAAAGTTAAAGGACTTAAGTGCTGTTTTACACTAAATTTAAGTCAGTGGCCCAACTTACTCAGCATTATCCATCCTGTATTTTGGGTTCCCAGCATCGTTTTCTGGTGTGCATGAAGTTTATTTTTAACTGGAGATGCTGGGAATAGAACGTGGGATCCTTCTACCACTAAGATTATTCATTTTAATTGCCAATTAGTGGAATATTTTGTGGCAACATCTGAGAAATATGACTCTTTTTCTCAATAAACATTTGCTTGTCACCTTGGTTACTACTGCACAGATTTTGTTTTCCTTTGTGGGTTTTCTTTGTGTGTATATGTATCATGTGCACAATTGAGAACAGTTGTCTTTAAGTTATAGTTTTCTGTATTTTGACACTATAAGTATAGACTACTTGGACATACAGATTCAGTTCCTGTTCTGATGCCATGTTTGAAAAATGTATCAGAATTGATACAATTGGCTGTTAAATTGGTGGGGGAAATTTAGTTATCTTTAAAAGACAATAGGCTGATTGGGGGAAAATTAGTTTGGAAGAACAATTCACAAAGTGAAAATTATGCAATTAAAGCTAGGTGTTTCTTCAATATTTGAATTAAAATAACTTTATTCGATTGTTCAGCCTTGGAAATAGGTATACAAAAGTTACTAGCCAATGACAGATTTTAGGATCAATCTCTCCTCATGTTAGTCACTCAGTTGTGTCTTAATTTTCTTTTTTAAACAACCCCAGTTCTTGAATCTTTCTTGCCATGGGCAACCAGACAAGTGACTGTTTATTCTTTTGATCAGTTCCTTTAATTTCAACAATAGGGTTTTCTCTGCATCATGTTTTCCTGCTTAGTTAAATTGCATATAGCATTTGGTGCTGGTCATCTATGAGCGTAGCAAATCGTAAGTGACTTTGTGCTGGAAAAACAATTTCTGATCTGCTTATTTCTTATGTTTATCAAGGGTTTCATTGGGCCCCCTGGTGTGGCAGGACTGCCTGGACCCGAGGGAGAAAGAGTAGGTTTTATGGAATTTTCGCGCATTTATGATAAGAAAGTGCCATGAAATCTAAATGTGACATGCATTTCATAGGACTCTGCCTCACATACACCAAACAGAGGGCCAAACTAGACATGGCATTAAATGGGTCATTTCTCTTAATGTGCACATTTCATAAAATGTAAACAGCTGCTGCAAGGGAACTCAGTTCTCCAGGAAGTGTAATTTGTCATGTCCTCTCCTTCCTTAATTTAACAACAACAACAACAACAAAAAATGTGTTTATTCTTATGGGTTTTGGGGTCTATTCTAACGCTATTGACCGAAACAAGTGAGAAATGAATGTGAGATGCTTTGGTTCAAGTAATCCCTTTGGATGCTGTTTAAATTTATTACTGCCGTGCACACTGCCCATGCTTGTGCCCCAGAAAGGTCACTTCAGTGCTGCTAATGCAGCAAAAACAACAACACAGGAGGCAGCACTTATGAGTTACCAGTCTCTGTAGCCACAGTGGGTGCTGTGATTCTCCAGCAGTTTAACTTCAACTCTGGAGGCGAACTCCATCGTCTTTCGGGACAGACAGATGCCAACATGTCTACATATACTTAGATATCTGGTCTTTCATTGTCCCTTGAGCACAGAGACAAGACTTTGTCTATTTTTGCAATAGACAAATTACTCAATTTTTTTTTGACATCAATACAAATGGAGTCAATTAGGAGCCAATAGTACCCACAGGTGTATATCCCACCCCTATGCCACCCCACCCCCCAAAACATAGCTATCATTTTGTGCACAGTTTACTAATTTGGCTTTTGGGGTCAGTATTTGCCAGCAGCCTCATGTTCTAAATCTGTGTGGAGTCATTCTTTCAGTGGGTCAGCACCTATGCTTTGAAACGGCTTGCCTATTAACGTTAGGTAGGCCCCTTTTAATATAATGTTTTAGATGTCTACTAAAAAAACTTTATTTCAGCAGGACGTATAGTTTAGTTACTCATACTTGTTTTTAAATTTTGCTAATTTTAGCTGCATATTATTGAAAATTATTGTGCTGTTTCATATATGCCACTTAGATTTTGTTTAAAAAAAATAAGCAGGCTATAAACGTTATGGAATTAACTGATTTATTAATTAAAGATTGTAAACAAATAACAAGAACAGTAATAGAAACAAACTGCACTAACAAGAGCCTGCAACTTTAATTCAAGGATTCCATTCTGTGACGTTTTTGTTTCAGGGCATCCCAGGTTTACCTGGAAAAAGAGGTCCTAAAGGGAGACAGGTAAAGTGCCTCAATGTTTCATTCATTAATTCATTCAGCCTTTATCGGCATAATGGGCCAATGTATTCTAATGTATTCTGTACTTAGTTTGCTGCTTATTTAGTTTAATTGGTTGTTCCCTTTTATATTCTGTCTTAACAATGTTAAAATGCTCAGCTTTTTTTTTTTAAGTTTTGTTCTGGAGGAAAGGAAAGGTTTCTTATTAAAAGGATGTTCTGTACAGAGACCTGAAAAAGAAAAAGAAAGGGGAGGGGAGGGGAGGGGAGTAGAGGACCGTATCAAAGAGTAGGAGGGCGCAGACAGAATGGAGGGGACCTCAGTAGGATTTTGGAAAGAGGAAATAACGTTTTAACCTCCTCACTTTAGTTGTAAAACCTTGCTTCGAGAACAACTTAGCTTAATCAGAGTAGTGCTTCTTGCTGTCTCATAGACCTATGCAGTGAGAGACAACATGAGAGGTAGTGCTCTGTGAAATAATAATAATAATAATAATAATAATAATAATAATAATAATAATTATTATTATTATTATTATTATTATTATTTATACCCCGCCCATCTGGCTGGGCTTCCCCAGCCACTCTGGGCGGCTTCCAACAAAATATTAAAATACAGTAATGCATCAAACATTAAAAGCTTCCCTAAACAGGGCTGCCTTTAGATGTCTTCTAAAAGTCTGGTAGCTGCTGTTCTCTTTGACATCTGGTGGGAAGGCGTTCCACAGGGCTGGTGCCACTACTGAGAAGGCCCTCTGCCTGGTTTCCTGTAACTTGGCTTCTTGCAGTGAGGGAACCGCCAGAAGGCCCTCGGCGCTCAGTGCTGGACCTCAGTGTCCAGGTAGAACGATGGGGTGGAGACGCTCCTTCAGATATACTGGACTGAGGCCGTAGGGTTGCTCCTAAAGAAAGATTCAGCATTTGAAATGCATCAGGCTAGTTTAAATGATGGGGAGAGCCATTCCCATGCACCTTTCTCCATGTGTGAATTACACTCCTTGAAATCCAAAAAGCAGCTGTAGTGGTTTTGTGGTGCCTGGCTTGCCCACCTGGGCCGTAATAGCTCCTGAGTTAGATCTGATTTCCACTCCCCACCATTATATAGGCTGATGTACTGCTTTCAAAATGGTCTTGGCTCCATCTTGGTTACTCTTTTGCTACCGTTTCATAGGCAGTAGCATTAGAACGTCAGACTTTAGGAGAGAAAAAAGGGATTCTGCTAAGAAAGCAGTCGTGATTAGTACTTCAAATATTCTTGGCATACGTGAAGTGGAACAAAATATTAAACTGGTTAGCTTTATTATTAAGAAAATTATAGGGTTTGGGCTACAAGCGTTTTTAATATTCTGAATGTATAGTATGTTTAAATAAGAAACACTCTGTTATTCAAAACATATGTATTAAGTTTCTTTTCCACATTATGTATATTATATGAAAACTGGCATGTTTTACTGTATTTGAAAGTTATTGCCAATCGTATTATATTTGATACACAGAATTTTTGCAAACGTTATATTTGGTCGGGAGAATAAATTACATGAGGGCTTTCTTATACATGGAATTATTCTATACAGCTAGAAGTCAATCTGATGTAGGACACTTCATAAATTGGATTTACAGTTTTCCAGTTTAACTCACTGTAGCTGCAAGAACAATCAATCATAGTTCCTAGTAAAATATTAATAGACTTCCTCCTAGGGATGTTCTACAGAAGCCCAGCAACTGGTACTATTTAATGCTAAAGAACAGTGTACCACCTGAATTCTTACAGGGATGTTTAAAATGTAATGGGAGATAACGCTTTTAAAAAAGACAAATTCTGACAGTGGCTTATAGGAGATTTAGACTGGCATCTGAAGAGTTATTTTCGTATCTCCAAAAGTTTTTGGACTGTTATTGTTATTATTTTTTAAAGCAGAGGACTGTCTCTTTGCCTTATCAGATACTGCTTTTGAAAGCAGCCTCAGGTGTCAAAAGAGAATGGCTATAGTAGAGTATCGTTCAAGGAACACAACTTGAAAGTACCCCTGGGAACGCAGAGCTAGCAATGTAATTCTTTGGATCCTGATTTTTAGGACTTCTCAGTTTTCTGAACAGTGTTGGATTTAAAACAACGCCGACCGATATTTGAGAATTAAAGAATTGCCTTGCTGTAGCAGTTCATAGCAGTATGAATAGAATTGTGCTCTGTTCTGTTCTTAGCTTTGTTTTGTCTTGCTTTTTTATATATAATGCTGACTTGTTTTAAATAGGCATGGTGTGGAGTTGCAGTGGTTGACCGATTGCTGTCACAGTAAAAGTTGATTCCCAGGGGGTCATTAACACAATAGGGATACAGATATTTATCCAGAGAAACACTCAAAAGGAGTTCGTACTTCACCACTTGCTTCCAGTAGCAAATGCTGTGGTTTGGCAGTCACCTGACCTCTAGTTGGTTGTGTCACTACTGGTTACCAGGAGGTAGAGGGGAAGGGGTGAGGCAGTGGTGAGGTCAATGTGGCACAAACGGATATAATATGCATGGGTTGCTTGTTCATGCATGTATGCGGATTGTTTGATTACTCTTGAAGACTGTACACTTGAGGAGGATTCATGCAACCCCCTCAATGCACCGAAATAAGGTTTGTGCATTCAAGTTACATCAGAAGGAGAACCACTCATGTAGTGCTCCTCCACATGAGGAGGAACCCCATTCCAATTTTGAACATGTGGATGTGGGGACACTGGCGGAGGAAGAGGGGTGCAGGGGGAGCACACCGCCCCCGGCAGTGTGATCCTGGTGGGGTGCCATCGCGGTTGCCCCCCTGCCCGCACTGGGCGCCATGCCTCTGCAAGCGGTGCGCCACACCCCCAGGACTCGCGCCACATACCTGCAGGTGGCACGCCATGCCCCTAGGACGTGCACCAGCCCCGTCCCCACCTGCTCTCCGCTCCCCCAGTGCCGGAGCATGAAGCTCCGCCACTGTGTGTGGGGAAATGTGGTAGCAGTCCATGCAAGTCATCACATGAAGCTGCCATCCTGATGGTGTTGACTCAGTATGCAGCAGCTGTGAAAAAAGATTAATTCGACATTGGGGATCGTTAGGAAAAGGTTTTTTGTGGGCGGAAATGCCTATGTCATAATGCTGTTGTTCAAATCTGTGGTCCAACCCTACTTGCGTATAGTTTTGGTTTTCCTCACTTCAAGAATGATACGGCAGAGCTGAAAAAAGTTTGTCAAAGGGCAACCCAAACGATCAAGCAGTTGTAGAACTCCCCTGTGAGGAAAGGTGGCAACGTTTAGGAGTTTAAAGTCTAGAAAAACGGTGAGCACGAGGGAGCAGAGGGATATAAAATGATGCTTCATGTGGAAGATGCGGCTAGGGAGAAACTTCTCTATCTTGAAATGCTAACATCAAGGGCCAATGGAGCTGAACATTGAAAGGTTCAAGCCAGGTGGCAGAAAGTACTTATTCACATAGTTCATAGTTAACACTATGGAATTTGCTGTCACAAGAAGTGGTGGTGGCCACAAATCTGGACAGCTTTAGAAGAGTGTTAGGCAAACTCATGGGGGATAAGGCGGTCAGAGGCGTCGTAGGCTGCATGCTTCTGAGTAGCAGTGGCTGGAAACCACAGGAGAGGAGAGTCCTGTTGTGTTCAGGTCTTGCTCGCAGGTCTCCCACAGGCATCTGATTGGCTACTGTGAGAACAGGATTAGACAAGATGGCCTGATATGCTGGGGCTCTTACGTTCTTTATGTGGGAATCAGGCTGTTAGAGCTGGGAAGCCGATAAGAGACTAAATTAGTAAATCAATGAATAACCCCCAAACACTATTTGGTTTGAAGATTCCTAAGAGCAAGTCCCTCCCCCCCCCCAGCTTACTCTCAACATATAATGTTAAATATGCACTCATGTATGCTGTGACTCCTAACAAAACTATTGGTGATGTTTTAACCAGGGATTACCAGGTGATATTGGAAATAGAGGCCCCCCTGGTCCTGATGGAAGTCCTGTAAGTATGATGTAATGCGACGGAAAACAATAAGGTGGAATTTTCGAGCTTATTCAGTGTCTGACAACCTGTAAGAGGCGTTGCTCCAGGATTATAACACATTCCTATCTATAAGAGGTTACATTTACCTAATACGAGGTTAACCTCTCTCAGTATCTGGGTTGGAGAGATTGAGCATCCTAGGTCCCTGTGTTTTCAGAACGACATTTTAAGGTCAAGCTAAATGCCAAGTTAAATGCATGATTTTGTTTGTGTATCTTTAACCTAATAACAGCCTTGGAGTAATTGGCATGCAGTATAGGAGGAGAAAGGGAACTTCACCTCATTCCTCATGCCATTCTTATTCTTATTTTTTTTTTTGCTATGTGCCTTGTGGTGGGGGCATGGGTGAGCTACTGGGGATGCAAATAGCAGAATCCCCCCCCAAATGCCCCAAATGTTTTGTTTTGTGCCCCACATCTCATGTCTTTCCCCCAGCTTTTATGAAAACCCATTAATAATAATAACAACAATAACAACTTTACATACATGCACACTGCAAAGAGCAGAGCTAGTGTGATCCCAGCCACCCATCATCTTAATTTGCCCAGAGCCACTTATTTCCGCTTTAATATGTACGTTAGCAGCAGTTCTTAGGGGTCCAGAAATTCCTAGGAAGGTCCAATTTACATACAGTGTACAAGGCTCAGAAAATCCTGCTGGCATTGCATAGCTCGGAGATAGCCCTGGTAGCCAGAGTTCATTTGTCCTCTCATCCTAAATTTCCACATACGTGCGTATATATATATATATTAACATATGCACATTTGTGTCATGAGTCTGTGTGCAGATTATTTTAAGCATCTGAAAGCTACATAACTGCTGAAGGTGAATGGCAGTGTTTTTCTTCAGGAGAACAATATTATGTAGATGTATTCATCCTTTTCTCTTATGTTGCCGTCCCAGTCCAAATCAGGGCTTCCCTTGATTGTTTTATTATTATTATTAATAATAATAATAATAATAATACAGATAGACAGATTAGGTCAAACATTTTACTTCTTAGGGATGTCATCAGAAAGAAGGCAAGTGGTTCCTTGGTTGTATTCATGATAGACCCTTATAACAGTAACTGCTGTTGTGGAGCTGTGGACCCACGCTCCTGATCGCGGCATCATTGCAGAGCCAATCCGCCACTCCTGCCACTGCCTGACCTCAGTGTTACCCCACTTCGGTCCCACCCAGGGAAGGTGCAGCAGTGCTGATGTTGGGAGGGCATCTCTGTCACTCGGCTCCACCAAACCAGCCGCTGCAGCTCTGTACCAGCTGAACACTTGAACTAGGACTTAGGAAGAATGTCGTCCTGGATGGCTAGGAATTCACAGCAATCTGAGTTTGTAGTCTGGGATGCTGCAAGCGCCGGACACCGTCAGAGCATTTTATGGGGGCTTCTTAAGAATTGCTTATATCAGAATTAGTTTGTTGTGGGGTTCGTTTTGATAAGTAAAGAAAATACCTTGGACCTTCGGCTGTGTAAGAAGCCTGAGCTAACTGCTAGCAGCTGCTTCTTTATAAATGCTCAAATAAAATATTTTGCAAATGCTGCTGCAGAATAAACAGTTTAATTATAGAATCAAACTTGGCAGAACCTGGATTCTGAGAAAGAGAGAGACACACAAAAACTATTCAGTGCAACTGAGAACGTTTATATAGAAGAAGAAGAGGAAGAAGAAGAAAAGTCAATAAATCCGTTTGCAAAGGAGTTCCTTCTAATTGTCTGTGACAGCTGCTGCTATCGAACAACCAGTCAAGCCTGCCCCGCAGGGTTGGTTCAGGCAAGCTGCCAAACCTGCAGCTGCTGCGGTGGGGAGGGTTGCAGATGCTAATAAGATAGTTATTGCACCTACTGTAGGAAAAATGTGGCTCAGAAGCTAATTCAGGTTTCCTCCAAACTCTGACATTAGAACTTGAGCAGCTGGTAATGAAGAGAAACCTCTGTTTAAAACATACCTAGATGTCATACGTATACCCAGCACTTTGGATAAGACACAGATAAAGGCAACTACAGATCTCTCCTTGTACCATTTGCAAATGTGCCCACAGGCCGAAAACATTGGCAACCCTTGCCATATGCTCTCCTCTATTCTGCTATAATAGAATAGAATAGTCTAAAGAATAGTTTTAGGTATAGTTGCTTTTCTACATCACCATTTTAAAAATAGGAACTGGAAATGAGGGTATACAAACTCCATGATACAGATTTGGCCACCTGAGTAGCTGTTTAAAGTGCCAATGACTGACATGAATGGAGGAAACAAACAAAACGAAAACCCTCTCTGTGGTTCTTTGTGGCTTAATAGCACGTGAGGCTGCAAATCAAGAAGTCCCTGGTTCGAATCACGCTTCAACTTTTGATGTCACTTAATCCTTTTAGATCTTATTAAGTCCCCCTCTAAAACATGCCCCCACGTCAACCATCTGCCATATAGGAATAATACTATTGGTTTTTCCTGCAGGGTGGTGGCAGGGTGTGTGTGGAATGCTTTGAACACTTAAAGTGAATGTGAACTATCATTATTTGAAAAATAATGTTGATTGTGAAGTAGGAATTATTGTAACTGTGCAGCAGAATTGTCAGCCCCCCTACAGGTAAACCCCCACCACCATCACAGATCCTTGAGTGCAGCAGTGGTCTGCATGATGATAAATAAATAAAATGATATATTTCACACATTAACAGCGAATCCTCAGAGCTGCAAAATGGAAATATGTGAATCAATAACCTCAATTCCGTTGCATACTGAACAGATAAAGCAGCATATAAATGTAAAAAACAGAGCAAAGCACCTTTTTGCACAGAGTGTGGAATTTGCTGCCACAAAAATCACATGCCCAGATGCATGAAAGGTGGGGTGTCAGAGCAAGAAATGGCACAGAGACAAGGCCACAATTTTTATTTTGGGTTACAGCAACCTGGGTGGCTGTATGGTACAGGGCAGGTCCTATTCATGCAGCTCATTGCAGTCCAAGACCCCTTGCCCATGTGCTGGCGTCTGTCCACAGGGTGTTGGCCTGAACTTAGAAGCCTACTTACAAGCATGGACCAGTCCTGGTGGGCTCCTTAGGAAACCTGTGAGCGTTGCCAAGCAGCAGCCCCCTGGTTGGGTTGGCTGTTAGAAGGCAGACTCTCTTAATCCCTTATTGTGGGAGATCCCCATTGGGGAGCTGGGAGCCAACCCTCTGCTTTGCATGGTAATTACACAGATTCATGGAGAATCAGCTGCTTGTGATCATGAGTGCTGTCTGTCACCTGCAGGAACAGAGGCAACATGCCTCTGGATGTTGTGAGCATCTTGTAGCCATCTGGCCACAGTTCTGATCCAACGGGGCTCTTACATTCTTTTTCCCTATGCCGAACTCATATCCTGCAACCTGTGCCCTGTATTTGTCACATCTGAACTTTTGCTTAGAAACATGCAATTCTAATTGTTTTACGCCCATTTTTTTTAATTTTTCAAAGGGAATTGTTGGTGGTGTTGGTCCTCCTGGATTTCCTGGACTTCGAGTGAGTAGATATGCTTCATCCCATAGACCTTTTTTCAAAAGTTCAATTAATTACTCATGGGTGTTGTGCCATTCATTCACAGAAGTTTCTGCTAAATTTTGAGGGGATTTTAGGGATAGTGATTTGCACAAATTTTGAGGGGATTTTAGGGATAGTGATTTGGCTGAATGGGAGCTGGGGCAAGATGGAAATGGAACAGAAAGCAAAAGGTTGTGGGGTGGGGGAGGTTTGCAGCCAGGATGAATGAACTTGAAATAAAGAGCAAAGTAGGTCATGCTGCAACACAAACTATGCATGTTTATTAGAGAAGCTTTCTTTTTTTTTAATTCCGGGAAAAATACCAGTGCTTAAATGAGTTGGAATAGAGAAAACATGGCTTGGAGATATATGCCTATATGCTATTTACTGAATAGGAAGAAGTGAACTGCAGTCTTTTAGCATGTAACTGAAAACATGAGCCACCTACACAGATGCATGGCAGCGCTAATTCTCTCCAGAGGAAACATGCATCAAGCAATCAATAAGGAGGGAGGGATTGTGTTGGCATTTTGTGGCCAACCACCCCATCCTCTGTGCCACAACCACCCAGGCAGATGCATGATAGGAGTATGTGCTTATCAGAATGCAAGGCTATAGCACATGTGTAGCATCTGGCAGTGCTGGTTCACTGCCAAACTTGTGTGCTCTGTCTCTGGCCCCTGGACAAAATTAACTGCTCTGCCATTAGAAGCAGCTTTTAAAATTTGATTCTTGATTGCAAAAGTCTTTTTGCATCTTAATGCATTTGAGAAAGACAGTGGAAAGCTCCAATGCATGTTTAGTTATGTGAAAAGATGCTCTCTCAGCCAGAAACTCTTTTCGTGCGCGAGATCCATAGCCATTTCACACCAGTGGCAAAAGTAGCTGCACATTTGTTGCAAATTTGTTCATGTATGCTGTTTGGCCATCCATCCTGAAACATAGGCAGTGACACAAAAATGATAGGATGTTGATTCAAGTATATTGTTTACGTTTTGAGTTCATAAAGCCTGCTCAGACTTTTGACAAAGCTCCTTACAAATTAAAAGTAGTCTCTTTTCTTACTTTCTAAGTAGCAAAATGAGTTCTTATGCACAGCCACACTTGTATTCTTTAGTCATCATGTTACATGATCTGCCTTTCAGTGCCATAATTTTGATTCTTCACAGCATTCTTTTATTTTGCTTCCTAAAACAGATTTTTTTTTTTAATGTGTTTTTCTTGGATGTTGCTAAGGAGCAAGTAGCACAAGTATTTCTTCCCTTCAGTGGAAACATATTCCCATTCTGTGCTTGTAGAAAGCCTTCGTTTCCATCCAAGCTCACATGTGAGTCTACTCTAGATCAACACACCGGTCCTTAGTTATTTTCTCTTTCTTATAGCTGGAATAGTTTCAGCTGGCTTTCAAGTCGGCGCAGGACTTTGCCATATGGATATTTCCATAACATCAACATTGGCTTGGCTGTTTCTAGACAAAAGTACATTTAGCCATTGCCAGATCAAGGCTTCCAGGCTATGGCTGAGATCCTAAGCACACTTGCTTGGAAGCAAGTCCCAGTGAAATCAGTGATGAAATCAGTTCCAAGTTGTGGTTAAAATAAGGTCCCAATATTCTACTGTTTAAAAAAAGACCCAAACAAACTCCAAAAAAAACTGTAACTGGAAACGAAACCAAGGTGGACTTTGCCAGAAAATACTAAGACTAATGGTATGGTGGCTGCTTTTGATTTCTAGGAATAAATGATGTGACAGAACATGTATGCACATTTAAATGAAAGGGTCAATTACACATCAGAGCAATCTAGTCCAAATGTCTGCTTCAAAACCTAAAGTAAAAAAGGCTTTTAAAAAAGTTATCTGCACTCATTTTCAGGGGAATATTTACTTACTTTACTGTCGGTTTACTTAGTCCATTTCTGTTTTGAAAAATACACAATCCATTTAAGTAGCATTCTTCCCTTTGCCTGTGCTGAGACACAACCCATTCTTTAGAGGAGTTTTGGCCCGGGTGATTACTCAGAGTTGATCTACACCCTCATAATAATCACGAGGTATGAGTTATTCAGAAGTGACCCGCTTTAAATTGTTCTAAAAGTTCTATATGTTCCCAGTGTTCCCTATGAATGCCTCGTGTTTAGAAAGCTAGCCCTCCAAAACATTCAGATCCTGAACTGATGTTTGAAATCAGATGTAGGAGAGCAAGCTGAGACTGAGACAAGACAGAAATGCTCTTGTTGGTAGGATGGTTGATGTAGCATAGAGATATAGCCTGTTTTGGACAAAGTTGCATTGCCCTTGAAGAATCAGGTTCATAACCTATGAGTACCCCTGGACTTCGACTTCCCATGGGAAAACCGTATTTTGGCTGTGCTAGGAGAGCTTTAGTATAACATAAGCTTGTGTCCCAGCGGCCACTGCAGAAAGAGGACACGGCCTGGGTCACTCATACTTTAATTTTATCAAGGCTAGTTTGCTGTTACAGGCTGTACTAGGGCTGTCTTTGAAGTGTGTGCAGAAATTTCAGCTAGTACAAAATGCTGCAGCTACACTTCAGACCAAGGCCAGTTTTTTTAAAAAAATAAGAAACGAAACGAAAACATTCAACTGTGTTGTTGTTTTTTACCAACTTCACTAACTCCATGTCATATTTTGAGCTTAGTTCAAAGTGTTGGTCATTATTTATTTATTTTGTAATTGTTTTCATTTTCTGATACACAAAAAGCAAAAATAACAACAATAAAGAGAAACTGCCAAAGCAAGATGAGGGGAAGAAAGGAAGAAAGGTAGGAGTGGTACTATTCTAAAAAAAAAAGCGTTATAGTTCCAGACAATTGTCCTTTACTGGCATATTATCCCAGAATGTGTGGTTTTTTTTCATGAGAAGAAGGCTTTTCCTTTACTTTAATACATTTAGTAAATGGATGCCAAACTTTAGAAAAGTTGTCCTTCGTTTTCGGATGCCATACCAATAGTCTTACATGTCCCCTGTAGCTGACTTCCATTGTCTGGCCACTATAAGCCTGGCAGCTGTGAACCAAAGGAATCAAAGTAGTTCTTTATTGGAAAACTCTGCTTCTGAATTATCAAATAAGGAAAAAAGGGCCATCACTAGGTCCATAGATTAACGTTTGGAATGTAAGATAGGCTTATTTAATAAAGACTTGAAAGACTGAATAATGGGGCAAGGCCACTGCATATGGTTGTATGTACCCATCCCCTCCAGCAAACTGAGCTTGTTGTTTTAGTAATTCTGCTCAGGGCATGGGGGGATAGGTACCACCTGCAGATAACCTTATGTGCATTCTCCCAAATGCACGCTAATAGGGTGTGAAATCGGTTAGCCTGACCTTCCACACTTGCGAGCAAATGAGTGGCACTTCCTGTTACTTCATTTTTCATCCCGTCCTTCAGCATAGACATTTCCCCATCTGGAAAGAGCAGAAAAGTTCTACCTGGCTGTGTTGTTCAGCCTTTTTCCAGTCTATCAGGCAGGCAGGATATCCTTGCAATGTATTTTCCAGCTGAGGAAAGAGAACAGCAATATCGTAATTACATGCACATCTTGGATGTTTTATTGTTGTTTAATTAGCTCTCAGACAGGTTAGCGTGGATGGGTCAGAAGAAAACCAGCACTCAAGCAGCAAATATACTATACTGTCTTATGACAGAGGTGGCCAACATGTTGTTTTCCAGGTGTTGTTGGATTACAACCCACATCTTCCCTGGTTATTAGCCGTGCTGACTGGGGCTGACAGGATTTGTAGGTCAAATGCATATGTTGGATACTCCTGTTATACAGGCTCTCTGTATGACTTAGTTCCCTTTGAAGAGTAAAGACAAAGAGCAGTCATGTTATTTATTGTCTTTTAGGGTGTTGTAGGACCAGCCGGACCATCTGGCGCACCTGGGATTCCTGGACCTCTGGTACAGTGTTTCATAGCTCATACCCAAGTGTTTTGCTGAAAGCCCTTTTCTGCCAGACAGTTGAACAATTGTGTTTTGTAATTTCTTTTATCTTTCTTCTGCATAGGGTCTTCCGGGGAGTATGGGGCAACCTGGATTGAAAGGTGATAAGGTGATCTAAATAGTTTCATTATCGGTGCTCTTTTAACTTTGAACCTTATCTACATCTCCTAATGTGATTCTACAAAGAACCCTTTCTTACTTTTCTTTTTTTGGGGGGGGCAAGCACCTGTATTAAGGTTCTGCATTTTACCCGCCGCTTTGTTTTGTACAAGCTGCTCAGGGCTAAGAATCTCTGCCAACACACACTTCCTGCTGCTGTAGCTATTACTACTGTGAATAATCTCATCAAATGCTGAGACCTGTTTTAGCCATTAGAGGCTCTGAAATCATATTCATTTGTGCAGCAGTGCAATGCACTTGGGCTGTGAATAACAAGCCATACTGACACATTTCTATGTCTGTTGGACTTCATAAAACTTTCTATTAAAGTGTCCCTTCTCTCTCTCTCTCTCTCTCTCTCTCTGTCTCTCTCTCTCTCTCTCTTTCTCTCCCCCCCCCCAATGTTTCTGAATATACTAATACATTGTTCAGGGTGAACAAGGCATTTCAGGAGAGATGGGGGAGCTGGGATACCCAGGAGACAAGGTAACTCATAACAGCTCTGTTTTGACCAACTTACATAAGTCTTAGTCTTCTTGGAAATGTGCTACACTTTATACAGAGTGGTCTTGTGTTCTGCACTGTTGTGTTTATTAGTCATGGGTGGTATCCAAATAACTCATTCTCAGCTCTGCTGACGTCACTTCCTCTTCCTCTGGCTGCACTGACTGCTGGGGCTCGCCCGTGGTTTCATCCAATTGTGGGCGAGCTTGGGGGCATGATCTGGGGGGTAGACCATCTCTGACTTCCGTCTGATCCTCTCCTTAGCTGTATAAGCCACCCACGCCCAGGCACTGGGCAAATCGGTGTTTGGTATCCGCACCCACTCAGCACTCTGTGTTCAGGACTGCCCGTGGGCATGCCATGCATAAGAGCTTGCTATGGATGCCTTCAATCACTATATTCGGGGCCAAGGAGCATTTTGCTTGTGATATTTTTTGAAGCAGATTGATTCCAAAGTGTATGTTGCTGCCTTCCGGAAAACAACATCCTTGGTGGATTCAACATAGTACTAAGGCTAACGTTGCGTTAGTGCAAGGATTTTTCTTTGCTCAACAGAATGTTCTCCCCTTCCCCGTATGTCCTCTAGATAAGCTCCCTGCAAACTTTGTGCAGATGAATCAGGAGGGTTGCTCAATTAACAGGTTGTCTGGAAGCAACCTATGTTTCTCTGACAGAATGGGGAAGGATAATTAACAGGAGGGAAGCAAGAGGTTTTGTTTTGCTTTAAAACCCATCTAGGTGGATTGGTTTTCAAAGAAAAATGTTTCGTCGCAGTGGCAAAAAGAAAGAAAGAAAAAGAATTAAATGTAAATGTCTGTCTTTTATTCTTTTCAGCCCCCACGTAGCTTTGTAATGCAAAATATCTATGGGCACAAGCAAAATAATCATTATTTTAGCTGAGCTGCAGAGTTAAGCTGTATGTGGATAGGATTTTCCTATATTTCTATAAGAATGCTTTATCCCCAGAATGGAAGCATAACAAGTCCTCTGACAGATAATTTATAAAACCATCTCCTCCCTCCTTCTATTTTTAATGGGAATGTGCTGCCATAATTTTCACTTAAATTCTAGCCACTCTTAACTGTATTTCTCAAAGGGCACAGCTGGTTTGCCGGGACCACCAGGAATCAGAGGAAAACCAGGACCCCCGGTATGCCTTAACACTTAGCTTCATTTGCACTTTGACAGTAGTAGCATTTATTTGAGTTTGGTATCCAATAATATCTAAAAGGGTTGCTGACCAAATCTTATCCGGCACATTGCCATACAATGTATGTTATTTATAAGAAGTAAGGAAATAAATCATTGGGCAACAATATATTTGGGTGTGTATGTGGTTGGGGGGCATTTTCAAATGTTCAGCTTCCATAATCTAAAGTCCAGATACTGGTAATGTGTGTTTCTTATTTCAAGCAAGCAAGGATTGTTTATAAATTTGAAGAATGTAAATGGGGGCGGGGGTGGGGGTGCTGTGGGTTAAACCACAGAGCCTAGGACTTGCCAATCAGAAGGTCGGCGGTTCTATTCCCCGCTACTGGGTCAGCTTCCGTTGCTCGGTCCCTGCTCCTGCCAACCTAGCAGTTCGAAAGCACGTGAAAGTGCAAGTAGATAAATAGGTACCGCTCCAGCGGGAAGGTAAACACCATTTCCGTGTGCTGCTCTGGTTTGCCAGAAGCGGCTTAGTCATGCTGGCCACATGACCCGGAAGCTGTACACCGGCTCCCTCGGCCTATAGAGCGAGATGAGCGCCGCAACCCCAGAGTCGGTCAGGGGTCCCTTTACCCTTTACCTTTACCTTAAATTGTGGGGGGGGGGGATTCTTTCCAACCAAATTAATAACATCAAGAAACCAGGGAGAAAGAGAAACACCTACAGAATCTGATTCGTTGAGCAAAATAAGAACCCAATGGATATGAAACCATTAACCTATTTGATTCATATAAGAGAAAGGACAGTCCAAAAGTGTGTGGGGGGGGTTGTCATGTGACAGGAACTGAACTGCTTTTCAAATTGCAGGGATACGATGCATCCTAGTTGTATTTTCCAATATGCATGCATTGACATTATTTTAATCACAAAAAATAAATAACCAGTATAGAGTGAACATTGGTAATATCCAAATTGATAATAGGGAACTTTATATTCCTTGGACTGTCTGTTGGTGAAAATATAATAAATGGTATATTAAAAATCACTCCAGATAGATAATAGATAAAGGGTTTGTATCCAAGACTAGTCATACTTAGAGTAGAGCCTTTAGGTAAAGGTAAAGGGACCCCTGACCATTAGGTCCAGTCGTGGCCGACTCTGGGGTTGTGGCACTCATCTCACTTTATTGGCCAAGGGAGCCGGCGTACAGCTTCCAGGTCATGTGGCCAGCATGACTAAGCCACTTCTGGCAAACCAGAGCAGCGCACAGAAACGCCATTTACCTTCCCGCTGGAGCGGCACCTATTTATCTACTTGCACTTGGACGTGCTTTCGAACTGCTAGGTTGGCAGGAGCAGGGACCGAGCAACGGGAACTCACCCCATCGCGGGGATTCGAACCGCCGACCTTCTGATCGGCAAGTCCTAGGCTCTGGGGTTTAACCCACAGCGCCACCCGCGTCCCTCAGTAGAGCCTTTAATACACCTCTATTTTGAAATTTAAAATTTACCAAAAACGGGAGCCATTTCACCATGAAACCCTTAAAATCAAGATAGATAGATAGATAGATAGATAGATAGATAGATAGATAGATAGATATAAACTTTTCTTTTGATAATTGTTCAGATGTACGTTTTTGTTAAGAAATAGGAAACGTCTTATGCAGAAAAACCTGAATTTATAATGGATGCTCTAATTTTAGGGTAAAACAGGAGATCCAGGACCCCGGGGACCACTGGGACCTATTGGACCTGAGGTAAGGAACTATTTAAAGAAGTAAATAATGCATCCTATTTTGCACTGAAAACAGCGCAATTAGGCCAAGCTTCCGCTGCTCATGCATGGCTGATTTGGCTCATGATTCAGTAACTGTACTGAAGCTGAGAAGGGCTGGATTTGGTCAGTGCCTGAATGGGAGACCACTTGGGAACTTTGGATGCCCCAGAAGAAAGGAGGTGTATACATGTAATAAATAAATAGCCATTGCTGATTCTTCGTTTAATGCAGATGTTTTTCAGTACCTGCTTAGAAAGCAGGATATACAGTTTGGCTCTGATCCGGTAAGCTGGGATCCTTTTAAGATCCTCAATAAGAATCTACATTCATGTTTTGCAATACATAAATATATTTAAGTTAGGAACGTAATTGCTTAAGAGCCAACAAGTTGTTTAGAAGAAGAAAACCCTTTAAAACTGGTTTATTTGCCTTAACCAGGTGTCATATTTGGTTAATACATTGCTGCATTACAACCTCAGTTCTCAAACATCTCTGTTGACGAATGATTCGGAACCCAAACGTCAAAAACCCAGAAGTACCGTATTTTTCCATTTATAAGACTACATTTTTTCCTAAATTTTTGAAGTTTGAAATAAGGGGTCATCTTATACACGGATAGTGTATAGTGCATTTTCTTAATTTTGAGTCCCCAAAAATAGGGGGCGTCTTATACACGGGGCATCTTATACACAGAAAAATACGGTAATTGCTTCCATTTTTGAATACGCCTAGCAAGTTGAATGGCTTCTGCTGCATGTTTTTCCATTTTTTCAATGGATTTTGCTGACTATCCATTGAACCTTGGTTTTCGAATGTTTCGGAAGTTGAACCGTCTTCCAGAACGGATTACATTCGAAAACTGAGCTTCCGCTGTATTGCAGAAATACGTTCAAAAGTTCATAACTATAATCTAAGGCTCATAAATATAATCTAAGGCTTGTGTTGCATGGCAAACCACAGTGTACTTCAACAAGCATGTTCTCATGTAGCTTGTGTTCGGTGGTGGGTAATGAGGGTCAGCTGACCGAAAGCAGGGAGAGGGAGAAGTAAAAAATAATAATCCCAACAGGCGCACCCATTCTCTTGGGCCTAGCTACAGTATATTTTTGAATCTGAGTTTAAAGACTTTATTTTTATTTTTGCTGTGAAAATGGAATTTCATGAGAACAGGAGCATTGTTACTATTATCTCCATTGGAAAGCCATCTGATTGAAACCACTATCCTGTGTATGGAAAAAGGATTCCTTGCCAACTCCGGCAGACTGAACTTCTCTGTGTCTTCGTGGGGTTCTTCCCCCTTTGGTGGGGAAGTCCTTGCATTGCAAACTTCTTTCAAAGCAGAATTTATTGTTTCCTCAAGGGGCTTTACTCCAGACTGCATCTGGAGTAAAGAAAACATAAGTCATTTCTTTCAATAGATACTTCATTGTATCCATAAATTGTTTTGATCTGAAATTGCGCACTTAATTTTTTTCAGGACGGTCAGCCATATGGGAGTCGGCTGCCATATGTTTTGTGCACAGAGCTTGGGAATTACAAAGGAAAAGGGGCACGTTTGATTTGAATCATGCTTTGGTGGCAGCAAAGTGCAAGTTTCTTATGCACGAATCCCTGATCGTGCTCCCAAAAGTCTACTTTCAAACCATGTTTCATCTCAAACTGTGACGTTTTGAGGTTCTGCAGACGATGCTGTAAGCACTGGGGTATCCAATAACTTCTGTTTACTATTACTTATATTTTTTTAAAAAACCAACCTCATAACAGCTGGTAGTTAGCTATCAGTGCTTCTGCATAATTTCCTGCAACATGAGAGTGCTTTGAATCTCTTGATTCTCAAGTGCCTTTGGCCAAGAGTAATTTAATTAATTAAGGTGCTTTGACCTATATTTCCAAAGCAAGGCTTGTTATTTCAGGGTTGCCAGGTGGAAATTCCAATCATAAGAGACACCAAGGGAACCATGGAGCAGTTATCTGAAATTAGACAGATACTCTTAAAATAAGAGATATCTGGCCACTATACAGTCATACCTCAGGTTGCAAACGCTGCGGGTTGCGCATTTTCAGGCTGTGGACCGCACTGAACACAGAAGTACCGGAACGGGTTACTTCCGGGTTTCAGTGCATGCTCAGAAGGGCAAAATGATGTCACGCACATGCGCAGAAGCACTGAGCCTTTTGTGTTGACAGGAAGAGTCTGTTTTACCATTCAGGACTTGTTGCCCTATTTCATATGCTCCAACGGCCTGGTGCTGGTAAAATGTGATCTGGGCTTTCCATGACAATATCTGCACATGACAAGGTCCCAGGGATAAGATGTCCCAACCCCCCCTTTTTTTTTTGGTAACAGAAATTGTAAAAGCAAGATTTCATTGCGGAACATTTAGCACATATATTATTTCCTCCATGCAGCTACAGTGACAGAACTGCATAGCATGGGGGATTTTGAATATATGAACCATTATTGGATATATAGTGGTACCTCGGGTTACATACGCTTCAGGTTACATACACTTCAGGTTACAGACTCCGCTAACCCAGAAATAGTACCTAGGGTTAAGAACTTTGCTTCAGGATAAGAACAGAAATCGTCCTCCAGTGGGATGACGGCAGCAGGAGGCCCCATTAGCTAAAGTGGTGCTTCAGCTTAAGAACAGTTTCAGGTTAAGAACGGACCTCCGGAACGAATTAAGTTCTTAACCCGAGGTACCACTGTATGAACTTTTCATTAATTCCAGACCTGGTCACAAGAAACACGACGTGTTCCGGGGCTTTCATATTTCCAACAGAAATGTGCTAGCATCGCTTAAGTTTTGTGTTTGACATTCAGAACACCTGAAGATTTTCTTTTGCAGAGCAGCTCTAGTAAAATTAATGACATGTACATTAATGGAATATTTTAATGTTGACTTGCAGAAGTGAAAATAAAGACTTGCAGAAAAGCAGTGACTGAAGTGTGAAACTAGGATTATAACAATTACACACATACACTTGGAGGCTTTAGACTTGTTTTTCCTCAAACAGTAACTTCCTTTGTCCTTTTAAATGCCACAGTACGAACCACTTTTAAAACTGAGGGAAGTTTTTAAAGCATCTTGTTATGATATAAGAGGCCTGCTGTTCAAAGAACAGCAAACACTCAGCTAGGCTAACATGTGAGCCTAAACAGCTCTTTGGTTTTTAGGCTGTGTGTGTGTGAAGCTTTATTTAGTTAATGGGGAAATTAGCTGATGTTTGTTTAGACACAAAGCAGTGGCGTTACCATTCTGAAATTTCACTGATTCTTCTGTGGTTTGGAACTCCTAGAATGTTGAGATATTTTGTATTTATACAAAATGGCCATAGCACTGTATTAGAGCACATCCTCTTGATTTTGCTTCAGAATGTATTAATCTGTCACCTTTTACTAAAGTAACGGCATGTGATTTGCCTGCAAAATTTCCTAGGTTCAATCCAAGTAGAACTAAGAAAAATATCCATCTGAAATGTTTGTTGCCAGTCACTGCTGCTGACCTATAGAACACCAGTGGTCTCACCCAACGTTGAAGGAGGCATCCCATGTTTCCTATAACAGAGCTGTTGGTTCTGCAGAGGAAGATAGTCAATGATAAACTTGAGGTGGCTTGTGAACAAAAAAAGAAAGGGTGGAGATAACCAGGGCCTTTTTTCAGTCAGAACTCACCAGAACTCAGTTCCAGCACCTCTCTGGTGGGCGGCATTGCCATTTTCAGAGAACAAGGGGGGTGTTCGTGGTGAGTCCTGGCACCTCTTTTTCTAGAAAAATAGCATTGGAGATAACTTTGTTCCTCGAAGTAGTTCCTTCCTTTTACTTGTGCCTAACCTGCCACAGAACTTTACGAACTACTAAAAATGCAAAATCTACAGATTCTTTGGAGGAATATTTTCATTTCCGAAATTGTTATTTTCAATAGCTTTGCATACGGCTTGCATAACGTGGCAGAGCAGTTAAGCACATAACATCGTTTTGAGTCTTTTGAGGTAGGTTGCTCTTGTAGCAAAATAGAAAAAAAACATTACAATATGGGCTGGGAAACAGAATGTGAAAATATTTCCAGGGTGACTTTTACATTTCATAGGTATTTATGTCTAAGAGTGAATGGTTTGATATAAATTAAGTTATTATTAGATAAATAAATAATATGATAAATTGTTGTATTAACTTGATCTAGAAAACGTGAAATTAGTAAAGTCTTTCTCAAATGCATCACCCACACCAACATTTTCTCCATACGCCTGTTGGATTTTAGAACTGAATAAGCAGAATAAAAGCGTTATTTATTTCTTGGTTTCTAGGGTTTTCCAGGGGATATTGGTGTTCCTGGTTTGAATGGCCCTGAAGGCCCAAAGGTAAGCATATGTGAAGTACTGTTGTAAGCTCTTTCAGAGTGCAGGATAATATCAGTATTTCTTGCTTAGAAAAAGTGTACCTATTTTTTTTTACTTTGAAGTCACTATCCATTTGCTTCTAATAACTTTTATACAGAGGTCGGTCTGTGAGAAATCTTTTAGATCTTGATGTAGGTAAACTTGCTGCTCTTTAAAATCCAATTGTGTAGTTCTCTCTCAAAAGCACAGTAGGAGAAGAAAATGGAAGAAAAATAGGCACAGTTGTTGGATCCTACCAGTTGGATGTATGAGGGAAGCAAGGGTAAAAAAAATAGGCAGGAGTTTGTAGGAACAGATCCTGCCTCAGTTGTTTTCACACTTCCCTTATCAAGGGATCCCTGAAGCTAGAAGGGAGACTCCATAGTTTCTGATGCTGTTCTAGGCATGGTCAATGTTCAGCTTACAATTGAGACCGTGAGTCTTTGACTACCTAGTCATAGGCAGGGCCAGATCTCTTCATCATTCATGGATGATGAAGACAACAGTAAGATGATTATGCAGGGGAGCTGTAAGCCTGAATCCTAAATTCTCTGATTCAGCTGTTAACATTTCCTAATCCACTGTTACCAATAATTTTGGACTCTTAATTAAAACAGGCTGTCTAGAACAAGGGCAAGAACGTGGTTTCCCCAGCCATGATCTAGTATCCTTGCTTTGTGGCTGGATGACTAACACATTGAATCATAAACAGACAGCGCTATCAGAACTGTGACAGAGTTGGGTTCAGGTGACAAAACACCTTGTTCTCAGCAGCTTCTTCCTGCTTCTTGGATAGGCTTCTGGAACACTGGATCCAGTGTGGATAGGGAAACCAAGGTAATGCTAGTTGTATCTTGATAAAGGTCAGTTGGGAGGGTCCAGTGGCACAAAGTCCACTGAATTTTGAGGGTACTCTCTGAAGCTGCCTCAAAGGGACTTTGAATTTTCAAGTGGTTGCAATCAAATGCCCAAAGATGAACTGAATGTATAGTGTCAGCATGCATGTGGACCACCTAGGGCATGGTGAAGAACAAGCTTTGCTGAAACAGAGTCAGCATGGATTATACAAGGGCAAGTCCTGTCTCACGAACTCATGACAGTTCTTCAAGAGCGTCAGCAAGCGTATAGAGAAAGGTGATCCGGTTGACTTAGTGTGCTTGGAGTTTCAGGTACCTCACCAAACACACCTGAGTAAGCTTAGCAGCCATGTAGTAAGAGGATAGGTCCTCTGGTGGATCAGGAATTGCTTAAGTAGCAGGAAGCAAACTGTAGGAATACTGTAAATGGACAGTTCCTAATGGAAGGATGGAAGAAAGTGGAGTACCCCAAAGACCAGTGCTGTTGCCTGTATTTTTTAACGATCTAGAGTTAGGGATGAGCAGTGACATGGCTACATTTGTTCATCATACTAAATTGTTCAGGGTCATTCAGACAAAAAAAGATTGTGAAGAGGTCCAAAAGGACCACTCCAAACTGAGTGGGCGGTCAAATGGCAAATGCAGTTCAGTATAAACAAGTGTGTAGTGATGTATGTTGGAACAAAAATTTATTAACTTCACATATATGTTAATGGGGTCTGAACTGGTGGTGACTTACCAGGAACAAGACTTTGGGGTCAAAGTGGACAGCTCAATGAAGATGTCGACTTATGTTCCACAGCTGTGAAAAATGCAAATTCCATGCTGGGGATCATTAGGAAAGGAATCAGAAATAAAACTGCCAATATCATAATGCTGTTAGGCAAAGCTATTGGTGCGACTGCATTTGGAATACTGTGTGGAGTTCTTGTCACTTCACGTCAAAGCCGATACTGTAGAGCTGGAGAAGATTCAGAAAAGGGCAACCCAAATGATTAAGAGGTTGGAGTGACTCAATCCATGAGGAAAGGTTGCAGCATTTGGGACTTTTTTTTATTTTTCACTAAAGCTTGTTGATATCCAATAAAGCTGAATGTTGGAAGATTTCATGACAGATTTTTAAAAAGGGACTTCTTCATGCAGTGCATAAACTATGGAGCTTGCTCCCACAGAAGGCAGTGATGTCCATCAACTTGGATGGCTTTAAAAGAGGTTTAGGCAAAATCCATGGAGGAGAAGATTATCAGTGGCTATTACTTATGACAGCTATGGTCTGCCTCCGTGATTTGCAGCTGTATGCTTCTGAATGCCATTTGAATACCATATGACTTGTTTAGAAGTTGGCAGATGCTGCTTTAAAACATGGTCGCCATTGGTTGAAATTTTTGTATGACTATGCCCCAAGTTTCTGCTAAAACGCCTATCAACTCTAAATACACCTTGTGTGGACTATGACATTCTCCCAAGCCTAAGACCTAGAAAAAGCACCTCTCCTGCAGCAACAACTTTGATTGCAATCATTGTCCAAGTCCAATGACACATGTTGATATTAATGTTGATGTTATGTCAACATTTCAGCCATTTATTTGGGTACAAATATCTGCGATCGGGAAGTATGTTCACATTTCTCCCTAGTAAAATATGCTGTCACAACCCTCACTGCTCTAGTTTATTGCTATTCGCTCAGATCCCTGCCAAAATGCTGATTAGTTAGTTGGAAACTTCAAATGTTGTTTGCTATAATAATAACTTTTACGAAGAGACTTTATGGTCTCCATAGATTTTTTTGGCTCTTGTACATGGAGAGCTCAAACAGCCATCTCTAATCAGAGAAAATTGGTGTCTTACATTTGAGATGAGCGTTAGACAAAATGGAAAAGCTTTTACACAGTCTATAAGACCAAGAGTCGAGGCCTACATGACACTGGAAATGTTCAGCTTTAGCACTCCCAGCTGCTTTGTGCTGACTGCGGTTTTGAGGAGTTCCCTCTCTCTTTTATTTTTGGAAGAAAGCTTTGCTAAGCCTCTCTTTTCCTCATTCTTCTGTTTTTATGCTTCCACAGAAGTTAAATGTATGCTAACTGCCAAGAAAGCATTACAGAACTTTTGTGTTAACACTAGTTTAAGATATCTGCGTTTCATACTGTCTGCAAACACTAGACTGGCTGGTTCATTATTATTTTTTCTATTTCTTTTTCCAAATCCCTACAGTAATCAACCAATGTAATTCCCTGGTATATTTTAATTGTGTTATTATGGACCATGATCTGAACATACAGTTCAGCTTGTAAACAACATTTTTCTTTTGACCTTTGGATGTGATCAACATCCAAACATTGCTGGAAGTATTTTCATTTCATTAGTTTTAGAAGAACCTATTGGTGGTTGATTTTTGTATGTGTGCTTTCCCTTGAGTTGTGTTTGCTGATTATATCTCTGGCCTCTGCATCACAAGAGCAGCTGACGTAAGGATGCTAATTGGTTAGATGAATCAATTAAAAACATTTTGAATATAAAGGTGCCTCCACAATTAACAGATTTAAGCAGATTTTATCTCAAGCGATTTTTGATAATTAATATTAATTACTATACTTAAAAAAACCTGCAGGTAGCAAATGCTATCTTCGAAGAGGCATTTCATCCTATGTGTACTAAAAGTGGCAATGTGTCGTCTAAGGATCAAAGTATGTGCAACTTTAGCTGCATGCTCATCACAGCTAGTTTGGCCTTGGATGCCGCAACCCTCAGAACAAAGAGAGAATGTTTTTCCCCCGTCTGAAGATTTATGCAAATTTAATAGACTGATAAATCAGTTAATCAGCTCATATTGATATGATTAATGGTCTACAAATTGTCTATTCCCATATGAACCTGCACAATAACTTGGCTCAGGTTCTGAAGCCCCTCCTGTTGACTCTGACAAAAGTGCACTTGGTGGGGATGTGGGAAACAGCATTTGCCATTATGGGCATCCAGTCCCATTTAACCATACACCCAAAAGCAGAGTTTGTGATGGGGCAGAGCACCAGAGCACCCTTTCTGATGTTGGCATCTCTGTGGCCAACCTGGACCAGAATGGGCAAGGCCATGGTGAGCTTGGGGCCACGTAGCTGTGCCAACAGCAGTACCAGATTGTTAGTCCTACTGGTTCAATTGTATGTCCCCGACCTTGCTGCCATCCTACTCCTGTCCCATAAAGCAGTGTTGGGAGGGCAACTCCATGGCTGTGCCCACTGCATGCATTGCCACTGCGCTTTCCACAAGCTGCTGAAAGGCAAGGCTGTCTTATTTCCAATGTAAACCTGGAAAGATGCTTTCTTTTCCACCCGAAAAGTGTATTGTAAAAGTAAGAACCGCCTGTCCTCAGAGGAGGCTGCCACTCAGGTTTCTACATGTCAGCGATCTGGACATAATAATAATAATATAATAATAATAATTTATTATTTATACCTCACCCATCTGGCTGGGTTTCCCCAGCCACTCTGGGCGGCTTCCAACAGAATATTAAAATACAATAATCTATTAAACTTTAAAAGCTTCCCTAAACAGGGCTGCCTTCAGATGTCTTCTAAAAGTCTGGTAGTTGTTTTTCTCTTTGACATCTAGTGGGAGGGCGTTCCACAGGGCGGGTGCCACTACTTAGAAGGCTTTCTGCATGGTTCCCTGTAACGTGACTTCTCACAGAGAGGGAACCGCCAGAAGGCCCTCAGTGCTGGACCTCAGTGTCCAGGCAGAACAATAGGGGTGGAGATACTCCTTCAGGTATACTGGACCGAGGCCGTTTAGGACATGCCTCCTGATTGAAAATGGGCAGGCCCAGAGCACTAACTCAGGCCAATAATGCAACATGCAGCCCCCTCTGGAGATTTTATTGATTACACAATTTTATGATTGAATGATCCAAGTATGCCCAATGCAGTGGTATCTACCTTCTAGCAGAGTTGTATTTAGAAGGGAGCGAGCCTATATCAAGTATACATTCAGATAATCAGAGCAGGGCCTTTCATCCGTGGCTCATGGGAGCCTTTAATTTTTTAATTCATTTATGTCTTTCAGCGCACTTATTTGAGAATTAACTGCCACGCATGCTGTAGAATGGAAATAGCTGGTAGCTTCTTTCCATTACTTTCTGGTGTTTTGTTTGGACTGCTTACATGATATTAAGAACTTCACTAATCCTGTAAGAGAAAGCTAATGGGGAAGTTACATAGCAATGTGAAGTATATATGACTCTTTGTAGACTCTCTAGATTCTTTCCTGGCATGTTTGATAAATCTCTGAAAGACCTTCACTTTCTTTTTTTAGTTGAAACTCCTATAAGGAATGGAAACTTCAGTTAATTATCCTGATAGTGTCTGGAAACACTTTTTGCAAACTGGATAAGTCATGTCTCAAGATCCGCAGTAGCAAAGAAAGTTGCTGCCCATCTGCATCACATTAATTAATTAATTGTGAAAAGTATATCGTGTTCGTTGACAGGCATACAGGAAAGAAAACCAACAGCCGTTTAGTAATATTTATATTTCCCCAGTACAACGTCAATGTTTGAATGTGTTTTTTGGCCCTTTCCAAGAATTTTGGATCCGGTATGTGCCATTTCTGGCCCTCTTCAAGCCATTCAGAAATTATTTTAAAATTATGCTGAATGTAGAAGCAGAGGCTGCACTGTACAAACCACAGTCTAGCAGATCTCATTGGCAATGTGGTTCATTAACTCAAAGGGTCATGTAGGACCTGAGGATCTGTTTGTCCTTTTACCTACACCTTGCATGACTGGGTTTAATGTATGTTTGCAGGATCATTTGGTCCAAGAGGAATAAACTGGTAATCCACTAGATGGGTGGTTTAGCTGGGTCAGCAGGATAAAACACAGTCCAAGACCAGGGAGTGTGGAGGGTTGGCTTGAGAGTGGTTCCAAGGAGAAAGGATGAAGTGGCAACAGAGGCAGGGCAGCCAAACTCCACTAGGCTGGAAACTGGAGATGTGTTCAATTAAAAAAAGAAGTATATGCTAGCACCCATCTGTCTCAACAGACAGTTGAGGGCACCTCTGGGGGAGAAGTTCACACTGCTGGAGAATCACAGCACTGTGGGCTGCAGAGACTGGTAACTTGTGACTGCTGCATCCCACATTGTTTTGGCTGCGTTAGCAGCACTGTATAGACCTCTCTGGGGCGCAAGCCTGGGCAGTGTGTCTGGAGGTCTTGTGCTGCCCAGACAATAAGCCCTCCCTCTGGGCCTAGCTGATGTGGTCCAAAGGAAAGTAGAGCAATACATTTTGCACCAAATTGGCTGCAGGAGTTGCCAGAAGGAGAAGCCATCCAACTGTCTTAGGGACTCGACTCGGGATTTGTGTAGGGTTTACTCCTTAGCCTTTTCTTGAGAACGAAGATTTCCTGCAAGGGAGTGAGTATGGATTCTTCCTCAGGGTTTACTCCCGAACCCTTGCTTATGATTGAGTATAGGCGCAAGGCAGCAGAGATTTAGGATCAGAATTTTCACAGCTGTTATAACAGTGGTTGTTGTTCCTAGATAATAGCCCTGCCTATGAAGAAAAGGACTGTGTCTCAGTGGCAGAACAACTGCTTTGCATGCAGAAGGACTGGTTCAATCTGTGGCATCTCCATGTAGGGATGGGGATGTTCTCTGTCTGAAACTCTGGAGAGCCGCTGCCAATCAAGGTAGACAATACAGAACTAGACGGGCCAGCACCGCTCATGCCATCGTTGTGTTTCTCAGTGAACATTCATGATTTTTGGGGTGGCTCACACAACCTACTTTGCACAAGGGAGCAAGCAACGTGGCGAGCTAACGATTGGTTGAATTCGGTTCTAGCCTTATAAACGCTTCTTGAAATCACATGTCTTCCTATCGTAAGAAATTTTTGGAAATGTAGCTTGATGAAGGAAGTTGTAAGCCAGTTTCCATACTGAAAAATCACGTGAAAAACTGATTGTAGTAATTACTGTTAGTGGTTTTAAAGTAGACTTCCCCTGTGGTGAATGCAGTTGACCACTTACTGAGTAGTAACTTAGTACAGTTATGGTTGTGCGTGTAATTATTTGAGCAGTTTTGTAACACCTGAACCCAATCAGAAATGTGTGAGGGTGGGACTTACCTCTGAATACATCCCTGAATATTAGGGTAGCCCTGCAGAACAGTGGTGAAAGTGGCGAAGCTAAACATCTGGCCTCCATCTACAGCTTGATTATGGTGTAATATGAAATGGCAAAGCTGTTGCCATTTACTGTACAAGCAGTAGTGCTTCACTAGATCCAGACATCCTCACAGTGCTGAACTTGTTCCTCAACCCTTGTTTTCTATCCTGAAGTATCCCGGAACAATATAACAATTTCCCCTTAAGAAGTCACATTATTGGCTATGCTATATTGCGATGCTGGATTATATAAAACAGCAGTTTCCAAATTGTACACAGGGGCACACTGGTCTACTCTGAGAGAACTGATATGTTATAAGAAGAACATTAATTAAGTAAGGCACCTGCAAGTACCCATCTCCCTGGAGTACTCTCTGGAGGAGGAGGAGATTTGCATTTTTGCATGATTCAGTGCTCAGGGCTTTCCTGCTTCCTGTCAGCTGGCAGACGTGCCACATATCTACATTTGTTGAGATCAGGCATCTAACTCAGTTACTTCTAATGCATCAAAAGAGGTTTCTCCTTGTGTCTCTGTATGATTAACTGCTCCAGCCTTGCCTCATTCCTATACCTTTCTTCTGTAGCAGTACTTCCATGTCTCTGGCAAGTATTACTGGATTGTTCAGCAGTTTGCAATGCACAAATGCAGCGTAATTATCCAGGTCTAGAGGTAGCTGCCTCTTGCATCTCTGCATCTCTGGACTTGTCTCCTTTTGATCATGACTTATGCTCAGAGCAGTTGCTTACAGAAAACAACATGGAACAGGGTTTCTCCGGTGGTGGGTAACCATAGAGGGTGGGTTGTTTGTGTATTATTTAAGTAGCGTTTTAATAACTGAATGCATACAGAATATATAGCAAAGGCTATTTTATGATTCTTAAATCAGACACACAACTGGATATTTTATGGTTGAGTTATGGTTGAGTAAGACCAACTTTAAATAAATTGTGCAATGTACTCCTCTCATTCCAGGCTGTTAGTGAATTGATACTGCAGTCTTGTGGAGTTATCAATTTGATTGCTACATCAAAACTGTTGGAGACCCTTACCATGGAGCTATGTTTGTGTCCGAAACTCCTTTCCCCAGTTTCTTTCTCACCTAAAATAGGAAAATATGGATTCATTCAGATCAGTGCCTTCAGCAGGAAATGCTTATCAGCTTTCCCTCGCTATAACCAGTTAGTTTCCCATTGTAAGCTGCCTTGTTCTGCGCAACTGAAATGCATATGCAGATAATTGTATACATATTGTAGTTTTACTAAGAAATTCAAATGGTCACAAGTGTGCTTCCTAAGGAAACACTTAAAAGAATAAAATAGAGTTTATTAGCTTTTATGGCATCACTCTTTCTAGGTTGTCTAGACTAACATGCTCATTCATTAATCTAAATATTTTGTGTGTGTGTGTTACTTAGGGATTTCTAGGTGACAGAGGACCTCCAGGACCACCAGGCCCCAAAGGTGTTGAGGTAAGAAAGCTACATTGTTCCCTTAATTTCACACCATTTTTTTTCTTGAAATTGGACTCCATTTTCACTAACGTGGTTGCTTTTGTTTGCAAAGATATCGACCTTCTGTTTTGGCAGGTGCTGAATAGAAATTGTTACACATCGCTGTGCTATTTATTTCTTTTGATTCCTATGCACTGTTTAAATGAGCTGAATCTGGCAGCTTGCTGATATACTGAAGAATTAAGTTTCACATTCTGAAGAAGAATGATCTGGATGCCTAAATAAATTGAATGAAGTTGTTGAGTGCATACATTTTTTTTCTTTGTAAGGTTAGTTTTAAGAGGTATTAATGTTAAAAGATATTTCACTTGCTGTGGAGACCGTGGAGATATCTTAACATTGTGACCATCAGAAACATAGGTATAAGCAGCATCAACATAGGGTTTAATGAATATCTCTTTACCTTGGGAATTCCAGTGAATACAGCCAATCAAATACTTGGTATGTGAATTCTAGATGGTGGGTGAGATAGAGATGGAGAACCTATTGCCTTCTAAATGTTGTTTGACTACAACTTCCATCAACCCTAACAATTGGCCACTCTGGCTGGGGCTGATGGGAGTTGTAGTCCAACAACAATTGGAAGGCCACAGGCTTCCATCCATTCTGTTTCTAGATCTCTGACTGCTGGCTATTAATTATTATTTTTAACTCTTTCATGTTTAACTGCACACAGACCCATTTGGGTATTTAAGAGAATAGTACACCATGTGCTTAAAATAAACACAGCATTCAAGAATGGAGAAGAATGGCTAACCTGTTTTTATTTCAGGGAGAAGAAGGACCTGCTGGACCTATTGGGGGAGCTGGACCAAGGGTAAGTAACTTCATATTTTAGAACTGCAGTAGAAGACCTGTTGAAAGTGAAATTCTCCAACTGTTTGCCATTGTGGGCTAGTGGACATGAGCTGGCTTTGTATTTCTGTCACTGACTTTTTAGAGAGGTCACCCTGCGGCTAAGTGAATCAATAGGGCATAGGAAACCCTTCTTCAGTTCCCTGCTTGGTTGTGATGCTTGCTAGGTAGTCTTGGGCATGAAACTCTCTTTTGACATTCCTGCCTCATAGGGCTCTGAGAAGTTCAGATAAAAGCTGGGGTGGAAACGTAGTCAGTGTTGTCCAGTTTTCTGCTTCCATCAGTGACCTGCCAGGTGCCTCAGGGTCAAACTGCGTGATGCACTTACTGCACCACATGCAGCTGTCTCTTTGTCTTTCTTAGATTAGTTACAGCCATGTCCCCCATTGTTACTGGATTGCAGTGTGCAGGGAGGGGAGGGTTATCCCTTTGCTGCTCAGCTGTGATCCTTCTGAAAACCACCCCTTCACACACCCTGTTTTATTTATATAATTCCATCTCATGAAACATCAGGGTGCCGTTCAACAATAGGCAAACAGTAAAACATGAAAAAGCTTTAAAAACAATATTACACCAGGAGGCCTAGAGAAGAGAAGAGGAAAAGAAAAGTAAAAAGAGAAGAAAGAGAAGAGAAGTTCTTATTGGCATCAAAGGTTACTTCCTTTTCTTCTTTTTTATAAAGACTCATCACCACTTTGGGGAGGCAATTTTAGGAGGTTGCAGTTGGGAAGAAGGGATAATCGTACCTTCTCTGTGTGTTTTGATCCCAACACATCAAGCATGACATGTAGCTTGACCCTCAGAGAAGCTCAGAGAAGTTGGGGATAATGGAAGCAGCCATCACTTGATGTTTGTTGCCACCATCTGGTCATCAAAGGTGTACTGCATCTGGATATGAAAGTTGCACTGAAATGAGAATGGTATTATTGCAAGCAGCAGTAGTTCATGTTTTCTGCTCTTCGCCTTCCTGCCTCTTATCTGAGGGCCAAAGTTGACAGGACAGTGTTCACATAACTTATCAATTGGTAGGTCTGCGACATGGGTAGGGCTTTATTCCTTTTCACCTCTCTGTGGTCCAGGCCGACACACATCAAATTTCTATTTACCTTTAAACAACTCATTGCATAGTTGTTAACTGCATGAATGGTGTCTGAAATATACTCAGAGTCGCAAAGTGATTTCATGCTCTTTATTCAGCTCATAGTGGTGAGGAGGAATGAATGCATGTCCCCTCAAAGTATCTGCTTTATATACATTATTTACACAATGGGCTGCACATGATTGGCTAATTCCAGAATTCTACTGTAAGCCAATCAGGTTGTGGATTCACTTCTATCTGGAGCATGATTGGGTGGATCCTGCCAACCAATCATACTGCTGCATTGTTCTAGGACCAATCAGACTGCTGCATTCTGAATCCTATTGTTCTAGGACCAATCAGACTGCTGCCTTTTGGATCCTATTGTTCTAGGGCCAATCAGACTGCTGCAGTTTGGATCCTATTCAACTCAGTACATAACACCCCTCCCCTCTAAGTTCCAGTCCTGCCCGGGAGGTCGCATTCATAGTCCTCGAGGTACGCCGGCGGCCGACGTGTGCGTTGCGGCCTGGGGTGTTCCCTGGTCCGGGGTTCAGGTTCTGGCTCGTGTTCCAAGGATGCTGGCTGTGATAGGGCTGTTTGGTCTGGCGCAACCGGCTCGCTCAGTCGTGGTTCTGGTTCCGGTGTCCTTTCGGCCTCACGGGTCCCCTCTGTATTTACTGATTCTGCCTCTCCTGCTTGCCCCTGCTGCTCTATGGGCCTCCCTGCCCCACTGTTCCCTGACCTGTCCTCCTCCTCCTGGTTTTCTCCCGGGAATCGTCGCCGTATCTGGTCGCAGTGGCGGCGCCAGCATTGCCCCCCATCTGTTAGCACCTCGTACGACACGGGGCCAGTGACCCTGGTGACTGTGGCGGGTACCCATGCAGGGCCTGCCCCAAAATTCTTTGCGTACACTGGGTCCTGGGCCTCGAAGGTCCGGGGGTTCCTGCCTTCCCCCACCACTACCTCATCCTGAGCTCTATCGGGGTGAAGGCGGTCCAATCTGATTGCAAGGCGCCGACCCATTAGTAGTTCAGCGGGGCTCCGGCCAGTCGTTGAGCTGGGGGTGCTGTGCTGTGCTAGAAGGAATGTGGCAAGGCGGTACTCCCAATCCCCTTGCGTCATGCGGCGAAGGGTGTCCTTGGTGGTCCGCACCATGCGTTCTGCTTGGCCATTGGTGGCAGGGTGGAATGGCGCCGAACGGATGTGGCGGATGGCGTTCTGCGCTGTGAAGGTTTGGAATTCTCCTGACGTAAATGCAGTCCCGTTGTCTGAGACGAGAGTGTCAGGGAGCCCGTGGGTTGCAAACAGCCTGCGTAGTACTCGGATGGCTGTGGACGTAGAAGTGGACGGTACCAGTGCGACTTCCAGCCATTTGGTGTAGGAGTCCACCACGATGAAGAATGTTTTCCCCTGAAAGGGGCCAGCGAAGTCCACATGCAGGCGTGACCATGGTGCTCGGGCGGACTCCCAGGACTGGACTGGGGCCCTTGGGGGATCTGGGCGGGATTCTTGGCAGGCCTGGCAGTGTTTGACCCAGGCCTCTATCTCTCCGTCGATCCCCGGCCACCACACATAACTCCTGGCAAGGGCCTTCATTCTTACTACCCCTGGATGTGTCTCGTGTAGGGCTGTGAGGACCCTTTTGCGGAGGGGCTGGGGAACAACGACCCTGCTTCCCCATAACAGGCACCCCTTGTGGGCCGACAGTTCATGTTTGCGGGTTGTGTAGCCGGCGAATTCTGGCCCGGGGCTGCTGCTGGGCCATCCCCTCCACACCCAGTCCAGGACCCGGGAGATGACCCTATCTTTCTTGGAATGGTGTGCAACTTCTTGTGCCTGAATGGGGCGGTCAGGAAGCAGCTCCAGGCTCATAACTTCTTGTGCAGGTGCTGGGTCAGGGCCTGTTTCCGGTAGTGGTAGCCTGCTGAGGGCATCTGCATGGCCCATCGCCTTCCCAGGGCGGTGAATCAGTGCATACTGGTAGCTGGCAAGGAAAATTGACCACCTGAGGACGCGAGGAGACAGCACTTGGGGGGTCTGCTTTTCGGGGGCAAACAAGCCAAGCAACGGCTTGTGGTCAGTCACCACGGTGAAGGGCCGCCCGTACAAGAAATCATGGAATTTTTTTACTCCCTTCACGATTGCCAGACCCTCCTTGTCGATTTGCGAGTAGTTCCGCTCGGTTGCGTTGAGTGTCTGGGAAAAGTATGCCACCGGTACCTCTCTTCCATCCGGGAGTTGGTGTCCCAGGACAGCGCCAATGCCATAGGGCGAGGCGTCGCATGCTAGCACCACTGGCAGCCTCTCGTCGAAGTGTGCCAAGACCGAGTTTGAGACCAGCAAGTCCTTGACTGCCTGGAATGCGGCCTCCTGGCGCTGGCCCCACACCCAAGGGGCCCGCTTGTCCAGGAGTCTGTGTAGGGGCTCCGCTACCGCCGCCTTGTGGGGAAGGAAGGAATGGTAAAAGTTCAATAGTCCCAAGAAGGCCTGAAGTTCAGTCTTGTTCTTGGGCGCTGGGGCATCACAAATGGCCCGCACCTTGTCCCCAGTTGGGTGGACCCCTTCTGCGTCCACCATAAATCCCAGAAAGTCCACCTGAGGCACTCCTAGTAGACATTTTTCCCGCTTCACCTTGAGACCCGCCGTCTGGAAACGGTGCAGAACGGTGCGGAGGCGGTCCTCAAACTCCTCTGGTGTGGGCCCGGCAATCAACACATCATCGAAGAAGGGGGTGACACCAGGAATCCCTTTAAGGAGAGAGTCCATTAGATTCTGGAATATGCCTGGTGCCACGCTGACACCAAATTGCAGCCGCTTTACCCTGAACGCTCCTCTGTGCGTCACAATCGTCTGTGCCTCTGCTGTGGCCTCATCTACTGGCAGCTGTTGATATGCTTGGGCCAAGTCCAGCTTGCCAAAAATTTTCGACCCAGCCAGGGTGGCAAGGACATGGCTGACCACTGGCACTGGGTATGCATGGGCCGTGAGGGCCTTGTTTATGGTACATTTGTAGTCTGCGCAGATGCGGACCGAACCATTAGGCTTGACGGGTGTGACGATTGGGGTTTCCCAGGGGGCATTAGGCACCGGCTCCAGCACTCCTTGCTCCACGAGTCGGTCCAATTCCTCGTCTATACGGGGTTTCAGAGCGAACGGGACCCGGCGGGCCTTGAGCCTGACTGGTCGTACTGCGGGGTCAAGCTGTAGAGCAATGGGGGGGCCCGTATACTGTCCCAATTTCCCATCGAAAACCCCCGGAAATTCCTTGCATATGGCGTCCACGTCCACTTGTAAGCTTGTGTGGTTCACCCCGGTGACGGCTAGCCCCAGTGGTCCAAACCATGCCAATCCCAGTAAGCTAATGTAGGGGCCCTTGACCACAAGCAAGTCCAGTTGCCGCGTCCGCCCTCGGTATTGCACCCTGAAGGTCCCCACCCCCATTGTGGGGACCTTACGTTTCTGGAAGTCCCGGAGGGTGAATGGCGCCGGCCTGAGTTTGGGACCCCCAGTAGGACACAGTTTCCTTAAGGTCCTTGCCGAGATTATGGATAGAGTTGAACCCGTGTCAAGCTCCATGCGGCATGGGGCCCCCTCTATCTGTACCTCTACATAAATTTTCTCTACGTTGGGGTGGGGCAACTGGTATACCTGGAAGTCCGTGAGCTCCGTCGAGTTGCCTTGGTGCGTTGGGCCCCGGGACCTGGGGCTCTTGGATTGGTCATCTGATGCCTGGCGTCGGGCGGGCCGAGCTCGACACACCCGGGCGATGTGTCCCAATTTTCTGCACTGCCTGCACTCTGCGTTGCGGAAACGGCAGGTCCTCCTCTCGTGACTTTCCCCGCAGCTTGCGCAGTTCCCTCCTTCTCGTCGAGGCAGCTGTGGTATGTGGGCTGCTTGAGTGCGCTGCTGTACTCGGTGCACCTCCTCCTTGTCAGATCCTGAGTCGTCGGTGAGGTCTTCATGGTGGACCCTCTGTTGGGACGGCTGGCTCGGCCGTGCCTCTTGCGTCGACCTCTCGGCAGCTTCCGTTGCCAGGGCCTCCTCCAGAGCGACCTGGAACGTTAGGTCCTTCTTAGCGTAGAGGCGTCGTTGCAGCTTCTCATCCTTCAGGCCACCGACGAGGCGGTCACGAAGCATGTTCTCCAGCTCTGAGAAGTTGCAGAACCGGGCAGCTTGGCGGAGAGAGGTCACAAACCCAGTTATGGTTTCCCCAGGGGCTTGCCGCTTTGCGTAGAAGGCATTTCGACGAGCCACCACTGAGGGCTGTGGCGAAAAGTGCCCCTTCAGCTGTTCCATTATTGTTTTGTATGGAACAGTAGCAACGTCTTCAGGCGCAAGGAGAGCCCGGGCGATTTCAAACGTCTCCTCTCCGCAGACGCTGAAGAATATTGCCCTCTTCTTGGCGTCTTCTTCCTCGGTGACCCCTTTGGCTTCTAGGAGGAAGGTGAAGCGGGAGGCGTACGCTTCCCAGTCTCCAGATGCTGGGTTGAACGGCGAGAAGCTGCTGTCGGTTGCCATTCTGAGTTCCTTGTGTCCCGGAGCTGAAGCCTGGATACACGGTGCGAGGCAGCGGTGCGGCAGGTGGCGGTGCTGCGGTGCTGTGTGTGGCAGTCAGCTCAGCGGGATCCCACCTTCGTCGCCAGTGAAATATACTCAGAGTCGCAAAGTGATTTCATGCTCTTTATTCAGCTCATAGTGGTGAGGAGGAATGAATGCATGTCCCCTCAAAGTATCTGCTTTATATACATTATTTACACAATGGGCTGCACATGATTGGCTAATTCCAGAATTCTACTGTAAGCCAATCAGGTTGTGGATTCACTTCTATCTGGAGCATGATTGGGTGGATCCTGCCAACCAATCATACTGCTGCATTGTTCTAGGACCAATCAGACTGCTGCATTCTGAATCCTATTGTTCTAGGACCAATCAGACTGCTGCCTTTTGGATCCTATTGTTCTAGGGCCAATCAGACTGCTGCAGTTTGGATCCTATTCAACTCAGTACATAACACCGTGTCACTTCTGGTTTGGCTCTGACAAGGCACCAGATGGAAAACAATATGTAAAACATCAAGGTTTATGAAAGCTGAATGATATCACTCTGTCTTGGTTCATCTGTTTTTATTTATTTGCTTTTTATTATTTTTTGAAAATATATGCTCTACCGAAATGTATATACACTTAATTAATTAAACAAGTTTTATATTCAAAATACAGTGCTTGTTTGCTTTTTCCTCTGAAGACCCAGGATAGATGTGGAGTTAAAAAAAAGAAGAGGCCCAAGCAAATGCTTTCACCAATAATATAAAGGAATATATCCCCAGTTTAATCTCTTCTGCACATACAACTTGCCAGAATCTCATAACACTTTTTGCATCTGCTGATTAGACGTTTTTCTAGAGCTTGACAAGAAGACACCTTTATATTATTTTTGGAACCTTGCTTGATGAGGACGCTAAACATGTTCCTCTGTTATCTAATAAGTTGATATTAATGGTGCAATTGCTGGAAATTCATTCTCTTAAAATTTGTCTGTGCACCTTTCATGGCAACAAATTTCCCATATTCCATTTCTTGTCTTTCACTGTAAGAACATCCCAGAATTCAGTATGATTTTCAGAAATAAATTCAATGAATTTTAAGGAATAATTTTAAGGAATAAATTCAAGTTTTTATTATGTTTATTAATTTTTAATCCATTAAAATACTCTGCTAATACGACCTTTTTGTAAAAGTAATATTTGAGGTCCTTCTGCACATTATTTGTTCTGTTCCCAAACCTGGCACACATCAAATTGCCCAGGTTGTTACTGTGTGTAATACAGCATATTCTGTGTTAGTTTAAGCTTCTTTTGTTCATATAAATACAAGAGCCTCTATATGTTCAATTTTCAATTCTAGCTAATCAACAGTGGCAAAGTTTAGCTAAGCATTGCTTTTACTGTGTCAGTGTAACTCAGCTCAGTCTATTGAAGCATGGACAGGTATTTTGTGTCAGGCATGATGCAACTCTGGTGCATTTCATGATTCCAAAGCCATTCAAAAGCAGAGGTGTTTTTTTATTTGAATGCAGGGAAAGCCTGGTCGAAAAGGTTATGCAGGTGAACCGGGACCAGAAGGCCTGAAGGTAGGGTTGACTTTTTTCTGAATTTATTGTTGTAAATATATATATATAAAGTATTTATTGTATAGCTAATACTAGGTTCACAGATGAAAACTGAAAGCTAGTAGAAAATATATCAATTTTTATTTTTACTTATTGATCCTTTTTTCAAAAAAATGAAACTCAAAGCGACTTACAAAAATGAGCATTCAGAACAAGGATAAATCAACCAAAAATTCTTTCTCTCTCTTCCCACTCTCTCTGATTCAACTTCACCCCAACATACCCAAGGATGAGCAGAAGATCCCCACCTTCTCTTCTCCAGCAGCCTTTCCTATCTCCACCACCATTTTCAGTATGCCCCTTGATCCACCCGAGAGGCTTTTTGGGATATTATGGGCACCTGAGGGAGAAGATGATAGGAAATTTCCCTTCTGTGGCTCCAAGCCATAAGCTCCAAGTGTGAAGGACTTTGTGCACATGTTAGCCACCCCTTCCCTGCCCATAAAACACACAGCAGTGTCTACTCTTATAAAGAAAGTCCAAATGGTGAAGCCACCCATAATTAAGAGACCATAGTCAGCAGGAACAAATCATATAATCGTAGAATTGTTGAGTTGGAAGGGACCCCAAGGGTCATCACCCATGGCAATGCAGGAATCCTGCCCACAGATGTCCCTTTGTGTCACTCTAGCCCACCCCAGCAAGCTTTGGGTTGAGGGTTAATATGATGAAATGTTTAAGGCAGGGGATTGCTTGTATTGCTTTGGCTGTCCCCAACCCAGGACTTCAAGGCAGGCAACCATTTGCCAATTATTATACCCTATGCAGACCAGCAAACCACTATCTAGACCACTTTGAGTAAAAAGAACTTACACCGCTTCTCAAAAATATACAGGCTTCGGCTATGGCAGGTGTCTAAGAGAAGAACATATCGATGCCCACAAGAGATGCCATTGTAGATCTGACCTGGTGCATTGATGGTCACTTTAAAAAAAGAAAAGAAAAAAAGGTGTCCCTAGACATGGTGGAACATAGGTAGGGGGAAATCTGCCCAATATGCTTGGTTTTTTAGTGGTTTATGGGTCATCAAAATTACCTCTGCTTGAACTTGGAATGTAGTTGGGAGTCAGGTTGGGAACGATGGTGCAGTCTGCTCCTTATGACCCACTCCTTCAGGAGGCAAGTCATTTTGCACCAGTTGAAGCCTCTGAATGTCTCTGAAAGCTTCCCCACAAATGACCTTACAGTTTTACCTGGAATAGGTATATTGAAGGTGCACATAGGCCTGTTTGTGAGTAGCATCTGGTGTGGCGCAGTGTGTGTTCGTTCACCTATGGGCCGTGGAAGATGGAGTGAAAAGGCCTCCTGCCAAGTGCACAATTGCATCAGTTTTTGAGTAATGTGTATGCATTACTTCTTCCTGAGCTAATTAGCCTCATCCGACAAATAATCAATGAATATATTGTGCTTTTAAAAAGGGGCTCTGGCCAAGTAACATTATTACAAAATGCAAAATATAGCCAATTTATTTTAGCATGGCAAACTTGTACTGGAAAGGCAAAAAAAAAATTATTCTGTGCATTGATAAAACTGCCTTAGGGAGAGGAAATGCACTAAGCTGTTAGAAGTAAGTAAGGATTGAAAACTTCCTCTCTGTTAAAATGAAATTGTGTGCTAAATTACTAAATCAATTTTTAAATTCACAGGGAGAAACAGGAGATCAAGGAATTATTGGGAAAACTGGTGAAACAGTAAGGATAAATTTATGTTTTATTCACAATATGGTATATTTTGTAATGATAGCCAGTGATTTGGAATGGGAAAACTTACAACTTATGATAAATAGTGGTGCTGGGGGCAGGGGAAGAACCTGGCATGCGGCTGCAGTTTTCAGTGGCATCCCAACACCAAGTATATTGTTCCACCCTCAGCAAAAAATTAAACTTTATCAAATAGATTAATATTAATAAATTTATTATTTATACCCCGCCCATCTGGCTGGATTTCCCCAGCCACTCTGGGCAGCTTACAGCCTATATAATAATGTAATAAAACATCAGACATTAAAAACTTCCCGATACAGGGCTGCCTTCAGATGTCTTCTAAATAATAAATTCAACCTTCAGCACAGCTGCTTCTGTTGAGATCCTCATTTATCTTTGGGCTGCTCCAAAGTTTGAGCAGGCTGGGTTCCAAATGAAGAAGAAAAAAGGAATTAACTTGTGTCTAGACTTTAGCATAGAATATCTAATTAACTATCTCAAATAGGTTTGCATATAGCCTATCAGATAAGCATTCACTTACATTGGTTGCTTTGATTGCAATGCAAATAGCAGCTTAGGAAGAGCAATTTTCTTCTGTTTTCTTAAATAGTATTAAACTCCTGCTCCCAATCTGCTGCAGTCTCAGTAATTATCAGCCCCTCTCAGGGGCTGCTATTTGCGTTTTTAAAAACCTGCATTTTACATGCAAAGATGCATGCAATATCACATTAAATTGGTTTGTATAAAATGGTACAAAGGTGCTCACTGTTGGTATTAGGACCTCCTTGACATCTTTTCACAGAATCTGTAGGAGCACTTTCTTTCAATAGTTGACCTACAAACCTAACTTCATTGTAGACATGCTTAAGTTCACCTTTATGGTGTCCATAAACAATATCAGTTTTCTTGTTCCCAACAACTCCTACTAAGGGCCCTCAGATCCCCGTAATGGTTTCTTGCTTCAGATTCTTCCTGTTTCAGCCAAGGGCTGAAGTTTGAAAGGAACCAGGGCCGTCTTACCCATAGGCAGTAGGGTTGCGGGGCACTCGGGCGCCGGGCTCTCAGGGACACCAGGCTAAGAGTTGAGTCCGGGGAAGAGCCCGCCCATCGGTTGGAGAGCCGCAAAAGGCTCTTCTGCTGCGGGCAGCTGCACCACTAGTTCAGGGGCGACCAAGCCAGTGAGATGCTGAGGTGGCCGGCTGGCTCCGCCCTCCTGCATGCCTGGGACTGGGTAACCGGAGGGGCGGGGCCACCGGGCAGATCTTTGCACCCCTGCGCCGCATATTCTCTGGAAGGAACACAAAACAGAATAATTAGTACTGACTATGTGTAATGTGCCTCTGCTCCACTGAGGGGAAGGAGCTTGTATTTCTCTGGGGACACAAAAAGAGAAAGAAAGAAAGGAAGGAAGGAAGGAAGGAAGGAAGGAAGGAAGGAAGGAAGGAAGTCTTGATTAATTTAAGACTGGGTGGGTATGCTGATTATAGATGCTATTCTGCATTAGCTCTGGTATTGGGGTTTGGAAATAATTAGATCATATTGCATCTTGCTACTCAATATGAATATCATTATTTGCTCACATTCACTCTATTTCTTCCTTTGTCCACCATAGTGGGCTCTAATGCTATAACTCTGAGAAAAGCAAAATCAAACACATGGGTGCTAGACATGCACAGAGTTTCAGCTAAACCAAGCTTCTTGATAACAGTGTGAAAATGTAGCTTCAAGTGTGGCTCAAAGGAATTCCTATATATATATATATATATATATATAAAAAACAAAAACTTAAGCGCATGGTCATGTGCACACAATGAAGTTTACTGAATTTGGATTTTTTTTCAAGTTGCCGTTGGTGCTTATGTTTTTCCATAAATAATTTTTAGGGCAATGCCTATATTTCATATGCAATAAAGAGGAGATCTAGTTACAAACTCTAAAAATATTAACACAAGACACTACTAAACATGTTCATCTGCTGGGGCACAGATTTTGCATTGGAGCTAATAAAATATGGAGAAAAGTATTTTAGATGGCATGCCTTGCAATACTTTGAAACAGATGTTGGAGAATATCACCACAAGTGAAATAAATTTTGGAATAGTGGTTACACACAAACACACACATACACTTTATCATTTCATTCTTCAAAATATTGGCAGACATTCATCCCTGCTTCTTGTAAAGACATAGGTAAATATTATTGCCCTTCATTTTACAAATCAAGAATCTGAGGTAGACATTAACCAAGATGAACAGGGGAGGTCCAATCCAAAATACCAGTGTGGCATACTATCTGGAAAGAATTAGGGAGAAATGTTCATGGATTCATTGGTATTCTTTTGTAAGAAACTGTATGCCTTGCAATATAAAGCAAAACGGGGTTAAAGTTTAGCATCTGGTCTGAGCCTGTTTATTGAATCCACTGTAATTAAATTTTACGGATATTTTGTATAGGTAATCCCAAAGTTGTCTCTCGGCCTAGTGGAACTACTGAGCTTTTTTTTAAAAAAACAGCTGTCTCTGTGTTGCATCTCACTCAGTTTGTGGCATTTCAGTGTTTCCTTGAGCTATGTTGTGTAGCCTATGTCAGTGATTGCAGTTTCCTGGAGCTTTAAAAATAATTCTATGGTGGTTGTTCACAAGGTTCTTAAACTGTGATTCCATATATGACTCAGGGACAATCTGGGACCCCGTCTTCCAGGGCTGCACTCCCATGTGAGTCACATGACCCATGTGAGATTGTGGCCCTCCAAAAACACTTGGGGGGCACAGTGGCCAAATGCATTTGTTTCGGGGCACCATGTGAGATCACAGCCCTGAAAAAGTGCGGGGGGGGGGGAGAGATTGTGGCCAGAAATTGTGTGAGAGCACGGTGCCCAAAATGGCTGCCATGCTCTCACAATAAAAAATGGAATCAGGACAGCTGAGGCATATGATTCATGTGCATGAACTGATTGACAGCTATCTCCCAGGTGCTGGTGACAAGATTAATCTTGCTAAAATTTGAGAATTTTTCAACAGAATTGAATGTGAAAGTATAACTAAATGAATTGTTTGTTGTTGTTTAGTCGTTTAGTCGTGTCCGACTCTTTGTGACCCCATGGACCAGAGCACGCCAGGCACTTCTGTCTTCCACTGCCTCCCGCAGTTTGGTCAATCTCATGCTGGTAGCTTTGAGAACACTATCCAACCATCTCGTCCTCTGTCGTCCCCTTCTCCTTGTGCCCTCCATCTTTCCCAACATCAGGGTCTTTTCCAGGGAGTCTTCTCTTCTCATGAGGTGGCCAAAGTATTGGAGCCTCAGCTTCAGGATCTGTCCTTCCAGTGAGCACTCAGGGCTGATTTCCTTAAGAATGGATAGGTTTGATCTTCTTGCAGTCCATGGGACTCTCAAGAGTCTCCTCCAGCACCATAATTCAAAAGCATCAATTCTTCGGCGATCAGCCTTCTTTATGGTCCAGCTTTTACTTCCATACATCGCTGCTGGGAAAACCATAGCTTTTACTATACAGACTTTTGTTGGCAAGTTGATGTCTCTACTTTTGAATTGTTTAGTTGAGTCTTAAATGTTTGTGCTGTCCTACTAGAGACAAAATAATAGTCATCCCCTTAGGAACACATAGACACTAATACAGAATATTGGAACAGTGGTCCGTAGGATGAAATACAAAGAGAGAGGGATAACTCACTTTAAAATAGAATCCCTGGTTATTTGCTTCCAAACCACAGATATATTTGTGTAACCTTTGTCCCTACTTGCAAATAAGTATTATGTACAGAAGCGGCCTTAATTCCCTCTAAAAATATTAACAATATTGTATACAATGTATGTCAAATGTATTGTTTGTTTGGTTTCTTTTCATGAAGCAAAGCTGTATTTACACAATCAAATATATAACCAGACGTATATTTATTGTAAAAACGCATCTTGCAACTTTACTTCATTAGAAATGATCAAATAAATAAACAGCACATTTGGCCTATATGGTGCAGTAGCCAAAAAAGAAAAATGCTTTTAAAAAAACAAAAGTAGGAGTAGTGGACTATGGTGAATTGTGTACATAGCACTTAATTGTAAATTTGGACCAAATGTTGCAATTACTGAATTTAAGGAATATTTTTTGAGGTAGATGATAACATAGAATAGTAATGGAAAGAACTTTTTGGCTTTGGTTCAGTATTATCCTAAGTGCATAAACTTGACGAATCCATGGACCTGAACAACTGAGCCTCCTCATTCTGTTTACAGCCCTCCTGGCCAAATTCTGTACCAGGTGCAGCTTCCAGACCAAGGGTAGACTGAAATAGTATATTTGGATTTTGAAATCCTTTCTTGGCTTTTATAAGTGATGCATGCATGAATGTGGATGGTATCTATAGTCCCATTGATTGGAGATTATTAGGTCATAGTTTTCCCACAGTCTGAACATTTTTATCCTACATTCATGTTGGAGTTCCAAACTGCCCTCCTCTTCATGCAGAAAATACTGCTGGTGGTACCCTACTTAGGAATAATAATAATAATAATAATAATAATAATAATAATAATAATAATTTATTTCTATCCCGCCCATCTGGCTGGGTTTCCCCAGCCACTCTGGGCAGCTTCCAACAGAAGGTTAAAAATACATTAAAACATCAGTCGTTAAAAACTTCCCTAAACAGGGCTGCCTTCAGATGTCTTCTAAATGTCATAAACAGTGGTACCTCAGGTTACATACGCTTCAGGTTACATACGCTTCAGGTTACACACTCTGCTAACCCAGAAATAGTGCTTCAGGTTAAGAACTTTGCTTCAGGATAAGAACAGAAATCGGGCTCTGGCAGCGCAGCAGCAGCAGCAGGTCCCATTAGCTAAAGTGGTGCTTCAGGTTAAGAACAGTTTCAGGTTAAGTACGGACCTCTGGAACGAATGAAGTACTTAACCCGAGGTACCACTGTAGTTGTTTATTTCTTTAACATCTGATGGGAGGGCGTTCTACAGGGCAGGCGCCACTACCAAGAAGCCCTCTGCCTGGTTCCCTGTAACTTCACTTCTCGCAGTGAGAGAACCGCCGGAATGCCCTCGATGCTAGACCTCAGAGTCTGGGTTCCTTCAGGTATACAGGAATAGTTATACATTTGAATAGAAGATAAATGTATTTAATGCTCCTTATTTGGATTTATGAGTATGAGCAATACAGTGGTACCTTGGGTTACAGACGTTTCAGGTTAAAGACTCCGCTAACCCAGAAATAGTATCTCAGGTTAAGAACTTTGCTTCAGGCTGAGAACAGAAATCGCGGGGCAGCAGCAGGAGGAGGCCCCATTAGCTAAAGTGGTACCTCAGGTTAAGAACAGTTTCAGGTTAAGAACGGACCTCCGGAACGAATTAAGTTCTTAAACAGAGGTACCACTGTACTCACAAAAGTAATAAAAACTTGGTAACAACCTCAGTCAGTTCATTACAGTCATAGATCAGTTTAAATCTGATAACAGTTTTGCCTGTTAAATTATATCTGAGTTCTAGATCTGTCCATTGTTGATGACACTTTTTTAACAAGCTATATTCATCTCCCTGAACTTGTTTAGAAGTTTTAGCAGGGATGTGTAGAAACACACATATATGGTAATAGAAATTCCTGAAGCAATTTAGACAATATGCTCTAAAGCTGTCCAACAGTGTCCTCATTACAGGTGGGGAGAATGATTAGATTGATAGCTATAATGTCTGGGTTTTTTTTCCTGTTACTTGTACAGTTCTTTGTTATGCAGGATCTCCATGTGCCCTTGGCAAACATCAGTTTATTTATACTCCACATTTCCACAGTGGTGGCTTACAACACAGCAAATGAACAATAATGAACATAAAAAAAAATACACACATTAAGAACAATTAGAAATAATCATAATGTCAGTGAATACAGAAAATCCACACAGAAACAATGGAAATAAGCTAACCAAATTTAACATCTTAAAACTCAACAAGAGAGAGAACAATAGCCAACAAGGAAATAAAATTAGCACATACAAAATAGATGTTGGTTACTGGGGAAACCCAGCCAGATGGGCGGGGTATAAATAATAATAATAATAATAATAATAATAATAATAATAATAATAATAATAATAATAATTCCCAAAGGAATAGCATTAAATGTGTGCACAGTTACCTCTCTCTGGTTTTTCCAGAGTGAAAGAGCATCAAGGAAGCTTTATAAAATGGGTATCTGATGTGCTGAAAATCATGACACTTTTGAAGCAGCAGAGAAAAGTTGCGGGAAATTCTACAGGAATAATGGGAATGCCTTGCTATAATGGGATTTGAACAGGCACAGCTGGCCATAGTTCTTTCCTGTGTGAAGGCTACCCATGTAAGTTGTGTTTGCCACAGTTATTGCTTACAATGAGTCTGTAGACACTTCCAAGCAAGCCAGTATCTTGGTTCCCCCCTCCGTTCATTGTTGTTGTGAGCCTTGGAATGCAACAGGCTTTTTTATATAAGGGGAAGCTAATTTGTTTAAGATCCTTATTAGATCCATGACTTTGACAGAATAGAATTTAAAACCTGAAGTGGAATTCTGCAGCTTTCCCTGGCTGGTAAGATTAGCCACCTCTTACAGAATCAGCAGATCCCTTTAGACAGCATTTGATTAATTTAATGAGAACTAAAGGAGTTCAGCCAGAGCAGATTTACAATGCTGATGAGACAAAGTGTTTTTTGGGTTGGTTTTTTTTTTGGTGTGTTTTTTTGGAAAGTGATGCCAAGAAAAACATTGGCTTCAGCTACTGAGAAAATTGCCCCTGGATTAGAGGGAGAAAAGTCTCAACTGTGCTGGCATGTACAGTTGAGTTTCAGATTTTTAAATTACTAGCTGGCAGAACTTTGAAACCACATTGTATTACGCACAGACGCATGTAACCTGTCTTGTCCATCGCTGAGCATAATCCACTGCATGAATGGCTTTAGACATTTGAAAAAGATGATTGAAAGATGACATTCTTTCACACATGAAAACTTTTGTGACCTACAAAAGCGTTATGTTTCTTGGCTGCCATTATTACTTGGAAACATAACTCATTGCCAAGGGGCGGAGGAAACACCCTCTGAATATTTGATTTATATGGATGTGGGTTCCTCGCAGAGAAGCCCAATATAAAATTCAGTCTGTAGACAGTCAGACCAAGATAGAAAATGTCAGCAGCAGACCAAAGGACCATAAACAGAATGTTGAGCTGTTGTCAGAAGGGCAAATAAGAATGTCATGTGAGCATATGAAGCTTCCTATTGGTCTCTACAGCCCAGTACTGCCTTTTCTGATTTGCTCTTTCAAGCCTGAAGCAGTGGCCCTTGCTAACCCAGTGAGTTATTTAAACTGGAGATAAAACCCAGGATCAACCCTGGGATCTTTTGCATTCAAAGCATGTGGTCCGATGTTATAGTATGGGATACCACCAATGCAAAACTGTATTTAAATACATGTGTCTGTTGGTTGACAGGTATTCATTACAAGTATATGTATTCTGTTCTAGCAACAAACACACAGAGGGTAACTAAAACAATGTATGGGAGTTCTGCTAGAAATGATATGCCTGGTTGAGCTATTACAGGCTCACATTTAAGAAAAAGCATAGCCAATCTTTTTTGTATAGACCTGCCTGCTTGGAAGCTTTGCACTTAACTGCCTCGTTGCTAAACTTGTTTTAGGCCTTGAGGATACCTAATTTATCTAGGAGAGGAAATCATAATTGCCTATGCCCAAAATTAAAAGGAAAATTGAAATTGCTTTAAATGATTGAGGACTTGAAGATGCTGAGTAGAACAAATTCTTCGAACTTTGTAGAAATGCCTCAGGTTTGGAGATAAGGAGCCAAAAAACAGAAGACAAGGCAATAAATCTGCAATATGATTGCAGAAGAACTGGACTGCTAATGTTTCATTAGCACAAGATGTAACTATCTCAGCCAGTTTTCAAAATTAACATCTGTGTTGCAAGAGCTGTGAGCTTGTAGCATCACAAGGGTCATAAGTCTCTGAGCCATGCTTTCCAAGGTAACTCACAACAGGAAAAAAGAATTGCAACAAAACACATAGGGGCAGTTCAAATGTGCGGCCTTGTGGTTGAGCACATACCTGTCTATTTGCATCATCTGGAGGAGGAGACAGGAAGCATCTGTTTCCTGGTTTAAACTAACCACAGTTTGTTATGTCTGAACCGGGATCTGTGGTTAGTTTAAACTACAGTTTATTCGAACTAGCCAGGATCACAGACCACAGTGTATCTTGGTTTGTTTAAAGAAACAGGTTAAACCCAGGAGCAAATGCTGGTGACGTCTGCCAGAGAAATGGGGTGATTGCTTGACCTAAAGCTTGATCCTGTCCATTTGTCATATTTCAGTGTTCCGTCCAAACGACATTACATCAGAAACAGGCCTCAACAAATTAAATTTACAATTAAAGCAGCAGGAGCAAATCCAATTTAAAACAGAAGACTTTTTTATTTTTTTAATCTCATTAAATGGCTGGAAAAGCAACTGCATTTTTAGCTGACCTTTAAATGCCATCAAAGAGCGTGCTAATGACGCGGACAAGAGAAAGGCGTTCCTCAGACTTGGAACAACTAAGTAGGCCTTGGCTTCACCATCACCTCACCTCAGAACACCAACAAAGAACTGGGCAAGTTTGGGTGAGAATAGGCAATCCTTCAGGTGCCCTGAGCCCAGACTATTTAAGATTTATAGGTAAAAATCAGCACTTTGATCCATGCCTGAAAAGTAAGTGGTAGTCTGTGATGATTTATTTCAATACTGAAGGTGGCGGGAGAAACTGGAGGAAATGACACTGAGGGAATTAAGCCTAGAGAGCTATATAATTTCTATGTATTAAGTGCCATATGTTAATTCCTATGGTTGTTCCAGAAATTCAGCCACTCCTCACTTGGAGTGCCTTTCAGGGCTCCTAAAACACTTCCTTGCGGGAGAGGCAAGCTTTTATGAACTCTCCTGAGCAACTCACAGCCTCATTTGGATCAGAGCAATACCTGGATTAGAGATGGGAGCATTGCTTCCACAAACCCCTTGCTTCTCCCTGCCAGCCCCCAAAGCACCCTTTCCTTCTTTTCCCTTCCTGTAGCTGTTTCCAGGGATTGTGGCAGCAACTGCAGAAAAGGAGACATAGAAGTTCTATTTTCCTTCCTCCTCCCAGCTCTCAACTATTGCTACTACCAAACAAGAACAAAATAAACCAGGAACCCACACTCTCCCCCCCAAAGAAATCTTAGTTGTTTGCGTTTGGGGAGACTTGAACCATCTTTTCATTTGCTTAGGTTGGCTCTGGAACGAAATGAGAATCCCTGCTTGAGAATCCTTGGCTAATCCTATATTATTTCAAATGCACATTTGAAATGTGGACGCCGTGTGGTTCATCTTGCAAAATGTACTTAACCCAGCGGTGGGTTAACGACACAGGTTTTTACCCTGACTTACGAACCTTTGATTTGCTACCCGGTTAAGATTTCACAAGTCAGAAATGTTACATCAACCAGACTCAATTCTTTGGGAACTTTTAGAAGGAAAACACACCTTTATAATCATATTCCCAACGTGAGTGAGTTTCTGTGGATCCTGGTGCTCCTGCCATAACATTCTTAGTACTTCAGCTAAGTGGCAGGAAATTGAGTTTGAAGTATGAAGGTGAGGCATCAACCCAAAGACCACACACAAAAATTCCGGCTTGCTAGTCTGATGGAGTGAAGCAGCTCTTACTCTGTGAATTGAGTATTGGGTTTGGTTATAACTCAGTGCCAAATGAACCATGTTCCATCCTGGTTTTGTTAGGTCTGGAAAACTCTACTATCTTAAGATGAAATGCTTGTGGCAAATAGCTACTTTACACAGAAGTACGACCTGTAGTTTGCTTACTCTCTAGAAATTCTGTATATGACTGCTACCTTAATGGGGTTTGTTGGGGTGGGCACTCACATGCATGTTCATTCTTGTGTATTTAAATTTAAAGCAGCCCAATGAGGACTGAGAACGACCAGTAGCCATGAAATGTACCATGGGGTGTTGGAAAAGGAAAAACGGAATGGGGCGACAGTATGGGATGATTGGAATGCCCTTCTTGGAGAGAATGGGTGACCAGAACTCTGAATAGGAGGGAAGAGATACTGCAGTATTTTGTTACAGGCCTCACTAGTAGTTTCAGAGGTAGCGATTACAAAAGACTTCAGCTCTTCTTTTGAAAACAATAGGCTGGACAGCAGATAAGGAGACTCAAATTATATCCAAATAGTACTGTACTGTACTACTGTGAGTTTTTATCCATATAGGAAAATCACGGTACATACTACAAATCACCTGTGAAACATCAGTTTCAACAACAACAACAAATTAAAGTTCCTATAAACGAACAGTTGTTCCTGATTCATTGATTCCATCTGGAATGATGAAATGCACTAGTCTCTCCAGAATAGTTGTGTGTTGCAATTCTTCAAATTTGATAGATCTCCTTTTATAGGAAAATTACGTCTTGTGCTTCAGTATACAGAACAAGCTGTCTGAAATACTTTTATAACTCCGCTGCCTCAAGGAAATCTGTGTTTCTTTTTCTTTTACCAAAAAAGAAAAGAAAAGAAAGTTATCAGGGTTCTGTTACATATGTCCTTAATTCCATGCTAGTCGTGTTCTCTGGAATTACCATCTGTTCACTTACTTTTTTGCAGAGGATCCATGTAATGTCAAATTGTTGCAGTCTGGTGCTTCATGTGTTGTCCTCTCCCCCCCTCCAGGCCTGATGCGTGATGATCCCCACCCCTCCCCACATTTTGGCAATAAAACACTGTCCAGTGTGGACAGGCAAAGTACTATCAAGGCTTTTCGTGGCCCCTGTGTGTTTAATTAAAGTTTCTTACTTGCAGATCCCATCCATTTAATTGTTTCCTGTTGATAATGTTTCGTCATAATTGTATGCCACCTTTACAACAAGGAGAATAGCGATACATCTTAGTTGGGGGATTAGTGATTAACAGCTTTACTTGATATATAATAATTTCATTATTTATATCCCACTCATCTGGCTGGGTTTCCCCAGCCACTCTGAGTGGCTTACAACATATCTAAAAACATTATAAAAACATCAATCCTTAAAATCTTCCCTAAACAGGGCTGTTTAGCCCTGATAGCCCCAGCATTGCTTTCTATTCGTGCTGCGGGGTAATGGAAGGGTTTACCTTCTCATATATATATTTTTCTTTTTTATACAGTGAAACATTGACATAAAAATGGAAAGAAAACCAATAATTAAAGCTCCCCACCCTTGCAGGAGCAGAAACCAACAATGGTGCCATTAGCAGGCCGATGATTAGTAATCCCCAGCTGTAATAAACGTAAATAAGGAAGGAAAAAGCTGAATCGGGAAAGTATTAATTGACTTTGTGAAGGACCTTTGCCCAACAAGCTGTGATTGTAAATAAGCATTATAGAAAAATGTTGGCCACAGGGAAGGGCATTTCGGGGGACCATGGTGGTTCTCTTTCTGACTGTATGGACTCTCTTGTTTAATTCCACTTCCAGCTAGTTACAGAAAAGTAATGCCTCTGCAACACTAAGACTTGTTTGGATGCAACATTAGCATAGCAAGATACAACTGAAACACAGGCTTTATTAATTTGGGGATGAAATAGCTAACTACCAGTATGGCTTTCCACCAAAGAGGCAACACTGTCCATCTGCTAGTTCCTAACTCTTCCTATTCTTAGTGCTCCACCCCTTAAACTCCCTGAATTTGAGGTATTTTGTGCCTGTAGGCATTTTCTTCCATTGCTAATCTGTTGGAAGCAACCGTATGTGAAAATTGCACTTTGCTAAACATATCATGCCAGAAAGGAAGGCACAAACTTCAGCCAATGAATCAGCTTTCTCAAATGAGAAGTGTGCATAGCAGTAGTGGGGAAATGATAAGATAAATGTAGATGAGGTAATTGTTTTGAGCATCCCTTCAGAAAACTGGTTGGAGGTACAGGAAGAAGTAAAGTGTATATAAATATATGCGATAAGTAACTGCTTGTGCAGGGAATTCATGGAGCTACCTAGTTATAATCTTCTTTCTAAAAGGGTCTACTGAAGGATTATTATCATTGCTATTACATGCTCAAGTGTCCCCCCCCCCAACTAAGCACATCATGTTTCCAATTATTTTACTGTAGTCCAACTTTTTAACACACAGCAGATGCCCTGGGAGAAGCTTTGCCTGCCTTAAGCATGTGTTAGATGTGGGATCTACCCTCTGATTAATTTTCCAGAAGAACGCATGTGTCAAGGAGGCTTCTAAAAAGTCATCTTTGCCGTTAGAGAGAGACAAACAGAAACCACAGCACAATATTTTCTGTAGTTGTTTTAAAAGCGCATTCCACTTCAGTTTGAGATTGTCCTTCGTTTTCGTTTGCATGTACAGTGGTACCTCAGGTTACATACACTTCAGGTTACAGACTCTGCTAACCCAGAAATAGTACCTCAGGTTAAGAATTTTGCTTCAGGATGAAAACAGAAATCGTGCTCCAGCGGCGCAGCAGCAGCGGGAGGCCCCATTAGCTAAAGTGATACCTCAGGTTAAGAACAGTTTCCGGTTAAGAATGGACCTCCAGAACGAATTAAGTTCTTAACCCGAGGTACCACTGTATGCTGTTTAGTGTATTGATGGTGTGACATTTTCTTTAGTATGATATCGCACAGAAAATCTGTTAGTTTCAGGGGACAGTGACTTAACCATCATCCAGTAGGTTCTGGTTTTCACCCTGTGCTTAAATTGTGATAGCCTTTGGGAGTGCTGAAATGATCCCTTTTATCTTTAGGTAGCCCATTGTTTCTGACTCAGATGCTGGCTTGTATATTTTTGTGTTCCAACCCTAAAGTTTTGCCTTTTTGTGCTTGTTATTTCTCAGCTTTGTTCCTGGCTCTCTGATTTGTCTGTGCTCCAGTCTTAATTCTATTAAAAAGCCTAATTTCTAGCTTCAAACCTACCTGATCTGAATCTCTGCTTGTCCTGGATGGGGTTTCATTAGGGTATTTTGTCAACTGCCTTTTAATTAGACATTTTCTGGATACATTACATCCTGAACTTTTTAATTCCTTTTCCCCCCTAGTTTAATTTATAGCTTGTCACTTGCCCTGGGGGCTGGACCATGCCAGTCAGTCTTTGGCACTCATGGGCCTTGGGAATATTTTTTCAAGCAGAGGAAAACAACTTGGCTTTCAGCCTTTATAAATATAGAGTGCATAATGCAGTACCAATCTCCAACTTCTCCACTATGGAAGAAGAAAAAAACCCTCACCCTCTAATTAAAATGTTCTCAGGAAAACATCTGAGAGTAGCACTTTTTAGAAGTCCAGATGATGAATAAAAAGATTAGGCTTGCTGCGCGTGTTAAGATGGATGTGAAAATATACCCCAATTGGTTTTGTGATGCCTATTAAATGGGCATTAAATGTGCTGAGGCAGGATGGTGCTGCACAGGCTTTTATGCCTCCCTGGTTGCCAGGACATGTGTGCAACCAATGCCTTTTCAGCCTGCAAGGCACACACACACCACCCCCCAGAAGAGGCCATTTATTGGCCAACTTGAAATGCAGCAGCTGGTGGGAACTCAACGCTAGCTACCCAGGCGGCCAATGAGAATTTCCCCTGTGGCCGCCTGGCCATGTTTCTCACTGCCCGGGGATGGCGACTGAGCTTGAGGGTCCGCAACAACCGCCCATCTGGAGGAAGGGATAAGTGTCCATTATGTGCCATCGATAAGCAGGCAGTTGACTGGTTCACCACATGCACACCCTGACTGTGAGCAAGGAGAATCTGTGGTTACCCCCTTCTCCACCCATGCATGAGCCTTTGAGGGCAGGTACCGTATTTTTCGCTCGATAACACGCACCTGACCATAACACGCACATCGTTTTTAGAGGAGGAAAACAAGGGAAAAAACATTCTGAATGAAACAGTGGATGTATCATTTTTGTGCTTCATGCTGTGGCCACAGACATGTGATCTGATGGTGAATTTGGGGTGACCCAATGCAAAAATCCTGAGAATCCCTGTGGATCCATGCTTTGTAACCACGTTTTTGCACCATTGCAGCCCCAGGCAACAGTGGGTGTGTGATTTTGGGGGGGGCAGGCTGTAGCCATGGACATGCTATGTGCTCTGATGGTGAATTTGGGGTGACCCAATGCAAAGATCCTGAGGATCCATGTTTTGTAACCACGTTTTTGCACCATTGCAGCCCCAGGCAACAGTGGGTGCGTGATTTGGGGGGGCAGGCTGTAGCCATGGACATGCTATGTGATCTGATGGTGAATTTGGGGTGACCCAATGCAAAGATCCTGAGGATCCATGTGGATCCATGCTTTTTAACCACATTTTTGCACCATTGCAGCCCCAGGCAACAGTGCGTGTGTGATTTTTGGGGGGCAGGCTGTAGCCATGGACATGCTATGTGATCTGATGGTGAATTTGGGGTGACCCAATGCAAAGATCCTGAGGATCCATGTGGATCCATGCTTTTTAACCACATTTTTGCACCATTGCAGCCCCAGGCAACAGTGCGTGTGTGATTTTTTGGGGGCAGGCTGTAGCCATGGACATGCTATGTGATCTGATGGTGAATTTGGGGTGACCCAATGCAAAGATCCTGAGGATCCATGTGGATCCATGCTTTTTAACCACATTTTAAGTGGGGAAGGAAGGAAAAATACAGAATGGACAAGGAGCACGAGAGGGGTGTGCAGAGAAGCAGCTGGCTAAGAATGCAGGAGAGGGGTATAACGGGAGGGAGGAAAGGAAGGCAAAAGTTTTCCCTCACCTACCCACCCAAGCCAGCCAGCTCGCGCGCGCTCTCTCTCTCTCTCTCTCTCTCTCTCTCTCTCCCTCCTGCATGTTTTCAGCAGCACCGGAGCACAGCTTTCCCCTCTGCTTGCCTGGAGGGGAGGGGCTTTCCCTGCTCTTTGTTCCGTTTGAGCAAACACAGCAAGGAAACAGAGGAGGGTGGGCAGTAAGACCCTGAGGCAGAATGCAGGAAAGCAGCCACTTCCTCTTTTCAGGTTTCCCTTCTCCGAGACGCGCGATTTGATTTTTGCCTGATTTTTTTTGCCATTTGGCTCCAGGGACCACACATTCGCTCAATAACACGCACAGACATTTCCCCTTCCTTTTTAGGAGAAAAAATCTGCGTGTTATAGAGGGAAAAATACGGTATATACTGGTCCTATTTTCAATAATCTACAAGAACAAAGGAATAAAAATAATATTCAGATAGACTGATTATCCCAATATAGGTAAAGGTAAAATGTTAAGGACCCCTGGATGGTTAAGTCCAGTCAAAGGTGACTGGGGTGTGGTGCTCATCTCGCTTCAGGCCGAGGGAGCCAGCGTTTGTCCACAGACAGCTTTCCAGGTCATGTGGCCAGCATGAATAAATCACTTCTGGCGCAGTGGTAGCCAGAGCCCATGGAAATGCTGTTTGCCTTCCTACTACAGCAGTGCCTATTTATCTACTTGCGCTGGTGTGCTTTCGAACTGCTAGGTTGGCAGAAGCTGGGACAGAGCAACGGGAGCTCACCCCGTCACGCTGACTTGAACCACCAACCTTCCAATCGACAAGCCCAAGAGGCTCAGTGGTTTAGACCACCGCGCCAGCCGCTCCCGATAAATATATATCCCAATATATTGGCACCCTGATAATAAAAATCAGTGCCACAACCAACAAAGCTGTCTGTTTTCCATGATTCTGAGATCACCCAAGCATGGTCTTTGAGTCCCCAAAAATTTTAATTAGTGAAACTAGAAGATACTTGACTTCCCAAATGCCATACATAGCTAATCTTGAATACCAAAACAGTGAAGGGCTTTCACCTTGGCCCGTTGTCAGGCCCTCCCTTCAGCAATTCAGGAAGGCCGTTATAGGAGGATACCGTATGAGGAGAGGAAATGCCCATGTGGCTCTGGGCAGCTGGAAACAATGGAGCATGCCCTTCTTCATTGCCAGTCTTATATAGACATTCGAGCCAGGTTTATGCAGCCCATCCTATAAAAATTCCCAGGGCGTTCAGAACAACACAACATCTCCCTATTACTACAGGACGAAAGCCCAGAAGTCACATATTCCATTGCCAGATTCTGCGCTGCCATGATAGATACTCGTTGAAGGATGGTCTATGCTACAAATCAGTCCTAAAATGAAGGCCCATATTGTTAGGTCTGTATCATTGAAGCCTCACCCCAGCATTTCCATGTTTGAACTGGTCTTTTTAATTCTTCTTATTGCCTGGGGATTCATAGTTTGATGGCCAGTGCTTCAATAGTTTGATACTGATGAATCAATAAAGCTAATTTGATACGAGGTGAAATTGGTTTGTTCCTATTTTCCAATATACAGAGCCAATAGCCAATTTATGAGTTTTTTTAAATTAAATATCAGCAGTGCTATTTTTCCAGAAAAAGAGGTGCCGGAACTCACCATGAATGCCTCCCCTTTTCTCTTATCATGGCAATGGTGCCCATCTGAGAGGTGCCAGATCTGAGTTCCAGTGAGTTCTGGCTGAAAAAAAGCCCTGCATATCTGTCTGCTACATTGCACTTCTAATACCTTGTTTTAATCTTTTGAAGATTGTCAGCTTCTGTTAGCGGTATTTGTGATCCCGGGCTCTTAACGCTGTTTCATCAAACACCAATTTTATAAGCTCTTAGAAAGACTGGATGTTTCCAATAATGCTTGCTTTACAATTACAGCATCTTGAGTCTCCTAAAGTTTGTGTACTGCTATTGTTTGAAGTCTCGAAGGTATTTTCCCAGGGAGGAAAATCTTGCAGCTGAGAGCCATTTATACACAGAAACACATCTGTATCGCAACTACCCTTTATTCTTGGATGAGACTCCCAGTACCTAAGCAAGAAGCTTCAGAACTTGCGCTTTTTTTTGCTCTTGTCCTTTCCTTCTGCTCTGAAGATAGCCAGAATTATGACCTCCAGAATACTTATTTGGCAGTTGCTAAACTTCCTCTGTAGAAATATAGCATGCAAACAGTTTATGGGGCAGGCAGAAAGCTCTGTGCTTTCGTTAGCCAAATTAGTCTTGGGTGAGGCTTATAAATAGTTGCTTGTGGTTCATAAGGATTGCCTTAAAGGCACCATGCAAATAAGCTTTTTGTAATCTTGAGAGTCTCTCTCGCTCATATTTTTTATGGTTTGAGACATTGGTATTCTCCCCTTCCAAAGTCTTGAGGCACCTTCCAACAAAATAAACAATAATACAATAATAAGAAAGCACAGTTTAAAGTAGTAAACAGTCTTCACTCACCAAGCTGAATAATTGTCCAAACTGATTGGAGTTATTAGTTATATTAATATAGTGTTGGCAGCCCTAAGTTCCCCACTCCTAGGCCAGAAAATCGGATAATGTGTGACAGTTTGACAAAATTAATTTGGGCTAAGCTCCCCCCACCCCCCACAGGGAACACTAATGAGTTCCATGAGCTCGTTTAAAATAAAGATTGGACCCATTCATTGTTGCGTCATTCCAGTGACACATTTGTGATGAATTTATGGTAGCTTGACTGGGGCTAGGATTAAAGTGATATTAAAACAGCTGTGCCATTAGGATTCATGCTCTTCCAACATTAATCTCAAAGTTGAAATGTATACGGATGAAATCACTAGAAGACATGAGAAAATAATAATTAGCTCCCACTAAACCCCAGTGGACCAAACTCTGTATCTTTGGGTGTAGGGAAAAGCACTTACATCGATGATTCTGGTAACACCATTAGCATGAGTTGATGCTCAAATATGAAGATACGAAATTAGAAACCCATCTACTTTTGTTTTCCCTGTAGGGTCCCATCGGCTTACCTGGTGAAACTGGATCATCCGGAGGACCCGGCGAGAAGGTGTATAATGAGATGCTAGTACTGATAATGTAATAATCACTCTGGCACACGTAATGTTCCAAATACAGTAAAATTGCAAAAGCTGTATGTGAGGGTTTTGATCTTGGTTAATCTTGCCAAACTTGACAAGATGATGAAGACCTGTGCTTGGGCCTCCCACCTCTTTATCTTTTTCTCTAAAATCAGCTGCAGCCTCCTTCCAGTATGGAGAACAGGAGTTCCCCTTGTGCCATTTCCCCAATTATAAATAACCCTTCCCCTGGAGCAGTTAATTTTCTTGTTAGGGGAAGCTTACATTTATTTGAAAGTTTTCCTTAATGGGGCAAATAGCACCTTTGAGAGTTGACATTCATCAAAAATGTGTAGGAGGGAGGGTGTGTTTTGGAGGGCATTGTCCAATGCCCGTGTGACCCCAATTGAGATTATAAGGCTACAGCAGCTGCTTTCTGCTAACAATTGAAAAATGGAAATCTACACCCTTGATCTTTGCTGTCTTGTCAAGTTTGGTCCTAAGTTACAAACTAGACAGATTTCAAACATGCACACATATTAGTGGTGTTTGCCTATGGTGTCTGTTGAATTGTAAAGTCATTATTATTATTATTATTATTATTATTATTATTATTATATTTTATTAAAGATTTTTCTTTGGTTACAAGAGTACGTACATCATCTCAATTTTCAGATCATAAATTCATTTCTGTAGAACAGTCATACTCAACGTGAGACTTAAATGTTGTATACAGTATAAGGTAGGCGGAGAAGAGAACTGCATGGAAATCAAAGACTGGCAAAGCAAGAAGTTTTATTCAAGAGCATTTGGAACATCTGGGAGATTAATAGCCTTATCTAATTTTAGAATACACAGTAGGGTTAAGTTATATTTCCAAATGTCCTTATTACTACAACCCTTTAATGTTCTGAAGAATTCTCTATTATTCCTTTTCTTAAAATTGAAAACAGGAAACTATTATTTAAATGGATGTCTGGTTTCATTATGCTAGAAACCTAAATATTTTTCAGTGTGATCTAGCATATTTGTTATTTCTACCCTGAAGGGAAAAATTATTTCAGCCAGTTTAATGGCAGGAATTCAAAAGGAAATTCTAGAGAAAGAGAGGGATTCAGCATAGCGCTAAGTGGGCAATGTATGCAGGGAATGAGGTTTGCTCACGCAATGGGGCTGTCCCCTATCTCTCCTCCCACCACTCACCCCCTAAATCAGAGCAGATTTGGGAGGAAGATGGGGGGAAGTCCTGTTGCGCAAGTGGACTTTGTTCTGTGCACACAACAACTTAGTGGCATCCCACCCCAAAATTTTATTCTATGATGGTATTGTATCTGACATGAAAAATGTGAAAAGTCACTTTCGTTATATGTTAACATCAAAGTAAAATAACTGAAAAATAAACTTATTTCCTCTCTTCAGGATATAACTAAGAGATGGATTTTAATAATGCCAAGCAGTATGACACAGTAATTGCAATTGGTTGCTACTTAAGGATAAACTGACAAGATTATTTTCAGATTAAAACCAAAGTTTTGAATCAAGAGAATAAAATATTGGGGTAATTAATCAGTTTTGAAATGGAATGAAACCCTTAAGAGGCACTTATCATTATCACACCATTTGCTTATTTCTCTGTAACATATCATTTTACATAGAGTGCTGAAATAATTTTTCTCATAAAACTATTTTACACACATGATATATTGTAAGGTGTATTTTAATAGTGTAACACTTTTTTTTGGTCTGTTGTTGATAATTGTGCTATTTCAATACACATTCCATTAGGGCTACACAAAGTGTTTGTATGCCAATGTTGTTGTTGTTGTTGTTGTTGTTATTTAGATTGGTGCACCGCCCTATACCTGTAGATCTCACGATGTTTCACAACATAAGAGTTTTTTAATCCTTGGGGGGCAGTGGTCAGCCAGAAGTATGAAACCACTCCCAAAGACTGAGAGCAGGGTCAGAGGTTTGTTTCCAAGGCAGGGAAATCAGATGATGCAAGGTTATAGTACTTTACCTACCATCCAAGGGCTGTGTTTTTAATTTTGTTTCCCCCCTTAACTTCTAAATTAAAATTATTGGTTCGGCAGCAGAGTACACAGCAACAGATCTGCAGTGCCCTTGGGAAATAGACCTACTAATGATCCAGGAACGATGATACCTAATAATACGGCATCATTAGCAGGAGCAATTTATGGAAAATATGGCTGCCCCATGCTATGTTATCCTTCATAATATTGCCATGTAGATAACTATGATTGGCGCCTTGTTCCATAAAATCATCACTTCTCTCTTCAAGTAGAGGAAGACAGTTAGTAGGAAAAGGGTCCTTCGTCCAAGGCCAAGAAGACAGTTTCCAGTTTGCCTATTTTGGAGGAGGGAACCCCAGATTCCTTCTTCTCTTCATTGGAGGCAGGCAGAGCTCAGTTTAAGCCAAAAGAAAAGAGAAAAGCAGTAGCAGGAAGAGAACTTCCGCTAGCCAGAAGACCATACAGCAATAAAGATGTCCCCTCATAGCAGCATTTTTCTTCCAGCCAACAAGCAGGTGGTTCTGTCTTCCAAACAGTATTCTGAGCCACACAGGAACCAACTCAGGAATACATTGACAAACTGAGCGCTTCAGCTTCAGGACCTATAACTTTTCGTAAGCAAAATTTTCCAGAAAACTAGCAGGAGTCCAACAACATCTGGAGGACCATATGTTCTCCACCCTGGCAGAAGAATTATATGACCAGGCCCCATTCTCCCACAACTAACCTTGTATTTTCTCACAGAGAAAGAAAAATGCAATGACAACATATCACAAAGTTTCATTTTTGTTGTTGTTTACCTTTTAGGGAGAGAGGGGTAGTCCGGGCCCAATGGGCCCTCCTGGCGAAAAAGGTATCATGGTAAGTAATTAATGGGGAGCAACTTTATATGCATATTTATTTTATGTTATTTATGGCATGAACAGTGAGAAACCTATTACTTAGAAACTTACTGGAAATTTTCTGCTTTGGAAAGAACTCTTGCAAGAAAAAGAAGGAAAAGCGGTATTAGTTAATCCTTTTTTAAGAAGTGTTTTAGGACCAAGTCACATGTTAACTTCAAGGTGTTAAAGTCATGATTGCTTGGAGAGGCATTTGTGTGAAATAGCCTCTACCTAATACAAAATGAGAAGCTGTCATATCAAAGAAAATATTAGACACATGTATTTTTGAAAAAACAAAACCTGTTGTGGCCTGATTTTTCAAGAAGCAATTTACAACTTGTATCTGAAGCTCTGAGAAAGCCAACTCTCCTACTTCAAAAATAAGCATCTGGCCAGAGCAATTGGCAATAATTGTTTCTGATAATAGCCATTCTCCTCCCTCATGTGAATATTCTCATGTGTTTGTGAAGACCCGAAGGTTAAAGCCTTGAGTCTGTTGGGTTTTCCTGACCTACAGAATGAACATAGTGCTGGTAAGTTGCGAGCATTTCGGTGACTGCCATTCAACCAGTCTAACCATTTCCTTCCATTTCAGGGATATCCAGGTCCTCCAGGTGGCTCTGGGGGTATAGGGCCACAAGGATTGCCTGTAAGTGAAACTTATTTTTGTTTGTTGGGTGCAGTGTATTACACATACAAATCGCCCCACAATTACATATTAACCCTAGCTTTGTTAGTATACTGTGTATCCTTGCAGAAGGCTGATGAAAATTATTCTCCCTGCGCTTTTCCTCTCAAGCACTGGGGGATGCCCTGGAACAGTGTGAGAGGTTTGTGGGATGGGCTGAAGGGGGAATTGGCCAAAATCACATTCCTCATTTCTGTTATATGAAAGTTTCATTTGAATTTGAGCTTCTTCCATGAAATGAAGGGCACCATTACATCCAGCCTGATAGATTTTATCCTTTGCCATGATGACCTGATAGTGACTTAGAAATGTATGTACCTGTTAGTACCTCGTTTAAATTTCTTGACCTTTCAGTCAAGTGGGAACAGCAGGACTGATATGTTATTGTATTGTGCTTCTTTTAAAAAATGTTAAAGAAAATTCACAGAACATATTAAAATAATAACAACTTGACTCTCATACAAGAAGCTTTCCATAATCTGCTTGTTCAACCAACATCAACAAATCTTTAGAAGGTGATAGAACTTACATCACTAAAAAGCTGTGTGGTGGATAGATGATTTTCCTTGGGAAATCCGGTGTGTGTGTGTGTGTGTGTGTGTGTATTTGTTCAGCCATTAAAAAAAATGGGCAGCTTTACATAAGTCTTAACCTAAGCTAGAGAGAGCCCTCATATCAGGGCTGCTATAAAGTGAGTTTTTTATAGGAAAGGTTGGAAGAAAATATAATAATAAATGCAGTCTCCTACTCAGTTAACGATAAATGACTTTGTACTTAAGTGACCTAAAGGCAATCTAATCAGTTTTCTTTCGTTTAGCAACATGGTTCTTGAGAACCCACTTCTTGCAATGCTATTTGGATAAAATTATAAACAACATATTAATGTGTTTACATCATCATCACTTCCCATGTAGGAAAATATATATATATAAAAGCAACTTGGAATAGGCATGGGAGGATTATTGTTTAATTGATTGGTTGGTTGATTGCCATTGGCTGGTGTTGAAGCACTTTGGAATGCACTTATCTATGCTAAAAATTAAATTGTATTCACTAGCTGCCTCAACTGGCCTTCTGAAATTATTAACGTTGAAAATCTTTTTTTTTTAATTTCTAGGGTCCTCCAGGGGCAAGAGGACCTCCTGGACTACAGGGCCCCAAAGGTCAAAGAGTGAGTAGTAGGATTTTATTTGTCATAAGATAGATTTGTACCCTACAATATCTCAGATCATCTGAAGATATAGTCAGCTGATCATCTGTCAAGGTAAAGGAGAAGAGCTCTGGAATATGATTCCAGTCCCTACAGCTGTAATTGGTGTTTTGAAAGGAGCTCAGGCCAATAATCTAGGTAGGATAAACACACTGGATACTCCTGGGTTCTGAATCCACACTTTTTTCTATTACACATAGAATACACTATGCAAGGCAAATCACAGGTGAAGGTCTGTTTCCACATGCAGATTTCCTTCCTGGGTATGGATAAAGGACCAGTAATACAGCTGTGTGAGCTTTTTAAAGAGTATTTAAGTGATTTTAAAGCTTTTATGAGCAAGCCCAAGATAGGTGACACTTCCTCAAGCTGCCCTGCCCATAGCTGTGTTCCATTAAGCTGCACTCTGCGCATCCAGTTGTCATACGTTCTGAGATTTTGGTGGGCTGCTCAATGGTTAGATGGGCTATCTGGCTTTAAGAAAATGAAAATGCAAGAAGCTGCCTGAACACAGTTTTCCTAAACTAGAAAAAACTGCAAGAAAGAGGAATTGTTCTTTCACTTATAAAGAATGATACACTAGCACATTATCTTTATCTTTGCATGTTCATGCTAAGCCATGACTTGGCTTTGCATTACATGCAAACTAGTTAATACTATCCTCCATATGAGAAAGCTGTGGAGAACGAAACTCATGCAGTCGTTGAGAACTTTTGAAAACAATAGGAATTTGAGTGAGCCGAAAGATTGTACTATCAAATCCAGTTTTGCAATTCATGTCGGAAATGTAGCGGAAAAGCTTACATCTGGATGTTGGTTACTCTGAAGTTAAGTAATCTGAACAGGATCAGAAGGAAATAATTTATTATGTAAGTTTTATTTATTTTACAGTGCTATTGCTTCCAAGTCACTAATACTAGTATAGTGCAATCTAATAAGCTTTTGCACACATAGGAGCTGGTGTTAACATTCAGAACTCTTTTGCCAAACTTTAAGAACCACTTGACCTCATTTAGTATACAGAAAAGATAGAGAGATGATACAGAGAGGATACTGTTAACCTAATATTCTGTATTTCAGTTGTTGTCATCCATGGAACCATGGTTTGCCTGATTTCTGGTTCCCTTAGACCAGGACTCCTTTGCCATCAGCCTGAGCCATCATGGCCAGGAGTCAAGGATGGTGCAAGTTGCAGTTCAGAAACATCTGGAGCACTAGAAATATACCTATTCCTTCTTTAGACCCCCGCTGTCCCCCTTGCCTTTCAGTATTCTCAATTGCCACCAAGAGTATAAGCTCACAAGTGTTTGTCAGGCCATCCTGAAGTGGGGTTTTTATGTTTTAATTTACAATTCTATATATTCATTTAGTATACTGAATGTAGATGAAAATAATAGGTTTGGTGTATATATGCATAGATGGGGCTTACATAAAGATACAGCTGTTAATTCAAATGATTTGTTTTTCTGCAAAAAGCATAAATAAATGAAATAACCATTATTGTGCTTCAGTGGTACCTCTAGTTACGAACTTAATTCATTCTGGAGGTCCGTTCTTAACCTGAAACTGTTCTTAACTAGAGACGTGCTTTCGCTAATGGGGCCTCTTGCTGCCACTGCACCGCCAGCACACTATTTCCGTTCTCATCCTGGGGCAAAGTTTTCAACTCGAGGTAACTCCTCCAAGTTAGCGGAGTTTGTAACCTGAAGCATTTGTAACCTTAGGCGTTTGTAACTCGAGGTACCACTGTATATGTTTCTGCATACCTTGAGGGTCCTCTGAGCACGTAGAAAACACAGTATTGTTTTTAGTGGCTCTGTTTCCCTTCTAAACTGAAAGGCATTCAGACTTCTGACTTCTCTTTATTAGAGTGGGCTACCCTTAGTGGCCAAAATACACTGAGCATCTGTTTGGTGGAGGTGGGGAGGGAATGGAAAAATGGGACAGAGGGGAAGGTGTTGTTGGACTCACTAAGGCAACTTTAGGTAGTGTGGTATCTCTCAGCCCCTCATTTGCAGTATGGGAGCAGTGAAGTCAATCTACCCTAGAAGATTGTTGCAACATTTTTGGATATTAGATATGTGAATTCTTCTTACAACTCTATATAATCACTAGATTTAAGTATGCATATCCTGTTAACTTTTCTTCGAAACAAAGCTGACTCAATGGCACTGGGCGGGGCAGGCAGTAGCTGCCGTTTGGCAAAGTTATGCTTTTGACTTCTTTGTTTATATGGAATCGTACAGCAGACAGCCCAGCAGAAGTGACCACAGCCAAGTAGCTTAGTGCATCCATTGTGCACTCCCTGAAAATGCAGGATGCCAGCAGTGAGTCACACTGTGCTATTTATAGAAATACTACAACTCTGCTTTTTGCTTTTTTTTTTAGGGAAGTCCAAGAGTCCACTCCAAATATAGGCCTATTATTATTTTGGTCTGTTATAGCAAAGGGGTTTATACTCAGTTTCAAATTCCTGGTACCTCCTGGTGTACATAACCAGCATGTTTGTTTTAGAACGAATATGTGGGGCCTCTTCCCATTGCACCTGAAAGGTTTAGAAATACTGTCTGTGATTGTGGCTCTTGAGAACTGATTTGGAGTGACTCTCCTCACTCTCCGTAGAGAATTCCCAGGCAGCGGTGATGGCTGATGGTTTAACTATCTCTTCAGGATATTTCCTCTATAATGTTATGGAAGAGCCTCATTAGTTGTTCCTGAGTTGGCAAGACTCACTTGATAACAGCAAGAAACAGCCTTTAGCATTATCATCCCAGCACAGTCGTACCTTGGAAGTTGAACGGAATCCATTCTGGAAGTCCGTTCGACTTCCAGAACATTTGGAAACCAAAGTGCGGCTTTCGGTTGGCTGCAGGAAGGTCCTGCAGCCAATTGGAAGCCACGCCAGACATTCAGCTTCCGAAAACCATTCAAAAACCTCAACACTCACATCCAGGTTTTGATAGCTCGGGAGCCAATTTGTTTGGGAGCCAAGGCGTTCAAGAACCAAGGTACGACTGTATTGTGGAACACTTTGTCTACAGAGATTCAGCAGGCTCCTTCTATTTCAACTTTTAACACTTGCTGAAAGCCTTTCCATTCTGCCAAGCTTATGCAGGCAATTAAGAATACATTTTTTCCAATACAACAGTTAATTGATATCTGATTTTAACTATTTGTAGGGTGTTTATTGTATGTTTTCTCTATACTGTTGTAAACCACTTTGATATTTTGAAATGAAATAGCAATATATAAATATTTTTATGAGTAAATATCTTTTTGCCACCTTTCTTTTTTAATATGAATATTTTATAGAACCTCTGGGAGAAAGTATGCCGAAACCTAGGAGGTGCAGCCGGTGTGTTGCTGCCATCTTGCATTTTCTCTCTACCCTTTTCATCCACCCCAGAATATCCTATCCTTGGGTCTTTCCAAATAAACAGGTTTTTGCTTTTCGCACAATACATGTTTCTGATCTAGTATACGCATTGTCCACGTGTTCCCTCAAGCCTGCATTTTTGTGGATATGAGATCACTTCCCCCACCCCACCCCCCAGTTTTATAAGGAATAATGTTTTGCACCAGGGAAAATACTGTGCTTACTACATAGTGCAATCATTGCAGTTATGGCTACTGTTTATAATGTGGTTACAGAAGTATTTCTGACCCATGATGGAATTTGTGTTTTTTGTTAATTATTTGTTTTTGGAGGATGTACACTTCATTGCTATACAGCTCCTGTACAGAAGTGCTTCGCTTTTTTTAAAGTGAAAAGCAGCAGTGCTATGCCATTTTGTGAGCCTTTTATTTATATTAAATTCTTTGTGAGTGTGTGGGTATAGTTTTAGCCACAGTGCAGTTGCTTTGAATGGGGTGGGGGGGACAGAAGGATGCTATCCATCTGCATGTACAAAAAAATGGTATTGTGGCATTGATTGTTCTTGTTTTCTTTAGTCCATATACATTGTATAAATAATTACATTATCTTCTGCCTTGCTTTTGACATTTCCCTTCCATGTAAATGAATTGAAATTTGGGCCATAGCAAATACCAAGAGGGATAATGTAATTGCAACGGAACGCCTTACCCTTTCCTGCATATTCCTTTCCACATTTCCACATTAATTTGCTATTTTTTTATTTTTAAAAAGTCATTATGAAAATTCATCAGCATATTAGTGTTGATTTGTTGTCTGATACAGTGGTACCTCGAGTTACATACTTAATTCGTTCCGGAGGTCCATTCTTAACCTGAAACTGTTCTTAACCTGAAGCACCATTTTAGCTAATGGGGCCTCCTGCTGCCGCCGCACCACCGGAGCCTGATTTCTGTTCTCATCCTGAAGCAAAGTTCTTAACCTGAAGCACTATTTCTGGGTTAGCAGAGTATGCAACCTGAAGTGTATGTAACCTGAAGCGTATGTAACCCGAGGTACCACTGTATACACATTTTTACAAAACTCTTTCCCCCAATATAATGCATTTGTAATGTTATTTTCTTGAGTATATGCATTTTATGCATACTTTCCCTACTATATAATTTTTGTACGCATTACTTGGTTGCAGAACTGCATTGCAAAATTCAAAGATGTGTGAATTTCAGTTCTCATATTGTTTCAGAAAGTACACATAAGGCAGGTTCGTTTCACACACACAAACACAAACACAATATTTAACCAGTACTGAAATGCCCCCTTTATATACCAGAAATTTGTTTCTTAATTTGTAGGGACCAAGAGGCCAGGATGGTCCTCTGGGAGAGCAAGGGACACAAGGTATTAAGGTAATATTAACTTGTTCTTTTTTGCACTTCAGAAAGTTTGTCATCATGCTGCTAGAAGGTGAATGAAAGCGAAGGCTGTTGAGATGTTGTTGCTTTCAGCTCTGTGTGGTTCCTGTGATAAGCATTCTTGTCAGCTGCTCGTGTGAACTAGCGTGGAAGTGATGTATACATTTTAAAATAAAATGTAAAATAAAATAAAACTTGGTGGAATTCAGCATAGCACTAAGGTGAACATTTCACCAGTGCAAGGATTTTTCTTTGTGCACAAGAATGTGTTTCCATTACCTCCCCCCTACACTCCCCTAAATCTGTTCTGGGGTTCCCACATACAAAAGCAGGAGAGGGAAGGTCCGATGGCTCAAGCAGAATTCCTTGTGCTGATGGGACTTATTAGTAGAATATTGATCTCTGCATTTCTCTGTCTATGTACATGGTGACAAATGGCCCATAGTTTCGGACAGGCATAGGCAAATTTCCGGCACTCCAGATGTTTGGGACTACAATTCCCATCATCCCTAGCTAACAGGACCAGTGGTCAGGGATGATGGGAATTGTAGTCCCAAACATTGGAGGGCTGGAGTTTGCCTATGCCTGGTTTGGGATTTAAAAGACGAACTGAAGAAACTGTCAACTTCTCATTGTAAATTTACAATAAATTGACTTTTTTCCCCCCAGGGAGAGAGTGGTGACACAGGGAAGAAAGGCATCCCTGGACTCATTGTACGTGCCAGAGAAGTAGTGTTCTTTCAGCATTTATATTTACAGTTGCAATTGTAGCAAGATGCTTCTTAGATTATTATTTTTTTTGACATTACCATTCTCTTAATTTTGTCTGAGCAGGGCAAAGCTGGAAACCCTGGAGAAAGAGGTAGCCCAGGAACAGCAGTAAGTTCTTCATACTTAGGCAGAAGAATTCTTTATATTGCCATTGTGCCCAAAACCTAATTATGTGTGCCTGTATTATTTTGCCTTTTTCATCTGAAGGACTTCAGCTGATCAGTTATGATCTAACTGAGCTTCCCGTCTATATTATTATCTGCTGTTGAGGACAGAATAATTGTTCCTTTTTGGTGTGTGTGGCTGCTGGCTTCACATTGAGCAGAGACTTCACAGGAGGGTAGGGGACTATTTAAAGCTTTCATTGACATCAGTTAATCCCCTTCAGACTTCCAACAACACTTTCCCCAGTACAGTGGTACTTCAGGTTAAGAATTTAATTCGTTCTGGAGGTCCATTCTTAACCTGAAACTGTTCTTAACCTGAGGTACCACTTTAGCTAATGGGGCCTCCTACTGCCACCGCGCAATTTCTGTTCTCATCCTGAAGCAAAGTTCTTAACCCAAGGTACTATTTCTGGGTTAGCAGAGTCTGTAACCTGAAGCGTCTGTAACCTGAGGTACCACTGTACAGCAAGAGCATTGGAGCAGCATATTCTCTCTCCCCCCACCCCCCGGAAGAAAAGCAGCAGGTTTGAGCAAATAAGCATTTGGCAAAGAAAGAGTTGAACAACCACTTCCCCTCTCCTGCCAATCCTCTGCTCACACTGAAGCCATGAAATGCTACTTTGCACTGTAAAAGAAAACCTTGGGAACAGGAGGCGACAGTTGTGAGGTTGGTTCAAGTGGTTTGCTCAAAATAATAATAAAGAGGCATATAAATTTATTTTCCCAAGAGATTTGATTTTGAAATGTTATAAAAGTGGCAGAAGGAGCAGACAGGGGAAATAATTTGTTGCTGATTGAATGGGTGACAGAATGGCAAACAAGAGGCAATGTTAGCAGAAGCAGCTGTTTTTCTGGCAGGAGGGTCATTGTGGTTGACTGGAAGGTGAGCGGCAGGGAGGTAGGCATGGTGCAAACACACAGATGCAGCCAATCTTGCACTCCTTCCAGTGCGTTTGCACTGTACTGACCTCCTCCACCTCCTGGTCAGCAACAGGGGCCCACCAGCAGAGAAGCTTGTGTAGCAAATCCACCCTATCTGAAGAGCCAATTCTGCAGTGTAGGATCTAAACTGGCTGTTGAGTACCCTATGGATAGGCACTCCACCGTTCTACGCTTGTGAATATCTGTGGCTGATTATCGTTGTAAGGAGAATGCTGGACCTTGGCTTGATCGAGCAAAGTAGCTTGTATTTTTTTGACCAATTGTCTTTCTTAAGAGAGTATGGGAAAGTCACACATGGAAACATGGGTTTTCTTGGAGAATCATTTTAAAAAGATGAGAGAACTTCCAAAGAATATAGGTTTTTTTAAAAGGGGGAAATAAAAATCTAGAGAAACTCAAAATTTCTTGGGAAAAGCTGGTGTGTTTGCAATGCACTGTTATACTTCAGTCATCCTGATTAACATTGCCATTGATCTACTTGACACGTTTGCCTGCTGTTTTGTTGTTGTTGTTGTTTAATTTGGAAATCTACTGCCCCCTTCCTGCTGCTTTCTAAAGTGCCACAAGCATGGTCTTTATTGTATTCATTTGAAGAACATTTGAAATACACAGTTTTCTAGAAAGTAAGAAAACCTACAGAGAAGAAACACCTGAGAAGAAACACTTTTCAGCAGGATAAAAGAGGTGCATTGTTTTGCCTTCTAAATTCGTTGCTGTGCCCACCTGCTTTAGGATATTATTGCTTTCATTTTGAACTTTTAATGCGATGTAAAATCAAACAAGGGACGCGGGTGGCGCTGTGGGTTAAACCACAGAGCCTAGGGCTTGCCGATCAGAAGATTGGCAGTTCAAATCCCCGCGACGGGGTGAGCTCCTGTTGCTCAGTCCCTGCTCCTGCCAACCTAGCAGTTTGAAAGCACGTCAAAGTGCAAGTAGATAAATAGGGAAGGTAAACTGCGTTTCCGTGCGCTGCTCTGGTTCACCAGAAGTGGTTTAGTCATGCTGGCCACATGACCCGGAAGATGTACGCCGGCTCCCTCGGCCAGTAAAGCGAGATGAGCGCTGCAATCCCAGAGTCGGTCACGACTGGACCTATTGGTCAGGGGTCCCTTTACCTTTTTAAAATCAAGCTACAGCAGGCATAACCAGGTTTGATTTGGCAAAAACCATCATTTTATTATCAGTTATCATGGATAGTATTTGACTCAAATAGACCCGTTGAACTTAATGGACCAACTTAGTTATTGTGTATGTTCATTTCTTCAAATACTATTAAGGATCCAGCTTTTTTCTGTTTTTAATTGGCAAAGCAGCTAACCAATTAACCACAAGAGTTAATTTGTTAAGAGCTGGGAAGAAAACCATAAATGTCACTGAAGGGATTTTGTAAGCAGTGTTTTGATTGTGTAGGCCAAGGAATGTAATGCCTTTTAAATGGAATTTGAAGCAACCTTTTTTTCCCTCTGTTGGCTTTCTGCTTTTAGGGCTTGCCTGGTCCTCCAGGAAACACAGGAGACAGTGGTCCTATGGGTGAACCAGTAAGTTGATTTCTATGATTTCTCCTATAACACTTTCCCGTGCCATGCCGAATTCCTTGGAAAACAGATGTTGTATTTTGCACTGTAATTAAGTAGACCTTGTAAAAGGAGCTACGCTAAGGCTTCAGCCCTTTGCACACCCTTACCTTGGAGTAAGTCCCATTGTATCCAATAGGACTTGCTTCTGAGTAAGCATGTATAGGCTTGTGCTGCTAAACCTGTCATGTACCCCCATATACTAATTTGTACTTGCAGTCTGTTTACATGATTATTTTAGCCTGTGGTAGTGCATGAGAAAAATCTGCTCATGTTGGTGCTTAGCTACATGAGCTTGTAGTAGTCTAATCGTTTGCACCCACCACCAGATGAAGCAGTCAGCTTTTTCTGGCACCCCCACATATAACTTTGCAGTGCCTGCAGTAATGTTACAGACACCTAATGTTGTTTGTGGTTGGAAGATACATACAACTCAGGCAAATGGAAGAGCAATACAATTGAGGATTTTCACATCGCTGCTGTGCATCCCTGCTCATGCCCTCTGTTTCTTCAACTCTACCTTTCTCACGCTCCCCAAATTCCATGGTATCCTTAAATGACTGCATCTCTATTCCAGCAGTGCCCCTTATGGGAACTCTCTCCTAGAACACTTAGATCACAGATAGGGAAACTGTGACTTTCCATATATGGCTGGACTGCAGATCCCATCATCTTTGGCAATTGGCCATATTGGCTGGGGATGATGGGAATTAGAGGGCTACAGCTTCCTCCTCCCTGAAGTAGGCAATATCAGTGTTCTCTCCTCTTCCCTTCCTCCCCGCTCACCTGTCATATGTTTGTGTGCATTGATGCTGCTGTATAAAATACTGTTTGTGTTATTATGCTGTTCACCCACATTGTTGTGTGAAGTTGTCAGCATGCATAAGCAGTTGTTCTGAGTTTAAGAGCATCGCTTTGGCAAAACTTACCCAACAGAAGTTAGGTTGGTACAATCCTATTCCTCTTCTTATAAATAGTTTTTAAATACTAATGTTAGTGGCTTCTGTGTTGCTCTCTGTCTCTAGACATTCTGTAATGTTAGAGCTGCATGCAATTGGCCTGTTGGTACTTTATCAAAAAGTACCGTGCTGTAAACACCAGACATTCTTTTGCTGAAGAATGTCTTCTTGTTCTCTTCTCTGTACGGATCTTCATTTATGTTTAAAACTACTGAAAATGCAATATAATGTAGAATCAATTGAAAGGTGTAAACGCAATGAAATCCAGAAAAAAACGAACATATGTCATGCAGTAATATGTTGCTTCTTGATTGAGGCAGCACTGGAGCTATTATTTCACATGTCAAAAAGTCAACATTACTTCTGGGATCTCATTGTTCTGAAAAAGTACCCTTCCCTGTAAGTGATGTAAAAATATACTGCTATGTTTCTTTACATCAGCAATATAGTTCTAAGATTTACACCACTGTGAATTTTTCAAGGTCTGGCTTTGCGCCTACTTATCTCAGAAGTGTGCCTGCAGGCATTTGTTGCATAACCTTTTTTTGGCTAGAAATACAATATAAATCTAGAAAGCAGAGGGTGAGAAAAATCATATCTCACAGCATAGTGGGGGGAAACACAGATAAATGTGTGTGAGAGAGCGTGTTATCTATATATCATGTGGGACAATCCCTCACGCATATTTTCACTGCATGAGCTCAGGAGGAAAATGTGAGCAGCTAAAGGGATGAGGACCGTGAGGCCTTCCAGATGAATGTTGGACTCCAACTCCCATCATCCCTGACCATTGGCCATGCTGGCCTGGGGCTGATGGGAATTGCAGTCCAGCAGCATCTAGGGAGCTACAGGTTCCCTATCCCAGTGTCAAAAGGTTGAAATGGCTTTGCTAGGGAAATTGCACGTTGCAGATGGACACAAAAAGCAAAGACGTGCTTGTTCTGTGTTCTTAAAAACTTGGGCAAGATGCTCTAAGCCCAGGGTTCTAGACTTAGCTCTTCACCTGTTGTTGGACTACAGCTCCCATCATCCCTAGCTAGCAGCACCAGTGGCCAGGGATGATGGGAATTGTAGTCCAACAACAATTGGAGACCCAAGTTAGAGAAACCCAGCGTCTAAGCAACCAGTCATAGAATCATAGAATTGTGGGATTGGAAGGGACTCTGAGGATCATCTAGTCAAACTCCCTGCAATGCAGGAATCTCAACTAGATCATACGTGACCGATGGGCATTTGCTCTGGAATTCTATGCCCTTTTTAGTGCATAACAAAGATCCTTCCATTGAGGTTGCAAGGTAGTACTGGCTATACTTTGAAAGGGATTTCACCTCAGTGTCACACCGCCTCATTAAAATCTGTGCTGGTGACCACTTGTGTTCTTGGTTTTACCTGCGCTTTCCAGTATTGTTCACTTACATGCTTTGACTTCTGGTTTTCTACCGGAGTCATGAGAAAAAGGTGTCTGTGCCAAGCCTGTCTGAGCTCCGTGGGAATAGTATGGAAAAAACATTCGACTGTTCGATCAAACCCTAATCTTCATGACACCCGAAGCAGCAGAATACAGCGGAGGTGCTCAAAGCGCTTAGGTTGCCATATGGATTTCTGCCTAATGGTGAAATTCCAATTCCTTGAAGTAATTTGGACCTTGTTTTAAAATTCAGGAAGGCACCTGTTGATAAGTTCTCAGCAGTATCCTGTTTACTGTAGTGCTAGGGGAGAGGAATTTCCTCCCCCACCACTTCAACTTTGTCTGTGATTGCTACCCTGCCTGTCTCTCTGCCTTCTGTCAGCTTTTCCATGGGCTCATTTGCTTTCCCCACTTTGCGACATAGGCTTTCCTTCTCCTCCTGCTCCAATGTGGCCTACTGGTTAGACTAGAACAGGCGTGCCAACTCCTAGGGGCCAAGCAGTTTCGGCCCTCCAGCCCCAATATTTTTTTGAGGGGTCTGGGCACCCTCACTCTTCAGAGGGTGTTAGGCTCTGCCGTCTGGCTCCTTGTGACATCGGGATACAGTGTTGGGCCCCCTCAATTGTCTTGAGACGATGGCACCTCTGGGAGACCATAGTTCACATCAGTCAGGATGCTCACTAGGTAATCTTGGGGCAGCCACAGCCTTTTAAGCTAGCTTACTTCACAGGCTTATTATGGGTATAAAATGAGAGAAGGGGAAAACCATAAAATGCCACCTTGAACCCTTGGGAGGAAAGGTGGGGTAAAATTGTAAATAACAATTAATAAATAAGATACAGGGTTTCATTCACGCTTGGTGGTTTGCATAGTTTTTGTAAATATGCAGATAAAACTGATAAGGATTCCCTTCCCCATCTTGTATGTTTTATTGGGAATCAGAGAGGAGGGATGGTGAAGAGAATAAGGGGGGGAAGTATGCAGATGACAGGGAAAGGCAGGGGTTCTTCCACAAGATCACCCTCCCATGTTATTAAAAAAAAAAAAAAAGCTTCCAAACTCAGGTGAAAGACTAGCACTAGTCAATTTGCATGTAAAAGTTTCCAAACTCCCACTAGGCTAACATGTACTTGTTTTGCAGCATAAAGGGAGTCCCTCTTTTTTTTGTAAATTGCTTTGAGGTTTGTTTGTTTTTACAGTCAGCAGTATATATAATAATAATAATAATAATAATAATAATAATAATAATAATAATAATACAATAATAATAAATGCTCACTCTTTTCTTTGAACTAACGACTAACAAGGCTGTTATTCGTAGTTACTTTCACTTAATTAAATTCCAGGCTGCCTTAACAAAACAAAGCAGGAAACAAATTATGTCCTATCTAAACAAAGTCTATATTAGTCAAAAGGAGGACAGGGTAACAGAGACAGAAAGCTTATTTCTGGTCCAAGTTGGAAGAGAATAATCCTTAGACAGAGCAGACTGATTCTCGTATATATTCTGATATGTGCTAATACTACAGGTATAGGTCTATAAAAGCAATCCTTCCATTCATTTCTTATGAGAAGAGCTGCTGTAGTAAGTAATTGTACTAGTTTCTACAAAAGATAACTGAATGGCATGCATACATAAACTTTTGTTTAATACTAGGGACCAAGGGGACAACAAGGTGATGCTGGTCCTGTAGGAGAACCAGGCTTTGAAGTGAGTATTGCACAGGAACACCTTGTTTTATTGCGCTTCGAGTTACTGCGCTCTGCAGATACTGCTCCTTACAAAGACATGGGTGTGGCTGGCTGCAAGCAGCCCGGTCACTCGCTGCCCCTCTTCTGGCCCTGGGAGGGGAGCTGGCTAGCGTTATCGTACACTTCATAATGTGTGAATTCTGTATATGTGTTAAAAAAGAAGGAAAAAAGGCTGGGTCATAATTTGCCCCAACGGTCTAAGGACAAAGAAGTGCCAGGAGTCTGGCATGAGTTTATTGAAAAAAGGGGAGGAAATGCATACAATTTTAGGATAGCCACCTTCAGCAAAACTGAGCGTTCCAAGGTCACAGGTGTGTGAATTAGGATGATGCCGATTAAGTGTGCCCATTGGCTATCACACAGGGAAATAGTTTTGCTTGGAAAGAGGTTGGAAGTGTGTTATCAGATGTTCAGCTATGCAACCCAAGCAGGATGCAATACATAGGGAAGGATGTTGGGATGTGAACAGGACACATGTCTGGAAGGAAAGCAGGTGTAGGGGATCATCAGTGGCCATTGTTGACCTGGACAAGGTAAGAAGCTCCAAGACCTGTAGAAGAGATGGCATTCAAGCACCTTAGAAAGGTTTTTATGGGACATTGTAGAAGTCCCCTGTTAACGCACAAACCTGTTGGGAGAAGTGTACCTCCAGTTTTAATCCCTCCCCCTCTAGCTGTATGATCCTCTTTGTGTGCTCCATCTTGCTTTTATGGTGGGAAGCATTTAGTGGTAGATAGTGAATAAGCTTGCTTATGTTTTCAATTCAGGGACCACCTGGCCCAGAGGGGGACCCAGGGCCACAAGGAGAACCAGGCACAAAGGTAATTGTTGGCATTCTGTTTCAGGGAGACCTTCTGGGATATGGGGAGAAAGAGGTGGGGAGTTGCCTCTCAGGCCACATTAGATTACATCTCAGGTGCACCTGAGTATGGCATGTTCTTGCTGAGCTGAATGGCTATTGTTAAAAATAAAATGGGCCTGTGTGCTAGGTATGCATGCCTGGAACCCAAATCCCTGTGGTTCAAAGAAAGAAGAAAGGCTGCCAATTTCTCTATTGATATAATTAATTGAGCGAGTTATAAATAAGACAAACAAATAGACATGCTTGCAAAATTCTAAAGTACTTGTTGCAAATCTACCTGCTTGTCTCGCTGCAAAATAATTTTTCTTTCTTTTCTCAGTAAGAGCCCAGGGCAATGTAAATCAAGCATACAAACAAAATGCAATAAACCAGCACTAAACACACACACCTCATTTGTAATAGTTTAATTTAAAAAGAAATATGTTCATTATTGATGTACATTATTGATGTACCCCTTATTAATTTTTGAAAGCCTGGGCAAATTTAAAACGTTTCAGATTGATGTCTGAAGCCCAGCAATGTGGGAAACAGACACACTTCTAAGTAAGGATGAAGGATAAAATTGATTTGTTACCATTTTAATAAAATGCTGCCTGATTTTCACTTCTTGAACCAACAAACTAAAACACTTCAAAATTCAGTTCTCTGATTTTTGCAATTTAGTTCTCCAACCAAACAATATATGTTTACTGTTTGCATGCAAAACAAAATGTTGTTGCTGCTTGAGTTTATTTTGTTACAAGACTTCTGCCATGTTAGATATAATGTTTTGTTCTGTTGCTCCTGTTATGTAGTCCATCGGCTTCATGTTTTTGTGTTGTATGTCACAGGGAGATGCTGGACCTGTTGGCAATGCTGGAGAATCAGGAGAACAAGGTTTAAGAGTAAGTGGTAAATATGAAACATATTTTGGAACTAAAGAGAGCCCTGAATTTTAGAAATGCAAAGCGGTATGCAAATTATGAAACCAGAGAAGGGATGAAGGAGACTCTTGGACTCCTATGCCTGGAAAATTCTCAGCATCATCAGAAGCAGAGGCTTAAATATGACTAGTTATGATTAGTGTAGGTATCTTATTTTTGAAAAAGACAATAAACTTATGTTAATAGGACCACAGTAGGTATAAGAAGGTTTTAGGTCAGCCTTATCTAAACTTCTCATAACGGAGACATGTTTCTTTCCGGAATGAAAAATGGAAACACACTTCATTCTTACATCTGAATAGGATTACTTTTTAGAGCATTCTTGAGTAAGATTTACCTCCTTCCCCCATCAGTTTCTACATCAGTGATCTGGGTGTGCCTCTTTATTGGAAGAAGGTAAGCCCATAGCAATGGATGACAAGATCCAGTCACACCTGGTGATATAAGAATAACTTGTTCCCAGTAGAGATGCATTGGAAGCAAGGAAGGCTAGAACAGTAAATCCTGCAGAGAAACAGGTTCACAAGAAACCTTAATTAATCGTATTTCTTTTTCCTTGTAGCATACTTATGCCAATGCGGCCTTGAACACAGTTTTGGGAATAACTGCAATAGGCATTTTAATTCATATCAGAGTTTGTTTTATTTTCAGTCTTGGCTAATGTGAGTCAAAGAGCACGGTTGGGCCTTGTTCCTCTTTGAAAAAGATATTAATATTGGTCCAAGAAACCTGAACACAATGGTTCACTTGTCAAACTTAGTGTTACATGAATTAGATTTGCATGTTTGTTTCCTCCCCTCCCTCCTTTCCTTGTCTACTGTAATTCCATTCACATCTGCTTGTTTAGGGCAAACCATAGTTCATAATTACAGCAAACTATTGCTTGTGCTTGCCTCCAAACCAGAACTGGAAATCACAGTCAAAATATTGGCTTTCGCTTATGGTTTGGAGGTCAAGCGCAAACCATAGTTTGATGATTTGTATGCAGTGGCAAACTGTGGGTTGGATCGGATTGAGTAAGAGGAAGAGACATAAATCCAAGGCAGCAGTGGCTAACCTTTTTCGGCATAAGGGCCCGTTTGGCCCCTTTGGTTAACCCTTCAAGGGCTGCATGTAAAAATGAGTGTGGCCAAAGTATAAAAGTGCACATTTGGATGGGTTTTGATGGGGTTACAAGGACATTTTGTCATTAAAAATAGCTTTTAAAATAATGTAAATATTTTGTGGGGCACAAAATCTTTTTGGAATCATGGCATCACAGCAAGAGACCCATAGATAGAGTATAAAAAGGACAAAGAGGAGGGAAACCTAATGGCAAGATATGGTGGCGATCGCTGCCTCGTGGTGTGGCATGGTATGTTTATTATAGCTCATTTTCAATTATGTAGGCATTTGACAGTTTTGCTGCATTCTAGACTTCTATAATTCTGATTTCTCTTCAACATGAAGGCAACAAAAATACATGGTCATCAGTGGAGACACTAAAATAATGTTGTTATTCAATCCAAGCAAAAACAATGAACTCATCTTCAGGCTAGAAAAAGACATTTCTGGTAGAAGACATGATAGAATAAACAACTATTTTACTTTTAAAAGACAACTTAAGGCGGCCCTGTTTAGGGAAGTTTTTAATGTCTGATGCTATATTGTTTTTAATATTCGGTTGGAAGCCACCCAGAGTGGCTGAGGAAACCCAGCCAGATGGGCGGGGTATAAATAAATAATAATAATTATTATTATTATTATTATTATTATTATTGAAACCCAACTACAATCTTAGAATGATAATGAAAGCATAGCTTTGCTGATTAATGGGCCTGATTTTATATATATCTTAACAATCTCAGGTTGCACCAGGGCATTCTGTGAAAAAGAGGCAAATACCAATCGCGCTTTCGAAAATACGAAAGCCAGCAGTCTGTTGTCATCAACCTAAAACCATTTCTTCCAGAATGTTAAGTTGTTTTGAATAAGTGAAAGGAATATGCTGCTTGCCAATAAACACATTAGCTCTTTCGGTTCAGACGTATTTCAAATTATGATGTAAGCCCATAGAAATTTCCCATTTTGCAGAGGGTGCTAAGCCTTGCTTTAAAAGTTCAGACCCCTGTAACCCCCTCCTTGCCTCCTGCTCACCTCCTCCAGCTACACACATCTCAGGTATAGGGAGCTGAAATCCCTATTGAACTGTCATTCACAGCTCACTCTGCCAAGATATGCTCAGGAAGTTTGTCCCTGTTTATCCCCTCTCCTTTTCAGGCAGGTCTTGGTGTTGTGGGAAGACAGTGGCAACCCTCCTTAATATGTTGTTTGTTCTAACCCCTCACATGGTGTTCCTTCTACTGTTGTTCCCCGGGCTAATGTACCTCGATTTTAGGTATTTGTACACCACAGTTTTTGAAGGTGACAACATTTGGATTTATTTCTTCTGAAAAATAGGGTGTACCAGGACCACCGGGGGAAGATGGTGTCCAAGGGAAGGATGGACCAAAGGTACGTTTTAACAACTGAACAGCCCCAGCGTTGTCTTTGTACCGTGTTTCTTTAAACAAAATATATAACAGAATACAGCATTGCCGCATTTGTGTGCATAGAAGTTGTCCAGCAATGTCACACTGATGCTGCAATAAGAAATCACAGAGACAAAAGGCACAGAGAATTTGCATCTTTGCACAATTCCTGTCCGAAAGAGCTGTTGTCACCACTCCTTCACTGTATTGCGGAATGTATTTCAAGCTGGTTTCCTGTGATTGGTAAAGCAGGCTTCATGCAGACATTGCAACAAAACGGAAGGAGTAAGATGGTGATTTAGAGGGGTAGGAGAGTTGGGAAAAAAAATTCACATCTGGCAACTGATTTGACCCTTTGGTTTCAGATAGTACATGGGTAGACGAGTCTAAAAAGCCTGGGGCAGAAATTTTCATGGCCCTCTAGCAGCTATGGTGGCTCGTGTACCAGAAGTAGTATGGTTAGTGTTAGCTCTGTAAGTGTATACTCGTTTCTGACCAAACTAAGCCTCCTATGTATATTTTGCTTTAAGGGGCTTAGTTTGATCAGAATCATGTAAACACTTCCAAGGTGGTTGAACTTGATAAACAGATCCCATCCCCTCTTGACCTTTGCTTATGCATGTGACTGTTTTAGGGCAGTGTAGGAGACCGAGGGCTTCCTGGAGAAGATGGTGAAAAAGGAGAGACCGGAATCCCAGGAATCCCAGGCCCTTCAGGTGCACCCGGCATAAGGGGCATTCCAGTAAGTAATCTTGGAATTATAGTGCAAATAATAGCGATGTGACCTATTCACTCCAAGGGAACTTGGCAGGTAAGCACGTTATATGAGTGGTCTCTTGTGCGAGTGGTATATAAAGAGTTAAATACAAAACCCATGAAACAGGTGGGAGGGGAGTTATATTGCTTATTGCCTTTGATCCCACTAGGTGCCTCCTATGACACTGCGAGGGGACGACTGCATTTTCCCAGGAACAAAATGTGGTTTGAGTCCTAGAAAATATGATTTCCTACACATCAGAAACACTGCTTTAGGGGGAAATGTTGGGATCCTCTCCAATGACTACCCAATCAGAACTACACATTTAGTGTACAGAAATTGTCGATATAGGCCTTGGAAGCCATGGCCAAAAGTTGCAACAGCTGAGTGGCTCATATGGGGGGGGGGGGAGTTGTTGATTCCAGTCCAACTCAATTTGGATAGGTTTCTGTCTCACAGCTAGCACTAATTATCACTTCTGCTGGCAAGCACAGTAATGGGACCACCACTGTGGATGGTTGTGGAGAATTAACTGTGTCTCAGATTGACTTCACGTAATAAGCAGTGGCACTTATCCTCCCAGTTTTCGTTTCTACACATCTGTGCTCCCGCTTCAGACATTACACAGAAGCATGAAAACAGAAAGCGCGTGTTCACTTCTCCTTCCTGTTTCCATTGCTTGTTGAATGCTTGTTCAAAGCCCCACCTAATCCTATGGGAAGACTCTGGTCTCAAAACAGACTTTCATCCCAATGGTTTAATCCAGCAGAACATTACTCATTGCATGGAGTTGTTTGTCTTAGAATGAAATGAAGTGTGGAAATCCTGCTCAAAATCAGAGCTTTCAACATGTTGACTTCTTTAAAAAAATATATGCTTCAGAGATGTAGATCTTCAACAGACAATGCATAAAATCAGAAGATTTGAGACTGCAATTCTATACATATTTACTTGGGATTAAGTCTCACTTAATTAAGTCATGTTCACTTCTGAGTAAGACGTGTAGCTTACATTATAAGCGTCTCTTCCTTGCGGTATGATTATTGTTTTGCTGTAAAATGTTCTGGTGCTATTTCTCCCTGATTTAACTCTTCTTTTTATTATGTAGCATGTATCTTCAAGGTTTGTTAAAACCAAATGTTTGATGTTGGTGTCAGCTCTGCTATTCATTCTTTGCATATATCTAGGTAAAATGTAGTAAATCATATCCACTTCCTTCACATTATTATTATTCACACATTATCACATAGTAACTTCGTACGTGAATAGTAGGTTTAGAGACCCCACCCATTGCTACCCTGGACATTACCAGAATTTTCCAGTTCATATGGCAACCCTATCCTGATTACTCAGAGTTTCGTTTTAAGTACATCCCAACAGATATTAATGCCAGTATTTTTTATTGGACCATGAGATAGATTTAGCATGTCACATACTGTCAGGGGCTCGGGAGCAGGAGCACAGGGGAGAGAGGAAATGGAGAGCGAAGGGGAAGAATCCGAGGGCAGCGTAGGGGAGTATGACAGTGACCCGAGAGATTCCATGAGCTTCTCCAGCGAATCAGAAGATTCCCAGAAGGGGGCGCCGATGGTCAGGGCAAGGGGGGTCCCAGGGGGGACGCACCAGAAACAAGGAGCCAGTGGGGAACCCCAAAGCAGCAGCGGGGGATCAGGACCAGTTTCCCCACCATGGCGTAGTGGGGGGGAAGAGTCACATGTGTCAGGACCAGCGTCTCCTCCAGCGGGGAGAGAAGATGAGTCAGGGCTGACCACGCCTCCATCGGAGAGTGGGGGAACGGAGGGGAGGCCAGTTGCAGCTAGCCTCCCCGAAGGGGGAAGCAGTGACAGCAGCAGTGAAACGGTCAGGAGGAAAGTTGCTGGCTGGGCGCGCGCGCCAAGTTCAAATGTACAGGCGCGGGGGACAGCAGGAGACCCGGATTGGGAACCAGCTCCTAAAGCCCGCCGGAGGGAGGGGGAAGGCTCAGGGGATTCAGCGTCAGAAGAGTCTAGAAAGGGCGAGACCCCGACGGACAGGCGGAACCAGAGGCGGAAAGAACAGAGGAAGAGGTGGAGCAAGGCTAGAGTCTTAAACTGGTGTCTGGGGGGAGGAGATTCAGACGGAGCATCAGCGATCTAGAGTTTGAGACGTAGAGCTGCACGCTGTGGCTCTGGAAGTGGAACTGAACTTCAATAAAGACTTTCGTACTTAACAATGAAGCGGCGTTGGTCCTTTGTGAGCTGGGACCTCGGGCAGCTCTGACACATACCATTTCACTGTATATTTTTATATCATAAGAAGGCACAGTGTATTCCAAAGATGCTCCATGCAGCCCCTATTCTGTCTCAAATTTTGCAGGACATATCAACAACATGGTATAATCAGAACACTTGTTTGCCACTATCCATTTAAGATGCCATTTATAATATATATTTCCCTTAAGCTCTAGAACATATGCACGGGCCATTTTGTCCAGGGACCAAACTAAATGAGATTGTTGCTGTTGTTAAATTTCTGTTCCGTCCATCCTCCTGAAGGAAACCTGGCTGATAAAAACGAGATGCATGCTGTTCATTCGGCTAGCAATTATTGCATGAGCGGCTTTCGAAAAGTAAATAGTGGGCACAGGGAGGGAGCAGCAATCTTAATTGGGACTCTGGCATGGTCTGTGAGGTCACAGATGTTATTCAGGAGCTGCTAATTGCATGATTGGCATCTCGGCTAGCTTGGCCTTCAATGCTGCTGATCTTTCAAGATAACCACACGGTTTGGAACAAACCAGAAATGCTTTTGCTTTGCATAATGCATTGGCTAGAAAAGCCAAGAACGAGACAAACAAAATCTGGTCAACTGCAACACGTTGTCCTCTAGTTATTTTTCTTAGTCACCAAGCATATCCAAAGTGTTATCAGTTAATGAGTCTAATCCGGAAGTCAGCTGTTGATGAAAATGCCTGCTGAAATCTTCTTACTTTGGATGTGCTGTTTGTTTTTTTGTAGTGTGGCAATCAACAGCTTTCCTCTATTCCTAAATTACTGTTTCTTGTAGCCATAAAAAACATTGGTGATGGGGCTGGGAAATTAAACAGAGTGATGAAACATCCACTTAATGTATGCGAAGAAAATCAGTGAGACAAAACAACAACAAAATTGTTAGAAACACAGGAAAGGAAACTGTCTTCTACTGAGTCAGACACAGTGGTCTTTCTTGCTCAATAATATCAACACTGTGTAGCAGTGACTTCCTTGGATTTTAGAAGCAAAGCAGATACTCTACGGCTGAGCTATGGCTCCTCCACCAAGTCCTGCCATGCGGTTGAGAACAGGTACACAATACTGTTCACGCCTAGGCCAGGAACTGTGGCTTCCAGTTTTAAGCTGTAGTTTGTCAGTGATAATTGAGCTATAATTTCCAGGATGAGAGAACAATCTTGCTAGAACTGTTTTAGGGCTGTCATACGTCCAGAATTTCCTGGGCATATCTGGGATTTTTTAGGCAAATTTCCTAAGAGAACTTCATTTTCCCCCCGGAGATTTTGCAAAAAAAGCTGAACAACTTGGCCTGCTCCCCTCTCCAAAAAACCCTCAACAACTTTTTGAAATATGGCAACCCTAATTTCCTCCTACATTTAATATAGGTGCATATTAGTAACATGGAAGGTGTTTGAAAGCGCTGGGTGGGACACAGAGAAGGAGAGTTTTCAGGACCAGAGGGGAAAGTTCTCTTTCCATTGTGCCAAGTGGTAGTTGGGGCTTCTATCCCTGACTGCCACATAAAAGGGGAGCACTAACTTGCTCAATGAGAGGACACTTGTTGACCTCTGCGCTCTTTCAAAACACTGGGAATATGGGGACGGTGGCTACATAATATATTTAGTATTAGTGGACTACATATTGCTTCAGTTGTGGTGGTTCCTAAGCCTTTGATTTGCACCGTGCCAATGCAAATCCAGAATATCTTCTTGTATCCCAAAAGTTTTCCCGATCAAGTACATGTAGGGATGATTGAACATGTCCTGTGTTGCTTAAGAGGAAAACTTGAAGCCTGGACATGTGTCTGCCCCAGTGGTCTTGATCCCTACCTTAGTGAGTAACTGGCCTAGTCAGGAACCGTAGTAATGCAAATACATCTACTTTCACTGGAGATACTTCTCTGGCCTGAATCTGACATTCTTTAGTCCTTCCCTGGTTGAATATAGATCCCTACTAAATGAAGTGTTTGGCTTGAGCACAAAATTTATTTTAGTCTCCAGCTGTTGTTTTCTGTTCAGACATGTTAGATTTTTGTGGCATTTTCACTGGCTTGATAAAAATCACCAGCATTATATCACTCTTCTCCAAAATAGAACAGTCGTACTAATGTTTAATAAGAGTTTCCCATAACCCTCGTTATAAGACCTTGCTAAGATTATGCAGTTCACACCAAAGTTTAAACATGTTCTCAAAGCTCTCTTCCTTCATAACAAATATTTCAGGGGCCCGAAGGAGCTCCAGGAAATCTAGGTCAAAGGGGCCGCCCAGGAAAAAAGGTAATTCATCTTTGTTCTTCTGTCATGTATTTGTATTAATTGAGGGCCTAGCATTTATTTATTAATAATGGACAGGTCGTAAACAAACAGTTTTGAAACGGAATGTTAACAGGATTTTGGGACTCTTGTCTGGCTCTCCAGTGCAGTTTGCATTTGGAATAACATCTTGTATTATCTTATCTTTGACTCTTAACCTCCCCAAAAGGGGGCAAAGGGACAGCATGGCCCCCCAGGAGAGATTGGCGCCACAGGTGACCGCGGGCAGCCTGGAGAAATTGGTCCAAAGGGTTCAAGAGGAACTAGAGGCCCAATGGTTGGTATACAGTTGTTCTCCCTATTACCTTCACGACAACCCTGTAAAATAGGTTAGACACACACAGAGAGAGAGACAGAGAATGTGACTGGCTGAAGAACCCCCAGTCGGTTTAATGGCTGAGTGGGAATTTGAACCTTGATCTTCCTGCTCCACGATGCCACACTGACTCTCTGTTCATTTGTTTATCTAAACTCTTATAGAACTTGTTTGCCTATATTTTTAGTTCATTAGGATATAGGGGTTTTTTTTAATGCATGTGCATTTTTTAAACAACAACATTGTGCTGTACCTATTTGCAGAGATATATTCTGAAATGGTGTATTCAAAGAAGCAATCTGCATCTACTTTCACCAATTATTTATATCTATATTATATGTGTTTTCATTATTTTTATTTTATTTTGTAAATATATGTTTATTAAAGATTTTGTCATTTACAGAAATACATGCATTGTCTCTTTTTTCAAGTTTTGTTTTCTACAGATGAGTTTCATTTGTTGTGAGACATTAATGTTCCTTACAGCATTATTTTTATGTAAAAGTTCTATTTCTGGTTCAAACATGCTGAAGGTAGACTTTTTAATCTAAGCTGCATTTATTCTTGTTCCCTTTTAGGCTATTTTTTTTTTTATTTTAAAAAGTAGTTAGGAGAATCTGCATGCTTATACCTTTTTAGGTGCGTTTCAGGAGAGAACACCATCCAACCTCATGCTTGCATTTTTTTAATTGTATGATTTATTAACTTTTTAAATGTATATATCCTACACCTTCAAACACATGGGTTCCCAAGGCATTTGGTTATATAAATATTACTACATTAAAAGGAAAAAAAATCCTTTGGCATGAGCCAGCCACTATGAACATATGTTATGTTGACAGTATGTGTTTGACTCTCGCAATTTGAAATCAACGGGATTTATGTCTGCTTAACTTGGGTGAGGGTTATGCCCTTTGTGTTTTTCTGATCAGAAGGTCGATTGAGAGCTTAAGTAATTAGAAATTAAATTGTGTTTACTGCTGTTTATACATACAGGGACATTTAGGGTCAATGGGATCTGCAGGAGAGCCAGGAATTCCAGGTTATGGGGTAGGCTGTATTTTCTGTTGAGTTTGTTGACTGTGTACCATCTTTGTACATTGCGCTACATTTGTTATGGCCCATTGACTTGTGCAAAAAAATCTTATACACCCTCCCCCCCCCCATTTGGGAGCTTTGCTGTCTCCCGCTGGTGGGGGCCACTTGCCCATTCATTAGTCAGAAAGGGGAGGTTGGTTGCCATTGGCAGGAGGCCAGCTTAGCCAGGAGAGCCGGACAGAACTACACCGCCACATAATTCGCACACGCAGCCTGGTATCAAGGCATGTGTGTGGATTGCTCTGCCCATTTGTCCCTTGTCTGCTTCAAGATGGCCATTCTGAACGAAGCCTATTGAAAGCTGCCATTCTTCCCACAGCTATACTCAAGTCTCTCTTTTTAAAAAATAAATAAGTTATTTGAATTAATGCATCAAATTTCCATTTTTCAAGGAAATTATATTTTAAATAATCAAACTGATACACACACATTAGATAGCTCCGTTTTATTTATTTATTGTTGGGAAACTTTCATTTTTCAAGAAAATTATCAAAAAGGCAAACTGCCAAACACATGTTAGATTTTATTTACTTCTTGTTGTGATTTTTTTTTTTTACATATATATATATATATATCTTACCTTTCTTCCGTCACGGATCAAAGGGCATCCTCCATCAATCCCAACAAGACCAGAAAACACATGTGGTAACTAAAACTGAATCTGGGCCTGTTGCAAACAGGTTTCTGTTCCCAAATGTTGTGATCTATTGTCTTCAATTGTCCAACTACGCTGTTTGCCCGACATGTCACCTTTGACTGCATATTGAATACATAACAATGCAAACAGGTTGCACACATGGCATGGCGTTTATGTTTGTTTCTTTTCCTAGGGTCACCAGGGTCAGCCAGGCGCTCCTGGCCCACCAGGAGCCAAAGGAGAGAAGGTATGAAGAGTGGTAGCAAATACTGTAGTTGACAGAGGTGGTTGCTGTTGGCTAGAAGTCTCAGAGGCTCACAAAATAAGCATATATTTTACACATGCCCCTCCATCCACTTAGAATTGTAGAGTTGGAAAGCACCATGATAGTCGTCTTGTCCAACCTTCTGCAATGCAGAAATCTTTTGCCCAACATGGACCTCGAACCCACAGCCCTGAGATTAAGTGTCTCATGCTCTACTGATTGGGCTATCCCTGATTTTTACACATTCTTATTTTAAAGCTCTGAGGGAATAATATTGTGTGAGGAGAAACCTCTGAATATTATTAATGAAATGACTTGGGTTGGGTTGCACACATTTATGCCAAAGCATAAATCCTCAGGTTCGGTTTATAGCACAGATGCACTGATGCTCAGCCATTTTGCGTGACTGATGACATTGTGCTGGGAGCAGGGCATGTGCTGATTTTTCTAATCCGTGTTGTCCCTTGTTATGTACTGAGTTGAATAGGATCCAAAATACAGCAGTCTGACTGGTCCAAGAACAATAGGACCCAGAATGCAGCAGTCTGATTGGTCCACAGGAGCCACCCAATCCAGCTCCAGGTGGAAATGTATCCACAACCTGATTGGCCTACAGGAGAATCCCGGAATTAGCCAATCACGTGGGGCCCATTGTGTAAATAATGTATATAAAGCAGACATTCTGGGGGAACTTCCATTCCTCCTCACCACTATGAGCTGAATAAAGAGCATGAAATCCATTCTCGACTCTTCAGTATATTTCATCCCTGATGTAGCATATGCTGTGTGAGGTTTGATTCTTCCTGTCACATCAAACTCTTAAAAGAAAAACTGCTCCCTTTCACTTATGGGGTATTCTGGAGTCCTTAAGTGGCTTCCCTATCGGTAGGGGAAAACACAGGCCAAGCAGAGTATATTGAGAAGCTAAGCGACTAGTAAGCCTGATCTTTATTAAAGGAAATGTTGCAACACGGTCCCCGTTCACTACACACAGGAGGGAGGAAAATGCTGGACAATGGTGTGCAAGCCCTTACATAGACTTTTGAAATTGCCCATCTTGTAGCCCAAGACCACCCCTCAAACCACCATACATACATCACAGAAGGAGGCGGTCTACAGCAGAAATCCTGTCTGCCAGAATAGCTGATAATGGTCACCGATTGCATTACCTGGGCAGTCTGGCCATTCTTTTGTGATGGATAATACTTTAGTTCCTGAATCCACGTCACAGGCTCACCCTATTCATACACAAATATGCCCTTAAGACAGGATTTGCAAGTAAAAAGGCAATGGGAAGGCTTTCCCCATTTGCCTCCTTTACTGCAAAGGAATATTTGAGGCCATTGGGATAGTTAAAATGGCTTCAGGATTGCTCTCCCATACTATTTTAGACACATGATTCATATATTTAGATATGTGTGCATTTATGAATATTCTGATTTGAGACCTTAAAATTCTTATAACAATACCTTTGGCTCCCAGCAGTGCAGACACTTCTTAAGAGTTCATCATATAAGATTCTACGCTTCTTGTACTTGCTAGGCACTTCTACTGTTCTAATTTGTCCTTAGGGTACATGACTATCTCTTTGTTCACTGTGAAAGGGGGCAGGGCTTTACACAATATAGGGGATTTCCCCCATGGTTTGTAGCAATTGCAGCTTGTCTTCTCCTTCCTTGTCCCCTGGCAGAAAAAGGGGGAAGCAGGCCCGGTAACAGCCAGAGGTTGCTTGCAGGCATGCGATTTCCAGTATGCACAACACATACAGCTCTCCAGTATTCAACAGCTTTTCCATTAATTTTGGTGGATACTGATGACACTTGCAAATAAAATGTAAAATACCATATTTTTCACTCTATAGGACGCACTTTTTCCCCTCCAAAAATGAAGGGGAAATGTGTGTGCGTCCTATGGAGTGAATGCAGGCTCCCTGGCTTCAGCGACAGCAACGCGAAGCCTCCGAAGCCTGCGCTCCGGAGGCTTCACGTTGCTTTCGCTGAAGCCAGGAGAGTCTGGTCTTTGAGGCTGGCGGTGGGGGAAAGCAGCGCTTCCTCCCACTGCCAGCCCCAGAGGCTCGGGGGCAGAGGGAAAGCGCGCGACGCCTTCACGCTACTCTCCTACCTGGTTTGGAGGCTGGCGGTGGGGGAAAGCAGCACTTCCCCCCACCGCCAGCCCCACAAGCTCGGTGGAAAAGCCCGCAGGAGCCATGCGCTCTTTAAAGGGTGCGCGGCTCCTGTGAGCCTTTGCAGGAGTTGGGGGAATTACCCCACCTCCTGACAAAGCCCGCAGGAGCCGCGCAGCCTTTAAAGACCGTGCCGCTCTTGGGGGCTTTTCCCAAGGAGGGAGAAGGGACTGACTGGCCGAGTCAGTACCTTCTTCCTCCTGTGGGCTTTCCCCCACCTCCTGTGGGAATTCCCCCACCTCCCGCAATAGCAGGGAGGTCTGGGAGAAGTGCACAGGCTGCGTGCAGCCTGTCTGCTGTTCCCAGAGCTGGGGGGGGATCAAATTTTTTCCCTTGATTTCCCCCTCTGAAAACTAGGTGCGCCCTATCGAAAGGTGCGCCCTATAGAGCGAAAAATACAGTACATCTTTCAATAAGTGGGCAGCTTATTAGGTCCAAAGGGATGTACTTTCAGACCTGTCTCTCTACACTGCAGTTGGTGGGAAAGTCTTAATTCTGAAACTCCCAGGTGTTCCATTTGTGCATTGGAGAGCACATGGAGCTGTGGCTCAAATAGATGGTTTTCTGTGTGCAATTCTACTTCTTTTTTGTACACTCACAGGATAGCATCCAACTGATGCTGAAAATATCTAATTTTACATGTTTGTGTTTGGTGATTGTGCCCTTACAAAATATGCTTAAACTTTTAATTTTAATAAATTATTGTTCTATGCAATGTAGCTTGCGTAATGGCAACTGATTTTATTATTAAATTGTGCTTCAGATATTAGCTGTTTTACTTTGCTGTGCCTATATAATTAGATTGCATGTCTGTTTGTAACAGTAGTAATTTGTACATTTTGGTTTATATCTGTTTATGGAAAGAAAAAGAATGGAAAAACAATTTATACAATACTAAGAATGGACACACAATCTCATACTCATCTACCTGGGAGTGGTACTTATTTCTGGGGGGCTGTCTGTTTGGAAACTGAACTTACTACTGGTCAGCCAATAGATTTGCTGTGAAGCAGCAAGTACAGTTGTACCTTAGATCTCAAACGCCTTGGCTCCTGAACAAATCACGTTCGAAACCCGGAAGTGAGCGTTCCAGTTTTCAAACGCTTTTTGGAAGCTGAATGTCCGATTCGGCTTCTGTGGCTTCTGATTGGCTGCAGGAGCTGCCTGCAGCCAATCAGAAGCTGCGCTTTGGTTTCCGAACATTTTAGAAGTCGAACGGACTTCCGGAACGGATTCCGTCCGACTTCCAAGGTACGACTGTATATGATTCTTCAGAATAATAAGTTATAAAATCTGTTTGCTGAGGGGATGCTACAAGTATAACTATCACAAACTACTAAGTCTTTTATGTAAATGGCTCAGTACCTCTTTGCGTACGTATGGCCTGCATAGGGAATATATTTAGATTTTTCATGCATAGTTTACTAACAATACCCTGAGGCTTCATGGCCAATAAACCATTGATTTGTCTCTATTTCAGGGTTACCCGGGGGAAGACAGCACAGTGCTGGGACCACCTGGGCCCATAGGTGAACCAGTAGGTCTTTCTTTATCCAGAAAACTATATACGTGATTCAGAATTGAAAGTGTTCCCAAAAATTATACAGTTGCCTCCAGAGACTACACTCATGTTGTGCAAAGATGTGTGGAATTGGTGTAGTTGCTTTGAAATACGTTATGTTTAGATTTGTACAGGTTCCAGCTTTTTCATTGCTACCAGCAATTGCATGTGTGTTTTTTTGGAAAGCAGCAAACATAAGGGGTATCAAGGGGCTAAACTAGAAATGGCACTAAATGTGTAATTAGAAACTGTGTCAGGGTTTGTAAGACATTTAATAATAGGGGTGTGAGGGCAGGGGCAGGGGTAGAGATAGCAGGACACAGGGAGATGAGGTTTAATGTTTTCCTCCCCAGTCACAGTTCTGATAAAAATCAGACCTATTTTCAAAGTAAAACAAACAAACAAACAAACCCAAAACTCTGTCATAGTTTTTAACACTTTTAGTATCTCATCTAGTTTGACCCAAAGGTCAAATGTAAGGTTAAATGTAACATTTTAGAGCGTTCGAACTTCTGTATAAATGCTAATTCCGACAAAGATTTTTAGTGTCAGTAGCATCAGTAATTTAAAACATTGTTACTATAGAAATCAGGCAGGTACCTACAATTCTATTTCATCACTTGCTCAAAACGATTTTGTTTTGCCTCTGTTTTTAGACAATTAATCTGGTTCCATGATGATAATCGGTTTTGCATTTTGATAATTTATTGTAAACAGAATGTTATTTTTTTAATGAGTTTGCAGTTTTAAAATATTCTTATCAATAACTAAAGTATGATTAGTCCTAATTTCTTGAAATTACATTTTCAGTTTGTTTGTTTTTGGTTTAACATATATGTGATTCAAAACCTCAACTAGCCATAGTAAAAATAATTTTAGACATCATTTATTGTATTGACTATGTTTGCTTTGCTTTCTTTTTCCTTTCTTTTTTTCTCTTCTCTCTCTTCCTGCTCCCCCGGCCTGCTCAAAGTTACTTTTGAATATAAGTTCCCCTTTCTTTTTTTATTCTAAAGCAGCCATATTTCAAAGAAATTTTAAACCATCTGGACTTCTTGTGGTTATTTCTCTAGGGCCCTATTGGTGAACGTGGAGAGAGAGGAGAACCTGGTGATTTTGGTTACAAGGTAGAATTCTGCTTCCATTTGTATTGATATGGGGCGTACTCTATAGTTTATTCTAAAACAGCAATAGAAAAAAACACTCTTTCGTACATGTGAATGCATGTTAAGTACAATATCACTAACATTATACTAACTTACCGGGGAGTAAATTCCGTTAAACTCAATGAATCTTTGTTCTGTCTAGAAAGGGCTGTAGCTAGGGGGTGGCGAGGTGGGCCCTCGCCAGGGGCGCAGGCTATTGGGGGGCGCAAAATCGGCTAAAAAATATGTTCATAAATATTTATTATTGCCTCATAAGAAATTGTTTTAAATAGAGGATGAATTGAGTGGGTGGAGGAGTGGGTTGGAGGAGAGGCGGAAAGAAGAGCTAATTTGTCTGTGGCTAGGGGGTGCAATCTGGATAGTTTTGCCAGGGGTGCAATATCACCTAGCTATGGCTCTGTGTCTAGATATGAATAGAATTTCAGTGTCAGTGATATTGCAAAAGACAGGGCTAGAGTTGACTACTGCCAAAGAAATTATGGACAGGATCTGATACTAGAAGCTAATCAGAATTCAGGTTCAACTGTATCAGGGTCACCACTGGAAAACTGGGTAAAGATTTGGGAACTGGCTGGATGAATAGGGTTAAAACTTGTTGGGACATCTGTGTCATTTCTAACTGCCTTGCCCTGATCCTGAACCGCTTTGTTTGCTCCTGACCCTTTCTTACAGGTTAGAGCCTCTGCCTGTATGCGTTGGGCAGGAGCCAATAGGATGAATAAGATCAAAGCCCAGGCCAAATGCTATCTGACAACAACGCCTCGAGATTGTGGGCAGTAGCATGGCTTTAAGACTTGGATACAGTATAGGGGTAGTGCAGATACAGACCAGAAATAAGGATGCATAAAGGCATGTGAGCATTTTTCCACTGGCAAAAGCCAGATGGATGACCAGGTGGTTGTACAGAAGGCAAGGGCAAGATTTACCAGGCTATGAGCCAATAGGTGGAGCAAAGGATTAACAGATTAATGCAATATGTTGCTATAGATGCTTTAGGACAAAACAGGTTGATTGGGGTGTATATGGGGTACCTAATGCTATGGGCAACAGCTCACATCATCCCCAGCCAGCATGGCTGGTGGTCAGGGATTATGGGAGTCCACAACACCTGGGGAGATGGACTATATCTTGAAGACCAAGTTCCAATAAGGTGATTAATATACTGAAATATATTGAAACAAACATGTTGGAGTACACCTTGGCTCCTCTCAGGCTTGTCGTCTCACCAGAAACTGATAGCATTAGTTGCCTGCCCAATAATATATTGCACTTCCTATTTCTAGGGTCACATGGGGCTTCCAGGACTTAGAGGTGCTGTTGGACAACAAGGGCCACCAGTAAGTCTCTTGTGAAGTAGGTTGACTTTGTGCTTTGATAAATATAATAAAATGAATGGTACTACTATATTTGTTACAAGCTGGGAAATCCCTGTTCCTTTGCCTTGATGTCTTCTAGGCTTTATTCATATTACTTTTTTTTGCTTTTTCCAAAGGGTGAGCCAGGTGAACGAGGTGAACCAGGACTAAAAGGAGAGAAAGGATCTCAAGTAGGTAGAAAAGAGCAAGACACATTTTTTGTGATATTTGAAATTAGAACTCTGCAACACTAGACAGACCAGCAGTTTCATTTATAAGCTTGCTTGTTTTGTTAGCTTGTTTCTGTCTCCAGAACCCATTAACTCTAAAAGAAATATAATATATTGCTGAAGCTGCTCTGAAAGTGGGATATGTATTCATAAGGAGGGTGTCATTTGCTGGAAAGTCCTTCTCCTTAACCCCATCTGTCTAATTTTACATAAAAAGGGCATTTTGAAAGAGGTACCTGTGAGTTTTCAGAGGCAACTCTTCGGCCACTGTTGGTGAAAAAGGCTTGGGCAAGATGATGCAACAAGGCAGTTCTTATTAACCCCATTAGCTTTGCATATCTCATTATGTCTGGGATGAGGAACCTGTGGTCATCAAGACTCCAGCTTTTCCCATTAGATGGTACCTGCTGCACTCTTCAACAGACAGTGGCAACCTGCAGAGGTCTAGGGTTGGGTGCTGGAACAAGAACTCCAGGTGTTGATCTCAAGTGCAGCGAGCTTAATTTTCATTGTGCTGTGATATCTTGAGAGGCAGTTCCTAGAATGAAGCTGTTAGAAAATAAGCAGATGAAGATCTTAAGTGCTGACATCAATGATACAAAGGGCAGCAGCATTTATGAACAGTTGCCTTTCTGGCTTCATCTCTGATGATATTTTTAACCATTCTTTATATTTTTTGTTGTGAAAATATGCTTCTTCCTTTGGGAGGGGGGGAATCCTTTTATTTTGTGACTTTAAAAGTAAACTCAGGAAGCCAGATCTGAATAAGCATTTGGGCTGATAAAGGCCATCATCAAAAGAACCACACAACAAACTCTGCATACCTTGCAGAACTTTTGCCTTGTCTGGTTTTTACCAGCAGTTCCCCCTTCCTCTGCCCTCCAGCACATTTGGAAATAAGGTTAATTTCAAGAGCAGTGATGTGGCATTTGGGGGCTGCTACTCTTGGGCACGGGGAGTTTGCTATCCCACTGAACATGCACGAGATCCATAGGAGCTCTCTGGATTCTGGCCATGGTACAAATCCATTTGAACTCATTTGTAAAGAAGGTCCAGCACATACATGTTTGGCGTAATGTGTATTGGGCAAGTCCCAGAGCGCCAAGTATAAATGTTCCACTTCTGAATAATACTTTGAATTGAGGCTACAGTGAAAGCTGCCAAAGAAATGCTATGTTCTGCCACAGAGTGACTTTTAATATGTTTTTAAAGGATTACATAAGGAACGGCTTTTAATATCCCCATTGCACCTTCATACTTCCACTTTCCACCAAGTCTTGCTGCAATAAAGTTGTTTTCTGAAGGGTATGTGATAATCTGTGACTCAAAGCAAAACCACATTTTATTAACTTGCATATCTCAGTAGTTCTGTAAAGCCTACACTGTGATCACAAGCCGCTTTGGCAGGGTGTGCGTAATATAGAACCCCAAATCCACAGCCTCTTTGGGCTTCTTTCAAACTTTCTATGATGTCCCTTAGGCTGAAATTTTATATCAGAGTTTTATTCCTAAAAATAGTTTTAACAACCAGAAGCCTAGTGAAAAATGCACATCTTAAGACTGCAGTTAAATCTGTGTCCATAACTTGAACCATACTGTGCTGCTAATTTCTGCAAAATGCATCACGTAGAACAGGAATCCAAATAATAAATGAACTGCTTTTCTTTCACATGGACTCCAAATTGGTAACAAATGTAAAATTGTGTAGGAGGGTTCATATCCAGTGTTCATAAGAGCCTACTTGATCTGGTTAATAGCCCATCTAGTCCAGCACCCTGTTCTCCCAGTGGCCTATGGAAAACCTGCAAGCGAGACCCAAGCACAAGAGTACTCTCCAGTGACTGGTATTCAGAAACATTAGTTCCTCCAACTATGGCTCATAGCCATGGATAGACTTCTCCTCCATTAATTTGTCTAATCCTTTTTTTAAAGCCGTCTAGGTTGGTTGACATCCCTGCCTCCTGTGAGAGCAAGTTCCATGGTTTATAAACTTGGTTCAGCAAACCTTGCAAATTCCTCCTTCCTCTTATCAGTGCAGCCACGAAGAAGAGATAGGAGCATTTGCTTCTTTTTTAAAAAAAACCAAAAAACTGCAGATTTGCATTTAACCCAAAGTTAACCATTGCAGTGTTTTATTGAAACAAATCATTTTCTTAATCTCTGGTTTTAAAGTTGGCTTGTTCCATCAAACCCTAGTTAATATTAACCACAGTTTGTTGGGTTCAGATGACCCAGCAAACTGTGGCCAGTCAAAAATGGAAGCAGAAGCTTGCAAACTCACAGCCATGAGGCTCACCTAGGTTTGTCCTTAGAATGCACTGGGGTTTAGCATTACCTCCAAAGCAGGGAGGGACATGTGTATAATTCTGTTTCCCCCTCTATAAACATACACACAGATTTAGAAATGAGATTGTGTGACCCAGCCCAGCACGCTTTATCTTCTGTTTATGGATATTGCATTTTTAACGTTGGGCGGGCAGCAGGTGTGATTCAAAAGACAATGATGCATAATAATATAGCTTACATTTATAACAAAGAAGCTGCTGTAGAAATTAATGATCGTTAAGTAAAATGATATTGTCCTGGTTCAGACTGAATGAGCCATGATTTCAGCCCTGGTTAGTAAGCAGATATTGAACCAGTTTTCCTGACTTGGATCTCTTATCTCTTAAAATAAGAACTCTTATTTTATGCAGTCTTAAGCACTACTGAAGCAGTATGTATTCTGGCGGGGGCACAATCTGTTCTTGGGCTAATATAGAGCAGTTAAAAGCTGAAAGTACTCCAGTGATGTTTCATTTATTAATAGGAAATACCACAAATCCTATAAATAGGAGACTTTTTTAAAAAACAAAAACAAAATCCATTCTAACTGACCTGTGAGCGACGTGGATGCAATTCTGTCCAGCCCATTCATTCTTTCTCATAAATGACATGTTGCTGAAACAGAAAAACCTCGGGGAAATGATAATGTGCTTTTGTGAATGAATGTGGTGCTTTGGCAGATTTTGTACTCAAGTAGAAAGAATATCCAGCCGGTTTATGATCTTAGATTCCCCTGAAACTGAAGTGATTCTTGTGTTCTTTGACCCCAGTGCTAGATAATAAATATGCTCCTAGCTTCTATTCTGCTTTTATGTTTCATTGGCTTTGTCAGTGAACACATGTTTTGAAATTTCTAGGGTCCCACTGGGAAAAAAGGAATGAGTGGTCAAGCTGGGAAACCTGGGATGTCTGTAAGTAAGCAAAATGTTTTATTAATCACACACTAGATTTCAGGTATCAGGTACACACCGCAAATGCAAGTATCCCTATAATGGGAAGTTTTAAGTGTTTGACATTTTATTATGTTTTTATATGTGTTGGAAGTCACCCAGAGTGGCTGGGGAAACTCAGTCAGATGGGTGGGGTATAAAAAGAAGAGGAAGAAGAAGGCAATGACATGTAGCGATGAAAAACAGCTAATCAGATGGAATTATATTCACTAACATGCAAAGTAGAAAAATTGGTATAAATTGTAACATGTACATATTTCACCTTTATATCTCAGTTCTATGCATGTTTACTTGGACTGTGCTTAATGGGGATTTCTGTCTAGTTAGTGTTTTGGGGATTGCAGTCTAATAGAGCATTATAAAGCCACACTTCATAAAGTCTCTATTGTAGTCCTAGACATGCCTACAAAGGCTTTTTTCCCTGCCCCTGCAATTTTTCCTGCAAAAGCCCACTCTTTATCACTGAATCGGAACAAATGGCAGTTAAGGTTTCCCTCAAATTGCCGTTTGCTCTGATTCAGTGGTAAAGTGCAGGAAAAACACTAGGGCCCAAATTTTTTTTTAGCATGCTTGGACACAGTGCTTTAAAGCATGAACCTGTTCCTAGATACAAAAGGAAGCCCTATGATTTCAATGGTGATTTGTAATGAAACCCACAAGTGGGGCGGGAGGGGGGAGATCTCCCTGGCACATTTTCAAGTACACCCCCCCCCCCGGAAAGTCCTCTAATATAGATCTTTCCTCTTTTCTGATTTTTTCCATAGTTGCATAGTTGTGTACAACATGTTTGTTCTTCTGCTACGGCAGCTGAATGGCCTGGATGGAAAGAGTGGTTGTAGTTGTTCTTGCTAGGTGTTGCACTTTAGCAGTCCTACTGCTTAAAAAAAAGGCATTAGCCAGTATTATTTCCCTAAAACAAAAGAAGGAAAATCCAGAATATAAAGTGTCTCCATCCAGAGAGGAAGCATACCTAAAAACAAATTAAAGTTGTCTGCTCTCAAACTTAAGTAACTTTCTCTTAAGTAACTGTACTTTTTTTAATTGTGTAAAATCATGTTTAGCATAGCTTAGTTGCAAATAGTCTGCTGTTCAGGGCTGTCCTAATACATCTCAAATTTATTTCAGGGTATGCCTGGTCCTTTGGGTCAAAAGGGTGTACAAGGCTATCCTGGACCAGAGGGCATTCTTGGGAATCCTGGAAAGGCTGGCTTACCTGGACAACAGGGCCTTCCTGTGAGTAGTACTTGCGTGGTTGTTTTCCACTTGAAAAGGTCTTTAAATATTCTCAGTGCACCTGTAAGCAAGAACCATATGGAAGAAGGGAATTCCATAATTTCCTCCTGCCCTGTTGCCACCTCTCCCTGAGGGCCAGCAGCACTTGTTTGAGAAGTAGCTACATCATTTGTTTGCCAGTATGGTTCTTGTTCCATGCCATTGTGGTGTAGGCCCAACTATGTCTCCACCCTCATTGTTCTGCCCGGACACTGAGGTCCAGTGCCGAGGGCCTTCTGGCGGTTCCCTCGCTACGAGAAGCCAAGTTACAGGGAACCAGGCAGAGGGCCTTCTCGGTAGTGGCACCCGCCCTGTGGAACGCCCTCCCACCAGATGTCAAAGAGAAAACAACTACCAGACTTTTAGAATACATCTGAAGGCAGCCTTGTTGTAATAATAATAATAATAATAAATTAATAATAATAATAATAATAATAATAATAATAATAATAATAATAATTTATTGTTTATACCCCGCCCATTTGGCTGAGTTTCCCCAGCCACTCTGGGCGGCTTCCAATCGAGTGTTAAAAACAATACAGCATTAAATATTAAAAAACCTCCCTAAACAGGGCTGCCTTGAGATGTCTTTTAAAGATGAGATAGCTACTTATTTCCTTCACATCTGAAGGGAGGGCATTCCACAGGGCGGGTGCCACTACTGAGAAGGCCCTCTGTCTGGTTCCTTGTAACCTCACTTCTCGCAGTGAGGGAACCGCCAGAAGGCCCTCGGTGCTGGATCTCAGTGTCCGGGCAGAATGATGGGGGTGGAGACGCTCCTACAGGTATACCGGGAAGCTTTTAATGTTTAATAGGTTATTGTATTTTAGTATTCTATTGGAAGCCTCCCAGAGTGGCTGGGGAAACCCAGCCAGATGGGCGGGGTATAAATAATAAATTATTATTATATTATATTATTATGCAGAAGCATCTCACATCCTGCAATGGGAACATATTAATCAGATTCGGCCACCTTTCTGCACAACCTTAGTGGGTTTTTTTTCTGCAATAGCAAATCAGTTCCAGGAGCCCCAGTCTGTTTTAGGTGCAAAAGACACAGAGCTTCTGTAGCTTCACAACACTTGGATAGCTCAGCTGGTTAGAGCATGCTGGTGATAATGTCCGGGTTGCAGGTTTAATCCCCGTATGGGACAGTTGCATATTCCTGCATATTTGCAACCCACTTTTCATCAACAGAGATACCAGGGTGGGATACAACTGCTGAAACACCACTTTCTATGTATGCAGGAACTCTGGCCGATTTTATACCCGATCACCCTAGTCTGCTTTGATTTAGGGCCTTATTTCTCTAAGTCATTGGGGGTTGCGAACTTAGTGCTTATTTATGAAATGTTAAAAGTTAATTTCTAAGTAACAGTGTTTTTCAATAGACAGCATGTTCTCATTTTAAATAGTATTGTTAATATCACCATCATTTAATCACTTTTCCGAGCACAATTCAAAGTGTTGGTGCTGATGGAGCATCTCCACCCCCATTGTTCAGCCCAGACACTGAGGCCCAGCTCCAGGGGCCTTGTGGTGGTACCCTCCTTGCGAGAAGAGAGGTTACAGGGAACCAGGCAGAGGGCCTTTTTGATAGTGGCACCCGCCCTGTGGAATGCCCTCCCATTAGGTGTCAAAGAAATATCTGACTTTCAGAAGACATCTGAAGGCACCCCTGTTTAGGGAAGTTTTTAATGTTTGATGTTTTATGATGTTTTTAATATTCTGTTGGGAGCTGCCCAGAGTGGCTGGAGAAACCCAGCCAGATGGGCAGGGTATAATAATAATAATAATAATAATAATAATAATAATAATAATAATAAATACCATAATTATTTAGATAACAATTTATAGGATGCCATCATTGTACTGATGTTGTGTAAGAGTGTGCATGCAGATAGATGTATGAAGGTGTGTGTAACGAGCATGGCTACTTTGAAGAAACAAAAGCATGTGTTTGGCATATTGCTTAAGAAAAATAGAACCAGTGGTTGATGTGACTATGTATAACTTGCTTGTCAAGGGTAACAGAGGAAGCGTGGGACTAGCTGGACTGGCAGGATATCCTGGAACTCAGGGACCAAAGGGGTTACCAGGTATGCCAGGAAACACTGGACCACCAGGACTAAAGGTACTTCGAATGGGGAGCTTCTCAAGCCAGCTGGCACTGTGTTTGAAATCTTTCTGCCCGCTCATTCGGAAGTAATCTCAAAGGCAGAACTGCAGCTTCTACCAAAGCTTACGCACCTGGTATTGTGGAAGTATGCTCCTTCCCTCTCTGAAAATGCATGTATGTGAGCTGCCTTAAAACAAAAGGGTTTTTCTTATAGGGCTTCCCATTTATTTATTTTTAGGCTCTTTACAAACTTTTGCATTTTATAGGATCACAAAGGCGACCTGTGAAATTTGAAAGCCCTAATTAGTCTAGGAGTGGTACAGGCATTTCTTCAGCTCCAGTGCAAACTGAGCTATCTCTCTGAATTTACTTCAGGAGCAAGACAAGGCTTTTTGAAAGGGTGAAAAAAAAGAGGGGGGGGGGAGAGCATTTAATTTCCCAGTGGTTTGGAAAGAAAGATAGGCACAGCCTGCTCTCTGTACCGAAGGGAAGGCCAATTAGTTTGTACTAACTGCCTTGAAAGAGACTGCTTTCTGTTTTTATGATAAGTGAATCAAGCTTAAAGCGAACTACTGGAGAGGGGAGGGGGTAATTATAGCTGTCATTATAATTGCATTTGTTAATACTGTGGAGGAATGTGGGGTTGTCAGTTTATTGGTTGCTATATTGCCAGCTAGGAGCACATTAAAACAGCAGAGTAACCCTAGCTCCCTGCTTAGGGGATTCATGGAACTTTGGATCCTTTGGACTGAATGGCACCACTGCTCCCCACCCTGAAACGCCCCATATCAGGGTTCTTTGCTGGCTTCCATCAGCGGCAGAAAACCCAACAGTGTTTGCTTCCCATATAAGGGTCTCTGCAGCAGTGAAGCCCACCCAGTTCCCCAGGCCAGAGGCATGTCGATTCCACCACATCCCAACCCCCTCCAGCAGTAAAGATCAAGCTGGGGTTGGTGGGAAGGGATATTCCTACTGAGTTTACATGCCTGGTAGACTGGGTATTAGGGTGTTCTTCTTCCAGGTTTGAAAGAAGGAGTTTTTATTTTATTTCAGCAGCGTTGGCTTTGCTTCTATGAACACACAATGCAAGAAGTCTCACCATTCAGTCTAAATTAGCTGATAATTTTTTGCTTTTTTTCAAAATTCACCAACAGAAAACGAGGGGCCAAAATTAATGACATCACACAAGCAACAACAGATGCCCGCCACCATTGCCAAGATCAGGCTGATAAGCTGATAACGTATTCAAATCCTAAGCACAGTTTTGAAATAATCCTTTAATCGCTGAACCTCAGTATCAGGGTGAATTCCTGTCAGGAGTAAGCATGGACCAATGGTACCAAATAGTATGGGAAACAGCCTTACTAGAAAAATTAACCAATAAACTGACACAGGGACAAATAGAAGAAGATGCCTTCACCCCGGTATGGCTCCCCTTTATCACATACACAGCCTAACAAGACAATGACAAAAATCCACCAACAGCATACAAATCAATATGGCTAACCTGATCCAAAACACCCACCCACCCCACTCACACATGAAAACAAAGATCACCACAGCCAATCACAAATGAACAGCCACACCCTAGGCCAACCCCAACCTCTCTCACCACCAAAGGAACACAAGTGAACAGCAGAGAACCTGCACAAGCAACGCTGACACAAAACCCCACATATATTAAGTAAAATAGAAATATCGCCACCCCACCCCCACTCACCTCTCCCCCCTCCACCTCTTTCCCCCTATTCTTCCTAATGTCTCAACAAATGAAACCGATTTGTTGTTGTTGTTTTTAAAAAAAGTGTTACGTGGAAAAAAATATGAGAGAGAGAGAGAGACATTGCACATACCTTTGTAAATCAAAAAAATCTTTAATAGAAATACATTTTTTTAAAAAAGAATCAGGGTGAATTCTGCATCAGCAATCATTATTTATGATTTCTTCATGAAGAAATTCCAAGGCACCGTATGCTTCTCCTGTATAAGAATAATAATGAATGCATACTTTCCCTCTTGTTGCAGGGTGAACAAGGGCTTCGGGGTCATCCAGGAAAGCAAGGTAAAAGAGGTCATCCTGGGACCCAAGGCGATCAAGGCCCCCCGGGAGATCCTGGCCTCAAGGGTCATGCTGTATGTACCGCCTGTTGTATGTAAAACAATTCTTAGTACCATTCAGGTGCAGTTTCATATATTAATCTTCCTATCTGCTATTATTCCAGGGACAATCTGGAGATCATGGCTTGATGGGATTTCAGGGATTCCCAGGTCCAAAGGTATGTGCTCACTTTGAGCCCAGTCCCAAAGCTAAGCATCTTTACATCCCATTAAATGGGAAATAGTTAAACATGTCCTTAAACCTCGCATTGGAGTGAATGGAACTAACACGTTCTTAAACTTTGTGTGGCTGGATCATGTCCTTTTTTAAAAGCTGAACTGTAAGCCATCTGTCGTGCATGAAAGATCTTCAGCGAGCACTTCTTAATTGCCCTGAGATTGGAGAGCAAAGGAAATAATATTTCACTTTATGAAATAACTACAGTAATTTGACTGGAAGTGCATTGTCTGTTGAGGCTTTTTCACTGTATCAGAGATCTAAAGAAGAAGATTGCAGTACATAACATTTCATATTTTATATTAGTTTCACTTTCATTTACTTTAGCTTTTTCTTTTTTTAGACAAATGCTTTTTTAAAAAGTGTATCAGATGTACTATGACTAAGCTTTTTCTTTTCATTTTTTAGGGTCCCGAAGGTGACCTTGGTTTAATTGGAATTTTGGGACCTAAAGGCCCAGTAGGACAAATAGTAAGTGATTCGGTCTATTAATAAACTTACTGTTCACTGTTCAATCTAACTGACATCTCTGCAGTTCCCATGGGTTTATAGTGAAAACTCAGGCCACTTCCCTCTTATGCCAGCAGATAAGTAGGAACAACTGAATTTGAGGACAGGTGGCCCAGAGCAGAATTTGTGAGAGTTGTACTTAACACCTTGGTTGACCCTGCTTGAGGCAGGGTCAGGTGACCTGCTTCTGACAGCAAATTGGGGGGTTACCAAGGGAGAGTAGCACATTGCCAGTTATATACTTTAATCCTAATCACCATGGAGGCAAAATTTGCTTTTCTGCGAGATTTAATGAATTAATCAGCACCATTGAAGCTTTAACCATAGATAATCCTGTTCCCCCACACAATCCCCAGCAATTAACTAGCCATAACATTTCAGAACTTGCCGAATGGATCGCTGTGCAATCTGCACAAGCATACCAGTTAAGGATCACTTTTATCTTATTACAAGTAATGGTATTGTTTGTCTGTTAAGCTGAAAATTATGTCACATATAGATAGGGCTCTTAGGGATGCGGGTGGCGCTGTGGGTTAAACCACAGAGCCTAGGACTTGCTGATCAGAAGGTCGCAGCTCGAATCCCTGCGACGGGGTGAGCTACCGTTGCTTGGTCCCTGCTCCTGCCAACCTAGCAGTTCGAAAGCACGCCAAAAAGTGCAAGTAGATAAATAGGTACCACTCCGGCAGGAAGGTAAACGGCGTTTCCGTGCGCTGCTCTGGTTCGCCAGAAGCGGCTTAGTCATGCTGGCCACATGACCCAGAAGCTGTACGCCGGCTCCCTCGGCCAATAAAGCGAGATGAACACCGCAACCCCAGAGTTGGCCACGACTGGACCTAATGGTTGGGGGTCCCTTTACCTTTACCTAGATAGGGCTCTTAGATACACAGCAGAGGTCAAGTTCCTTTCAGTATTCAGGTGTTCAGAAATGCATGTTCAGAAATACAATAGATTTGGTGTGCAAATGAAAGGGATGCAAACTTACCTTGTCTATTTGCCCTTCTTATATCAAGAAACAGAACTGGCCTTCTTTGAACATGAATTTAATCTCATATCATTTCACTATTGTTTAATTTTCACCGGGCACGCAATTGTATGTTCTTTAAATAGTCAAATGTCACACAGCACAGTACTGTCGTTCATTTATTGCTCCGAAAATTTATTTGCATTTTGTTTTTAGGGAAACATTGGCCCTGTTGGTAATGAAGGCATCATAGGTCCAGCAGGCAAACCTGTAAGTGCTTGGTCTTTCCCAGCATTGCTTTTCATCGCATGAAGGTTTCCACACTTTGAACAAGAAATAGATGAGAACTCTTTTGCATTGTAACATGCATGCAAGATAAAAGACTTGTTTTGTAGACAAGAACACAAGAGCACTGATTTCCCTTAATAATCCAACCTTTGCCAACCTGATGTCCTCTGGACAGCCCCAGCCTAAATGGACAACAGCAAGGGATGATGGGAGTTGTAGTCCAAAACATCTGGAGGGCGCACCAGGTTGGCAAGGGCTGCTATAATCCGTAAGTATTGCTGCTCGGTTAGTTCAGGTGGTATTGAGCCATTCCAATATATCTGCACAAATGTTATGCATAAGTGAAATAAAGTTAGATATCCTTCTGTTCTGTAGAAATGAATGGTTTGTTCACAGTGTAAAACACATTGAAATAAATGGTTTCTGTGTGACTATAATTCACTGTCTTTGGGGGTTTTTAAGATGACATGTATTTCTTTTAATTTCAGGGACCCAGGGGTGAAAAGGGATCCAGAGGCGAAATGGTATGTGAAACTAAAGTTTGTAATGTTAAAACTAGGGTAGGATTCACAATATATGGGACACGGCATGTTTGGGGGTGATTTCTGCCCCACCCACATCCTGCAAAAGTACCAAGTTGGGGGGAGGGATCATAACTTCCTTACTAATTCCTTGTTTTCAAGAAGTTGTGGGCTGTGTTTATCTGCATCTTTCCAGCTGCTCAAGTGAAAGAAATCTATGCACTTACAGTGAGTCAGATCTCCAGCCTGTCTGGTTCAGTATTCTCCACACTGATCGGCCATAGCCTTCTAGGGTTTTAGGCAAGGCTCTTACCTGGATGCCACAAATTGAACCTGAGAATTTTGCGTGCAAAGGATATACAGTGGTACTTCTGGCTGCGAACGGGATCCGTTCCGGAGCCCCGTTTGCAACATGAGCAGAACACAACCCACGTCTGCGCATGTGTGGGTTGTGATTTGCTGCTTCTGCACATGCGCGTGACATCATTTTGAGCGTATGCACATGCGCAAGCAGCGAAACCCGGAAGTAACCCTTTCCGGTACTTCCGGGTTGCCACGGGATGCAACCTGAAAAGACGTAACCTGAACCGAACATAACAAGAGGTATGACTGTACTCTACCACTCACCTACAGTGCTTCCTGCAACATCATGATTACATAGCTTCTGGGGACAGAAGTGCAAGTGGTAGATAGATGTGCCTCTGCGTAACTAGGAATTGTAGAATGTCACCAGAAACATTAGTTATGCTTGCAGCTGCAGTGTAGTAATATGGGCTTTTTGTTGAGAGCGTCTTTAGGTGACGCCTGTTAATACGTTCACAGAATGGTAGCTAAGTCAAGCAGCCAGCAGCACTCGGACTAATCCTGAACTCTGTTGTCACTGCAGTGACTTGAGTGATGATCAGGACCAGCCCAACTTTAAAAGCAACCCGTGAAATTCAAGATTTGTTCAGGGGTCTTGAGACACTTATCTCGGATCATAGCATAGATGACTAGAGCAGCAAAATGTCTTGGGCCAACCCTGGTCAAGCGACCTTATTGAGATTTATTTTAGTACTAAGGGATGGAGCAACATAGGCCAGAGAGTACAGACTTTTTCCTTTCTCAGAAATGTCATCTTCAACGCCAAATCCTTGCAGCTCAATCTTACTTAAGAGCAAAGGAATTATCAGAGACCTTTTGGAACCATGGTACATCCCAATGTCTTTCCCATATAAGAACCCGCAGTAGTCTGGTCCTAATAACTTTCAAGTTCGTGGGTAACCTTCAAAACAATCACTGGTTTCTGTGATCGTTATTGTTTGCGTTTTCGGCAGCAGACATGTTCCATGCATGGTTACCAGAAGTAAATTCTTCTGTGTTCTTGATATTTTTATGGATGTTCAGTGTCCGAAGATGCTCCTCCTCCTCTTATTTTTTGCCTGATAGTCTACTTTGCTGTCACATAAACACATCTTCCTGTTAATGGATCTTTCCAGGGCGTTTCAGTGGAAAATAGGCGTCTCTGTGTCATTTAAGTACTCTTTTTGCCTTTGAAATTGTGCACTGCTGGCAATTAGCAATTTCCTTCCATCACGAATTCATTGCGTGAGCCACTTGTCAGAAAAGGGGAATGCGACTGTTGGCAGCACAAAGCAATTAGCTTTGCCTTTACAGCCAGGGTGAAAGTTCTATTTCCATGTATTTTCACAGACATCAAATAATTTTCATTCAGCTGTGTACTGAGTCTGAACACATTCCTTTGAAGCACAGGAAACTGTTGGCATCCTTCCTAGATGCCCGATTACTTTTAACACAGAATAGTATTAGGATTTCTGAGCAGAGCAATTAAAAACAATAAATAAGAAATGGGTAGCCTTCTTTTCCTATGAATAAACAAGAAGTCAAAAGTATACTGTGTTTCCTGGAAACAATATTTTTTGTCAGTTCAGTACTGACAAGGAGAGTGTACAGCAAAAAATATGCAGTGCAGAAACAGCAAGATCATGCTTTTCTGAGTTTCAGGATTATAGTCTTCTGCTCACATTTTGCGGGGGGACGGGGACCAAGTACATCAATAGTCAGAAAATAGTAACTGATTCTGAAAAGGCTGGATACAAGGATGAGGGGAACAAACTATAATGGAGGTCCCAAGAGTTCTATAAGAGGTATAATATATCTCAAACCTATCTCTCTTCTTCTCAGAAAGTCAGGCTGCATACACAATATACATTTAAAACATACATTTGACTTCCTCCAAATAATCTTGGGAACTATAGTTAACCTCCTTGCAGAGCTACAGTTCCCAGCACCCCTAACAAGCTACAATTCCCATGATTCTTTAGGGGAAAGTCATGTTCTTTACATTTATGCTGCTTACTCAGCATCACATAGCTATCCTGTTCTGGACCTGTGGAAGAGCCTGCAAAGCAAAGCTATGGCAGTTATTCTTCTCTTGAGTTCAGTGGCATTGCAAGGCCAGAGGAAAGGCCCTATTGCTGCCACCTACTGACCTGCAGTATTGTGGTTTTATTGTTTTAATTTTATTAAATATTCTCTGTGGTTTTTGTTTTATGGTTTGTATCTATGTCTGGAGAGCACAGAGACTGCAGCCAACTGCTGTGCTGCATCCTGGGTGGTCCTACCCAATAATAGGGTTGGACAGACCAGAAATGAGACCGCAGAGTGACACTGAGGCTTCTGAAGCCTTGCGATGCTTGTACAGACAATCATTTTTGGGTTTCTGCAGCGTAAACAGTGAGGCAGAGCAGATAAGGGAAACTGGTGTAGCAGGGAAGGCGATAGATAAACAGAGAAAATAAGACTGACAGAGGAGGAAGAGAAAAGGGGGAGACTTGAGGGGAAGTATCAAAGAACTGTAGAATTGGAAGGGACCCCAAGAGTCATCTAGTTTAACCCCCTGCTATGCAAGAATTTCAGCTAAAGTATCTAGGGGTCTTAGTATGGACCACAAGTTTAACATTAAAGTGTGGTGCTGATGACGCCAAGGTTTCAGGTTTGGGACAGGTATGGAACAGCTGCATATTTCTGCATTGCAGGAGATTGAATTAGATGATTCTCAGGGTCCCTTCCAACTCTACAATTCTATGGTTTTATGAGCCAACAGTGTGATACAGCAGCAAAAAACAACTAATGCTATTCCAGGCTCCATCAACTGACATATAGTGTCCCAAACAAGGGAAGTCATAGTCCTGCTCTATTCTGTGTTGGTCTGGCCACACTTGAAATACTGTGTCCAATTCTGGGCACCACAGTCTAAGAAAGATATTGACAAGCTGGAACGTGTGCAGAGGAGGGCAACCAAGATGATCTTGGTCTTGGTCTGGAAACCAAGCCTTTTGAGGAACAGTTGAAGGGATTGGGTATGTTTAGCCTGGAAAACTGGTTGAACAGTGTTCTCGACGCTACCAGCATGAGTTTGACTAAACTGCGGGAGGCAGTGGAAGACAGAAGTGCCTGGCGTGCTCTGGTCCATGGGGTCACGAAGAGTCGGACACGACTAAACCACAATGGCCTGGAAAACAGGAGAGTGAGATGAGATATGACAGTCATCTTCCAATATCTGTCTCCGGGAAGATGGAGCAAGCTGGTTTTCTCCTGCACTGGAGGCTAGGACCCAAACCAATGGATTCAATCCATCCCATGGCACAGCATGTAGACATTATATGGGGAGGTGTTGCTTCTCTATATGACATGCTTATTTAATTTTCTGAAAAACACACACAGTGTACATTATACATGACTAATAAATTAATAATACAAATTTTAATAAATGATATTTTTTTGACTAATGGGTTGGCTGGTCGAAAAACACGCAGAATTGCTTGCTCGTGAGATGCTTTAAATCCTTTATTAAACCATTTTAAAATGCTAAATGCACCCACAGTATTCACAGGGGGGTAGGACTGGATAAACAGAGAACTTCAATAATTGAGTCGTGTTGGGCTGACACCTTTGACAGAAAGCTTACTCAGTTTTTTAAAAGTACACAGACTCGCCTTAAAAAGTACACAGCAACTCAGGCAAATGGTCTACAGTGCACTAAGAAATCTTTGTGTAGATCATAACTAGTAGAGAATAGCCTTTGTCGTCCTGGTGCATTTTACAGCTTGTTTAATATATGCATTAAACATGTCAGTCTTCTTTGTAAACTGCATTTCATTCCAAGGTGGTATATAGAGATTTATTTTACTTTTTTTAAAAAAGAAAAACTTTATTTCATGCATTTTTATCATCTCTTTTTACTCAGGGACCTCAAGGATCACGAGGCCATCCAGGTCCACCTGTAAGTGAATATACATTATTTTAAAGTTAGCATAGCTGCATAATTATATGAACCACTCTGATATGGTGTTCCCCTCTCTCCCACCTTTTAGGGTCCACCAGGGCCACCTGGTCCAAGAGTAAGTTGGATATGTTTTCTATGATGGTTTCAGCATTGAATTGTAAAAGAGTTGGGGCACTATCCTCTAGAACTTTTGTAGTCACTATTAAGAAGGGGTGGTGGTATTAGTTGGTTGTTGTTGTAAGATTTATATACCGTCCTTCATTAAAAGATCTCAGGGTGGTTGACCAGATAAAAATACAGATAAAACACAAATAAATAGTTTAAAAAAACAAAATACCCCCCAAAACACATTTAAAGGGCTGTAGAATATTAATCACCCAAAGGCCTGGTACTGCAAATGCCAGACAAACTTTCCCTGGGGAGAGGGATGTATTTTGTGTTCTCGGTTTTGTATTTTTTATGTTGCAAACCGCCCTGTGATCTTCGGATGAAGGGCTGTATACAAATTTAATAAATAATAAGAACAATGAATGGGAGGTGGACAAGAGTAACCATGCCCAGCCGCCATCCTTTTCAATGGAGCATGCCTAGGAGGAGATTCTGGAGGACTCTGCCCACTGAGCAGGGGCAATGCAGTGTAGTTGGAGGTTTGAATCCCCGCAACAGAGTGAGCTCCTGTTGCTCTGTCCCAGCCCCTGCCAACCTAGCAGTTCAAAAGCACATTGGTGTGAGTAGATAAGTAGGTACCACTGCAGCAGGAAGGTAAACGGTGTTTCCGTGTGCTCTGGCTTCTGTCAGGGTGTTCCATTGTGCCAGAAGTGGTTTAGTCACACTGGCCACATGACCCGGAAAGCTGTCTGTGGACAAATGCCGGCTCCCTCGGCCTGAAAGCAGAGATGAGCGCCACAACCCCATAGTTGCCTTTAACTGGACTTAACCATCCAGGGGTCCTTTACCTTTTTTTTTTTACCTTTCTCCTCCTAGGCATGTTTACTTTCGTGGGGCTGCATTTAGGATTGCAGCCTCAAGCCGCATCAGGGCTTAGAAAGGTTTGCCTTTCACTTGGTTCATGTTCTGTGTATAAGCAATTTATTGAGTCTTTATAAAATATTACACATCATGCTGTTCCTAGGGATCCTTCCTCAAAGGCAATATCTGACTAAGCCATGCTAAGGATAGATCCATTGAAGCCAATGGATTTAAGTGAATCATGGCTGACTTAAGTCAATTTCATTTGCTCCGAGTATTGCGGAAGTGTGTCCACCCAAAGTATTTCATGCTTTTAAAAAACCCTTCTCCCTTCCTTGCCACGTTTTGCTCTTTTTAACCAATATCCACTAGTCCTCAGTCACAACTTCACCACAAGCCTTAATGTGTGATTTATGGCAGTTCCCTGCATTGCAAGGCACAAACCACCTTGAAGCATAGAAATGGCAATTGTAGGAATTGCAAGCAAGCCTGGAAGATTATAGTAAAATTAGCACACTCTCTGCACTCCCTCCCCCAAAGAGCCATCTATTTTTTTTATAATATTTTTAAATTAGTTTTCAATTACAGTCAAATGATAGCCTCATTATAACAATTTCTAATACAATTATTAATACCAGTCGTTCAAATACCAAATTATATAATTTAGATAAAGTGGCATGCTAGATTTGCTGGTTTGATGATTTTCTTTATTCCTGCATTCCAAAATCTTTTTAATTTGAATTGCATTCCGGTCATAATAATAATCCCTTTTACAACAACAGCAATATTAATACTCTTTGGCAATAAGTATTTTAATTATGTGGCAGGAGCCAAAGAATGTGCGTAATTAATTTATGATGTTCTGATGGTTTGTTTGTTATGCTGCTGATATTAAAATGTTTGATTATATACAGAAGCAGATTGACATCAGTGTTGCTATTCAAGCCTTGATTGATTCCAATACTGCATTACAGATGGAGGTAAAAATATTTGCATGTTTAGCTTGTCACATGTATACATGTTATAAAAGTCGCTTCACTGATAAGCTGTATGTCTTCACAAATATTTAATTCACCACACATTTACAAATATCATACTACTTGGCAGGGGCGGGAATAATGAGGGGGAAACTGTACATATAAACACCGCAGAATATAGAGAATAAGTTTTGCAGCTGAGTCTTTGAGACCATTGGCCTTAATGCTCAGAACGTTATGCAATAGCGGTCTGCTTAATTGGAAACACATTATATGAATGAAGTATTGTGTTTTTTGTGAGGCTGCAACTTGAGATATGCACACAGCGCAAAGTGTAATTTATAAAATGTACTGATGGATTTTCTTCGGACCTTACCACTCCATCAGAACTTGTTTCGTCGCTGCCATTCATGTAATAAATGTGCTTGTGGGGTCAGTCATCGTTGTAGGGGGCTGAAATGGTGTTCTTCTGCAGAGAGTTCCCAGTTTGTCAGAAATCAGACCACAAGGTACAGTTACTGGGAAACGCTGTTCTTCCAAACACGTCCACACCATTACGATCGCTGTGTGAAATAGTTAAATAAATATCTCAACCTCTGTGCCTGTGTCATTCCTCAGCCATTTGATGGTTGTTGTTTTTAATTCAACAACTTTACTTTAAGGGACAAAGCACCCATCTAACCTTTGAAGAAGTGGTGGTTTCTTTCCCTTCTTCATTTCACAATTCTTATTGTCCTCTCTAGGATAGGAATGCAAATCTGCATTATTAATGTTATTATTCTTTTCCTTGAAAGGGAAAGCAGTATTCCTATTTACTGCAGCAGCAGCATCCAGTCTCTTGTTTCCTTCCATGCACCATTATGTATGGGAAGGATCTCATACTATTGCCTTAGAATAGTGATTAGCTATTTTGTCTTTCAAAGACAAAAATGTCATTGGGGTATACTTGTTTGGATTTTTTTGGGGGTAGCATGTGTAGATTTTCTGCATATATGAATCACTTTCACTTAAAAATTTAAATTCCCTCTTTATTACGTATCTTTTACCTCAGTGTAACTTTCAGTATCTCACGTGAATATGTTGCCCTTTCAGTTGAAAATCCAGCTTTATGATCCAGTTTGCCATTTGGCCCTGTCTCAGTACTAAGGCATTTTTTTGGTGATGCCATAAAATGTCAATTGTTGTTGTTTTTTTCCCCTTGGCAGAGCTACCAAAACACTGAAGTAACATTACTGGATCACAGTGCCGAGATATTCAAAACATTACATTACCTTAGCAATTTACTGCACAGTATTAAGAACCCTCTGGGAACTCGAGATAACCCAGCACGTATCTGCAGGGATTTGCTTAACTGTGAACGTAAGGTGTCTGATGGTAAGTCCCCACCCCCCATTGTTATTAATTGCTCTGAAATGAATCCTAATCATATCTGTAGCAACTGTACACAATCTACAGTGCAGTTGGTTTTGGGTTTAATTCAGCTATCTGGGCATTTTTGGCCAGTTTGAGGTACTGTTTCTAGGTTGGATGGTGACTATGGTTGGAGAGCCAGTGTGGTGTAGTGGTTAAGAGTGGTGGACTCATAATCTGGTGAACTGGGTTTGATTCCCTGCTCCTCCACATGCAGCTGCTGGGTGACCTTGGGCCAGTCACACTTCTCTGAAGTCTCTCAGCCCCACTCACCTCACAGAGTGTTTGTTGTGGGGGAGGAAGGGAAAGGAGAATGTTAGCCGCTTTGAGACTCCTTAGAGTAGTGATAAAGCTGGATATCAAATCCAAACTCCTCCTCCTCCTCCTCCTCCTCCTCCTCTTCTTCTTCTTCTTCTTCTTCTTCTCACACTCCTTGAGTGTTCTCTTTAGTCTCCTATCGCTGCTGTAGGATTCGGCTAGCATAAACATATCACCAAGAGAAAAGTTACTCTCGCTACTCTCACAAGATGGTTGTACAATCCTTTGGCTGTTGTCACTATGGAGCGAATTTTAAAAAGGAGTAAAAAGTGTAAAACACTTTGTTACACCTTTTCCCACTTCTGGATTTCTCCGTTGAACATATTTGAGCCTAAACTCGCACCTATTTCCCCCCCTCCCTCTCCATCTTGGAAACTGGAAACATAAGGAAAATTCTATTTTCTTTCCTAATTTTCCTCAACTGGTAGGAAAATACTGGATTGATCCGAATATTGGATGTCCTTCTGATGCCATTGAGGTTTTCTGCAACTTCAGCGCTGGTGGCCAGACATGCTTATCACCTGTCTCTGTAACTAAGGTATATTGTTCTCTTCTGAAAGACCCACAGTACAGTCTTTTGGATTCCACTTATGCCTTTTTTTTAACGAAACCTCACTGTACGCACCTAAGAACAGGAAAATACCCCGATAGTCTTTGTTAGCACTGGATGAGATAGTTTTCTGAAAATCAGTAAACTTCAACTCCACATTAGGGCCAATGAATATTTGCAATATATACTTAGGAAGCTGCCGTGCAGAGTCAGACCATCGGTTCCACTTGCTCAATATCGTTGTCTGCACTGACCGGCAGGCAGCTTTCCAGGGTTTCAGGCAGTACGTCTTTCTCACCCCTATCAAGAGATGCTAGGAATTGAACTTGGGCTCTTCTGCATTCAAGGCAGATGCTGTACCACTGAGCTACAGCCCGTCCCCAAAAGAGGGTGCTTTGCAGCTGAGAAGGGGCAGGAGAAATGTGTGTTTAACCATCCCCCATCAGCTGCTTTTCTCCATGCAGGGTTGCAGGCTCATGTTTGCAAGATTAATCAGGTTCAGAACCCTAGCAAAGGGAGGAGGGAGAAGTTGGTTCAATCAGCAGTGAACTCTTAGGCTAATGTTATACGTAGCTGCAGTGAAGTGTTAGTTCAGTCATCAATTACGGGCTTGTTCCTTAGGCTGGATGTCCAAAAATAAAAGGGAAAAAAAAAAGGTATTTCTGAGTGACTGCATGATAGTAAGCTCCACTTACCGTCATATCCAGCAGTCGTAACATTGAAATGCAAGTGGTTAATTTGAGTTCTCAAGTTCTCAGAAGACAAAACTCTTTTCTTACTGATAAAATGACAGTTATCACACAGTAATTTCTGTTGTTCGATGTGGCACTGTACCCTGGCTCCCGGAACATTTGGTGGATTTAATGGAAAATTTGAAAAAACAAGAACAGGAGTGTCTTAAAATGCTGTTACACCCTGGGACGTAGACTAATGTAAAAGACCATGTTGTACACAGCTGAAGAAACATTGGAAAACACTAGCAAAGTGTCATATGGGAGTGACATATGGAAGAGCAGGCATTGCTTCAAAGAATGTCGTCTTCTTTTCCCCCCATTAACATTATGAACTGCACACTGTCATCTTCCTCCTCATATTTATGTAGTGCAAGTTTTCTGTAAGGAGGACATATTTCTGTGGAGAGCGGTATGCATGTTTTGTCTAAATAGTTTACATTAGCAGATTAAATGGCAATAGTTTGTTATACCAGTGGAAAGAAATGTTTATGAAGCCTTTGTAAAGGTATGTCTAAATTGCATGGGATCACTGTGCTTTTGTGGCTATAAAGTGCAATCTGACTTTCTGCACTAACGTGTGTTTTTGTTAAAACAGTTGGAGTTTGGCACTGGAAAAGTGCAGATGAACTTCCTTCATTTACTGAGTTCAGAAGCAATCCATACCATCACAGTCCACTGTCTAAACACCCCGGTGTGGGGAACCAATGACCTACGTGCTCAGAGGCCCTCCGTCAGCTTCAAAGGATGGAATGGCCAAATGTTTGAAGCAAATGCTCCACTTGAACCAAAAGTGCTTCTAGATGAATGCATGGTAAGCCATCTGCTTGCATTGTTAAAATTTGCAGCGAAAGTATTTAGTTTGAATTAATACAGATGAGAGTTGAAATTCTGGACATTTACTTTACCCACGACTGTTAACATTTAAGATTTTACTTCAGAGATTCTTATTTCTTAAGGATACCAACACAGAGACACACCTAGCACTCATGCAAAATCCAAACGTACGTCTCTCCCAAAGTTGCATGCAGCTGTAGTGCTTAGCATCAGACTCCATGTAACCACAGAGTTGCTAGCCTTGGTGTTCTTAATTACTCACTGGGCAGGTTACAACATTTCTATCAAACTGTATTTAGAAGCTTCTGCTAGGGAGAAAGCAATAGTGCTTCATAGGATGATAAGGAGGGATGTGGACGCCGAGAGCCCTTCTGCAACAGTGCACAAGTGCCACAAATCCCTCTGTCTGCACTACTGGTACCCATGCCAAAGATAGGTCACCCATGTCCTAAATCAGAGTTTTCCAAACTTGGGTCTCCAGCTGTTTTTGGACTACAATTCCCAACATCCTTGACCACTGGTTCTGTTCGCTAGGGATGATGGGAGTTGTAGTCCAAAAACAGTTGGGAGACTCAAGTTTGGGAAACACTGTCCTAAACGGATGACAGAACTCAAAAAGTCAGAATGTTTCGGACTATTTGATGAAAACTTGAAAGAGCTCCTTTCCGCTCCCAATCGCTATTGAATTTATGAGCAAGATGTTGCAATCCAAATACTTCATGTTTTTTTATTTGCGAAGGCCAAGAAGTATCCATTTACACATGATCTGGTCTTGTCATCATTTGCTCTCCCTGACCTCAAAGAGCAGAATAAATGTCAGCATGACAAACCCTTAAAGAACTGGAAGCTGTGCAAAGTAGGTGCTAAAATGCTATCAAATCAGCATTTTCCATTTGGTTAGTTTTCTAGCTCTTTCCGCTCACAGCTACTAAACATATTATGTACTATATTTATATTCTACCCTTGAGCCAAACAGCTCAGGTTAGTCTACACAAGGGCATCCCATTTTATTCTCATAATAGTCCTGTGAGGTGGGATTGAATGATAATGTGTTAGTCCAGTGTCAATAAATTTAGTAAGTACAAAGGAATCTGAAAACAGATTTCTGCAGTTCCCCAATCTATCCACTAAAACTGGCTCTTTATGAAACTGTGGTGAATGCAGGCTGGAAATATATGATAAAGGTGGTGCTGTGAAGTTACTGAAAAGTGCAGTTTTTCTGTGAGATTCTCTGAGATCCTGCAGAATTTCACAGATGCCTGTCTGCAGGGACTTCACTTTTCAATGGCTTCCACTGTGCTCACATCTTTGACTGGTTGGGCAAATACAAAAATTGCAAACTTCCAAAGCCCTCGTCAACCCAAGACACTGTTGTTGTTTTTTTGATATATTTATAGATTGCACAAAGTTTTGATTCAAACGTTATCAATCCTGAAGTGTGTACTAAGATGTAGCTTTTAATTTATTCATAACCTTTTTTTAAAAGAGCATTTTTAGAACTGAGCATGTTACACAAAAAGCTCACTTTCCAAATCCTTCCTGGATTTTCTCCATGGTGCTGTTTTCCACACAACATTAAGAAAGCATAAAACAGGGGTCAGCAAACTTTTTCAGCAGGGGGCCGGTCCACTGTCCCTCAGACCTTGGGGGGGGGGCGGACTATATTTTGAAGAACAAAAAAATGAACGAATTCCTATGCCCCACAAATAACCCAGAGGTGTATTTTAAATAAAAGCACACATTCTACTCATGTAAAAACACCAGGCAGGCCCCACAAATAACCCAGAGATGCATTTTAAATAAAAGGAGATTCTACTCATGTAAAAGTACGCTGATTCCCGGACCATCCGCGGGCCAGATTTAGAAGGCGATTGGGCCAGATCCGGCCCCCCGGGCCTTAGTTTGCCTACCCATGTCATAAAATAATGTACCAAATCCTGAACACATTAATATACAAGACCAAGTGTAATGAATAAATAATTGTCCTTCGTTATTGTTTTTCTCTCAAAGGCCTAGGAATATTAAAATAAAAAAAACAGCATAGGGGCTGATTGTTAATGTGTGTTAATTAACACTCTTGTTATATGCATTGCAGATTCAAGATGGCAGCTGGCATAAAACCCAGTTCCTTTTTCACACTCAAGACACCACTCAGCTTCCAGTTGTTCAAGTGCAGAAATTTCCTCATCTCAAACAAGGACAACAGCGTTACATAGAAAGTGGCCCGGTGTGTTTTCTCTAGACTTCTGAATGGAGTGGAGTTTCTCACATGGAATTGCTGCAAGTAGTGGTTTAAAAAAAAAACTGCAGAAGAAATATAAAGAAAAACGTTGGTGCTTTCTAAATGAATCTCAGGAAGAAAAAGACTTCCTCCTAAGAAGGAGATATTGCTCTTAAATAAAGAAGAAGAAGAAGAGAGAGACCTTGACAACCTTAATAAAGTATTTAATTTTCCATTGGTGCTTTTTATATTATTCGCTGGAACTGAAAACACTACATATATCTGGAAATTCTTCAGAAAACCCAGTGTTTTTTAACCTTCGTAACAGCATTGTCCCGGGACACCTTAAGGAAAGATAGAGGCATGCAGTACTAGGAGCAACTCTGGCTAACGCTCCCTAATGTGCAATAGCTTGTATTATAATTGTATGACAATGAGTTATGCCACCGTAAAACAAATGGTTCCCTTAGACACTTAAGTTGTATTACAGTCCTTTGTGGACACAGACATCTTAACAGATGATACACTACCTCTTATGTGTTTCCTGTTTGTGTTGCCTGGTGCTCTCTGTACAACTCAAAAGTCTTTGTGGCCTTGGTCAAGATTATTTGGATCATTTTTTTATTACTTTTTTTTTAGACTGTATGTGCTGGTTGCATTCATTGTAAAATTGTGTCTTTAAAAAAATATTTGGTCACATACTTCATTATGAGTGAAAACATTATTTATGTGAAAACCTTGTTTAAAATGTTTAAAATGTCTGTAGACATGGAAATGGTACATGAGGCAGAACAGTATCTGGTGCTTATAAGAAGAACAGGATTTTGTAGTTGTAGGACGACTACACACAGTAGTCTTTTAAGAAGTTTTTGGACTGCAGTTAAAGATTTTATCTATCAAAGGCCATCTACAATGATGTATTGTGTAAATATTTTGTAACTTGTTGAAAATGTTAATACAGCATATATTTAAATGGCTGCTATTAAATTATAATAATCTTAATTACTTCAGCCTCAGGGGCATTCTATCCCAGTAATGTTATACTGTTTCACATATATATTTATTTCAGCCCAAATATTTTGTGGCTCAGGACCGCAATACCTCAAGGACCACCTCTTCCCATATGAACCGACCCAGACGTTGTGGTCATCATCTGAGGCCCTCCTTCGTGTGCCGCCTCCTCGAGAGGTCCAGAGGGTGGCAGCACGAGAACGGGCCTTCTCTGCAGTGACTCCCCGTCTGTGGAATGCTCTCCCCAGGGAAGTTCACCAGGCGCCTTCATTATACAGTGGTACCTCGGGTTACATATGCTTCAGGTTGCATACGCTTCAGGTTACAGACTCCACTAACCCAGAAATATTACCTCGGGTTAATAACTTTGCTTCAGGATGAGAACAGAAATTGTGCTCCAGCGGCACGGCAGCAATGGGAGGCCCCATTATCTAAAGTGGTGCTTCAGGTTAAGAACAGTTTCAGGTTAAGAACGGACCTCCGGAACGAATTAAGTACTTAACCTGAGGTACCACTGTACACCTTTACGCGCCAGGCAAAAACGTTCCTTTTTAACCAGGCCTTTGGGTGATTTGATTTACATCCTATGCCCTTTTAAAAATGTCTTTGGGGGAGGAGGCTGTTGAGTTGTTGTTTTTATCTTTATTAGGTATTTTGTGGTTTTATATCTTGATTTTATTCTGTGAACCGCCCTGAGAACCCCCTGGTACAGGGTGGTATATAAATTCTAATCATAATATATTTTATCCATCAAACTGTCAGAAACAGTCTAGCATCTTACCCTTTAAAAGTTCCTTTCTGTTGTCAACAAGGTTTAATCCAATATTATCTGCACCTCCTTGTATTTGGGGAGGGAAAGTAGTTGTTTTTAAACAGTCTATCAGTTCCAGGCCTTCCCTCTGGAGCAAAGAGAACAAGTCTGTGCCATCTTTTGCATAATAGGCTTATGCAAGCCTTTTCCAGGCTTAATTGTACCAATCTCTTTCAACCATTCCTCGTAGATCTTACTTTATTGACTCCTCACCATCTGGTTTTTCTCCACTAGGTGCACACATTTGTCAATTACCTTCTTAAAAATCTCCTCAACATGACCATTAAAACCTGATGGATGCTTTTTGGACAGGCATTAAACAATTTATGCAGTTCTTCCAGGTTACAAGATGTCTTGCCCTGCAACTGTTAGATCCTATGAAGTCTAAGATTTGACGTCTAGTTTCATGAATCAGAATTGTAAAACTTACGAAGCATATACCTCGAGTATGCCCACCAGCAGCAGAAAGCCTTTGCTTGGTGTTCTGCAAGCTTGTCAACTCATTAATGTAGCCCTACTCCCAAAGCTTCAATTGTAAGATCTGACATCTATAAAAGGAGATGTAAAGGTTTGGCTACAGAAAAAGTCATACACATAGGGCTTTGTGGCTTAAATGTTCAGAAGCAAAAAAACCCCCCACAGATGTTTAAAATGATTCTTATTTGTTGTGATTTAAGTGGTAAAGATGGAGTTTGGGACCTGGTTCATATTTTTTTATGCATCTGGATCTCAAAATACAGCTACTGCATTTGTTTAAAGAAATCTACACCCTTCCTGGATTTAATGCTTCATCCATTGGTTAGTAACATCATTATTGCAGATGTTTCCTAGGAAATATACCAGGGTTAGGAAGCAAACAAGTAAAGTGTCACTGTTTCACAGATCCACCCAAACCAACGCCTCATAAATTTGTCAGTTGCTGTCCAAAAAAAAAGAGGATTGCATTGTAAACAACCCGAACTCTAGGGTCAAGTCTGTTACTTGAGAGTCTCATCAAAGGGATCATTCTAGCGTAAAATGACTTGGAAAATGTAGTTTGCTTATACTGCATTGTAATTTCTATCTGCTGAAGAGTTTAAGGATTTCTACTGAAGTGCTTAGTGCTCTGTTTCAACAGATCCTGAAAATTTACTACCATTATATATGTACAGTGGTACCTTGGGTTAAGAACAGTCCTGTTTACAAACGATTTGGTTTACGGACTCCGCAAAACCAGAAGTAGTGTCCTGGTTTGCGAACTTTACCTCGGTCTAAGAACAGAATCCGAACAGTGGAAGGCCACCGGTGGCAGGAGGCCTCATTAGGGAAAGCACACCTCGGTTTAAGAATGGTTTCGGTTTAAGAATGGACTTCCGAAATGAATTAAGTTTGTAACCGAGGTACCACTGTATAATGTTATGCTGGCGATAGCTGGACCACTGGATTGCTCTGCCCTGCTACACAGATGTGATAACTGAGGTTAATCCGAGACAAGCTCATGAGAATTCAGCTCTAAAACCTGTTGTCAACACCAGGCCTCCACAATGTAACATAGGAAAAAAGAAAATACATTTGCACAGGTGCAGAGTGCCTTTCCTGGGCAAGTAACAGTATAGCTTTTAAAATTTTAATTTTTTAATTTTTAATTTCCTAGAAGGGTGTCCATGGCAGAGGAGGTGGCTTATAAATTCTAGACAGCAGCTGCCATCTTGTGCTACATGTTATGAACCATCCTGGGTATAATGAGAAAGCAGAAAAAGAAAGGAGGGGTTTCCTTTCATATCCTAAGCTTCTCCAGGTACTGTACTCTACACATTAGTATGTGTAGATGTGTGAGTGTATACATGGTGGAAGCATCAGGAATATTAAAAACACATGTACACACATAGTCATCCCTTGATTCGCCTAGAAACAATTGTTTTTTATGGTTGTAGGATGTGTTTTTAGGATTTTTGAGAGTAGATCTGGAAGAAGCTACAGCAAATTAATACAACCCTATACTTGTTTGCTCATAAATAAGTCCCAGTATCTTCAATGGGGCTTATTCACTAGAAAGAGCATTTAGGCTTGCAGCCCAGGACAGGTTATTTAGAATACACTGGGAGCACTACTCAAAGAGATTGTTGTCTCAAAACAATTTTGTGTAGCCAGCAACACTTCCTTCTTTCAGGCTGCAAAGGACATCTCAGATATCTTACATAGCCATAGTTAGGGTTACCACTCATAAGGAACAGTCCCAAGTGTACACTTATGGTGAGGAGTTCAGAATATGTCTCCCTGAAGGCCACAGCTCATCTGTTGCACCTTTACACATGGTTGCCTGTTTATTTCCCAGACCGGAATTGTGTAACATGTGAAGCAGCCTTAGCAGGTGTGGGTTATAGACAAAGGCCAGGGGAAGGGGAAGTCCCTTCCAGCCACTATATAGTGAAAAGTCGGGTCTACATTACCACACAGACAGTATCTGATGGGAGGCTCTTTCCTTCTGCTGCCATTAACTAGGAGAGCTCCCGAGAAATGGAAGGGGACTTCCTGCCCAGTTGAAGGAATAGGATCTATTTTACCTGTCAGGGGAATGGGCAGAATATACATAAACAACAACGAAGAAGAAGAAGAAGATGCTTAGGGTTGCCATATTTCAAAAAGTAAAATTCCTGAGCTTTCTCTTGAGCTTTTTTTTTTTGGAACAAACCCAAATTGTTGGGGAAACCTTAAGCTTTTGGAGCAAAAAATCGGCAAAATGGATGCCATTTTTACACCCAGAAACCAGAACATGTCGGGAATTTTCCTGACGTAGGGCAAGCCTAAGGATGCTGGAGTCCCACACGTCGGCTCAGAAGAACAAAGTTCCATTAGGTCCAACAGGACTTACTCCCAGATAAGGCCTCCAGATAGCGGTCCGTAGATCATAGAATTTTAGATCTGTAGAGTTTAAAGGGACCCTGAGGATCATCTAGTCCAACCCCCTACAATGAAGAAATTTGCAGCTACGGGGATCGAACCTGCGACCTTGGCGTTCTCAGCACCACCCTCTTAACTAACCGACTGAACAATTTGCCGGAGGTCCACAAGCTTCATTCGGGTGGCCTGTGCGGTGCATCCGCATTACCGATTATATCGTTTTATTTATTAAACTTGTACACCACCCTTCCTCGGAAGATGGAACCTAAAAACACAACAAAATGCCTAACAAAATGCATAATAAAACACTCCCATTCCCACCCATATTTTAATGCTGAGCTTTAACTGCTTTCCTTCTGTTGCATTTTTTTGTACCGTCTATGGAATTCGAAGTGTGACAAAAATAAATGAAAGGAGGCGCCGTGGAAAATTTTAAAACAACAAAAAACACAGTTTTAAAACAACCAAAACCCAAACCTGGCACTGCCTGGCAAGGGCAGGGAGGGGGGGGGAAACCCTCAAAACACCGATTCAAATAGGTCCGCCAAGCTCCCCTCAGCCGTTTTCAAACGGGGAAAGTTTGGGGATCCGCCTGCGCGCGGGACTGCGCTCCTCCAAACTGCGCACAGCATCCCCAAGGCTGGCGCTTTAGCCCCGCGGAGCGAGGATGTTCCCTGCCTCCTCCTCCCACCGCCCAACCTCGAAGGCATCTTTTTCGCTGCAGTTCCCCGAGCTCCCGCCAGGGGTCAGCAACCTCCCTTTCCCCCACGCGCCGCCGACGCGAGGCGACTGTCTAGGACTTCGAAAAAAGAGGAAGGGGAGCCACCTCGACGGGCAGGCCGTTTGCTGAGCATGGCGGCGGCGGCGGCGGCGGCAGAGACCGAAGGGAGCGCGAGGCGGAAGATGTCGCTGCGAAGGTGTGTGTGTGTGAGGCGGGGAGGAATGTCTCCTTGGCCTCTTTCCCCTCTGCCCTCCTGCCCCAGAGTTAATATTATTAGGTTGGCTTGGGAGGGGAGAGGCTCAAGCCGGGAGGAAAGCGGGAAAATGGGGAATCCGACACATGCGTCCACACATTCACACGCGCACCCTGGAGGCGATGCGGGGCGCGCGCGCAAAGCCAGAGGGCTCCTCGCGGCGTGGAGAGAAACGTGTCTGGAAGGACGGGAAGGCGAGCAAAGTTAACAGGATAATATTTAAGGAGCGGCGTTATTATTATTATTATTATTAGTAGTAGTAGTAGTAGTAGTAGTGTGTGTATAATAAAATAAAATTTATCATATATTATTATTATTATTATTATTATTATTATTATTGTGTGGGGGCGGGGGCAATATGTTGCGATGTCCTTGCAGGCAGCGGATTGTAGTTTTCCAGAAGTTTTCTTCTGTGGAAGATAATCTAGGGCTAAATTAGCCTTCCTCTTAACTTTGGGGCAGGGCAACTTATTCTAAAAGGGATAGCAGATAGCCCACGCCTTTCTTAATATGGATTTAAAAAACAACACCACCTTATTTGTTACATCTTTATTAAATTTGTACATAGGCCTGGGCAATGTAACGATACATCGCCCAGGACGGGTTTGAGGGTCAGAGCGTGATGGCATTTTCACCTGGCGGTAAGTATATCGCGGGTATAGGGCTTGCCTGCGCCTGACTCTCTCTGCCACCAGTGCCTGGCATGTGGAGGGAAGACCCAAGCTGTATTAGCCCCGGTCCCGCAAGGCGCTGGGGTGAAACCGCTGCTGTTTCTGAGGTGGTCTATGCTCAAACAATGCGTAATCTACACTCAAACAATGCATGATTTTTGTGTATTTTGACTTGTTCCATATAGAGTACAATAAAGTAGACAGCACTAACTAAGACACTTTAGTGATTAGCTGTGAAGGGCATAGAAACCCTGTCAGGAGAGAAAAAAAATGGCAGCCCCAAACCAAAGTCCCAGAGTTATTAGCTCACTGTTTCCTTTTGGCTGATCTGTAAACCATTTCCTCAAATTTACTGTGTTAAACCATAGCCTGGGTCAGTCTGACCTATATTTCAAATTAAATTTCTAAAAATGTTTTTGCGAGAAAAAGAGGGACAGCAGTTAAACCAGAAGTTGAGATGACTGTTCGTAAATAAGGTCATTGTGCTCTGATGGGAGTATGTGAAGAACTTTGTGGATCATAGATACTTCTTGCGATCGGGCACATTCTCTCCCCAAAGGATTCATTTCAGAGCACACATGCTCCGATCAGACTTTCCCCCCATTAAAATAGGAACTCTGATATTAAATCACTGACTTTGCTATTAAGATGTTACCATCATCCATCATAGGGCAGGAAGATCACTTGCTAATGAATAGAAGAGGAGAAGTAAAAAGCAAGTGCAAGCTTGGTGTTGGGGAAATACTTGTCCAACCTTTTCAGAATAGTGGCAGCTCATTAGAGGAGCGTTAGTTCATGTTTTGTTGTTTCTGACTGAAGGCTCTGAGCTACTCATATTACTTGTGTCTGAATTCCAGAGCCTTTTGCTGGAAGCATATCGATACTACTTAATCCTTGTTATTGAGAGATGTTCTAGGCCACTAATATAAGATGGGTTCTTAAATACTATTTGTATGCAACAAAAACATTCTGGAGATTAGATAGATAGATAGATAGATAGATAGATAGATAGATAGATATACACACACAGTGGTACCTTGGGTTAAGAACTTAATTCGTTCTGGAGGTCAATTCGTAACCTGAAACTATTCTTAACCTGAGGTACCACTTTAGATAATGGGGCCTCCTGCTGCCGCCACCCAATTTCTGTTCTCATCCTGAAGCAAAGTTCTTAACCCGAGGTACTATTTCTGGGTTAGCGGAGTCTGTAACCTGAAGCGTCTGTAACCCGAGGTACCACTGTGTGTGTACACACACACACACACACACACACACTTACCAAATACATTTATTGCTTTTACTGCTTATTAGCATGAAGGGACGCTTTCTCAAAATGGTGTTTTAGCACTCACCCATGTTGTTGCAATGTAAAGATGTCCCTTCATTTTTCTCTCCTTTCAGTTGTGAAATCTGCAATACAGAAGAAGCAAAATATCGATGCCCCCGTTGTATGAAATACTCATGCAGGTAGATATAAACTGATGGGCATCCCTTGCTTATATTTTTCTTGTGTACTGAAAAGAGAGTGACAAGATTGCTTTGCTTTCTCTGTGTGCTTTCAGTTTGGCTTGCGTGAAGCAACATAAGACTGCATTCAGTTGTAATGGAGTAAGAGAAAAGACAGCATTCGTTTCCATAAATGAGTTCAGTGATTTAAATCTTCTAAGTGGTAAGAGAGTCTCTAAAAATCTCAATTGTTCTAAAGCTCCAGGGTGTTATTGCGATGGGTGGGTATGGAGGAGGCAGTGTTCTACACCTACAATGTTCTATACCTACCATTGCCGTATTTTTCGCTCCATAAGACACACTTTTTTCTTCCTAAAAAGTAAGGGGAAATGTCTGAGCGAATGTGTGGTCCCTGGATCCGAATTGCCCGGGGGCAAAAAGCAGTGCATGCCTTTCCCCCCCTTTTTTTTTGAAAGAGGGAAGTGGGTGTTGAAACAAAGCCGCTGATCGTTTGCCAGGGAGAGAGATAAGGGACGCTAGAGATAAAGGAGGCTGCCTGGGAGGGGGGAGGTAAAGACAGCAAACTTGCAAAGGGGGGAAACAGGAAAACTAAAGCAATAAGGAGAGAAATTGGAAGAAAAGGAGGAGCAAAAAACTTCTCCAGCTAAGGAAAAGACACTAAGGCAAACAAGAGGGAAGGGAGTGTTGAAAGGAAACAGCTGATCGGTGGGATTGGAAGAGAGATAAGGGACGCTAACGGAGGCTGCCTGGGAGTGGGGAGGTAAAAGCCCGTGGATTCTCAGGAATTTTACATTGGGTCGCCCCAAATACACCATCAGATCACATGTCTGTGGCCACAGCATGAACCACAAAAATCATACATCCACTGTTTCGTTCAGAATATTTTTTTTCTTGTTTTCCTCCTCTAAAAACTAGGTGCGTCTTATGGAGCAAAAATACGGTATATAGTGTTGGAGTTTCCTATCTGCATTGCCAGCAGGCACAAGGCCTTGGGTGGCACTACTGAAGTAATAATGCAATCCTTAGTGTGTTTACATATAAATAAGTTGCTTTGAACTCAGGGTTTAGGACTGCAGCCTAAGTATAGCCACCATCAGCAAATGTATAGTTGCACAAAGCTGTTAAATGGCACATTAAATACAGCTTGTGGGTTGAATGAAAGAAAACAGGTTCTTCTGCTCCTTGCTACCCTACAAACTTTGTCCACCTTAGAGAAATCTGGCCCTGTATGAAGCAAGTGAGTAATGCACAGTAGGTAAGTACCGTATTTTTTGCTCTATAAGACGCACCAGACCACAAGACGCACCTAGTTTTTGGAGGAGGAAAACAAGAAAAAAAATATTCTGAATCTCAGAAGCCAGAACAGCAAGAGGGATCGCTGCGCAGTGAAAGCAGCAATCCCTCTTGCTGTTCTGGCTTTTGGGATAGCTGCGCAGCCTGCATTTGCTCCATAAGACACACACACATTTCCCCTTACTTTTTAGGAGGGAAAAAGTGAGTCTTATAGAGCAAAAAATACGGTAGTTAGGATGGTATTAGCACAGGCATTTATTTCATTTAAAACATTTTTGTCCTGCCTTGCTGCTTCAGATATGGTGGTTCACATTTTTAAAACCCCATCAATAATATCACATATTTAAGCTTTAGAAAGCACAGCAACCAAACGACAAATTTTTGATGCACACCCTCTCTTATTTGCTGTGAACTTATGCTAAAACCCATCACTTTCGTACGATCCCTTAAGAATCACGTTGTAAAGGGTGTTGGGAGCTAATTTCATTTGAGCCTTTTCCCCGCTGCCCTTCTCAATTTCAGATTACCGGTTTCTGGAAGATGTGGGAAGAACAGCTGATGGCGCTGCTCGAGATGACACTTCACATAGACCAAAAAGCAATAAATTTGTAAGTCTTTCTAGCTACCTTGAGCATACTACAGAAAACAATTGTTCATTGCCTTTTTTAAAAACAAAAGGGTGGTATTAGAAACTTAAATGACAAATACCAGATGGGGCAGATGGGGGTGGAAGGAAGAATTTGATTCAGTCACAGTAGTTGCTTAATATCCTTCAAACTGAGAAACATACTGAACCAGATTCAAAATGTGATCCCTCTAATTGAAGGTTAATGTTTTAAAGAAATTTGTCAAAGAAAATCACTTAAGTACAAATTATACACAAATGTGTGTATTTAACACACACACACCTCTGATGTGTGCAAAGGTTTGTGTTCATTTAAAAACCCACAAGAACAACAAAAATGATATCCAGCTGTTTGGAGCAGAGAAATGAGTGGGGAAAAGATTTAAGTGCCCCTTTTCCCCATTGCTTCTTCACTTTCAGTCACCCCTATTGGTGGCAGATTTTCTAAAAGCATAGTAAATAAACAAAACCTCATTAGCTCAGAGGATGCGTTTTTTAAAAACCCATCTCTTCTGAATTTTGTCATTTGTAAATGTAGCGATATTAATTGGTGACAGGGCTTAATTTTGTTTGTAGTCAGACAGTTTGGCTGCTTTTCTGTGTGTCAACATGCCCCCCCCCCCCGTAGTAGCCAAGGTGTTGTCCTCCAGATGTTACTGTATTTTAAGAGGTTGGAGAGATTGGCCAGATAGAATGGCATCTCAAGCCAGCTTTTGTAGAACATTGGCTTCTTCCATTCCGCCCCCTCCCCTGTCCACCTTGATAAGTTACATTAACTTTAGTAGGGGTTTGGGAAACTGTTCACTTTCCATCTCTTGCCAAGCCTGCCTCCCCATCTGGATCTCTGCAGCTGCAAAGTAGCCCCAATGAAACCTCCTCTGGAGACTGGTCCAAAATGAGCTGTGCACCTGGGTTGGCCAAATATAATGACCTGCGTCAGGGTTGACAAGGACAATTGTGCAGGTTTGGGGAGTGTGATACATACGGTACATCCATATACCCACAAAGTGGAGGGCAGCCTTTGGGCATTATAATGTAATCTAATGGCATTTTTCATTTAGTTCCTCTTGACACTTAAAGGTTGCAGTGTATGATACAATGATAGATTAAGTGTTGTTCACACTTAGTTTTCCTCCAGAGATAACACATTTAGTGAGTAATGGCACGCTAACTCCACTATCAAGATCATCTCAGTCTTGTGCTTTCAAAAACAGCACTAATAACTCTTTTTAATAGCAGTTTTAAAATATTTGTCCTTCAAGTCAGATTGAAAAGAATGCGAGGAACAAAACTACAGCATTTGCCTGTATAAGCGGGAACAAGATCCAATCCAGCTTATTACATTATGTCCTGATAGCTTGATAATGTCCAAATTTTATGGGTTGGATCAGGGAACTGAGTTTCATGGGTCTAAAAGAGTGCAGGAACAATTTTGGTAAAAACTTTCTCTACTCATTTAGAAGGAATGTGCCCATGTTTCTATCCCTGCAACGTGAAAGAATCTCATCTCAGCCTCTTGGTTGCTAGAGGGTCGGAACATTTTTATTTGTTTATTTTTATTTAACAGAACTTATATACCAATAGATTGGTATATGTGGCTTACATAAATATGAAACATTAAAATTATTGCTAAAGACAAGTATTTAAAAATATGCAGAAGGTGATTAAAATATACAGTATCTGAAAAGAAATAGAACACATGTAACACATAAGCTGGGACACAGGTGGCGCTGTGGGTTAAACCACAGAACCTAGGACTTGCCGATCAGAAGGTCGGGGGTTCGAATCCCCATGACAGGGTGAGCTCCTGTTGCTCAGTCCCTGCTCCTGCCAACCTAGCAGTTAGAAAGCATGTCAAAGTGCAAGTAGATAAATAGGTAAATGGCGTTTCCGTGTGCTGCTCTGGTTCGCCAGAAGCGGCTTAGTCATGCGGGCCACATGATCCGGAAGTTGTACACCGGCTCCCTCGGCCAATAAAGCGAGATGAGTGCCGCAACCCCAGAGTCGGCCATGACTGGACCTAATGGTCAGGGGTCCCTTTACTTTAACACATAAGCTTAGGTGTGTTCCTGGGTGCTTGTTTTTGCTTTAACAAAATCACATTACTACTTAGCACTGTATTTGCAGCACCATATCAGTATTGTAGCTGTTATAGAGTGCATATACTGTGCATTGTGGGATAGAGTTTTAGTTATTAATGGGCCCAAGTATTGAATATAGTGAGTAATATCCAGGAACATTGCAGAACGTCTGCAACCTTTGACACCACAGAAGAGTGCTTTACTGTGCAGCTCATTTGCTAATAAACATGGGCATATAAATTTCTGTTCCTCACATGAGAAATATGGGAGTGGGATTCAAAGGTGATGCCAGCGGAAAACATTTGCCCAGTTTAGAAATTGCCTATCTTCTCTGCCCACTCATCTGTGAGAGGGTGTCACTGAGCCAAGGTGAGAAAAAGTATTTCCTCTCTCTCTTTCCCTCTCTCCATTTGGTCATACAGGTAGATTACTTTCTAGCACAAATACGCAGTGATGGGAAATGCCACCTGTTGAATTACTTCCTGCTGGGTTACTGTTAAGGAAGAGGAACCCTGCAAAGGGAGGGAAATTGGCAACTCGCCACTCTCAACCTGGCTGTACACTTAAGAATTTGTGGTGCTATGAGAGAAGCATTTTGTACACCAATATACACAATAGAATTGTTGCTGGTAACAAAATTATAGCATATAGAATGTATATATGCATGCACACCTTAGCAAATGTCTTCAGAGTTGTGATGAGACCTGGAGGCTGTAATATATGGTTGTTGGTACCTGAATTTAAAGCAGGAGGATCTCATATCATGGTCTGGATTATTAATGCAGAAGTAATAGTTTTTATTTTAGTTGTGTATAAAACCAATCAAACATCTTCTGAATCTTAAGGGGACAGCATGGGTGAAATTTAGAGTTCTGATATATTATTTATACAGTAATGCATAAATAGTTCTTCATCAAGTAATGGCATTTATGTACTACTAAAAATGTACATTGATGGGCCTTTAAACTACAGCTTTAAGTATAATTATGCTTTTAGTACATCTTATTGAGACATAAATCCAAATGAAATTGATGAGATTTACTTCCAGCTATATATGTTTTATATTAAGCCATTAATGAGAGCAACTACTTGTGTAGCTTGTGAATTGCACTTTTGGTTATTTATGTGATCTCTGTAAAGGCTACTATACTAAAATAGTATAAATCAATAATAATGTTAACTCCTGGAAATTAAGCCCAATACCTATCTGAGCCAGCGGGGTTTAGGTCCTCATGTAGAAATTGTACTTGCTCTTTAGCCACTGCTCTGTTTCATTGGCTGTGTTTGGATGTAATGTTAAACCACAGTTTAGTGTTTCACGAACAAGCTGCACTGGGCCTTGGACTCAAACATTCCGCCCTCTCTTCCTTTGGTATATCTGTAAGGAGGAGATCAGAAGTTTCCACTTCTGTTTTAAATTAACTACATATATGCAAACCTAGATAAACGGTGGTTAATCTTAACTATGCTTTGTTGAAACAAGCCAGCTTCATAAACTGGTTTGCATTTGGGTTGTTTCAGTAAACAATCATTACAATAAGCTATGTTTCATCCATGTTCAGGTATTTAACAAGCAACAGTAAATCAAAAACCAAAGCAGCAGTTTCCAAACTTCTCCTTATGGTCACAGCATGCAAGTGCAAAGCTTACTGCAGCTCATTCTTGTAACACTTACTAAACCATGGCTTAGCATTGCATAAAAGCAAGACCATTAGCCTGGACTTTAAAATTGTCAGTAATTATTTTTTCTGTCTTTTGAAACACTCAATCAGGTGAATTTTTTGAGAAACCGAGCTCGAAGGTACGACATCTGCCTACGAACTTTGCCAATTGGATTCACAAAGAGACGAGAGAATTCTACGTTCTTTAACAACAGGTAAGTTTCTAGTTAATATTACTGTGGGGATAATGTTATCAAAAGTTGTCATTTTGAATAACTTGTGGCCCACCAAGTTAAAGCTAGCCCGTCAGCCAGAAAGGGTGACTTGACCAGAAACTCAGTGATACCTGTTTTTTGGTCAAGGTTTGCTAGGACTTCAAAAATAGGTTTGAACTGTGCTAAGTTGAAAGGTCTCAAGTTACAGAGACCTGTTCTAAATGTCATTCTTATGCATTAAATTTAAGCCTATACGTCACAATTTAGTATTAAGCCCACTGAAATAAAAAGGCTTCTGTATGCTTAACTTTGTGCTTGATTATAGCCCATGGTGTTTTACAGATTTTTTTCTTTAATTAATTCCTTTACTGTGTGCTAAACTTATGCCATGGCGATAGTTGGACAATAGGAACAATCCCTTGATGGATATTTAGGTTATATAAACAATATAGTTGACATTAATGCAATGTCTTCACCAAACAGTTTCCGTACATTCTAATGAATATTTGATGAAGCAAAATTTTGACGGAGGGAGTAGAAAATAACTTGCATTTCTTCTTTTTGGGAGAATATAGGGTAGGATTCACCTAAGTAACCCCATCAACTTAAGCCCGGGACAAAGACTTCTGCTTGCACAATGGGACTCCCCACCCACTTTCTCTCCTCCCTTGCAGTTGGCTCCGGGGGATGTCCACTGCACTAACAGTGTGCCTGGGGAGAGGAGAGGGGGCTCATTCCATCTGCAAGCTGAAGTTCAACATTGAATTCCATCCCATAGTATTTCTGAACTACAATGCACATTTTAGGAAATACTGGGATTTTTCGAAAGGATGTGAATTGGGCAGCATGTTAATTGTCAAGTGAAATTAGAAATATGCTTTCAGTAACATAATGCACCTATAGTCCGTAGAGCATGAGACACTTAATCTCAGGGACGTGGGTTCAGATGTTACTTTGCAATATTTTTGTTTTGTTCTGTATGGGGCAATCAAGAATTTTGGGACCTTTTAATGAATCCACTTGTGTTTCTGTTAGTGGTAGGTAGAGGTTTTCTGTTTACTAGTGACCAGGTACTTATGGGTCACGTGTTTATGTGTGTGGTTTATGCCAAAGGAATTGTTTTTGTTTCTGGCAAAGAGAAAGTCCTCAGAAAACAATGATAGAAATGGAAGGTGAGAAACCCTAGAGTAATACCTTGGAAGGAACACTAGAAAATCATCTCTCATTGACAGATAGTGATGGAGGGGAAATGTGACGTTTCGCTATAAACCAGTAGATGTCTCTCTTGCAGCATATTAGCAAACAGATTCTCCAACACTGATGTGCTTGCAAGGAGTAATTATGAAACCAGCCCAAATAGTTCTCTATTGAGTATGTATTTTCTGAACTAAGCAGCAAAGTATCACAGGAATTTGCAAAAAAGTTACCTAACACTTACGTCTGGGATATAAAAGATAGTGCCTGTATTCAGCTTTGCAAAGCAAATGCAATTTTTCTTTCTTCCAAAAATTACAATGCTGCATCTTTTTTTCCTAGCAACAGGACTCAAATAATTATTAAGTCTGACAACCTTTTAGCTTCCAGCAATTTTACCCTAAGTAAATCCAGAAAGCCATTTGGCCAGTAATAATTTACAATGATGTGCATGTAACCACTTGGTATGTGCAGTTGTTGTTTTTTAATAAGCTACCCACCCTTCCTGCAAGGAGTTCCCTGTTTCCTCCATCCCATTTTATTCTCACATCAACTCAGTGAGGTAAGTTAAGCTAAGAGATAATGACAGGCACAAGGTCACCTAATGAACTTCATGGATGACTGCGGATTTGAACCTGGGTTTCCTTAACATTTTTTTCCAGCACTCTGCACTATAGCACTCTACTATGTATGGTTCTGTTTGGGTCACCATTCCAAGGCGGAAAAAAATTGCAGGTGCCTGGCTGGTATTTGGGTAGCAAAAAACCCGGGAATATTCTTTCAGATGCAGAATGAGGTTCCAAAAACTGGTGTTGACCCCTTAACATAAGACTGCCAAAAATATAAAATATTTCCAAGCCTTAGTTCGCGGTGGAGAACTGGAACCTGCCAGCATGCTAGATCCTTATGTTTCCCACCAGAGTGGGCCAATGTTGACAGGTGCGTAGGACTGCCAGCATGTCACCCACCCGGCATCTTAATGTGATCAGGTAACTGACACCTGACACAGATCAAAGGAGGTAGTTGTAACCCCCAATCAGTTGACTGTCAATTAGACCAGCCTCCTTTGAAGATGCATTTTCAACTGCAGTCAGCTGATTGGCACTAGGAACAGGCTTTCAAAAAGGCTTACTTTAAATTTTCATCCCTTGAACTGATTGTTGGTTAGGGGAAACTGCTTTGAAGTCCCTGCAGAGGGGGAAATGCTTCTTTTAAAAACTGCATTCCCCCTGTCCTGAAAGCTTGCAAAACACCTAGTGCAGTATGTCCAAAGCACCAAGTTCAGCTGATTGTCAGATGCTTGCAAGAACCTCTGGTGAGCTGGTTGGTAGTGCCTGCAAAGCCCCTTGCATCCAAGACCTGTCCCTTCAGCTGTAGTGCACGTTGCCATGGCTTGGTCAAAATGGCATTGTGGGACAAGTGTGAAGGCCTGGTGGTCCTAGTTTGGCATGTGGGCCAGAGCCTCCCTGCCTTTTAGATTATATCACTCCCCAGCTGTATGGCATATAGACTAGGCAGATCAGATCAAGTTTTTGTCTAGAATTAAGCTTTGGGTACATTGAGATTTCTTGCATACACTTTGACCCATTTTTGTTCCGCCCCTTAACAAAAATAGATTTAGCTTGGCCACAAGCTGTAAACCAATATAATCATGGTCTCTGTTCATTTGGGTTTGTCCTCCAGTCAGCAGAATGCAGACAAAATACTATCAACAGCAGCCATTTAAAAACACACTCATTATGCTAACAGACGCATGTAGTGCAAATCAAGCAGTACAGGTGCAAAGCAGTCAGGGGAAACAGAAACATGTAAAGTGTAGCTTTAAAATGCATTATTCAGTGGTTGTCAAGCTATGATGTCTTGACACAGTGATGGTTGAACTCATGTTTCAGAATCCACATTAAGCTCCAAGGCCCGACGTGTAAAATTTATGTTGATGTAGATACATGTTAACAATACAGTTAAGACAGACTGTCAGAATTGTGTACTGCAATGCTATTTGTCTTCCATGTATTGAGAACAGTAATGTAGCTTTTCCATTCTGATCATAAAAATGAACTGAAAGAACAATAGCAGTTGCATGTCATGGTAAGCTGTAAACATTGGCTTACCATGCACAAGAAAATTGTGCTCGCTTCGTTCCTTTGAGCTTGTGCTGGGAGAAAGCAACCATGATCCCTAGCTTAATGTTATGTCCGAACAAGGGGTTTGTGATGTTTTCCATGGTCAGTAAGCCAAGACCAAACTTTATTGTGTCGTTGTTTGTTGAGAGTAATGGGAGCAAAGCAGCCCGTGATTAGTCCTTCAGATGCAACACTAAAGCAGATGGATTGAAGCAGGGAGCAGTTTGCTTGTGTGTAGTAGTAAGCCAAGGTTTATGTGCAAATGTAGCCAATATAGCAGACATTGTTTTCAATCAATGCAGAATCTTGAGAATTTTAAAATTGTTACATGTTTAGTCACCTTGGAATTATCCTTCTTGCAAATTTTAAATCTGCTGCATCATGCTTCAGCAAGAGGGCCTTCTGGCAGTTCCCTCAATGCAAGAAGCGAAGTTACAGGGAACCAGGCAGAGGGCCTTTTCCGTAGTGGCACCCGTCCTGTGGAACACTCTCCCATCAGATCTCAAAGAAATAAACAACTATTGGACTTTTAGAAGACATCTGAAGACAATGAAGGCAGCCCTGTTTAGGGAAGCTTTTAATATTTGATTAATTATTGTATTTTAATATTTTGTTGGAAGCCGCCCAGAGTGGCTGGCGAAACCCAGCCAGATGGGCAGGGTATAAGTAATAAATTATTAGTATTATTATTATTATGCACCTAGCAAGGTAGTTTTCCTGCTCTTGTGAGGCCTTTCTGGTAAGCCATTTGTGTACCATGAAAATGGACTTCAGTCAGTTCTAGGTGAATTGTCTTGTTATACAAATTATAGGGATCAAAAAATAGTTGAGCTTGCAGTAAAGTTAGCACAACTTTCTTGCTTATATATCAAATCTCTACTGGGTTGTTACTGATGCTTAGCTAAGCTTCAGTGAAACAGAGGCTCCTCTGGTGCCGTACGTGGTTTAGGACCTCAACTATGTCACACTGGCGCTTCAGTGGTCGGTGTGTCATAAAAGGCTCAGCATTCATGTACTTTAATGAGATTTCTAGGTGGGGGTGGGGGTTCACAGGAGACTATAATCACTTAATTAGTCTGGATCTGTGTTGTTTACAGAAGCTTATGAGACATATATAACACTGCAGGGACCTCATTTACTGAAAAGTGAATTAAGCCTGGCTGTACATGCATTAAGGTTCAGGAATGAATGCTGCTTCACCTTTGCAGACCTCCTCTAGGCCCCCCCCCATTTTACTGGTGCAGGACAAGCCATCTTGGAGGCTCTGTGAGAAAGGTGGGATATAAATTTCTTTAAGTTTAAGGTCTATATTAAAGCAGCAGTTGGGTCGTTTGAAAATGCTATTGCATATCCCGGTTCTCATTCCCCTCCTTAATGTCTAGTTCTGAACAGAATGAAGTAATGCACTTACGTATAATTATGTTTGGGTAGTAGCTATTGCCCTCCCATGCCTGTGGTTCCACTGTTCCTCTTAACATACCTCAGCGTTATTTTTTGCAGCCTTGTGGACAGACCCCCTCAAGGACTCATGATTAGACTGGCTAAAAAGCAGAAGCTTAGCATGTGGTGGCCCCTATCCAATGGACAAACAAGTAACCACTAGTTAAAGAAGAATAAACCTTTTCATAATTACTTTGGCTTAATTTTGCCCCACTTGACATCCATGTCAATGCAACAAGTGGTTTATATAACCTGTGGTTAATGTTTCCAAAACCTTAGCCCGTTTTTCTTTCTCATAACTTGCCTTTTGATTACTCTTACCTCTAAAAAAAAAAGCAAAGACCTACAGCTAAGCCTGTTCTGTAATCTTGTGAATTCTAGTAAGATAATTCAGATTAATTTTCCTACATTCATGGAGTGGGATTCCTCAGGGGTAAGGGAGAATAGGGCCCTGGACATGAAAACAGATAGCCTCAGGAAATCCACTTTCAGCTGCCATTTATTCTGTAATCGAGTGGATCCCTTGTACAGCAAGGGTGGCTATCCTGTGGACCTCAAAATCCCATCATTGGACTGCAAATCCCATCCAGAATATGTTTTACAGCATACTCGTTTTCTGCCTGGTCAGCTTCTAAAACATGGCATCTTCACGCTAGCGAAACTTGCATCTTGCTTTCTGTGTAAATATTGCAAATTGCTTTGCTCATTACTATACTGATCAATCCAACAATATCTCAAGTGAATATTTAATTGTACATAGCAACAGATTTGTCTACTGTTTTGCTACTGTGCATGTTTCTGTAGCAAGTTGGACTCAGCTGAATGTTTTATCTGCCCAATAGTCAAAGTAACTTTGCTATGGCAACAGTGCATTGTTTCCAGTCACTGATATCAGAGCCTCTTAAACTTGATACTTGTATTTATATATATATAGCCTTGTATAATAAAAGAAGTATTATCACATCTTAAATATCAGGGAAGCAGCAGTTCATACATTTTAAGCTATACAGAATGTAAAGGCACCATTGTGCTTTGAATGACGCAGTAGTCATTAGTTCTGTTCAGTGTTGGGTTGAATTGATTTGTATAAACAACCCAAGGTGGAAGTGATTTTAAGAAGTTTGTTACCTGCATAAGTGATCATGTGAACAATCCTTTCGTGATGATATTGATCTGCCTTTTCCTACCACCTTGTTTATTTTGGACTCTCTGCCACAGAGCTCAGGCAATTGCATTTGTGATTAATAGTTCACATAATGAAGTGTTAATAGTCCTCGCTGGTTTTGTTTCAGGGAACAAAAGTTCTACTGGCACTTGAAGCTTCTATTTCCTCATAGTCATGCTAAATTCACAGAAAAAAGGTACCCAAATGTTTTTGTTAGCCTTTGCTTACCATGAAATGTAAACAACTACCGTTGTATTGTATCACAGCTTGTTCTGCTTTTTGTTTCATAAAAATGATTATTGCAGCCTTCTTGGCTAAACAATAAACTGAATTCATAGCATAAAATTTAAATCTTGTTTTGAAAATACTGTTTCTGTGGTTTGGTTTAAAACCTATTCTTTTAAAATGTCCATCTTTACCACTGAGAGGTGTAACTGATCTGTTATAAAACTGAATGTGTTCCATAGTTTTTAGGTTTTATTTATCCATTCACCATGCAGTCAAGGGCGGGTCTGATCATTATATTTTGCTGACCCTGTTGCAACACATAGATGTTTCTTGAATTATTACCATCCGTTTTGTGTCTTGCTTGGTGACTACCATTGCTCAGTTAGGCACTCTCCCAGGTATAGTTTCTTATCTAGAAAAGGTGGGAGAAAGTTTGTCTTCCCATAGAACAGATTGAAAGATGTGGAAGATTTCTTTAAAATTAAAGCACCAGCTCATCTCTGTGTTATGGAAATGAGACATTTAGAACAGGAAAACCTTTCCCCAAAGGCCCTTGGTATTCTTGGACCAGTGTCAGAGAAGTCAGGTACTCTTTTCTTCTTGAATGTGCTCTTGTGCTATAGCCTTTTCCACAGCTCTGACACTGGGGCTTATATAACTACAGTTTCACACATGTTAACCTGATTATTCTAGTTCTTGCCAGTATTAAGCTTCGTGATTGATACACTTTTGTCTTTTTGTGTAAAGGGTCGCAGATGATAAGCCGCTGTATGACATTCTAAAGCGGTATGTTGATCCTCAAGAGTCTGATCCTGTCATTCATCAAAGGTACGTGCTTCTAAATATTTAGCATTCTAACGTTCTGTTGAGATACAAATCAGTCATTAAAGCATATTGGGCAGTCTTGTGATGCATCGTGGCTTACACTCAACAAGCACATTACTTGGTCTGGTTTGTTTTGAATGAAACAGATTTCTTGTTACGTGGCAAGGTTTATCTAATGTTACGCCTTTCATTTCAGATTAAAAACCTATGCAATGTCCCCTCAGTCAGACATACGAATTTTAATGAAAGTGGAAAACAGACCACAAAACTCCATCAGGTAAGAGATTTAGTTTTGTTTTACAAAGCAGCAAACTCTGTATCTCCATATACCTTTTGAGTAGTAAGGCAGCTATAAAATGGCCAGCTTAGAAGAATGTGGAGCGAAATGTTGTCCCTTAGGTCCAAAACGCAAGACATGCATGGAAGAACGCAGTTACTTTCTTTTCACTTGTGGTACTTTACGGACGCGAGTGGCGCTGTGGGTTAAACCACAGAGCCTAGGGCTTGCTGATCAGAAGGTCGGCGGTTCGAATCCCCGTGACAGGGTGAGCTCCCGTTGCTCGGTCCCAGCTCCTGCCAACCTAGCAGTTCGAAAGCACATCAAAGTGCAAGTAGATAAATAGGTACCGCTCTGGCGGGAAGGTAAATGGCCTTTCCGTGCGCTGCTCTGGTTCGCCAGAAGCGGCTTAGTCATGCTGGCCACATGACCCGGAAGCTGTACGCTGGCTCCCTCGGCCAATAAAGCGAGATGAACGCCGCAACCCCAGAGTCGGCCACGACTGGACCTAATGGTCAGGGGTCCCTTTACCTTTACTTTAGGGAAGAGCTGCTGCTCAGTGATGCAGCACATGTTTTGTGTGTGAAAGAGCCCACATTCATTCCCTAGCATCTCCAGGTAGGACTGAGGGTAAGACCACTGTCGGAACCCCTGGAGAGCCACTGTGGTAGATGTAGACCGAGAATGGGGAATCTGCACCACAATCCTGTATCACCCACTACAGCACCAGCCCACTCAGTGGCTTTTAGTCCTTTTCAGTCCAAGCAGGTTTCCAGTCCTACCTTTCTTTCTTGCTCTGGGTTTGGTGACAAAGAGAAATCCACAGATCTACATGCTTAACAGCATCCACAAAGGAATTCCATAAATAGACTCACCTACCTTTCTTTCTTGCTCTGGCTTTTAGTCCTTTTCAGTCGAAGCAGGTTTCCAGTCCTACCTTTCTTTCTTGCTCTGGGTTTGGTGACAAAGAGAAATCCACAGATCTACATGCTTAACAGCATCCACAAAGGAATTCCATAAATAGACTCACCTACCTTTCTTTCTTGCTCTGGCTTTTAGTCCTTTTCTTTCTTTTTTTTTTATAAATTTTTATTGGTTTTTCAACACATATTAAAAAGACAATACAACACAATACATAAACAAACAAACATATAAACACGTATAATTTCTTGACCTTTTTTTCCTTAAACCTTCTTTCAGCGACTTCCCCATACCTCCCCTTTCTGCATCCCTGTTTTAAATCTTTTCAGCAACCCCTAATTTCAATTACTTATAGCACTTTCTTTAAATCTTTTTTCTCATATCCAATTGTTTGTCACTGCAATTCTATTTTGCATTACCCAAGACATTTTAACATTCATTAATTTTACAACAATTCTTAAGATAAACTTTAAATTTCTTCCAATCTTCTTCCACCGTCTCTTTCCCTTGGTCACGGATTCTGCCAGTCATCTCCGCCAGTCCCATATAGTCGATCACCTTGGTCTGCCATTCTTCCAGTGTGGGTAGTTCTTGTGTCTTCCAGTACTTTGCTAGGAGTACTCTTGCTGCTGTTGTAGCATACATAAAAAACGTCCTATCTTTCCTTGACACCAATTGACCTACCATGCCCAGGAGGAAAGCTTCTGGTTTCTTCACGAAAGTGCATTTAAGCACCTTTTTCATTTCATTATAAATCATTTCCCAGAAGACCTTAATCCTAGGGCACGTCCACCAAAGGTGGTAAAAGGTACCTTCAGTTTCCTTACATTTCCAACATTTGTTATTGGGCGTATGGTAGATTTTTGCCAGCTTGACTGGGGTCATGTACCACCTATATATCATTTTCATAATGTTCTCTCTTAAGGCATTACATGCCGTGAACTTTATACCGGTGGTCCATAACTGTTCCCAGTCAGCAAACATAATATCATGTCCAATGTCTTGTGCCCATTTAATCATAGCTGATTTAACCGTCTCATCCTGTGTATTCCATTTCAACAGCAAGTTATACATTCTTGACAGATTCTTAGTATTGGGTTCCAATAACTCCGTTTCTAATTTTGACCTCTCCACCTGGAAGCCAATTTTCCTGTCCAGTTTGAAAACTTCATTTATCTGATAGTAATGAAGCCAATCTCTTACTTTTGACTTCAATTTCTCATAGCTCTGCAATTTCACTTTTCCCTCCTCATGTTCTATAATTTCCCAATATTTTGGCCATTTGGGTTCCATATTAAGTTTTTTCACTTCCTTAGCTTCCATTGGTGACAGCCACCTGGGGGTTTTGTTCTCCAGCAAATCTTTATACCGAATCCAAACATTATATAATGCTTTCCTAACAATATGGTTTTTGAAACCTTGATGAATTTTAACCTTGTCATACCATATATATGCATGCCAGCCAAATCTGTTATTGAACCCTTCCAAATCCAAAATGTCTCTGTTTTCAAGAAGCAGCCAACTTTTCAGCCAGCAGAAAGCCGCTGATTCATAATACAACTTTAAGTCCGGCAGGGCAAACCCCCCTCTTTCTTTTGCATCAGTTAGTATCTTAAATTTTATTCTGGGCTTTTTGCCCTGCCAGACAAATCTAGATATATCTTTTTGCCACCTCTTGAAACAATCCATTTTGTCCAAAATCTGCAATGTTTGAAACAAAAACAACATTCTCGGCAAGACATTCATCTTAATAACAGCGATTCGGCCTAACAAGGAAAGTCTCAAATTTGACCATACTTCTAAATCTTTCTTAACTTCTGACCAACATTTCTCATAGTTATCTTTGAATAAATTCACATTCTTAGATGTCAAATTAATCCCAGGGTATTTCACCTTCTTTGCTACCATTAAACCAGTTTCACTCTGAAACCTCTCTCTTTCAACCACTGTTAAATTTTTATCCAATACTTTCGTTTTCTGTTTGTTCAACTTAAATCCTGCTTCTTGACCAAATACTTGTATTAGCTCTAAAACTCTTCTCGTACTAGTGTCTGGCTCTTGTAAAGTTAGTACTAGATCATCTGCAAACGCTCTCAGTTTATATTGTTTAGCTCCGACCTGAATCCCTTTAACCAGCTGGTCCCCTCTGATCATGTTTAATAAGACCTCCAAGACATATATAAAGAGTAATGGGGATATTGGGCACCCCTGTCGTGTCCCTTTTTCAATAGCAAATTCTTCTGTTGCTACATTATTTACAATCAGTTTTGCTTTTTGTTCAGAATAAATTGCACCTATACCATTCTCAAAACCTTGGCCTACCCCCATCCCTTGGAGATTTTTTTTCATAAAACTCCAAGAAATATTGTCAAAGGCTTTCTCCGCATCCACAAATATTAATACTGCCTTAGTATTAATATTAACTTCCAGCAACTCCATAATATCTATTATGTTTCTCACATTGTCTGACAAATGTCTTCCTGGAAGAAAGCCCGCTTGGTCTTTATGAATCTCCCCCACCAAAACTCTTTTCAATCTTTTTGCCAAAATGTCTGCAAAAATTTTGTAATCCACATTAAGTAATGATATAGGGCGGTAGTTCTTAACCTGGTTCTTCTCAGTCTCTGACTTTGGTATAAGTGTAATATATGCTTCTTTCCACGTTTCAGGTGCCTTCTTCCCCTCTAAGATTTCATTACAGACCTCCTTCAATGGTTGTATAAGCCAATCTTTCAAAGCTTTATAATATCTGGAGGTCAGTCCATCAGGTCCTGGAGATTTTCCCAATTGCATATTTTGAATGGCTCCCTCAATTTCTTGATCAGTTATCTTCTGGTTCAAAATCACTTTACTTTGTTCAGAAATTTTTTGTAATCCATATTTTTTAAGAAATTCTTCTATTTCTTTTTCATTCACCGGCCCTTGTGCATAAATCCTCCTGAAATAACTCTGAAAACAGTTTCTAATCTCATTTGGTTTACAAATGTTCTTTCCTTCCACTTCTAAATTTGTAACCGTATTCTGTTTTTGTCTCTTCTTCAATTGCCATGCCAAAAGTTTCCCACATTTGTCTGCCGATTCAAATGTCTTTTGTCTCATTTGTTTTATTTTCCATTCTATCTCTTGATTCATCAGTTCCATATATTGTCTCTGGTAGAACTTGATTTCTCTCAAGATTTCGTGTGATTTTGGTTTAGATCTCAATCTTTTTTCTCCTTCTTTTATCTTTTCCAGGATCTTATCCTTCTTCTCATTCTGTCTCTTTCTTTTTATGGCATTCTGTTGTATTAAAAATCCTCGCATGACAGCTTTACTTGCGTCCCAAATTACTCTTTTTTCCACTTCTGTTCGCAGATTTATCTCAAAGTAGTCCTTTACCACTTTCTGGGCCTTTTTATAGACCTCTTCGTCTCTAAATAGGGAGTCATTCATCCTCCATCTAAAGGAGCCAGCTGTTGTTGGGTTCATCTCCATCTTTACAGCATTATGGTCGGAGCAAGTCTTTGGGCAGATTTCCACTTTCTTAATCTTTGATGCCATCCCACTAGTTACCCATATTTGGTCGAGCTTTTAGTCCTTTTCAGTCCAAGCAGGTTTCCAGTCCTACCTTTCTTTCTTGCTCTGGGTTTGGTGACAAAGAGAGATCCACAGATCTACGTGCTTAACAGCATCCACAAAGAATTCCATAAATAGACTCGCCTACCTCAGAAACAACAGATGCAGCATGGGAGCTGAACTAATTAAGTCCCAGGCAAAAGAGAGGGTGGAATGTGAAAAGGAGAAGAAAGCGGGATTGTAAATTGCTCAGAGAGGTTAGGAAATGGTTACATAGTGTTGCCCTTACTTTAGAGTAAGTTCCATTGAAAGCATTAGGATCTGCTTCTGCGTAAGCATGACTGGCTCTAGTTCTGTGAGGGTATCTGAATTGTGTGTTACCCAGAATTCCAAAAATATAATATCTGAAATGCAGATAATACAATCATATTGTACAAATCAGATATAGGTGTTCAGGGTGATAACAGCTAGGTATCAGTAAAGAAATACTATGTCGTAAAAAAATGACAACAGGCTTGCTGAATATTCTAAATTCTTGACTCACAGTAAGATGCAAAAGCCAATGATCAAAATCTGGATAAATCTCTAAAACAAATTTGCCATCTGGTAACGCAGTAGGTGATTTTTTTCTTTTTTTCTGTTGTTTTGGGGGGCAGTCAGTTCCAAGTGAGGCTTAGCTGATGCATACTCAATGGTTTTTTTTTGCAGTTCATTGCGTTCCTTTTACAAATATCTATTTGTCCTCTTCAGAATAAATTAATAACTTTGTCTAGTGCTTTATGTTTGGGATGCCTTCAGAATGACTTCATGCAGTAGGGGATATTGCTTTTTCCAGTAAAGGAAGGAAAGAAACTGCTGCCAAATTATACAATCTGGTTAGGGAAGTTCACCTTCTCCTCTTCCCAGGAGAGTGGTCAGACAAGTCTTTGTAACCAAAGAAGTTGATATTAATTGACAAAATGAGCATTTGAGATACTTAATTAATTATTTTAATTCAAAGTATAACACTACCCTGGTGATAATTCATGAATGACTGGTATGACTTTCTGACACTTGACTGTGACAAAGTTTTATTGCAGGACAACTTTTCCCTCGAGCTATTTCTCATAGAAAGCCAGCATTACCTGGTTTCAAATGCTCAGTTAGGTGTGTCTCGAGGGTACAGTTAAGTCTGGTTAATATCAGTGCAGATGTTAAACCATGTGGCCTGTGCTAGATCCTTAAACAGTTGACTAGCATGACACCTGCGCTAGCCATTAATGATATATATTTTTTCTTTTGTGAAGAGTCTCTGCTTTATGTTCTTAGGACCTAAACACTGTTCTAGGGTTTTGCTCCTTGTATGGTGGGGACCCCATCAATTGACTGCTGGTTTAGTGCTGTACTTCTGCTGATCCCAGTGTAGTAGACTCCAGCCTGAAAGCTAGTATCGGAGCATATGAGAATTCAGTGGGTGTAACTTCACTGGTAGAAGGCATACGTCAGCAGAATAGGGAAGGAAGCAATTATCAGCCATTCATCTTCTCTTCTGCAGGGACAGTTCCCTAACCCTTCAGTGCAGAGGCTCCATGGAGGAAGAGAAGTTGCTGAAAAGCGTCTCTTTGTCCGTTCTGCTGATAGATGTCTTTCATCAGCAGAGCAACACCCATTAAATTCTAGCTTACATATTTTTCTTTTGTTGCAGAATCTACTTTGATGGTTGCATATCAAAAGCACTAATTGGCCTGGTTCACACATAATGCTAAACCATGTTTTTAGCACTGTGGGCAGGCATGAACAAGTCTGGTCCAAGTGAAGCTGTGGGCTTATGCATATCCTCCTCCTGCTCCTTTTGCACTGAATTTAATTTTTATGAATCTGATCTTCACATTATACAGTGGTCCCTCAGTTTAAGAACAGTCCTGTTTGCGAACGATTCAGTTTACGAACTCCGCAAAATCCGAAGTAGTGTCCCAGTTTGCGAACTTTACCTCGGTCTAAGAATGGAATGCCTCATTAGGGAAAGTGCACCTCGGTTTAAGAACAGTTTTGGTTTAAGAACAGACTTCCAGAACGGATAAAGTTCGTAAACCGAGGTACCACTGTATTTGAACCAAGGTTTCATAACCCATGTCTGATGTTGACTTGTTACAAAATGTACTAGAATTTGTTTTAAACTTGGATCCCAGGCTTAAATGTAATGCTAAGGGTGCAGTAAAACTGAAACTGAAGAAAGCATCAGTCAGCCTCTCAGCTGCAGGGGAGCAGCAAGTGCAGTGCTTCATTTGTGCTTATTGAGGCATATGGTGCTAAAGCAATAAACCATGGTTTATGCACAAACCAGGCCATTGTGTACCAATAATGATATCTCAAGATGACCTTACTTTCTTCAAAGCTAATGGTAGAACAGATGTATTTGGCGACTTGTTTCAAGCATAGTGTGGGAAAGAGACAGACTGCTAGTGAGTCTTGTAAGACTTTTGTGCTTAATGCGCTCTCTGTTTGAAGTCTTTGTTCTTTGTTGAGGTAGTATAGTCTTTCTCCTTATGGGAAATCTGCAATAAAACATCAGTCTTAAGTTTTACTTTCAGAACAGATACTTATTTCAGCTGTGTGATATCCATTTTTGTGCCAAATAAACATTTTCTAGTTCAGTTTAAGGATATGTAAAGATGATGGTTACCTTTCAGTTTTGTCAGTGCCTTAAGTTCTATCAATGCTATTTTCCTATATAACTTAAAAGTTGCTAACTATTTTTATGGCATTGGTGGGGATCTTCCAGACTGTGGGCCAAATTTAGGCCCATGAGGCCATGGAGGTAGGCCTGTCAGGCCGTTTTGGGTGAGCCATGCCCACATTTCCCTGGCGTGGTGCCATAAGAAGTTAGGCATGGGAAAGTTAAAGCCATGGCTCAAAACTTGAAGCGGCTGCTGTAAAGGAGAAAGAATCAGGTACACTGAAGAGCACACTTCCAGTTCCTTTGCAGCTGGAGAAACCAGGGATGGAAGGCAAGTATTTTAAGGATTGCAACTTGCTACCATTCATTTTAGCACTTGCATGGATTATAGACCCAGTAGCTGCAATCAAGTGGACAGTCCTCAACAAAATAAATTTGCTTTTAAAAATGTAACCATGATCTGTTGAACTTCATCCAAGCATAACAGCTTAGTTTATAGCTGTGGCTTAGAAAACTTGTGGTCTATGAGGAGAGTTCTTGAGAAGCTTTCTACCTCCTGTTCCCTCACCACTGTTCCAAGGGAAAGTAAACTTTTGGTGAAATGAATTACTCTTTAAGTACGTCATATTTGTGTGATCTTGACAAAGCTTTGCATACCTAAAAGTCGAAAAGGGTTTAAGAGTCATTGCTGTAAAATCAGCTTTTGTTTCTCATGTTATGTCGGTTTCCTGTGGGTATTTACATTCTGCTGAAAAACAAGCTGGCTTTGTCTCACATGCTTAGTAAGAAAACTCCTGCTTACATTAATACACTTTGAAATAACCATGAATACAGTGGTACCTCGGGTTAAGAACTTAATTCGTTCTGGAGGTCTGTTCTTAACCTGAAACTCTTCTTAACCTGAAACACCACTTTAGCTAATGGGGCCTCCCGCTGCTGCTACGCCGCCACTGCACGATTTCTGTTCTCATCCTGAAGCAAAGTTCTTAACCCAAGGTACTGTTTCTGGGTTAGCGGAGTCTGTAACCTGAAGCGTCTGTAACCTGAAGCGTATGTTACCCAAGGTACCACTGTAGTATGTTAGCAAGGATGACTTTTGTCATTGTATCGAAAACCTGGCCAACCTTTAGCGAATTGGTTAGTAGATCAACACTGGCTCTGTTCCAGGTCTAGTTGCATATTTAAGAAGTATCTACCTGTAACTAATAGGGGTGCCTTTCTGTATGCCCATGCACTCCATCAAAAGTGAATGGATGTAAATAGGCAACACTTACCTTCAGATATAAATCGGATTTGCCTCTGAAGTTCCTGATCCAGCAAATAATCTGTGTGTGGACATCTCCTTCTGTGGCTGCAGCTCAGTGCCATTCAGAGCATCTGCTATTCATTCAGAAAGTCCCAGGTTCAATCACTTTCTCCTAGTGCTCAGATTGGGGGCACGGGAAGAGGAGAGGGTGGGAAGCCCCGTTATACTATTAAGGACTCCTTGTGCTGGTGTTGATAGTGCAGCAATTTAGTTGCCATTATGATGATGATGATGCTCATCATTGCTTTATTAATCACCTTCCAAAACAACCATCCCAGTTTAATTTGCCCCTTATGGACTAGAAATGAATCAAAAAGTTTGCCAAGTTATTTCTTGTAGTATAGAAGCAGTCAATTAGGGAGCAATCAAAATGTTGCTAAATGCAATAGATCCTCAAATAAATATGGGGGACCTTAATATCGAAACGTGTCCCACTTTGAATGTTCGCATTCCAGCATTGTAACGTTTTCATTAGTTCACTGATTATCTCCATTTACTTGTGATTCAGTCTGCCAGCACCACCTTAAAGGAATTAGCCTGTGTCTAGTCAGTTCTTATCTCTGGTTAACAGCTCCAGAATTTTCAAAAGTATAAAGAAAAATGCTGTATATCTGAAGAGTTGCACAGAGCAAACAGTGCGTTTATAGGGTGTTGATAGTGCCTTAACTCAAGGGTCTATTCTGTAACCATCTTGTTGAAATCACTTTAACCGTTGTGACCTGTAACTGTTTTGTAAAAGTTCATACAACCCACAGACATTCTAGAAACTTTAGAATGGAGCAATAAATACATACGTCATAGTATACGGATGTAGCTGAATATGGGCTGGTGTTTTGAGGTGAAAAGGGGATAAAGGCATAGCTGGGAATAGTATTCTTAGGATTGCTTCTTTCACTGGTTTTGAGATGGGAATCTTACATGTTGCTGTCGAAAAGAATCCCCAGAATGATTTTCCATTTTATGTTGCCAAAAGGGAATCCCTCTGTTTATCTCTTTCCGACAGTAATGAACTAGAACTGTTCCTCTGACCTTGTCAGGAGAGTTTTGACCTTCCTTCCTTGGCAGAGAAGAGGGAACATGTTTGTTTTGCAAGGGTTAGTGAATTTTTGGCAGGCAGCAAATACAACCTTTGTAAGAATGTGAAGACCTGTGATGGGAATGTTAAAAGTACGGAGATTAAGATACTTGTGTTTTATAACTCAGTGTGTGTTAATTGGGAGAATAACCTCAACTTTCTCTTATTCATGGAAGAAAACATGCCAAATAAAATGAATACAGTACATAGAAGTAACTATTCCTTTTCGTAAAGTTTCATTCTCTCCACAGTAGATTAAAGAGTCCGTGTTTCTGTTCCCAATGGCCTTGTCCAGAACCACAAATGACTACATAGAGTTATGTAATGCTTGTTGCATCAGCTATTTATTCCCACTAGGTTTTGTCATAATATAGTTAGGCAAGAAGAGCACTATTGTTTGTCTGTGTGTGTGTATATACATACACACACATAAGCGCGCGTGCACACACACACACACACACACACACACACAGAGGACCTTATTTTGGGGGGTTTGGAGGACATAGTGGTGGGTCAAGTGGAGCTTATATGGCATTTGCAGATCTGAAATCCATGACCTGGATCCAAATCTCATGGGAGGCTCATGGTTGCTCAGAATTGGCCAGCTGCAGAAACCAACAAGGGTCAATATGTCAGCCAGTGCTCAGATAGAACTCTATATAATTGCACCATCAGTGTCTTCGACTGTCCCTGAAGCTACTCATTGATCTTCACATACCCCTAAAAAAAGAGGTAATATGATTCCAGACCAGTGCTTCCCAACTTTTTTTGGCCATGCGCCACCTAAGCATCTCTAAAATCCTGATGCCCCACTCCACCCCGGTTACATATAATTCTTATTATTCAAAAAGTGAACTCCTATTCACGTGGAGGAAGCCTAAAATGCCATTCACTGTTAATAACTCATTCTCTAATTGCCCTCCTTAAAAATCAAATTGCCCGCCTCCTGTGGGGCGTATGCCCCATGTTGGGAAACATGGTTCTAGACTATCATTGACTAAGGTATAGTGCTCAATCAATATAGCTTTCGCATTCAAGGTTTTTCTATGTCTTTCATCTATTGGCCAGATGATCCCATTGGGATATTTTGCAGCAGGCATCCCATACTGGTGTGATTTAGTTTGGGCAAAGTTGTACATTATGTAGCACAACAGAATCTATTTGTTCGCATCACAGAAATGTCCCAATTATATCAAGATCATGGACTGGCCAGTTATCAATAATATACCACGTACATCTGATGTTGGACCTGATGGAATGAATCTGCATGGGAATTGGTATAAGTAACAAGGACAACTCTTCAACAATAAGCTGTGCTTAATCGATACTTATTTTTGTTTATATATGTGAGATTTGTACTATGTGCCTTCAGGGCCACATTCACATTTCCAGGGCAGCTTAAAATTTCATAATATGAATCCAGAAGTGGCGTGGACTCTGTTTAAAAGACATCATTGTGTAAGCAAGGTGAGAATTTGTATGCTGTGGTTTGAAACAGTGCCCTAGTTTGCTCTGTAACAAGCTTCATCAAAATCTCTGGACAAAATTCTAAGGCAGAGCTTTCCATGCTATATCGTGACACGTTCGTGTGTTGGCTGCAGTGTGTAGGTGTGCTGTGTGAACACTCCCCACGCTCCTCCCGGGGCTGGAAAGGGGTTAGTTTAACCTCCGGTTTGCTAGTAAAACTGAATTACTGTGTTGCAAAATGATGCATGTCTCAAAAGTGTGTCACCAACACGAAAAGTTTGGAAAGCTTCGTTCTAAGGTATAAGAGAAAAACTGCTGGGGCTGCACTGTTTGAAGCAAAACAGTTACGAGGTATTTCATAGATGGAACATCTTTGCCCAAATCAGAATTTAATAATTTTGACCCATTTTCCTGAACTCCTGTTTAGGAAATTGGCAGATACAGGGTTTGTGGCAAATACTTTTGATTAAGTAATTTGGTGGAGACTTCCATTGACCAGCAGCCCTGCTGCTCCCAATCAATTTTCCATCAGTAGTGATGATTAGCTGCCAGAGTTTAAGCTCCTGAGTGTATGCTTCAAACATTTTTTGGTTGATATAAATCCAGATAACATTTGTGGCACATGTGTCATCTTTCCTGCGCATAAATTACCAGTGCATAGCAAAACAATTATGTCAAAGTTTTGCATGTATCTTTTGCCATGGTAATTCGTTTGTACAACATGCAGCTTCATCAGCATGTAACACCATTATACAGCAAAAAGATATGTTTTGAACTTCCATTTTAAAACTAAAGTTCTCGTATAGTGCAGGAGAGAATATTTAACATGATGATTCTGTATGTGCTACACGGTTCCCGCTTCATAGTTAAGTTCTGCGTTTGTACTCTTTGAACATCTGTGTATTAAATTAGATCTCTTAGCTACAAAATTAACAGATATTTATGAATTTCATTTATGTTTAAGTTAATATCTTAAATTCCCTCAATGTTGGTGTTTTGTAATAGACCAGGAATCACCAACTTTTGGGGGGACATTTTGAGTTCTGGAGGCTGTGGTAACTTTAACCACCTATCTTTCCCCCTTTTAAGTTCTAGACTAGCTTTTCAAGCCTTTTCCTTTGGATTATTGCGCTATGGAGCGTCACTTAACAGTGTTACACTTGGAAACTGTAGGGGGGTGCGCTTGTTTTCGGGGATTCCCTAACTACCTTTCATATTTCCTCCTATTGTGCCTCACTTGTTGCATATTTTCCTACCATCTGCTTTCCTGAGATTTGACTGCCATTGTGCTGCTGCCTTCTGTAAACTTACAGAGACGCAATGCGGCTGCACTTGCAGGACAAACACTGATTGTTGCTAAGTGAATGGCTGTTTGTTGGATTAGGCTCTGAAATGTTTGCACTGGGCACAGTACCTTTACATCCAGGGAGTCCTTTCAGTAGAAATCAGGGCCCTTGCCTTGTGGCCTGTAGCCCCTATACATCTATCCCTCCTAGTTCCTAGTTTGGGTTGTTCTTATTTTTATTATGTATTTTGTGGCTTGTATATTGTAATGCTGTGTTGTGAACTGCCTTGAAATCTACAGATGTAGGGAATAAGAATAATAAGAATAAGAATAATGTCTTAACGTTTGCCGGAGTCTGTAGTCTGTTCCTACATCAAGCTAGCAAACAACCACCGGCTCATTGGTTTCCGTTCCAGGCTTGTCACTAAAACCTGGGTCTTGATACATAACTTAACCCCATGAGCCTCAGTGGGCTATTATCTACTTCTTGCCTGCAGTCCTTTTTCCTGTGTTACATGAGTACGGCAGAAAAGAGAAGAGTCCTGGGAAGGGAAAGTGGCTTCTGTCTACTGCTGCATCAAAAGTGCTCTCCTGCTTTGAGTGTCATACCTTCTTTTTATCATCCTCATCATTCTCTTGGCTGTTTCTCCTTGATCAGTGCAGGATTCAGGCAGTCATGATTTCTACATATCAGGTGATTTAATCGCCTCAGTTTTTGATTCATCAGTTGCCTGGACATGATGAGGGTCGGGGGTGGGAGGAGGACTTTCATGATCTGTCATGGGTTCTGTTTCCCTTTCAGGATAAGCTGCCCCAAAGCCATGTAATTTTGAGAGTGTGCTCCTAGTACTGGGTTCTTGAGACAGAATCGATGTTCCTTTGATGTAATTCCAACTCCACAGTCAGCTCAAGCACTTAGCTGTGTAAGGGGCAGCCATCATTTAACATTGATACCAAGATCTCTTTCTCGGGTGTGGCTTAGAATTTCATGATTTCTACAGCAATTGTGGATCAGTCATATTTGTGGCAGGGCATGCTCTTGATCTGGTATTTTATCCAGGATACGAAGATGATCAGGAATGATTGGCAGCTTTGTGCGGCTCCTTTATCATGGACAGATCTTTATGTGGCAGGACTTACAGAGAATCTAAAACTGTATAGCATGGGGGAATCTATTAAGATAGTCCATCGCCAGGTGGATCCCGGTGGTTTCCTGAAAGGTCTTGGGGTTTTCCTACTGCAAGCTAGAAGCTAGGGAAATCCTTGGCCTATTAAGAGCTTGTGTAATGAAGTGACAGGAATGGTGACTAGAACAAAGATGCTAGGCTAGACCAGACCTGACCAGTTAATCACAGATGAGATCTGATCTTTGACCCTACTGCATAGCAGTGATTGTGGTGAAGGTACTTCTTTCCAGTTGTTGCATCTGCCATGTGGCAGAGCTGTCCTAAGTGACTACAAGTGGCATGTTTTTAAGACAAAAATGTTCTTCAGATGTCAGACACAGACTCTAGGGACTTTCTCTGCATATATTGTCATGTCCCCCATTTTGGTTTACATAGGCAAAGATATACAATGCCGGTTTACAATTCAAATGATTATAGTTGTATATCCTGGCCTCTAAATAGTGGAACTTATCCCCCACAGAGGTATGTGTGGCCTCCATGCCACTTATTTTTGAGTAGACCTTAAAAACCCATCTTTTTCAGAATCCTTTCTCCTAAACAACACCCATTCTCTTGTGCAGCTAGTGCTTCCATTGCTAGTTTTAGGCTGAAATTGTAAGCCACTTTGGGTCAGCCATATTCCAAAAGGTGGAAGGTGGCTGCCTATAAGTAAACAAACGTTTATGTAATGGAGTATTAAATGTAAAGGATATATCCTATTAAAAGTCAGGCTTTCATGGTGAAATATGCTTCATGAGGCAAACAATTGAAACCAATTATTTTTTGTTAGCTGGGCAAAATGTCTTAATTGGAGCTAAGTAGCAGTGAAGGGAAGATAATTGCTATCCTTCCTAAAAATGCATCTGAAGCAGCATCTTGATCTTCAGCTGGCAAATACACAAGTGACTGGTACGCACAGACACTTTTGGTTAGCTGAGGTGGAATATTTGATAATTTCAGTGTGCAAAGCATATCTATTTTCAGGAAGTTGCATTTTATTGCAGTGTTGTAATCCTTTTTATGGGGACTTAAACCAAGTTCTAGTTCAAGTGCCAAAGCTCTTTATAAATCCTTTCGGAAAACATTAGCTCCCTTAATACTTCACAAATCTGAATGATCACATTAGTAACGAGACAAACATAAGTGCAAAGTTTAAGGTATGCTACAGTTGTAGGTGGAACTGAATTTTATAATCCAGAATGTAGTTTCCCCCCTTGCTGTATAACAGAGAAGAGCATTTCACTATTTTCCCGTTCACAAATCATAACCACAAGGAAGAGTTATTCACCACTTAGGAATGAATGTCCATCTGTTAGTTATTATCTCTGCAGCACTGCAGCCCCTCAAAACTTAGTACTTGAAAGGATTCTTAAGTGCAGTGGACATCTCCTCTGTTCTAACTCCCCTTCCTGAAATGGGGTTAAACCTTCTGCACTATTAGTAGCAGCAGTACCAAAATTCATTTATATTTTGTGTTTTGGCAGTAATATTTCTGTCAAGGAATGCTTCAATAAAATGGGATGGTGCCCATAGCTGCTTCAGGAAGTACTTCCATTTTTCATTGTATGCTGATGTCAGCATGTTTTGTGGGGGGATTTCAAAGCCTGTGTTAAAAGAGTTTTTTTCCTCACGAAGTACGAATACATTGTTCCAGTGAAGATGCTTCAATGGAGCAGTCATGCTTTATCACAGGAGAGTAGACTCAACGGGATTTTCGTTTTTATCTTTAATCACAGACTACAAAAATGCCATTATTAAAATGAAAGGCAGTGCAGATGACATGCAGGAAGGACTGATCTTAGCAGGGAATTTCCTGCTGTCTGAGCTGGCAGGGATGACTGAGTTCACCACTAAGATAATAGCTGGAGGCTCCATTGGAGAGGTATACATTTATGATGGAGGGTTCTGTAGAATGCAGCAGTTTTCAGAAGGATTAGTTGGCTGCCTTTTTGGCCTTCTTGCAAGCCAGTAGGCTCTTTCGGAGCTTATGCGGCTTCTGGTCAGTCATAATGGACAAAATTAAAGCATTAAAATGCAGGCGCAAAGCTCTTGCCAATATTGTCTCTCTTCAGCATCATCGTTTTTCTTGGGGCACAACAGGTAAATCCATTCCATCATGTTGCACTGATGATACTTGTTCAGATGCTGTCTGAAATCCTTTAATATGGTAGTCATCCCAGGATAATTCTAAAAAATGCAATCCTTTTACACACACACACATAAATTGCAGGTGTGTACATCGTGATCGTATTTGTATGGCACTAGAACCATGCTGGAAAAGAGTGGCTCACAACAACGCACAGAATAAATGCAATATTTCGTGATGATGCCTTAACAGTTACAAAGCAGAACACAAAGTCACGCTAATATCAATAAGGGCAAACAAACATCTCATGTTAATAAACACTGAAATAATGCCTAACGATAAAGTACAAAACATCCAAATAGCAGCAAAAGCGATACCACCAACCCCAGTTGGTGGGAATGCTGAGCAGGGGAGAGCTTGCCCTTGATGATTCCAGCAGACTGTCCCCTGTATCAAGGCACTATAGCCTCATATTCCTTACAATGGTATTATTGCTTAATTGCGAGGGTGGTGCTGTGGTCTAAACCACTGAGCCTCTTGGGCTTACCAATCAGAAGGTCAGCTGTTCGAATCCCCGTGAAAGTATGAGCTCCCATTGCTTGGTCCCAGCTCCTGCCAACCTAGCAGTTCAAAAGCATACCAGTGCAAGTAGATAAATAGGTACCGCTCCAGCGGGAAGGTAAGCAGCATTTCCGTGTGCTCTGGCTTCCGTCACCATGTTCCGTTGTGCCAGAAGTGGTTTAGTCCTGCTAGGCACATGACCCGGAAGGCTGTCTGTGGACAAACGCTGGCTCCCTCGTTCTGAAAGTTAGATGAGCGCCGCAACCCCATAGTCGCGTTTGACTGGACTTAACCATCCAGGGGTCCTTCACCTTATTATTATTATTGCTTATCATTAGACTTGTGATCTAAAGGTCTCCAGGCAATTAATACCCATTTTAAAACATGCAACAGCCACACAAGCAAAACAGCATAATCTCAGTCCATCAATGTTTCACCTGGTGCTAAAACAATGTCACCAAAGGTACCAGGTGGACTACAAATTCCACTAAAAGAAGAGCTCCTGAACGTGTCGCTAAGGAGACCACAGCCTCAGACTTGTGAGAAGCTATCTTCACAATTGATCTGTCTTAAAACCTCCCACCCTCAAGGATAAAAAGAACGCCAATTACAATTGCACCCTCTTAATCGCAAGCCCTGATGGACCACAGACCAAGGGCCCATTTTGACAAGCACAGGTGCCTGTAGGAATCCCACAAGCAATGACAGGAGCACAACTGCCTTCTCCCACTGTTCTCCCCCAGTGACTGCCATTGAGAGGTGTGTTGCCTCTGATTCTGGAGCCAGTACACGGCCATCATTAACAGTAACCATTGGTGAGTTAGGCTGAGAGAGTGCAACTTGTTCCAAGGACAGGTCCAAAAATGGACTTAAGATGGGGTGGGATTTGTTCCTTGAAATACATACTTTGGGTGAGGGAACAAGTTTGTTTTCTCCTGCTCTGGGGGGTAGGGCTTGAGCCAGTGGCTTCAAGTTACAAGAAAGGAGATTCTGACTAAACATACGGGGAAAAATTTCTGACAGTAAGAGGCTTTTGATAGTCTTCCATGGAAGGTTGTGGGCTCTGCTTCCCCTTGGAGGTTTTATAAGCAGAGGTTGGATGGTCATCTGTCATGGATGCTTTAGCTGAGACTTCTGCATTGCAGGGGGTAGATGGCCCTTGGGTCCCTTCCAACTCTACGATTCTATGAGTCTTTTTGTTTTTGTTTATTGCTGGTTTTTATATGCGGTTTGTTTATATGGGATTTTTTAAAATATTAAGTTGCTTTGTGCAAAAATGCGATCGATAGAAGTAATAACAAAAATAATATTAATGGTAAAATATTGGTCTAACATTGTCATTCACTTTTAAACACTTAATATTTGCAACAGTTTTTTGGGGAGGGGTGTTTGAAGTGCAGTGAAATGTGTTGATAGATTTTATAAATGGGACACTTTTTAATTTATGAAAGCAAAGCAAATCAAAGCTGTATTTGAGAGAGAGCAGAATACAGTTAACAGTTTGTTTTTTTTAATGGGGAGAGGGAAGCCAAGAAGGTAAAAGCAAAATAGAATAGTAAGTTCCAGAGATTTAATTAGATCACTACAGGAAAAAACTATTCTCTAAAGATTCTTTTGCTCTTCGTACTGCACCAAAGTCTTGGCTGTTTGCCAAAAGCTGTCACTGTCTGTCAACCAATAAAGTTTACTTAAAGCTATGCCTTGGTGATCTAACACTTGAATAATTTACTATCATAAAATAGTTTAAAGTACAAATGTTTTATGCTATGCCAAGCTGGACGCTAAAGATGTTTTGTCTAAAACATGAGATAATGGAAAGTGTATTGTGGCATGTGAATGACTTTAGCCTTTTGGTGGTAGATGTTTGCTTAACCAGAAAAGAATGTGTTGAGACTCTTGCCAATAGAAAGGTATTGCCATATTTTGCATTAAAGTACTGTAAATAAATCAGTAAATATGGTTCTGTTCATGTGTTAATCCACAACTTATGAATGCATTCATTGAATAAGAAACGCAATATACTGTTATCCTTTTTAAAAGGTTTCAGAAAGAGCTGGTCATAATTACTCTGGGTTGAAAGAAACATGAAACCAAATATTTTCATGATGATTGAAGTTGGATTTGAGGGACATAACCATTGCTTAAAGTTGTTTCTTCCAGAACCAGAAAAAGCAAGTTGCAAATTTTTAACATCTTGACTTTTAAAAATCTGACTCCTGATACAGTGTTATGCAATAAGCAGTGAGGTATACCAGTAATATCAATTTAAAATATTGTGGTAACTGGTAAGGAATTGTACAATAGATAATACAGTTGGTGGAAGTCAAGGCTAGGCAACATACTGGGAATCTATTTCAGGCAAATACTTTATATCTAAACTTTTTATTCACTGGATTTAGTACATTGGTGGCAATTGAGGAATTACAGCTCACTTTGCTTTTTTTGTAATAATTGCTGAGATAGTGTTGGCTATTAATAGCCTTAGGAGTTGAAGTTTTCTCTGCTTTTTTTGCTCTTGAAATGTATAGGTCTGGAAGGACCGTAGCTTGCTTATGTAATAATTATTAGGAATAGGCACAGTTAAGTTCTTAGGATTACTTCAGTTATTTAGAAATGCTATGATGATGCCTGCTCCTGGCTTTGAATGCCTCCTCCTAAGAAGGAGAAAGTCTCCCTTATATGGAATTGGCTGGCTGATCCAAGTCACATGGATGAGCCAGAACACACAAATAAAATGAGGTTTTCTTTTGGGAGTTTAGTTTGGAGCTGCTGGTGTGAGTAGCTATGGATTATACTATGAAGTTATGACATTTTAAATTCTATTTCCACAAACAAATAGTTCTTAATTTCGTCAACTAGATTTCTGGTTTTGTTTTGCTACATAATTCTGCCGTTCTGTGACTTTCAAAGTTTTGCACATGTATATTGATATAATTTTATCCTACCTTTGCCATCTAACTACGATAGTTCTTAATTAATGCCGTGTACACTAAAGTCAGATAGAAGGTACCCCGATTACTGGATTATTTTTTTTTAAAGGAAGCATTTATATATCTCCCTCAAATGACTGAGCTATTTGTAAACATGTGTTCCCAACCTTTTTGAGCCCAGGATACATTTCTTCACAGAAGAAAAACTTGTAATGCCCAGATCACGCAAAATACCTGCATCCCACTAAAACAAATAAAATGAACAAAGAAGGCAGCATTCCCCAAAACTGGTAACATCCCCCCCCCCAATTTTTTAAAATAGAAAATGGGAGAGCCTTGGTGGGCAGCAAAGGAAGGTGTATGGGTGCCATGGCTGAGAAGTTGCAATTTTATATAGGCTGCAGCCATTTTGCACAGGGAATGTGATGGCCTGGGATTTGAACTTGGAGGCTGAACCTGAGGAATCCCAGCCTGCACAGGATTCTCCGCCTCCAGAACCAGCTGAGCCCAGGGCTGGGGCTTGAGCCTCCATACTGCACCCTCGACCTAGGACTGGACTCGGACCACGCCTCACGATTATCCCACAGGACCAGCACAGGGAATCTGGTCCCTGTGCGCATCAGTGCAGCATGCATTATCGCCCCCTGTTATTCCCCGCCCCCAATATACCCCCATTTTTCCAGGTCCCAAAGGACTCTCACGTTGCTTGGACGTGCCTAAAATGATTGTATTATTTATTGAGTTTAATCAAGTCACTCTTGTTACTAGAGGAATATGAAAACGAAAGAATCATAAAGGGGTTGCAAGTGATATATATCCACATCACTTGCAAAACCAAAGTTTGATACATGCCTGCATCCCAAGTTATATCGAAGAGCCTAAAAATGAACCATTTTTTTCTGTTTGTGTCTCGAGGCAGAGGCCAACAACCCAGCAGAGAACTGCACATTGGTACGGAATGTTGAGCTGTGGGCATGCAATTGCTGCTTCAAATACTTGAATGAGCTTTGGGGGATTTCCAGTGGCAGCCTGGAATGTGCTTCCATGTGTACAGCACAGCATACAAACTGAATTACTAGAGAGGGAGAGAGAGTATATATATATAGATATATAAACAGTGGTTTCGGTTGACTGGCTCAACAGGTTATGAAATGTTTGCTTTATTTCCAGGAAGCTGAAATTTGGTTCACATCTATCCCAGAGTACACTGATAGCCTCCCTTTCAGATTTTTGTTTTCTAACTCTGTCCCTTAAAATGGTGGACCTAATCCTCAATGGCCATGGTAAAAGGTAAAGGTACCCCTGCCCGTACGGGCCAGTCTTGACAGACTCTAGGGTTGTGCGCTCATCTCACTCTAGAGGCCGGGAGCCAGCGCTGTCCGCAGACACTTCCGGGTCACGTGGCCAGTGTGACGAAGCTGCTCGGGCGAACCGGCACCAGAGCAGCACACGGAAACGCCGTTTACCTTCCCGCTATAAAGCGGTACCTATTTATCTACTTGCACTTAAGGGTGCTTTCGAACTGCTAGGTGGGCAGGAGCTGGGACTGAACGACGGGAGCTCACCCTGCCGCAGGGATTCGAACCGCCGACCATGCGATCGGCAAGTCCTAGGCGCTGAGGTTTTACCCACAGCGCCACCCGCGTCCCAATGGCCATGGTACTTCAGCACTATCAAGGGAAGGGAAGTCTGAAATGGGAGGTTTTTATGACGTAATCAACAAAACGAGGCCTGGAATTACTTCTATAGGCTCGTATTCCAGCACAAACTAGCCACACTTTGGACACAATGTTAGATTGCAGAACTGCCCTTTCCTTTCTTGGATTTGACCAGTGCAGAGCGCAGCACAGCGTGGGTGCCATAGTGAAGCCAATCCAGCATCTCTGTGCTTCTGACATCGTCCCTCTTGGTAAATAGCAGCAGTCATTCCTGTCGGCAAAACAGGTGTGCCACACCGCCTACCGGCCGCTACTGGATTTGGAGGAGGAGAGATTTGTCGTGATGCCTGTGAATAAGTTTGATTTGCTAACGCTTTCAAATATCTGCTTGCCGATAAACTTTTGCAATTACTTTTTCAAAGGTACGAAGAACTGGATGTCAGCAAAGGCCTTCGAGACAATTTGAAAGGGAAGGTTGTCATAGAATACCCAACTTTGCATATTGTTTTGAAGAAATTCCAGACGGATATGGTGATTCTTGGCCACGGTAAGAAACTGTACATTACAATGCAATAACATTTTATGCCAACAAGAATTAAGGCTCTTTATCCTGTTAAAACCAGGAATGAGCATCAGCTTGTAAATAATAAAGCATTTTGCCCTGTTGCAATTACTTGGATCATATATATTATCAGTGTATATGTTGATCTTTTCTAGTTAGGTTTCAAGTAATTTAATCACTGTATTTTATTTTAGCATTTTATTTACCAGTTTATGATGATGTAAAATATATCTAAAATGCGTCAAAACCATAGTTCAGGGTTTTTGAGCCATCAAATTTGATAGGGTAGATAAACACATACCTGCTAGATGAATAACCTTCCAGACAATTTTGCAGCGTAGCGTTTGTTAACATCTGCAGCTGATTTGTTTTACCAGATCAAATGCCTGCTTGGTAACTGGAAGTTTGAAGGCACCAGGCAATGCTTGAATATATCTTATAAATTATGGTTGGTTACATAACTGAGAAAAGTTTGCTTCCTCTACTGTGAAACCTTCAAAATACCTTGGAACAGAATTATTCCATTTCTTTTTCCTGGTCATATCCTATATTCCAGAGTCAGTATGCTAGGAAGAAATAATATTTTAATATTCTGCCACATAAATATGTTAATGTTTATATTGGACATGATGGCTATATGCTACCTCCAGGCTCAGAGGACGCATGGTCCAGATATCAGTTGCTAAGGCATAAAAGGGCTATTTCATGCATATGCAGCTTGTGGATTTCCCATAGCATCTGGTTGGCCACTGTGAGAAACAGGATTCTGAACTTGATGGGCCTTAAGCCTGATCTAGCAAGGCTCTCTTACATTCTTCTGACAAATAAGGCATCTGCTTTGCAAACTGCACAGATCTGAACATGCCAGAGTGTTTTCGAGTTTTATAGCCCATACATTTGGCCAATATTTCTGGGTAGAGTGGATGCGAAAGAAAAAACAACGAATGCATCTCAAAATGCTACCTGCTTATCAAGTGCAGCTTTAAAGAACCCAGTGGCATCTGGGTGGCCAGCTGTTTTGCAGCCAGACATATTAGTAATTGGCACAGAAATGTTGCTTGGAGTCCAAATTGAATTAAGAATCAAGGGCGACGTGAAAAGTACCAAAAAGTTGTGGGGGGGGGGGGCTCTACACAAGCTTACCTCTCTAGTTGCTGCAGTAACTTTCCAGTGTGCATAGTAACATATTTTCCTACCATAAGCTGACTCCATGTTATACCTAGATACCACACAGAAAAGGCAGCATCATATGCTACCTGCAGACTCCTTTTCTCCTTTGGAAGGAATTTTGCTATGTTTTCAGGAGTTGAGGGTGCTGTACTTAATGGAAGATGAGCTTTTAAATGCAGCTGACACAATGTTTTAATCCCTTGCATTGTATTTTAGTTGTATATCGTGGTATTTTATTGTAGCTCTTTTCTGTGCGGCAGTTTTTTGTTCCTGGTTTTTAATTGTGTGTGGTACTTGCAATGGTAACGCTTTTGCAACCCACCCTGCAACTATTTGATGGAAGAGGAGGTTATAAATACAAATAATAATTAACAAATAACAAAGATCAAACACATCAGGGTAGGTTTCAGTGGTAAATGGCTACAGTGTTGCACTGGCAGTGCTGAGCAGACACAGTAACGGCATACATCTTAAAAAGGGAAGATGCCATTGTTGTCTTCTGGAATAAGTTTGGGGCTAAGGGAGTTTTTCTGATATCCCACTTCGCTTGCTTATGTTTCTATGTATACATATGCCTTCTATATATAACCAGAGTGCAAGGTGGTTTACATCAAAATAACCTTTTTCAAAAAGCTTGCTCTATAAGTGTGTTCAGTAGCTTGAACAAACAAAAAAAAAAATTAATCTAGTTGCTAATAGCATAATGTGGATCACACTTTACCATTTGTAGAACATGTGAGCACTAGCTAATCTGAATGGGAAACTGAACCTTACAAAACCTTCTTGCTAAGAAGCTGCTGTGAATTGTGCTTGATTGGCCGTTTTTTAGCAAGCTTTTGCGTTCCCATGGTATTTTAGTTGCTGCCTATATAGAATTTTTCTAATTTATTTTACATAGATAGATAGTCAGTAGTAATGTGGATATAAGTGCAGGTCACAACCAAACACTTCTAGAATTGAAATATCTGGAATGTTTTTCCTTATGAGACCCAAAAACTTTGAAAACATTCATGAGCCTATTGAAACAGCAGATTCTTTCTGTTCTGGTCACCTTGGAAAGTTCTTACAATGAGCCTTGCAATGAGATCACCAAAATTCTGGATTTATATTCTTGTCTTTGAATAAGATTGATATTTCATTAGTTACGTTTGTAACTGAGCAATATGTTAGAAAGTATGTGTTTTTCTCTGCACAAATTGACAAAAGACACAACCTGAATTTATATATGCATACACAATAAAATACAGTATTCCACTTAAAAAGCAGGCAGTGTTCTGCGATGAAAGCATAATAGAAAAAGGGCCCTAGCCTTCAAATTAAAAGTAATTTTAAATCAGATTGTTTACGCTGCTTAATGGGGTTAGTATGGTTGGTCTTGTTTAAAAAAAGTACAGGTGTTCGCCATTCTGTCTGCAAGCATAGTCACGGCTAGAATTACTAAAGGATTATAGAAGTTATTACAAGACTTAGGGACAAAAACATTTCTTTCTATCTCAGTACTCAGTACATATCTGGCATATAGATGTTAATTGATTATACACTAGATTTAATGTAGACAAAATGTGACCTCAGCCGTTTCTGGGTGAAGTGCTTTTATTTTCTTGTCTAGATTCCATTGAAGTTATACAGGTGCACACTTGATCCCAGTGTTACCCCTGCTGACCATCTGCTCAGCATTTCATGATTACGTAGCAATTCCCTATTAACTCCATCTTAGTAATATTTCTCTAATAAGAAGCCCTTGGCCTCATATGTACAAAAAGGCACATTGGTGTTAAGCAATGTTAGTTAAGTGAAAATACCCATAAGAAAGATTATGTGTATTTCCTTTGCAAACATGCATTTTATATGTGTGTGTATATATATCTGTTGACCTCATCTGAGGAGGGGTTGGTAGGGCTGTGGCAGGAGAATTGGGGTGATCTGGAGGGTGGGAGAGGGAGGGGAAATTGACAAAGACTTCAGGAAATGATGACATCAGTCAGTCCTGGAACTCTGGACAGCTTGAATCTGTAACATCTTCGCTTTGGCTCAGACTTGCAAACGCTATGTTGAAATGTTGAACTATACAAAAAGGCAACATGTATGCGTCATGTCTTAGTTTCGTTGAAAGGGTTCCAACATGAAACAAGACCAATTCTCAGTAGTGCTCTGTGTAAATCAGAAGTTTGAACGAAATGCCAAATTCTGTTCTGCCTGACATTACAAATGATGGCTGTCATGTTGAGTCTTTCCACCTAGTGATACATCACCACACCCTGTGTTCCACGAATCCAGTTTTGCTTTATAAATACGGTTTCTTATGAGAGCCAGTATGCTGAGAGTGCCAGACTAAGGTTGGGAATACCCGGGTTCAGTTTTAAAGCTCACCGGGTGACCTTGACCCAGTCGCTATCTCAGCCTCACTTTTCTCACGGGGGGGGGGGGGGATATATGCTGCCTTTATTCCTTGAAGGAAAGGCTAGATAATAGATACTGTAGTATTGTTCCATCAGTTAGGTGTTATATTGAATATAGAAAAAATGCATCCTTTTGTCCTGCGAAAGAAATGTTTAATGAAATAGAAAAGAAACTCACTCAGGAAAATTCTCTCTCGGTGGTCTTCCTGGCCAACGAATTGCTAGAAGCACTCACTTGAAACTGCGCCCATGGTCTCCGACAGCACATCAGAAAGGAACACTTTTATTATGTTTTCAGATTGTGATTTGAGTTGTTGTGAGCCGCCTTGTACAGTAGAAAGGAAGGTATACAATTTTTTTAAAAGAAAAAAGTCTATTGCTGTGCAGTTTTTGTGGTAGATGTGAGGCAGCAGTCACAGGCATCCCATTTTAAAGAAGGTAGCTCTCTGAACACCACTTGGAAGCCATCCTCATTGGAACTAGGGGCAAGAAAAAAAGCCTGACTGCTCTGTCTAAGGGAGATGGAGAAGAAATCAGCCAAGCAATCTTTTGCCCATACAAAGCCCTCCTACACTTCCAAACAGAAATTGCAAGCCTATGTGGCTGCACCTCCAGAACTATAAGACCAGGTCTAGTCAATAAACACAATGCTCAGGCAAGAAGTCCAACACCACATGGCAGTCCTTCTTGGATTCTGATTAGGGATTGGTTTGGGAGTAACTCCATGAACAATTGGTAGAACTTCCACCTATTAATGATGAACATCTTATAACCCTTTTAAATGTGTTTGGGGGGAGGAGGTTTATTGGTTCGTGGGATTATTATTTTTGTTCTTGTTTTTTATTGTGTATTTTGTAGTTTTCTATTGTGTTTTTATATTGTGAACCACCCCTGAGACCTACAGATGGGCAGTATACAATTTATAAATGAATGAATGAATGATAGTTACTTTGCAAGTAACTATGTACTGTGGAAATGTGCATTTATTATTCATTTATTCCACCTATTTTTATACCACTTAATCACCAAAGTTGTAAGTGGTATAAATAAAAATACAAAAAAGCATATACTGTAGTAGATAAGAATCCATTTAAACTGAAGAGAATAATAGGAAACATTTGTGGAGGGTGCAAAACCAGGGCTGGGGTTAGCTTAGTAAATATATAAATATTGTATTTCTTTCCCCTTCTCTCCTTTAGATGCCAGTAAATCCAATCAGGAAAACTCGTCTGAGGAAGAAGGGGAAATCCATGATAGCTCCTGACAAAGCAAAATCGGATGTGGAGTTGGAGCAACTTGCTTTGCACCTGACTTGTTGAACATATATTCAGAAAATTAGTTTTGAGCATTGCTTTTTATTAATAGTATCCAAAACCTACAGCTATTAAAAAGCACTGCAATCTGTTAATGTATGTTCTACATTATGTTCTAATCTATGTTTATAGATGAAGGTGCCTAGCTCTAGCTTTCTTTTGTGAAAATCACTGATGTAACAATTACAGTTTTACAGGACTCTGTTGCCAATCTTTGTACGCTTGGCTGTTTTTTCCACTTATTGAAGTAGAAAGCTATAAATACTTTTAATAAAACACCTAACTCTCCTTTCATCTGTACAAATATCTGGGTGTGGTAAAGAACATGAAACAGAAGCAACCAACTCATAAAAGAAACAAATATTTGTTGGAATAAATCCCTGCTTTAATATATTGATCTGGATTGCACATAAGCAACAGCTTGGGGTGAGTTTGTGGGCTCCTAGAGAGATCGCAGCCACTTGCTCCTTCCCAGTTGTTCTGCTGCTACGCTGTGCTTAGACATCATTAGGCTTAACATGTCTTCCAAATCTGGGCTTCCAGTTTAGTTCTTTCCAAACCAATCATGAGCTGCAGCCAAGGTTTGGTCTATGTTCTACTGCTCATGGTTTGCAAAGGAGAGCTAAACCACAAACCTGGGTTTGGATAACGTACTGAGGCTTAGTGCAGTGCAGCAGCAGAATGACCAGGGAGAAGCAGAGCTCCTCTGATCTTGAGCATGCCTGCTCATTCTAAACCAGTCTTTGTGATGCACGAACCAGGCCATTGTTAGAAAGAATTGTGCAAGGTTCAGCCCAGGGCACATCTCGGTAAAAGAATTTCAGGTAGCTTGGCACGGTGAGGCCACTGAGCCCTTGGAAAGTAGCTGTCAATCCATGTTGAAGTCAGAGAACTAGATGGACCAGTGGTCTGACTCAGTGTTAAGCTACCTTAAAATGTGTGCGTAATTGATTTAGCTTTTAAAAAAACAATGCAGGCAATGTAAATATTAAGGAGAGATTAGTGTTGAATTTCTCTTAGTGAGTTTATTGAAAACAAGAAAATGAGAAAAAGCCAGGGCATCCAGGACTCAGCTACATTCGCAAAGAAAAAACACTTTATATGCATTGTTTATGCATTCTAACACTATGACACAAGATGGTGCTGTGGAGTTCCATTTTTGCTAACCCAATTTCTCATACAAAGTTCGCAACCCATTTAACTGAAATGCTTCTTTTATGGGTCTAGATCCAGCCCTACTCTAACATGCTATTGAAAGATTTTACCACATAGTGAGCCAAATCTGTTGCTCATGATGCAGCAGAAGTGGATGGAATCTAGAAAAATTTTGCCCCATCATGTGCTTAGAAGAGCACCTGTCTGGCAAGATGCTGTTATCAAGGACCAAACTGGCAAGAACTTACCTTAATGTAACTGATGACGTGGAGTCGGGTTCATAGGTAATTCAAACAAGCTTTTGATATCAGGAAGACCCTATAGGTTGATTGCCCTTCTTTTTACATTGTAAGTGGTCTCTTCCCGTGCTGTGTGCATATGTGGTAAGATCACAGCCCAACTAGCTTTTATAAGGTGGTGAACAGCAATCTTTTTGTTTCTCTCTTGATTTATACAAAGCACCTGAAGGATCAGCTGCTGTGTGCCCTCAAAATAACACTCCATAGTGGATTGGTGATGAAAGTTGAAACGTGAAGTGAGATCAGTATCTGAAGTCAGTCTTACTTTGGCTGGGTTATGCCCATCAACAGCCTTAATGGTTCATTAAGACTTCAGTTTCTGCCCATGCTAATTTGTGGTTCTGAAATGAGCTAATTTATTAGATAGAAGCCAATCAGTATATGCATTTGAAGCTGTTCAGTATAATATTTGGCCATGGATAATCGCCTGAACTTGAATATTGTTAGCTACCTGATCCATTGGGCTGACGTTTTGCCTCCTTTTAAGCTATAAGGAAGCAGAAGACATTAAGAAGAGGTGGCAAGGATACACAGAGGAATTATACCAGAAAGAAATGGATGCCTCGTACACCCCAGGTAGTGGGGTTGCTGACCTTGAGCCAGACATCCTGGAGAGTGAAGTCAAATGGGCCTTAGAAAGCACTGCAAATAACAAGGCCAGTGGAAGTGATGGTATTCCAGCTGAACTATTTAAAATTTTAAAAGATGATGCTGTTAAGGTGCTACACTCAATATGCCAGCAAGTTTGGAAAACTCAGCAGTGGCCAGAGGATTGGAGAAGATCAGTCTACATCCCAATCCCAAAGAAGGGCAGTGCTAAAGAATGCTCCAACTACCGCACAATTGCACTCATTTCACACGCTAGCAAGGTTATGCTTAAAATTCTACAAGGAAGGCTCAAGCAGTATGTGGACCGAGAACTCCCAGAAGTGCAAGCTGGATTTAGAAGAGGCAGAGGAACCAGAGACCAAATTGCAAACATGCGCTGGATTATGGAGAAAGCCAGAGAGTTCCAGAAAGACATCTACTTCTGCTTCATTGACTATGCAAAAGCCTTTGACTGTGTCGACCACAGCAAACTATGGCAAGTTCTTAAAGAAATGGGAGTGCCTGATCACCTCATCTGTCTCCTGAGAAATCTCTATGTGGGACAAGAAGCTACAGTTAGAACTGGATATGGAACAACTGATTGGTTCAAAATTGGGAAAGGAGTACGACAAGGCTGTATATTGTCTCCCTGGTTATTTAACTTATATGCAGAATTCATCATGCGAAAGGCTGGGCTGGATGAATCCCTAGCCGGAATTAAGATTGCTGGAAGAAATATCAACAACCTCAGATATGCAGATGACACAACCTTGATGGCAGAAAGTGAGGAGGAATTAAAGAACCTTTTATTGAGGGTAAAAGAGGAGAGCGCAAAATATGGTCTGAAGCTCAACATCAAAAAAACGAAGATCATGGCCACTGGTCCCATCACCTCCTGGCAAATAGAAGGAGAAGAAATGGAGGCAGTGAGAGATTTTACTTTCTTGGGCTCCATGATCACTGCAGATGGTGACAGCAGCCACGAAATTAAGAGACGCCTGCTTCTTGGGAGGAAAGCAATGACCAACCTAGACAGCATCTTAAAAAGTAGAGACATCACCTTGCCAACAAAGGTCCGTATAGTTAAAGCTATGGTTTTCCCAGTAGTGATGTATGGAAGTGAGAGCTGGACCATAAAGAAGGCTGATCGTCGAAGAATTGATGCTTTTGAATTCTGGTGCTGGAGGAGACTCTTGAGAGTCCCATGGACTGCAAGAAGATCAAACCTATCCATTCTTAAGGAAACCAGCCCTGAGTGCTCACTGGAAGGACAGATCGTGAAGCTGAGGCTCCAATACTTTGGCCACCTCATGAGAAGAGAAGACTCCCTGGAAAAGACCCTGATGTTGGGAAAGATGGAGGGCACAAGGAGAAGGGGACGACAGAGGACGAGATGGTTGGATAGTGTCTTCGAAGCTACAAACATGAGTCTGACCAAACTGCGGGAGGCAGTGGAAGACAGGAGTGCCTGGCGTGCTCTGGTCCATGGGGTCACGAAGAGTCGGACACGACTAAACGACTAAACAACAACAACAACAACAAGCTATAAGGAAGCTGTAGACAGTGGTGTGCCATAACTGCATCAGCCAAATAGACCAGGTGGATCGGGATGGACTTCAGTTTTAATAAGAAAACACAACAAAATCAAGCAGTTGACAGATTTTGGATGAGTACCCTAAAAGTCTTGACAACTTGTTCAACTGCACTGCGCAATGATCTCCCTGAGGAAATGGTGAGCATCTCATTAACTGAGTCATTTAAAGCTAGATTGGACAAAGCACTGGAAAAAGTGCTGTGGCAATAGCAACTTCAGCTCATGTGTTGGTACATTTGCAGCTTCAAAGTACTAAATAAACATTAGCTCATTGTCCTCGCATGAAAGAGTGAGTAAGTATTTATTACAATGACTTTATTGTCTTTGTTTTACCAAAAAAAAACACAACCCACAGGAGGTGGGGCGGTGTAGCAAACCTCATAATTGTTTCAGGGCACATAGAAAATTGGTGCAATACCAAAGCGACAGCCAAACAATTCATGTGGTCTGTTTACTAGATTAACTGCCTGTTCAGAGGACCCCAAGGAGTAGTCTATGAGAAGCTGACTTATACTGAGAGAGACCAACAGCCTGGCTGGCCAAGTACTCTCTGCAACTGACTGCAGATAGCTGCCCAAGATTTTAACTAGTAGTCTTTCCTAGTGGGGTGGGGGGCGCTAGCAGGACAGGGAAGGAAGATTGACATTGTTACTCTGTCTCAAGCCTACTTCCTGAACAAGCGAATAAATTGATACATCTGTTTCTGAAAACTACTTTTTCATTGACAATGAGAAAATAATTAATGGTCCGATATAAATTGGCTGAAAATTGGGTCACAAAATTATATCTCCTCATGTAATATCTGCCTTAACCTATAGCATGATCTGTTTTATACTTGGGAGCAAAATAATACAGTGGTACCTTGGTTCTCAAAATTAATCTGTTCCAGAAATCCGTTCCAAAACCAAAGCATTCCAAAACCAAGACGCGCTTTCCCATAGAAAGTAATGCAAAATGGATTAATCCGTTCCAGACTTTTAAAAACAACCTCTAAAACAGCAATTTAACATGAATTTTACTATCTAACAAGAGCATTGAGCCATAAAATGAAAACAATAAACAATTTACTGCAGTCACACAATCAATCAATCTATCTATCTATCAGTAGCTGAACTGATAGATTGTCACAAAAACAAAACAAAAAAAGAGCCACAAAAACGCAAAACAAATAGCAAAAACAGACAGACCTCAGCGTAACACTCAAAATGGAAGTGTGGCACTCAAATCGGAACCGTAGCATTCAAAATGGAGCACGTTCGGCTTCCAAAAAAAGTTCGTGAACCGGAACACTCACTTCTGGGTTTGCATTGTTTGGGTTCCAAGTTGTTTGACTACCAAGGCATTTGAGAACCAAGGTACCATTGTATGTTACATATCAATAAGGATTGGCACTGTGGCTGGATATAGATTCAATCATGTAGGTTCACGACTGTAGTGATAAAAGCTCAGGAGCCATAGGCAGAACTTGGAGAAGGGCTAGTAGGTGGGGCTTAGTCATATTTTGCACATGCCCACCCAAACAAAATGTCTTACCAGGCCATGAAAGATCCACATTTAAAGGGTGAGCCATACCTGGCAAGATGCCAGGTGTGACTCAGCAACCTTTTAAAACACCCTGTTTGCTTTTCCAGCTTCCTGAAAGTGCACAAAGAGGCAATTCTAAAAACACTTCTACATGAATCTGTATTGCACCCTTCCAGGAAAAGGTGTGGCAGGTTGTAAGCAATGACAGCTGCGGCAGAACAGAAGGGAATGTGGGAACTGATGAACAATTCCTGAAGTCTGCTCTATAGTGAACCACTAGAGCTTGAGATGGGACCAGCGTTTGTCGGTAGACAGCTTTTCAGAGTCATGTGGCCAACATGACTAAACCGCTTCTGGTGCAACGTAACACGGTGACGGAAACCAGAGCGCACGGAAACGTTTACCTTCCTGCCACAGTGGCACCTATTTATCTACTTGCACTGACATGCTTTTGAACTGCCGGATTGGCAGGCAGGGGCAGAGCAAGGTGGGTGCGGACCACCCTGGTGTCATCTCCGAGGGGGGTGATGTCATCTCCAAGGGCGTGCCTACCCCAAGTTGTTGGGGGAAGGGGGAGCTGCGCCCTTCCCCCTTCGTTTTTGACAGGCCCGTGCTCCCGGGCTGCCCCCCAAAAAGCTCAACAACTGTGGCCAACCCTCCCCTTAAAAAAATGGATAGATCACAGGCAGTCTTTTTATACTGTGAGTAGATCACAGTCTCTTGGGAGTCCAAGTAGATTTTGATGGGGGCGGTATGACAAGAAATGTTCTGCACCGGGTACCACCTGACCTTGCTACACCACTGTTGGCAGGAGCTGGGACAGAGCAACGGGAGCTCACCCCGTCTTGTGGATTCAAACCGCCAACCTTCTGATCGGCAAGCCCAAGAGGCTCAGTGGTTTAGACCAGAGCGTCACCCGCATCCCTACATGACAATCGTACACAGTGCTGTCTGGTACAATATATTACTACCACCACCTTCTGAAAACAACCAACATGCCCTAGGTATTTGGCAAGCATAATCAGTGGAAGCTAAATTTTCAAATGCAGTTGGGAATATGGATGAATAGGCATGGAAAGGATGCTTTCAAAGGCAATATACTCTTGAGTCTTTTTAAATGCTCCAGATAGCCTTCAGGAATGTTTCAGGTGCTTCCTTGTCATAGGAAAGGTCTGCCAGATTTAACGCTTGGTGCTGCTGCCTCTGACTGGTTTTGCCTTCTTCTCTCAACTGCATATAAAGGCAAAGGTAAGGGAAGCTTTAGCATCCAAAGCATCTAGTTTCAGTTCTTCAAGCCACATGCAACTTAACAAATCCCACTAGTTGCAGTGGGATTTGCAAGTAATTTCAGAAATAGAGCTTTATTTGTGTAGCATTTTCCTTCTGCCTCTGCTGCTTCTAATAACAAGTATAAGGTATATTAGTATAAGAGACACTCTTTTTCAACATATTTCTAGTTTATAGAAGTCCTCAACTTGCAAGAAGACAGACACAGAAAAAATTTAAAGTCAGTAGTGCTACCCAATTCAAGCTGCGTTTGCTTACAAACATTGCATTCTGCCCTTTTAAGTTCCAAGCTATTTCCCGGAAAACTTTTTTCTAAAACCCCCAAAAACATTAATTTGTATTTGTGTGGTTGCTATGGAATTTGGGTGAACTGTATGCAGATGCAGATTGTGTTAATAAGAAATAAAAAAGTACTGTGTACTCTAGTGAACAAAGATTAGTCTGTGTTTGTATTAGAATGTTGCTATGGCAGAGCATATGGTTTTATTTCGTGGACGTTTGCAGTGAAATGGAAGGAAATCGGATGCATGCAAGACAAACAAACAAGAAATTGCAACAAATACAGCTCCACATACATGCACAAGTTGAATGGGTAGTCACAGATGAGAAAGGTAAGGTAATTGCTGGACGTGTTAGGTAGACTTCTTTCCTGTCCAGCTGTATTATTTGGTAGGAAGCCAACACTCTTCCTACCCAAGGATCATCTAGTCCAACCCCTTGCAATGAAGGAATCTATTAATGCCATAAACTTAATGCTATGTTCTTTTCTCTGTGGAGACGGTATTGCATAGTCATTCTTTTTTTAAAAAAAGGAATCTCAAGTAGATCTTGCATGACAGATGGCCATCCAATCTCTGCTTAAAAACCTCCAAGGAAAGAGTCCACCACCTCTCCTGGCAGTGGAAGACCTTAGGGGCTCAAATTTCAGTGGTGACCAGCATGTGTGATGCCAAAATTCGGTGCCCCACTGCCTCTCGTACTCCATTCTAAATAATAGTTGCAGCATCCTCTGTGGTGCCTTCAAGACCCAGCGTGACCAAAGTGGTCGTGCTCCCCTAAATCCACCTCTGCTTGTGGGAGTCTCTTCCACTGTCAAACAATTCTTACTGTCAGAAAGTTCTTCCTGGTGTTTAGTGGAATGTCCTTTCTTATAATGTAAAACCATTGGTTCAAGTCCTACCCTCTGGAGCAGGAGAAAGCGAGCTTGCTCCATGCTCCCTGTAGAAGCCCTTAAGATATTTGGCTATCATTCTTCCTCTCAGTCTCCTCTTTTCCAGGCTAAACATACCCAATTTGTTCCTCATAAGGCTTGGTTTCCAGGCCCTTGATCATCTTGGCTGCCCTCCTCTGCACACGTTCCAGCTTGCCAATCTTAAATTGTGGTGCCCAGAACTGCACACGGGACTCCACGTGTGGTCTGACTACTACATCCCTTGATTGGCACACCTTTTGGATGTGGAAAGGATGACACAAATAAGATAGCTGTGGTGGTTAGTGGGACCAGAGAGGAAGCAGGTATTTCTAGCTTTGAGGAACAGCGAAGCACTCATGTATTGTTCTTAGGTGTGTTTTGAAAGATACTGAGATAAGGGGGTGCAGTTACGGGGAGCTTGGTGGGATTTTGGCAGGTTAGGGTACAGCCTGGGGTTTGCTTTTGGGGTTTTTTGGTAGATAAGACCAGAGAGAGGGCGCTAGTCAGATCAAAGGGAGGTATAGGAAGTGGCCTAATGGTCCATCTAACTCAGGGCTATCTGCAATCACCGGCAATGACTTTCCAGAGTTTGAGACGGGACATTCTTAGTCCTACTTGGAGATACCTGGGACTGATTCTGAGAACCTTCAGTATGCAAAGTAGATTCTCTATCACTGAGCTCTGGCCCTTCCCCTGAAGGTGGATGAGAGTAGGAGGGGATCACTTATTAAAATAAATATTAATTTTTTTCTTTAAAAACCTTAATCTGAAGTTGAGGCAAAAGTCCCAACTGGGCAGAAAAAACATCTTAAAGGTTGCCAACCCTAACCGGCAGATAGCAGCATTGTACAGTGTCCCCCCACCCCACCCGTATCAAGACAACTGCTTTCAGAGAATGCAAGCAATGAACTTGATGTTGCCTCTAATAATTTTCCACAGATGTTATGTGCAATATCTTGAATGAGCATCTTTCCTGCCCGCCCCCCTCTGCTCAAGCCCTTTCTCCTATACTACAATACTGGGGGTTTTCTATGGGTTCTACCAAGCTGGGATGCTGGCCAGGAGCTTCCTGATGCTTCAGAAATGCAGGAAGGTGAAAGGCTTGGCTCAGGGACTTGTATGGCTTCCCAGCGTTGGCTAGCCTCCAAATTCCCATCTACCCTGCTGTGCAAATTCCATGGAACAATGTTCAGGGGCAGGCGGAGTTCCCCTGGCCTGCCTACCTATAACCTTGTCTGCCCTCTGTTTAGAAGGATGGCTGATTGACTGTCTGCTTTTGAGGCCTTGACGCAAAGAGGATTAGCAGCCAGCCAGGCCTTGATTTTAAAATATTTTTTAAAAATCAGATCACTGTGTTGCTTACTTTTTCTTTTACCAGTAAGTATGGTTATGATTGTGCCTTTTTGCAGTCTTTTGGACTGTGCCTCTGTGTGGCGTTTATGATGAGAGCAGAAGATAAAACGAGCCCCGCTGCTAACTTGGACTCTTCTTGGCAATCTGGGTCTTCATAGAAATCCAGAGATTTATAACGCTGACAAACTGCATTAGCTGCCTTGTGAGCAAATTGGATGGGACTTTGCTTGGCCTTTCCGTGGGGTTTTGTTTGTTTGTTTCATACCATCGTGGCTTCTTTGGTTCTGAGCAGCTCAGGACTCTCCTGTGTGTGCACAGTTACAAAACACTTGCTGGGGTTACAGAAGGGTGATTAAGCAAACCTTGTTGATTTGGGGGTTTGGAAGGGGGATATCTTCTTGATATGGAAATTGGCCTGAAGCGTTAAAAGAACAGGCTTTATTTCTGGTGGTGCCTATTTTGTAGAATGATATCCCTTATCCCAGAGATCAAGTGGGCACAGGTCGTTGGGTGCTTCCTCCAGAAATTGAAAGCATACCTCTTCATCCAGACTTTGCCTGATTATTGTTACCTGCTCCTGGCATTTCTGGGTGTTATTGCAACTAATGTTATGCTGTTTTACAGATAGTGTTTTTATTGTTCGGTGTTGTTGGCTATTCTATGTGGATTTTTTTTTTAAATCAAAGATAAGGTAAAGGTAAAGGGACCCTTGACCATTATGTCCAGTCGTGGCCGACTCTGGGGTTGCGGCGCTCATCTCGCTTTATTGGCCAAGGGAGCCGGCGTACAGCTTCTGGGTCATGTGGCCAGCATGACTAAGCTGCTTCTGGCGAACCAGAGCAGCGCACGGAAATGCCATTTACCTTCCCACCAGAGCGGTACCTATTTATCTACTTGCACTTGGACGTGCTTTCAAACTGCTAGGTTGGCAGGAGCAGGGACCGAGCAACGGGAGCTCACCCCTTTGCGGGGATTTGAACTGCCGACCTTCTGGTCGGCAAGTCCTAGGCTCTGTGGTTTAACCCACAGCGCCACCCGCGTCCCTATCAAAGGTAGTGTACCAATAATTTTCATAAATATATTTTTATGATGATGATGGGAGTACTGATTCAGGAGAGTGGAGGAAACAACTGCCTCTAGCAGCCATTCCCAACTTGCTGCCTCCAAGTCGATGCCTCAAATTTCAACTCCTTTCAGCTTCTGCTAGCACAGCTGTGCTAGCTGAAGCCAATGGGAGTTTGTAGCCTGAAACATCTGGAGGACACCAGCTTGGAGAAGGCTTCTCTACAGGAAATGCATGTTCTCGTCCAGGAGATGTTGAAATGTCAGTAGTCACCTGAGTTTAAAAGGATTGCAGTGAGCGGATTGCCTTGGCAGGGAAGAAACATTTTCCTTGCCCTCATTTCCATCACTTGAATTTGTGTTGCTGCTCTCTTTTGAGGGGAAGGTAGTCGGCAAGGCATAGCAGTTTGACTTCTGTATTCGGGGTCAAGAACAATCCAAAAGCACAAACTTTAAGGTTGGGAAACCTATTGCTACTGTCCTTGCTACATGCCTGCTTGCCTAATTATGCTTTGGACATGCCACCAGGTTGCTATAAAAACCCAAATAGAAAAGGAATTCAAAAGCCAGGCACTTGAGTTTCCCAGGTGGTTTGTGTGACTAATTCGGTCAATGTACAAACACAAACACACACAAAATCCTATGCAGTCTGTTGCTGCCCTTATGTGTGATGTTTCTTTGGTCTCCTCTCACCTTGTCTCCAATGGAATGTGTGATGCAGGGGCTGTAGCACACACTTTGCACCAGTGATTCCTACACGGTGGGGCAAGACCCACTTTTGGCACAAATGACCTTTAGACTAGTCATTAAGCCAAACCTGGTTGTCCATGCAGAGTTCCACCAGATTCTGACTTCATCAACCCCTTGATGAGCCTATAAAGTTGTCAACGACCGGACTCAAAATGTTAGGAATGTTAATGTCATAAAGCTCAGAAATCCTAATACATACTCAGCATTTATTAATCATCAGTCACCATTACTAGGAATCGTACCTCCTTACTAGGTTCAACTGGCTTTGGTCCTCCACGTTGATTTCTTCCTACATCTGTATTGCAGATGCCACCAATCCTTGCTGTTCCCAGAAATCATCTGATTGTGTGGAGTACTGCCAGTTTTAATTCTGTTTCTCCAACACTTCCAACGAATTAGAGCATTTCTCCTCTTTTTCATTCATTTCCAAAGCGGCTTCCCTACCATATGCCATATTGTTCATTTGGTGAGAGTTCAATCGCCTGCATTTATAATTATCCTCATCGTTTTAAATTTCTCGAGACACCTTTTTCAGGACGTCTCAGAGCAACTTCCACAAATATAAGATATACAGGATTTAAAACAAGGTGATAAAAACACCAGTCATTCATATAGTAATAAATTCATCCCAGCTGATAGAAAATTAATGCAGATAACATCAGCAGTAATAGCAACATCATAGCTCATCAGATGCCTAAGAGTAGACTTCTCACCCATGATTTCTATAAACACGGATGCCTTATGGCTTCCCCTACTGCCAGTAGAAATATAATGTTAGTATTTGCTCAAAGCAACACATAGTATATTGGGGAAGCTAAGGCCTGGTAACCGCTCCCTAATATATTTTGGATGATGGCATTGTTGCCAGTTGGTGCCCTCATTCTGATGCATAATGTGCAGCTAGGTACACCAGATACAGACAACTCCTTTGTAGAAACTCCCTCAATTCTAGGCCTTCACCACCACAGCAGTCCCAGAGGCAGCAGGAAACAAGCCAGCCCTGCTCATCTAGACAACTTTATTCTATATTTCTAAGCTGACAGAAGGAACTGTGCAACATAGCTTTATTAATTCCTTCAGCAGAGTATCAGCTAATTGAAAAGAGATCTCCATGTGGAGACAACTGCTTTAACCAGCTTCCAAATTGGTGTCATGATGCCTCGTGGTGTTGCTGTGTTGCACCTAAAACCAGACCCTTGGCCCAAGGGTAAAATATTGAAGAATGGATTATACTTACCCCAATCAGGACATTCTGAGCAATTACTTTTCCGAGAAGGGATGTATTGCCACTTTCTTTAAAACACTTGGAACATGACCCTCCCTCAGTGATGCATTAACAACCTCTGGCGACCCGTCGGTCCTTTCCAGCCTTGCCGTCCTAATCAGCTGGGATGAATAAGGGTCAAACACACACATAGTTGGCTGCACTCCAACAAGAATCTTGTCCGCATTCTCAGGCGAAACAAGCTGAAAGATATGAATAGAAACCTGATAACAGAGAGCAATAAATACCACCGGCACACTTTGTAAACAGCCAAAGCCGGAAGAGATGCAAGCCGTTATCTGGGAAGTGCTTTGCAGGCTGGTCATAGCAAACTTCCCAAGTTCTCTGTGTTCCTTAGTCTTCCTCCTTGCATTCTGTTCCGGGGTTCAGTTGTGCAATTTAGAGTTGCGTGGAACAGGGCGGCAAGGCTGTAATCCTCCCCATCTGCTAAAATAATGAATTAGGAGACTACAGCTCCCATCATTCCTGGCCATTGTCCATGCTCAATGGGAGTTGTGGTCTAAAGACTGAAAGGCACCACCATATTGACTACACTTGAGTTGGACCATCTAGTCAAACTCAGTAGTATCATCATCATCTATAAAACTGATAGAAACAGGAAGTGACGCCATATTGAGTGGGGCAGGGAATGGAGTGGGAGGGATAGAGCTAAGAAAGGTGTTAGATCTGAACTTCCAGTAACACACTAAAACGCTATCCCTTGGGAATTCGGGACTCTTTGTGACGATCCTGGTATTTTGGGGGCAGTTGGAGGGTATGCGAAATATTTCAGAGTGTGGAATATTACAAGTATTGCAAGGTTTAATATGTGCACACAGAGAGTTGTCATGTTTGTGAGCAAGACGTTTAAGATAATTACTGCATTGCCGAAACCAGGGTGGGCGAAGGCTGGGCTTCATGTTTTTTCCTGTTTATGACAACATAAAATTCTTCGTGTAATTTGTAATCTCGGAAGAAGGAAACTGCAGGGAGTGGGGAGCATCCTTGTTATTTACTTATGGATACCAGATTGACACCCAGTAATAAATCATTGTGCTTCTTGAGCTGACATAATCTAGCATGCTCTCTTGAGAATGTTTCCAGGCTTGCCTGTTTTGCTGTAGCACAAGGGTGGCTCCTTGTGACTTCCAGCCAATTCAGTAAAGGGAATAGAAGATCACAAGAAAGATGGGTGAAGTAATGTTCATATTATTTTAATTCAGGCGGTTTTGGACTACAACTCCCATCATCCCTTGATATTGGCCATTCTGGCGGGGGCTGGTGGAAGTTGTAGTCTTCTGCATCCTTTCTATCAACCATTTACAGAGTCATAGACTATGCCAAGTTAACTGACATGAAATCTGGGGATAACCTCTGAGCATGCAAATCCGAGGACCGTAAAGCATGCCAAGCAACCCAATATCAGATGTGATAATACTGTAGCTATTTTTTTTTTAAAGGCATGAATCAGGTTGGAGGGAGGGAGGCTAAGGGACTTGGTATACTGTTCTATTGTAATACGGTAAATGTGAAAGGCCTTAATCAACCATGGATAAAAAGTAAAAAATATACACGCTCACTTAAAAACACACACAAACAAACCCGGGAAATTGTAGTTGGGTGAAGCTGATGATATAATGTCAGGGACTGGGTGGACGAAGAGGAGTGGAGGGAGACACCAGTCGGGGAACCCCCAAGGGAAACCCTAGAGGAGGAAGGCTCAGAGCCAGGGGATTGGTGGTGGGACACTGAGGAGAGGTCAGAGGAAGAGGATTGGGAGAAGGTGCTGAAGGGGCAACGGGGTTTAGTGAGCAGGAAGAGCTGGTGAAAGGGAGCAGTTCAGACTCCGAGGCTGAAGCAGAGGAGGGGGCTTAAGAGGCCGCTGAAGAAGCCAGGGACTCTCTTGCTCCTGTTGCAACAAGCTCCCTTTCCCCCCGGTCTCCAAGAACATGCAGAATAATGAGGAGGGCAGAACAGAGACCAGAGGTGTGCAGACACAGATTGAAACTGCTTGGGAAACATTCAGGAGAGGAGGAGCCTTAGAAAGAGTGGAAAGCGGGAACCTTCAGTCCTGGCAACTGCTCCACAGGGGCAAGACTTGCTGGGAAGTGTTGCCGTTTCCTTGAATAAAGACAGAGATATCCCCCTGTGGCTGTGGAGGCAGACGTTTGGGGCTTCTATACTGCCTTTTATGGTGTACCCCGGCTGGGATGGAGGAGGTGCCTCTGTGGTGGCTGGAGGCGGGTGGGGAGAAACAAATGATGGGAGGGGACTGCATATTTCACTGGAAAGTCCCTTAATTTTGGATGGTATTTTAAGCCCAGTGATGAATGTAAATGAAATGTCTCTCTGGGACTCCACAATGTTCTCTGCGTATTCACAGCTGACCTCGGAAGGGACAGAGCGCTAGTAGAGCTAAGGGATCATTTAGGCACCGTGAGAGCAGAAGTAGCATCATGTCTCTCATCTGTAAAATGGGAGTAATAATCCCCTACAACACAGACTGTTGTGTGGGCCAGCTCAGTTAAACACTGTGAAGTGTTGTGCAGTCTAAAACTGCTGTATAAATAATTATCTGCAGTCACAGTCCTAGCTCAGAATAGATTGCTTTTTCCTTTCTCTTTTCTCCATTCTCAGTTTTACCATTGAAAATGGGACCTTGCAATTTGTCAGGCAACTGGAAGATTAATAGGATCTTCTGCCCACAGTTATGTTGCTTTCACTCCTTATCTCATTAGCCGGGGTTGCCCATGGTGTAGGGGGATATAAAAAGGCAGGGAATTTTTGATATCTGTAACCCATCTGGAAGCCACTGAAGATATTGACACTGCTGGGTCTTTGGCTGCATAGAAGACTTCAGGAATGGCAATTGTGAGAATTTTCCCGACGAGAGGTTACGAAAGAGCTTGAACAACCAAAGTTCGGCAAACTGCAATTTCTGTAAGCCATTGGATCGTCCTGAAACATTCTGCCTTTTCCAGTGTAATGTCTTTGGACTTAGTAACCCCACGGAGGGAGGCATTCCAAGAATGCTTTGTTGGTGTGTGTGTGTCATCCACGTGGATTTTCCATGGGGCAACCTTTAAAGGGGAGAGGAGCCATAGTTCAGGGGCCCTCGCCTTGGATGGAGAACAGCCCAGCCTCAGTCTCTTTCATCTCCAGTCCATCAGGTAGCAAGCAGGGCTTGGAAATGCTTCTACCTGAAACCTCCCAGAGTTACTTTCAATCTGTGCAAACAGTGCTGTGCTTGAGATCAACCAGTTAGTCTAATAAACTAAGGCAGTTTTGCATGCCAAATTCCTGCTGGCATCAGCTTACAGGATTTTCCACATATTTCTACAGACTCCTTCCCCTCTGCAGTCTGCAGCAGCGTTCTGTGGTGGCCCTTAGACTGTGAGAGAACAAGCCTCAACTCTGAGCCCCCAACTGCAGATTCCTACCTGTGTATAATAATTCTTTCTTATTTAAGAAACAGTCATGCTGCCTCTGTTAACATCCAGGAAAAGAGCAGAAGGACAAGGAGAAATACTGTCAGCTGCCCCTGAGCTAGAAGGGGCTTGATTCAATGTGATGCACTGCTCAGGTGAAACACCGAACAGAAATACCTGGTGAATTCCTGTAACTTTTCAAGGAACTGCTGGTTGCAAACTCGCCACTCATTTGAGCACAGGAACGTCTCCGCACAGTCACAGGAAATCAGCTGGCAGGTGTATCAAAAAAGCAGTTCATTGTCCATATACCCACCGCCCTGCTCCATGAGGAAAAACAACATTTAGTCCTCTTTTAACTAGTACATTGCTCCTTCCCGGGATTAAATAGGAGCCTGGCCAAACATGCTTCAGTTAGTTTCAAACCTCCCTTGTCAACAAAAATATTGTACAGACAAGTTCAGATGTAGCTGCGACTGGTGGCCAGGTGGTACTTAAATTCCAAACCAGCTCAAGATTCGAATGCCTTGCGGGGAGAGGAACATGACTGAGCAGAGATAAGGAGAGCTGCCATTAGAATAAAATAAAAAAGTGAAGTGGAAGCTATGCTTATCGAGACCCTTGGCTAGTCATTTGATTGTGACGTGTTACATTTATTAGTCGAACGCACACCAGCAATTTGGTGGTCCGTTCTTGCCTTAGACCTTCGTAGAAAATGAATGTATGAATGAATGCATGCGTGGTGCTGGAAACCATAGCTGATGTCTCCAGGACGGTTGCGAAACTGTAGCAACACAGCTCCCCCATGTGCATATGATGACAGATGTGAAGCTGTGAGGAATGCTAGATTTGAAAGGGAATCCTGGGTTCAAATATCCGCTGAGCTTTTTTAACCAGCTGTCTGCCTCTGCCAAAACTTCCTCACTGGACTGTTATTTTAAAAGAATAACAACTCCACGTTGCCCAGGGATCAAATTAGACCTGCTTGATCAAGCTGCAGTGTTCAGCTGATGGCTTATCCATATAAGAAGTGCTTGCATGACCCACACCCCTTTTATTTTGGGGGCACCTTAGGGCAAGATGCTCTCGGTGGACCTCCCACTGATGTTCCCACCTGTTCCTTGTCACTACGGCCCATTTGCTACATCTCCCTCTGGCCCCAGCCTGCCCCACCTTCCAGAGAAAAGAGGACAAGGCAAGCAAATATTTATTTTCCTTCTCATCATTCCTCTCCCTGATTGTTCACTTAGAAAGTGCAGGTGAACAGGTAGTTAGAGCTGCAAGAGCAGGAGACTCCAGGAATTGGCAGTGGGCCTTCCCACTTCGCCATGGGCCTTGGCAGACGCCCAGCCATGCCAAACTCTTGACACCAGCCTTGTGTTTAACAATTGCTCCACCTCAAGAGCCTCTTGTACATATAGACTCACAAGACCTGTCTTGGCAAATCAGGCCAGCTCATTTCCAAAAGAGAACAGTTAAATGCATCTGGAAGCTTTTAAGGAAGATTGTGTACATCACCCAGAGAGCCCTGGCTCCGGGGAGACTCAGAAATGCCGCAAACAAACAAAAGTCTTTCCTTACTGTGCTTCCTGAATGCCTGGTGTTCACAGGTATGCTACCTCCGTACGGGAAGGTTTAATTTAGCTGCCATGGCTAATAATAACCATCGGTAGCTCTGTCGTCCATGAATTTGTCTTGTCTCCCCTCCCCCCCGTTTTAAAGCCATCTAGGAGCTAACCAACCAGTCAGGACCTCAAACCCTCAAGGCATTACTGTAGACCTACAAAATGGATGATTAGCAGTGGGTGTGTTGAGGCTGCGCACGGTGCTCTTATAATCCCTTGGGAAAGTGTCTCCACCTGGCTGGATCTAAAAGCAGCCATTGAATCCCTTTTAGCAGAGTTTTCTATAACGTAGGTGCGAAGAGAAATATGAACAAGTGGGCCCTTCAGGAAAGTGTTAGTGTGGAATGCATTCCAGTTCAGCATTCCAGTCAGCCAGCCATGCCATTCTTCAGAATGTTCTCTTCTATTTCCCCTCCTACCGGACATTTTTATACAACCCTGCCCCCAACAGCTGCTTTGGGGTTTCCCCACCTTCTAGTTTGTTTTTGAATACCAGGCCCTCCCTCTCTCTCTCTCTCTCTCTCTCTCTCTCTCTCTCTCTCTCTCTCTGTGTGTGTGTGTGTGTGTGTGTTTCTGTAAACTTCAAGGTTCACCCAAGCCTTCTATTCTACTTCCCACTTGTATGTGGGTGGTACCATTTGGCTGCATTGAGGCATCAGCACTCATAGCTGAACATCAGAAACCGAAAGGATGATACAGCTTGAGCCAAAGGGTTTCCAAAGAATTGTAGAGTCGGAAGGGGCATGCAGTGCAGGAATCTTTCACCCGGCGTGGGGCTTGAACCCACAACCCTGAGATTAAGAGCCTCATGCTCTTAATGCCAATTTGGCCCAATTTGTGGGTTAAACCACAGAGCCTAGGACTCGCCGATCAGAAGGTCGGGGGTTCAAATCCCCACAACAGGGTGAGCTCCCGTTGCTCGGCCCCTGCTCCTGCCAACCTAGCAGTTCGAAAGCACATCAAAATGCAAGTAGATAAATAGGTACCACTCTGGCAAGAAGGTAAACGGCGTTTCTGTGCGCTGCTCTGGTTTGCCAGAAGTGGCTTAGTCATGCTGGCCACATGCATGTACGCCGGCTCCCTCGGTCAATAAAGCGAGATGAGCACCGCAACCGCAGAGTTGGCCATGACTGGACCTAATGGTCAGGGGTCCCTTTACCTAAGACTAGGTATATAGCATTAGTGTGAGCTCTGCTCGCCGAATGGCCTTGCACGAGTCCCAGTCCATCAGCTCTAAGCCCCCTAACTATGAATGGAAATATAAATTAGCTTTGTTGCTGGATTGTTGAGGATTGATAAATTATGGACTGAAGCACTCTGAACACCAGAAAATAGGATTGAAATTGTTTAGACCTTGGCTACACACCTAGATCCACTTCCTTGGGAGGAAGCCTCATTAAACTCAGTTGAGACCAGTAAATATAAGTTTGCGCTTTCTGTTCGTTTTGAATAGTTCTGTTTCCTTTACTCTCTTTGACATTACATTGTAGGGGGGTGGGGAGAGAAGCAGAGGCAAAAGGAGAGGCTAGTTCTTGGCCTGCTGGAAAAATACTATGAATTCCTAGCATTCTTTTCCTTTTTAACAACATGTTTACTTTTAATCACCATGTTATTTAGGATTAACACAAGTAATTGCTTCAAGCTCATTTAAGTTTGAATTTAGTGAAAGCAAACTACCTCCTTTCCCCCACAAACAAAGAAATGTATTCATCTGCAAGAAGCAGCAGCAGCAGCAGAAATCCTTAAAAACACTAGCAACAACCTATTTAGCTGCAGAGTGAGTACTTTGCATTTTAGAGAAATGCCATCAATAATGAAAAAATACTTTGGCTTCACGGTGTACTTAAGAATCAGTATATGATTTGATTTAGAATCCTTAAGAACTGACCTGGAATAAGCACAATGCTGTGTTTAAAGATTACAAGTACAAAGATATGTATAATTTAATCGAGCAAGAGTTACTAACTTCTTTGGTAAAATGATGGCAGAACTAAAGTAAGTCTAACAATGCAATGCTATACATGTCTATTTATAAACCGCACTGAGTTCGATGGAACTTACTCCCAGGTAATACGTGTGTATAAGACTGCAGCCTCAAAAGCCAATGCTGAACATGTTTAGTTGAAAGGAAGCCCTCTAGTGCTAATAGGTTTAGTGAGACTTTAACTTTTCTTAGAAATTGCTTCCCATAGCCATCTAAAATTCCATAAGCATCTCCTGCTTCCCTAAATCAACACACCATATTAAAAATGAAATTAGGTAAATATTTCTTTATTAAATGATTAATTTCATAAATAAATTCTCTTAATTCATTGAATATAAAATTAAATCATTTACAACTTATTCCAGTATTAGGGATTTTTTTTCCTCCAAAAAAACAAAAACAAAAAAGCTACATTTTGATAAATAAAATATTCAGCTTTAAAAAGAACCGATTTCTGTTTGTGGGTATGAAATATATAGCTGGTGCCTATAGCTGCCATAGGCGAGGACTCCAAAAGTGCCCACCATAGGAAGGAATGTAACCTCGAACAAGAGTTTGGAACAACAATTAAAGCATGATATTATGTTGAACAGTAAGAAAATGAAGGTTTTCATAACCGGAACAGACGGACAAAGTATAAACAGATCAGTTACAAACAGAAATCGGTCATCATGAAAGTGCTCCAAAATGAAGCAATAAGATTGCTCCAGTACTATGAAGCTTTAAGTATGCTCAAACTGTTGCATTAGTATCCAGTTGCACAGTGCATTTTGTGTGTGTCTCAGTGTTGCCCTCCAATGGACAAACGCACCACTTCCGTAAGAGTTCATTTCTCCACTGTTACTTTAAAAAAAAAAAAAATTGGAGCAAGCCTTCTGCTCAAGCCTGCACAAATCACAACCTAGTCCCTAAATTTGTGGATGTCATTGAATAGCCGGTAATTAGGATAGGCCTCGTTTGCATGGGGGCAGTTGTAGTTGCATCTGCAAGACTGGATCATCATGACGTTCTTAGTGAAGGTCTCTCCGTCGTCGCAGCGGAAACGGATCTTGACAGTCCTGGTCTGCTGAGGCGTGCAGCATCTGCTGTCCACACATGAGCCACAGTACTTGGGCCGGTACTTCTTTACGCTGGAGCAACCTGCGTAAGTGAACTTGACTGGCTCTTGGGACTTCTTGGTCTTTGTGCATTTCTTCCCCTTCTGGAAGGAAGAGATCAACAGCGTAAGTTAGGTTGCAATTCCAGCCAAAAGGCTCCCTCCACCCAAAAAACGACTTGGGAATTGTTGTGGGACGGTAAAGGGGGTTCTATTGTTTTTACCTTTAAGGAGTCGTAGCTGGGTTGTCCGCAGGGTCTCACTTCACATATCCTGGTCTCTTTGACTAGTCTGCAGTCGGGATTATCGTTGGTGACTCGGGTGGAGACGCCCGTCCCACAGGTCTTTGAGCACTGGGACCAGGAGGTTGTCTGCACAATGCACTTTGGGTTCTCAAAGAAGTGAGTGCGTGGCTCAGATTCAAAGACTAAAAAAAAAGGAGCGGGGGGGGGAGAGAAAAGAACAGTATAAATTTCTCATTCTTACGAGCTCTTTGTTTCTCTTCTCATCAACATGCATAGCAAAACACTGTAGACAGATAATCCCCCACACTAAAGAATTTCCAGTGGTAATCCCCCCTCCCCCTTCCTGGCAGAAGAACAACATGACCCTGGTCATCTTAAAACTCACCGGGTAACATTTTCAGCCCTCCTTTCACGATGGCTATGAGCTCATTGTTCCTGGTTAGCTCTCCTTCGGAAGCATCCCGACCAAACTCTTTGTCCATGAAACCTTGCAGGTCATCCAGGTTATCTTTGGAGTCATCACAGACCCATTCCTCGCAGCACTGGCCAGGGACTTTCACTAGCCTTGGGTTAGGGCAGCCCAAGTTAGGAAGGGAGAGTTCTTGGGGGCACAGCGGGATACAGCCAACCGCTCCATCGATGCATGTGCACTGGTGCTTGCAGTTGGGCTGGAAACTTTCTCCGTTCTGGTAGATTTTGGAGTTGTACTCACAGGGTCTCCCTTCTGATTGTGCTGTAAAGATTAGGAAAGAGGAGAGAATTGTAAATGGGGGCTCAGTCTGCTGAAGCAGGGTGTGTGTTTCTCCCCCCCTTTCTTTCTGCTCTGTTAAATTCGATTTATGGTAAAGTTCCCTGCAATCCCCAAGAGCTCTAGGCTAGAACAATAAGTTAGTCAGGAATCACTTTTCCTTATGCGCTGTTAGTGCAGCCCAGACATAGTGAATTGCATTCCAGACTGTTGAAGTCATATGCCCTTTTGCCAATCTACCAACAACAAAGCATAACCATACATGGACTGAAAATTACTAAACTTCACCGCTACAAGGACTGGTTGGTAATATATATATTTATATATATACACTTCAAAGGGAGCCAAAGCCACAAGCTTTTTACCTCTGCAGATCCCCTTCGGAGCTGTGGAGCTGGCGCCGAAATTGCATTCCAGTCCCTTGGTGTGATCGCAAGGCTGCGTCTTGCTGCAGTCCTCGTTGAGCTGCTTAGCACAGACTTTACAACATCCACAGCCGTCCAGGACCAGACCGACTCCTGGGGCACATCTGGGGACCTCCAGGGGGCATTGGCAAGCAGCTGGGCAAGAAGAAGAAAGCACCTGGGGAGGAGAGACGGATAAAAACGTTTGGTGAGACACAAACAGGTACAACTAAGCAAAGCAGGAAACAGTCGGCCTGGCCTCCCTGCCATAAATGCAGACCAAAAACACAGGCACGTCACCTTTGATCATTGCCACTTCAGAGCTCAAGTTCCTTATATTTCTGTGAACTGGCAAGAATACATTGTCCTCACTTCCCTCGCAACAGGCGTGCCGGCTGCCTCTGCCTTCTCCCAACTTAAGTATATGCCTCCCCAAAGCCACACTATATCTTTTTTAAAAAAATAAAAACCTTTCTGCCCACAGCAGACCAGAGAAGGCAAGAATCCACAGCAAATGAGAAAGAAACGTCCACACCTACCCTGTTTACTAACTGAAGGAGTGCAAAAGCCAGGACGAAACAGCTGGTTCTCTGAGAGTTCATCTTCGGTTCCCTTTTTTTTAAGGCGAAGGATTTCGGGTCTCTTTTCTCCCTTCTTCAGCCAGAAGCAAACTTGAACAGAGAGAGAGGGAGGGAAAGTAGGACCTAAACAATTTCTCGGTGTTTGTCTGAGCGAAGTGGCGGTGACTTTTTGTTTTAAAGAGAGAGTCGCGAGTCCTGGAAAGCCTCGGGGGCTCGCCTTGCTTCTCTTGCGGGGAAGGCGGAGAGGAGGACCCGGCTGCTTTCTCTTGGCTCCCGCTGCTCGTGGCGCCGCGCACTTTCCCGGGGATCCCTTTGCCGTCTGAGGAGGCTCCGAGAGGGAGCAGCCTTATATAGTGTGCAGGCGCCGCGTGCTGCAGCTGCACTGACGTTGAGCGTTCCAGAATTCTAAAGCACCAGGAATTGTAAGGCATCTCAGGAATGTTTCCTTGGCGCGGTTTGCATCCAAGCTCCGCCCTGTCTAAGCTGCACTTTTTCCCCCTCGCCGTCTCACAAGCAAGAAAACAGGTTCTCCCTCCCCTCCCCTTTCCAACGCTTTTAAACAATCGCGGAGTTATAGATTGTAATATCGCAACACGCACTCCTCTCCTTTTTTTTTGGTGGGTGGGTGGTAGAAAATATTTTGCTTGGCTATAAAGATTTCTTCTCTTTGCCACCCCCCCCCGAAACTTTCCCCATTTGCAGCCTAGGAAACAAGTGCGTTAGACGTATTGTCCCGGTGTGTTTGCTAAATAGCTTATATGCTATTGAAGATTAAAGAGGAGGGGGGGTTGAGGGGGAAGGGGAAGAGACATGCAAATTTCTTAAGACACTCGGATTTGATCTAATAGTGGAATGAAAAGGTGTATCCCTTAACTAAGACCCAGATGGCGTCGTTTAAATTTGTATATATTTTTTTTGAATGGGGCATGGGCAAAAGAAATTACTCCCCGTTGTTTGGACCGGTTCCAGGGAGCGGGGGTGGGTCCTCTTGTGCCCTTAAGTTTTTGGGTTATGGATTATTATTTTTACCTTCGGTTACCTTGATCTCGGAAGCTCCGTTTCCGCTATTTGAGGTCATATCAAGCAGAACGTCGTCTCCAGCAGCTCCCTCGCCCTGCAGCTATTAATTAACTTTTCTGGGTTTAATTGGCACATTTCGATGGCTCGAAAAGCAGCTAGCCAGACCTCCACGCTGCAAATGTTTCCAGCTTTTCAGGGAAAAGGGTCGGCTTTTCTTATCTCTCTCTCTACCTTTTAAGCCGATAATCTTTAAACTTGGGATGTTGCTGCAAGAATTTCGGGACGCTGAGAGTAAACACACACACACACCCTTTCTAAAGGTCCCTTTTATGATTCTTGATTCTTGGTCCGTCTTGAAGGGGGCTGTGATTGTGTGTGTGTGTGAAATCTGCTTCAATAAAAGCAAAATTGAAAGTGGTTCCTATGGAACAATGAACTCTCCGTGACCTTCCCCTCTAGCGTGGAATGATAAGCAATTAGAATAAAGCAGCGCCTACCCTGCACGTCCCGGCTTAGCAGTATTCAAATAATGTTTTTGTTTTTTGTTTTTTTTACTATAATGTGGAGAATGTTTTGAAAGCTATACAGATGATAAACCATATATTGCAATACACCTACGGCGTTCTGTTCAAAATGCGTAAAAAATAAATAAATCCGAATGTTCCTTATTGGCGCTTTAATTACGCGAAAGGCAAACACTTTGGTGAACGTGGGCTCCCATAATAAGTCATTTAAAAGCGATGGCGGGCCTTCAGAACACGCCTTCCTTTGCAAGCCTGTTGTTTATGGGTTTTGGGGGTTTGTTTGTTTGCTTATAGTATTTTCCTCTTCGGTTAAGTTTCTTTCCTAATGCATCTTCTCTGGTTTTAGGATTTGGGTTTTTTTTTATTATTATCGTGAAGGGCACGACGACGACACAGAGGTGTTCCTAGCTTCTGTTGTGGCGTCTTTCAACCCTCCTTCATCGCCGTAAGTATTTCCAGATGGCGATTCAGACACCAGACGTAACAATATTTCCATATTTGGTCGAGCAGTAGTCCGCATTTTCCACATTTTTCTGCACTGTTACCCAACCACAAAGCATTCTTGACAGCTTCAGATGTTGTTAAATATAGACTTCACTTTTGTTCCCAGGGCAGGAAATTCTTCGGAATTCTTGGTGGGGTGTTTTTCTTCTCCTCTCTACACCCCCCTTTTCTCTCTCCCCCCCCCCCCATCCTTCACGCAATCTACCTATTATGGTTTAGGAGGAATTGCATTGTGGCTTTGCTGGCCTGTTAGTGACAAATACATAACTTAGAAGAAATATCCCTTGCTGGATATCTTATTCCTCTGGGGAGGGGAGAGGGGGGGTTGTTGCTGCGCTTAACTTTTAATAAAGCAACTATCGATTCCGTCTGATTTCCAACCACAGAAACGTGCTGCTCCCAAGCAGAGAGACCATGTAGCAGTGGGGGGCGGGGGGTAGGGGGGGAGAGAGAGGTTGTTGGAGGCGATGCGAAGGGGGGGAAAGCAATGTGATCGACCTGGCCGCCTCCCATGGCCATACGGGTTGTGTCTTATATGCGCTATTCGACGCACAGAGGGTGGCCCGTGGCGGGGAGGGGAGCGGACCCCTCGCCAGCCCCGCTGCTGCTTTGGAGCAGGGCAAACCCAGACGGCTCGTCGCCGGGTCCGCACACAGGGAGGCGTTTCAGAGGGGCTGGGCGCGTGTTTCCAGGGTAAGTTGTTGCTGCTCCTGGGTCCTAATTGGAGGTGCGGGGTGCGAGTGTGAGTCTAAGTGAGAAGTTGGGGGCAATGTTCGAGGAATAATAAGCAGCTTTGTTAAATCCTGCAGGGAACTTCAGAAATGACAGAGTGGCTGTTGTTGTTAGGTGTTTTTTTTCCAAGGGAAAAGGGGTTGGGTGTCTCTGCAGCCAGGGAGGTAGAACCAATATAATGGAGCCCTGTGTCCTCTGAGGGGGGGCGGCGGGTTGAAGCACCAGCTTGCAGAAGCAGTTTCCACGCACATATACGGTTTCCCTGTCTCTCCCCTTTGACTAAAGGACTACACATGTAGCTCAGTTGGTACAGCGTGAGGCTCTTAATCTGAGGGCCGTGGGTTCGAGCCCCACATTGCAGGGGGGTTGGACTCTCGGTGGTCCTCATCCTCCCTTCCGGCCAAATATGGGAATATTTTCTGACTAGCTCCAGACACCTCCCCCCCCCCTCAAAAAAAGAAGAAGGAATAAACACGGGGTTGGGGTAGCATAAAAGACCCGTCTTTTGTGCATCCTTCAGGAGGGAATTCTCCATCCCTCTATCCCCACCTCATCAGAAGACAACATGAGGTAACCATCTGTCCAAAAAGGAATTGAGTCCAGGGTTACGACGATTGCGTTCCCCAGTGACTGTTCACCGGAAAGGCAGAAAACTTGTTTCAGTAGCTCGTGGCTCCCCCCACCCCTAAAAAATAAAAAAACCCACACCTGTCATAACCGATGGGGGGTGCGCGTGGGGGCCAGAGAGGAGCCGAGGTGTGTTGTGGCGCCGCCTCCCATTTGCTCCTCGTCGGATCTCAGGAAGAAAGTGCTGAGTGGGGCAGCCAGGGAAGCTGCCTCGTCACTGTTAGGGAGAGTGGGGTTTCCCTCCCCCACCCCTCCTCTCTCTTTGCCCTCTGCAGCCGGGGTGGTGGGGTCGGATCCCTTCCCTTGCTGCCTGGCCTTTGCTTTGGGAAACCGACGTAGCAGAGGTGGGGGCTTGGGGTGGATGGAGAGAGAGAGGAGATAATTGCCAAAGTGATTTCCGGCTCGAGCTAAACAAACTCCCGAGGTTTCCAACCCCGATCCATATTTGGTGAAAGTCTTGAGGAGTGTCGTCATCCGCTAGCCACCCCCCACCCCGCAGGAGGACGACGATGATGTAGCCGAAAGGGTAGGCGTAAGGCGCGTCCGGCTCTCCTTTTAGCAAGGCGAGCTCATTTGGGGTCGTTGACCCTGCAGCGTTCCAGAGATCCGGATCACTCGGGAATCTCTGGGCACGTGTCCCGAGCCTTTCCTAGAGAGGGGTTTTTCCTCCCTTCCGCGCCGTCGAAGATCCTCCCCGCGCAGCTCTGCGTGCGCTCTGCCTCGCTTTGCTAAGCCAGCAGCAAACCGGGTTAAGGACTTGGTACCTCGGGGCCCTTCCTGCAAGGGACATAGGAACCAACTCCTAGAGGACGAGGTCCTTTTGCCTCACTCACCCCACCCAATAAAATATTCGAAGGGTGGGGCAAAGTTAACAGGCACTGCCATTCAAATGGGGTGTGTGTGCCGCTTCATGTGATCAATTAATGTGGAGGGTGGATTACCTGAGGCCTCCCCCCCCCCCGAATATTTTATTCAAGTTGGCATCCCTGGCAAGGGATGCTTGAGGTGGGGGGAGAGGGAGAGATTAGCCATGCAGGCAACTTTAGCTGGATTTGGCAGTCCTTACTGGCCAGAGGTGGGTGGTAGGAGTGTGGTGGTTTAACTTCCTTTCTTAAGGTTAGGTTAAAAGGCACAGATTCTAAAATTGCCAGACTGGCTTCACATGCGACCAAGAGGAAGCGCATGGGAGCGTCGCTATAGATAAGGTCACTGGCCAAGCGGTGGCCAACCTGAGAGGTGCATCTGAGGAAGCCTTGCAATATTACGGAGGGTGCTAAGGCCTGTTTCTAGGGCCGTACACCACTGCAGAGAATCCGAGAGTAGGCCCCAGTATTTTCTCTGTGGCGCTTCGGTGCACCGCTCTTAGATCATTTGGTTGCCAGCACAATCTATTTGTTGGCTCTGTTCAAGCCATAGAGCAGCACTTCCCAAGCCTTTTACTGAAGTCTAGCCTAAGACATTTACCTGCACGTCCTATTCATTTGCTTAAGAACTGGAAAGCTGCATTCCCGGAAGCCGGTGCAGTCCTATGTGCGCATGGGTCCTTTCGCCCACATCTAGCCCGGCACTTTACCCTCAGTGTTTCCTGTGGATGCTCTTTTGCCATGTCTGCACCATCCATTTCCCCTGGAGTATCCTGGGAACTGTGGGTTGTTGTGGGTGCTTGGAATTGTAGCACTGTTAACTCGTTTCATATTGTCTCCTGTGAGCATCTGTTGCAAGACTGTGTCAAGGTCACTGTAACTGCAGAAATGACTGCATGGTGCACCGAGGCATAGACCCTCTAGTGCTGTGAAAAAATGTCCCTAGGTCCTGATTAGCTACAGGAAATACAGGCCTTTTTGTAATAAAAGTTGGTATCTGGCTTTGGTTTGATGGCCCCCAGTTGCAAAACCCACATGTGCCTGGATACAGCTTGTTGGTTCAGTAGCTAATCTTAATGATTAGTTAGTATTAGGGTGGGAGCAATCTAGTTCTGTTATTTTCTATTCTGTACCTGACTTCCTAAAATTATCTCTACACTGCTGGCCCTTTTTCAATTGCCCTTTCTTGGTCCTGGGTTTATAACCTCCTTAATGAAGCATTGCATTTTTGCTGCTGTGGCTTTTTGGAGTAAACTTGGCTCTGAATCTGGATGCTCGGCTCCATGCGACTGGATAAAATGTGTGGGCTTGAGGCTCAAAAGACAATGAATGGGACTGTTTGGCTCCTGTTTTTGTGACTCCCAAGGTTGTCAAGATAAGAGCCTGAGTTTCCCCTGGCTCAGCTTGCGGAGCTACAGGTTTGATGGCCATATTACCTGGCAGGGTTGGTATTCACCCTAGTCAATGATCATTCAAACATCCCTCACACCAAAGGAACTCCTGGGAGCTCCAGGTCTAAGGGCACCCTTCCAGGAGAATCCTTTATATGGCAGCAGGATGGGATGAGAGCGAAAGGAAAGACGAGATAAAACTGATAAAGCTCACCTTACCAAACCTATTCCCACATATTTTCTTCCCCTAAGGGAGCTCATAATTTCTTTCCCTCTTGGTTTGCCCCCTGGCTCTATCCCAGTAAATGTGATATCAAACCCACACACTTCACACGGTCCCATTGGGAGCCTCTAAAGCAGGGGCTAGTCCGTGCCATTTTACAGTCCTGAGCTGAATTTTAAGGAGTTGAATCCCGCAGCTACGTAAATGACTTTTGAATTCAGATTTCCCTGTGAGCATTTCTCAGATGCTTTTCTGTTGCAGTCTTTTCTGCAGTCTGTACCTTAGAGAATGAATCTGCTTCTCTCTAGACACATTAGGGTAGCATACATGTATATATATTTTCCTTCAAGATTGCTGATTGCCGTTATGTCGTTAAGGGGGTTTGTCCCACAGAGAGAAAGAGTGTAAAAGAAGATTGGAATGATTCTGTTTGTTTCTAAATGAAAGCCGTACAATTCCTCCCAGACAGGAGGCAATGTTGAACACAATCAATTGCATTCTGTTTTGATCTGAACATTTCTGCCCGAGGAAAAGCCTTGCATTCGTGTATTGTAAGCATATGCCAGGGCTTCTATAGCAGTGGTTCCTAAGGTGATTCAGCTGCAACTACAGGTGCTGCCACAGGCCATGCATGGTGAATTCAGGACCAGCCTTTCAATATTCTCTTTGATCAATGGAGCAAATAGTGCTCCGCTGAATTGTGTAGAGGAGAGGGGTAGGATCTGCAATTGTAGGAACCAATCAGTTGGAGGGGTGGCTTTTCTTCTCTTCCACATCCCAGGCCTTGTTATCCTGAGGCAGTGGGCGATCTCCATCAACGTTTCTTCTTCCTCAGTCCTTCACCCATCTATTCCTACATTTATCTCCCATGAGCCCAGTCACTTCTTGCCTCTGCTTCTCCTCCTCCATCCCATAGTATAGGGATGACTAACCTGTGGCCCTCCAGATCCTGCTAGACCAGAGTTTGCCAAACTTGGCCCTCCAGCTGTTTTTGGACTACAACTCCCATCATCCCTAGCTAGCAGGACCAGTGGTCAGGGATGATGGGAACTGTAATCCAAAAACAGCTGGAGACACAAGTTTGGGAAACCCTGTGCTAGACTCTAGCCCCCATCAGCCCCAGTCAGCATCACCAATGATGGGAGTTGCAATCTACTACCATTTGTCGGTCCACAGATTAACTGTACACTTCTTGGGAACAAACTTTAAATAGATTTCAGAAGTTCAACACAGAACATCTTTGCTCCTATAGCATGAAGGTGACTTTGCCCCTTCACACACACCCCTCTTCCCCAAATAATAATTCATAATTCTCGTCATGGAAGGAAATCCTAATGTTTGGCTTGCTAGCACCAGTTGCATGCCTGGTTTATGATGCTTTGGCTGGAGGTGGAAACCAGAATTCCAGCCGGTCTTCTTGGTCAGCCAGGGCTCATGAGGCAGTGTTGTGTGCTGTGGGTTTCTGCCGTGCTGCACTGACTTCCTGGAGTAGCTTGCAAAGACATGACAACATCAGCAGCAGGAGCTGACTACAGACCACAGCATAAACACAGCAATATGGCACGTGGACTTCAGAAACTATCAGATAAAGTTGCCCCTTCCTTGACATGCCAGGAATTGAAGCTTGAACTTCTAGTACAGGCTACAATGGGAGAGAGCAGAACTTGACCCTATTGTGCCCTACTGGCTCGTCTGAGTTTCCTGTGTTCATTTAAGGACAGTAACTCAACCAAGGAGCATCTATTGGGGCCAAGGTTTCATTCTGCATGAATGCCCTGAAAATATATATTGAGAATGGAGATGGATGGCAGTCATGTCCAAAGGCTGTCTAAATGTTCTCTTAGGAAAGCTTTTGCTCAATGGAAACACCTTTTGTGGTGTTCTTAATGTTTCCAGATTCGAGTTTCTCCTTCCTATGTCTTTCATTCTTCTCCTTTTCTCCACTTTTGGTTTCTTCCCTCAGCCCTACACTTTTCTGCATTTAATGTTTGTGCTTACCTTCGAATGGGCCTCTCCTGCTGCCTTTGCCAGACCACTGGTTCCTGCAGCCCTAAATCATCCCTTCAGTAGTAAATGTCTTGGTTCCGTGACTCACAAGGGAGGTGAAAAGCTGGGGAGGGGGCCAGCTAAACATGGAAATGCATAGAGAAGAAAGCGGAACTGAAGTATGACCTCAATGTTTAATGTTCAAGTGGTTTCAGGTTTTTGCTTCCTTGGTTTGCACAAAGTTAACGCAGTATTCTTCAGGAACAAATAGACAAGTCTACATTCCTTGTGCAACAACTGTATAAACAAGGCCTGCTAAGAACAGGTTCTGGGTGCTTTTTCAGTCCTTTGGAATAAAGATGTTCTTTCATTCCTGTGCCTCTCCTTTCTTCTTCTGCTGTATCTTTGCAGATCTCATGGTTCATCTTACCTACAGAGCCTTTTGGAACTTCCTGTCTCATTTGCTTATTTTTCTTTAGGGAATTAAAGAGAGGGGGGTGGAAATCTAACAGTTACCCTGGCGTTATTCAGAATTGGGGCTTCAGGACTGAAGGTGGATGTTGAAAAATGTTTCATTTCAAATAGAAGAGGTGCAGGGGCTTGAGCAGGAAAAGCTGTGTTGCTTTTCCTAGAAGAAGCCCCATCCCCTAATGTGGTTGTGGTTACTTAGTGGTGAGGAAAAGGTCCTTGGTACTTGCTCAACAATACTCACTTTTTATTGTAACCAGTGCGGATGGTGCTGGCATTTCAAACCACTTCAGAGGCCAAGCCAAGCCCTAATCAGCCCTGAACCATATATTGGAAGTGAAGAAAATATGTACTAAATTGTGCAACTTTTTTCCAATAATGTGGAATCCAAATAAAAATAAAGGCAGATTTCTAAGAGCCAGAACAGACAAAACGTTTTCATGTGGTGGTGAAAACATTTATGTGTGGTGGTGAAAAAAACCTCATGAAATCTTTATGCTGTTTTTCATCTGAACAGGAGAAGGCTATTGTGACTGACCTGTGAACTTTTAATAACCCGTAAAATGACTGGACAACGAGGGACATTGGAGGGACAATTGCAAGCTAAACAAGAAGGTGAGACTACTCAGCTTTTTGAAAGGTTATTGACTTCCTTATCACAAGTTCTGGCATGGGAATTTCTGTCTGATGTGTGTTTCTGTGTTCTGAAACTCTTCTGAAATCAGATAGAAGGAGCATAGCTGGGCGATGATGATGAGATCACTGAGCAATTACATTTGATATGAGCATTTCTTTGCTGCATAGCATGACAATCTTACCGTATTTTTCACTCTATAGGACGCACTTTTTCCCCTTCAAAAATGAAGGGGAAATGTGTGTGCGTCCTATGGAGCGAAGACGCCATAGCCCCATGACCCTCTCGTGGCTGGAGAGGTGACGCGCGGCTATGGCAGGAGCCTCTATAGCCGCGCATCACCTCTCCAGCCGGGAGAGCGCGCGTGGGGCTAAAGAAGCCATAGCCCCGCGACCCTCTCCCGGCTGCAGAGGTGATGCGCGGCTATGGCAGGAGCCTCTATAGACGCGCGTCACCTCTCCAGCCGGGAGAGCGTGCATGGGGCTAAAGAAGCCATAGGCCCGCGACCCTCTCCCGGCTGGAGAGGTAACGCGCGGCTATGGCAGGAACCTCTATAGCTGCGCGTCACGTCTCCAGCCGGGAGAGCGCGCGCGGGGCTAAAGAAGCCATAGCCCCGTGACCCTCTCCCGGCTGGAGAGGTGACACGCGGCTATGGCAGGAGCCTCTTTAGCCGCGCGCCACCTCTCCAGCTGGGAGAGCGCGTGCGGGGCTAAAGAAGCCATAGCCCCGCGACCCTCTCCCGGCTGGAGAAGTGACGCGCGACTATGGCAGCAGCCTCTCCGCTGCGCCTTTCCGCTGCTCCCTGACCTGCTCTTTGGGGCTGGTGGTGGGCTTCCCCCCGGCAGCCCCAAAGAGCAGGTCGAAAGGAACCTGAAGCCTGGAGAGCGAGAGGGGTCGGTGCGCACCGACCCCTCTCGCTCTCCAGGCTTCCAAGGTAGCTGCCTGAACACACCTTAAACGGCACCTTGTTTTAGAGTGGGAAAACGGGGGGGAAATTCTCCCCCTCTCTGTGCAGCGCCTCCTGCCGCTTCGCTGAAGGGGCGCTGGGCAGAGAGGGGGAGATTTTTTTTTTCTTGTTCTCCCCCCTCTAAAACAAGGTTCATCCAATTGTCCGATGCGTCCTATGGTGCGAAAAATACGGTAATTGAAGCACCTAGCCTGTTCTTATACACATTTACTCATTAATGAAAGTAGCATTCTGTTCCTTGCTGCTACTAAGTATATACACACCAAATTTCAACTTTCTTGAGTGCCTAGAAGCGTCTTAGCTATTTGGGAGGAACAGTTTTATCCCTCATTTTCAGGAACACCCTTGTAGTTGTCTCCCTTTTGGACTTTTTGAGTAATCTGCATGTTTTGGGCAACCTGAGTGCCAAATATTCACCTTCTTTGTTGTCAATAAGTACCTTAACCATTTGGGGTGAACTTTTGAGCCCCCTGTTTTGACAGAATAGTGTTTTTAGCTTTGGATTACATATGTGCCAAGTTTCAGAGCTCTAGATCCTTGGGAACTTTTCTAATAATTTGGATATCCAAATTATTGGACACAAGCGTGCAAGACTCAAATCACCAGAACCGGTTGAGACGAAATCAAGAGACCAAATAAATGCAAAGGAAACACAAAACGAGTTCTGCTATAACTGCTAAATTTTAGTTACAGCCTCAGTATGAACTAGTTTCAATTTAGCTCCAATGTGCAAGTAACATGCTACCTTGGGATGTGGCTTTGTGCATTATGCAGAGGCTTTGAAAGGAAGCGGGAGCACTCTTAGTCTTCTGCACTTCAGGTTGATGTGCGAAGGAGGAACTCAGGCTTCTTCCCCGCAAAAAGACGTGTGATCTGTCTGTGGCAGATGTTCAAGTTCCCCTTTCATTAAAAACATGGGGAACATGAAAAGCAAAAGGTTGATTCATGCTTTCATCTCCCCCATACTTGCCACAGGCAAAGCTTCTATATGCAGAAAGATATGCCAGGGCTGATGATGGCTGGTGTGTGTGGAGAGATCATCTAGTGCATTTGTGAGCAGCCGCCAAGGATGTAGAGGCAAATAATGGCTGAGTCCATGCATGGTGTTAGTGACGTAATTGTTTCGCATGGTTATTTGCAGAAGGAAGCAGCATATGGAATGTGTGGTCCTTTCCCTTTATTATTATGCCTTATTTTATCTAGGGTACTTTTAGCTCCCTCTTTGTTAAAATAAATCCTGCAGCGGAAACAATATCACAGCATATGTTGAGGACTATAATCATGGACACAATAAATAAACAACGAACCAATTCTAAAACAAATAGCAAACAGTAAATATCGATCAAATCACAGATCAGTTCAGCGAGCTTGCAGTATGCGTAACTTTTTGTTGAACTTTTGTTACGTCCACTAGGCTGCAGAGGCCAGGAAACAAACTGGCTGTCCTCTTCATGGCTTGGTAGCAATCAGTAAAGACTGCAACATGTATAGCAGCGGAGGAGGTGCTGAAGATTGGGGGGCCGGCAGAGCACATATGGTGTGTATGCGTGATGTCACGCGTGTGAGAGCGACGTCATGCACGTGACATCATGTGGCAGCTTCAGGAACAGCTGGGGCCTCCTTTCACATCAGGAGGAGGAGGAGGAGCTGGCCACGGCTCCACACTTAGCCTCCTCTCCCCCCTCCCCCGATCATTCAGGGTATTGGAGGACCTGTGCCCCCCAAATATTTTTTGGGAGGGAAACATAGCTGAGCCCCCACGAGGTTGTGCCCCTGTATAGCAGCAAGTGTGCTGCTGGCCACATGTTCCTGTAATGTGTGTTTCTGTTATGCTTTTACCTGTGACAGAAGGTGTTCTTGTGATAGTTGCCTTCTCATGATCATCAAACCCTTTTGCACCAAACTATCTCCTACAATCTCACCAAATCCCTTTGTCCTGTTTTATGCCAAAGTCAATCATGTTTGCTCGAGAATGACTCAGTGGCTTGGATCTGAACTTGTTTTTGGTTTGTTAATGCAAGGCTACACCCTAGTTTCCACTCATTGCCTCCTCCCAGAGCCGCTACCTGTGCCACACTGTTCCAGAGGGTCTCCCAAATCCTTAGAAATGGCTCTTTAAGAGGGCACGGGAGGTGCAGCAAGAAGGAGAGGGTAGGAAAGTGCCATTGTGCCATCAGATGCATTGCAAGGCTACCAATTCCATGATGCAGTCTGATGCTGGAGAAAATATGCATGATTGCGAGTGATTCAAAACCATTAATACATGCAGCCATGAGCCTAAGTAGTATCTTGGTCCTAAATTGCTTTGAACAAAGGTAAAACGCCAGAAGAGTGCACATTGAATTTTAATTTGACTTTCTGCAAAAAGTCACTGTTGGGGTTTGGATAATGGAAGTGGAAGCACACTTTTCTTCTCTACATTTTGCACATAACTTCCGCAAACCTGTTAACAGATTTTGCTTGCAGTCAGGATTCCAGATTCTTTCGTGAATATGTGAGCTAGTTGCCAGCTCCAGTACTCCTTTTCTTGTATTTTCCCTTAAAGGTTCTTGCAATGTGCTATATCTTAAATGTTTTCATCATCTTCTGAAGTTCATATAATGCTTACATTAATATTTTTCCCACTTCTATATGACCCAAAAGCGTGTTAGGCATTTAGAGAACAAAGCGAGAAAGGTGCTGTCCTTTCTCCAAGGAGCTTAGAATCTAATTTTACACATGACGGAACAACAAGGCCATGGCAAACAATAGGAGAGATGGGGTGAAAAAGAACAAAAGATCCAGCACGCTAGGTAAGCTTCAGTCATCCATTCAAAGAGCAAAATATCACCATGTAACTTAGGTGACCGCCTGCTCGCAAAATAAAAGCCACATAGCCAGAGCAAAGAATTAATGAGCACCCCTTGTGCGGAAAGAGGTCTGCGTGAATTTTAGATTTAATATCGCAATCCGAAGAATGTGCAAGTTAGTCAAAGCTGAAAGTCTGAGAATAATTCTAGCTTTAATAAAATTATCACTTGTGTCAATGTTATTTATATAGACGTCCCCCCTTTATCCTCCCTTCGTATTCATAGAATCCACTGGATAGATTATAAAAGCAATACATAACTGTACTAAAAACAGCAACTAAAAAAATAGAACAATAGAAAAAAATGCCTTAAAAGCTATGATGTCAACTATAAATTCAGGAAAATTGGATGGTTTTGGTTTGGTGCCCAGTGAAAGGCTCCAGGTGAACTTCTCTAGGAAAGGAGTTTAAAAACTAGGTACTCTTTCTGGTAACACCTGCGTAACTTGTGATGTGGGAGAACTCAGAGAAGGGCCTCAACTGCCAGTATTAATTGGTGGTCAAGTCCTTGGTCCAGTGCCATTTTATTGGGAGCAGGTGGCACTGTGGTCTAAACCACTGAGCCTCTTGGGCTTGCCAATCAGAAGGTTGGCAGTTTGAATCCATGAGATGGGGTGAGCTCCCGTTGCTCTGTCCCAGCTCCTGCCAACCTAGCAGTTCGGAAGTATGGCGGTGCAAGTAGATACAATAGATACCACTGTGGCGGGAAGGTAAATGGCATTTCCATGCGCTCTGGCTTCTGTTGCGCCAGAAGTGGTTTCGTCATGCTGGCCACGTGACCTGGAAAGCTGTCTGCGGACAACAATGGTTCCCTTGGTCTGAAAAATGAGATGAGTGCCACAACCCCATAGTTGCCTTTGACTGGACTTAACTGTCCAGGGGTCATTTACCTTTACCTTTTACTAATGCCATTTAGTATGTTAAAGGTAAGAGCCAGCATCGCGAATTGTGCCTGAAAAGAAAGTGGGAACCAATAAAGCTCTTTCAAGATTGAGAAATACATTCATCCATATTTTGTGGGATACCTTAACTGCGTCAAAACTGGCAGAGAACTAGTCTCCTGCTTCCACATCAGTACAGCCTGGGATGATGATCAATGGAGGTCTATGTGGAACAGAGCGGTCCAACTTTTCATGCCAAGTGGCTTGCAAGGGTACTTCAACAGGGAACTCGTGGGCCCACACACTGCCTCGTGGAGGCTGTGTGGGGAACAAGACCAAAAGTGAACACACACACACACACACCAGCCCTCATGTTGCCTTCCCAAAGCTGGCTAAGTGTGGCGCTGGGCTTTAGGAAGGAAGCACGGGGCGCTGGCAGGGTCCTGGGAACCCCTCCCCCGCTCCTTCCCAAAGCTGGGAAAGTGCTTTTACATGTACGTCTCAAGGTAATTTACAGACATAGTCTATGGGACAATGTGGCTCTTGGCTCAAAAAAGGTTAGCTACCTCATATCTGGTCCCTCATTTCCAGGAACTGGAATGCAGAAGCATACATCTCACTGAACATGGAGGTCCACATATTTGTGGGGAAATTTCCAGAGGATTCTGCTGACCTCATATCCTATGAGTTAGTTTCTCTCCCAGGCCATATAAGTTCCAGTCAGGAAGGGGGGAGGGAATCCACTGACGCAGATGTCACCTAAACCGACATAGCTTTCGTTGTCACAATGACTACAAATAGAATTTGGTCATTCAAGCAGTCGACTGAACAAACATATAGGATGATCAAACTGCTGCTGTCCTAATTCAGAAAAAAAGCTCCTCTTACCTATGTGGTTTGGCTAATTTATCAACAGGAGACAAGTGAACAGACATGATGTCACTCTTATATTCATGGAGGCATTCCAGGAAACCTTGGGGTCAACATACCTGACTTATTGACGAATGATTTTTTTTTAACACACACACCGACCACAAAGACCCCCATTTAAATTAGTATTTAAATTATGCCTTCTGGTTTTATTTCAGTGAGAGTATAAACCATGTGCAGATAAACTAAATATGTAGTCCTCCTTATGTTGTCATGCTGGATGTAGTGATTGTAGAGTCGCTGATCCTTGCCTAAGCTCTTTGCATGGCACCTTAGCATAGCAATACAATGGAACCTCGTGTTACGTACCGTCCTCCTTGCGAACGCTGCAGGTTACGAGCTCCGCTAACCCAGAAGTAGATGCTCCCGGTTGTGAACTTTGCCCCGGGATGTGAGCGGAAGTCGCACGCCGGCAGCGCGGCAGCAGCGGGAGGTGCTATTAGCGAAAGCGCGCCTTGGGTTATGAACGGTTTCAGCTTAAGAACAGACCTCCGGAACAAATTAAGTTCGTAACCAGAGGTACCACTGTATTGTCCCCAGCAGCAGAGTTTAAGCGCAGGGGAAAGAGGCAAAGGGAATTGTAGAATCATAAGAGTTGGAAGGGACCCTGAGGTTCATCTAGTCCCTGGTTCCCAAACTTGGGTCTCCAGCTCTTTTTGGACTACAACTCCTATCACCCCTAGCTAGCAAGACCAGTGGTCGGGGATGATGGGAATTGTAGTCCAAAAACATCTGGAGACCCAAGTTTGGGAAACACTGATCTAGTCCAACCCCCTGCAGTCCAGGAATCTTTTGTCCAACATGAGGCTCATACCCATGACCCTGAGATGAAGAGTCTCATTCTCTACTGAATGAGCTATTAAGTCCCATTATGCAAATGGAAGTCCACTCGCGCAAAACTGGATGTCACTTATGACTGTGTCTATTAATTTGTCGTATTTCTTTTGATATGGGCAATGGGTTCACCAAACTTTTGGAAGGAGTTGCACATATCACTTTTTTTATGGAGTAACCTTATTTCAAAAAGAAAGGGGATGTTGCTGTCAGTGCAGCTTTTCCCATCACAGACTGAAGCAGAAATCACTTAGAAGCTTGTATTTTATGCTTCATTACCTTCCTTTCCGAGGGACGCGGGTGGCACTGTGGGTTAAACCACAGAGCCTAGGGCTTGCCGATCAGAAGGTCGGCGGTTCGAATCCCTGTGACGGGGTGAGCTCCCGTTGCTCGGTCCCAGCTCCTGCCAACCTAGCAGTTCGAAAGCACGTCAAAGTGCAAGTAGATAAATAGGTACCGCTCCGGTGGGAAGGTAAACGACGTTTCCGTGTCCTGCTCTGGTTCGCCAGAAGCTGCTTAGTCATGCTGGCCACATGACCCGGAAGCTGTACGCCGGCTCCCTCGGCCAGTGAAGCGAGATGAGCGCCGCAACCCCAGAGTCGTCCGCGACTGGACCTAATGGTCAGGGGTCCCTTTACCCCTTTACCTTACCTTCCTTTCCAGGAGGCCTATCAAACAAACAAACAAACAAACAAATAACATAGTTCATCCCCCTACTGGCTGTGGGCTCAGTTCCTCTGTACCCTCTGTACAGTGGTACCTTGGGTTACATACGCTTCAGGTTACATACGCTTCAGGTTACATATGCTTCAGGTTACACACTCCGCCAACCCATAAATAGTGCTTCAGGTTAAGAACTTTGCTTCAGGATGAGAACAGAAATCGTGCTCCGGTGGCGCTACGGCAGCAGGAGGCCCCATTAGCTAAAGTGGTGCTTCAGGTTAAGAACAGTTTCAGGTTAAGAATGGACCCCCGGAACAAATTAAGTACTTAACCTGAGGTACCACTGTAGTTGCTTCTCAGCTTCCCCGCCTCCATCCATTTGTCTAATTGCCTTGCAAAGTTAAAACAAATGGCTGATACTACATCCTGTTGCAATGAGTTCCATAAATTTATGCTAACATTCACAGTCCTTTAAAAGATTGAAGCCCTCTCACTTTTGGAATGCAGATAACTGTGATCTGACTCTGAAATAATAATAATAATAATGCAAACTTCTACATGCATGATTGTACTATAAGCAGAAAACATTCTGCATTAAATTTTAACGGAGTTCGATGTACCGAAGTCCCTCTTGCTCACAGTGAGATACATGCCCAGTAGTCACATCTGGTGCCCAGTGCACACATTTTACTACGGGAGAGAGGCAAGAATTCCCTTTTGGATGTTGTGTGAGAAGCAGGTGACTGTGTCAGCTGCACAGCTGCATTCTCTTCCAAGTCATATATAATGTGCAAAATCTGTAGGTCACAAATGCACAGCAATCTCTTGACTTTTCTTCCTTCATGAACTGAGCCCACTGGAATTCGCTGAGCGTGTCAGATGCTGGTGAGATGATATGAGTGTTTATTCTGTGTCATTTGCTTTCTGATGTCACATTCACACATGCAAGTCATAGAATCATAGAATCATAGAGTTGGAAGAGACCACAAGGGCCATCGAGTCCAACCCCCTGCCAAGCAGGAAACACCATCAGAGCACTCCTGACATATGGTTGTCAAGCCTCTGCTTAAAGACCTCCAAAAAAGGAGACTCCACCACACTCCTTGGCAGCAAATTCCACTGTCGAACAGCTCTTACTGTCAGGAAGTTCTTCCTAATGTTTAGGTGGAATCTTCTTTCTTGTAGTTTGGAACCATTGCTCCGTGTCCGCTTCTCTGGAGCAGCAGAAAACAACCTTTCTCCCTCCTCTATGTGACATCCTTTTATATATTTGAACATGGCTATCATATCACCCCTTAACCTCCTCTTCTCCAGGCTAAACATGCCCAGCTCCCTTAGCTGTTCCTCATAAGGCATCGTTTCCAGGCCTTTGACCATTTTGGTTTCCCTCCTCTGGACACGTTCCAGTTTGTCAGTGTCCTTCTTGAACTGTGGTGCCCAGAACAGGACACAGTACTCCAGGTGAGGTCTGACCAGAGCAGAATACAGTGGCACTATTACTTCCCTTGATCTAGATGCTATACTCCTATTGATGCAGCCCAGAATTGCATTGGCTTTTTTAGCTGCCGCGTCACACTGTTGGCTCATGTCAAGTTTGTGGTCAACCAAGACTCCTAGATCCTTTTCACATGTACTGCTCTCAAGCCAGGTGTCACCCATTTTGTATTTGTGCCTCTCATTTTTTTTGCCCAAGTGCAATACCACTTGGTGCTTCGGGATGAGGGACCCCATCGTGTCTCATCGTGGCTGGAAGTCTTTTCGCTCCAGGAAATTATCGACAGTCACTCTCTGTTCTTCTTCCTTGCAAAGTTGTCTATATCAGTTTCTGTTTGGCATCCTGTCCATCCTTAGCCACGCATGGCATTGCTCTTGGAGATAAGGCCTTCCTGCGGAAGAGTGGGCATTTACAATGTCATGGGACCTCCACATTTAGGCAGCTTTGTGTTCCTGGGAGGAAAAGCCTTTGAGAAGGAGAAAATGTAAGCAGACACGATGTCATATTTTCCTACCGATAGGGAAGACTTGCTGGCAGCCAAGAAATCATGCATGTGCTTTAAGAGTGATGGTTGACCCAGCGTTTCTATTTAGGAATGCACAAGGACCTGCCCACCCCAATATTACACGCTTGTGAATAAAGCAAATGGTGGCATGTGAAGCTAACCTCTTAGCACAACTGGTTTCCAAAACTTGATGTTATTTCATACCTGATGTTCCTGGTTCATCTAAACGGAGTGGAGTGATGGGTTCGGGCTGGTGGGAGGAGTGAAATTTCGTAATTCTTTTATTTCTCCATGAGACTAGAAACAGATTTTAGGAAAGAGAAGAGCAAGGTTTGGAACTGTGCTCTCCAAAAAACAACCTCGACCCCTGTCCCTTCCTACCCTACAGTTCTGTGATTCTATCGCGGCATGTGCAATTCATAATTCTTACTTTGACATCCTGCTTTGTCAGCCCAAGCCAACTTCAGCAAAGGATGTCCTGTTGAGCCAGCCAGAATTTTAAAGCAGTGTAGATCACACATCCCTGGGAATAAAAGTACATTTCCATGTTATGCAGCTTGTGGGGTGTAACTACATCTTTAATTGTGGAAGATGACCGGCTTTTATACTGGTGACGTAAAATCCATTCATTCGCGGTGCTTGCTTAAGGAGCCTTTTTTGTTTTATCGTGGCAACGTCAACGGTGGTTTCCCTGTGAGGGATTCCTGGCCGCATCTGGCTTCCTAGATTATACCATAAAGTGCTAAGCAGTTTCCCTAGGATCACAGAAAAGAGACTGGATTCTACATATTTGGACATGTCTAGACACTTTCATAATAGCTCTGGGACGCATAAGCAGGAAGTGCAGTAAGACTGTGGTAGAAATGTTTGTCGGTACATATGCCACCGCCGATGGCAATGGAAAGAAAGCATGGCCATGTTCCATGGGCATTTTTTGTGTTGTTTCGGAAAGGTGTTGTTTTTTCTTATCAGTATTGTCAATAGCACATGGTAGAGATGCAGAACCTGTGGCCTCTAGATGTTTTCTGGACTCTCAACTCCCATCAACTCCAAAAAGCAAGGCCAGTCATCAGGAACAGTAGACATTGCAATCCGATAACATTTGGGGGTTCACCAGTTCCCCATTCCTGGCATAAGGTAAAGACTGTGCCAGGAAGCACCTTCAAATACTGCATTAACATAGTTATTTAATATAGTTAGAGAAGCCGAGATTCCTAGTGTGAAGTGTTAACATCGTGCCAGAACATTAAATTATCCAGGATACTTACTGACAAGTATTTCCTCCAGCAAACAGTAAAAATCCAGCTCCTGCGTCTGTTAGGTATACAATAAAATTATGAATTGACGCAAAGCTATCCGCCTGTAGAGCAGTTGACTTTTATATGCCATTACACTTTTGACCTTTCTTTCGGTTTTGCTTCTTCACCTCCAGCACTGTCTTTTTGCCTACCTCTCTTTTTAACTGTAGGGTGTTTGCTGTTCCAGCAATCTCCCTTGCTGGAATACAGCACTTTGTGGTGTATGGAGAACTGATGGCAGCATGAGAAGTGATATTGCCCTTTCATGCCAGGTAACGGGGAGATAAGTAAATACTGTCTATACCTGGTAGTAACTGACATAACTTAAATTAGGAAGGGTTTGCATTTTCAGAACATGTTGGATATAGAATCCTGGGCTCTGCAATGGCAAGGGAACCATCCCAGTTCGAAAAAAATGTCACCTTCTTCTACTGGCAAAACTTTTTCAACATATGCCTTGTAAACAGCAAATGTGTAACGTACAGATTTCCTTGTCCACCTTTTATGCTGACTTTTCTCAGCTTAACAGCAAAGGCAGACAGTCTGTTTATAGCCGGTTCCATGTGCTAGCACAATGCTGTACTGTTTGGCTTGTGGGCTCTGGAGGGGAATGTTTTAAAAATATAAAATGGTTCCATTGACTTTCTTCTTCTTCTTCCTTAATTCGGGAAAACATTGCTGTTAATATTAGCTGGTGGAAAAGCTTCCTTTTAAGAAAAATAGCAACTCAGTCCTATATATGAGGCTTGAACTGTTGACACAAGGGAAAAGGCTAGAATGTTGTTAGAGTAGGTCTAATAGTGTTCAGAAGGGCTGGATCGAGGATGCAGTAAGAGGAAATTCCTCTCTGTCTCCTTAACATATCCTGTGTAGCAGGCAGTCAGAATAGCAACCCTTAAACTTAATGGAGCACAGAGCTAATGTCCAAATATTATTCCTGCATACCTGCATAACCACCGGAATGATGGGGGTAAAGGAGAAAGCTAGGTGGAAGTGTGGCTAACTTTCAGCTGTCCCCAGAAAACCCTGTGGATTGTCTTCTGCTACCACAGAATAATCAATCCGCTATAGAGGAAATAAGAGTCTTTGTTCTTCCCATTGATTTCAAGGCACCTTGAATGTTTCCTGTTGCCCTGCAACCAGTGTTGAGCTGAATCATTAAAGAACAGTAACACTCAAATGCCGGAATAGATTAAAGATATAAACTCTTCAATGGCGAGGGAGTGGTCAGTGTTGGTGCCATTTTGAAAAGTAATGCACAGGTATGGGGGGACATCATTGGACCGAATCACGTGTCATTGTGGTTCACATGAACACCACTTGAGCTTTGTACGACTTGAACCAGCAGAATGGTAACAAATCTTTATAGTCTTAATTCCATGAAGCCCTACTCCATAAGCACTACTTAGTAAATTCAGCACTACTTACATACCTGCTTAGTAAGCACCAAGTTGAATGCTAGAGGATGTGGGCACTCCTCCATCTCTATCCCTCCAACTCTGCAGCTTACTGAGCTTTGCTCTTGACCTTCTCCCCCAATCCCCATCCCCGATTCCCAGGTCCATCACCAGTTGTGATTTGCAGGTCAGCCCTCTATGATTGATGGCTTTCAGATTCCAAGTTGATGCTTTTGCCTGATACACAGCCTTCTATATACTGGACTCCTACAAACTCAGAGCCATGTGGATATTCATTTTGTTGTCTGACTCACCTTTTCCTTACCTCCACATGGCAGCGAGCCTATGATCCTTTGTTTTCTTCACGCTGAATACGTGTAACAAAAGTCCATACAGTACATCCAAGAGATTTGGATAGGGGAGTTCCGTTATATCTATTTCTGTGGAAAAGGGCCAACTTCTTACAGAATGCAATGCTTAGGTGGCCATATTGAACTGTGTCACGTGGAAAGAGCCACCAAGTGTGTTTGCTGGGGGGGTGGCTTTGGATGAGGGGAGACATCGGTTATTATTTAATTTAATTACTGGAATACTATTTATTAGATCTCTTACTAGCCATAAAGCAAAAGTAGTAGGAGCAATCTTTGGATTATATAGATACTTGACTAGTTTGCATTGCAGGTTAAAATGTTACAAATACATTCCTCATGAAATAGGATAGAAAATAATTAATATTGGTGGCGAGGTTGTAGGCTGAAGTGCAGTTGAGGGTAGAGATGGGGACCAGGAGGCCTCTTGAAGCTGGATAAAAAAGTGTGTCTGTAATCTTTCAGACTTAGCAGTTTCCTCTTCCCTGAATTTCTCATTCTTTTTGAAGGCTCTGCATCTCGATAGAGTCAGGGACAGCTGGCATGATGACAGGAGATGTAAAAAATGAATGCTTTGTCAGCCTCCGTCTGGATGCTACCATTATTTTAATGCTAATGTGGTTTCTCCTCAGTCTTTTTCCCATCTGAATGTAGGGAACTAAAGCCTCCTGATATTTATGGGATTTTACTAGATTAGCTTTTTTAAAAAAACAACCCCCCCAAAAAACTTTAAAGTAAAAGAGGCAGTTCATTCAGTAGTGGGGGTTTGCTGAAAGTGCCACCTCAGATAAAATATTACAGGAGTCAAGTAAGTATAAATAAGACTCTTGCCTATGAAATGGCTTCTTATGTGAATTTGGGATTAAGGCCAAGAGTATGTCTAGGTTTTAGGGAAATTTATTAGCCGAGGTCAACTGTATTTCTAGGACTCGGAAGATGGGATGGCAAAGAATTTGCCAGTTGGAGTCAGCTACATCCTCAAGTACCATGCCTTCCTTTTACTGAGAGTTTTTTCTCTCCTCTCTTTTTTTATTTAACATTTTGAACTCTTAGGATGATACTGTTTGCAGTTTTGACTATTATGCATCCTGAATCGCAGCAGATTAGTAATAGTACCACATACTGAACACATGAGTGCAGCACATTGTTCTTCTGAGAAACTGCCAAATTTTAATGACCCCCCTTTTTGGGAGACACATAGCTCTGCTATAGGACATTTCTCTCTCCCCCCCGTTTCTTCTACTTTCTTCTCTCCCCCCCCCTTTCTTCTACTTTGGTAATTCCATCTGAAAGGATATACTGTTGGCCATCTTAGCTGACACACCACTTACCGGTTGCTTGCCCTTTCCCCCCTCGAATAACTTCTTACTGGATTTTGTAAACAAGGATCATAGGAATAGCAAATGATACAAATAAATAGACCCTCCAGCTGGTCGTATCAGATTGTCATGATCCCTTGTGATCCTGATACATCACGGGATCCTTATTGATCCCTCCCCAAAGAAAGCTGAACAACTGTGGGCCCTCTACCCTAAAAAAATCTCAAGAAGTCTGGGCAATCCTCCCCCCTCCCCCCAAAAAGGTGGACCACTCTGAGTCCTCCCCGAAAAGCTCAACAACTCTGGGCAATCCCCACGCATGCTCCTCCTCCCTCCAATGACAATGGGTAGATCACTTTCAGTTTTTTTATACTGAGAGTATATTGCAATCTCTTGGGAGCTGGACGTGCCTGGTCTAAAATAAAAGGGATGGTACATCTTACTTAGGGATGCGGGTGGCGCTGTGGGTTAAACCACAGAACCTAGGATTTGCTGATCAGAAGGTTGGCGGTTCGAATCCCCACGACGGGATGAGCTCCTGTTGCTCGGTCCCTGCTCCTGCCAACCTAGCAGTTCGAAAGCATGTCAAAATGCAAGTAGATAAATAGGTACCACTCCGGCGGGAAGGTAAATGGCGTTTCCGTGTGCTGCTCTGGTTCTCCAGAGGCGGCTTAGTCATGCTGGCCACATGACCTGGAAGCTGTACGCCGGCTCCCTCGGCCAATAAAGCGAGATGAGCGCCGCAACCCCAGAGTCGGTCACGACTGGACCTAATGGTCAGGGGTCCCTTTACCTTTACCTTTTTACATCTTACTTAGTTAGCAATAAAATATAGCTTCAGTTTTGGGATGACCCAGCCTCCTTACACTGTGAGGAGGTACAGAAGTTTGGCATTTATTCTGGGTCTTTTGCAGTGGGGGGGGAACCCACATTTCTGCCACTTTCATATCTGTTTGAGTGGAATCCAAGTTGGGAGTGATTGGAATAGAAACAGCAATTTTGATAAGACCCTCATTTTAACCATTGTTGATCTGCCTGGGAGGGTTTGCTCTATTTTCCCCCTTCAAATTTCTTAGAATTGTTTGCCATACAGGGGGATAGTGAATAGAGTGTGTTAAGGTTTCTTGTGATAATTCTTCTTAAGTATCTTAAACTTCGTGTGATGGAGTCTAACGCCTGTGAGTTCTGCAAATACTTCTTGGATCTTAGGTGGTACACTGAAGCATAAAGCTCCAGATTTTGAGAAGCTAACTTGAACACCTGGTAATGTTGCAAAGTTGCTGAGCAATTGAAGTATTGCTGCTTCCCTGTTTGGCAGGCCAGGTATCAAAATCATTAAATCATCAGCAAATAGCCTGGTCGTGTAGTTTTGTTTTCCAATTTGGGCTCCCTTGATGTAGCTAATGGTTCTAAAGCTAGGATGAACAAAAAGGGAGAGTGTGGAGCGAGTCTTCAAATCTCCACTAGGGATGGACCGATAATTGTTTATCCTTACTGTGATGGAAACTTCAGAGTATATTTGTTTCAAAATATTTGATTGCCCTTTTTTTTACTGTGAGTCAAGTTACGGTTTCGTGACCTGTTTAAAGTAGAACTGCAAAACAGGGCATTTCTCATCCAAACTTTTCTTTTTCCTTCCATTATCTTCCACTTAATCCTCCTACAACTTCTCTACAAAGAGTGTATCCCCCTACAACTTCTCTCAGAATCCAGCAATTCACAAATACCAGCATCAGGGGTGACAAAAGCCCAACTGAAAATGCCATCCACCAACAGATTATATATAAAAGAGGCTTAGAAGATGCTTTTCTTTCCTTGGCTCCTCAATGTTTTGTACCCTACTGGTGCCACTGCAATCTTTCCCTAGAGCTCTGCCTCCCTCTACGGATCCCCATGTTTTGTCTTCCTCTCTGTGGTCCTCCTGCCTGCTGTCCATTCATGTTTCTGATTTATTTCGCTCACAGTCTCCATATAGGTTGGTGATGTTTTGCTCCAGGCGATTATATTACAGGCTAAGATTCAGAGAGGGTGGAACTACACATGAATGGATGCCCACTGTGGGGGCAATAAGTAAACAACAAGGCACTTGCCGTCTTTTCACAAACACAAGCAGAAAGGGCCCACCCTCCAGCCATGGGTATCATTTAGGGAGGGCAAGGGGCATCTATGTCTCTCATTCTGCACTCTGATTGACTACTGTAATAAACAGTATTCAAATAAAAAGCAATAAACTATGTGCTAAGTACGCATGCCAAAGGCACATATTCCATTGCTTCATAAAACGGAGACCTTTTGGCCTGTGTTGATAACATTGCTATAGTATGAGGTACAGCAAAGTGCTCCTTGGGTCATTCCACACCAAAGCACCTGGTGCCATGTGCTCTCACAACTCAGATTTTCTTCAAAAAAAATTATGTGTAGATACCTATGAGATAAGCTCAAAATAATATTTTAAAATTTTTTGGTCCAAAATTGGGCACAGGAGAATATTTTGAAAATTTCAAAATTTGAAGAAAATCTGAGTCTTGAGAGCACAGTTGACTATTAAAATCAGGTGATTTGGCGTGGAATGACCCGTTTTAAATAATGCTGGAAACTTCCTCCCCACTACCCTGAAATATCCCCCCCCCCATTTGAAATGTGAGGGGCTTTATTTCTTAGGGCCCAATGGCAGCCAAAGAGAGAGAGTGTGTTTTGTAGCTTTCCATTTTAAAGCTTTCCTGTGGTTCTTGGCTTAGACACAGTGTTTCTCAACCTTGGGTCCCCAGATGTTGTTGGACTACAACTCCCATCATCCCTGAGCACTGGCCTTGCTAGCTAGGAATGATGGGAGTTGTAGGCCAAAAACATCTGGAGACCCAAGGTTGAGAAAGGCTGGGCTTTAGAGTGTGGTCATTTCCCCTTCCAAAATGGCACCCGTGCAACCATATCTGCACCCATAGTAAGCCCTCCTTCCCAGGCCTGAGCACTATACAAGTTTGAAAGGATTGTCTCGTTTCCGGCGTTGGTCATTGGGAAGTTCTCCTTTCCCCACACATATGTTCCACAAATATCTTAGCAAAATGCTGCGGGTCTTCATCTGGATAATAAAATAATAATACAAATAAAGCGTAGCTTTATTGCTTGTTGAGACTTAGAGTCAAGAGTGGTTGAACATTCTCTCCGACTCTGATACAAATCAGTGTTTTAAAAGAAATCCAATAGAGAAATCCACTTTGGCGTGTCATTTGCAATCTTTCTGGCATCCAACTTCGCTGAGATTTTTTGGTGAAGCTCTGAGCTGAAGTGTGGGGGGGAAAGCCTTCAAACTGAACTTCACTTCTTGTCTTCTGTGTCATTTCGAACTCTGGAATATTTGTCCTTCCCTTTATTTGGACTTTCCCTGCTCTCATGAAGCATCTTTTGCTGTAGCATCTGTCAAGTCTATTTCATCCTTGTAAAACACGTCTTTTAGCATAAATGAAAAAGCAGACAGAAGAAAGAGCAAATAAGAATCATGCTGCTCAAATTATTCATTTTAGTCCAATATAACTGCAGAGATTATGGCCTTAGTCCTTAACACTAGAGCATGAATTTGATTTAAATAAACTATTGTTTTAATAGTAATTTAAATATTTTTAAAAAATTAATACACACACCTTACCATGTTTACCTATTGAATATAAAGGGGCTTGCTCCCAGATAAGTGTGTTTAGGATTGCCTTGGATTGTGTTTGCACTTTCTTCACAAGGTAAGGTCCTCACCTTCATGCCTGTACAGTGGTACCTCGGGTTATGAACTTAATTCATTCCAGAGGTCCGTTCTTAACCTGAAACCATTCTTAACCTGACCTGAGGCGCATTTCACTAATGGGGCTTCCTGACGCCGCCGCGTGATTTCCATTCTCATCCTGGGGCAAAGTTCGCAACCTGAGGTACTACTTCCGGGTTAGCAGAGTTTGTAACCCGAAGCGTTTGTAACCCGAAGTACCACTTTACAGTATACACAGCCACACTTCATGATTGACAGCACAAGCCTAAAGGATCTACAGTGGTACCTCGGGTTACATACGCTTCAGGTTACATATGCTTCAGGTTACAGACTCCGCTAACCCAGAAATAGTACCTTGGGTTAAGAACTTTGCTTCAGGATGAGAACAGAAATCGTGCTCCGGCGGCGTGGCACCAGTGGGAGGTCCCATTAGCTAAAGTGGTGCTTCAGGTTAAGAACAGTTTCAGGTTAAGAACGGACCTCCGGAACGAATTAAGTACATAACCCGAGGTACCACTGTATACCACCCTGGTTTGTTTGCTTAAGTGCCTACATGCAGGGGTATAAGTAATGCACCATTTTCAGTTTCGCTACATGTGACACAAGATTCCCAGTGCTATTTTAAAAAGTCCAGTAATTGATATTTTCAAGATTGTATCATGAAATTAAAAATAGTGTGTTTTGGTATCATTTGTTGCAGTCCCTTCTAAATATTTGTTGTCCCTTCTAAATATTGTATTTAGGAGACGGGTTTAACACTAGTTAAGAAAGTAAAATACCTGGGGGTTAACATGACTGCTAAGAACTTGAATTTATTTAAAGATAACTATGAGAAATGCTGATCAGAAGTGAAAAAGGATCTTGAAATATGGTCAAACTTGAAGCTTTCCTTGTTTGGTCGAATTGCTGTGATAAAAATGAATGTATTGCCAAGAATGTTATTTTTGTTTCAATCATTGCAAATTTTGGACAAAATGGACTGTTTCAAGAAGTGGCAGAGAGACATTTCTAGATTTGTCTGGCAGGGCAAGAAGCCCAGAATAAAATTTAAAATATTAACTGATGCAAAGGACAGAGGTGGATTTGCCCTGCCAGACCTTAAACTTTATTATGAATCAGCAGCATTTTGCTGGTTGAAAGAATGGCTGCTTCTTGAGAACACAGACATTTTGGATTTAGAAGGTTTTAATAATGTTTTTGGGTGGCATGCATATTTGTGGTATGACAAGGTTAAAGCACATAAAGCATTTAAAAACCATATTGTCAGAAGAGCATTGTTTAATTTCTGGATAAGATATAAAGACTTACTTGAAAATAAAACCCCAAGGTGGCTATCACCGATGGAGGTGAAGGCTCAGAAAAAACTCAATATGGAGGCCAAATGGCCAAAATATTGGGAGATTTTGGAACAGGAGGGTGACAAACTGAAATTGCAGAGTTTTGAGAAATTAAAAGACGAAGTGCGAGATTGGCTTCATTATTATCAAATAAGGGAGGCTTACAATTTGGACAAAAAAATTGGTTTCCAGGTGGAAAAATCAAAATTGGAAACAGAACTGTTAGATCCCAAAACTAGGATATTATCAAGAATGTATAACTTGCTGTTGAAATGGAATACTCAGGATGAAACGGTTAAATCTGCTATGATTAAATGGGCATAAGATGTTGGACATAATATAATGTTTGCTGACTGGGAACAGTTGTGGACCACAGCTATGAAATTTACAGCATGTAATGCCTTAAGAGAGAATATTATGAAAATGATATACAGGTAGTACATGACACCAGTCAAGCTTGCAAAAGTATATCATTTGCCCGATAACAAGTGTTGGAAATGTAAAGAAAATGAAGGTACATTCTTTCATCTTTGGTGGACGTGCCCAAGGATTAAGGCCTTCTGGGAGATGATCTATAATGAATTGAAAAAGGTATTTAAATATACCTTCTTGAAGAAACCAGAGGCCTTCCTCCTGGGCATGGTCGGCCAATTGGTGTTAAAGAAGGATAGAACTTTCTTTATGTACGCTACAACAGCAGCAAGAATACTCATCACAAAGTATTGGAAGACACAACATCTACCCACCTTGGAAGAATGGCAGATGAAAGTGATAGACTATATGGAACTGGCGGAAATGTCTGGCAGAATCTGAGACCAGGGAGAAGAGTTGGTGGAAGAAGATTGGAAGAAATTTAAAGACTATTTGCAGAAATATTGTAAAATTAATGAATGTTAAAATGATGTTGGATTGAAATGAAATGGCTTTAGCAACAAGGTTAAAAAGAATATGTAAAAATGGATTGATAATTAGATGAAAATACGAAATTATAATACGTTAAGATATAGAATTAAGATAGAAACAAAGAGGGAAAGGATTTGCTGAATTAACCATGTGAACTGGAATACAAAAAAGGGAGGTATGAGGAGGTCAGGAAACAAATAAATGAAATATAAGACATGAAAATATTGATCTGTTTTTAATTGTTTTTTACTTTTCATGTATTTTGTATTTTTTCTTTGTATTTTTGTGCCTTTTTTCTTTTTCTTTTATTTTTATTTTTTATTTTCTCTTTTTTAATTCTGTAACTCTTTTCTGTCTGTAAAATTTCAATAAATATCATTTTCCAAAAAAAAAAATTGTAATAGCTATAGTGATGTTGTTAGCGCAGGTCAGTTACATACAGACACCCTTTTCTTTTGAAGCAAAGGGATTTGTGTCTTATTACGTGTAGACAAAGCGAGCACCGGACTCCTAGAAAGAGCAAAGGGACTAGTTCATGCTCTTGCGCAGAATCTTCCTTCTTGCAATGACACAAGTGCTGGCGATAGCTCAGCCTCAGAAAACTGCCTCAAAAAACGGTTCTGAGGGTTTGTTTGTTTTTAAGATAGGCTTGTTATGTGTGTGCACATTTGATTGCTCTTTTTTTTTTTAAAGGCAATTGTCGGCACTCTGTGCAATCTGTGTAATGAGCTGCATTTGCTCCTGGGTGTAGGTCCAATTTGCAGCTATCACGCACACACACACACACACACACACACACACGCTTTTGACCACGTTGGAATGGCAAGAAGGTAAAACGAAGAAACAGCCTAACTGCTTTCAGTGCTGACTTCTTGAGAAACTATAAACAGCTGATTCAGGAAAAGGAAATATTGTTAATATATTTATGCTCGTAAGAGCATGCCGCTGTGTTGTGGAAAGTGTTCTTGCAGCAGCCTACCGAGTTCAACAAACCATGTGAAAAGCGAATGGTTTGCTCATTTGCAAGCTGCACGCACTCTGTTAGCAGAACGGGCGTCTGACCATGTGAATGAAGGCAATGTTTAGCAAGATGGCCCCCATAACTTTTTATGAAAAGTGAAATTTTAATACACTGTTTATCGATGAACTGAGCTGCTTGTTTTCTTTTTACTTCATCGTCTTTGAAGGTAGAGGATACATTCACATGTGTACATACACATGTGTGTATATGTGTGTGAGAGAGAGACAGAGACAGACAGACAAAGACAGAGACGGAGAATATGTGTGCATATAAATTAGGGGGAAATCACATACGTATATAACTAATTAGGTTGAAAACAATCAACATCTGATCTGGTCCTCGGCTACTCTGGTAAAGTGCTATAAATATATACACGCCTATATTAATATGGAAAGGGGCTGAACGCCCAGAAAGTCTCTTGGCAGCTCCCGCTGTCTGGTTAGAAAAGGAAGCGAGCAACAACATCTGAACATTCAGTTCTGAGACTTGAAAGATTTCTGGATTTTATTATGGGCTCAACAGGGTTTTCATTATGCATGTGGCCAAGCGGAGAGGTTTACGCAAGAGGAACATATTGCCGCTGAACGTGTTTGTAATTTTACACATTGTTAAATAATTGAGATGAATAGATACCTTCGAACTGTATGCAGACCGAAAAGAAAAAAGAAAAGAAAGGAAAAACCAAGGGTAAGGAAGGCTAGCAGTGTCAAGGCAGATTGACAAGAGTAAACAAAGGCAAAAGGACATCCTGAACCCGATTCTGCACTGCTAAAATTAATGACAGGTTGAGAGTATTGACTTGAGGCTGCTTAGATCCATTTAGCTACCCTTGCTGCTTGGCAAGTCTTGAGGTCGCTGCATCCGCTTCTCCAAACTGGTCCACCCCTTACTCCTTTCCCTTGCTATCCTTAATAGCCCTTAAAAAGTGAGGGTGAAAAGGCTGGTACTGGAAGGTGGGGTGGAGTAAGGGGAAGCATTCCACAATGAATTGGTTTTAGTCAGTGCTGTTTTTTGTTTTGTTTTGTTTAAGAAAAAGGTTCTGGAACTCACCACACATGCTTCCCTTCTTTCTCAATGGCGCCCACCTGAGAGGTGCCGGAACTGAGATTCTGGCTGAAAAACACACACCCTGGTTTTAGTTAGTATATTGGTTGATAAGGTAAAGGGACCCCCGACCATTAGGTCCAGTCGTGGCCAACTCTGGGGTTGTGGCGCTCATCTCGCTTTACTGGCCGAGGGAGCTGGCGTACAGCTTCCGGGTCATGTGGCCAGCATGACTAAGCCGCTTCTGGCGAACCAGAGCAGCACACGGAAACTCCATTTACCTTCCTGCCGGAGCGGTACCTATTTATCTACTTGCACTTTGATGTGCTTTCGAACTACTAGGTTGGCAGGAGCAGGGACCGAGCAACGGGAGCTCACCCCGTCGCGGGGATTCGAACCGCCAACCTTCTGATCGGCAAGTCCTAGGCTCTGTGGTTTAACCCACAGCGCCACCTGCGTCCCTTATATTGGTTGATAAAAGGGTTCTATTGCTACAAAACAGTGGGGACAATAATCATGAAAGCACCAGCGGAGACTTATATTACTAATGTCTCTGTATCATAAAATAATCCATCCTATCTATTACTAAAACGATCATAGAGCTTATTGCAGACCCTCCAAGTGTCCCTATTTTCCAGGGACAGTCCTGGATTTACAGAAGCTATCCCGGCTTTTGATTTGATTCTGGAATGTCCCGCTTTTCCTTAGGACATCCCTATTTTAATCAAGATAAGTGTTGGAGGGTATGGTAGGATGTCCCTATTTTCATCAGAGAAATGTTGGAGGGTATGTTATTGGCCCCATCTAACTGAAATTAGATGGGGCCAATACCATTGGTCCAGTTAAGATGGCCAATACTAGGTTGATGTTTATGCCCCTGTACCTGGTTGGGATCCTATTATCTTCTGGGAACGTAACTGAAAGCACAATAATAACAGAGGCAATGTAGCAAAAGCCACTCCCACTGAGCCCCTAACAACTTCATCACAACCCATCAATCGCATTGTTGCTACTGACAACACCCCTACACTAGCTGTGTCAAAAGCAACCTTATGATGATGACCAGAATGCAGTTCTGCCAGGAAGGGTCCACAACACACCTAATACAATAGCTAAGCAGCCCAGAGAGCAGCAGTTGACGCTTGCAGCCTTAAGGTCCAAGCCTCCCCTTTGGTGATGTGCAGACATCAGAGAAGATATTATTGCAGGGAGTGGCAGGGAGCTCAGCCAATGAGGCAACACCTTTGAGGTTACAAAGCTCCCCTTGGCTTCTCTATTTCCCTCCCCTGTCCCTCAGTCTTCCAGATTGCTCCCCTTTCCTTCCTGCTCTCTTGGTCATTCTGCTTTCTCTCGAGCTGCTCAGGTCTGAGTAGAACTGAGCCTTAAAAAGCACATTGCTGAAAGAAGAAGTGGGGAAAATCTTGGCCCTTCCAACTTCCTTTGGCTCTATTAATTTTTCCACGTGTCAAAAAGTAGCTTACCTTTCTCACCTCATAGTGAAGGGAGCTGGAAACAGGGGAGGGGGAGAGAGGCTTAGAGGTTTTGTTGGCGCTGGGGGAGTCCTCAGTGGCACGTTGGTGACCCCAGAATTAGGCTGCTAAACCAAAATGGAATGTTCCGCTACTTCCGAGGATACACAGCTACATTACAGCTGCACCATTTTTGTTCTGCTAAAATTTTATATCTGGATTAACGACCCATGTGCTCTAGGCAGCATTTCCACTGAATGCTCCTAGGTTGGTTTCTGAATCTCTGGCTACCTTTGGATTCAGAAAGATGAAAGCTTAAAGGTTTTATAATAGATTGTAGCAAGTGCCGGACCTATTCAGAGTAGACCTATGGAAAATGGCTAGCTTAGGCCCGTTTAATATCATTGGGTCTGTTTCTGAATCAAACTCAGTTGGATGCAATTTTGTTTGCCAATACTATATATTGTGCATCATCCTTGTGTCTTTCTTGTTACACCTAAATGCATCTTGAAGGTCTCACAGTTCTTAAAAGCTTTTATTAATTAAAAATAATAATATTGTGGCGTTTCTCAAGAAGTCTCACCAGCTGACGGGCTCTGACTTTGTCCAGATTATGTGCGGTTAGACTGCAATGTAAGATGTATCCGGCTCAAAATAGTTTTGTGTGGTTTTTCGTTCACGTTGCTTGCAATGCCCTCATTGACATGCTTCCATAGCTGGTGCACACATTATTTCCCCCACTTCGCCAGCATGCATAAAGTTATACTTGGCTGTCCCTTGCTTGTCTGTCATCCTCCCAGGTTGACCTTTTAAAAAAAAGAAATCCTTTCAAACATTGTGCTCTTGCAGACTCATGTAATCCTGGAACGGCCCAACTAGAATGAGAAACAAATGGCACAGACCAGCCACAGTTAAGCACTTTTAAGTCCTTGTCTGGGTAGGAAGGTGCCCCCACCCCTTCCCAGCTGCAGCTGCAGATTTTTCCTCTCCCTCTGTGACCTCAGCTGGAGAGAAATGAGCTCTCTGGTAGCTCAGATGCCTTCTCCTTCTCTCCAAGCTCCAGCTTGTATGCAATGCTAGTCCTGGTCACAGTAGACCTGTTGCATTTCATCTTCAACATGTCCTACTCTTAAAACAAAACAAAAAAAATTTCCTTCCAGTAGCACCTTAAAGACCAACTAAGTTAGTTCTTGGTATGAGCTTTCGTGTGCATGCACACTTCTTCATATACACTGAAACAGAAGTAGCCAGATCCTTCTATATAGTGAGAAGGTGGGGAGGGGTATTACTCAGAAGGGTGGTGGGAATGGGTGATTGGCAGATAGCTGTGATGAGCCTGTTGACGACTCTTAACGACTGCAATAGGTCTTACAGGAAAAAGCAAGGGGTGAGAAGGTGAAAAATGGCTTTGTCATGTATAATGAGATAAGAATCCAATGTCTTTGTTCAGACCAGGTCTCTCCATGGTTTTAAGTTTGGCAATGAGTTGCAATTCAGCAGCTTCTCTTTCCAGTCTATTTCTGAAATTTTGTTTTGTTTTGACTATGGCAGACCAACACGGCTACCTATCTGTAACATGTCCTACTCTTAGTGGGAGTAGCATTGGATTCAATCCTCCATGGCTAGCACTTGAGGAACTCTGGGAACCTTCATTTCTGGCTACCTGCCTTCTGAGCCGTTGTAGGCAATTTCTGGGCCACACATGTCCCCCACCTGCCTTATCTTTCTTTCAAGATTGCCTGGGCTCTGATCAAATGGTCTCCAGCAGTCGACAAAAGCTCTAGCCCATCATAAAATAGGCTTTAAGGCGCTACAGGACTTTTGTTGCTGTCTTTATGAGAACTAAAAGGTCGCATCAGTTTGGAATACCTGCCTGTGAATAGAAATAAAAAGATATTCAGGTGTTCCTAAATCTTCTGCCAATTTATGTGGTTCTGCGGTGACATTTGCCTTTCACATGCTCAGCCGCTGGGTGTGGATTGACTCAAACAATCCTTAATGGTCACTTGTAGAGGAGAATAATGATTTCAGTTCTGTGAACAAGACACTAGGATTCTTTTTAAGTTTATGAATATATCTGTATCTAGTGCTTTTTTCTGGGGGGACACAGGGGTACGCATACCCCTAAACATTTTGTGAATCTAAGTTTGGCCTCACTGAGGGGCAATATTTCAATATGAGTAGGAAAATGAGAGTACCCCTAAACATTTTTTTTTTTAGAAAAAAGCACTATATCTAGATCTATATATCCTGTAGCAATACTTTGATAACAATGGCTTTGTTAGTAAGTTTCATTTAAACAGTAACTCGGCTGCAATTGCTTTTCTTTTTTCCCAACAGCTTCAGGGGTGAAATAAAATACAAGTTGAAACTTTCAAATAATGAGCCAAGCATCTTGCAGGGTGCAAATATGAGACTCCATAGGCACCTGGCAGAAGCAATGAGTTGCACCCAACATTAGGTAGCTCAATCCCTTGTGTGTGTGACGTCACACACACGACATCACACGCGTTGCGATGTTGCACGACTGTCGCAGCCCTCCCAAGTGTCTGTGCTGTGTCTCCCAACGCCGCAAGGTCACCTGGGGCCATGCAGCATTGGGAGACACACCACAGACACTTGGGAGGGCTGCGACAGGTGGGGTGGCCAAGCCACACCTGTCTGAAACAGCATCTCCCAAGATGGCAGAGGACAGTGGACAAAGGGAGGCTGGAGGAGGCTGGTGGGCGAGGAAGGGCTCTGCCTCCTCAAGATTGGAGGGGGCTCAGCCCCACCCCAACAAACATTGGGAGGCTGAAAATGCCTCAGCCCTATAGAGCTGGTGCCTATGGCACCCAGCATACCTTCCTCCTAAGGGAAGGCTGTAGCTGAGTGGTAGAGAGTATTCGGTCCCAGGTTCAGTCCTTAGCATCTTCAAGACAGGCTGGGGGTGTCCTCTATCTGAAAACTTGAGTGTGTGGGCAATCCTAAACCAGATGGTCCAATAATCTGACTCAAGAGTAGGGCAGTTCCCCATGTTCCTTTGTTTCTTGTGTCTCGGAAGCCTGATGAGTGAAATCCTCTATGCTGCTACTTGTGGTACCTCGGGTTAAGAACTTAATTCGTTCCAGAGGTCCGTTCTTAACCTGAAACTGTTCTTAACCTGAAGCACCACTTTAGCTAATGGGGCCTCCCACTGCCACTGTGCCGCCGCTGCACAATTTCTGTTCTCATCCTGAAGCAAAGTTCTTAACCAGAGGTACTATTTCTGGGTTAGCGGAGTCTGTAACTTGAAGCGTATGTAACCTGAAGCGTCTGTAACCCGAGGTACTACTGTATAGCCATGAACCCCTGAGGCTGAGGACAACTGAAATTCTATGACCCTGGGGAGCTGGCACAAGGGCTTCATCATTCTCTCACTTCGTTTCAAATCCAGAGACATTTCACCGAAGCTACTCAACGCTTTGCAAGTGTATAAACAGCACTACTGGGGTAGGGTGTGCATACAATACCTAGAGCTCCAGGGAGCCTGACCACAACAGTTAGCAAGTTAGCAAGACCCATGAGACCACTACCTTGCAACAGCTAAGCCAGTCTGGGGCTGGGCAATGCCTGGGTTGGGTAACCACCTGAGAAAAAACATGTACATTTTCTTGAGTTCATGACGGAAGAAAGGTGGAATATGTATAAACTACAATGCCGGTCTTAGGAGTGGGGAACTTACACGGGGCGAGTTACATTGCTTAGAGCAAGTTTTGTATGCTGCCCTATAGGTATACTGTAATGCCACTCTACTGAGAAAGCAAATGGGTTATAAAGTGCTGGGGAAATCTTTAAAAGATGGCAAGTGTTTTTTGAGAGTTCTATGATACATTCAGCAGCCCAGCTGGTTGTATGTGCCAAGAAAAATAAAATTATACAGCTGGTATACATTATGCAAATGTATTGCTTCGTATACATTTTGCATAACTTATCCCTCGTCTGCTATTAATGGGGAAGAACAGAGACATGTCCATGAGGCATCTGGCTCTAGGGATTTTACCTGGCATTGCCCAAACGCTTTCAAACCCTTTTTGGTAGTCCTAAGGGCTAAAAACTTGCTTTTTTGGAAGGAAGGAAGGAAGGAAGGAAGGAAGGAAGGAAGGAAGGAAGGAAGGTTCTTAAAATGCAGACTTCTGTGCCCGTTATCAAATAAATTACTTTTTCTGCAAATGTGTAATCATGGAATATAAACAGCACTGACTAGGTTATGTTAGGCTTGCCATACATCAGAAAAATTCCTGACATGTCCTGGTTTTTATGCGTAAAAATGGTGTTGGGGAGAATTTTGCCGAAATGGCAAAATGTCATGGAAAACCCGGATGTATGGTAACGCGATGGAAATAGTAGTGGAAACAGCTCAAAAAACTTAAAATCACTATTTTGGAGGGAGGTTTCCCCAAAAAAGCTCAACAACTTTGCGGGTGTCAGGAATTTCACTTTTTGAAATATGGCAACCCTAGGTAGGTTTCCACAGCAGCACAATTAACACAAGTCCCCACTTGCCAGGACAAATCTATGTCACCAGAGGGAGCTTATGAATTCACTAGACAAGCAGGCTAGCAGCAGAAGGCGTCACTTCTTGAATCTCTTCAGATTTCTACTTGGTTCCCACCATTTGTTAACTGAAAAAGAGAAGCATTTGTTTGGGGGGAATATTTGGCTTTGTTCAGCCACTGACAATTCAGATGAACAAACCCCCATCTCCAAGCGTAAGAGCTGCCCTGCCCACTTCTCAGTTGCCCTCCTGAATGCATTTCAGGAGACATTGATTGTACTAGCAGGTGGGCCTTTGCCAAGGGAAGGGCCTTGGAAACAACTGTGAATTGCCTTATACAATGAAGGATGCCACAGAGGCAGCATCTGAGACTGAAGCCGGGGCTGAAATATAGGACATGGACAGAACAATCCTAGCACTCTGGGTAATGTGCCATGTATAATTTCTGTCCTGTTCGGGGTGGGGGTGGGGGAAGCAAAATATTAGTTTCTAAAAGGATAATTTGTGAGCTCAGACTTCTCTGTCAGCTGCAGCATCTGACGTGGAAGCCCTGTTTTGACACATGGCCAGTGACCTGGAGTGAATCGGTGCTGAGGGAAATCTACTCTGTATGTACATGGTGCTGTTATCATTTCTCAAAGGCCAACTAAATAATACATGCAAATGCATGTAATGATACCCAGTGCTTCTTCTGTTTTTGTGGCCTTCAGGTGGCCTTCAGCAAAGCACGCTCTCTCAGCCTGCATTATGGGGATGATAATCCTGACTTCGCTTACAGGGTTGCTGGTAAGGATTACAGCTAGATAAAGTACGCAAAGTGCTTTGAACACTTGGAAGTGCTGTACAGATGTTAAATCATGGGCAAACTAAGGCCCGGGGGCAGGATCCGGCCCAATCGCCTTCTAAATCCGGCACGCAGACGGTCCGGGAATCGGCGTGTATTTACATGAGTAGAATGCGTGGTTTTATTTAAAATGGGTTATTTGTGGGGCATAGGAATTCGTTAATCCCCCCCCAAATATAGTCCGGCCCCCCACAAGGTCTGAGGGACAGTGGACCAGCCCCCTGCTGAAAAAGTTTGCTGACCCCTGTGTTAAATGGCGGTGGTGGTGATGATGGAAAGGGATAGCTTAGGAAGGGAGTGCTTAATTCTTTCCCCTTCTGGCGTTTTTCTTTTCCTAATTTCCCTCTCCAATGACCCCCGGCAACTGTGCTTTGCTGCATTTTGAACCCGCTGGGGTGGTTAATTTTGAGCAGAGCAACAGTGGGCAAGGGGGAGTGTTGATAGCTTTTCACTCAAAGTTTCCTCCTCTTCAATGATGCTTCTTCTTGAAAATAGCATTTGGGGCAGCATAATATGCACTGTAGCCACTTGTGGTTTTTGGCATGCAAAAGTGGTACTGACATTTTAGTACAGTCATACCTTGGCTCTTGAACGCCTTGTGACTTGAACATTTTGGCTCCCAAACGCTGCAAACCCGGAAGTGAGTGTTCTAGTTTCCGAACGTTTTTTGGAAGCTGAATGTCTGACGCGGCTTCTGATTTAGTGCAGGAAGCTCCTGCAGCCAATCGGAAGCCGCACCTTGGTTTTCTAACGTTTTCGGAAGCCAAATGGACTTCTGGAATGGATTCCGTTTGAGAACCAAGGTATGACTGTGCTGACATATTTTAATAATCACAAGGTTGGCAAAACTTGACAAAAGGTTGCAAGTACTAGTTGGGAGTTCGTGTCTCCCCCGCCCACCCCACAAAAAAGTATTTTTCTTTTCTCTTTGAAGCATAATACCAGATGTGTGTGAGAGTTTCGTTATCACAAAGCCATCTTTCCCCCCCTGACGGCTGATATGTGATGCTATGCTGTCCCATTTGCGGGGTACATTACTGAACTGGACGCCTGCAGAGCTGCCTCTGTTGAGATGAGTTCTTCCGCTGTGCAAAAATGCATGTCAAATGGGAACTCTGAGAGGTCAAGACGTAATAATAATAATAATAATACTAAAAACGCAGACCAAATAGCTTGCAGTGTAAGCGTCTGAAGCATGCTTGTCTGGGCAAAGCTGGGGACAAACCTGAGACTTCAAGAGCACTTTGGGTCAAACATTGATATGCAAGAGGAAGAAAATGGCAATCAAGGGTTTTTGTTGTTGTGCTTGTTGTTCCATAAGCAAAATATACGCATAACATTTTATTGGAAAATGCTAAATCATGTTCAGATAGCAATGCGAAGAGAAACATTTTTAGCAGCTTCTCCACGACCATGAGCTCTTTTCTCATGACCCAATTCTGGAGCATCCTTCTTAGCACTTTAAACGGAGGACTTTTTGAAATGGGATAACTTGTGGCCAGGGTTGGAGAGTAAGGGGTTGTGGGCTTAGTTCATGGCCAGAAGCAGGAATCAGCACAATGGGGCCTGTGCCAAGGCTCAAGCCCTAGCAGGTGGGTCACTGCCAATTCCTGATGCCCTGTGGCTCTGCCACTTCTTCTTGCTGTTGCAGAATGCTCACTTGGCACCTCTAAGCAAGTAAACAGTGACAGCAGGGCTGGCGCGGCCATTAAACGGGGTGAGGACTCTGCCTCAGGAGCAGAAGCCCCCCGAGCCGACATCCCTTGTGGTGCCTTACATGCCCCACCACTGACATCAGCACTGATTTGGGGTAAGATCTTATGGAAAGTGAGAGATCTCACCCGAAATCGGCACTGACTTCTCCAGCAGCCATGCAGGTCTTGGGCCAGGCAGCACAGGGCAGTGTGGCACTTCCTGTTTCGCCTCAGGCGGCAAAAGGGGATGCGCCGCCCCTGAGTGACGCATCCCCTTTTGCCGCCTGAGGCGTCCTTGGCTCATTTCGTGTCTCTCTTTCTCTATCTGGACTGAGCTCCAAAGGAAGGGGCAGGCAAATGGGCAGTGGCAACAGCAGTGAGGGTGAGGTTTGCCTCCTGGAAAAGGGCCGGCTAGGACAGCTGGCATCTGAAAGTGCTGTAGTTCAGGGGCAGAGTGTCTGCTTGGCATGCAGAAGGTCTCAGGTTCAATCCCCGGCAAGTCCAGATAAGGCTGGGAACGCCCCTTCACTGAAGCCCTAGAGGAAGAAGAAGAAGAAGGGTTTGGATTCGATATCCCACTTTATCACTACCTGAAGGAGTCTCAAAGCGCCTAACATTCTCCTTTTCCCTTCCTCTCCCACAACAAACACCCTGTGAGGTGAGTGGGGCTGAGAGACTTCAGAGAAGTGTGACTAGCCCAAGGTCACCCAGCAGCTGCATGTGGAGGAGCAGGGAATCGAACCCGGTTCCCCAGATTACAAGTCTACTGCTCTTAACCACTACACCACACTGGCTCTCCGGTCATTGTGGATAATACTGAGAAAGACAGAAGGCAGTTTCCTCCAACCTGGAGCTAGCACTGACTGCTACATCTGCTTTAGGTTGAGTTTGACAGGAGTAAGCTCCATATACTTACCCAGAATGTGAAGAATGGATTGGACTAGCTAGAAACTTCTGAACAATGTGAAAACTTTAAACAGGCCATCTTTCATTACTAGGAATGCTGTTTGAGGCAGGTGAAGAAGTCCACCCCTGACCCACATACGATAATTCCTCAGAAGCACGTGTTTATTATGCGGGATACGAATGCTCCTGAAAGACATCACTCTTTCCTGTTTAATCTTCAGTATATCCAGTGACAGGCCTTTAAGTGATGCTGTCAGTCTTGGCTGACAGCTCAAGTCTCTTCTTCCATCCCAGCAGAACACTTTCTTCACCCATCCCCATTCATTGTATGCCATGTCTCAATAAGTGATATTCAAGAGTGTGGTTTGAAAGCTAAAATATTTAGTTGATCATGCAGAAAACACCACAGTCAAATCAGAGCGGGGTGAATGCGCTTCAAGTGGAGCTACCTTTGAAGGTGACTCAGAAACTACAACTAATCCAGAATGCGGCAGCTAAGCTGTTGACTGGGAGCGGCCACCGGGACCATATAACACTGGTCCTTAAGGATCTACACTGGCTCCCAGTACATTTCCAAGCACAATTCAAAGTGTTGATGCTGACCTTTAAAGCCCTAAATGGCCTTGGCCCAAGATACCTGAAGGAGCGTCTCCACCCCCATCATTCAGCCTGGACACTGAGGCCCAGCTCCAAGGGCCTTCTGGCAGCTCCTTCACTGTGAGAAATGAAATGGCAGAGAACCAGGCAGAGGGCCTTCTAGGTAGTGGCACCCGCCCCGTGGAACGCCCTCCCATCAGATGTCAAGGAGATAAATAACACTACAACTTTTAGAAGACATTGGAAGGCAGCCCTGTCTTGGGAAGTTTTTAATGTTTGATGTTTTATGCTTTTATATTGATTGGAAGTCACCCAGAGAATAATAATAATGTTGTTGTTGTTGATGATGATGATGTTCCACAAAGGAGATTGTGCACCTTATTTTCAGTACATTTTATGGTTGGTGGGACACAAATCGTTGCAAGAGGAAGGGAAGGAAATAGCCTTGGCACATAGCAGCACCATTATTTCCCATGGAAGAGGAAATAAAAATTTCTTCCATATACAGCTGAAGTCCTTCACATTCTTGAGCTTTTCATGGTCAGAGCAGAAGCCTTTGATGACAGCAAGGATGTTAACTTGTCTGGAATCTTTCCCCTTTGCACCTTCCCCTTCCATCCCATAAAATGCAGCCAAGAACAGCGTCTTCTCAAGTAACACAAGAACTCAGCTCAAGGTCTCACTATATCGGGTGAACCTCTTGGCTAGGGATTTGGGTCAAGTCCTGCAAGCTGTAATAACAAAGCCCTGTTAAGAATGGTTACCCTGACCCACGTCTGTTGTTGTCACTATAAATTTTGAAAGTGCCTAAAAATACTGGAAGGACAAAGTGTGGCTTTACTAGTTGACCGTTATTCTTCGTGCACGGCTATGGACGGAGCAAAATTTACAAGGGATCACGATGCAACAACTGTGCATGGATTCTGCTGCAGATGTGTTCCATGCAGGATGACGACCGCAGAATTGTACAGGATTGGAAGGAGCCACCAGGGTCATCTAGTCCAATCTCCCATGATGCAGGAATATTTTGCCCAATAGGGGGCTCAAACCCACGACCCTGAGATTAAAGAGTCTCATGCTCTACCAGCTGAGCTATGATGTCCAGTTCAGATTATATTGTGCTGGCAGGGGCTCAAGCAGCATGCCACACGGTCTGTATCTTTAGCCTACCTTGGTAGCCTTCTGTCAAGCCTCTAATAATAATAATAATAATAATAATAATTTATTATTTATACCCCGCCCATCTGGCTGGGATTCCCCAGCCACTCTGGGCGGCTTCCAATAAAACACTCAAATACAATAACCTATTAAACATTAAAAGCTTCCCTAAACAGGGCTGCCTTCAGATGTCTTCTAAAAGTTTGGTAGTTATTTTTCTCTTTGAGATCTGGTGGGAGGGCGTTCCACAGGGCGGGCGCCACTACCGAGAAGGCCCTTTGCCTGGATCCCTGTAACTTGGCTTCTCACAGCGAGGGAGCCACCAAAAGGCCCTCGGCACTCGACTTCAGTGTCCGGGTAGAACAATGGAGGTGGAGACGTTCCTTCAGGTATACTGGACCGAGGTCATGTTCTTGAGTGACAGAATGGAGCCGCGTGTGTAACACCAGTACCTGTAATTGGCTGGTACTATGCAGCCTCTGAATTGGCCAGGTCTGGTTGAAATACTGGGAGCCCGGCCGGATCAATGGGACAAAATTTCTGTCCTTTGAAGTAAGCTCCTGGGATCCTCAGCTGGGGATCATACCCTCCAGGTCTAGACTGGGTATAAGTACACAGGAATATGCCTTATAGTGAGTTGGGCTATTGGCCCATGTAGTTCAGTGTTATAACACTGCATGGCAGTGGATGTCCAGGTTTCGGATGATATTATTCCCATCTCTACCTGGAGATGTCAAGAATGGAACCTGGGACCTTCTGCATGCATGCAAAGCAGATGCTGTGGTCATAGGTAGGGCTGCCCATAGTTGCAACTTGGCCTTGATGTGCAGGTGTAGATCAATGCACATTTTAGTATTTTTTTATATACATACAGATTTTCATACAAATTTTAAAAAGCACGGACTAATGTGGAACCAGGACAGAACACGGTTAGGAATGAACACAACACAGATCAAAAACCGACTGATCCGCCCATCCCTACCCCAAGGGTGCCTCCTCCTGGCCTCTGTAGACTCTGCAATAACAATAAACATGTGAGGCAGGCTTTTGGAAGCTGGCACTGTTCCTACCAACCATGGCAGTATCACTTAAAGGAACACAGCACCACAGTCCCATGTTGGCTTAAGGAATCCAGCTCCAATTTCTGTTGGGTGGGCAAAGAAATTTCAGTGCATGTGAAGTTTAGCCTTGAAGGGCTGCTCTTGGATATATGCAGGATAAAATTGCGAAGGAGTAATGCACTATATCAACTTATATTGTGTAAACTTTTGTTTAAACCTTACAATAGCAAGAGTAAAAATACTGTCAACACAGCTGGTTCGGATATAACAATCAAACAATGGTTTGGCTGTCTGGCCTCAGTTTCACACTTCCTCCTCTCTTCTTCTCACAGGGAGGTCTGGTTCTCTCCCTGACCTCTTAGTTCACAGCAAAACCATTGTTTGCTGTCACATCCAAACTGGGGAAACTGTGGTTTGCAACTACAGCTTGAATACAGTTTCCAGTTCTGACATGTGGACAAACTGTGGGTTGCCTTATTTGGGTATATTGTTATATCTGTTCGCACCCCCATTTCCCCATTCTTAAGCGAATGAATCTGTAAACATGCCTAGTTTAATTTCACTTAACACTTTAATTCTCTTCATTTACTTACTTGTTATATTTATACTCCACCTTTCTTCAGTGGTATCCAGGACCGTACCATGTCTAATGTAAGCCATACATTAAGAATTGAAAACAGTAAAGAAATTGGATTGTATCCACTGCTCCACATATGAAATTCCGCTTGCACAACAGGACTTTCCTTTCCCTTCCTCTTGCTGTGTGCCTTTAAAATCTGCTCCAGGGGGGGTCTTCCAACTTTCTAGAGCAGATTTTGAGGGTGCAGAGGGGGCTTCACAGGAGAGGAGAGGAGAGAGAAGTTCCATTGCACAAGTGAAAGTCTGCTTCACAAGCAGAACAGCAACATTGCCAGTCTCAGAAGTCTTTAAAAAAGAAACAGTTCTGCCATCAAAACAACAAAATCCATATTTCACATAATTTTTCAATAATACATACATCACATGCAAAACAATCAAAAGAAAAAGAAAAAAAGAGCAGGGGTTAGGGAGAAGAAGGCAGGGTGGAACATGTGGTGGGTGTGTTTCTGAATCTTTAGTTTCTTGGACCATCATACGATATAATTTATTTGGAAAACAAAAGCAAGTTGCCTAGCCTTTTCCAGTTCATGGTCTTCCTTCATGCTCCAACAAATGAGCATTTTCAGTAATATTTCAAAAACATGTAGCTCTGTTGTTACACAGTAACAGAGCTGTAATTTGCAAGATTTATAGTAATTTATAAGAAATCAAAATGTGATATGTGACAGAGTCTGTTGGGCTAAATATGCGTGTGTGGTCTCCAAAATTCACCATATGTGTCTGTCAAGTCAGGATTGGTTTGCTCATCAGACATGCAGCTGGCCAGGGACAGGTCATGCTTGCAAAAATGATGCAGATGACTAATGGCTGCTTGACAGCATCACCAGCCGCTAACTTAAGATGGGGATGTGCACGATACAGTGTTTTGAGCTCATCGCTCTGGCTCATCCTGACCAGCCACTTAGAGGCTTAAAATAGAAACCACCTCAGCTGGAGAAAGTACCACACACTATAAAGTTTCCAAAAATAAATGTGATTGTTGCAGAACTGATTTCTGGAAGTAGCGTGCACTTTGAGCCCCTTTCTGGCTAATGCATTTGCACCCAATAACCCCTCGTTTGATTAGAGCTATTAACACTATTCACTTACCTCACTGAAGTGGAAACATAGCCTAAACCGGAGCAAAACCAGTTTAGATATTCTGTTTACAGATTAGCACCGGATCCCTTTACAGTGGTACCTCGGGTTACAGACGCTTCAGGTTACAGACGCTTCAGGTTACAGATTCCGCTAACCCAGAAATAGTACCTTGGGTTAAGAACTTTGCTTCAGGGCGAGAACAGAAATCGCGTGGCAGCGGGAGGCCCCATTAGCTAAAGTGGTGCTTCAGGTTAAGAACAGTTTCAGGTTAAGAACAGACCTCCAGAACGAATTAAGTTCTTAACCCGAGGTACCACTGTACTCTTCTTGATAAAGTCTTTGTTTTTTTAAATTGATTAAGAATCATTAATAAGACAGCATCATCAATGTACACAGAAATTGGATAGTGGAGAAGAAAACTAAGGGGATGAACTGAAGGGAGGGATAGAGATGCAAGTGCAGCATTTTCCCAGCATGGTGGGGAACCCTTCTTAGAACAATCCATAGGCCAGTGACGGGCAAGGACAAAAGTGGGAAGAGGAATGGATGGATGTGAATCTTGCTTTGTACAGTAGGCTAAATTCCAGCCGTACTGAAATTTAAAGATTTCCATACATCTCCTAATTGCCACCTTCAGTTCTAGCAAGTAAGATGTGTTATTCTAAGAACATAAGAGGAGCATGCTGGATCAGACCAATGACCCATTTTGTCCAGCATCCTGCTTCCACATTGGCCAAGCAGATGCCCACAAGCAAGAGCCAAACACAAGAGCATCCCCCCTCCTCCTGTGGTTTCCAGCAAGTGGTGTTCAGAAATATATGGGCAGGGAGACAGAGCGTTGCCCAGTTGGCTAGTAGCCATTGATAGGCTTATTCTCCATGAATCTGTCTAATTCTATTTTAAAACCAACCAAGTTAGTGGCCACCATCGTCTCCTGTGGGAGTGAGTTCCATAGTTTATCATCATGGAGTTTTTTTTTAAGCAAAGCAAACCACAATTCCTCATTTGGACGCAATGCTAAGCCAGGGATCATGGTTTGTTTCTCCTGCATACTATCAGGGAGGTGCAAAAGAACCCAGTTTGGTGCATTCACAGTAAACTACTAGCTGTGTTTTCACCATGTGAATCAGTACAGATCACAGAATAGAACTAGAGAGCTGGAAGGTACCGCGGGGGTCATCTAGTCCAACCCCCTGCAATGCGGGAATCTTTTGCCCAACATGGGACTCGAACCCACCGCCCTGAGATTAAGAGTCTCACACTCTACCGGCTGAGCTATCCACGTTTCGTTTCAGTTGGGGTAGTGAGGGTTCAATGGTTAAGTCAGATCCTTCCTGGAAGAGGTAGGATTTGAGGAGGAATTTTAAACAAGAGAGATGTATCTCCGTAGATGTTCTGGGATGTAATTCTAAGTACAGAGAAAGAGACAAGGCTGAGGTAGTTGGACAACTGAGGATGGCAGAGTTGGTGACCTGAGGCCATAGATATAACAGAAAATAAGTGACAGTAAAAAAGTCTGAGGCAAAGCGCTGGTGTGGAAGGGAATGGGAAACCATTGTGGATGTCTGAGGAGACATGGCACGTGTCCTGAGTAATAAGATGGATAATGTTCATCTAAGATAGAAAGCTGTTTCATAAGGCCTCTATCACCTGCCAGTGCCGATCCACACAAAATATCAGAGCCCCACATAGATCAATGCGACCAAGACTTACAAGTATGCTGGAATCAGAAAGCTGGAGGCAACTTCTGTGTATTTCAAATGGAAAAATGCTTGTGTGCCCTTGGCAACTGTTGTGGAGAACACATATTTTGTACTGGTATATTTTTACTTGAGTACAAAATGTGAGAAGACACCCTCCAATTATCTATTCAGCACACTGCATGGGTCATTTGGTGACTGTGTTGCTTTCCTTTTACCCAAGCAACACCCTCTGCCTGTTTTTCTAAAGCTATGGGTATAGATTTGGAGATTTGGTCAGATCAGAGATACAGGGGTGCTCCATACCAAATTAACACAATTTGGATGGCAAGGGGAATGGGTTCATTTCTGAACCCTGAGAAACAAAAAAACATAAGATGTAACCTGTCAGAGTGGATTACTGTTTTATACTAACTAATTTGTTGTTGAACTTTATATAGAATATGTTGTATATGCAGTATATACATGTTTTAAATGGATTAAAAATGTAAATATATAAACAAAAGGGGGGAGGGAGGTGTGAAAAAAAATTAATGGGCTAATTTATGTACTGAAAGGAGTAATTTTGCAGTAAGTGGTGAAAAGATGAATAGTCAAGCCACACACCTTTTTTGTGTAGGTCAGGATTCAATTTTGGATTGTTGAGTTGTGCTATATGACAAGGCAGGGCTGGAAACAGTTTATTTCCGGCATACGTTCTGCTAAAGTTTAGTTTAACTATTACACGATTTGTCTGCCATTTGTTGATTGAGACAATCTGTCTTTTCCCAAAGTACACTTGAGTTCACATACAATTTCCCCCCGCATTTGTCACTTTTCTATAATACACCATTTCAAGGCAGATGCACTTATTAACAAGAGTGTAGGCTGAGGAGAAAAGGTGTGGCCTGAGGAGACTTCTGGGAAGGCTGCGTTTGATCTCCAGGCCGAGGTGCCTCTAAAAGGGTGGGGCACTGCCAATTCTTGGAGCCTCCTGGCTCTTTTGGTCCCCCTCCTTGTTTTTGTTGCCTGTTTACCTGCCCTCTCTGAGCAAGAGAGCAGTAGGAGAAGCGAGGAGGAGGAGCAATAATCTCCACCAACCTTGCCTTCTTCCTCTAGGAGTTGGTGCTGATGGAGCCTGGCAGAGTCGAGTACAGTGGTACCTTGGTTCTCAAACTTAATCCGTCCCAAAACCAAAGCATTCCAAAACCAAGGTGCGCTTTCCCATAGAAAGTAATGCAAAACGGATCAATCCATTGTAGACTTTTGAAAACAACCCCTAAAACAGCAATTTAACATGAATTTTACTATCTAACGAGACCATTGAGCCATGAAATGAAAGCAATGTACTGTACTATAAAATAAATAAAGCAGTATTGTAGATGATAAAAATTGAAAGTAATTTTTTTTTTAGCTGCACTGATAATAGTCACTGTTTGGATGGGGGGCTTTTATCCATTTCCACAGTCACACAATCAATCAATCAATCAATCAATCAATCAATCAGTAGCTGAACTGGGTTCCACACAGTCACAAAAACAAATTAACCGAAAAAAACCTCAAAAACAAAAATGCAAAATAAATAGCAAAAACAAAAGCACCAAACTTAATCCGTTCCAGAAGCCTGTTTGACTTCCAAAATGTTCGAAAACCAAGGCGCAGCTTCTGATTGGTGCAGGTGCCCCGGAAACAATAGCCGACAGCCGCATCTAATGTTTGGTTTCCGAAAATCGTTTGAAAACCGGAACACTTCCGGGTTTTCAGCATTTGAGAACCAAGTTGTTTGAGAACCAAGGTACCACTCTAAATGGGAGGTGGACACAGTTGAGGAGGAGGTGGCAGGTGTCCATCCAGCACATGAAGTTTGGTATTTGTGCACAAGTATTTAAAAATACTTTAAAAAAAATTTTAAAAAAAAATAAGGGACGCGGGTGGCGCTGTGGGTAAAACCTCAGTGCCTAGGGCTTGCCGATCGCATGGTCGGCAGTTCGAATCCCCACGGCGGGGTGAGCTCCCGTCTTTCGGTCCCAGCTCCTGCCCACCTAGCAGTTCGAAAGCACCCTTAAGTGCAAGTAGATAAATAGGTACCGCTTTATAGCGGGAAGGTAAACGGCATTTCCGTGTGCTGCGCTGGTGCTGGCTCACCAGAGCAGCTTCGTCACACTGGCCACGTGACCCGGAAGTGTCTCCGGAGAGCGCTGGCCCCCGGCCTCTTAAGTGAGATGGGCGCACAACCCTAGAGTCGGACACGACTGGCCCATACGGGCAGGGGTACCTTTACCTTTACCTTATTTAAAAATAACTCTTTGGGTCTCAGCACATAACCTTGTTTGGACAGGCGTGCTTTGTTGTCGCTCATACTAGTGGCAATGACAAAGTGACTTTGGAGAGGAATGTGGCCACAAACAGATACTCTATTCCATTTGCCATCTAAAGTTTGTGGTTGTCAAGATATTTCTCCAAGATGACTCACCAATGGAATTCTTCTCTTGACTGAGAATCCACCTATTGGATTACACTTCACAAGTCACCACTTTCTGCATGGTGCCTCAGTGTCTCCTTTGCCCACCAACCCATCCAACTATTAGAATTCCTGCTCCATGATTGCAGCCATGGGATTTTTGTCTATCACATGATGGTGTGTGTTTTGACTCCACAGAGTGGGAAGTGACGGAGACAGGATGTTTGTGTACTGTGTTCCGTGAAGTGGGACTATTGTCCTTTGTTCTTTTTCTCTTTGCTGTCTGATGCTAGAGAGAGAGGGAGCCATGTTGCAGTACTCCGTGTGTGTTTATATGTAAACAAAGTAGATTAGCCCAAATGCTGAGTTGCTGAGGTCTGTCATGCAACTGCAAAGACTCTGCAGATCCCAAAGTGTACTGATGTCTGTTGGCATCGGTCGCTGTGATGTTCGGTCAAAAGAAAGCTTTTGAAGCTCCCGAACGATCGACCAGGAGGGAGGCAACATGCCAGTTGGGCATGTGTCTCTGCCAGGGTCCTACTCGAGAGTAGGATGAGCTCCTGACACCAACCACCCGTTTTGCAAATACTTAGCGTATCGTTCAGGACAGATTGTCCCCCTGACACTGGGCATATGCCTAATGGATAATGAATTGGGCTGTCACATTGAACTTGCACACTCTTCCCACTGGCAGCATTCGGATGATCGTATTTCAGTTTGATAAGCCAAAATACAAATGAGCTTCATGCAACCGCATACAATGGTTTTGCTCCTCCCCTTCATTTGGGCAGGTAAACAAGCCAGGAAGCAGCAATGAACAATGGCTGCCCGTTAAACGGATATACGAATGAGCCTCCCGCACCTACATTACAGTTAATGGCTTCCATACAAGGCAGGATATAAAGTCATGATTTCAAGTTGGCTTAATATCCTGGCTTGTGTGGAAGCCATTAACCACAGTTTCCTGGTTTGGATGTAGCAGGAAGCTATGATCAACTGCAGCTTCCTGGCTTGTTTTCTCGCTTGCACAAAGGGCACATGCAGGCGCAGGAGGCTCATTCGTATCTCAGTTTATTAAGCAATGTTATGATCAAGCCAGATGCAACCGCTGTTTCTCTCTGTGTTTAATGAGAACTTGGACACGCATGTCTTCACAAATATACTGTGCTTGCATCTTTGAAGACAGAGCTAAGAAACCTGTGGCTCTCCAGATGCTGGATTCAACCCCCTGACTTTTGGCAACACTAGCTGTGGCTAAGGGAAGTTGGCATGTGAGGGTTTCTCCAAGGCCACAGGTTCCCTAGCCCCATGTTAAGTGGTGAAAGTATTGCAAGGATCAGTCAGTTGGGCATACTCTGCTCATTTCCTGTGTCACATTGTATGGGAAGATTGGGTTGTATTTAAGTTCCTGCAGCAGTGCAAGGGCTAGCGATACTACAGAGCGATTCCCCCCTTCCCCTGCATATACTTGTCATGGGCCAAGAGTCATCTTTACCTGCTGAACAGCAGCCTGAAGGGGGAGAAGGCAGAGGGACCACCTGCAGCTGATCAGCTTTCAAGGACACTGAGAAGAAGGCACTGATGAGAACCAAGCTGGCTTCAACTTTAAAAAGAGCTCTCAGCAACATTGAGATGCTGGAAACAATGCCTGTGGTTCCCAGCCCTACCTTGCTGCTTCCTGTTTCCCATCTGGTCCCTTGGCTTCATGATCATCGGATTCCCTGACCCCTCCGGGTTGTCTGACTATGTGGATTGCTGTTGGCCCAACCCTCGAAACGGACCTAACTTTGTGTGCTGAATCTGTCTCCAGGCAAGCGTATCTCAGAGACTCTTACATTCTGTTTGGGGGCTACGGCAATACTCTGTGCTGTCCCAAAACCTGCCCTGGAGATTTAGGGGCTTGTGGGTGGGGTAGTGGAGTGCTGTGTTGAATGCAGCTCAATCAGGAAGTTTTTAATGTTTGATGTTTTACTGTGTTTTCGTATATGCTGTAGGCTGCGCAGAGTGGCTGGGGAAACTGAGCCAGATGGGTGGGGTATAAATATAACAACAACAACAACAACAACAACAACAACAACAACAACAATAATGTGGGTGGCCACTATGAGAACAGAATGTTGGACTAGATCAGAATTTGGCCTGTTCCAGAATTTGGCTTCTTATGCCCAACTTGTATGATGTTTCTGGGTAAGTGGATGCAAGGCCGGCCCACCCATGGGACGGAGCGAAGCAGCCTGCTCAGGAGGTAGAAGACCTGCCCCACCCCACCCTGAGACACCCCACTGCCTCTGCTGTTGATGGAGAAGCGGTGCCAGCACTGGTGCCTAATTCTGGTGAGATCTCACCCAAACCTCAAGAGATCTCACTGGAAGCTGCTGCTGCCACACAACCTAAATAAGAGACCCTCTGGCAAGGGAGGCGTGGCGGGGGTGGGTGGGGCAGCATTTCCTATTTTGTCTGCGAAACAGAATGCACTTCCCTTGAATGGGTGCATGAGGTGGTGGTAGAAATATTCTGGTAGAGAGGTGTGCGCACCAGAATATATAGCCTAGTTTGGCTGGTTTATCGGAAATGACTTTGCTGCACAGGATGAATGCAAGCTCCTGTACCAGCAGCTTGGTCCTAACTGGTAACTGGTTAGCTAACGTTAGTTCTAACACTATTCCCAAGAGCTGTTTGCATAACCAGAGAAAATCAGAATTGTGGAAAGTGGAATAAAGAAGCATGTCCTTAGATTGGGAAGTAGCAAGCTGAATGAAATGCCTCATTTAAATAAAAAAAAAATGTATGTAACAGTCAAAGCACAGGTCCTTTCTTATCCAACCTGAAATTATATAAGGTGGCCGGTTGGGGTATTTATATATATTTTTTATTTTTAGTGTTGGACTGGAAGGTAGTTTGCGGGAAAAACAACTCGCAATGAACTGGTGGTTGGAAAATGTATTTCAAACTACTTAAAACTTAAAGCTAAACATTCGGCCTTTAAGTGTGGCTTTTGTTGAATGGGTTGTGTGCATGACACAGTAAGTGGTGGGATGTTATGGTAATTAGTAATGACCCTTGAATACTCTGGTTTACCACAGTGCAGAATACCAAGTGCAGTAGCTTTTCCAGGAAGGTTTAGCTCCATCTTCAGGATTAACTGCAAGTCTCCTGTTTCAGCAACTTTTCAGTTATTTCAGTCCAACTCTTGGAGTTTCCATTCTGGAAAACAGCATGTCCTTTTGACATTTGACTTTTTTTTTCCTTGCGGGGGTTGGGGTGGGGGGATGTTCCATTCTCTACCTTCCTAGTAATGAACTGTGAGGTTATGCAAGGGAGGAGAGTGAGTGGGGAGGGGGGATTTTTGAACCACTTGTTCTGCGACAGATATGGGTGGTGGTGTTTTTTTTCTAAAGTTTGCAGAGCCACACTATAGAAAGATCTTACGACTGCTGCATTGCAGGAAAACCTTTTTTTTTTTTAAATATTTTTATTCGAGAATTTTTTCCATATAAACATAACATACATAAACATACAAAGACAAAAACAAAACAAAAAAACATGTACCATTTCATATCCTAATTTCTTGTACCTTTCTTCCCCGACTTCCTCATGCCTCCCTTTTCTGTATTCCAAATTCTTATCGATTACTCAGCAAATCTTCCCTTATTTTAATTTAGATTTAAACTAATCTTCCTTATTCTCCTTGTCTTAACCATTGCTAATAGTAACCATTTACTTTCCAGTCCAACATCCTTCTAACTTTCATTAACTTTGTAATATTTCTTTAAATAGTCCTTGAATTTTTTCCATTCTTCTTGCGCTGCTTCTCTTCCCTGGTTTCGGATTCTGCTCGTCATTTCTGCCAAGCCCATGTAGTCTATCACCTTCATCTGCCATTCTTCCAGTGTGGGTAGCTCTTGCGTCTTCCAGTACTTCGCAATGAGTATTCTAGCTGCTGTTGTAGCATACATAAAGAAAGTTATATTCGTCTTTAACACCCCTTGGCCGACAATACCCAAGAGAAAGGCCTCTGGTTTCTTGGAGAAAGTATATTTAAATACCTTTTTAAGTTCATTATAGATCATTTCCCAGAATGCCTTAATCTTCGGGCAAGTCCACCAAAGATGAAAAAATGTACCTTCAGTTTCTTTACATTTCCAACATTTATTGTCAGGCATGGTAAATCTTTGCAAGCTTGACTGGGGTTATGTACCACCTATATATCATTTTCATAATATTTTCTCTTAAGGCATTACATGCCGTAAATTTCATCCCGATGGTCCACAACTTTTCCCAATCAGCAAACAAAATATTATGACCAATGTCCTGAGCCCATTTAATCATGGCTGATTTAACCGTTTCATCTTGTGTATTCCATTTCAGCAGCAAATTGTACATTTTTGACAAGTTCTTAGTACTGGGTTCTAACAGTTCTGTCTCCAATTTTGATTTTTCCACCTGGAAGCCAATTTTACTGTCCAGTTTAAACGCTTCACTTATTTGATGATAGTGCAACCAATCTCTCACCTTCCCTTTTAATTTCTCAAAGCTCTGCAATCTCAGTTTGTCCCCTTCCTTTTCCAAAATTTCCCAGTATCTTGGCCACTTGGACTCCATATTTAACTTTTTAACTGCCTTAGCTTCCATTGGCGACAGCCACCTTGGAGTTTTATTTTCCAGCAAGTCTTTATATCTAACCCAGACATTTAATAGTGCTTTTCTGACAATATGATTTTTAAAACTTTTGTGTGCTTTAACCTTGTCATACCACAAATATGCATGCCACCCAAAAATATTGTTAAAACCTTCCAAATCCAAAATGTCTGTGTTTTCAAGAAGCAGCCATTCTTTCAGCCAGCAGAAAGCTGCCGCTTCATAGTACAATTTAAAGTCTGGCAGGGCAAACCCCCCTCTTTCCTTTGAATCCGTTAATATCTTAAATTTAATTCTGGGCTTTTTGCCCTGCCAGACAAATTTAGATATGTCTTTTTGCCACTTCTTGAAACAATCCATTTTATCCATTATTTGCAATGCTTGGAACAAAAACAACATTCTTGGCAATACATTCATTTTTATAACTGCAATTCGGCCTAACAAGGAAAGCTTTAAATTGGACCAAATCTCCAAATCTTTTTTCACTTCTCTCCAAGTTTTTTCATAATTATCTTTAAACAGATTCACATTTTTAGCTGTCATATTTATACCCAAATATTTCACTTTTTTAACCACAGTCAACCCTGTCTCGTTCTGAAACCTTTCTTTTTCTACCTGTGTCAAGTTTTTCTCCAAAACCTTTGTCTTTGACTTATTCAATTTAAATCCTGCCATTTGACCAAACTCTTGAATTATTTCCAAAACTCTTTTCGTGCTAGCTTCTGGCTCTTGCAATGTAAGTACTAAATCATCTGCAAATGCTCTCAATTTATATTGTTTAGCTCCGACCTGAATCCCTTTAACCAACTGGTCCCTCCTAATCATATTAAGCAAAACCTCCAGGACCGATATAAAAAGTAGTGGGGAGATAGGGCACCCCTGACGTGTCCCTTTTTCAATCTTGAACTCTTCTGTAACCACATTATTTACAATTAATTTTGCTTTCTGTTCAGAGTATATTGCACCTATACCATTCTCAAACCCTTGGCCTACCCCCATCCCCCGGAGGTTCTTCAACATAAAACTCCAAGAAATGTTATCAAAGGCTTTCTCGGCGTCCACAAAAATCAAAACCGCCTTAGTGTTTATATTCACTTCCAACTTTTCCAAAATGTCAATTATATTCCTTACATTGTCCGACAAATGCCTTTTCGGGAGAAAGCCCGCTTGGTCCCCATGAATCTCCTCCATCAAAACTCTTTTCAGTCTCTTTGCTAAAATATCAGCAAAGATTTTATAATCCACATTCAATAACGAGATGGGTCGGTAGTTTTTAAGTTGAGTCTTTTCAGTCTCTGTCTTTGGTATAAGTGTGATATAGGCCTCACTCCACGTATCAGGTGCCCTTCTCCCCTCCATAATCTCATTACAGACTTCCTTCAAAGGTTGTATCAGTCCTTCCTTCAAAACTTTATAATATTTAGAAGTCAATCCATCCGGCCCGGGGGATTTGCCCAGCGTCATGCCTTGAATGGCATCTTCTATTTCTTGTGCTGATATCTCCTGGTTCAAAATTGTTTTACTTTCCTGCGAAACCTTTTTCAGCCCATTTTTCTCGAGGAATTGTTGTATATCCATTTCTTTCTGCGGCCCTTGTGTGTAGAGTTGTCTAAAGTAGTTCTGAAAACAGTTCCTAATTTCCGCTGGGTTGCTTATATTCTTTCCTTCCACCTCTATATTTGTTACCGTGTTGAGTTTTTGTCTCTTCTTTATTTGCCAAGCCAATAACTTACCACATTTATCAGCAGATTCAAAAGTCTTTTGTCTCATTTGTTTAATTTTCCACTCTAATTCTTGATTCATCAGTTCCATATATTGTGTTTGATGAAATTTAATTTCTCTTAAAATCTCTTGGGATTTTGGCTTCGATCTTAATTGTTTTTCCCCTTCTTTTATCTTTTCCAAAATTCTCTCCTTCCTCTCGTTTTGCTTTCTTTTCTTTAATGTATTTTGCTGAATCAAAAACCCTCTCATCACGGCTTTGCTTGCGTCCCATACTATTCTTTTTTCTACTTTAGACCTTAAGTTGATTTCAAAGTAGTCTTTCAAAGTTTTTTGGGCCTTCTTGCAAATCTCCTCATCTCTGAATAAGGTGTCATTCATTCTCCATCTGAAGTAACCAGTTGTTGTTTGCCTCATCACCATCTTTACTGCATTGTGGTCGGAGAAAGTTTTTGGGCAGATTTCTACTTTCTTTATGTTCGGCGCCATACTGCTAGTCACCCAAATTTGGTCAATCCTTGTCCATGTCATTTTGGCTTCAGAAAAGAAGGTTCCCTCTCTTTCTAATGGGTGTTTTGTTCTCCAAATGTCAATCAAGTCCATATTGTCAGTCATTTCGAAAAAAGTCTTTACCAAAGTCTTCCATCTTTTGTTATTACCTGTCTTTGTGCTTTGTCCATATTTGTTGAAACTACTCCATTCATATCTCCCATCAAAATTAAATTGTAGTCCATATGGTCCATCAAAATTTCATGCAACTTCTTAAAAAATTCAGCTTTCCCTTCATTTGGTGCATAGATTCCCACTATCAGATACTTCTCTCCTTGGGATTGGATTTCAATTGCCAAATATCTTCCTTGATCATCTTTAAAAATTTGTTTCGGTTGCAACTTTTCTTTTGCATAGATCACCACTCCTCTCTTTTTTACTCTGTCTGAAGATATAAATTCCTGTCCCAATCTTTTGTTTATTAATAATTTTCTATGTGCTCTTGTCACATGAGTCTCTTGTAGACAAATCAAGTCCAATTGGTCTTTCTTTAAAGCGTGAAATATATTTTTTCTCTTTCTGGGAATGTTCAAACCGTTACAATTCCAGGTTAGAAGTTTCAGAACCATGATGGGATTATTTACTCCTTCCTCCTACAGCTCCCTGTTTTTGTTCCTCGTCTGTCGGTGGTACCGTGTCCGTGTCCAGTGACGGATGCCCTTGTCCTGGAAATGTCTCTTTCTGTAGGTCTTCTTCGTGTTCTCCCAGGAACTTGTCTTTATCACTCACAGTCTTTATTCTTCTCTTCTTCCCCTTGTATTTAAAAGACAAGCCTTGGGGAAACTCCCACCTGAATGGTATGTAGTTCCTTTTCAGCAATATCACCAGGTCCTTATAGTGTCCTCTTGCGTCCAAAATACTCTTAGGAATGTCTTTGAAGATCTCAATATGAAAGTCTTCAATTCGAAGGGTTGTTTGGTAATGCAGGTTCAATATTTTATCTCGCTCCTCCTTTGATCTTAGAGTTATAAGACAATCTCTGGGTCGATTCCTCCTCTGCCTTGTTCCCAATCTAAATGCACTTTCTATCTTAAAATCTTCTTTCTCCAACTCCTGCTTCCAAAAATCAGAAAATTCTTTTGTCAAATAGTCCACCAGGTTGTCTCCTTCCTTTTCCGGCACAAGTCTAATCCTTAGATTCCTCTCCTTACGTTGCATATCCTGCATAGAGAGTGCCAGCTCATACTCATCTAGTTTCTTGTAAACTGGTGGAAATTTTTCCTCCGCAGCAGTTGCAATTTCCTTAGCTTCCTCGGCTATCTTTCGTGTTGTAGATGAATCTTCCAATAATTTCCCAATTGCTTCTGCATTTGAGTTCACTTTGTTCCCAAGGTCAGTTATACTTTTTGTATTTAAGTCAATTTTCCCAGAGATTTCTTCAATTTTTTTATTTGTTTCAGCAACTTGTACTTTAGTTTCTGCAACTTGTACTTTAGTTTCTGCACCTTGCTTTTTTAGTTCCTCCAAAGAGTCATTTATTTTCTCCAGTACCTTAGCAAATGATTCTTCTGTAGACATTGTTTTCACTTTTGCCTTTGCGACAACTGTAGTTCCAGAGGCTCCTGTTACAGAAGCCCTTCTTTGCATGGAAGGGTCAATTTTGTATTGTCTGCCAGATCTCAAGGTTGTTTCTTGTGAATCCCCTTTCTCTTTACCATCTGCCATAACAAAGTCTTTTAGTCAAGGTCATTCCCACACTCTTGAGCTATCAGACAAAAGTTCTCAGATTTTAAACTCCACTTGTTGCTGAAACAATTTGTAAGTCCTCTAGAGGGCGTAGAGTCAATTCTTTACTTCTCAAAATAGTCCCACACTCTTCAAAAAATAAACAAAAGTTTTCCTAGTCCCTTCCAATTATTCTTTTCTCTTTCTAGGGGATCCCAGTCAATAATGTCCTGTAAGTAACTTTACAATGCAACAAAATAAATGTTTCAAGTTGGGAGTAGCCAAAGTCAATTAAAGATACTTTTTAACCTTCTTATAGCAACAGTCCTTAGCCGGTTCCTTTTCTCCGGCAGTCCGATCCCAGGTATAAGAGCAGCGGTACTTAACTCAGTTCTTTTAAATTGGCAGGAAAACACTTTAAAATCTTCTTTCCCCCCCTCCTGCCTTCGGGGAGGGAGTTCTTTGCTTTGGTGGTGGATTTCTTAATTCCCACAAATTTCCTCTCAAGCAGTTACAGCTAGAGTGCCTTTCGCTTTGATCTTGCTACAGAACGGAAAGCAGACTTCCTTTTTAGTGCTTGTCCGTCTCGGTGCCCAATTTCTTTACTTTTAGTGTCCAATTATATTTTAGCGGTCAATCCTACTCACGGGTAGTTGTTCTTTTAATCCAATTTCACCGGAAGAAATCAGCGCTCTCCGCTAATGGCGACGCGGCTTCGCTTCGCAGGCTGGGTGAAGACGACTCTCAGCACCGCTCCAAAACCCCTCCGCTGATCCGCAGCCTTTAAAAAGGCTATTTCACAGCGTCGGGGGGGGCGCAAAGGTGCCCGCCGAGTCTCCGGTTCACAGGCAACGCGCCTGTGATTTTTGAGGGTCCCCGCTCCGCCGTAGCTGACAGGACCCGAACCCACGAAGCAGATCTCTCCCGGAGCTCCGGGTGAGATCCACCATTAAGCGCTGGCGCTAACCGGAAGTCCATTGCAGGAAAACCTTCAGGATTTGCAATTTCTTAATCCTGCTTAGGAAGGGGCAAGAACTAATGGCAGCTAGACTAGAGATAGCTAAGCACTGGGAACTGGGAGTAACTTTACATTTGAAGGATGGCTCCATAGAATCTGGAATGTCTTCATGGCAGAAAAACTGGCTTTTTTTACTTTTAAGGGGGAAAGCAAAACCAAAGGATTTATTTTTATTTTATTTTGCAGTCTGGTACTCTTTTATGAGGGACGCGGGTGGCGCTGTGGTCTAAACCACTGAGCCTAGGACTTGCCGATCAGAAGATCAGCGGTTTGAATCCCCGCGACGGGGTGAGCTCCCGTTGCTCTGTCCCAGCTCCCTAGCAGTTTGAAAGCACATCAAAGTGCAAGTAGATAAATAGGTACCGCTCCAGCGGGAAGGTAAACGGCGTTTCCGTGCACTGCTCTGGTTCGCCAGAAGCGGCTTAGTCATGCTGGCCACATGACCCGGAAGATGCAAGCCGGCTCCCTCAGCCAATAAAGCGATATGAGCGCTGCAACCCCAGAGTCGGCCACGACTGGACCTAATGGTCAGGGGTCCCTTTACCTTTACCTAGATGCAACAGTATGCGATTGAATCTTACCTGCAAAATAGTGACAGTCTGCAATTGCCCCTAGTAGGCAACCTGATGCACAAAGGAAAAACATAGGCGTGTGGTTGTCCATGCTACAGATCTTCAGCCAGGGGGCAGCTCCAGAGAACAGTGAGGTATACAAGAAGGTGAACAGCAGTCAACAGAGGAGCTTGTTGGAAGCCCAACAAAAGCCCAACATGGTCTTTTGAATTCCCCTTGGTCTTAACTTAGCTTTCTATTAATCATCCCGTTGTGCTTAATTAAGTTCACCCACGTAGGGATATATTTTTTTTAACATACTTTTAATAGATAATCTATAAGTGAATTGATCATTCTAAGCTCTACCAAGTAATTAGAATAACAGGCTAGATCCATATTCATAAGGTGTGATCTTGTATAAACTGGAGTGTGAGAAAAATGTTATTGGGGGCACTTTTATGAAGGATGGTGGCGCTATCCTTTTAGATACACTGTGGGCAGTTTAAAAGATGACTTTTAAAAAGCCATGTGGGTTAGTCTGATTATGTGATTCAGCTGAGAAGATGATTTAGGAAAAGCGTTGTTTGCATGCTGCATTCCATCTCCCCTTAGCTGCTTATGCCCCCCACCAAACTGCCTTTAGTTGCAGGGGGGGCACCTCCAGAATCCTACATTTGTCCCAGTGCCACACTTTCAAAAATCATGGCTGAGAATTAGGACCAAAAATCTGTATCCCCTTTTCTCTCCCATAAAGGCAGTGGAGGTGGGGATATATATTATATTAAATTAAAATCAAGGGCTTACGTCATCAGACTACGGCAGTAAATTTAATGAAATGCCAATTGTAAACTTGGGCATTCTGTTCTGAAAAGAAAGAAAACTGGATTCAGCTTCTCCAAAATGACTTGAAATACTATATGTTTTGTGTAGAGGCAGAAGACGTTGCATTAAGTACATGATAGCAAGCTTGGAAACGTCGCAGCCCTGACTCTTGCAATGTAGTTGTTTCTGTTGAATTAGCTCTGTTTCCTCCCATTTGGCACAATAATACAGAAAGCCAAATACTGTATATCTGCGAACACTTAAGGAATTTAACCACCATTTGTTTTATTTGTAGCCCCACAATTATGTTAATGAATCACCTGTGTTGCACTGAACTACTCTTGTGCTCGATAAAGCTTTGAGAGTGGGGCTGTGAGTCATCAGCTTGAAACTGCGTATTACTGAATGTGTGTTCAGCAGCAAACAGCGGTAATCATTAATGCTCAGGAAAATGGTAATTTCTCATCCATATTCCTAAACATGAGCATGCTTTCAGAATCAAAATTGATAGTTACTTTTTACATCACACATGTAAAAGAGGGAGGAAAGGAAAGGAAAATCTATCAGCTACTCTTTTTCTGTTTTCCATGTCCAGTGATGGAGTGTGCCAATTTCAGGACAGGATGAGGACTGAAAGAGAAGCATGTTGCTTTGGATTTTGGAATGATGGCAAAACCAACAGCACCCCATAGTCGAATTTGACTGGACTTAACCATCCAGGGGTCCTTTACCTTTTTTTACCCTTATGTACCCTGAGCAAGTTAAAAAAAAATGCTTTGGACGATATTCATTTGCTTTGGAACTGTTGAAGTAAGCCCCCTTCAAAATCAAAATTTTCATAAATCTCTGCCAAATTACATTTCACTTTCCTGTGTATAGGAAGAAACCTTTTCTTAGGAACTTTGCCAATTGTCTGCATCATACCGGCTGCTTCTCTCCCATTAGCTTGGGCAGTGGATAATTCCTACTCTTCCTTCCTAGCTGAGCTTCTGTTTCAGAAGTTTCCCTCTGTTTTTCTCATATTGCGTTGCGTTAGTTTTTTTGTTATGTTAAATGACCTTGCAAGATATTTAGAGATCTAATCTCTCTCTCTCTCTCTCTCTCTCTCTCTCTCTCTCTGTGTGTGTGTGTGTGTATGAGAAAGAGAGAGAGAGATCACCTTGGTTCCTGATTCGACACCTTGGTTCCTGATTCGAACATAGCTTGTTGTGCACTCTAGTACAACATTGCTCGGACATGTTCATTCTTACGCTTCTCACATGCAAATTTTGTGGTAAACACACATGCCCTGAATAGTCACAGATATTTCCCAAATATTTGGTCAAGTTGTTGTTGTTTGTTGTTGTTAAAAAGCTTAATTAATAAAAGGGGGAGATTCTCAGTGCCACATTTTTTAGCCCAAAGTTCAAGTGTCAGCATTGTAGAGTTGGAAAAGCTGCAGGACAAGAGACCCAGGAGCAACTTCCCTGCAAGGAAAAGCATTTGGGGCTCTTTAGGTTTAATAATAATAATGATGATGATGATGATGATGATGTGGGAGATGCAAGAGGTGTTTGTCGAATTGTGCATGGCATGGAGAATGTGGAGATAAGCATCCCTTGCACTTCCTCTCTCATAATACTAAGATTTGGGGTCATTCAGTGGAAGAGCAAGGTTCCATGTTTAGTTTCTGACATCTTCAGGTAGGACTCAAATAGGATCCTGCCTGAGACCCCGGAGACCCACTGTCAGTTCATGACCTAGATGGACCAATGGTCTGACTTGGCATAACTGTCTTAGTTACATCACTTGAGCTAGTTCCAAACATTGCCATGATGATCTAACAAAGAGGAAGGCAGCTGGGAGTGACAGCTTTCTCTATGCTCATTTATGGCCAGTTATGCTATCTGTGTTCCTGTGGGGCTCTCGCATTCCAGAGTCGACGGTGCGAGTTCTGCTCACGTGCACAGCTTTGGATCACACTCATTACGTACCACTCTCTTGAGTGTCTTGCCAAAAGTGAAAGGGGATTTGCTACAAGTGAGAGAGGATCAGCCAGAGGTTGACTGCAGCTTGCCTAAAATGTCACTGGGGACAGATGGCAATTACCGAATTTACAATGGAGTAAGTACCACATAAATACAGTGTCTGTGCAGGTGAAAAGGGTGCAATAGAATTGCAACCCATTAACTTTGGATCAGGCCCAATTGCTTTAATTAGGCTGTTCTGGAGAAAATCCGTTGTGCGTTGTGGCTAAAGCAAATGAGTTTGGCTCTTAAGTAAACCTTTGTGACAGAATTTATGCAAGGCTCTGAAACTTACTAAAGTAGTCCAACTAACGAAAGAACAGTCCCTTAAATGAGATACAAATTATTCGCTCCTTTTATGACTTTTTGTACCTTTTGCCCTTGCGTACGTATAACCAAAACAAACTTGTTTGGTGGAAAGAAGGGGAGCAGAAAATACTGCACTCTTTCCCCCCTCTTTTGTCTTTCTCTTTAGCAGTGTGGGCTTCATATGCAAGCCCAAAATGAGGCATTCTAGATGTGAAAAGATTTCCTAGCGGAAGCCTGGACATGCATAGCAATTCAGGAAGTGCTTTGTGCTGAGAACAGCCCGGCTAAGTTTCTGAGAAAGCAAGATGCCCAGCAAATGGTGGGAATGTGCATGGAAGCATAGCCATAAGGCTGCACAGTGGCTGAGTGGGTTTTTGGGTAATGACGTCTACTTCCTTCTCCAGCTGCACTGGCCCCAGATCTCTTGCCCCTCCATGGTACCAGGTTAAGATCACTTTGGAAAATGAGCTTGAATAGCTCTGTTGGTAGAGCATGGGACTCTTAATCTCAGGGTTGTGGGTTTGAGACCCACGTTGGGCAAAAGTTTGGACTAGATGACCCTTAGGTAAAGGTAAAGGGACCCCTGACCATTAGGTCCAGTCGTGGATGACTCTGGAGTTGTGGTGCTCGTATCGCTTTACTGGCCGAGGGAGCCGGCGTACAGCTTCCAGGTCGTGTGGTCAGCATGACTAAGCCACTTCTGGTGAACCAGAGCAGCGCAAGGAACTCTACACCGCTTACCTTCCTGCCTATTTATCTACATGCACTTGACGGGCTTTCGAACTGCTAGGTGGGCAGGAGCAGGGACTGAGCAATGGGAGCTCACCCCGTCGTGGGGATTCGAACCGCTGACCTTCTGATCAGCAAGCCCTAGGCTCTGTGGTTTAACCCACAGTGCCACCCGTGTTTGGACCAGATGACCTTCATCCCTTACAACTCTACAATTCTGTAATTCTATGACTGTTGCTTCTACTCATTGCCTGATTCACCTGCATCCGCTGCTTCCTTTCTGCAGTCCTATTCAGCTCTTGCCCGCCATCTTAGCGAGCTCTGCATAACTCCTGTCTGCACAGCCCCATCTTGATTGCCTTAATCCTGGACTCTGTTGCTTGGAAGTTCCTGGTGCATGCAGAGGAAGAAGACTGGTGTATCAAATTCTGATGTCCCAAGTGTTTATGCATTCAAAGAGAACAGAAGGAGTCAAGGTCCTATTAGCTGTTTTCAGAGTGGGGAGTGGGTGCAGTTGTGCTAGCCAAGGGTCTGCTGGATCCTAAGCCAGTCCAGGTACCTGCAAGCTGTGGCAAGGGGCCCAATTCAGGCTTGTTTCCTGTATCAGCCTGGAACTTTCACTGCAAACTTGTAGACCTCTCCTGCCTTCTCACCTTCCACCCTGGACAGTGGAATCAGAGGAGCTGCGGGTGCAAGTGGTGGCTCCACCACTCTGTAAATCTGCTCTGCTGCCGGCCAGGAGATAGGATTGTACACTTAGCAACAGCCCACCCTCAGATAAATATTGCTGAGATATTTTAAGCAGCGCAAAATGCCAGTAATAGTACTTACTGTGACTAAAGCATTAAATCGGGCAAAAATAAAGCAACACGTGTAGCCCCTTGCCAAGAGGGCCGAAAAATACCTAATGCCATTGTTTGTTTTAACTGAAATGCCTAAGCAATTGAGTTCCCTCCACTTTTCCTTTAAGTTTTAGGTCATGGAACGCCAAACAGGATTTGCATCGCACTCTATCCCGAAGCCTCTATTTGCTTGCAAATGCCAGAATTAACCGCCCGAAACCAGCTCTTGGAAATGACTGTGGAACTTCCATAGAACATCGTAGATTAAAATCTGCAGTGCTTCACCAACATAGATGAAGACATACTGCACATTGTGAAAGGTAATCTTCTATACCTATTTTGAGAGGTGTTATTAAGACAGAACATTAAAAAAATGATGGTGGTGTCGAACAGATGGCGTCGTTCTCTCTGGATGTGAATGCCCACATGTTTCCTTTGAATAACTCTTTGCGTGTGATTCCCCCCTCCCCCGCTTACTTATTTTTGTTGCAATTAGTAACATTTTGTAAGTATACCAGACAGTTTCTCCCTGACGAGCCTTTCTTCTTGTCAGCCGTGAGTCTGGTCTCATTTACATGAAGAGCGATTCAAAGTGTTTGGTATACAAAGAGGAAGGGGAAGGATGGGGAATCAGAGGCCCTGCAATTATTGTTGGACTCTTAACTCCCATCAGCCCCAGCCAGCATGGCCAGTAGTCAGGGGTGGCTGGTTTCTTTAATTGTGATAATTTATTTAGACCAGGGTTTCCCAAACGTGGGTCTTTAGCAGTTTTTGGACTACAACTCCCATCATCCCTAGTTAGCAGGACCAGTGGTCAGGATGATGGGAATTGTAGTCCAAAAACAGCTGGAGACCCAAGTTTGGGAAACCCTGATCTAGACCATTTCAGTAGCAACTTACCGTATTTATCCATCTATAAGATGCCCCCTATGTATAAGAAGCCCCATACTTTTGGGGACTCCAATTTAAGAAAATGGGGAGAGATGGCCCCCATGCATAAGACGCCCCCGAATTTTGGACATTATTTTTTAGGGGGGGAACTAGTCTTATACATGGAAAAATATGGTACATTTCTCTCTCTCTCTCTCTCTCTCTCTCTCTCACACACACACACACACACACACACACACCTACCTATATCTCCAAGCGGTTTACAACATAAATTGAAACATGAAATGAAACATTAAAATATATCAATGTGAAACATTACAAAATACAACAAAGACCCACATTTAAAGCAGCATTATTAACAAGAAAACAAACATATACTGTATATTTTTTTTAAAATGTGAATAAGACTCAAACTTAGAAATGCAATAAAAAAGACCCCCACATCATTAGTGGTTAAACAAAATAATTAAGGTAGAAGGTGCACCCCCACTATCCCCCCCCCACTCAGTAACACCTGCCAAACACATCCTTAGCACTCTCCCTCATAGAAAATTCACTCTCAACTATTCGTATCCATCATAATTCAGGGGTGGTGTGTTCTGTTTCACTGCTTGAGGTGAAATGGGAAGGGACACCTTGCCCTGCCTCTGCTACCTACCATATCTCTTGCTGCCGGCACTGCTGCTCTGTGGTGCCTTGTTGCATAGTTCTCCTATTCGGATTTTAAATATACTTCAACTGAGAAAATGCACGCTCAGCTGAGCAATTTGTGAACATTAATGTTAAAAATCTGGCAATGGAAAATTTCTGTGGTGTCCCCCTTTCCTTGACGCCCTAAGCACATGCTCATTTTGCTTAATGTTTAATCCAGCCCTGTTTACGCCACAATAAATTGGTTAGTCTTTAAGGTGCCACAAGTCTCCTGTTTTGTTGCACCAGACGAACATGGCTCTGGAAAACGTTACTGGTAAAAACATAAGACTGATTCCCTGAAATTTGGATAGGCTTTTTTTTAAAAAAAAATATGAATGTGCAAATTTACTTTCTCACATTACTTTAATCTCCATGACATTTAAATAATTCCTCGCTTTTAGTGGCTTTCGTCTCCAGAGAGCTTTAGACAAATTAACTAATTCACAATGGATTCTAGGCTTATTCAGAATGGCGTCACCTTGGCCAAAGTCACTGTAGTAGTGTTACTGGAAGCCATTAACACCAGCTGACAGAGACCATAATTTATTTTTTGCTTCTGCCTCCACAGAGAGTGGTGTTTGCTTTGCAGAAAATAATACAGATAATCTTCCACATTTCTGGCAAACCTATCAGTTTTTGGTGCTGCTGCCAGTTTTGACTTTCAGCTTCTAATCTAGAGGGATCGTTTGAATAATTTAGTCAGGAAATCCAGTGCTCTTGTTGGTCTTCCATTAAGCTGTGCTTGATAGAATCTGGTTTGCAGAATAACACTCAGGGGCTTGGTCAGAACCTTTCTGTCTTCTGCTCTGCACTGTCTGTGGGACACAAGATCTGGCGCCAGGGGTTCCAATAGAGCAAAGGGAGCAAAGCAATGTTTTCTTGCTCAAGTCCTGTGAACCAGGCCTGTCCCCTGGTATTGTACTACAGACTCTCCAAGTGTCCCTATTTTCTAGGGAAAGCCCAAATTTACAGAAGCCATCCCAGTTTCTAATTTTACCTCGGAATGACCCGCTTTCCCTTAGGACGTCCCTGTTTTCATCTGAGAAATGGAGGGTATGGAATTATCTGACCCCTGAGCCATCTGAAGGCAGCCCTGAATAGGCAAGCTTTTTTAATGTTTAATGTTTTATTATGTTTTTATATATGCTGGAAGCAACCCAGAGCGACTGAGGCAACCCAGTCAGATGGGTGGGGTATAAATAGTAAAATTATGATTATTGATGAATAGGACATCCCTATTTGTTCTAGAGAAGTCTCATGCACAAAAGAAAGTCTCGTTGACTTTACTGAAACTTACCTTGCTTAATACAGTTGTGATTAGGAATGAAGGTCCTGTTCTTGTTTCTATAACAATCTGAGTGCCCAGAGTGCTGCAGGAATTATAAATAATTACAATCTTACCTGGATTAAAGTCAGATGAAGAGGGGAAACAGAAGTTCTGTAGATCCTTAACATTTAAGCCTGTGGTTAAACAGACTGTACTGGATACAATTTTAAAGGCAATGAAGACACCTAGAGTCCACTGAGTATGGCTGATTGTCTCTCCTGCGTAAAACTGCACATTGTACAAAACTGAAAATGTGTTCACTCGTACAGCTGAATTAATTGTCCTGTCATGCAACAGTAAGCTGGGGCAGATGAGCCTTCTGTTTATTTGCTTGAGTGTTTCGGTTCTTTGTTTTTGCTTTGATGCTGCGCTCCCAGCAGTGGCACAGAGGAACAAACCTCATCCACATGCTTTAGCGCTGAGAGCTGATCTCTCTCCCCTTGCACCAGGGTAGCAGCAGGAGCCACGGGAAATTATGTACAAGCTCTGGGGGGGGGGGAGCCCTTGTGCAGCACATGCATTCCCCGAAGGCTTTTAGAGGCTGTGAAAGGAGTGGAGGAGGAGTGTGCATGGTGCCAGCTTAACACTGCAAGAGCAGTAGTTTGCACTGGAGCAGAATGGAATGGAAACCGAGGTATCAGGGCCCCGAGGTATGTGATGTCCTGCTTCAGACTACAGAAATTGGGTTGTTCTATTTTTGAAATCTCTCCTCAAATGTTAAAACCTGAAAAACAGAAAAGCAGCACAACGATCAGTTGGCTGAGCTGAAAGCTGTGCACCTGGATAGGCTAGGTTATTGGTTTGTTTGTTGTTGTTTGGCAGGGAACACTCAAAAATGTGTCTTATCGTGGGGTACAGCCCACACAAATCTAACTCCCTTTTTCTGCTGCAAGTGAGATTTCAGGCAGAGATCAGAGGAAAGAAGGATTCCAGTAGAGCTTCTTGAACAGTAAAGTTTCCTGCAGGTCCCCCCTGCATTGCTATCCACTTGCCTCTTCTCATCTCACCTTTTAGTTTGAAACTGGCTCAAAACACACAACGCCCCACCTTCATTATTTGATTTGTTTGTGTGAAGATAGCCAGTGTAAGGATTTATCAGGGGCAGGTACTGAAATATAGTACAGGTCTTGAGTAAAGCAGCCTAGTAGGAAAATATTGTAGGAAGTAACTAACTGGGGTGGGGGGTGGGGACTTTATCCTGGGAAAATAATTGCATTACTCATAAACACGTTTAGAATTGACTTTCATTTAACTTAACCAACAGCCATCGTCCAAAACATATTAACAGTGAAATAAGTACTATTAATTTCACTGAAATAGCGATGCAGTCTTTAGCAGCTTAATCAGTCCAATTATTAGAAACTAAGCTTAATTCTAGTTAATCAGGAAAAGAATAATTACCCTTTTGTGCTTTAGAAGGTTGCTGCAAATTGAGCGAAGAAATATGGAGCCAAAACAGAAAATAACCACTGTGTTTCCTAATTATATAGTGGTACCTCGGGTTACATAAGCTTCAGGTTACAGACTCTTCAGGTTACAGACTCCGTTAACCCAGAAATAGTACTTCGGGTTAAGAACTTTGCTTCAGGATGAGAACAGAAATCGTGCGGCGGCACGGGAGCAGCGGGAGGCCCCATTAGCTAAAGTGGTGCTTCAGGTTAAGAACAGGTTAAGAACGGACCTCCAGAACGAATTAAGTTCTTAACCAGAGGTACCACGGTACTGTAACAGTGATCTGGAAAAAGGTTTCAGCAGCAGCATTAACATATTAATATGTGATATATTTCATATCACAGCTGAAGTGTATAGGGCTTTTGCTGCTTGAGGTGAAAGACAAAATGGTGCTCCCTCCCCATGCTATATACAGAAGCTGACTGGACTGGCAGCTGAATCTTGCTGTAATGGGATATTTATTTTTTATTATTCTTTATTAAATTTGTATACCACCCTATACGCATAGATCTCAAGGGGTTCACAACATAAAATCACAATATGAAAAACACTAAATACATAATAAAAAAATTAAAAAGGCAACCCAGTAATCCCCACACCACTGTACCTGAGGTAGAGGGCCAGATTAGGGGGCCCAGGAGAAACCATGTGGCCCAAGGGGAATGGTTGAGAGTTCAGGAGGAAGAGCCACCTGAAGCAGTTATCTCACTCTGCCGAATGGTATTGCTGGCCCTGCTGAAGAACACCAAATATTTGGGAGAATAAAAACCATACTGTTATTCATTCTAGTTATCTGAGAAACCATCAGTTAAACAAACTATTTTCACTCAAGATTCTCCCAAATTGGCCCACTGAAACGAAATGTAATCAAAAAGTTGTGTATTACTGAAGGGAGGTAGTTTGGGTTTTTTTATCAGCTTAGTTGTGAATTGACTGATTTGTCCAATGATCCTTTCCCTTGCTCACCCACACACTTGCCTGTGAAAACAGCAAGCACAAATTGAGGATATACTGGGATGGTTTACATTTTTCAAGTAACATTTTATTTATTTCAGATTTGTGTCAAAATGTAATGGCTTCTCAAGAACTCATAACTCTCTCGCAGAAAACACATCTGCTAAGGGCTCAGTCTAGGTTTAGTACAGTCAAACCTCTTGTTACGTTTGCTTCATGATACAGTGGCACCTCGGGTTAAGTACTTAATTTGTTCCGGAGGTCCGTTCTTAACCTGAAAATGTTCTTAACCTGAAGCACCACTTTAGCTAATGCGGCCTCCCGCTGCTGCCGCGCAGCCAGAGCACGATTTCTGTTCTCATCCTGAAGCAAAGTTCTTAACCCGAGGTACTATTTCTGGGTTAGCGGAGTCTGTAACCTGAAGCATACCTAACTCGAGGTACCACTGTACGTTTTTTCAGGTTGCGTCCTGCGGCGACCCGAAAGTACCGGAAAGCGTTACTTCCAGGTTTCGCCACTCGTGCATGCGCAGATGAACAAAATGATGTCACACACATGTGCAGAAGCAGCGAATTGCGACCCGTGTGTGCACAGATGCGGGTTGCGTTCCTTTCTGGTTGCGAACGGGGCTCCGGAATGGATCCCGTTCGCAACCAGAGGTACCACTTTATTCATTGTCACAGTCCCAATAGTAAGGTCCAGCCCATTGCTCACTCCAGGTCTGGTGTCTGCTTCCAGCGTGGTGTAGTGGTTAAGAGCAGTAGACTCGTAATCTGGTGAACCGGGTTCGCGTCTCCGCTCCCCCACATGCAGCTGCTGGGTGACCTTGGGCTAGTCACACTTCTCTGAAGTCTCAGCCCCACTCACCTCACAGTGTGTTTGTTGTGGGGGAGGAAGGGAAAGGAGAATGTTAGCCACTTTGAGACTCCTTCGGGTAGTGATAAAGTGGGATATCAAATCCAAACTCTTCTTCTTCTTTTTCCACCAAAATCTGGTGGCACAGAAGGTGTTAATTCCTTATCAGTCCCATTTTAAAGCTTACAAAGGATGGGGATGAATCAAGGGTAATGGAAGGGTGGTTACAAATGTGGGGGAAAATTATTTACACCCTTGTTTAAGGTAAGCTGACCTTGGCAAGGAGCAAGGGTTTTTGGTGATGGCAATGGGGCTATGGAATGACTTCTTGGACGCTTATTAAAGTGCATCCCTGATAAATGAATTTGTGAGCTGAATTTGTCAGCCGTTTGGACTTTTTTCTTGTTTGAAAATTTGTTTTTATTACTGATGGTTGCTATGATTTTAACTGCGGTTGTAAGCCACCTTGTGCTGCTATAGGATATACATATTTTTAAGTAAATAAAGAGCAACTTGGTTCTGACTCCATGTCTTACCAAGTGACCAGAACAGGCTCATACTAACCATTAGAAATCCATATTTGTCATGGCAAGCAAGCACAAACAAAGCAGTGTTTCAGAGTTGGCTGACATCTTGCCGTCCACTAGATTTTTCCTTTCTACTTCGCCTGCAGAAAAGGTTGACTCTTTGCTGTGCAACACGTTTTGTTGGGATTCGCTGTGCAACACGTTTAGTTGGGATTTAGTCATTAGCAATTTTCAGGAAATAAATCAACATTTTCCAAGGTGGACCGTTCAAGAGGAATAAATATTACTTTCCCCTCATGTGTCAGGTGAGGTCTGTTTAAAAAGAGTCAGTCATAGCAGAAAGCTTATTGACAGTGTCAGGTTAGTTTCCTGCTGCGGTAAAAATGTCGAATTCAGCCTTGGAAATATTTGGGAAAGGGATTGAAAACAAAACTTCCAAGAGTTATTGCGCCTTTGAAGAGATTTGTGGAAATACATACAAAGCCTTAGATGACAACATCATGCCAAGCCACATTTGGAATATAAGTATATCTTATCGTGCTAGACTCTGTGCATTCACAGTGCCTCTGAACATTGCCTGTTCTCTCTAGTTACATAGGATACACAGGATTTGCTGTCAAAACTGGTTTCTAAACAATCACCATTGGCAGCCGGTCCCCCTCCCCTTCTTCTCTGCCTAGCTGTCAGTTTTGCTGACACTGCTATTCATCTGAATGTAGAAAACGGCGGCAGACAAAATGCCAGGTTAATTTAACCGCATTGGGTGACATAGACATACCCCATGCATCTTCCAAGGATCTTTTCATGTGACAACTTTTTATCACCTGAATTGTTAGAACAGGAAGGTGAACAGGGTGCGCCTCAGAGGAAGGCTGGTGCTAGGGTGGTAGCTTTGATCCTGCAAGTTCATTTGAACTGGAAACAATTGGAATGCAGATCCACTATATCATTTGAAGGTGATAGTAAAGCTGATTCTGTAATGTGACACTTGCAAATTATTTCTGCCTGGAAGTGCGCCTAGAAATGGCTGTGCCACAGAATGACAGACAGTTTCTAGTTGCGGTGATAGTTTCAGTTCTTCCTGAAGGATCTTCCAGCTTCAATCTGTAATATCTGGGAGCTGGTTCAGACAGCAATGTTAACTGTCCACATTTGTTTGTAGGTAATGGCCATGCCCATGGTTGTGCTTGTGTTGCTTCCAGCTTCTGTTGTGATTGTCCAGGATTACTTGGTCCACACATTCTGTCTGCCCTCATGAGCATAAATGTGGGGATATTTAAGACTGCTCACACAGGCAATTATTATTTCATCTATGCTGCCTATCTGGGATTAAATGGTGGTGGGAATATGTTGTCCCACTAATTTTGGGAGAAAGAAGTGATTGTTTGAGGTTGCACCATAATTCATGCAAAGTTCATGTAGGGCAAACAGCAGGTTACCAGTGCTGTGGGTGTGTGGTTTTCAAACATAAAAATTATACAGTAGAAAGAGTTAAACTATCCCTCTACCTAGTCCTGATTTTAGTTGGGGGAGGGTCTTCTTTCCTGATACCAATGTTTTGAAAGAAACTTGGGAAATCTTAGTCATGGATCTCACATATATTTAAACCATAACTGGGATTCTAAGTAACAAGGCTGCCTTTGCAGCCCAAAGGAAACTGTGCATTATCTTTGGGGTCACTTGCAGTAGAAAACTCAGCTGCGAATTTTCTATAAGTTGTTCTTTCAAGCAATTACCCCCCCCCCCATTTCTGAAAAGCTCAGTTTGGGGAAAATAATTGAATACTGAAAGGGCATTGTGGGGGGAGGGTTGAGCACCTCCTCTCACCTACTGGTTCATCTCTGCAAGTGCCCCCCTCAGTCCCCACAATATGGTTATGAAGGAATCATAGGATTGGAAAATGCATGTTTCCAACATGATGTCTTGCTTGGCCTTTTGATATAAGAATTGGTGCTCCTCACCTTTGCTTTTAAGTCAGACTGTTTGTCTAATACACAGATAGCATGGCTATCTCCTTAGATATCCAAAGTTAGAAAGTAGCCTGTAAAGTATAACTTGAAATCTCACATCCAAGCTTTAAACTCTTGTACCCGGGCAGCTCCTTGACAAAATTCTAAACATTTGTTTTCAAATTTAAATCTGCAGGAGGGGGAGATTTCATAGATTGCTGAATGAATGAATGAATGAATGGTTGAATTAATGAATGAAATCTACTTGTTCACAGCCAATGGAAGTCACAATATGCACTTTGTTTTAACTTATTTGCTGTGCAGAGTGCTTGCAGTTCTTACTCTCACCAACTCTCTGAATTAGGTCACTCCTTATTACGGTGTCTAATTAATGCAGGCACTTTGGAACAAAATAATTATTATGTGTTTACACATGGGGACATGAAGTTCAGGCTTTGTCAAACCCATCCTCTGAGTCCAGAGTCCATGGCTTTGGGTAAATGGTCAATCCACGTCTCTCCAGCCCGTATTTAAGACTATGTGCACATTAGCAGCTTGAAATGAGATGAGCTCATCCCACCCCTGACCCCCCGTTGTGTTTCAAGTTGCATTCTTACATTGCTGTACTCATGTCCCTTACCTGACTCTCCTGCACATGTGCAATGCCTGACTGAAATGTACACACCTCAGCTTAACTGGGGCTTCCATTTTCTAATTGGATGGAAACAGGTTTCAAGGAAAGCATATCAGACAGCTGCAGGATACATATGGATTGTGGCTAATATAACAAAGCCTAACACTTTATCCAGGAGGCGATACTGCAGATCGTTGAGGTCAATGTGCAAGGAAGTTGTGAGATCCAATTGTCCCCCACAATTGAAATCATTTTCTTCTAGTCACAGTGCAAAAGGTCTCTTCTGCAATATTTTATATATTGAAACACACTTATCAACTTTCTTTCACCTCTTTTCTAGCTAGGCAATACCACCACCAACATCCCTTAAAAAGGCATGCACTGAAACACCTTTATGAGCTAGGGGACTCAACAGTCACAAGTCCAGTTATGCATAACTTGTAGCCAGCCATACTGTAGGACATATATTTTTCATCATCCCTCAGTTGAAAATAGGTGTATTTTGTTTTGCATTATGTGAAAGAAAAGTTCTCTTACACTGAGGGACTAGAGAGCCAGATGCTAGAATTATGGGGTATCTGTTAGCTGACATCCTCTGCCATAGAATTTTATAAAGAGGAAAGATCACCTAGAAAATCTTGAAAGTTACTTCATCCCACTTTGCAGAGCAAATTTATTTTAGCTCAACCTAATCACCAGACTCTCCTTACTAGAGGGAAAGTGAGGTGTGTGCAGGCATCACAAGAAACTGCCTTCTTCTCAACTCACCTGCAGCCCTCAGAGAGAAGAAGCAGAACACTACTAAGTCTGGTTCCAGCCTAAGCTGTCTTCTGCTGGAGAACCTATGTGAAAACTTGGTGGGGAAAACATACCTAACGTTTTCTGCATTCTGTACCCGGTTATCAGGTAGAAGCTTATTCCGCGCTCACACTCTCTTATTGCTGTTGCTGGTGTTAAGAACGGATCCCTTGGACAGAGGCGGTTGGCGGGTATGTCCAAGGCCAAGGTTTCCCCAAGGTTGTAAATCAGCGCACAGGTAATTTCTGCCGCCTCGAGCCAATCGGATGCCCCGACCAAAGCGCCCAGCCAATGGACGGTCCCCGGGATGCAGGACTGCGATGAGGCTAGCGTGGCCAATCCGAAGCGGTTTCGGCTACTGGCGCTCGCCCACCTCCTCCTATTCTGAGGCGGTGGGGAGGGCGCTTCAGCTGGTGGTGGGAGGGAAAGCGGAGGAGAGGTGGGGGAAGCTTGGCAGCGCCGGAGCCAGACGAGAAGGCGGGCTGTGGTGGTGCCTCCTGCTCTTGCCGCGGCTGCCCTCTTCTTCCTCCTCTTCCTCTCTCTCCCCAACATGGCAGGGCTGGGCAGCGGCGGCGGCGGAGCCTCCGCCTTCGGGCGCTGCACGCACGCCTTGGTGCGGGCTCTGCCCGAGTCCCTGTGCCAGCAGGCGCTGAGGCGCGAGAAGGGCAAGGAGGTGGACTTGGCGCGCGCCGAGCGCGAGCACCAGCTCTACGTCGGGGTGCTGAAGAGCAAGCTGGGGCTGCAGGTGCTCGAGCTGCCCGCCGACGAGAGCCTGCCCGACTGCGTCTTCGTCGAGGACGTGGCCGTCGTGTGCGAGGAGACGGCTCTCCTCACGCGCCCGGGCGCGCCCAGCAGGAGGAAAGAGGTACCGGGGCGGGGCCCGCTGTGAGGGGGCGACTGAGGAGGGAGGGGGCGCCTCTCTCTCTCTCTCTCTCCCCGTGTATGTGTGAGTGTGACTCCCCCACGCCACCGCCACCTCTAGGGCGGGGGCCGCTGCAACTTCCCACCGTGGCCGAAGGAGTGTGGAGAGCGGGAAAGCCGGTTGGGTGGGAGAAGAAGCGCCTTGGTGGGGGCGGCAGCATCTTGGGATGGGCCGGCAGAGCGTTGGCAGGCTACGCTTTCCTCTCAGCCGGACCTGAAGGGGAAGGTCGGGGTGGGAAGCGCTCCCTGAGAGGAGCGAGGGGCTCCTGGGCTCAGCAGGCTGCTGCTGCTGCTGCTGCTGCCGCCGCCGCCTCCGCGCGCGCTGGGTGTGGGGAGTGCGGTACTGTAAGGCGTGGCCGGCTGTGCTGGGAGGAGGGAGAGATGCTGGAGGAAGAAGATGCTCAGCACCAAGGCAGTCTCCTCTCTCGTTCCTCGTGAACTCTGAAGCCTTCCCATCTTCCCATCCTCGCCCGTCTTTCACCAAGCCAGCACAATATTGCAGATTGGGAGAAAAAGTAGATCTGAATGAGGTTTTTTTTTGGGGGGGAGGCATGAATCAGTTTTCAGTCGTGGGGCACACATGCGTTCTGGCAGGGTGCTTGCTTTAGAAATAATTGGCTGGGCTGGACTGAAAAGATAATCTCGTTCCTTTCTTTGTGTCTTCTACCCTGCCCGCAATTTTAGAAGGGACAGCTTTTTTTTCTTTTATACATGGGCAGGTTCTTTTCGGAAGTAGTAATGGCTCCAAATGAAACCACAGCAGGTTTCTTTTTAATGAAGCCAGATCAAGAGTGATGCTCATCACGTTTGCCAGGAATAATTAGAAACAGCAACCACAGGAAACTTCACAGATGCAAGGAATAAAAGGTACACTTCCATGCACTGTGGAAAAGTTGGCCATGAATATTGCTTGAAGAGATATCTTTGTATTCCGAGTAGGTTATTTAAAGCACAGGTGCATGTGCCTTTGGAAGAACAGCAGAATGTAGACGACATCTTTCACATTGATGTATAGGCATCTTTGTGGGGAGCAAAATATCCCCATTCACTTCATTAGGTGAACAGTTGCTTAGTCTTCCACACCAGTATATATTTCCTTTTGGTGTTTCTTCCTAAAAATCTGTAGCTTGGTGCAGTTTTCCCAACAGGTTTAACTGGTAATTTAAATGGCATCTTACAGCACAAGTCAGCGCATGATTACTTTGGAGAGAGTCCCATTGTGTTCAGTGGGTCTTGCTCTCAGGTGAGTGCAGGGCTGCCATGTTCTGCTCTCTTTCAGGTGAGAGACCACAAGCTCTTGGACATTTCTTTCTGTTGCGAAAAGACTCTAATAGAAATTGAATTTATCCTGGACAAAGTGGTGAATTCCACATGTAAACATTCCACATTCCATGCATAAGTTCCATCCGTTTTTATTTAGGGCACAATCCAAACTCGCACATGCACATCGTGCTGCCAGGGCTTTGCAAAGCGGCAGAGCTATTGCTGCATCTGCAGCTCTACAGCTCACATAACCAGCAGCAGAAGGTCAGGGGCAAGATGACCAAGCCTGATGTGGACCTGATGGCATTGCCCAATGGTGGTGAGACTGGCTTGGGAATCCAGTGGATCCTGGGCCAGCTCAGTCCCATCTCTCCCCACCTTTGAAATGTCCCGTTTTGGGGTCTTTTGTCCACTGACAACTCTTCCACTCACCTTCACAGTCGTGACGTGGCAGAAGGCCAGTTCATTAAAGAAAGCTGAGCAAGGGTATATCTCCACCTAATCCAACCTTCTCTCTACCAGCTCAGCAATAGTTTCAGTTGCTCTCTACTTTACATACAGTTTGCTATTTCAACATATCCCAACAAAAAAGTATTGGTGTAAAATGCCCCGGTATATAGTCCACATTCAAATCTAAACCATCCTGCAGCTACCACTAATAATAATAATCCCACATTTTAAATAACATAATTAAGCAACAACAAATAAAACTATATGCATGAATAAATAATCACAAAAGTAAATTATTTATGAAACTTAATTGCAGCATGTATTGTCTAGAAAATTTGAATGGTAATACAAAATAATACAGTGGTACCTCTGGTTAAGAACTTAATTTGTTCTGGAGGTCCGTTCTTAACCTGAAACTGTTCTTAACCTGAGGTACCACTTTAGCTAATGGGGCCTCCCACTGCTGCCGCGCCACCGGCATGCGATTTCTGTTCTCATCCTGAAGTAAAGTTCTTAACCCGAGGTACTACTTCTGGGTTAGCAGAGTCTGTAACCTGAAGCGTCTGTAACCCAAGGTACCACTGTACTGGGAGGATTTCAGCAGCACACACTTCTCGTTGTTTTGGCATTTCTGCTGCTGTTAGAATGATCCTTCCTCTCCTTCCTGCATACTCTTCTGGGGGTTCTCCTGACCTTCCAGCGTGGGAGAGGGGAGGAAAGCCCCATTGCCATCGAGGAAGACCTTGCAACTGACATCCACTAGTGTACCGGGTTAGTTGAATCCATCCCACAGTCTCCAAAATTATTCACCTGCACAGTAATTACACAACGCTAATCTAACCATACAACCTCCACATATCCAATAACTCATCAACCATGTAACAACCCCAACATCATTCTATCCATTCAATTCACACTTCAATAAATTAAAAAAACCCTCCCAACCTTCAACTCACCAAGAGTCCTGTGCAAAGAATTAGGTCCACTCAATAAGAACAGCGCAATAACAGCAGAAAAAAGCAAACTAATAACTTACACATTTCAACCCCATCTCTCACCTGGAGCAATACAAACACTCTTTGCCACCTTCTTAACCTAGAGAGCCCAATCCCTTCCCACAGGCAGATGCTCACCCAGTAGGGAGGCAGATGCAGCCACCAACACTCTTGATGCTCACCACTTCACAGAGAGCATCCCTATCAGCCAGACAAAAACAAAGACAAATCTCTTTTAACAATGCCTCAGGAACACTGAATAAATAAGCAGGTGTGAGGACTCTGAAGTGGAAATCCAAAAGGGACGGACCTCTTTGGTGTTTTCCTGCGGTGCCGTTCACTGCACTGCAGCAATCTTGCTTTTTTTAGATCTATGGGCAGATGGTGCTTGGCTGCCCAGAGCCCTCTCAGCCACCACCACCACGCTTCCAGCTGGTTCTGCTGCAGCTGTAGAACTTTGCAGACAGATGAGAGACTATTGGGAGCCCAAGTGTGGGGGCTGGCAATATTTTTTTCTCTCCCAGTCTCTTTCCTCTACCTTAGCCACAAACAAAGAAAAAGTCAGTGTTCTTCCAATGTGTAATCTTCAAATGTATATTTGCACTTTATATAGGAAGAATGCTCAAACTATTGAGATATATATATTTACAAACTGCGCCCCCCTCTATATAAGCTTTGTTGATTTGTTTGTATATACAAATACATATTTCCATTTCTTCTTCCATAATCTTGTGGAGATGTGTGATTTTTAGACCTCAGTTTCAGAGCCACTGGAGTAGACAGTTTGGGCAGAACCTGAGTTCTAAGTTTTAAATGATGATGATAATACGCGACCTAAAGTTTGCTTTTGTTTTCAGCAATGTTTTATTAACATGAAATCCAAGTACATTATATTCTGCCCTGTTAAATTTTCTCATATAGCCCATGAGTTGTAATTGGTTTCCAGGACGGAAGACAGTCATGTCAAGAACCACCTCTGCAATCCATTCAGACAGGCAGGGATAAGATCAGTGAGCCAGAAAATGAAATAAAAGCAGTCAGCAGAGTCTGATTTGGGAAATGGCTGAAATGGATTAGCAGCTAAAGGGGGGGGGGGGTGGAACCAGGCTGCTAAATGCAACAAAAATCTACCATGGAGTACTGATTACTGTATATTGGGAAATAAATGTATTGCATGTATGAAGTTAAATGCGCTTAGGTACTATGGAAATCTTCAGCACATATTTGCATGAATGTGTCTGTGATTTTAGTAGGATGTGGTTATATCAGTAATTTCCAAACTGTGTCCTGGTGCATAGCAATATGTTTCAGGAGACTGCTTGGAATAAATAAATAAAAGGAAGTAGTTGCAGTGAGAAATACATTAATTATATAATTAAATGCTCCTCTGAACCCAAAATACACCACCACCACAACAACAGCCCCCAACACATACAATGCTGTCCGCTGCATTTCTGTTCTTTGCTTGCCTATATTCCAACAGCCTCCACTAGGAGTAGGTAATTTTGCCATATCATATTGGGTCATTCATTCACTACTAAAGCACAAAGTGGTAGAATTCTCATTGCCATGAGGGGCTGCCTGCTACACCTCTGCATGAGTCACTGATCTTGGGTTTTCCTTCTTCCGATCAGCAGGTACCCCAGAAATGTGATTCATGCAGAAATGCGAAGGTTAGATTAACTCCATTTAAGGTGGGATATGTTCACTCATCGGATGTGGGTGGTGCTGTGGGTTAAACCACAGAGCCTAGGACTTGCCAATCAGAAGGTCAGCGGTTCGAATCCCTGTGACAGGATGAGCTCCTGTTGCTCGGTCCCTGCTCCTGCCAACCTAGCAGTTCGAAAGCACATCAAAGTGCAAGTAGATAAATAGGTACCGCTCCGGCGGGAAGGTAAATGGCGTTTCCGTGCGCTGCTCTGGTTCGCCAGAAGCGGCTTAGTCATGCTGGCCACATGACCCGGAAGCTGTATGCCGGCTCCCTCGCCCAATAAAGCGAGATGAGCACCGCAACCCCAGAGTCAGTCACGACTGGACCTAATGGTCAGGGGTCCCTTTACCTTTACTATGTTCACTCATCAACATACTAAATGTAAACATTTTTAGGTGTGGGGGTAAAGAATCTGCATCCAATAACAGGTCAGAAAGTTTTCCTCAGATCTGAGAATTTTCAGGAAGCACTGGATTCCATCGTAGGTTTGGATATAGTTCTCTGGAGCATGTAAGATCTGTTAAAGGGTGCAGATTTCCTGTATCTGTTACTGACCTCCCTCGTCTACTCACCGGTGTGGTGTAGTGGTTAGAGTGCTGGACTAGGACCTGGGAGACCAGGGTTCAAATCCCCACTCAGCTGTGAAGCTCACTGGGTGACGTTAGCCAGTCAGTCAGTCTCTCTCTCTCTCTCTCAGCCTAACCTACCTCAGAGTTGTTGTGAGGAGAAAAATGGAAGTGGGGAGAATTGTGTATGTGCCACCTTGAGCTCTTTGGAGAAAAGCTAGGATATAAATGTAACAACAACAGCAACTCAAACAATACTAGGGAATAAGTTGGACAGTGGTGCTTATAACTGAGCAGCAAAGAGAAGCAACAACAAAAAAATTGTGGCTCCCTCTTCTCGCCTATTGTTGCCACAAACCAGAGCGAAGCGAGTGAAAAGGAGGGAGGAGCAATGAGTTTTCCAGAGCATTAAGAATAACCTTCCTGTAATTAAATTGCTGTAATATATTAACCTAGTTTCTTTGTAAGATAGCAGAACATGCATATATTGTAGTAAGAGATTCATTATTTTTCATGTTTAAAATGTAAATTAGGAGTATTAGATTTATGTTTGATTAGATTAGCGCAACTAGGATATTCAAGGGTATTTCAGTCCGTTCTGCATCCCACCAAGTTCCTGCACAGTGGGGAAATGAGACTTTTTTTTTAATTATTATTATCAGACTGGTATTTAATAAACAGTTGCAAGAGATTTATTGTTGCAGTGGGAGCCTTATGTTCGGAAACGACTGATTTAAAACTTTAAATCTTATCTGGCATTTGGCTTTTGCCAAACCTGCTTGGCGATAGATCTCTCTCAGTTCCCTCATATATCTCCTGAAACTTCCCACTGCTTATGGGTGTCCAGTGGAGAAGGGAGATGTTGGTAACAAATTGAAAAGAACCACGCAAATAGTAACATGCATAAAGTTCAGTGTGTAACAAGTTCAGTTAGTGAAGTTGCTGCTTTCTTTTAAAGGCTAACTTTTAGGTAATAAATTAATGGAAAGCAAACTGCTGGCTAAGTGCTAAAGCGTATTCATCGGACCAAGTGATGGACTTGGACCTAGAAATCAAAGGCTTCAAAATCCCTTTTAAGCATTTTCTTGGGTCAGAGTTATTTGGGAATGTTGCTGTCTCCATTCTACTTACCTTCTCATCTGTGAAACAGTTGACAATAGAAACTTGCTCTGCAAAGAAGGTTGAATGGAGGGTGTGCTGAAATTCAGTTTGTGCTTGCGACAGAAGCACCCACCTGCTTTCCTTAGGGCATTCTCAAACAAACATTTTGCCCACAGTGGGACACAGGTTGCAATCACCAAGCTGAACGATTCTAGTGGAAACAGGTTGTCTGGACAATATAAATAGTCTGTGTCCATTGGAGAAAGGGAAATCTGTTTGTCTGAATTTACACCAAGGGGTTTTTTACCCACAATTCATGACAATTCTGCTGTAGTACTGAGACTGAAGGTCTTGTTTTCAACCGTTGCAACTGGAGAGAGCAACAACTATAGTGATGGTGAGGGGTGATGTAAAAGAAAAAGAGTCCAGTCCACAGAGGAGTTTTGGCATTGTTTAAGCCACTTGGAGATTATTTGGTCAAAAGGCAGGTATAAATATTTAAAGTAAATGAATTAATTGATAGTTCTTGGGATAGACAACAGATAGTCCAGCTTGGAGCCAAACCCTGATGAGTCCTGTGGTTTAGGTTGTCATGTTGATCAAAGGCAGCAATTTTACAGCAATTCCTGTAAAAATTTGTCTATGTTTTTGAGTTCTGAAATCTGCAGATTTTATTTTAAATGAAATCAGTTGATTTAATCTGTTTCAAGGAAGATGATTTATCAGCTTAAAATTCTGTGATTGGTTGGCAGCTCTGTATATGTACCGTATATACAGATGCAATATCAGTTCAATATCAAGGAGTCTCACTAAAAAAGGAAACAGGATATTCTGTTTCCATCATATATGCACTGTTACACCTTTGGTTCTCTGTTAATTTGAACAGCAGCCCAATTCCAAAATGTCCAATAACCTATGGAAAAGCTAAGCACTCCAAAGGGTTGAAGCCCAGCCCCCATGCTGTTAACACTTTTACAGCCTGATCCTACTCAGAAGCAAGGCCTATTGAGTTCAGTGGTGCTTACTCTCAAGTTAGTCTGCCTGTGGTTACAACACTGGGATTTCAAAGGCGGACTTGACGTTTGAGGCGGGGGGCGGGATTTCCAAAAGGTGGTGCTTTGTCCTGAATCTTAGGATAGTCAATCAAAAAATCGTGGGGGGGGGGGGCATTTTTGTAAAAAAGAAAGAGAGAGAGAGAAGCTTTGGGGTTTGTCTAAAGAAAAGCTCCTTAAAAATGCTCAACAACTTTCGGGGTGTCCTGGTTTTTACTTTTTGAAATATAGCAAACCTTATTTAAGTGTGACACAAACAATGTATTAAGCGATTCTGGGTGAGAGACCCGAATTGGTAGATGACAATTTCATTATCCTGCTATATACACACATTATTTGTATTGTATAACTGGATATGTTATTTGAAACATTGGGTGACTGCTAAAAACATGGGGTTTTTTCCTCCTTTCCCCCATAATGTGTTGGACTTCTTACCTGGTTTTGTGAAGAAGAGGGGTGCAAAGAGGGGGGAAACAGTAGAGTTGACTTCAAGTGGATGGTGTTAACATAATTTGTATTATAACATGTTCTAAAGAAAACAGTTCAATATAATGCAGATTATAAGTTTTACATGATCGTTTATGTAATTTGAGAGGCAGATCTCATCAGGTCCCACCTAACTTCAATCCTTTTGAGGCTGCAGGTCCAGATAAACTGGTTCCAGATTTGAACTCACCTGGTGGGACCAGGGTGCTCTGTTTCTGTTCTATTAGCCTTTACTGAAGATGGAGATTCTTAGGTGAGCTGCAAGCTTAAATTGCGTGTGCCTTTAACATTTAGGGTTTTTTTGAGTGCTAGTAGGGTCCCATGAAGGAAAAGAGAAGAAGAAGTGCACCCAAGCACCTCACTCAGGCTCTGCAGCCTTTCTTTTGATGTTGTACTAGGAAGCATCCATTCTGAGGACAGCTTTAAATAGATTAAGTAGTACTACTCAGAACTGTGATACGTGTGATGCAGTTTGTGAAATTTATCATATGTCCTGAAAGCTCTGTGCCAAGAAATGAATAAGAATAAGGTTGTTAATAAGAAAAAAAAACTAATGAAAGTGTTGGCCATATGCTAACTTCCATATCATTAATTAGAATAATTAACTTCTTTACATTGCACATTAGTAGCAGCAGTAACTCCAGTCACTGGCAGATCATTTAAAATAGACTCTCTGCTGCACAATTGGCTGTGGTCCATCAGTAGTTCCATGGGGAATTAGCACTTTACAGTAGATCAAACCCAAGAGATGCAAACTCAGGCTGAAATTTTCTATTATCACTTTGCAGTATTTATGTCCAAGCTTAAGTATACCAGTATGTACACTTGGTGGAATGTGTGTGTCTCCATTTTCCCCTCTGTTGCATTTGCTTTTGCTCTTTTCCCTGTCTCAGCTAGGAGGCAGGCTTCTAAAACCATTTAAAAAGCAGTAATGGAACATACCAGCCTAGAAAAACCTGCAAGGCAGAGGGAACCTTGGAAAATAGCTCAGTTCATTCCAAATCCAATTCAGACCCTGTCACACTCCCTATGATATAATCAGGAGTGTAACAGAGTCTCACTTTCCCCTCAACCTACAAGATGCAGAAGTCCTCTGCATGGAGAAAAGGATACCTGTACGTAAGCTATCCCTGACAAGTAGACCAATTCCTGAGGTAACATTGATGGCCTTACAGCTATGTTCTGTGTGGGGCTGGAGAGGCTCAGGCTCACTGGTGGATGAAGAAGAGTGTGGGGGGAGTGCCCTGCCCCCAGCAGCATGATCACGACAGGGTGCCATCGCGGCTTCCCTCCCGCCCGTGCTGGGTGCCCCGCTCCCACAGGCAACGTGCCACACCCCTGCGGGCGGCATGCCCCACCCCCAGGATTCGCGCCAGCCCCGCCCCCACCTGCTCTCCGCCCCCCCCCCAGTGCCAGAGCATGAAGCTCCGCCACTCCTCAGGCTTAAAAGCCTTCCTCTCTAGCAACCGAATGCTAGAACAATGCCTTTGTGCTATGTGGCTGTTGGCTCTGGCTAACTAATTATTAACATCAGAGTCAGCAGACTTTTTCAGCAGGGGAGCTAGTCCACTGTCCCTCAGACTTTGTGGTGGGCCAGACTATATTTTGGGAAAAAATGAACCAATTCCTATGCCCCACAAATAACCCAGAGATGCATTTTAAATAAAAGGACACATTCTACTCATGTAAAAGCACTCAGATTCCCGGACCATCTGCGGGCCGGATTTAGAAGGTGATTGGGCCGGATCCAGCCCTGAGGCCTTAGTTTGCCTATCCATGTGTTAACTGAACTCTGTCTCCCTTATTGGTCTTTGGGCTTGCTTCACACTTCCTTCAGGCTTTGTATCTCTTATTTGTCCTTATGGGAGTTATTGATCCTGTGTGTGTTTTGCGCAGGTTTGTGTTTGAGTGTTGTTCATTCATAGCAAGGGAGGACTGAGTGTCTAATTCACTTGTTTGCATTTACATAGCATCATCTATATTCTCTCTTTAGAAAGAACAAGTATCATAGGTCCCCACTACCAGGGGCTTATGGCTTATGGTGAACAGATGAACAGATCCTCTGTAATTTCCATGAGGGCAGTTTTTTGTGGGGTGCAGGGGTGAAAAGCTATTTTGAAGGGCTGTGTGTCAAAGGACAGCTGCAGGAAAGAGAGTTTGGACACCGGTTGTTAAGTAGCACATGCCAGGAGCTTGGAGATAAAGCGTAGAAGGAAAAGTGCTAAATAGCTGCAGTGGGATGATGGGTTTTTTGTTTTTTGTTTAGAACAGTGGAAACAGTGATGTGCTTGAATATCTATGTGTCTTCCATCTAATATTTACTTGGTTGGTTCCCTTTATTTTTGTACTTGAATATGTATACCTATGGTGCATCCTTTTGGATGCAGTGTGTGTGTGTGTGTGTGTGTGTGTGTGTGTGTGTGTGTGTGTAGAATTAGGTACCTGTCTCCACAAAGCCCAGCTGATATTTTTTTGCACACCTAATTCTACATACACACACTCATCACATTTGACAAGGTACGTGGGGTTGGTTTTTTTGATAACGTGCTATGAATCCCTGGATACAAAAAGGGAAAATGAAGAACAGCTCATTGATATGCAACCTGATTTTGAAGCAATGTTTCTTCTGCTCTTCTCTCAGAGAAGGCCAACGTAATTATAATTACTTTAACGAACTGTGAGCATTCTCAGGCCATCATACATGGTGAAACTGAGATTTTCTACATAAAGTTTTTTTGTTCGTTGGTCTTTGTGAGCAGAGCTGTTGAAATTGGAAACAAAATAGGTGTGTGGCTTTGTATGTTGAACCCATTAAACTAACAAGCCCCACTGGTGGAAACTTGCACAAGGACTAGTCACCAGAGCAACAAGGTTTCCACCCTATCCTCCCCATGCGCCCCCAAAAAATTGGCTCAGGGTGGGGGAACCCCCACTACAGCAGGAAGGAGAAGAAGAGACATTGTTGCAAGCTGAATTTCTTGCATTGATGGAGTGATTGTCATAGTGCTACAGTACAATGAATTCTATCCATTGTTGTTCAATAATAATACAGAAGGAAAATATGCAGGAAAGAGTAGCTATAGCATGGAAAAGAGAACATCGGATTTCACCTTATTCTAACATTTACTCTTCCAGTGCATAATAAATAACATCCAGCTTTCAGTAAACATGTCAACTGAAACCCATATCCAGGCCTTCTGCGATGTAATTTGGACCTAAGTGCACTGGTCCAATGCCATTCTAGACTGATAGAGCTATGCTGCCTATATATATAATCCTAACCAAGTCTACCCAGGAGTAAGTCCTGCTGAATTCAATGCGGTTCATTCTCAGAAAATGTGTTGTCTTTGAGTTTCTTCTCATCCAGTTTGGTGCAATGAAGGTAGTACAACTGGCCATGTAGCTTGCAAAGTTTGATGCTACAAGTCCACTTGTTCTCAGCTCCTGTAATTACTGTGTAGGAGGTTAATCTATGTTTAAATCAATAGTTGATTGAGTATACCATTAATTTGATTTGAAGATTGCAGACTTAACATGACGACATATGCCTTATCTAGTTTGGTTTTGTAACAAAGATTTTAGGCAAGAGGTTTTATTTTATTTTTTAAAGGTAGTATGTGATTGATGACATCCTGAATTTTGTACTGAGTGGGCTGTGCACCTTTTAAAAATGTGACTGAGAAGTAACTGTTTATTGTGTTAAAAATTGCATTTTGAGCACCTTGTAAAGAAGAAGAAAAAGTAGCAAGAATATGGTTAACATGATACAGTCTATTAGCCATTTCACCCTTCTAAGTTAGCCTGTATTTATTCACCCATGAAATATGAACATTTGGCAAGGCGTTTTGACAATGGACTATATGAATAGCGCAATCAAGGTTACTAACCTCGGGGCGCTCAAGGTTATCTGCTTAAGAAAATGTGTCATCAGATATCAGGCCTATTTTGTGGTTGAATCTCTGGTATGAAGTGAAAGACTAGCATTCAGGAGAAAGGGAAAATTCAGCAAAAATGGAGCTGCCTGAGCCAGAAGCTTTTTAAAAAGGTAATTAAGTAATGAGTTTCTGTCATGTTTGTGGAGGAAAGAAAATAATTTGTACAAGTAACCATGTTAATTATGCTTTCTGGCATAATGTTAAATATTTTATTAGATGTCCAAGGGTTTCTTCATAAAACATTGATCTAACAAAAGCTATGGGACATTTGACTGTGGCAAAGCTTTGCATAACCAATCTCTACAAAAAAAGGGAGCTAGATAAGTGAAAGCTTGTGGAGGGGGCAACAGAAGACCCTGATTGGGGGGCGGGGGAGGAAACAAAACAAACATATCCTTACTCATTTTGCCTGAGACCTGAAATGGAAAAACTAAGAACGGGGATATGATTTTAAATAAAACATTATTATGCCTTCCAGAGTGATGTATGAAATATGTTTAAAGGAGTCTGTTATAATGTTTGCACCTAATTCTCATTGCTATCTGCAAATCTGTTGTATTCAGGTAGGGTTGCCATACATCCGGAATTTCCTGGACACAGCCGGAATTTGGCTGTCAGAAACTGTGTCCGGGCGGAAATCGCTGAATGTCCAGGAAAATCCCATGCCGGAAGTGTAGATTTAGGCGAAGGGCAGATCTTTGGCTCAAAAACTTTTGTGTCCGGCTTTTCACATTTTGAAATAAGGCAACCCTAATTCAAGATTCAAAGTTCGTTTTGTTAATGATTGCTACTGCATTATAAAACAAGCAATGCTTTGGGACTTTGTGCTGGAAAATCACATCCAAATGTTCCAGACTACGAAACACCAGGTCGCTGAAGTTGCAGTTTGAAGCAGAAGAGTAGAATGGGGGTGGGGGGAAGGAAGAGGGACCTCTTAGCTCTTTCCTCATGTATAGGAAAAGAATAAATAAACTACATTTACACAATGTGTGCATAGAATACTCTTCCCTCTGTAATTGTGCAAGCTCTAGTGATGTGACCCTGGCGGCCCCAAGCCCATACCTCTTAACAGTCCTGATTTGAGTGGGACATTCCAGAATTGCAGAAGCCATCCTGGCTTCTGATTGGATTCTGGAATGTCCCTCTGTTTGGGTGTTTGGGCATTCTGGTATGAGTCAGGTGGCTCGCGCCAGAGCACCCAACCAAAAGCTGCAATTTTTTGCCTCTCATGAATCAGTTGGCTGAGGACCAAATAACAAACGTCCCAATTTTGATCACAGCGGGGTTTGGGAGGGTATGCAAGACATGACAAAGGGCACCAACTTGTAGGAACACTTTCAGGGCCCAATGTCTTGGACTGTGGACCAGGCCAGACCCTAGTAGGCAAGTTGCTAGAACTTTCAGAACCAGAAACACATGAAATCAAAGCCTACATCCCTCTCACTTCAGTTGCCAATTAATTCACTTAGGAAAACCAGCATGGAAAAGATTGCAAAGCTTTAGGTAAGGATGGCTCCTGCTCTTCAAGATATCCCAGAGAGGGGAGTGAAGCCTGGGGCTGGCAGCGTGGCAGACGACTCCCTTTGGTGGGCACTTACATATAACTCCCTACAAATGATGCTTTACAGAGCAGTTGCTATCCTTGAGGATGTGTGCTCCCTCCAGTTCCCATCCTCTGATACAGATTTTCTCCCTTCCCTTGCCAGAAATAGCTGGTATAGCATCACCAGTTCTTGAAGAGTGAAATTATGGTACCTGGGCAGGTGGCAGCACCTAACCAGGTGTTGATCCATCAGTGAAACTGTTCACAATATGCATTCTATGGTCAACAAATTAAGTACTTAGAAAACACCCAATGTGCATTTCTTTTCCGGATCCCAGACAGAAATGCTCACTCACACCCTTTCATGCATGCACATGTCCTCAAAACATTGAGGTCACAAACGGACCCAGAATCACATCATGTCCACAGCAGAAGATAGGAGGGAAGTTATCTGCATTGCTGATGCTCCCATTACATAAAGAATGCTGAGTGTGTGCTGGCTGTGGTTCATTTTGAAGGGTTTTCAGCACACAAAACCATCTTTGATGGTTTAGCTTCCTTGCCAAATGCATATATATGCAGAAAACGCTTTTACTTGCTGCCAAAGATCTTATACAGAGTGCATCTCACGCCTGTTTGTAAAAACGCATACGGACCAGGGCATCTGTAGTTGGAGGTGCTAATGTATGGTTCAGATACATTAGATCCCAATTCAGCAAAAGTTAATTATGACTGAAGTCCCACTGAAAGCAATGGAACCTAAGGTAGTCATGACTAACTTGTTCCAATAGCTAACTTTAAGTAAATAACTTTAAATTTAAATTTAAATAACTTTAAATAATAAATTTAAATAATAAATAAATAATAAATTTAAATAACTTTAAATAACTAACTTTAACTGAAGTCTAAGAAATCTTGCTTTGAGAGCTCATGGTGTATCTTCATTCAGGATAACAGTTATGTAACATTTGCCGTGTTTTTGCACTCCGAGCGACACATCTCCCTGGTCTTTAATGATAAACAGAAATCATAAATTTAATAACACAGTAGCCTTTAATAACATTGTAAACCAGTAAGGCTAAAAGAGCAGAAGAAAGCAAATTCTAATATCCTAAAAATTAAGCTATTTAATTTTCCACTGAAACTGAGTTTTGGCCTGGACAAATAAGGAGCAGAACGAAAGTGCCAAAATACCACAAGAGTGTCTGCTGTTGTCTGGCCTAACCAGAAGCAGGAAATTCTTGCAAGATCCTGTCTCCTGAGATTGTCAGCCAGCTCTGAGGCTTGCCTGTTGCTAGTTATTAGAGAGCAAGGAATGTAGCTGAATGCAGCATCTCTGAAGATGTAAAAAGCAGTGGGTCGCTGGACATCTTTTTTGCATTTTTAAGGAAATGGCCTCTAGGTTTTTGCTTTCCCCTATAGCATGTGGCACAGCTTGCTTGTTCTGAGCCATCTGGCTTTGTTTTATTAAAACGTCTACTGTTTATCCTGCAGCCACTTCACTTGTTCCTTCCTCTCCTGTTTGTAGGACATTTTAATCTGGATGTGATGTGTTGTATGTTAAATGTTGGACAACAATGGGGATTGAAATGCTACTTGTGTCTCAGACCCTCCAAATGTCCCTGCTTTCCAGTGACAGTCCCTGATTTACAGAAGCTGTCCTGGTTTCTGATTTTATCCCAGAATGTCCTGCTTTTCCTTAGGATGTCCCTATTTTCATCAGATAAATGTTGGAGGCTATGAAGTTATCCGACCCTCAAGCCATCTGAAGTCAGCCCTGTATAGGGAAGGTTTTTTTAATGTTTAATTATGTTTTTATATATGTTGGAAGCTGCCCAGAGCAGCTGGGGAAACCCAGTCAGATGGGCATGGTATAATTTATTAATATTAATAATAATTGAATATGACATCCCCATTTTCATCAGAGAAATGTTGGAGGGTATGGTGTCTTGAGAAGGATTAGATTAGCAGAATTAATTTTTGTTTTGTACGAAAACTGCAGCTGTGACACAATTGTCCAGTGGGATTTCATTTTATTTCTGAGCATTTTCACAGGAGACATTATACAAAACTACATCACAGAAGCTGGATATATGGGAAAGGAGAAACCATAGGGGAAATGGGCACTGGACAAAGCACATTTATGCTCATGATTTGGTGTGCCACACTCTTCATCAGTGATGTACATGGAGTGTTAGCTTAGACTGGGGGCAGGTTGATACCTCTTGAGTTACTATGTTATGCAGTTTATCAGAAGGCTATGGCAAACCCTTTTTTAAAAAAATTATGTCTCCCAGACTGCCTCTGCTGAAGGAATATTGCTCAGAATCCTTCATTTAATAACCACTTCCTGCAGCACCAAAGCCCATACTGTGTAGGAATTTCCAGAATGACACGTATAGGCATTCTTCCCCTGGTTGCCCACAGAGGCTCTGATCCTTCCCTCAGTGGCTCCTTGGTCAACAGGTGGGTGTGGGGGTTACCTTCCATTGAAAAGCACATAGAGGTGAAGGACAAATTTGGAAGTAATACCCTTTCCAACTTCATCTTCAAGCTATATGTGTTTTCGTATATATCCCATGGCAAAGTGTAGTGTTTCTCTATTTCTCCCCCACTATGGGAAGCGGACTGGGAGCAGGAAACAGAAGTGACCAGATAACTTCTCCAAGGTAGTCCTAAAAACAGGTTTGTGGGGGTCAGGAATATATTCGGCTTGGAGAGAGCCCTACTCAAGTGACTAGTGATCTTAAACATTTATGTTGATTGCTATTGCCATTGCAACATTCCTAAAACCATGATATAACATTATTTTGTGATGCTGTGCTGTTTTGCTGATTGACAGTGCTGTCAGTCTTTTTTCTCCACTGCTTCTTTTGTTCTAATAAAATTAAGTAGGAAGATGCCAAGGAATGGTAGATGTAACATTGTTGTAATATTTTTTTCTAGCATTGATGCCGTATGACAGCTTTTAATTATAGCCAGCTAGTTATTGGTATAGTGTCCAAGCAATAAAATACAGTGGGAAGTTGGTTTTCTGTAAGTACTATTGAAATTGATGAAGCAAGTTAGTTACAATTAACAGAAGTTTATAATTGATTCCAACAGGTGCTGTCACATTTTGAATTAGGGTATATCCAAGCCCTGTCAAAGGCCTTATCAAATAAAATAAGAAACAACAGGGAAGTGCCTGATTGTGCTTGTAGCAAAGAAGCCTCTGATTGGTTGGCCTGGTCTGGTGCTGTAGAATGTACATGACCATTCTGAGTGCTTAGCAAAATATCTGCGAGGGAACAGAAATTTCTGCTATACCTAAGGTCTATGTATGGTTTTACTCACAGTAAAACCATACATAGACTTTAGGTGTAGCAGAAATTTCATTGGGCTGTCTGAGAGCTTGAAATAGATGCTGAAAAATAGGGGAGCTATGGGGCAGGTTGCCCGGTGAGGCAAGGTGGCAGAAGCAAGGGTTCACAGTAAACAACAGATTGAGAAACAGAAGCCGAAGGGGGGCTCTGATAAATGGGTGGAGAAGGCAAATGCTAAAAAGGAAGGTGGGACTGAATTTCACATCTTGAATTAAATAAATCAGCCAGTTCTTTGGCTGTGGTATTAAAGAACTCTTAGAAGAAATTCATGTGGTGGAACTAAACATGAAGTCTGTAAGCTCCTTTTCAGTGTCCTTGCCCATTCAGATTATAAAACAGCTCTGGAGCTCTCATGTTGCATATTTTATTTTAATTGAAACATTTCAACATCTGTATACAAACAGTCGTGGTTTTATACTTTAAGTTCAATTAGGTTTATTGAACTAAAAGTTACTATAAGAGAAAATGTTCTGTGCTTTGTAAATCTCAGCTTCCATGAAGAATGTTAGTTCCAGATGTTAAACTGTTGTTTTTTCAGAAGCCTTGTTAAGTTGCCAGAACGTTTTGATTTTTTGAATGATTTTCCAAACCCCAGCTGATTATCACAACATGTAGGAATCCAAATTCGGAGTTTGGCTATGAAGTCATCTCAGCAGCTGCAAGAAATATGTGTGAAGAGACAGGTTCACAGAATTATCCTCCGATGCCCTTAAAAGGTTTAAGGAAAAGGTAAATGGTTCTTCCTGCTCTGTATAACTGCTCCTAGTATTTCATCAGCATTTAAATCTACCACTTTTGCAGCACATATTAAGTTTCTTTAATTGTGTAACATGTTTATGGTGTGTGCCGTAGCCCAAACCTGTAATGCTTAGGACCCCACCCCGAAAGTAACAGTTCATGCTTTGAAATTAATGGATTACATTGGGGTACTGTTTTAAGCATGGCTTGTTGATATTGCAAGATGATCTATGAAAGACTGAGTAAAAGTAAAGAACCCCTGACCGTTAAGTCCAGTTGTGGACAACTCTGGGTTTGCGGCGCTTATTTTGCTCTATAGGCTGAGGGAAACGGCATTTGTCTGCAGACAGCTTCCGGGTCATGTGGCCAGCATGACTAAGCCGCTTCTGGAGAACCAGAGCAGCGCACAGAAACGCCATTTACCTTCCTGCCGGAGCGGTACCTATTTATCTACTTGCACTTGAGGGGGACCGAGCAACGGGAGCTCACCCCGTCGCGGGGATTTGAACTGCCGACCTTCTGATCGGCAAGCCCTAGGCTCTGTGGTTTAGACCACAGCACCACCCACGTCCCATTATGAAAGACTGAACTTTGGCTCAAAACAATGGTCTGGTTTGGAGTAATGTCGTTGCTTATGAGAAACCTGGTTTGTGAAGCCAGGAACAAGCATCAGACTTGTGTTCTCGCTCTCTCCTCCCCTCTCACGTGACACATTGGTACAGAGATCCTGCTTTGTTTTAAAGCCAGAGTTCCCCACTACACCCCACATGGATGTTACATTACTTAACTAATCAGGGTATTAATCCAGAATACTGATCAGGATATTAATCCAAGAAGCAAAAGTCACGTCAGAAGAAAAGATGGAAGGAGGAGGCAACCAATTAAAGAGCTAGTGAGCTAGGAGCAACTTCAAACGTGTCTTGCTGAGCCACAAAGGTGGGTACTACAAATGCATTATATTATTTGGCACCAATGGTATCTGTATAAGCAAGATTCATTCTGAATTGAACACCTACTCTTCCTCAAAAGGCTTCCAATGGCATACTTAATTTCATTACCTTCCACAATGCAACCATTATTTGTTTTGTGGGGTGGGTGTATCCAAACCAGACCATTGTTTTGAGCCAAAGTTCTTGTTTGTATTCATTGAGAGAGAACACAATATATCTTGTATGTATCAAATAACATTTTAAAAAACCTACGGATTGGACCCCATCATAACTACAGGCCACTCTCCATTCTGCTGAGCCCATTTTTCCTCTGATGGGTTTTCTTTAGATATACAACATACCACATCCCTAAAGCATTGGACAGGAAACAGTTGTGTAAATTATCTGCATTTATGTAGATTAGAATAAAAGTTAGCAGCTTGCCCAATAAAATCCTGGCCGATTTGCACTCGGATCATCCAGATCTACCGGTGGCCATGCAAACTTCTTTCTTTAAAGGGACATAGTTAAGATTAAGTTGCTGCAATATTTGTAAAAGGAATAACATCTGGAAGAGAGCTAGATGTGAAGGTAAGATCATTTAAGGCTAGCCTGCATTTTCCAATGAAATCACTCATGCCCGTGAAGGCAAAATTTACTGCTTTGTGGAATGCAGGTTATTTCCCGCCCCCCATGCAAATATCAACAAGGGATCCCAGTCAAGATATGAAGCAGCGTCTCTGAGTGATTATCTGTACTCTCAGTGCATCATCTCATTAGGTAGCTATTCCCCACACCCCCTCAACATTTTTTTTAATGATTAGAATTTCCAAGGTTGGCAGTTCAAATCCGCGTGATGAGGTGAGATCCCTTTGCTCTGTTCCAGCTCCTGCCAACCTAGCGGTTCAGAAGTACACCAGTGCAAGTAGATAAATAGGTATTGCCATGCTGGGATGGTAAGCGGAGTTTCCATGCGCTCTGGCTTCTGTTGCGCCGGAAGTGGTTTACTCATGCTGGCCACATGACCTGGAAAGCTGTCTGCGTTTTGAGTCATTGCACATTGACTTCCAGTTGCAGTTGCCATTCATGGAGACGCTTCTGGAAATGCGACACTACTGGCAAAATGAGGATGAGTCAGCCTTTTTTTTTGCATTCTGCTGTGAGAGCAGCTTTAATGAGTGTTCATAATGGCATCCAAAAATAAATAAATAATGCAAGCCCCTGTTTCCTCTGAATTCTGCATCTGGCATCAGCATTCGAATGACTATTTCATTCCATGTTACATGGCAGTCCTGTCTATCTCATGACTACAGTGCCTGTCATATAAACAGGTCCTTAAGGCTGTCTCCATTGCAATCTCACGACTCACTTTCAGAACCCTTATTTTATTCTACTCCCCGATTTGCATAGAGTAGTTTTGAAGCATTTTCAGCCAGAAGTACAGTTGTTCTAATTAAGAACAGAGATCACTACTTTGTCAAAAAAGCAAGATTTAGAAGAGTTACCTGGGTGTAAGTCCTATGAGGCATTGAGAAGAGAGACGTAGGATTAGAAGGCATTTGTTTTTTCTCCAGGCGTCAACCGAGTTGGAGGAATGTACGCAGCTTAGCTTTCCTCTGATATAATAGTTTCGAAGAGATCAGGGTACATTTTGCCGTAGTGTCTAGCAAAATGAGTTTATTCAGGCCGTTTGGCAGACAACCCTGTGCTAAAAACTGTGAATCATCCATTGTTGGCTGAATCCACTCTAGTGACTAGTTGCTAAGAGATTTATCAAATGTTCACAAAAGCTTAAGACTGTGTTTGCTCCAAGGAAGGATAGATGTGTAAAAACTGAAAGATTTTTCACCTATTTTCTAAACAAACAACTCCCTTTCTGTTGTTATAAGCTGAACTGTTGGGGAAAGCGAAGTCGCTAATTAAATAGGCAAACAGGGATATTTCTTGCTACATGGGATTCACAGTTCACGATTTGCTAGGGAGGAGAAAAATTAACGCAACCATTTTTTAAAAAGCTACACGTAAGCCACCTGAAGCTGCCCTAGGCCACACGTTTTGGAAAACGTCACTGTGAATCAGATTGTCTAGACACACAACCAGAAGTATTTATTTCACTTGTGACATCACTTCCCACTCACAGGAGCTTCTGTAGCAGTTCCAGTGTAGAGTGTGTCTAACCTGGACTTTCTCTTAAAAGCTATATGAAATTGTTGCTGTGTTGATCAGATTTTTCCCCCACTGCCTTTTTTATTACAGCTGAGTATATCATAGTAGGAAAGAATGAAACCTCTTTATAGAGCCCTATAGCCCCTTGAAATGAATACAGTCTCCTTAACGAAGGAAAAGCAGTTTTTCTCCGTTAGTCCTTTTTGTTTGTTTTGCTTTGGTCAGAGAATGCCAACCCCTCCCGTCATCCAGCGTGACTGGTTTTGGTTCCTTCTATTTTTCATGGGTGGTTGTGAACAACTTGTGTTGGTCTACTTTTTACCCTACCCAATGCAACCATGTTCCTGTGTCCAAATCTGTCATTAACCAGGGAGGTCGTCTACATAGTAACAGAAGCAGATTTAGACTACAGTCTTAAAACACAGAAAGGAAAATGCAACATTGAAACCAGTAGAATTTCGTTCTGAATAAGCCAGGACTATGCTTGCATCTGTCTAAGTTGCCAACAGAATAATTTGCTATCTTCAATGCTGGGGGGGGGGGGACACACCACAACCCACATCTTTACGCAGAGGTCTAGGTTTACTTTATACAACACACACTATTTTCTTTAATAAAAGTTTTATGAAAATACACAGCTTTGGGGTTATTGATATATGTTTAGAAGGGAAAGTGCTATAGGGAAAAGTACTATAGTCCACCCTTAGGCTTCCTGCCGTGTCTCCTTCCTTCCTTTTGTTAAGTTTCTAGCAGCCTCCCTACATGTGTTTATTTAAATTTTTTAAAAAGGTAAAGGACGCCTGACAGTTAAGTCCAGTTGCAAACTACTCTGGGGTTGCGGTTCTCATCTCACTTTATAGGCTGAGGGAGCCAGCGTTTGTCCGCTTCTGCAGACAGCTTTTCCGGGTCATGTGGCCAGCATGACTAAACCACTTCTGGCGAAACCAGAGCAGCGCACAGAAACGCCATTTACCTTCCTGCCGGAGCGGTACCTATTTATCTACTTGCACTGGTGTGCTTTCAAACTGCTAGGTTGGCAGGAGCTGGGACCAAGCAACAGGAGCTCACCCCGTCGTGGGGATTTGAACCGCCGACCTTCTGATCGGTAAGCCCTAGGCTCAGTGGTTTAGACCACAGCACCACCCGTGTCCCAGATTATTTAAATTAGCAATAAGCTATTCGAACTTAATCTTGGCTTCCATTGATAAAAAGCAAAAGGTTCACTGGAATCTCAGTGAAAAGGTATCACACATTATTCTCTAATAGCAAGTGGTATGAAGGTGTATAGATGTAGATATTCTTTCCAGTTCTTCTGCTCCCTTGCAAACCATTGGGATACAAAGATGGGAAGTATATTATGTACATATCTGTTATTCTGGTCTTGCCTTTCATGCTCTTTGAACAGCATGAGCCAGGGTATAGCTTAAATTGAGAGTACTAAATCACTATCCAAGTGTCCTTATCAATCTCTACTATGTACTTGTTTGAAGCCGCTCTTTGCTTTAGTGCGCACAATAGTGGAGGTGAACGATGCCAGTCATGTTTTTGTGCTGTAAAGATTCTGCTGTAGTTAGGTAGTTGTCTTGTTTCCTTTGCACTGTTTTTATTGTCAGAACTAGTCAGCGTACCTGAGAAAAAAAGCCTCTTTCTTGTAAGGGGAATAATCATTGCAGGATATCACCAGCTGTTTATTTATAAAACATATCCCACTTAGATCCCCCCAAAAGAAACTCAAAGTGGCAACAATAAAATATACAGGCTTCCCTTCATTTACACGCATTCAAGTCATGTACCACTGCGCATACGTGCAGTGCCAAAAACCCAGAAGTGGGGGAAGAAACCTGAAAAGCTTCAAGGAAGTCCCACGGCACCCCCAGCTTATAAGGAGACTCTCCCTAAAGCCCAAAGGGGGAGTCCTCTTCCCACTCCTGGAAGGTTCTCCTCGCAAGCCAGAGGGGCTGTGGTGTGCTCCTTGTTTATGTGTGCAGGGGGCCAGAACATAACCTCTGCATAAATGAGGAGTCACCTGTACATACAATGTAATCAAATCAACAAAACACACTAAACTACCACCAGAAAATATCAACATCAGAAAAACAATACCTCCCCAAAACAATGTGAAGGCACAGAAAAAGCAAAACAGCCTTAACATACTCATAATGAGGAGATAATGTGTTCTTTTCAGCTAAATGCCTTCTTAACCAGGTTTTGGTAAATACTTAAAGCTGTGTAGTGCTGGGGGGCTTTAGTGGACAACCACTAAAAGGGGTGGTTGTCACCACCAACCAGGTCTTACTCCTTGTTGGTCCCTGCTGAGCCTCTTGTGGCTGAGGAATCTGGACCAAAGTCGCAGATGATGAATGGAACATGCAGGAAAGAACACATAGAAGACAGGACCATTCTTTTCCATTCCTTTCTGATGTGCCATGTCTTGAAATCTAGACTATGAACAGAGCCTGCTTTCATATTCAACTGCCCCTAATAATTTTAGACACTTTATAAATGAACGATAACAACACCTTGTGGCTCTACCTTGGCCCTTCCCTTCCATCAGTGGTTGTCTGCTGTGGATTATCCATTGGGCTTGCATAAGGCTGCTGTAAGAGCTTGGAACTTAGAAAGAAGATGATAGAAAATGTCCACAGGCCTGGCCAGCCCATGCAGGTAAGAGTCTGCAGCCTGATGGGATGGCAGAGTGAAAACCATTCCCAGAACCTTCTGCCCTGGTGGTCTCACCAACCCACGCTTAGAAGTGTTCGGCATGTCGGAGAGAAGGTTTCTGAAAGAATGAATGAAATGCTTATTGGAGCCATTGGTTGCTTTGCTTTCAGTCCCTTCTTATGTGAAGGCTGCAAATATAAAACATTAGGTTTTCTCAAGGATGGAGGATTCCAGTGCTTCTTTCATTGTAAAAATGCCCCTTGTAATAACCACATGTTTAGTTTGTTGCACATCTTGAATGAATTTACTAGTTTTCCATGATGCTATTGTTTTCTGCTTTGTGTGATTTCATAATTTGCAACATTTCCATTCCTGTTCAACACCATGGTACAGCAATGGGAGTTGTAAAGGACTGAGAAAGGAAAGTTTTTTTAAAAAAATGTGTGTGTATGTGTGTTTTAAAAAAACAACAACATGTACCTATTTATCTACTTGCACTGTGTGCTTTCGAACTGCTAGGTTGGCAGAAGCTGGGACAGAGCAATGGGAGCTCACCCTGTCACACAGATTCGAATTGTCAACCCAAAGCATATGGACTGTGGCAGACCAACTGAAGCCTTTTGGAGACTAATGTATTCAGAAGAAGTTAGGAACATTTCAAAAAGTTTAGAGCTGGGATGGAGAGCCTGAGGTCTCCCAGAGGTTGTTAGTCTCCCAAGTCCCATCAGCCCCAGCCAGCAAAGCCAATGGCCAGGCATGATGGGCACTGTAGTCCAACAGCAAGTGGGTGGCCAAAGGTTCTCAAACTCTGGTTTAGGGCAAAAATGTTTTAGGAAACATGGAGTCTAGATGGCAATTTGAAGAGGCCCCAATATAAGACTTACAGCATTTAGTCTTGCTCTAATACTCTTGGTATTCCTGCAGGCATACATACACACAAGTCCATATAAGCTGCCTTTTCTCCTGCGATATTAAATAAACATTGCCATTACATTTCCAACTTTTCATACTGTATATGAAGCAAGAAGAATCACATCATTCTCGCTGTTATATTATTATTTAATTCTCCTCCTTTCTCACTTTGTATTTTAATTAATTTGATAGTAAGGCTTCAGGCAAAGCCTTTTATATTTTCTTTAAACTATTTTTGTAGAGTACCTCGTTCATTTTAGGTGCTTTTTAAAAAACAAAAACCATGATAATTAAAAGGAGGGACTCGGCAGTAATCTACACCTAAAGCATATTCTGGGCCCTTTAAAACAGAGCAGCTTGTGATCTCTGGAATGGAGCAAGCGTTCTGAATACCTTGCGTCAAGCCCTGAACAAATAGCACAGAAACAGCAGTACTGTACAAAGTGAAATCTGACATCTCAGTGTTAGGGGAAAGGAATGCTCCTGTATGGCTTGATTGTTATCTACATCTTCAAGTGGGTTTATTAGCAATTTAATGGAATATTGGTTATTCAAGGGCAATAGTAGCTCCAGCTGAAATGTCCATTATACTCTCTTTTTCCCATGCACTTTGGAATGAGTAGAATGTGACAGCTGAGCTTTCAGCAAGCTTCATGAATTTTAAATACTTTTCATTGCAAAAAAAAAGGAGGGGGGAAATGGGGCACATGGCGTGTGGTCAATGGTGGACTTGGAACTAGCAGTCAGTCTGGGTATTATGGGATATTGGGTGTCTCAAAGATAATGAATGCTTCGCTTATGCAGGTGCATTCTTGGCCTACCGTGCAGGTCCCGGCAGAATAGACTGTGCCTCTCTCAGTCCAGCATCTAACAATTGACCATTTTGTAATTGTGAGCAGAAAAGTATTTAGAATGTTGCTTTCTCAGCATACTTGTCTAAGATTTACATTTTCTGTCATCGTCTCTATCCAACCAAATATTTACTGGTATTTTGCAGCTAATTATCGGCAAAAGTTTTCCATGCCTCCGCAACTTATTCCCGTATTTCATCATGTACATTTTGACCAGAATTCTCCCTCCCTTAACCCTCCTTCACCGTTAGCCCTCAGACTTTTTAAAAATAAAATTTTACCCTTGTTCTAAATAATATGCATGTATAAAGCTGTAATCCATTAATGTAATATTCACACAGGCTAAAAATAGCACACACGTATACCTAAGTGACGATGTTGTTTAAAGAGCCCTTCACATGCCTGTTTTATAGCTCTTGCATTAAGCGCTTTTCAAATTAAAGGAACAGTCAAAAACTGTAGCATGTGGGGGTGGGGGCTGCTGATAGTGAAACTGATGTGGTGAGCAGAACTGTGAATCCTTATGACTTTATGCTTAGGATTGGTTGAAGGAGAGAGATATGTCAATTAAACCAAGCAGAACACCTGAATGTTATGTGTACACAAACATGCTTTGTTCATGGAAGCAACCCAGCCAGATGGGCAGGGTATAAATAATATGATGAAGAAGAAGAAGAAGAAGAAGAAGCAAACAGTTGAACACTCACATAGGAAAATTAAGAGTTTCACTTACAAACGAGAAAGAAATTAAGATTTGGATGCATGCTGCAAGCTCATGTTTAGAGCTTGAAAACATAACTCGCAGAGTTGCTTGGACATCTGTTTGACCTGGAGCAGTAAGGAATGGGCATCCCTGTGGAAAGCAGTGATGGGGCCTTCAGGATATCCAGTACCGCTGGCTTGCTTGTTTCACTAATATCATCAGGTATTTCTTTAGAGGTGGTGCTAATAGGCTTGTTCAGCATTGCCATTTGTTCTCAAAGAACAGGGTTTAGGGGACAAGGGTGTATTTTTACATACTTTCATGTAGTCTATAGAACCAAGTTCTGAACAAGGCATTCACAGTGGGAGAAATTCAGCTCCCACCGAATGACATTTCAGCTCCTGTGTTGGGTTAAGTTAAGAATACTTCTTTGCTGGCCATTTTCTAGAGGGTATGCAAAGACCAACAGAGCCATGGCGCTTTTTTTTTGACATAGATCAGGCATAGGCAAACTCAGCCCTCCATATGTTTTGGGACTACAACTCCCATCATCCCTAGCTAACAGGACCAGTGGTCGGGGATGATGGGAGTTGTAGTCCCAAAACATACAGAGGGCCGAGTTTGCCTATGCCTGACACAGATCCAGGCGTTTGTTCAGCGTTTTCAGCTTTCAAGCCAATTTTATAAAATGTTGTACGCTGTTTGCACCGGGCAGCTAAGAAAATAAAGGGTTCGTCTCCCTGTTTCTTTTCCCTCCCTCCATTCTGCTCATCAATCTGTCATTTCTGTTCTCATTTTGAAAACATTTGTTTTGTTGCCAGAGTTGAGATAACCAAGTGCCAATAAATAACTTTTTAAGAAATGGCTTTCATTTAAAGCACATTGGCACAACTGTGGAAGGGATAGATATTTTGCATATAGCAGCTGAGGCAGTTGATGGACTGCATCTATGCAAAGACTAATGAGTTCCATTTTAAAGTGGTGGGGCCAAGGAAATAGGATTCTTATAAATGCCATCAAACACATTTAATATCCTTTTTCTTCAAACGTAGCTCAGCTGGCTTAAGCCCAGAGTCTCTCGACCAGATTTATTATGGATTAGATGCATTCCATCTCACAACAGGAATGTGCTTATTTGGGGTGGGGGAATCGCAGCACAGAGCAATAAAGGCTTAAGCATTCAGCCACTTGATATATTAATGGGTAGCAGTTATTATAAAAGCCTTCTGTTGTGTGCTGTTAAACTTAAAATTGACTCTACATGCATCTTTCTTTTTCAAAGGGCATGTGTACAAATGTAGGCCATTTTCTCTTCTTCTGTAAGCAAACATACAACTTGCTTTCTAGGGCGAGCTTAAAAACACAGTTGTGAACGTCTAACATAATATAATTTAGCGGACATCAGAACACCAGTGGAGAGCACCTGATGTTCGGAGCTTCTGATATTATAAGCCCATTCCCCACTGCACCGATCACAAAATTCCTCGAATAGTTTAGCAAGCCTTTATACAATAAAAAAATAAAATAAAATAAAATAAGAGGGTTGGACTTACCTTCCGACTCTACAGTTCTATGATTATATGCTTCTAAGGAAGGCTAAATTGACTCAAGGGCTTCAATATTGGATCTGGGCACAGGGGGACCTAAGTTAAGTTCAGGCTCAGTTAAAGGGCTCAGGTTCAATGCCTTCTCGGTAATACTCTGTTCTGGCTGTGACACTGCTGGAATCTGAGGTCATGGAGGTTTTCCTGTTGAAATCTTCTCCCAACCCCCCGGAGATGCTAATAGTCCACTGCAGGCAGTTGGGGGGGGAGACAAGTATAATGGGGTTACATTATGCCCATTGGCAACTGGGGGTGATCATTTTGAGAGGAAAGAAGTGGTGCAGGGAGGAAATAATTAACCTTCTTCATATCTATCTATCTACTATCTATCTATTTATCATCTATCTATCTATCTATCTATCTATCTATCTATATCTGGTCACAGTTACTCAGTGCTGCACCTAGCTTTCACCCAGAAAGAGAGAGAGAGATTTTAAAGTTTGAAACAGTTCATAATATTATTAATGGGCATTGAACTAATATGATCAACTCAGGTCATGACTTCATGGTTTCTTTAAATGAATTCACTGTTTTGTACCACTACACTCATTTTTTTTTACGGGTGAAATAATTTTTAAGTCTGATTCATATTGCTTCAATATTTAAGCTTTGACACTTGCAGGCGAATAGATTTTTTAAGAAATTATGACCTAGCTTATGAGTTCTCTCACTACTTAAATTCATCTGTCTCATCTCTTCTGTACCACGAGGTTAAACGAATCTCCACTTTAGCTCAGCCAATTCACTTGGTATTGCTATGCCATCACAGGCAGCGGAGACATTTGCTTTCTTTGTGGCTGGCATAAGCCTCGGTACTCCTAAGAACCTGCCTTTTGCTTTGCTTCCACCTGCCTTATCATATTGATGTGACCTCTTCCCATGGCAGCGAGTTCTGTATACTGAGTGTTATCCAGAAAAATCAATGGAACCTTACAACCAGTTCTCATGTTACCTTTGTGACTTGTTTTGTCTTCGCACATGAGGGCAGCTCATATGGCAGTGAACCAGTAACTTGAATTTTGCAACGGCAGCAAGATCCATGATTCAGAATGGTCAGTGAAATTGCTAGACTTATGGTGTCTAAAAGTATTTTTGTTGGCATCCGTCGGGAGACAAATGAAAGAGCATGCCTTTAGGGGTGAAGTCAAACCGTTGGAGAGTTGAAGTGCTTGCTGTGGCTGTAGAGACCAATACGGGAGAGACATGTTTTATTGCAGATGGGGCAGTTAGATGTGGCATTCAGTTTTGCTGCCACAAGTGCACCATGGTGTGTGTTCTCTCTGCGCTTCTCCCAACTGTCTTTCCTTCTCTGGTCACTCCTGTGGATAAACAACCTGACTGTCTGTCCCCAGGCACTGAGATCATCTGCAAGGGATTCCCATATGGCGGGGTTAATGTTCCCAGCCTGCATGTCACTTTTGCAGACACGTTTGTAACACAGAGTTGTACTGCCAACACCTGAACTACTTGCTACAAACAAGCAAGGACTATTTTGTTAGCTGTGCGCAATCACGCCAACTTTTGCATAGGAAATGCCCATGGCACACCAGATTAGATATTTAATGTCTATCAAGGAATAAGTGTAGAAATCAGAGCAGAGCAATTGCAAGTTTGTCAAGGAGTGGAAAACTCAGAATACCCAAGTTGTTAATTTACTATGGTGGTCTATTTGCGTGTCAAGACCCCGCAACCACCCCCTCGTTGAAGAATAAACACACAGGACACAAATATTAGGTTAATGTTATTGGGCAAATTTTGGCCACAACTTTATTGATTACAGAATGTGAGCGGTATTGGCTTAGGCATTGAATGAACCGGACTGTATCTGACTCCTGTGTTGCGCAGGGAGTTTGGTAAGGGTAAACCACCAGAAGGGGGAGCCCCGTCGATGCAGACCAACTCGAGCTCCCCCAGGTGTTCCTGATGGGGTCGTGGCATGGCCCTAGCCCAGCCGGACTTCGAACAAGATCCACACCTCCCGGATTCCTTTAACAGAATACCCTTAAGCTTGGAGGAGCAGGTGATGGCCACACCTCCCCTCCCCCATCATAAGGACAAACAATGCCTAACCGCAAAACCATACAAAGTTGTGACAATTGCTACGAGGTAGGTGAAAACCAAATGGCCCCATGCCAATTTTGCCAAGTAGAAAAATTCCTACCAGACCCCTCAATGGCCACGCCCCCACTAGCCAGAGGATTGGCTGGCTGCTCATTGATGTGGCCAGGATCCCCCGGGCAACGCGGGACTTTGTCCCCCACCCCGGAGGTGAGTGAGTGGCCACACGATCCACCGCAACTCCTCCCCACAATGAAGTGGAGCGGACTTCCTGCCCCCCCATGCATTAGCACAATTGACAACTTTTAATTGTAAGATTAAAGACGGCTTCTGGGCACAGAAGTATTCTAGTTCAGCAGTGGTGCTGTAGTTAAGATGCTTGAAGTGCTTTTATGTGGATGCCCAGAAGACTTTACAACAGATTCCCAGAAACTTACATTCAGTCTCGCAGGGCATGCATGACTAATGTCAAAGTGCTGCCTTTGAAATGCATTTTGGGGACTCTTCCAGTATCACAAAGCAAATGAGGTACTCACAAGTCCAAGCTGTTCATTAAATCTTGAAATATTTTATTTGGTTAACCCCTCCCAACTGATTGATTTGGGGGGCGGCTGAGGTGGGGCTTGTCTTTCATTTGAATCAACCTTCACAAAAATAAGTAGACTTTCCTAATAACACCAACCATCAGTGTGATTATGCCAGATTGAAAGTTGGTTCTCTAAACTTGGCTAAAAAAGCATATCACCTTTAAATAAATTTCCAGACATCTCTTTTTGGTTTGATTTGTGGATGTTCCAGTACAGCAGATACAAAGCTGAACAATATGCATGGTTAAAAACTATGCCTAGGGCTTCAGCCTTTAAATGAAATTCTAAAATGTGTCCTTTTCCAAACAGGTTGAAGTAATGAAGAGAGCGCTTGAAAGCCTTAACCTGAATATTGTAGAGATGACAGATGAACATGCAACCTTAGATGGAGGAGATGTTTTATTTACAGGTACAGTAAAATAAAATACGAAATTTTGCCACTTAATGTTTCGGCTGCACAGACAGCTTGATGGTAAGGTACTGATTTAAAAAACCCATTTCCCGTTTCTCTTTACATTTTCATTAGTTAATTTGCTTGTCCAACAGTAACATGAGACTTTGAACACAGGAAATCATTTCCTAATGCAATAAATTTCCTGACATCAGAATAACAAGTGAATTAGGAGAAGTAAACTAAGTTTGTTGTTGTTGTTTATTTCATTTCTATCCCATCCTTCCTCCCAAAGGGGTCTGAGATGGCAAAGCAGCAAGACAACACAATTACAAACAAAATAAGAGCGTTAATAGTATCTAAAAACAATTTTAAAGTGCTATCAACAGGAGTTGCTCATATCACACAGGTACCCTGAGTTTTTGTATGTGTTTATCAGTCTGCTTTATTTCATAGGTTGCTTGGAAAAAATAATGTTAGTACAGTCATACCTTGAAAGACTTGTGAGATGAACGTTTTGGCTCCCGAACTCCGCAAACCTGGAAGTGATTGTTCCGGTTTGCAAACATTCTTTGGAACCCAAATGTCTGTTGCGACTTCCAATTGGCTGCAGCCAATCGGAAGCCGCACCTTGGTTCCCAAATGTTTTGGAAGTTGAACGAACTTCTGGAATGGATTCTGTTCGACTTCCGAGGTACGACTGTATTAAGATTGTATCAAAGGTCAATTATCCAGGCCCCGCTGCTCCTTCTCATTGCCGTTGCTGCTTGTTCACCTGCCCTTTTTGAGCTAGGGAGCAGTGAGATGGTGAACAAGAAGGAATGGGAACCTCCAGAAACCTTGCTCTCTCTCAGTTGCTATCACTGGGAGATTATGCTGATAGGGCACGGAGGGAGAGTCAAGTGAATGGGCAGCAAAAGTGATGGGAAAAAATTGGCTTCACTCTGAGATGAGTAGCTCATTGAGATGATCGCGCCCACACAACCTAGGTGTAGCATAGGTTACTGTGCTGATCTCAAAAGGACAGGAGACCAGGCAAGAACAATAGTACTATTCAAAGGGTTCAGTGTTTATTTCTATGTAGGAGTTATTCCTTTGTCTATCTGAAGGAGGTGATGATGTTATACTTGTAAGTTACTATTTCTAAAAAAATTATAACTATAATTAAACTTGATGTTGCGAGATTGTGTGTGCATGTTTTCAAAGGACATTTCTTTGTTCAGTTTACGTATTCAAATGATGTTAACTTCAACAAGATTGGACGAAAACAGTAGATTATCTTATTGCATACGAACTCAATCACGCCTATTAATATTTTCTTTTCTCAGGCAGGGAATTTTTCGTTGGTCTTTCAAAGCGGACCAATCGACGTGGTGCAGAAATTCTGGCAGACACCTTTAAGGTTAGCAGAGTTGCAGATTGACCTTCGGATGGGGGATCCAATGCGTGGTAAAGTTTTGCACACTGTGTAAAAGGAAGGAGCCAAGATATATGCCAGTACTGAGGCATCTTCTGTGGAGAATTCAAGGCATTAACACAGTGCAAGAACTAAAAACAAATGAGAGAGATTACTACAGTTCGGTGCTATAATAACATATTTATTTTTTGTTAGTCACTTTCAATTTTTTTTGGGGGGGAGGCAACATTGCCTGAATGATGTTGTACCTTACCTGATTCTGAGGATGTGAGGCTGGAAAATGGATTGTTCATCTTTTCTTACTTCATTTTTACACTATAAATAAAATTCTGCTGAGGCACACAGTGTCAATGTAGGAAAGAGGACAGAGTGCTTGTCTTAAATTGCTGTGACCTGGGTTCAAAGGTCCACCGCACCATGAAACTCACTGGGTTCTGGTGAGTCATGATGACAAGGCATGGTTCCATGAGAACTTGGAGAAAACGTGAGAAAAAATATATAATTGAAAAACATGTCTTATGCTGCAATCATATGCACAAGGTACTGGGAGTGTGGGACTTAAGTCCAAATAAACATGCATAAGATTTGCAGGTTACAGCTCATCTTTGATTTTGATTTTGATTTCATTTTGATTTAAAAAGTGGTCGGCATTCCCGAAAAGTTGATGTTTCAATATTTCTTCTTTGACTGAACATCCTTAAAGTATGGATGGAAAATGTTTTGAAGATACATACAAGGAATAAAGAGAATTTTGTTCAATCTGCATTTTTAAGCCGACTGACCTAATTTGCACATCCCAGATTAATAAACTAATTAGAACATTATTATACTTCTAATTTCCAGACTGCTCTGAATTTTGCAATCCAGAAACATTCCAAAGTTGCTGTTTTTTAATTGACTATTTTAGAAATGCTTATTTTAAATAATTATTTTGTATAATATACAGTACACTTATTTTGTGATAATTTACATATTTAAATAATCATGAGTATTGGAATACAAATTCTTGCATGGGTGGTGGTGAAAGTTGTAAATTGCAGATCAGTGTGGAAATGGGATGGGAGGAGGCTTAGGTCTAAACACATGGAAAAATTAACATGGACTGGGAATAAACTGATCCATCCTGTCCCTACACATGAAACAGTTCTATTAGTGGTGCTAAGCAGATCCAACGCAGAGCAACCCCAATGATGTCATTAGATTAACTTCCATCCGCTCTAGCCAGTATGACCAATGATCATGGATGTTTGGAGCAGATAATAATAATAATAATAATAATAATAATAATAATAATAATAATAATAATAATAATATATTATTATTTATACCACCCATCTGGCTGGGTTTCCCTAGCCACTCTGGGCGGCTTCCAGCAGAATATTAAAATACAATGATTCATCCAGTATTAAAAGCTTCCCTAAACAGGGCTGCCTTCAGATGTCTTCTAAAAGTCCGATAGTTGTTTATTTCTTTGACATCTAATGGGAGGGCGCCACTATCTAGCCTAGATGGGAGACTTCCAAGGAGCCATACATCAGATGTTCAAGCTCTTTGGAGGAAGAATGGAGTGAAGTATAATAAATCAATAACTTCTGAAATCATAATTGAAATATTATTTTGAGCATTATTTCCCATCCAAACCACATTGTAAGAATGGCAATCCGCTGGCTTCAGCATAACCTGCTTCCATGGAAAGTATTCAGGAGAAGGGTGCTTGTTACTAGGAAACTGTTGTGTCTCTTAGCCACTCAACATTTCTTTTTTTAGAGGCTCTTGAAGTCAAACTGTCGATTTTATGGAGGCTTCTTTTGCATGTTAATGAAGCATTTTTTTATCTACTTGTTTCCTGAAACAATGATGGCACTGAAGTCCACGGAACGACCCAAAACTCTCCATAGAAAATTGCTGTGGTTCTAAGAGTTAACTCTACATATATCTTCAAGACACATGAATTCATTAATGCACGGGGGTGGGGGATGCAATTTATAATTGTGCTAGTTTACGAGATTACCAATCTAATGCATTTCCTTTGCAAATGCCTAATTTCTGTACAGGATTATGCCGTTTCTACAGTCCCTGTTTCTGACTCCTTGCATCTGAAGAGTTTCTGCAGTATGGCTGGGCCAAACCTCATTGCTATTGGTTCAAGTGAAGCTGCACAGAAAGCCCTCAAGGTAAAGCATGCTAAAAATAGCCTGTGCTTAAAAAACATTGCTTTTAGACTCCGTGTTTCCTTATAGACTCCGTGTAAGGGGGAATCCGGCCTATGCAAGCTGCAAGCATCAACAGCCTCAGCAACTTCAAAATAAAGAACCGTTCCAGCTGTGATATTAAATACATCTTTGTTATTCACTTTAAAAAAAAAGTGCCAGTAACGTCAGCTTGAGGGGTTGATAGTTTTGGGGATCACAGCAGAAGTGCAGGAGCAAATTAACACTTTCCTCCTCTTTGGTGCTGCAGAGAATCTGCCCCCCCCCCCCAGCTATCATTTACATGGAGTAAAATAAGCAGCATGTATGTTAAGAGATGGGGGTAACGGGAAACTGTGGGGAGCTGAATTAAATGGAGTATCTTAAACTAGGCATTGCCTGCTAACTGGAACACTGTACTGCACTGCACTGCACTTCTGCACTGCAGCATTTTATTATTACAGGTCCCACTTGTGTTAGAGATGTAGCAGAAACCAAAAGTGAAGTAAGCAGTGTTTTAAGAAGGAAATAGCAGTTATGCATGCTTATTGTTTCGTCACGCTGGCCACATGACCCGGAAGTGTCTTCGGACGGCGCTGGCTCACGGCCTCTAGAGCGAAATGAGCACGCAACCCTAGAGTCGGACACGTACGGGCAGGGGTACCTTTACCTTTTTTATGCTTATTGTTAGTGGGATGCGGGTGGCGCTGTGGGTTAAACCACAGAGCCTAGGACTTGCCAATCAGCGGTTCGAATCCCCGCGACAGGGTGAGCTCCCGTTGCTCGGTCCCAGCTTCTGCTAACCTAGCAGTTCAAAAGCACGTCAAAGTGCAAGTAGATAAATAGGTACCACTCCAGCGGGAAGGTAAACGGCATTTCCGTGCGCTCCTCTGGTTCGCCAGAAGCTGCTTAGTCATGCTGGCCACATGACTCGGAAGCTGTACGCCGGCTCCCTCGGCCAATAAAGCGAGATGAGCGCCGCAACCCCAGAGTCGGCCACGACTGGACCTAATGGTCAGGGGTCCTTTTACCTTTACCTTTATGCTTATTGTTCCGTACTCCCCTGCTCATCGTTCTTCCCAGTCACTGCATAAGTTGCAGGCCGCCATTGTGTTCAGTTATAATATCTGAACCCAGGCCAAAATGCACATGCTAAAGTATTCATCAGGTTTGGGGGTGGGGGGAAGGGTGCTGCTATGATTTTTGAGAGCAAGCAAGTAGGAATGTTGGCATCCTTGTCAGAAATCTTCGGGTCCTTGCTATTATTCAAGTAAATTAACTAACCTGTTTATGGGGTGTGTTGTACGGGCTCATCTGGCTATAGTGCATTTTGCTCAGTGGTACAAGCGGTATTGGTTGAAAGTCCCTCTCACCGTCACGGAGTGTATATTACTCAGAATAAGACTGGAATGTGGCTTCTATTCCTTATCAGAATAGCAGTGGCATCTCTTTCCAAATTCCTGTGTGCTCTCGTCCGCTGGGGACCTGTTCAGCAAAGAGTGTAAGGGAAGCTGGAAAGAAGGTCCAGAGAAAGTTGGTGACTCTTGTTTGGATCTTTGCCATCACTTTATGTCACTTAATTTGGGTGCCTCATATGCTGAGTGTGTGCGAGAAAAAGAGAGAGAGCGTTACTGAACCAGCAATAGAACGGCTTCCCTGAAGGCAACTTGGTATTCTGCAGTTTTAGCTGCTATCACTTGAATCCAGCCAACACCAAGAATCCCAGAGGACAGATAAATCATACATTCAGGATTCCACTGCATACATTTTGAGCCCTCTGGTACTGAGGTGTGAGCTTGAAGGAGGAGGTTGTGTACAAAAACTTACATGGGTAGTAAAAGACTGAACATTTCCTGAGTTATTGTTACACCCGACCTGTTTTTTGAAAACACATGGCTTAAAATACTCCCTCTGGTTGAGCATGCCCTCATAATTACTGATCTTTTGTTTTGGCAGATGCCTTCTCTCGGTGCTATGGTTAGCAGCCTACTTTAAAAATATAACTGTTGTTGCTGAGGGAGTTGTAAATGTTATGTTTATCTCTTGGTTTAGGAAATGTGTTAAGTAAGAATGATTTGACCCTCCCCAACCAATAACTACATATTTGTCTGTGTTAACTGGAAGAAATTGTTGCCTTAATTAAATTTCTTCAAAATGTCATCAGTTTTTATGTACGGAAAGACTTTTTTTAAAACTCTTTTATTAGCAAAAACATACATACAAAATACACAAAAACAAACAAACAGTAAAGAAAAACATGCATAAAAAAGAAAATCGAAAATGATAAGATAGTCTTTCAGTGTTTGTACTTAAATATAACTCCGGCTTTATATATAGTGAAATTATTTAGAAGTCTAATATTTGTATACTAATACAAACAAAAGTAAAAAAGAAAAACAAAAAACCGGATTAAATCATTTTAACTACTTAGAAAATAAAAATACCTGTCTATTGATAAGTAATACCTGATATAATTTGAACCCATATTAATGTTTTTTGTACATTATAACATTCAGCATTATAACATTCGTTTTGGGTTGAATCCCTTTTCCATTGTTGTATTGTTGACTTCCTTCTACCTCATTACAGTTTTAATATACTATATTTTTCGCCCTATAGGACACACTTTTTCCCCTCCAAAAATGAAGGGGAAATGTGTGTGCATCCTATGGGGCGAATGCAGGCTTTCGCTGAAGCCTGGAGAGCTAGAGGGGTCGGTGCGCACCGACCCCTCTCACTCTCCAGGCTTCAGGAAGCTATCTGCAAGCCTTGGGAGCCCGGCGGGAGTTCCCGCCGGGCTCCCAAGGCTTGCGGACAGCAGCCTGCATCCCGAAGCCCCGGGCTTCGGGCAGATATCCGCAAGCACCGGCGTGACTTCCCGCCGGGCTCCCTAGGCTTGCGGATAGCAGCCTGTTCTGGGGGTTGGGGTCGGAGGAAGCTCTTTTCTTTATTTCCCCACCCCAAAACTAGGTGCGCCCTATGGGCCGGTGAGCCCTATGGGGCGAAAAATACGGTAAATGTTTCTGTTTTTTACCCTGCTTTGGCCTGCTTTGGATTAGCAAATCTATTGAGCTGGGGAGACTTGTTTCTGTCTCCTATGCTGTAGTAGAAAAAGTTTTCCTACAGGACTAGCATAGGACTAGGAAGGACTCCAGGGGATACCAAGAACTATCAGGTGCATCTCCAAGCATGTGTCTTGCTGCCCCATATATTTGATCAGAAACTTCATGAATGATCAAAGATAAATAAATTAAAAAGCCTTCATTCTGGGTGGGACTAGCCAACGGAGGCTTCACCTGAAGCACAAATAGCAGGGGTTTTTGTTTTGTTTTGTCCAAACCATAGAAGAGAGAATGGGTGTGCCAAAGGTGATTCAGGCTTCCCTGCGACCTCTATTTTACATAACAAAAAACACACACCTTCATTGCATTCACATAATTAACATCAGGACAAATGACATTGCTGAAAACGCAAACTTAAGTGGATACCCTTTGGGGAGCTCTGAACTCATCTAAGAAGAAGCAAGGAAGATGAAAATATGGCCTAATTACTGCATTCCCTGCCACGATAGGGGAAAAAGAATAACAGGAATATCCCAGGGCATGAAGAAACCCAGGCTTAAATTTGCAATCACTCCACAAATTCTGGAAACTAAAAAATTCTGGAATTAGTATGTGGCACCTAAAGGACTATCAAGTATTAGTATGTGGAATTAGTATGTGGCACCTAAAGGACTATCAAGTATATTGTGATGTACGCTTTCACGGACTAAGAGTCCATTTCATCACTTACATGACATGGGCTTCTTGAAAGGTTTGCAATCATCAGGGTGATGTCACGGCCAGATTTCTGACACTAGATCCCTTTGTAGAATTCCCCCATTGTAGCCTGAGTAGGTTCTGTTTTTCTTTTGCTGCTTTTGATGTACAGCAGAGCAGAAGCTGTACCCAAAGGGCTTGAATAATAGCTCTTTTCAGTGAAATGAAGTTTGGTCCTAAGGATGCAAAGGTTACACTGCATCTCAGCCTGTAACTGAAATCGGATCTACTACCTAGAGCTCCATCTAGTGACTTCCTAGCAAGATCCAGAGGATTTCCTCCTCGTTTTCTCTGTTTGAAAACAGAAGAGAAAAATGGTTTATATTAAGATGAGCAGATGCTTCTGGGGGAATCAAACTGAATAAGGCTATTGTGAATGGCTCTTGTTTTGCTTTTTCCTCCTGTTTATAATTGCTGAGGTTTTGTGTAGCTCAGATTGTTTGTACTTGTTTGTTTGTTTGTTTGTTTGTTTGAAATGTTTTTACCCCCAAATTCCTTGATCTGCTGGTTTAACGACATGGGTTGTGATGGTAAGAGAGAAAACTGAAGACTTGAGGAGGTATAGTACAGAATCTACTACCTTATTTTGCATAAGGTATAGAAGAGGAATGGGGGACATGTGGTTCTGCAGATGTTGCTGGACTCCACTAAGCCTCCACCAGTATAACCAGTGGTCAGATACGACAGGAGATGTAGTCTAGCAACATCTGAATGGTCATAGGTTCCCCATTCCTGGTGTAGTAAGACTCTTTAAGATTTATTAGACCGCAATCCTGTGGAAAAGTATAAGTGCCATTGAATGGGTTGGGACTTATTTCTGACTGATCATGCATAGGATGGTGCTGCTAGGCTTAGTTTAATATTCATCTTGCTTGATGCAGGTTGCTGGTAGAACTAGTAGTTCTTCCTCTTCTGGATGGGATCCAAAACTAAGACCCAAAGTCGAGAGAGAGAGAGAGAGAGAGAAGAGAGAGAACGTTAAGGGCTGGCGCTACCATTGGGCAGAGTGAAGCAGCTGCCTCAGGTGGCAGATGCTGGGGACAGGGTGGCCACAATGAAGCACCAGAGGACAGAGCTGTGGACTCCATGTGGCCTGCCCTGCACCGCTAGGCTAGGCTCCTGCCCCCAGTGCTGAAGTAAGATTCAATGATCTGTCCAGCTGGAATGGAGTGGGGTGGAATGCACAGGATTAAAAAAATAGGGATGACATGTTGTCTTTTGCCTCAGACAGCAAAATGGCATGGTCTGGCCCCGATAAATATCCATGTCTTCCAACATCTACAGAGTGTTTAATAGGATCAGTAAGTAACGGTCTTTCGTCCAAGATTTATTTTAGTGGCTAATGCTGGTTGTTACAAAGAAAGAAAGAAAGAAAGAAAGAAAATGAGGTAACTTGCACTCCCTTCCTAAATCCTCTTCCAGTAGGCCAGTAGTGCTTCTGACTTCCATCAGGAACTTTAGCTCTGAGAAGTCTGGAGCATGCTCCGTGTAACTTAGATTTCCACGTCAGCCAATAGATATCTATCTAAGTATTATGCTTTAAATGGCCTCACTATCCTGTGTTTTGTTTCTCGAGTCACTTTTTAGCAGCCCTTAGAGTCCTGCTGAGGCAATACTTGAACGGATGCCTATTTCTGATGTAATTCAGTTAAAGTTTCATTAGCCCTGGGGACACAGGCTAGACAAAATCACCACTAGGAATTACTGGAAGAACAAAAACCCACTTTATTCCTATTATGCTCTCCTTCTCATCCCTTCCTTCAAATGTAAATCCCAAGATTCTGCTTGTTTACTTAGCTGGCTGGGCAAACATGAATGTCCAGCTACCAGGCTCTGTCTAATCCTCTAGAGCTTGTATCAACTTTACCAGGCAACGTACTTCTGTGCTGCTTGCCGTAGGTGGACAGAGGCTCTGACTTATTCAATATCGAGTCCTGCTTCAAGCCATCTGTCATTTTCAGGCACTTCAGAGCTTTCCCCTTAGTTCCAAAAGGCTTTTGTACATGACAATCTGTATTCCCATTCAGGCTTAAGTACTATTGCATATGCGCCAGCAAAAAAAAAAAACAACACAAAACTTTGTGCATATTTTCTGGAATATTATATACTAGTTATTTTCCAGTTCACTAATTGCTGAGTTTACAGAGAAATGAAGAGGTAACATGCTTTACACTCGAGACTTCTGGCTGGTGCTGATCATTGTGTGCCACTGAATTCTCCTCTTGATTGGGTTGGGTTCTTGGTGCAGATGTATATTGGACAGAACTTAGTGTGTTCGGCAGCTGCGAGAGAGGGAGATGGAGGGAGGGTCGGCAAGGGGCACAGATAGCCACAGGTTTGGTGGAACTGCAGCAGCTTGCAGATTTCTCTAGCATCTAAAACCCTATCTGAGGGTATTAGAATGGAGTAAATAGGTACAGCCATATAACATTTCCTGGGTAGATTCTGTGAGGACTGCTACACAGAGATCTAAATGGTTTGGCTTTTGATAATAATAATTTTATTATTTGTACTCCACCCATCAGACTGAGTTGCCCCAGTCACTCTGGGCAGCTTCCAGCATATACAAAAACATAATAAAACATTAAATATTTATAAACTTCCCAATGCAGGGCTGCCTTCAGGTGTCTTCTAAAGGTTATGGTTATAGTTACTCATCTCCTTGACATCTGATAGGAGGGTGTTCCACAAGGTTGGTGCCACTACCGAGAAAGCCCTCTGCCTGTAACCTCACTTCTCTCAGGGAGGGAACCGCCAGAAGGCCCTCAGAGCTGGATCTCAGTGTCCGGACTGAATAATGGGGGTGGAGACACTCCTTCAGCTATACAGGGCTGAAGCCATTTAGGGCTTCAGAGGTCAGCACCAACACTTTGAATTGTGCTCTGAAACATTTGGAAATGCTGTTCTAAATGGCATGTGGTGAAAATGCTTTTCATCTTGGGTTTCATATGTATTCCCAACATATTGCTGTGTTAATTTTGGAAGTAATGGTAGTTTTCTACTACTTCAGCATAGTGAATGCTGATCGTTAATTGCATAGCTGTAGTTGACACATTACTCTCCTAGTGAGACATTTGTCATGGGATATCAAAGTAATTGAAATAACACTAATTAGCTGCAAGTATATCTGTAAAGAGCAAATTAGCACAATTTCTCAAGAGCATTCTGACTGTAGGAGAGAGCACAGCAGCCATTTAATAATTTTAGCACTGGTGCTGATGGCAATTGGGTACGAGCCCAACAACCCAAGACATAGAGAGCTGTATCCAATGTTAGTCCTGCTGAGAGTAGACCTATTGAAATGAGTGAACCTAAGTTAGTCATGTTCATTAACATCTGTGGGTGTCCTCTGAGTACGACTAGCATTGGGTATAACCACAAAGAGTCAAGGATGGCACAATGTGTCCTTGTCTACATATGTGTATGCAAGACATACACACTGATGGAACACACATAGGTATGTATAACCAAGAGTGACAGTGTACCCTGACTTGAGGTTTGCTTTTCTAAGAAGGGCAATTAGGAGCAAGCTAACAAGCCAAAGTTTAGTGCGAGTGTGGAGAACTACTGGCACTCATGCATAATTAGGCTCTCTAGGCTTCCCCCACCTGGCTTCCAAGACCAAGCTGCACCTTTTCTGAGAACCTGCTAAAATGCAACACAGCATCTCATGGACCTGAATCTTCTGCCCTTCTTGGGCCCACGGCTCAGTGCACCTGCTCCACATCTCCTGGGGCTATTGGAGAATTGTCAGCCATTTGTCTTCCACCCCTTGAATTCTCAGGTTTGATCTCCTGGTCTACTACTGTGTTCCTGCAGCTTAAGTTTATTATTCAAATGAAGTTATTCTAGGTTTTTTGTTTAATTTGTTCTCCTGCCAGGTTGACCTTCTCCACTATTTCAGTGTTGTTGCTTTTGACTGAATCCACACACTTGCTCAGATCGTCTGGCTTGTTGTCTAGCGTTGTCACCCAGCAATCTTTTAAGTTCCTCTTTAAATGATGAATGTTGTTGCAATAACTTCCCCTTCGCTGCGTTAGTCAGCATTGCCAATGTTATTGGGGCTTCCTTGGAAGGAGATAAACTCCCTGTTTAGGAAATGTATTTGGGGGTTCAGATGTACCGAGAATATTGTTGCAGAAAATGCAATTGCAGATTAAGGAAGGCGGATTTGGAATTCCAGATCTGGAATTTGTATCATCATGCTTATTTTTTGGCAATTATCGAACATTGGAGACCTGCTGAAGGTCTTAATCTCCCGAATTGGGCAACCCTAGAGCATACATATACCGGTATAACACTTTTGGTTGGGTGGACAGTATTAGGATCAAAATATTTGAAAGTTCCAACAACTCCTGAAACAATTAAGTCAGCTAATGAAGGCTGGTGCTGTTTTCAGAGCTTGCAGCATTCCTAGAACCTTCAGCTTTTAAAGTATGCTGAAACCTCATGTTATCAGTTCTGCCTTTCTCCACTATTCTACCACAAGCACAGAGATATTGTTTATTAAGCTGCAGGTCACTTTAGGCAGGCTTTGGGGTCCATTTTTACTGGGTGAGCCAGGTTGCTGCCTCGCTACGCCAGCATCTAGCAGGCACTGAAGTGCTGTCCCCTTATACATTTTCTGAAACTTTTTTTTCAGATTTCTCTCTCTCTTTTGCTGCTGTTGCATAATAAACTGGGCGAATCTGTGATTGCGAAAGAGTTCAGCTAACCACAGAAATGCTGAGAGTACAGCAATTAACCATAGCAAAGAAAAGTTAGCAGAGAAATTAAGCTAGTAAACAAATGTGTGTTAAAAGTTTGGGACTCCTCTAATCATGTACCTCTGGCCACCCGGAGCTTTCCAGCTCTTGTGACTGGGGAAGCTGTCCGCTTGGCTTACGTAAATAGGAACTTGGCTTCCCTTGTTATTGTTCTTGTTTGCTTTCCTTTGCTTTTCTGAGGACCAACTTCCCTTCTCTTCCCCTGCTCGTGTTCCAAAAGACAGGATGTTCATTCTCCAAAATTTCTTGAATGCAACAGCAGTTTGAGCCATTTCCTGGACATGTTTTTTGCTTTCTGCAGGAGTTCCTATGCAATGGCTGAAGCTATGCCCCCAGTGCCGTCTTGTTTCAAGGTTATATCAGAAGACGCAGCAGAGTAGCTCAGGGACACCATGTCAAGAGTAGTGCAAATCTACAGCCTGGTAATCAGTTAGATTCCTAACTGCCTCTGAAAGGCCAAAGTAAAATAATGGCGGGAGTATCCTGTGCTTTTTTTCAGCCAGAACGCACCAGAGTGCAGTTCCAGCACCTCTCAGGTTGGCGCCATTGTAGGCCAGCACTCCATCCCCCCCCCCGCCACTTCTTGACTTTACATACTTCTGAGAAGCCCCAGATGAACATTTCAAGTCAAAATCGCAACTGGCCAGCGTGTTCTTTAATATCCATTACTCCACCTAGCTGCTAGCCACTCCTAGCTGTGACTGGTAAACCTACGGATAGGGGCCAATTTGTATTTCCTTTTCTTCAACCCGTCTCCCATGTAGTGGCGGCAGGCTTTAAGCTTTTCGGCCAGGCCTCCAACATTTCCCATGCGCACGTTTGCGCGAGGGCCCTTCCGAGCTGCCCTAGCCATCTGCCTGAATCTAAGAGAATGAATGAGGAGGGAGTGCATTTATTCGACCTACACCAGAATCAGGGGCAACCCCTAAACCAGCTAGCTGTAGTTTTTAGCACCTCCGTGAGTGGTGAATGCAGCTGTTGTCAAACCGGCATCTGTTCAGGGCTGCCCCAGTAGCCTGGCGACTTACTGTAACAACTTAATGGTGAGTTCCGACACCTGTTTTCTTGCGGGGGTGGGGAAGCAGTGGTGGTGGTGAGGTGCGCTAAAGAGAGTGTGCCTTGTGCCTGCATGTGTGGTCAGTGTGCATGCTGTATATGTGTTTGTTGTGTGCAACATGCATAGTGCTGGTGTGAGTGTATATTTGCCGTATGTGTGATGAACGCACATGTGGGTGCGAGTGATGGAAGCCTGCTGGGAAAGGTTAGGTAAAGGGAAAGGGACCCCTGACCATTAGGTCCAGTCGTGACCGACTCTGGGGTTGCGGCACTCATCTCGCTTTACTGGCCGAGGGAGCCGGCATACATCTTCCGGGTCATGTGGCCTGCATGACTAAGCCGCTTCTGGCAAACCAGAGCAGCGCACGGAAACGCCGTTTACCTTCCCGCCGGAGCGGTACCCATTTATCTACTTGCACTTTGACATGCTTTCGAACTGCTCGGTTGACAGAAGCAGGGACCGAGCAACGGGAGCCCACCCCATCACGGGGATTCAAAACGCCGACCTTCTGATCGGCAAGTCCTAGGCTCTGTGGTTTAACCCACAGCGACACCCGTGTCCCTGCTGGGAAAGGTTAGCCACCCATAATAAGCCTTCCCCATATCTACCACATATTAAGTTAGCTGTTCTGTATTCACTCTTTCCCTGAACACCATCTGTTTAAAATAAGGTCTCCAGCAGTTGAAAGGAACAACAAACTAAATATGTGATGTCTCATTTAAAAATTAAAAAATAATATATAGAGATTTGACTGGAATGGGGTTCGAGGCACAATGGAACAATGAGAGCTGAGATGACAGCATGTGAATGAAGAATACTCAGTCTGTTTAGGGTCTTTGCTGGGCACATTTAATTGCAATACTTGTTATCCTAGACTTCAGTTGGCAAAGTATGCCTTGTAAAACACAACTGGAAAAAATGAGATTGGGGGCTTTGGAAATTTCTTTGTTTGACATCAGGAAAGCGTGACTCAGGCTTTGGAGAATGCGGACCAAAAATTGCCCTGCACAGGAAGGACAGAATTCCCAGAAAAATTATGCATGAAGGAAATGCCAGGCTCTTAGTGTAGATGGCCATGCAAAGGTTTCTGGGCAGGAATCCAGATTCACACATACTGAATTTGTGACTGTTTTAATCTTTGTCAATAATGAAGTTTCCCCCTGTACTACATCTTAAACACAGCACACACTGGCGAAATGGATGTAAAATTTTCTATAATACAGACATTTGCAATGAGTTAAATACAGTGGTACCTCTAGTTACAAACTTATTTCGTTCCGGAGGTCCGTTCTTAACCTGAAACTGTTCTTAACTAGAGGCGTGCTTTCGCTAATGGGGCCTCTTGCTGCTGCTGCACACGATTTCCATTCTCATCCTGGGGCAAAGTTCTCAACTCGAGGTAACTCTTCCAGGTTAGCAGAGTTTGTAACCTGAAGTGTTTGTAACCTGAGGCATTTGTAACTCGAGGTACCACTGTATGCTTGTATCATCTTATATTCAGAAGGCCTTTCTGCAGCAAAATCCAATCCATCACTACCATCTTTTAACTGCTAGCTGAAAGAGAGGTTTAGGAAGAGAAGGGTTTCATTTGCTCCAGGAAGACCTTTTGGTGCATTGTGGTGAAAACTGGTTTGCATCTAAATGGTAAATGGAGCAGCTTCTTCCCATTTGTAGCCCCAGAATGAAATCCTACTTGTTTTGCAGTTTTATGGCACCACGAAACAGCATTTCATCAGACGGTTCTCTCAGTTATCTGCATAAATTTGCAATTTGCTGTGCTATCAATACATTATAGAAGATGTCTCGTTTGGAGCACTTTGTCAGCATCACTGATACTGCTGAAATTTGAAAAAATTAAAGGTTCTGAATATGCATTTTCCCAGCTCACAGTTCCCAGATGTATTCCAAGAAGATCTCACTTGTCCTGAAATCCTTTGTCTACATTGAATTTAAATGAAAAGTATTATGAGTTTATGTGCCAGGTTTGTGCTTGTGCAGTCTTACATTCATTAGGTTAGGCACTCAAAGCCAGCAGCGATGTTGGTACATGTTCAGAAGATAATTGCTTTGATCCTTATCTTGATGGCACTCTGGTTTATAGACTAAAACTTTAAAAAATGGAAATGTAATTTACAGAGCAATACCTTGGCTCCAGTTGTGAGCAGTCAACTGCACCTGGAATTTCCAAGTTTGAAAAAGTCATGTATGCCTCAAGAACATACATGTCCTGCATGCAGCCCAATCTTAGCAAATAATAGACGAGCAAGGAATAGATGCAGGTGGGCTTGTGTGCAGGTGGGCAGTATGGCTGAGGGAAGCCTCTTGCCAGAGACCGTGCTGACTTTTCTGTCCCCCACACTTAATGGTGTTGAAGAACATGCATGTATCTTTTAAACTTTCTTGTATAGAGGGTCACATGAAAAAAGTATCCTGAGACTATATGAATATAAATATTAATAGCTATTACACACACACACATAAACACGAGAGAGAGAGAGAGAGAGAGAGAGAGAGAGAGAGAGATTCTCCAATAATGCTTTAAATTGCTGGTTGATTCCCAGTCAAGCTGATGGGAGTTGGCTCATTGCTGACTTCAAATGCAGAGCCATCCCTGCACCACATGGCTATGACTCCTCTTGCATAGACCTGTAGGTTGTCACATTAGAGACAAAATACTGCTATTTTGTCATTCTAAAGTGTTTCGTCTCTTTCTATTGGGCCTATTTTCATCTAACGAATGTCGGAGGGTATGGATGGAGAAATAATGTGATCTGGTATAAGTCAGATTCCATTGTCCCTATGTGATTCCTCAAATCACAGCTGTGGGCCCATCCTTATACCCTCTTTTTAAATGTTAGTTACTTAGACCAATGTGTCGTGGCACCCTGGGGTGCCTTGAATGATGGTCAGGGGTGCCACGGACCAACATTGGCCTCTGTCCCTCTTTCCTTCCCTCCCTTCCTCTGATGTCCTCTCGCGTCTCTGCCTCCCAAAGGCTTGCACAGCTGTTTGTTGCAGTAGCCCTGCTACAAGCTCACCAGGCAAATGGTGCCTCTGGGGCTGGCCAGGGGGTGCTGGTTGCCAGGAGCAGAGGTGGCCTCGGAGTCAGCAAGCAGGCGAGGGAGCCCAGCCAGCCATTCCACCAGCCCTTGCTGTTGGGAATGGACAGAAAAGTCCCAGGCCCCTGTAGGGCAGTGTGAGGAGGCACCTCTCTTTGTGGCAGGGGGGCAGCTCAGAGACCAGGGGCAGCAGCAGTGGCTGCCTGGAGGACTCCCAAGGAGAGGGGAGAGGAGGCTGGGGGAACACTCCACAAAGGATGGTGTTTATAAAAAGGGTAAGAGGCTGCCAGCTCTGCAAGCAAGGGGTGACATATCTGAGCTCCTGAGCCCCACAGGGGTGCCGAAGAAAGAATGTAGTTGGGCAAGGGATCTGTGGACTCAAAAAGGTTGAAAACCTCTGACTTAGACTATTGAGGTAAATAAAAGAGCTTAAAATGGTTCGTTTGATATTCTTCCACAGACACTATGTGCACAAACTATGGGATAGTATACAACACAAGAGATTGACTTTGCTGTTTCTATATTTGTGTTTGGTTCACATCTTTGGTTTTGTAATCTACTATGTGATTTCCAAATGCCTTCTGTTATTCCAGAGTTTGGTCTTGGTTTAATTTGCTGTCTCACTTGGGGGTCTTACATCTCTCAGAAAGTATCGCTCAGTATAAGATTACATATTCCAAGGATTCGTTGCATACTGTAAACAAAATCAAAAGGTGTTTGGTTTCTGTGCCTTCTGTTTAAATGATTGTTTGCAACTGACTCAAAATACATTCCTGAGAGCTGAGCAACTGCTTCCATAAAAAAGTACAATAGCAGGGATTTATCTCCCTTTTCCCTTCAAGAGTGAGGCACCCAATTTGTGTCAGATCATATCCAATCACAGGTTCTTTTTGCACTGATACCAGGAAGATGATGCTATGATAAATTATATACCTTAAATGGAACCTAGACAGGTTTACTATGAACAGATCTAGCACAAACTAAATTAATTCTCAACCAAGGTAATCCAGATATTGTGCAAAGTATTTGCAAAAGAACTCATCCTCCTGCCACCTGTTTGATCTTGAGATTTATCTATTTAATTGGTGCTAAATGCATATAAGAGCATGAATCTGTTGCAAGGATCATCTAGTTCACTGTTCCCTATCCTATAGTGCTCAACCATATACTCCTGCTCCCTCTGTGGCAATCAAAAGTATCACTGCTTCTGCCTGCAGTCTGAAGTGAAACAGTCCAGAATTTCTACCAGCTTAGTTTATCACTTCATTCTGAGTAACTGAAATTGAGGGTTGAAACTTCCATAGAGGGCATGCGCTATTGTCAACTGCAATCCTATACACACTTAGCTACTGGTAAATCTCACTGAACTCAGCTGGTTTACTTCTGAGTAAATATGTACAGCAGACTTGCCCTGTAAATGCCATAGCTCTTTCCTAGAAACTGATGGAAATGCACAAGAGACAATAGCAGGCTTTACTTTCAGAGACTTGCTTTAAGAAATCCTTCCGCCATCTTGGAAAGTATGCAGTCCTAAATTGTACAAATGGAATTCATTGTGACTTTGCTTTGTGCTAATACGTTTGGGACTTGGAAGTGCATGGTTTGCATTAGAGACCTCTCTGCGGAAACAGTACCTTTGTGCAATTATTTCTTGTAATCCCCTCCCCCAGAAGAGCCCCCCCTTACAGCTGATGAAATCTTGCTCTAAAGGTCTCCACCTTAACTTTCCATAACAGACGATGCAGCAGATGAGTGACCACCGCTACGACAAGCTTACAGTTCCTGATGACGCTGCAGCAAACTGTATATATTTAAACATTCCTGGCAAAGGTCACATCTTGTTGCACCGAGCCCCTGAGGAATATCCAGAAAGTGCAAAGGTAAAAAAGCAAATAGAATAAAAGCTCCTTCTTATAAGGTGCCGATCAATGCTAAACTAATAGTGGCTGTGTAAGGGAAGGTGCGGAACGTTACTTTAGCCGTGCCTTCAAATACTAGCCATTTCCACTCCCCCTTGCACCGAAATGCTTCTGTGTGTTAAAGAGGAAAAAAGGAGTGGAAATGTGAAAGTTTTATGTGCATGATGCTAGCAAAAAAAATTAAGCAATGGGTCTTGTGCTGTGAATTCCAACAGCTTTTCTTAGCTGCTCCAGGTGATGGCACAAAGGTTGCCATTTCCAAGGATGTACCTGAGTGCAGAGCATTTTTGTATCATTCACATGTGTTTTCATAACTAAGCATAGGAGACCTGGTCACAGCTCCTGATGCTTAAGTTGATCCTTCATCGGTCTTGTAAGTTTTCCATCATCTCTGCTCTGTAAAGGATTCAGAGTGCAGGTTTGGGATACTTGCTGCTACTGTAGTACTGTTTGGTTTAATCAGTTCTATAAGTGATGCCGACACATGCTGCGATTTTTAACCACCTGATAGTTGTGCAGGTCTTTCCTTGGTTTGCGCCATTAGCGCACTTGCATTTTTTGCTCTGATGAATCATTTCCCTGTATCCCCTTTCCAGTTTTAACAGTTCGTTGGACCAAGAGAGGTTTTTAACCAGGCCTCCAGAAAGCGCTCCCCCTAAAGGCCTCTTTTTAGCCCTCGTCAGACTGAAATATGTGCTCCCAGTGTGATCTGGGAGCTGTAGACTTGTGTGTGAGAGAGAGAGATTTCCAAGTCAGAACAGCGGGGGGGGGGGGAGGGGGAAGGCATAAGTGAATATGGAACCAAAGCACAATTTTAGTAGCGCAACCTCTTATTTAAATACTTAGAAACTGTTTCTGTGAGAGTAAGAAATTTGCAAATATAACACCTTTTCCCTCTTGTTTCTTTCCCCCCCTAAATAGGTCTTCGAAAAACTGAAGGACCACATGTTGATCCCTATAGCGAACACAGAGCTTGAAAAAATAGATGGGGCGCTCACTTGTTGTTCTGTCCTTATTAATAAAACTTCACAATTATGAGTTTACAGACTTCCTCCCTTGTAACTGGCAATAACGTACATGCAAGGCAGACAAATCTGTACCCACTTTTTATTGGTTCCCTTGACAATCTACTGTACCACTGTGCTACTAACCTTTGTTTACAATGGTGCCCTTTCAGGTGGTAATTAAGGCGTGTGTGTATATATATATCTGCTTTTTTCTGATGTAAAAGGACTCTGCTGCATGTTTGTCTGGACTTAACTGAAGACCATTATGATGATTAGTGGTTTATATAGTTGGTGTGAAACTGATCTAGAAAGCAGACGTAGGGGGCCACATCTAACATTACTTTTAACTGACACAAACCTTATGACCCAGGTCTTAAATGCTACTTTATAGAGTGCTCAGGTGCATATTGTGTACATTTCACTCCCAAGGCATGCTTTAGGTGCAGGATTCCAAATGTATGAACCAAGTCAAGTCCCCTTAACGGCACATATGGACAGGTGCTAGAGAAAGTATAACTTTTAGAATTTAGCCTCCCTTCACACAAGCCAGCTTTATTGTTGTATTGTGTCCAGCAGTATGCTGATGACTGCCTACCTTGTACCCCAATGTAATACAGGGGTTAGGGGCTGATGGTCCAACTTTTTGCTTCTGCTGATGTTGACTTCGTCATGGGAATTTCCAATTTGTTCCCATAAGGGCTTTCTCGTCTTCTTTCCCCATTGATCTGCCTACCTTCCATCCCAGGTATTCATGGTCAAAAAAATGACCTTTAGAAATAACAACAAAGCTACGGGTTATCTTCTTGTTAGAAAAGAGATATGGCAGAAGGAAGGGGCTAATTATCTCTTCTCCCTCCTGACCACTTTTTAACTAAATATTGGTCTTCAAGCATCTTTTCTACCTACTGGGGAAAAGTTATGGTACTGCATATTTTCTCCCGTGTGTAAAAAAGGAGCTTGAGGAGGATTTGGGGAGGGGAATGGTTAGATGTGAAAGGCTTTAGCAACCCCTCCCCTGCTTATTCCTCCACTTGGACTTGAAGAGATCCACAGCTGTTTTTCTTTACAAAAGGACTACATGTGACTGCCATGTAACTTCTGCCATGTAACTTCTATAACCTCAGGCTTGAGCGATAGCTGGGACATAAAGGGCTCAGAGTAATACCAATGCCTTTAACTGGGGATGCATTAAGATGGATTTCATGCCCTCAAATCAGACTGTTACACTTCGGTGGCCTCTAGTCATTTCCCCTTGAATTTTGGGATGCTTTCTCATTAAAGCAAGATCTTTGCGCCTGTGTTAGGTGGGTTGCTTTTGTGCTTTGCTGAAGGCATCTGTTGGGATTGAAATTTACATAGCGTGCCATCACGCATGAGGCTTATATTAGTTCTTGCTTCAATCCATTTTTAATGTAAATGTGAAATCTACATTGGCCGCAATACTCATGTTGCAGAGGCCTCTAATGAACATCTATAGCTGACATTGGTTCTGACGTCTGTGCTCATTAAGAGTAATGCAGAAATCAGCCTCGGTTTTATTCATCCCTGACTTTTTCTCTTTTGTTCTGTGTCCCGTTTTTTCTTCTCCTTCTCCTTCCCCTTCTACCTTTGCCTCCATTTCTCTTGTCTTCTCTCTTCCAGAAATCTCTATTATAGGTAACTAAAACAAAAGAAATTCGATAGCATCATGAACCTGGGCTTCTGTGTAGTCCTTTTTAGAGTACCAGCTGCAGTGTGAAATGTACTGTGTTTTATTATTCCACAGTATTGTGTTGCTGCTCATGCCATGGAAGTGCATTAGAAGAGAATCGTGAGCAGAATCTATTGCAAACGGCGGGTGGCACCGAGGGAAAAAAGTGTTACTGCAGAGGAGGATTCTCAGGGGGATTTCATTCTGATAGTCTTGAATTTCAGCAAGGCTTAAACCACTAGTAAGTTTATCCTAGTGTATCCTAGAAGCTGAGACAATGGTCTCTTTGTTTATCCACTGGATAGGCAGATAGCTCATAAATAAATCTTATATCAATCTTGTTCTAAGAATAATCCACGTGTTTTTGTGAATCTCAAACTTAATGTTCTGACATCCGTACAGTCGGTCTTAACAAATGATGTTAACAAATTTCTTCTTCATCTCACCTTCACCTATTTTGCTTTACTTTTCATGGAATTTTGTTTTGTTTTGAATTTTCATTTGATCAGAGTTCTTCTGAGAGCCAACAGTGAACTTCCTGGGAAGTTTCGGTAGTGAGAAAGAGATTGCGGGAGTTCTAGCTGCAGAAGTTTTGCTTTGGTTTTTACTGTGGTGTATTCCTTCAAATAAGGAAGAGAGTTGTCTTCCAGCAGGCTGCCATGACTACTCTGTCTAAGCTTTCAGGTTGTTGTGCTCGGAACAATGAATATCTTGGATGATTTTTCTAACTTTTAATTGTGTGACTGTTTACTATGGAATTCAGCTGAAAGAAATATTTCTTATGGTAAATTCTGCAACACGCTTAAGGCCTTAGTCATATGTTTTTTCACCACACACACAAAGAATATAGACAATTGCATTGTCTTGAAACCTGTTATGTCATTTCAAAGTATGGAGATACTATCTAGCTCAAGTGGCGGTAGGAACTCTCCAAGGGCTGACATACGGTCTGAGTATTTTATCAACTTCCTGGTTAAGGCCACTATTCTCCAATGCTAATTCTGTCTAGTTGCTGAGGTGTCATAGAAGGAAGGAAGACTGGGTAGCCAAGTAATAAGGAAAGAATCTCTGAAACTATTTAACCATGTAGGGAATCCAAGAAATGTAAACTGGAAAATGCTACCAATACCATCCTGTTGCCTTTTAGAAGGATTAAGTATACTTAAAAACTCTCTGGTTCGTGATTCTTTTGCCCTTTCATTTCTCCCTTTTGATGAGAAATTATACTGCGTCTTATTCACTTGTCAGGTATTGCTCATGTTCCATCAAGCCAGAAGCCTTAGAATGAGTTTACATGAAATTTGTGAAGTGAAATAAACATTCATGAAAGAGGCAGAGCTGATTCATATGGGAAGGGTTTTATGCGGTAAAGGGAATTAATATGAAAGCAATGCATTTCTTTCACCATTTGGAATTCAGTTTATAAGAGAGAGAGAAAATGGTGGAAGAATTGCAGTGATTTTTGTGACAATATATCCCTGCAAGGAAAAATGAAATAAAAACAGCTGCAGAAACCCACTCTTCAAGAAGTCATCATCTCTCCAGCTGAAGGAGGAAAGAGGAAGAGTTATGAAGTCATCTTCCCCAAACACAAGCCCCACAGCCCAAAGGATGAGAGTTCCGCTCGGTTATGTTTCAGTGGACGCCCTGTCAATCAGTCAATCAATCAGTCTCCTTTACTGGCATGCAGGGACCACTTGCCATGGAAGTAAAATCTGCAAATTCTTGTGAAAGGGTCTTCATCTTTGATGCTTTCTTTTGCCTTGCATTCCAGCTTCACAGCTGTGTTGTCAGTACGCCAGGCATATATCTTTCTAATTGAAGACTTGTAGATTATGTTTCTCATCTGCTTTTTATGTATAAATTTGTGTGATGGGTTGCCTCTGCCGAGCTTTTGATAGTTCATTGAAGGCTTTTTGGGCACATAGTTTAATTAATTTTATTTATGGATAAATTCGTATGTTGCACTCCAAAACCAGTTTCTGTATTGTTTCCGAAACAAACAAACAAAAATGGATTGCTATGCCTGATTATGCAACAGTTCTAGGATTGCCAGCTTTCCTGATTTTTATCATTATGGTCCAGGAAATTACTATCACCCCAGTATCAAGAAACATCGCTCCACAATGGGGGGATTTTCAGAATTTGAAGGGTGTTAATGTAGAGTGAGAGAGACTCATTTAGATCTTTATATGTGTGCATACTTTGTATTCTTCCAGCAGGTACATTTCCCTTCTGTTATTGTGTGCCACATGGAAGCATATGTAAACACTTGGAAATCTATGCTCCAGAATCAATGTTTGCAGTTCAACTTTGTAGCATAGCAAATTCTTTCTGAGGCTGGAACTAAACTCTACAGTTAATGCAGAGCTATTGCCAAAGCCAATTCTCCCCTTCAATATCTAGAGGTTTGTAACATAATCACAATGAGTATCCTTATATGTTATGGGTGGGGTTGGGGAAAAGGAAAAAGGGTATGGAGCTGTTGCTTTCAGCTACTGCCCGCATCTTCCTAATTTTGGCCTGAAGCACTGAAACTTTATCTAAATAATTATTTAAGCCTGTGTTTGGCAGTTGTACAATCTGATTGCCCGTTGTACAATCAGTAGACTCAAATGGTAAGACCTTTCTTACACACCACTGCTTCGAACTTTGTTATTGAATATTCCATTATAGAAAATAACCATGTATTTAGAAAACTGCTATTTCCATTGAGGGTAGTTCAGCCTGGCCTCCTCTCAGTCCTGATATGTTATAAAATTCTTCAGCGTGTATGTTGGGGGCATTTAAAAAAAAAAATGCAACACCCTTTCCCTGAAGTGTAGTCTAGATTGGTAAGAGTCCATTTACTACCTGTTGATTCAGCTGGTAAAGTAAAAGTAAAGGACCCCTGGACAGTTTAGTCCAGTTAAATTTGACTATGGGGTACGGTGTTCATCTCTGCTTTCAGGCTGAGGGAGCTGCCATCTGTCTACAGACAGCTTTTTCGGGTCATGTAGCCAGCATGACTAAACCACTTCTGGCGCAGCAGGACACCGTGCCGGAAGCTAGAGCACATGGAAACGCCGTTTATCTCCCCGCTGCAGTGGTACCTAGGTATTTTCTCACGCTGGTATGCGTTCAAACTGCTAGGTTGGCAGGAGCTGGGACAAAGCGACATAAACTGGCCCTTAACTTCTGATAAAATCTAAAATGACCTCCCTTGCACTACCCAATTCAATGTTCGGAACTGCTTAAATTAAAAGATGGCAAGCCTAGCACTGTTGTATTCTGAAACTTACTTTGTCCCACTGTTTCCTCTGTCATCCATGACCTGCCCAGACCTTTACACTTTCCCCCCAAACACTTTGGTGGTTACAAAATTGGAAGCCCCAGATAAGCTCTCCCATTTCATTCCTTTTTATCCTTGTGTTGTTTAGTTTATTTTGGGGCTGAATAAAGTGATGCAACTTGTGGGTTTCCTTGTTGGACAAAATGTGATCGGTGTCATCTAAGGTTCCCCTCCTTATGCCAACAAGAAGTTTGTATACATGATGTACCTTACATTGCTACACTTGGCATTTTTCCACTCCCACCCACACCACAAAGTATACACTCAGTTGAAATATTTCACAGATATGCCCTGTTTTAGAAGTGTACTGTGGCATTTTTTTGTTAAGGACAGGCGAAACACAGCAGTCCCATAAGATGGGATCATAACTCAGGCAGAACATCATGTTCAGCTTAGTGAAGAACTGTCAAAATCTCCCCCTCCCTGTCTTCTCCCTCACTGAAAGCAAACTCTGGTACAACTTTGGCACTTATTTAAATATAGGCAGGGCAGAATCCATTTGAGTAATACTGTAATCAAATGTTTCTCAGGAGTTGGTACATATCCATACAAAAGAGAGACTGTGTTGTTGTTTTTTGAAGAGCATTTTTTCATCTGTTAGAAGCTGTGAGCAAAATATCAGGGACCTTACTTGAACTCCCAGAAAGCTTGACACTGGATGCTTGATGGTGTAGCTTGTATGAGATCTACTTTGAATCAAGTGCATTGTGTTGCTTTACTATGTACAGATATGACTACTAAATTACCACAGTATTTTAGACTCTATTACCTTTGAGAGACCTTTATTACAATCCAGTATATTGTTGCCCACTTTTTTGTGCCAAACATCCACGCATTCCATAGTCTGTTAACACTGGAAAAAGTTGATCCAGATTTTCCATTTTGTTTCGTCTTCTGCAGTTTCAGTACTTCATGTACACATATCACTATGGAATAAAGTGTCAGTTGTACCTGGACCATGTGTGTTTTGTTCCAGCAGACGACTTGAATTTTCTGCTTAGTTTGGGTTTACACAAAAGTTTGCATTATTTTGCCAGCCATGCAGCCTAATTAGAGAAGTGGAGTTTAGTAACAGACATTGCTTTTTAACATTCGGTTGGATATAATAATAATAATAATAATAATAATAATAATAATAATAATATACCACCTCTTATCAGAAGATCCCAAGGCAGTGTACAACATTAAAAACACATAACAGAACATCATGATATAAACGTAACTGAAACATTAAAAAAAAACATACTGACAAATCTCATTTGTGTCTTAGGTCACAGTGAAATCAATGTGAAAAAATTAGTCATGACTTAAGTCTCATTAATTTTAATGGGAGCTAGCAGTGCAGTTCTATATATGTCTACTCTAGGGGAGACCCAAATAATTTGGCTGCCTGAGGCAAAGGACAAGATTCCACCCCAATTCTATATTCAGAAGCTGACTAGAATGGCGATGGAAACTTATTTCAATAATTGCAATGGAATAATGCACCTGAAGGTAATGGTCTACTTATAGGGGGTGCAGAACAGGCCATATGGCATACAAAGCTCTGTCCTTTAATAGGATGGTATGACCCAGGAGGAGGTTCATTCCTGTTGCCCCCCACCCAGCACTAGCTGCCTGATACAATTGCCTCACTCTCCCAACAGTAGGGCTGGCTCTGTCCTATACAGAATCGAGTCTGTTTGAGCTCATTAGCACCTAGTCCCAAATTAAGTTTGTACAGGATCGCTGGGCAGAGCAATCCTAACCCTGCATGGAGCAGGGCAGGGGTGATCAGAGTGGCAGAACCACCATTGCGTCAGAAGTTTCTCAAGGCAGAATGGGGTGGTGGTTTTCTTGGTTTGTTGTTGTTGTTTTCCTGCACCAGCTCCAGGCTGATATAACATATTGCCCCCCTCACCTGGCAATGGGGCCAACATAGGATCCAGCTTAGCTTAGCTTTGCTTGGACCATTTGGTAGCCTCCAAACTATTTGGAGAGAGGTCAGAGTCCTCATGAATCAGTAGCAATCTGCTCCACCAGTGGAGAGTGGACTGCACTACATCCTAAACTCCCCCCGGCCATCAGCTTTGATGGGTTAGGATGGTTCCCTAAGTCTAACAAACAATGGACCCAACCCATAGTTCATAAAAGCAAAATATTCCCAACTATTATAGTAGTAATGCTATTTAGATGATTTGAGTACTTAATGCTTATATAGCAATGTCCACACTACTTTAATAAACCATTATTGCAGTCCTTAACAACTATCCTGTAAGATGGGTCTGTGTTATTATTGTAGGTGAGGGTGCAGGTAGGGATGTTTGATAAATTTGAATTATTTCAGATTCTGATTATGAACTGACTTGATCAGCGCCTCCCAGACTTGTACCTGTACAGAAGAGAACATAGCCACCAAGAGTGGCTGGGGTATATTATATTATTATTATTATTATTATTATTATTATTTATTACCTTTGGTTTTCACATTCTCTGAATTATGCAACACAGTGCTTAATTTAAAACAACAGAGCAAAATGCAGCTTAGAATCATATTTTGATATAAAATAGTACATAAATGTGAATGCTGTTGTTTTCAATAAAGAAAAAACACAGGTCAATATGGAAAATGCAAAGCAGAAATAACTGGCTACTGTATCTTCCTTGGTGTGCTCAGATGGAGATAATTTGCAAGATCATGATGAGCACCTCATCCCCAGATCCTGCGCATCTCCTGTTTCCAGTTATTCTAACACTTTAAAAAGGTTAGATCCAGTTGTGGACGACTCTGGGGTTGCGGCGCTCATCTCGCTTTATTGGCCAAGGGAGCCAGCGTTTGTCCGCAGACAACTTCTGGGTCATGTGGCCAGCATGACTAAGCCGCTTCTGGTGAATCAGAGCAGCGCACTGAAATGCAGTTTACCTTCCCGCCGGAGTGGTACCTATTTATCTACTTGCACTTTGACGTGCTTTTGAACTGCTAGGTGGGCCACCACTAATCACTGGTGTGTCATTTGTAAGTACTTGAACCTAACTGGAGCTCTTGTGAAGCAGAGAGTCGAGAAGGAGAAACATCCATGAAGAGGTGCCCTAAAGTCGCAATGTTTCGTCAGCATCAGCTTCCCTGTGGCTTGATTTCATGTGATATCTTTTGAACTGAGACAGCATCTCGTGCTAAGTGCAGAGAACTTTGCAGCTCAGCTCTACAAATATTGACTTGGAGGTAAATCCCACTGTGATTGATTGAACTTACTCTGTGTGTAGGATTGCTTCTTTAAAGAGAGGATAATGCTCTTACATTTTTTAAAATAGCAAAACCATTTAGGTTACAGAAAGAATAATTATATTATTGTTCTACGTATATTGCTTATATTTTTATACCTGCATTTGATTATATATGATAATATTAAAACGTGTGTGTGTGTGTGTGTGTCTAAAAAAGAACAGCATATAGAGGATATATTTAGAGAGAAGAGTTTTTCACAGCAGTGTAGTACCATCTAGTGACAGCTGGAGGCTGGTATGACTATTAACATGCAACATTAAAGTCTACATTACATGTAACATTTACTATAGTATAAATCACATTATGTAATACAATATATAAATTTGTATTTATTTTGTGTGTGTGTGTGTGTGTGTGTGTGTGTGTGTGTGTGTGTGTGTGAATGAATGAATTTATCCGTCCATCTATCTATCTATACACAGAGACACATATACAAATAGTTGATATATTACAGTAAAGGTTGCATTAACTATTTGTTGGAAACTGCAGGAGGGCAGAGTGCTCTTGTGCTTGGGTCCTGCTTGTGGGTTTCTCACAAGCATCTAGTTGGCCGTTGTGAGAACAGGATGTGGATTAGCTGGGCCACTGGCCTGATCCAGCAGGCTATTCTCATGTCTGCTTTATTCATATTTAGATTTATTTATCAATTAATCACTTTAGCTTCATGGCAGAATGGTAGTTTTTTTAATCCTGTCTGCCAGCCTTAATGCTAACCCAGAGCTTTCCAAACTGTGTGTCGCGACACATTAGTGTGTCAGCTGCAGTGTGTAGGTGTGTTGCGTGAACGCTCCTCTTGGGGCTGGAAAGGGGTTAGTTTAACCTCCGGTTTGCTAGTAAAACTGAATTACTGTGTCGTGAAATGATGCATGTCTAAAAAGTGTGTCACCAACATGTAAAGTTTGGAAAGCTCTGTTCTAACCACTATGCAATGGATTGACCGTATGTGTGATTTTAGCTAATTTGGCACAGTTTTATGAATATGTAAGGCACAAACAGGTGTAACACACAGGGCCCATGATCAGAACCTCCCACATATATATTTTTTTAAAGTTAAATAGTAGCTGGGTATGTATATGTTGGATTGGGACTGCAGTACTGCAGCTAATATTGCACAGGTGCAATGTTTTTGCCCTCTACAACTAAAAACACTTGGAGATTGGTGATTTCAGTTGGGGACTGGTATATTGCCATGTTCCCTTGCCATCCAATATGCAGGGTTTTTTGCTCAATTTAAGAATGGTATTTAAAGGAGGGAACAAAATTTTATCCCAACTGACCAGAGATCCTGGCCTAACCACTGCAGTAATACATGGGTTTGGCTTTCCTGGAGAGAGGTGCCCTGCAAGCATTTTTCTGCATGGCAACTGTTCTCTGCCACAATGCAGTCTGATCGATGAGATTGATCTAGGCAGGCTCAACCTGTGAGGTATCATTCTTCCACTGATAAGAACATATGAAGCAGTCTTATGCCAAGGAGGCTTCTACTGGGTTCGCTATAACATTGTAAAGAAGAAGGTAAAAGGTGAGAGGTAAAAGATTGCAAAATTACTTTCTGCAAATTCCCATCTTGGCCTGTGGAGATGCATAAGCCTAAAGACAATTCCCTTGTGGAAAGATGAGTTTTGCATTAGGGAGTAAATAAAAAACAGAAGGTCCATTTCACGATGCAGAAGCCGAGTTAAATGTGGAAGGAACCAGACAACAGCCATGGCAAAAGCAGGGATGAGTGCTGTTGCCACATGTCCAAGAAAACATCTCTGGCAGAACAGTAAAAGGTAATAAATGTGACATGCATTTAGGAAGACATTTGCATGCATGCTGTGTTTTTTCCTTAAAAGTCTGCCACCTATTTCAAGGTGACCTTTGATGATTGCGAGCCAACAGAAGTTCAGATTGTCAAGGATTAATCATGCGACTGCAAGAGGAAAGGAGTGGTAATAAAACCACTACCTGCACAGCAGAGAGAGCTGGGAAGAGAGCTGAAGAGTCAAGAGCTATGAACGTCACATGTAGATGACCTGGATACAGCAATCATTCTGAGCGATCTCCTTTCAGAGATCTTTCAGAAGGAAGAGAAATCTTCCTCTTCCTGATAAGGAAAACTGATTTCATCAACTGACAGCTTACACAGAGAAAGAGTTTCTCAGATATGGTATCAAAGGAGGGGGCAGGGGGAGGCTGTGTGTTACAAGACTGAACGTGGTTCCTGGTTCCTAGTTCCTTACTCAACACAGAGGTACACAACACAAGCAGCACCAAATCATGAACATGATGACTTGAGAGGATATCTCTTTCAGCGTTGTCTCCTACCCCCAGACTTGTTTTTGTGCCATGGATTCATAGAACTGTAGAGTTGGAAAGGACACTGGGGTCATCTAGTCCGATGTCCTGCAATGCAGGAATCTTTTGCCCAACCTGGGACTTGAACTCATGATGTCCACGAGTTCCAGTGTGGTGAGAGCCAGTGTGGTGTAGTGGTTAAGAGCGGTAGTCTCGTAATCTGGTGAACCGGGTTCGCGTCTCCGCTCCTCCACATGCAGCTGCTGGGTGACCTTGGGCCAGTCACACTTCTTTGAAGTCTCTCAGCCCCACTCACCCCACAGAGTGTTTGTTGTGGGGGAGGAAGGGAAAGGAGAATGTTAGCCGCTTTGAGACTCCTGAAGGGGAGTGAAAGGCGGGATATCAAATCCAAACTCCTCTTCTTCTTCTTCTTCCAGTGCTAGGAGAGAGAGAAACTTCTCTAGCCACTTTCTCCATGCATACACTTCTATCCCGTTGCCTCTTTCTCTACAATGTAGGTGGAAATTTCAATCTAGTAGCTATAAATTATAAGAATTTAAAGTAATGCTGGAAATGATTTGGGGGGGGGGGGAGAGATTTGTTGGGGTGAAAGTGTTAAACAGCAGAGACCTCTAGTGGGCACTCAATAATTAGCACTGCCTCAAATTTGCTTCAGCATTGTATCTCCCATAGTTTAGTATAACGGTCAGTATTTTGAAGGAAGGTTGACATTATCAAAAACATGTTTTACTTTTGTGGAAAAAACAATCTCCACCATCTACTAAAAAAATGGTTTCTGGGGTTTTTCCTGTTGTTATTCTGTCTCTCACAGCTACACTAAACCTACCATTAAAATTATGGACTGGTCATTTCTTCGTCAGGGGGCAAACGGGCAAATTTAGCAGGGGTTAAAATACTTTTTTCACTCACTGTAATATAATAATATGACAATATTATATTATTACTGCTAGCCTCAGACTATAGTGAAGAAAGTATTATTACCAGTGCAATTCTACTCACATGACTATTCAAAAATAAGTCTAACTGACTTAAATGGATACAGGATTAAGGCCTTACAAGTAGGCATACAAAGGGAAATCCCACAATAGTTTCCTCAGGTAGTTCTGTGTTTCCCATATCTGTTAACATTAGCTAGCTAAAATGAACATCTATTTAAAGGGTCTTTTCACAAGTGATTACTTTGATAGAATGATAGAATGTGACTGTAAAAAAGGGAGGAAAGAAACAAAGAAAGAAGAAACTAAAAAACACGTCTCTCTTAAAAATGGCTTCAGGGCCTGGCTAGATCAACCATAAGAGGCATAAAGTGTGATGGTGTCACAAAAGGTTAGCTACAGTATTTAATTCATAATGTAATTTATTGTTGTATATTTGCTGCCAGAGGGATGAGAGTTGTCTGTGAGATTTGTTGTCTCAGGTGGAATGAAGTACGTACAGTACAGTACAATTCTTACAGATTTTTTACAAGGGATCCTATTAAAATTACCTTCAAATTATAGTTCATGCTTGTACCTGTGGACTGTATAATAATAATAATAATAATAATAATAATAATAATAATAATAATTTATTTATACCCCGCCCATCTGGCTGGGTTTCCCCAGCCACTCTGGGTGGCTTCCAACAGAATATTAAAATACAATAGTCTATTAAACATTAAAAGCCTCCCTAAACAGGGCTACCTTCAGATGCCTTCTAAAAGTCTGGTACAGTGGTACCTCTGGTTGCGAACGGGATCCTTTCCGGAGCCCTGTTCGCAACCTGAAAGGAACGCAACCCGCGTCTGCGCACACACAGGTCGTGATTTGCCACTTCTGCGCATGCGCGTGATGTCATTTTGCGTGTGTGTGCATGTGTGAGCAGCAAAACCCGGAAGTAACCCTTTCTGGTACTTCCGGGTCACCGCAAGACGCAATCTGAAAAGATGTAACCTGAACCAAACGTAACAAGAGGTATGACTAGTTGTTTTTCTCTTTGACATCTGGTGGGAGGGCGTTCCACAGGGCGGGTGCCACTACCGAGATTCACTGCACCCAAAAACACGAATCTAAGACATGCATCCCAAAGAATTTGCATGATTTTGTTCAGATTCCCAGCAAAACCACTATAAAATTAGAGGTCGTTTCCATATCGATAGACCAGACTGGGAAAATCACAGGTGTGGCACAGGTTCCTGGCACCGTCATGGTGCAAAAACATGATTACAGGGCGTGGATCCTCACGGAATACTTGGGATTTTCTCCTGGCATCTCCCCAAACCTGAGTGAAGAAAAAGGTTACACCTGTGTCCTCGGACTGTACAGTAAAAATAACACTATGGCACCAGTATGGAGCTTAAGGACAGATCCTCACACATCCTCCGAATTTTTATATGTGATTCCGGCAAACCACCATCAAATCACAGAGCACATCTGCGTCCATGTATATTATGCAGTTTGATACAGAGGGTGTGTCTGTCAAACACAAATTCTTAGGGATTTATGCCTTGGGTTCACGTTTTTGTGCCATAAAGCAGCACATCCATGATTGTACTGTGCAAGTCTATGGATGTAGATCAGGCTTCCTCAACCTCGGCCCTCCAGATGTTTTTGAGACTACAATTCCCATCATCCCTGACCATTGGTCCAGCTAGCTAGGGATCATGGGAGTTGTAGGCCAAAAACATCTGGAGGTTGAGGAAGCCTGATGTAGATATAAACTAATGGTGAATAAATTAACAAATGATTTTTATTTATTTTTTTTACATTTTTAAGTTAACAATGGTTAACCACAACCTTATATGTTTTAAGCTATGCGTGTTCTATCTCTAGATTTGTTTTGAGCCACCTTGAATCCTGGTTCCGACTGGGGGGGATTGAAAACGTTGGCAGCATTAAGATAAATTCAACAGTGTAAGTTTTGATGGATGTCATAATGGAATACTGAATGGCTTAGTTTGTGTAAAATATGCAGGGATTCATGATGTGCAAAATGAACCATGGAAAGAGAAGAAGGGAAGTCACTAGTATTTTAAGGATGTTTAAATGAGTATTCTAAATTGTAAAACAGAACCTTCCTGGTTCTGTGAGAAAAGCGAGATGTAGATAACTATAGAAAGAAGAATAACAACAATATTAATAACGCAGCCAAAATAAGCACAAAAAGACCAAGCAGAAACGATTAGCAATAGTTAAAGAGCGCTGCCACGATTAATGCTAGGGAGCGGAACTTCAGCTAATTATTTTTTATTGATTTACTTTTTTGGAGGGGGGGCAGTTGCCTAGATAGATAAGATTAAGAGCTCAGCGTTGCCTCTTTTATCTCAGCGTTATGGGCTCGAAATCCACGTCGGGCAAAAAGATTCCTGCGTTTGCAGGGGGTTGGACTTGGATGGCCCCTGGCGGTCCCTTCGAATGGTATGATCCTGCGATTTGGGAGGAAGACCGCAGCGTCCGGAAGGGCGCGCGCGCCTGCGCCAACTGTAAGCCTTGTGCGCGGTCTCTCGCCACGGCCGGCGGAGAGTGGGCGTGGCCTCGAGAGAGGTGGGCGGGGCTTCTCCCCACCCCGGCGCCGGAAGCTTCGGCATCTCCCCGGGGGAGTCGGGCTTGAAGGGCCGCTGAGGAAGAGGGGGGCAGCGGCTCCCTTCTCTTCCCCTCCTTCCTCCCTCCCTCCCTTTCTTCCTTTCCCTCTCTCGCCCTCTCACCGTCGCCTTCCGAAGCCGTTTCCGCCATGGCCGACTCTGGGCTCCCGGCTGCCGGGCGGCCACTCACCGACGACGAAATGGCGGAGGTGAAGAAGGAAGTAAGGACCGCGAGAACGCAGAGAGGAGCCTCTGCCCCTCCAGACACGCGGGGCGGGAGGGAAAGCGGGACGGGGGGGGGGTGTTCGTATCGTGTGAATGGAAAAGCGTGTCGTGGGAAATGGGGAGAGCGGTGGGGAGGGGTAAAGCTTTTGGGGAGGGGTCGTGTGGCGGGGTGCTTGTTTATAATGCAGTGAATGCCGAGGCTGCCGTGTTCTCTAAAAGCAAAAAGCGCTGGGTTGTTTATGGCTCCTCTGTGCAAATATTCCCGCCTTTTTGTTTGTTTGTTTCTCTCCTGGAAAAGGGGAGATGCCTTTTCCTGCCTCTGTAGGATGGGCGTAGTAGCTGCTGCTCTCCCCCCTCCCCCCTCCGCCACCAGATCAGTAAAAATAAATATAAATACTTAACTCATGGAGGGCCTGCTCCACCCCCACTAACCAAAGTCTGCCCCCCCACTACTCCCAACAAAAACCCCATGCTCTGTAGCAAGAGGGTGAGAAGGAGGAAATGCATACCTGCGGGTGCCTTGGATAAGATCCTGGCTCTGGCCTGTAAGATGGATATTGTCCTGGGGTAATAGTGTGAAGATCATATGCCCTTTTAAAATGTGGGGTTTTTTTGGGTGGGGTAGTTATTGGGTTGTTTTTATTTTGATTGTGTATTTTGCAGTTTTGGATTTTATTCTGTGAACCACCTGTCCCTGAGACCTCTGGGTATAGTGTGGTATATAAATTCAGTTAATAATAATAATAAGCATAATGGAGGTTTCTGTATTCCTTTCGCCACCCTTCTACTCTTGGTCCCCAGTGCACCACCCACCGAGGGGGGCCGACTTGAATAAAATAATAGGTGGGGGGAGCCAGGTAAGCCTCGCCCCCACACAATGGATCGCATGATGTGGTCTCACACACTGCTTGAATGGCCATGTCCATCAACTTGGCGGGGGCTGGCCCCCTCAAATATTTTATTGGGGGAGGGGCGAAGAGACCCCAGCCCCTTTGAGTTGGTTGCTTCTGTGCACCCACCCCACTGCTCAACCTGCATCGGAAGGGCTGTATTAGAACGTAAAATATACTGTACTAGGTGAGAGCTGTGAGTAATGACAATCGCAGTTCCTAGCAGTGGGGCATGTTCTCACAGGTATGTCACTGTTGGGGGGCAGGGGAGGTTGTTCTCTGAATTGCAGAAAAGTCTCTAGGTGAGTGCCCTTTCGTGTCCTAGAAGAACAGTAAAAAGGAGGGAGGGAGGTCCACTAAATCGCATGCATTCTGCCCCCGTTTGTAAATTTCTACGTAGGCGTTTCTCTTGGAGTGTTTATAGGAATTCCCCTCTTTTGTTTCTGAGCTTGACACATGTATGAGTCAATAAAAGTAGTTCTTGCTAGTTCTATTTTTTCCTGCTATGAAGTCCACATACTGTGTGTGGAATATACGATGTTTGTTCAGAACCATAAATCTCTCTCAGTACGTTATTACTTTATGCTGGGCCAGAGGGTAATAACAGTTTATGTTCACAGCTGTAGTGTAATGACAAATTTAGGAAGTGCAGGTCCCTTCATGATGTCGCAGCCACTCCTCTTCTTAGATTGCACCATAATATACGTAATTATATAGTAATAATTTGGGATGCATTGCAATCATCAATGCAGATCTCCATTTGTTGCTTTTCAGCTAGATACAATTTTTTCTGTGCATGTATACAAATAAATGATTGCAGTGCTGCAATATTTTATTTTACAGTGACGTTCCTCCAAGTTCCATTGTACTTAACAGAATTTAAGCACCATTCTCTTGAACCTGAAGCACTTTGTGTTTTCAGTGTTCCTAAATGCTAAGCTTTGGAGTATACGCCTCAGCTTTATTTCCATGGACCTTCACCCAGTGACCCTAGGAGCCAATCTTCACAGGCTGACTTTCCTCCTTTCAATTGGATTGGCTCCAGTGTGCACAAAGGGCGAGAAGACCTCTTCTCAGTGGCTAAAAAAATCCCCTTTCATGCTGATTGGGGAGCTCTAGAATACTAAAGAGAGAAATAGCTGAAACACCTTTGGTAACCCCTTGCTGGCAATTTCCTTTTTGTTTCTGTAGTCAACATACAGATACTTTACCTTAACTTGAAACATCTGATTCCTTTCTGGTGTGTGTGTGTTGGTCAATGATAGCGATTAATGAAATTTGTTACAATTTGAAAGCTAGGATGAGTATTTGAATGTGCACCAAGAACTACCACACATATATTCATAGCACAACATACAAGATGAAAAATTCATCTGTTGCTAACTTTGTCATTTCTTCTTGCTAGGTTTTGGAACGATTGCGCCGCTATCTGTGTGACAAAATAATTGCAGAAAGACACTTTGATTATCTACGTTCAAAAAAAATACTCAGCAGAGAGGACACTGAAGAAATCTCTTGTCGATCTTCAAGTAGGAAGAAAGCTGGGAAGCTGCTGGATTACTTAGCAGAACATCCCAAAGGACTGGATGCACTAATAGAATCTATTAGATGGGAAAAAACACAGAACTTCCTGTTAGAAAAGATAACCGATGCTGTCTTGAAGGCAAAAAATGAAAAACTGGAAAGCCTCAAAGGTAAATGGAATAACATGCATTTGAATCTATTCCAAAAGGTTTTGTAAAAAATTAATTTTCATGCAACCTGCTTCTGTGCGTGTTTGCTCAAAAATGTGCTCCACTGATTTCGGGGGACTTATGCCAGGTAAAACTTCATTTGTCAGCCGTGGGTTTTGGTCCTCTTTTCGTACTTAAGATGAATAAACCTAAGGCACAAGCTACTGACCAGAATTAGTTTGGTTAAAGTCAGGTGATAGCATTAGGGTGTGGGTGGGGGTGTCCTTTGGAAAGGGGATATGTGGAAGAACTTAATATGTTTCTATTTGAGTGTTTCATGTCTGGCCTGGGTAGTTGCATTGGATTATATTGGTACCGTATTTTTCGCACCATAGGACGCACCGGACAATAGGACGCACCTTGTTTTAGAGGGGGGAGAACAAGGGAAAAAAATTATTCCGCTCTCTGCCCAGCGCCCCTTCAGCGAAGTGGCAGGAGGCGCTGCGCAGAGAGTGGGAGAATTTCCCCCCTCTTGTTTTCCCGCTCTAAAACAAGGTGCCGTTTAAGGTGCGTTCAGGCGGCTACCTTGGAAGCCTGGAGAGCGAGAGGGGTCGGTGCGCACCGACCCCTCTCGCTCTCCAGGCTTCAGGTTCCTTTCGACCTGCGCTTTGGGGCTGGCGGGGGGAAGCCCACCACCAGCCCCAAAGAGCAGGTCAGGGAGCAGCGGAAAGGCGCAGCGGAGAGGCTGCTGCCATAGTCACGCGTCACTTCTCCAGCTGGGAGAGGGTCGCGGGGCTATGGCTTCTTTAGCCCCGCGCGCGCTCTGTGGAGAGGTGACGCGCGCCTATGGAGGCTCCTGCCATAGGCGCGCGTCACCTCTCCAGCCGGGAGAGGGTCGCGGGGGGCTGCTTTAGCCCCGCGCGCGCTCTCCCGGGTGGAGAGGTGACGCGCGCCTATGGAGGCTCCTGCCATAGGCGCGCGTCACCTCTCCAGCCGGGAGAGGATCGCGGGGGGCTGCTTTAGCCCCGCGCGCGCTCTCCCGGGTGGAGAGGTGACGCGCGCCTATGGAGGCTCCTGCCATAGGCGCGCGTCACCTCTCCAGCCGGGAGAGGGTCGCGGGGGGCTGCTTTAGCCCCGCTCGCGCTCTCCCGGGTGGCGAGGTGGCGCGCGCCTATGGAGGCTCCTGCCATAGGCGCGCGTCACCTCTCCAGCCGGGAGAGGGTCGCGGGGGGTTGCTTTAGCCCTGCGCACGCTCTCCCGGGTGGAGAGGTGACACGCGGCTATGGAGGCTCCTGCCATAGCCGCGCGACACCTCTCCAGCCGGGAGAGGGTCGCAGGGCTGTGGCGTCTTCGCTCCATAGGACGCACACACATTTTCCCTTCATTTTTGAAGGGGAAAAGTGCGTCCTATAGAGCGAAAAATACGGTAATTGGTTTCTGCCTTTTAATTTTACCTCTTAAGAACCTGCTGTATCAGGCCAAGGGCCCATCTACTGCAGCATCCTGTTCTCACAGTGGTCAACTACATGCCTCTATACTTGAGGATTGGAAAGTGGTCAATGTAACACCAGTTTTTAAAAGTAAGAACCAGTACTCGTAACACCTCATGCATGGACTCAAGAGGCAGTGTTGTAGACTTAAAAAAACAAACAAACCACCACACTATGTAAATTGTATGCAAATGATACATTTTATGTCTTTATTACAGGCTTGAACTGTAGCAACTGCATGGCTTCAGGGTATGACCAATCGAACAATCTCTCTAGATCACAGTCGAATGAATCTAATCTCTTTGAGAAACAAAAAGACAGAGAAACCACCTACCTTCATCCGGAAGAGTTTAGTACATCTGCTTTTGTATCCGCTGCTTCTCTTCATTCAATGAATTTGCCGATTACTGAGGTTGGAAGTACGGAAAACTCTGTTTTCTCAGCCACGCTTCCCGGCCCTGGAGATTCTGGAGCCCCACCTCTTCCGCCACAATTGCAAAATGAACAAGAGGAAACATGTACGACTTCGAGTGACAGTCCTTTCCTTCCTTTAAGATCCCGCTCTCTTCTTCCGTAGCAATATTTTTCCTTGAGTACTATCATGCTGGATGCCTTGAACAGTTTTGGGTGGTGGGGGGAAAGTGTCTAACTGTAAAGTCACAATAGATCAAGAAATAGCTTGACAGCTCACTGCATCTTATAAGTTTTTTTTATTAAAAAAAATCTGAACTGTTTCCCCCATTAATTCATATTTTAAATGTTCGTTTGTATGCTTTTATTGATTTTTTTTGCAGTGTAAAAACTTTTAAATGGTATTTTCTATTCAAAAACAATATAGGCAAAATGATGCTCAATTGAACATTTTAAGGAGGTTTTTCCTAATGTTTTCTACATGCACTGTCTGCATAAAATTCATACCGAGAAAGCATAATTTGATCCTCTTCTGCATCGTAAGAGCAATTTAATCTGGTGATTTTTGGGGGCTTGCTGATTCCTGAGAACTTCCTTGTTTTCTCCCAATTTACATCAATTCGTGCTGATGAAGTGTCATGAGGAGGGAAGCTTGCACCGAGGAAAGTTTTGAGATGAACATAGTAGTCATGAATGAGGGTGGTGAGTCTTACATCTCACTGGTGTTGGCATTACATTGGTAAGTTCTGCTTGGTTACTATTGACAGGAAGTAAAGAAGCCTTGGAACATAGGGAGACGTATTCTTTGGTTTGCAACCCAAGTATATGATTGTTTTGTAATGTATCATGGGGTGCCTGCCTTATCCAGTTTTTGTGTGACATGAACAAATTCCTGGCTGTAGGGTTAAGTGCCTTCTTTTGGAGTAAGACCTGAGTAATACTCTATTGCTGCTGATCTTCAAAAGCAATTAAGTGTGCACTTCACAAATCAAATTCATTTTTATTCACTATCAAAACATTAACTTTCTAGGCATTTTACTTCGTTTTAGTATATATGCCCTGGGCTCCTTTACAATACTGAATATATATCTAAAATTAGCAGCTTAATTACTCAAAGTGAAACAGGTTGTCACGAATATGAATTCCCTGCAAGCTACTAAAGGGATTTATTGTTGCTAAATAACAGGGGAAAGATGCAGCAAAAGAAAATGGCAGTAAAGAGGGGCCTTGCTTTCCTGTGAACTTCCAGGATTTGCCATTTTTAAACTTTTTTCTAAACCTCTTTTCTACTCGTAATACTATTTTTTCTAAACCTCTTTTCTGTTCTAATACTATTGTTGCTTAGCTTTACTAAAGATGCGTACTTCTCAACATTTGTGAACGTACAAGTAAACGAACATGATATTCTTTTAAATTCCAGATGTATACACTTTAAAAAGTATTTGCGCTCTGGGCATTATCGGGGATGTAGTGTGTTTTTTGCTGTCTTCTGTAGTAACTGTATGTCTGCTCTAAACCTCAGGGAAGCAGTGCCTTTTTTATATCCAGTCAAAAAAAAGTTGTCTCAGAAATACCAACGTATTGAAATGTGCCTGCATCTTTCTTTCACAAGCCCTTGGATTAAAACGTGCAATAAATTACACTAATTTACAGCCTGCTCCTATGCATGTTCACTCAGAAGTAAGTCCCACTGTATTAGAATTACAGGCAAATATTTTAAGAACATTTGATCTGATGGTAATGGGTCAATTACACTGGTCACTGTCTGCAGAACACAGTAGATCTTAAGCACAAACTGATCTGGTGGTGTTTCTGTCGTAGTGTATTAAGTACTTGCTTGTCATGTAGCTTGCCTGAACTCAAACTTCCATGCTGGTGATTTACAGGGCATTAAGTTCCTTTATATGATTACCTACTCTAGATGTTGCTGTGTTAAACAAAACCTTGTATTCACACAACTGTGAACTTAACATTTAATATTGTGTGATGTTTTCCCCTGAAAAGCTTTATGGCTTTCTAGATTTTGAAATTGCACTAGGGTTTATTCCTCTCCCAAGCATGTGATCCCATATACCAAAATTTACTTGTGTGGAAATTGCCGTTATTTCTGTGACTATTTCTGACCATAATGTGTTCTACTATGTAAATTGTGGACTGTTCACAACTGCTGTATTACGCCCCTCCCAAAAAGGTACAACCAGTATAAAACAATACGGAACTGAAAAAATTGTTTGGAAACTCTAAACTCAACTTTTCAAAAATATTTCTCTTGTAGAGTTTAACTTTTGAAACAAGCAATCTGAGAAGCATTAATTTATAATAAATTGTCATTAGGTGGGGTTTTTTTTTTTAAAGTACACCTCACATGTGCTAAGCTTGCTTTCTATTGAGTGGCAGCTGTGTTCTTAATGGCTTTGCCATTTTGACTTTGTTGACACCTGACAATAAAATACATTTAGAGCAGGTTATATCTTTGTGGTATTTCAGAATTGGAGGATCATTGTAGCCTTCAACAGGTTCCTTTACAGCACTAGGCTCTGATACATTAGCCATGATAATGAAAAGGAACATCCATGTTCAGAACCCATGTATTCTGCATATTAGAGGCTTGTGTGTGTACAGCAATAGGCTAGTTGTTTTCATACTTGGCTTATAGACCTCTGGGAAGAATCTGGCTGCCTGCTGTTGGAAAAAGTGCTGGAAGGAGAGACCCTGGTCTCACACAATTCTTAATGTTTTGGTGCCCTGGGCAAAATATTTTTCTTCTAATATAATAATTTGTTTCTGCTTAATTCTATCCATAACTATCGGCCTAAGGTATTACTCTTAGGAGTGGGCTGACATTGGTTTGGTCACAATTCATTCTAACATTGTAACTTTTCATGAATACTATAGAAACCACAGTTGATGCTAGCCAAATGCCTTAACAAATGCATTCTAGCAGATTGTTATGGTAATGCAAGGGTATAAAATAACAAAAGCTTTATATCCAAGTAAGGCCAAATGGCTACATAAGGCATTAACTCAAAGGTTATTTAATGTGTTTGTAAATATATTTTGCACCAGAATACTTGTTGGGATAGGTCATCAATGAATTTGGCAGTGAGTGTTAAAATATTTTCTTCCTTCCCTGTAATGGCTTTTGTTGTCCTTGCAGTCAATTATGTAAGAATGAATTTAAAATGAAATAATGTTTTGACCATACTCTGCCTTTCTCTGTTGGAATATAAGGTGAGAAATATTTGGGTGGAAGATATTAGTGTTTGAATGTGTGGTTGCTTTGGAAAATTGATGGCTGCCAAAGCTTGGATCTGCTATAGATGACCAGAGTAAAATCTCAGCTGTTGATGGTTGCTGGAAAAGAGAGGCTTTGGGATAACTTTGGACCACATGGCTAGTACAAGGCTTTATAAGCCTCCAGTAATGTGCTGCTCTTTGAAGCTTAGTTTTTCCTTTAACTACAGGATTTTGAGTAACCAGGTCTGTGCTCTTTTTATATCCTGTTGCACACAGAATAGCAAAGTCTTGTAGCATTTTACACATCAAATTCATTACAGCACAAGCCGTTGTGGACCAGAGCCCATTTCATCAGATGCATGCAGTGTGATCCTTGGTTGGCATGTGTTTTTATAAAGCATTGTGAGCTGTGCTGAGTGTAGTTCTGCTCAGCCAGGTACTTGGTGCTATACTAATACAGACTGGTGTGATGAGGCATTGCTGTGGTCCATAGAGACTCCCATCACAAAGAAACCCCTGTATCTTGGAGTGGGCCTAGATCATGGGTAGGCAAACTAAGGCCCAGGGGCCGGATCCAGCCCAATCGCCTTCTAAATCGAGCCCGCAGACAGTCCGGGAATCAGCATGTTTTTACATGAGTAGAATGTGTCCTTTTATTTAAAATGCTTCTCTGGGTTATTTGTGGGGCCTGCCTGGTGTTTTTACATGAATAGAATGTGTGCTTTTATTTAAAATGCATCTCTAGGTTACTTGTGGGGCATAGGAATTTGTTCATTTCCCTCCCCCAAATATAGTCCAGCCCCCCACAAGGTCTGAGGGACAGTGGACTGGCCCCCTGCTGAAAAGGTTTGCTGACCCCTGGCCCAAAGAGGCAGATTGGGGATGCCTGCAGTGTACCATCCACCCTGCTGCACTACAGCCTCCCTGACGAAATTGGCAGAGATTACATTGGAAGGAGCATTAGAAGAGCCTATTCTAGGCTTCCGTAGGACCTCTTGGCCTTTGTGGCAACTTTGGGACTGTCAGGGACCCAATGCACAGAATGAGACAACTTTGGATTTGGCCTTTGCTGCAGGGGCAGAGGTGAGTGGTCTGAATGCAGCAGGGAGATTCCAAACAACTTTCAGCTAACTACCTGGTGAAGTTTTGACTCATTGTGACTGTTCCCCCTTTGGGATTGGAAGCAAGGTCTTCTGCATGGTCTTCTGCAGACTCTCCTGCAGTGGAGAACTGGTGATAAGTGTTGAGGCCCTTCTCTCACTGTGGAGAGGTGAGATGTGATAGGACATCAATGCTATTGCTGCTGAGCACCCTCTCCAACATAGTAGAGATCACAATGCCATGGAAAACTAGGTAGCTGTGAGCAATGAAGCAAGATGTACAATAGCTAGAATGCTTGCTGATAATACAGGACCCATGGGTGTAAGCAGGTTTTTGTTGGGGGGGCATGCCTTTTGTTAGGGGGGCAGAACCTCGGCTACTGATTTTTATTGATTTGGGGGGGCAGCTGCCCCCACTCCCCCCCCCCCCCCGGCTATGCCCATGACAAGATCTGTTACAAAGGAGAGTGAACATGCCTTTGAGCATGTTACCATGCCTATTGTGTAGCAGTCACCGGCAAAGCAACCCACTTTCTCTGCCATTGCATCCTCAACTTCACTGCCCAGTAGAACTACTTCGAATAATTCAACACATATTAACATCAGCCCATAAAGGAAGCATTTAAAGCACATGGTTCCCGGCCACCAAAGAGTCCTGGGAACTCTATTTTACTCCACACTCAGCAACGATTCCTAGTGCCTTTAACAAACTAAAGTTCCCAGGATTTGGGGGAGGGGGGCCCATGTGCTTTAAATGCGTGGATGTGACTCCCTAGACTACAATCCCATACCCTCCAACATTTCTCCGATGAAAATAGGGGTGTTCCATCCCATAATAATTTTACTATTTATGCCCCACACATCTTACTGGGTTGCCCTAGCTACTCTGGGCAGCTTCCAACATATATAAAAACATTTTAAAAAACCAACTTGCCTATACAGGATTGCCTTCAGACCGCTGGGGGGGGGGGGGAGTCGCATAAACTCCATACCCTCCAACATTTCTCCAACGACAATAGGGAGGTCCTATTCCATCCCCTCCAACATTTTTCCAAGGTAAAGGTAGGGACATCCTAAGGAAAAGTGGATCAAATCAGAAACCGGGACAGCTTCTCTGAATCAGGGATGCCCCTGGAAAATAGGAACACTTGGAGGGTCTGCAATCCCTTACACGTTCATTTGGGCGTGAGAGCCCCCATCGACCTCAACCCAAGTTATATGTTAACACTGCGTATATATACTGTATATATTTCCCCCAAATGGGGCAGCAGCAGAGAGGAGGAGAGTTCTTTCCCAGCCGAGGTGGCAGCTTGAGTTCGGCCGTCCCCTCTCTTCCCTTCCCCAGGCCTGAGAGGGCGAGGGGTGGTGTTTTGCCCCCCCCTTCTCCGGAACTTCCCTCTCCTCGCGCCTCCGTTTCCGCGGGCGGGTGTTTCTGCCGCACCGGTCCCCCGCCATGGCAGCTGCGGAAGGGAAGGATCCGCTGGGCTTTTTCGCCGCTTACGGGGCCAGCGACGACAGCTCGGACAGCGCGGGCTCGGACTCGGAAGGCGACGAAGGGCCCGGCTCGGGCCGCGGCGGGGAGGCCAAAGGGCCGCCTCCTCTGCCGAGGGGGAGCCCCGAGGGCAGGCCGCGCTTGCCCGGGCCCGACGAGCTGTTCCGCAGCGTCCACCGGCCGGCCTTCCTCTATAACCCGCTGCACAAGGAGATCGACTGGGAGAGCCGGGTCCTGCGAGCTCCCGAGGAGGTGGGTGGGGAAGAAGCGGGGGGCTGGGGAGGGTGTCGCTCTCCTGCAGCAGCAAGAGCCGGGCGACGGGGGGAGGACCACGCTGGGAAGACCTAACATCATATATTCCTAAAGGGCGGAGTTGTATACGGGAGGGACACACACATGATGTGCATCCAGGGGTAAATAAAATGTTTTGGAGGGGCAGGTAAACCCCCCCCCATAACTGACCACAAGACAGTGCATAAACGCACACTATTTGAAAGGCAACTTGGGAGGGGGGGTCACATATTTTATTGGGGTGGCTGAAGGGACTTTGGCCCCTAGGAGTTGGCTCCTACGTGTGGCTTGCTGCAGGGGCCTGTAGCTTTTCTGTCTGCGTGTGCCCCTGGCAGTCTATATTTGTGTTTCTTGTGTCCTAAATTTATTTTATTGGGGTGGCTTGTGGCCTAAAAAGGTTGGTTTAGGGCTATTGGAGACCCTGGCTGGAGAGGGTATTTGAGACTTTTAGGACCCATTATAGTTACCTAGAGCATAGACACACATGGACACACATCTGTCTATCTTAAGTGTTGGTTTTCTTAATCAAATATGTGTTATCCTGAGTTTCAGGTGCATATGGAATGCTGAAAAGTTGTGTGTAATGTTAATTACATTATAATCCATGGCTATGCATAAATATAGTATCTAGATCAGTGGTTCCCAACCTTTTTTTGGCTGTGCCCCACCTAAGCATCTCTAAAATCCTGTGACATATACGGTAATTCTTATTATTCAAAAAGTGAACTCCTATTCATGTGGAGGAAGCCTAAAAGGCCATTAACTTGGTTTAACTCATTCTCAAATTGCCCCCCTGTGGGGCGTGTGCCGCATGTTGGGAACCACAGATCTAGATATTCTGGTATTGACTATTCGTCTGGAAACAGAAAGGGCTGTCATTGAAGGTCCAGCCTATGGCAATAGCAATTGCCCCAGCAGCACTTGTCTCTTTACAATTTCTCAGTGTTAAATATTTTAATTTTTTTATAATTAATTATAAAAATAATTAATTTTGTTAATGAAAATCCTTTGTTGGTCCTTCCATCCTTCTAGGGGAAGGGATGGGGATTCTGTGGACCTCCAGATACATTGGACTCCAGCTCCCATCGTCCCTGACCATTAGCCATGGTGTCTGGAGCTGGTTGGAGTTGACACCGAAGAACATCTGGAGAGCTTCAGGTCCCCAATCCTTCCCTAGAGCCAGAGGCTGCTTTAAAGCCTAGCATTAAAGATACGGAACTCCTTGGTCAGTGGGGTTTGCTTTCTTGTTTGTATCCAAAATATGGAACTTATTTATCCTGTTTGGGATGAAGATGGAGTCTTTCTCCTAGATCAGGGTTACATGTTGTTGTATTCCTCCTCCATTTATCCTTGTAATGAGTGGCTTGGCTTATTTGCTTAAACCACTTTGATTTCTAAACGGCTGTGGCATTGATGATACTATGTTGCTGCTTTATTCATTCATCAGTGATACTGCTCATTCATTAGATGTTGGGTATATTTTCAGATGTGAGAGCAAAACAGCTTGTGCCCATGATTGCACCTATCCCTTTAAAATGTATTACAAGATACGTAGTCCCTGCACTTGGTCTTCTGACAGCACAGTATTTTAATCCAATGTGTTCCCTCCAACAGCCTCCAAAGGAGTTCAAGGCATGGACGACACATGCTGTTCCGCCCCCTGAAACTTATAGTGTCAAGGAAACAAAGCCGCCGCCACCTCCTGAGCTCGATATGGCAATCAAATGGTCCAATATGTATGAAGATAATGGTGATGATGCTCCAAGGAATCCAAACAAAGTTAACTTCTTACCAGCAGAAGAGGAGCAAGAGCACATAGAATCAGGTAACCCTTTGTATATAAATAATTTGATTTAAATCTCCCCCATGCCAGTTAGATACTTCCATCAATGCTAATTTGTGTAGCATAGTTTTGAATCCAGGCATACTTTTAGCCAGCAATACATCCCTTGGCTTTTTCTGCGATGTAATAGTAAAAGTAGCATAGTTTTCCTGTTACAATTTTACACCTGAAAGTAGTTTGGGTTGTTTGTCATGGAATGCGGGGGCACAGGAAGTACAAGGCACTTCCTGTTTTTGCATGCTTACCCAGAACAGAATCTTTGCATCTCCCCCTCAAGATGGGGATTGAATAGTGCAGGAAAAAACAGGGTGGGGGAGTGCAAGACATTCATTTTCATTATGTTTATGTCCAACTTTTCTTCTATTATCATGGAATCCAAGATGGCATACATGTGGTTTCCAGGTAGTCACAAGGCAGCAGATCCAGACTTGCTTAGCATCAGCAAGGCTGTATCTTCATGTATTTTCAGGCTACAGTGGTATCTCGGGTTGCATATGCTTCAGGTTACAGATTCTTCAGGTTACAGACTCCGCTTACCCAGAAATAGTACCTCGGGTTAAGAACTTTGCTTCAGGATGAGAACAGAAATCTCGCAGCAGTGGCACAGCAGAGCATCAGTGGGAGGCCCCATCAGCTAAAGTGGTGCTTCAGGTTAAGAACAGTTTCGGGTTAAGAACAGACCTCCGGAACGAATTAAGTTCTTAACCTGAGGTACCACTGTATAATATCTATTTCTCTTCTTCCTCCTTCGCTTTCCTAACGTTCAAAGCCACTTTTGTCTGTTGGCTTTTACTGATGCGCGGGACTCTCTGTTTTGATAATGAAGGTGTGTCTCATGTTCTGAGGTATTTTAAGTAGTTTCTTCTTCAGGACAATCTCTGAATATTTTGATACTAACTCTGAGTTTTTCATCGCTTAAATCACTGGAGGATATTGCTGCTTCTAATAAATGTTTTAACTTGCTATTTTAGATTTCTTTTGGACCCTTGTTTCCGTGTGTGCTTTTTGTTTGACTGCTATTCCTATTAAAGATGCAAGCTTTGACTAGAATGTTTAATATATAAAAATATACCTCCATTCTACCCCATGCTTAATGGGTGATGCTCACAAGCAGAAACTACTAGACTGTAGACCGTTACTGGCCACAGAGATGTGCCAGCACAATCGTCCCTGTACCAAACACTTCATTTTTAAAAATTGTTGAACTGCTCTTACCATTAATACCCACTTGATGTTCAACTATATACTTTCCTGTAAGTTAAGCCCATTGGATGTAATCCTACAGTCTGCTAAATCAGAAAAGACACACTTCAAGGAATATCAAGTCCCTCCTCAATTTTTTCCAGGTTAAAAATATAAAATTCCTTCACTCAACCTTTCCTTATAGGACTTTTTTCTATACTCCTGATAATTTTTGTTGCCACCTTCTGAACCATTCTACAGTGGTACCTCGGGTTACATACGCTTCAGGTTACAGAAATATTGCTTCAGGTTAAGAACTTTGCTTCAGGATGAGAACAGAAATCGTGCTCCGGCGGCGCGGCAGCAGCAGGAGGCCCCAATAGCTAAAGTGGTGCTTCAGCTTAAGAACAGTTTCAGGTTAAGTACGGACCTCCGGAACGAATTAAGTACTTAACCCGAGGTACCACTGTATATCCTTCTTCCAAAGTGTGTTGCCAAAAACTGGACACATTATGCCAGATGAATTGAAGCCAAGCTTTTGTAAATGGGGCTTTAAAAACCTCCATCTTATGCATATATTTGCATTTATAAATACTTTTTTATTTGAAGATGATGAAAAAGATGAACCCGCTTCGTTTAAGAAACGCAAGCTAGACCCTGAGGAGCAGATGAGAAAAAAGAAGCAGTGATGAATTGAACAAAAGTTTGACTGCTGACAATGTTGTTCTTGAACACGTAGAGCGTCTGCTGAACCTTTATTTCACCACTGGACCAGGGAACAAAAGGCATTGCCAACCATACAGCACATTTATGGACTCTATTATTATACACGAAATTACAGAATGCATTGATTGGTATTGTTTTAGATGTCATGTCTATAAACCCACAATGTTTCAATTAGAACCCTTTTAATTAAAACACAACCTTTTAGAATATTGTGGTAAATATTTGTGCGGGCTATGGAATTTCAGAGTGTTCTGTTCATTCATGAAACTGGAAAAAAATGTGAGAATTGTTTACTGAACTACCATTGGGGTAGAAGATATTTGTTTCTAAAATCAAGAAATGACATTTTAAAGGGGTGAAGTTTTCAACAATGTATTGTGGTGATGATAGTGATGCTATTTTGAAATGTATGTAAAATATGTAAATAGGTCACTGAAATAAAACTATATGTTTGGAAGTGTATCTGGTATCCTTACTCCAAAACTGACAAAAATGCGCATAATAAAAAACTCCATAATTCCCTATAAATCAAGAATATCTGTGTTGAGTCACACAAAGCTTTGTATATGTTTTTGATAGGATTTCGCCATGCCCCTGCCCCCTGGTGAGTTGTACTTTTCTAGCCATTTTTTGTTTTTACCACCATAGATGTGCCATCTGACTTTTCTTCCTCAGACTCAGAAAAGGACTTTGTCTACAAGAAGCCATTGTTGGGACGCAAGCAAGAAAACAGCAGAATGTTTGACAAACACAAAATATCTGACATTTGCTATCTCAAACTCTGTTGCCTCACTCTGCCTAATTGTAAGTCTAGCCCCGCCTTGCTTTCTTTGAATTTAACCAACTAGTTGCCTTAAATGGTGTTGCAAGCTTTTGAGAGCCATCAAGCATCTCTGCAGCAGCAGCAGCAAATTTTTTTATAACATGTCTGCATATTTTTTTCTGAGAACAGCGAGGAAAGTGAAGCAGATTATATGAATCAGACAATAGTTACACTTTATCCTGAGTAGTGTAGGGACCATTTAAAAAGCAATGACCCTTTTGTATTTAGATTTCTGTCATCTCTCAGTCATTCAGATTTTAAAGGATTTTTTTTTAACACAAGATGATAAAGTGAATAAAAAATAATACTTTGTAGTACAGTGGTGGAGAACCTCTAGCCGCTAGGCCTCCACATTTGGCTCACGAGGCTGCTTTGGCCAAGCCACACCTACCTGTCTCATCACCTGATCTCAGGTGCGGAATAGGTAAAGCTACGGTGAAGCTGAATTCAAAAGGAAATAGTCTTCTTTGGCAGCCATGGCTTGAAGTCACCACCTTCCCAATTTGGCACTTGAGTTCATTTCCATTCAAGCTTTGTCTGCTTCGGATTGAAATAAAAATCTCCTGGTGTCATACAGCATCAGGAGATTGACAAGGAGATGGCCCTGATCCAACAGAAAGCCAATTCTGACCATGTTCTACTCTTGTGGCCTTGGTTTGAAGAAAAAGTGACAGGAAACCGTTCCTCCAGTTTGTCTTTTCAAGAGACTTAGCTGCAAGCTCTGAATATTTTTATTTTATTTTTGGTTATTGCTTAGTACCTATGACATTTTAACACTTTAAAATTCTTCACTTGAGTTGCAGTTTCTTGCAAGCATTTGTTAGGATGAACCCACAATTGCTCCTCCATCTGGTATCCAGGAGTAAGAAGAAATGCTAATTGGGAGCCTGTCTTAAGAGGTGCTGCTTATTCATGCAGCATATGCCCTGGCTAAAAGGATAGATAAAAGTTGGTCTGACTTTTAAGAGCTAACTTGGGAGCTTTCGCCTACACAAAAAAGTGCTGACTGCTTGTGCTCAGTGTGTTTGCAAGTGACAGATGTTCTCCTGGAGCAGTCTGTGTTCTCGGAGAACAATGAGTGTAGTAAATAACCCAGATCCTTGTGTGCTTTCAGGCATCAAATGAGAATCACCAATCAGCTTCGAAAGCAGACGTCTCTCCCCTCACAGACACAAAAAGGAGGCTCTGGACAAAAGTTGCCTACCAAAGGTCCCAGGTTCAGTCCTCAGCATCTCCAGGTACAACCAACAGAGAAATCTATCTGAAGCCCTGGAGAGTTTTTCTCCTTCTGAGTAGTAGACAATTCTATGGGGACGAGGGTGGTGCCGTGGTCTAAACCACTGAGCCTCTTGGGATTGCAGATCGTAAGGTTGGTGCTTCGAATCCCTGCTACGGAGTGAGCTCCCATTGCTTTGTCCCAGCTCCTGCCAACCTAGTAGTTGGAAAGCACACCAGCGCAAGTATATGAATAGGTACCACTGTGGCGGGAAGGTAAATGGTGTTTCCGTGCGCTCTGGCACTCGTCACGGTGTCCTGTTGTGCCAGAAGCAGTTTAGTCATGCTGGCCACTTGACCTGGAAAAACTGTCTGTGGACTAACGCCGGCTCCCTCGGCCTGAAAGCAGAGACAAGCGCCACACCCCATAGACAGATTTGGCTGGTCTTAACTGTCCAGGGTTCCTTTAACTTTCTGAGCTAAATAAGCCATTTTCGCACTTGGCAGAAGGCAGAGGCCTCAGCCCTTGTTCCCTGTTGCAGTTCTGACTGCAGTATGTATTGTAGCGTGTTGAAGCATCATCCTCTTTGAGTTATAACGATGCAAGTTGCAGACCAAGTCACCCAATTAAATATGAGAACTGAATAAGCAAACCTTTCTGAAAAAAAGCGACTAATAAAAACAGCCCCTAAGTTGTAGAACTCTTTCCCCACAGAAGTCAGTCTAGCAACTTCACTATGCAGTTTTTGTCAAATGCTGAAGATGTACCACTTACCTGGCCCTGAGAGGTATGTATTGGAGGACCCACCCTATTTTCATGAGTTTAAGTTGTTTTGAACTGTTTCTTTTTTTAATGTTTCATTTTAAATTGCTATCACATGCTCTGGGACCTTTGGATGAAGGGTGGGTGGTTGTTATCATAATCATCATCATCATCAATAGTTTGGCCAGGAAAACAATTCTGCATTTCCTTGAGAGTCCACTAGGAGGTGCTAAATTGATGTTTTTCCATTTGAAGCGGGGTGCTTTTAATAGGGCAGGAATTTGTTTTGACTGAGGGGAGGAAAATAACTTTCCACTCAACTAACTCCTTGTTGAAGGTTGCACACCTGCTGTCTTGAATCTGTGCTCCCTCTGACCTGGAGCTTTTGTTTCTGCTTAACGGTCTTTGCAACGTTCCGTTTTTTTTGTTTGCTCTAGCCAGTTGCTTGAAATGGCTTTTGTGTGTCTCAAGCGGCTGTGTTTGTATTTCTTCACCCAATAAATATGTTTAAATAGCCATGTCAGCCTTAAGTTATGGCTACTTGTGGAGGTTGAAAACTGTGTTTTGGGGCTTCAGACCTGAACTCCTTATTTACATCTTCTATTTAGTGTCAGGGCACAGCTGGGGGCTCATAAAACCAACACTGGGGGGAAAGAAGAGGCGCACACACAAAGTATCACTCTTGACAATTTGTCCTGCACAAACTATTTGTGCAACTGGAGCATCCAAAGTTTGAAGTGGAGCAAATACCAGATAGAAACGTACCGCATTTTTTGCTCTATAAGACTCACTTTTTCCCTCCTAAAAAGTAAGGGGAAATGTGTGTGCGTCTTATGGAGCGAATGCAGGCTGCGCAGCTATCCCAGAAGCCAGAACAGCAAGAGGGATTGCTGCTTTCACTGCACAGTGATACCTCTTGCTGTTCTGGCTTCTGAGATTCAAAATATTTTTTTCCTTGTTTTCCTCCTCCAAAAACTAGGTGCGTCTTGTGGTCTGGAGCGTCTTATAGAGCAAAAAATACGGTACATTCTATTTGTGGATAGCTTTAAATTCAGAGTTGTTGTTATACTGTTTCAAAATATTTGCTCCAAATTTTGTTCTTTTGGGCATTTCCTGCAGCACCCCTCCTCAGTGTCTCAGCTGTGCATGTTTAGTTGGCACATTCTGGTTCTCTCACCCTGGAGTAAAATTGCCTCACTCGATGTGAAGAAATGTGCATGAGAGAAATTGCCTCTGTGTTATTACTTAAAAGGCCAAAGGTTAACCAAAGCAGTTCACCCCCCCCCCGGGGCAAATGTCTCATCACCAGATGTCCCAGGAAGCAACTGTGGAATGTTAGATAAATCTATGCATGTTCCTGAACCATGAACTAGATTTAGATTTAAGCCGGTCTGCTTCCTTTTAAAGTCCATAAAACTAGCACTTAATTCTAATCAGGTTATTTGAGTCATATGGGTTTAGGTACTGAGGTTCATGTAAACAAGTCAGGACTAAAGAAATCCATTCATTAACTGAGCATTTTTATTCTGCACCTCTCTCGCTGTTTGGCGGCTTGTAAACACAACGAAAATGCAACCGTTAAAATTTCAGCAATGTTGTTGATGATTTCATTAAATGGCAGAGAGGAGGCGATCTGATTATAACCATGGTTTGATTACTGGACATTGAGGTTTGGGGTGAACCATATCCTGTGTCCTAGTACATATTATTTCCTTTTTAAAACATGACGAGTTACTTTTCCGCTGTCATTGCACCAGGCGCCGGCTGCGGAATTGGTTTTTGATGCTGGGTCCTTGGTTTTCTGGTCACGTGCTCCCAACTACATCCTACTACCTGGGTCTCACAAGATACTCTCGTCCTGGGATGGTCCGGCCTCATCCACAAGCCAAATGTTACCAGCTGCAGCGGCTGGTACAGTGACATGGCTTGCGATCCCAGCATCTAGGATGTTACCCTGGTACAGCGTGCAGGACAGCCTAAGAACCTGCAGAAGTCAGGTGTGTGCGGGCAGCGAGCATGCTGGGAGTTTTCTAGGGCAGAACTGCACATCTACCTCCACCCAGGACACTGTGTGTGACTCTCCTTGCGGCTGATCTGGAAGCTGCAGCCAATGCAGAAGGGTGCAATGAGATCGCAGAAGCGGTGGTCCTTTGAACAATGTGCAACGCCACTGCCGAAAGAACTGCACTGGCCGCCAATGCGCTACCCAGACAAGTTGAAGGTCTTCAGGGGTAGGTTAGGCTGAGAGACGAGGCCACAAAGTGAGCAGAGGTTCAGACATGAAGCGTCCACACCCAAACAGTGCTCTAGGTGCACAGCGACAGGAATTCCCTTGACTCCCAGATGCTTTGAAACTGTTTTCTGTATCTGAGAAACATGACTCTGCAGTTCCTTCGCATGGTGCCCTGATCTGATTTTTGTTGGGAGAGTTTACAGTTCCCAGTCCTTGAAAACCTCCATTGCCATTGATTGAGCTCATCAAAGGCGGCTGCATGCTGAGTCTGCACCTGCACCACCGAAGAGGAGGACAGCTGGAAGTGACTTAATTTTTATGCAAATAAACTGTGGTCCATCCATATCTGGAAATCTGCCAGTCTCTTCCACTTGCGGTGGCAGTCTTCGTTCTACCTCAGGGCATTCTTTCCCTCCATTTGTTCTGAAGAGTGAAGGATTTAACAGTTAGACGTAGCTTGCTGTTCCTCCAAGGGGACTCTTTTTTTACTTCAGGCAATAAAAATACCCTTAATACTGTACTGTTTTATTTTTTGTCCGAGGGCAACTTACAGGGAATACTACAGATATTTTATCATACAGAACTTGGATTCATTCTTTATGGGGAAGTGGATGCTGTGTCTTGAGAAATCCATAAGGATATTCTCATTCAGGCAATTACTTATTTGGTTGCCCAAGCTGTCATGTATGTATATATATATAGTCAGAATCTATATTTAAAACTAAATTGGGATGTGTTGTCTTTTTGGCCCTCTCAGTTCTTTGTGGGAGTAGGGAATTTGCCATACAGTTTTCAGAAGTTTCAGAAACAACAGTAGAAGCTTTCAGCCAAATAGTTGCTTCAGTTTGATATCTGAAAGCCCTGCTTCTTGACATCCAGCCTTTTTCCTGTGTTCAATTCTATTTCCCCTCCTGGCTCTCTACTAACTGGTGGGGTGTCCATGTGTCCTGTTTTACAGAGGACAGTCCCCTGTTTAAAGGGCTGCCGAGTCCAAGTTGAGTTTAAAGATAAAGACCCATAAAGGTCCTCACTAGGTTGAGATAATTGTTTTTCAGCATTCGTCAGGAAAACTCGAAGGGTCCATTTGGTTTTGTCAATCAGCACAAGGCTATGTGTTCTGCGTTAGATTCCAGCACCGCTTTTCCACATTTCTCAACATATAGAGACTTCACTGTGATTACAGTATGGTAATGATGGTCCCCTCTGTGTCTGCCCTGAGGGAGAGAGTATGAACAAGTCGCTGCCTCTTTTTGTTCCCTTTCTACTGCCCTCGCAAAGCATTCCCTGTCGGGCTATTTGAGCAGTCTTGGAACAAGATAAACTTGGCCGAAAGCAGTTATAGACGTCTTCTGTCTGTGGTGGGAGGTCTGAGGGAAAGGAATTTGGGAGAAGTATCAAAAGTTGAGGGAACTGGGATACAAGGGGAGGAAAGAACTTCCACTCCTCTCACTTGACTGATAGTCCTCACCCAGACAGTGGAAGCTAGTGGGATTCGGGGAATTGAAAAATTGCAAGTCTCTCTGTGGGCCAGAAAGAAGATAAACAGGAAATACCATGTGTATGCTTAGTGTAGGTGAACTCTCCACTTGAAGCCTCACTGAGTTTTTCTGCAGCTGTTTGTGTACTCTAAGGGGGGGCGGGCGTTTAGAGAGAGAGAGAGTCAGAGAATGAGGCATGACACACGTATGTATATGTGAATGAGTTCTGGCTTTGTACCCCCCCCGCTGACCACTTCCCTGCCCCTTTGTGGAAGAAAGATTCCCCACCTCAAGAAGAAACAGTAAAACTGTATGGTCCCCCCATCACTAAACATCTAAATACATATCCTACCACTTTAAGCAGGCTACCCTCAAAGAATCCTGGGAACTGTAGTTTGCCAAGGGTGCTGAGAGTTCTTGGGAGGTGACTTATTCCTATTGTTTTCTTTGTATAATTACTCTTGGGATTAATATTATAACCAGGACATCATGCTCTTAAGCCCCACTTCTGTGTCGCTGCATTTTTGCATATTTGTATCAGCATTTATTGCCCAGAAAAGACCATAGTGTTTGCTCGCTTCTTGAGAGCCTGGAAGGTGCATTGGATTATTCTCGGTTGTTTCAGAATCACGGTGTGGAACAGGGAGGGCAATGCTTGAAATAAATTATTTGCGCGGAACAAGTGGGTTTGATTAGAAAGAGAGGGTCATGACGGCACTCTGTAAACTCAGTAGAGTGGAGAGAACACTCAGTATGAATGAAGAACATTGGTATGGGAAATGGTAACTTCAAGCCGTCCATTCATAAGCTTCAGGTGGAGAATAGGAAGAGGTTTCTGAACAGTGGTGATGTCACAGAAGCAGAGAGCCTTCAATATATACAGAACTGGGACAGGTGATGGCTATGGTTCCATTTTCATCGGTGTCTCCCTGATACCAAGAAGGATTCTTCTCCCCCTGTTAACATCTTAGTATTAGGTTGGTTTACCTCTTATCTCTGGCAGTAAGAGGTTGAGAGAGCCTCTGAGATGAGATATGGACGTTGTAGAATGCAAGAGGCCCTCAAAATATTTGTTCTAAGGCCACCTTCCCCAACCTCACACTCTTCAGATCTTTTTTGGGACTACGACTGCCGTCCGTCTCACGTAGCACAGCTAAGGCTGGTGGTCGTGAGTTGTAGCCCCAAACATCTGTAAGATCCCAGGTTGGAGAAGGCTGCTCTAGAAGATTCTCTGTGGCACGGAAGAGTTTCGCTCCACACTCATCACAATGTCGGATAATAAAGGCATCTTCCCCTGGTTGGCTTGGGTGACAAAAAAACCCATCCCCTTGTCATCTTCTCTTCGAGCATGTGGCTGCTCCTTGAATTGCATTGTGTTACTTCTCTGGCATGAGACAGCGCTGGTTTTCTTTGGATTCTGGCATGCTGCAGTTTGATGGGTTTAATGATTGATTCCCACCCACCCCATCTCTGTCCTCATGGCAATGTGGCATATTGTATGGTGTAACACTGGGTTGCTGAAGGCTGGATTCTGCCTTCAGGGCAGGGATGATATAACCTTTGGCAGTAGGAGCCAGATAGATAGATAGATAGATAGATAGATAGATAGATAGATAGATAGATAATTTATTACTGTCAAAGAGCAGCTCACATGGCAATAGGAGCCAGTGTGCATGTTGCATTTTACCTGAAGCCCTGTAAAATGCCTGACTATATCCCATAATGGACATTTCTATGCAGAATAAATTTATCTTTACCACTTTCTTCTTATCAGCAAATCTCAGGCTGATAAAAGAGAGTGTGGCTTGTTAGGGAATCCGTTTGCGTAATGTGTTTATCCGAAGATCGTTGCAGGAGCAACCTTATTCTTGGAAAACCATGCCTGAGTCAGTTGTAAAAAAATAAAATGGTTTCCTTGCTCTGAGTGTTCTTCAGCTGAAAGCAAATCATTTGGGGTGGGGGATATGGTTTATCAATATCATTTCCCCTCAAACCACCGCAGGGATTTGCCTAGAACATATGCCATTTAAAAAATAAAAATAAATAACTGGCAGTTGCTTAAAGGTTTTCGAAAGCCACACTTACTATTTCAGGGATTTTTGTTGTTGACATAGGTGGTTGGCTTCTCCTGGGGAGTTTTCTCTGCTTGCTCTAACAGTTAGGAGGAGGGAAGCTACCAAACAGGCCCGGCAGGTTACAGCTGCCTAAGACAGTTGTGTGTGTCTGTGTGTGTCTCCCAAGATTCTTCCTTTCAAGGCCTGCAGGCTTTGACCTGCTAATAGGTGCCCAAACAGGGACCTATCCATCACACAAATATGCAACAACATCAAGTCAGAAAGACTTGCAATGTAGGGATTGCCTCTTTTATCGCACAGTTCAGCCTGTGTGACACAACTGGAATATGCTTAGAACAACATGTTTAGAGTTGTTAACCCAAGAACTGGCAAGCGTGGAATAAGTTCTGTATTTTTCTTTGTCTCCCCCCCCCCTTTTTTAACATAGACTGTAAATTACATTATCAATTGACTTCCCATCCTCCCTTTCCATATTTATTACCCTTGAATGCTGCATATTTCACATGTACTATTTAACCAAATTGTCTTAATAATTCACACTATTGCTCATATTTCAAGTCCTGCTCGTGTTTTCATCTCACCATAAAAGGTAAAGGTACCCCTGCCCGTACGGGCCAGTCGTGTCCGACTCTAGGGTTGTGCGCTCATCTCACTCTAGAGGCCGGGAGCCAGCGCTGTCCGCAGACACTTCCGGGTCATGTGGCCAGCGTGACAAGCTGCATCTGGCGAGCCAGCGCAGCACACGGAACGCCGTTTACCTTCCCGCTATAAAGCGGTACCTATTTATCTACTTGCACTTAAGGGTGCTTTCGAACTGCTAGGTGGGCAGGAGCTGGGACCGAAAGACGGGAGCTCACCCCGCCGCGGGGATTCGAACCGCCGACCATACGATCGGCAAGTCCTAGGCGCTGAGGTTTTACCCACAGCGCCACCCGCGTCCCCCTATGGTCCCATCTCACCATAGTAGTTCTTTAAATGCACAATAAAAGGTCTCTAGTCCTCAAGGAATTTTTCATCATTTGGGTCTCTGCTGTTAACCTTGCCAGTTCCGTGAACTCCATCCTTGTCAAAAGCCAGTCTTTCTTTGTTGCAACTTCTCCGTCCACCTTTCTTTGGGCATACAGTATTCATGCCGCTGTCATTATATACATGAATAAATTAACCAACTTTTTTACTACATCGTTATCTATAATTCCTAAAAGAAAAGCTTTGGGTTTCTTGGGAATCATCAGCTTGAAAATCTTTTTAATTTCAGTATACATCATATAAAGAGTTATATTCTCATAATATATCATATATCCCAGGCTTCCTCAACCTCGGACCGCCAGATGTTTTGAGACTACAATTCCCATCATCCCTGACCACTGGTCCTGCTAGGTAGGGATCATGGGAGTTGTAGTCCCAGAACATCTGGAGGGTCGAGGTTGAGGAAGCCTGATATATCCCAATATACATTATATAATGAGTTCTGTATTTTTCTTACGGCTCTGTAAACTGCAGGAATTCTCAGACCTGATGCCCAATACACACACACACCTGATGTGTTAAGAACACCCCCTCATTCTTGGAGAACCAGGCAGCTTCTGATTTCTCTTGTATCATGCCTCTGCTCTTACCTGCGCTCCATCCCAGCAAGTTTTTTTGAACTTCCTAAACAAAAAGGCAGCTGGGACAACCCTTAGTAAAAATAAAAATAAAAATCAGGTTTTGTGCCACAGTGGCCTATGTGACATTCTTTTCCTTTTGTGACTTCAGGTCACAAGTATCACCCAGATTCCATTTGGGATTTCCTTCCGTAATGCTATCCTCTACAGTGGTACCTCGGGTTACAGACGCTTCAGGTTACAGACTCCGCTAACCCAGAAATAATACCTCGGGTTAAGAACTTTGCTTCAGGAAGAGAACAGAAATCGTGCAGCGGCAGCAGGAGGCCCCATTAGCGAAAGTGGTACCTCAGGTTAAGAACAGTTTCAGGTTAAGGACTGACCTCCAGAATGAATTAAGTTCTTAACCTGAGGTACCACTGTAATTGCATTTTTTTTTTAAGACCAGCCTTCCCATTCCTATGCTCCACAAGGTGATGTGGTCAGCAAACGTAGAGGCCAGTCTTGGGATCAGGACATCTCTTGCACCCACATCCATGATCAAGTTATAGCAAACATGCAAATGATTTTCTGTTACAGGCAGGGGTGTTGCTACAGTACTTAAAGGACTTTGGGCAAATTAAGAAGGCAAGTGGCTGGTTGGGGGTCCCTACAGGGCGAAATTTACACCCACACCCCTGGGTGATTCCCAGGTGCATTCTTCAGTCTGAAGGTTTCCTGTATCTTAGGGTTTCTATTTGCTTTCAGATCAAGCAATGCTTCACCCCACCACCTCCTCAAATGGCAATACAGTGGAACCGTGTTTGTGTTCAGCATTATACACTGCCTGCTGAAGGGTTAAACAGCACTAGAAGCAACCATATGCACTCCAGATCACAGATGACAAACCATTTTTCAAAAACGACCGTCAGCGTTTCCTAACCCATCTGTTTCCATCTTTGGCAGAAAGGGAGAACTGCTTTTTTGAAAAACTTAAGAAATGGATTTTAATTATTAGTATTAATAGACGTTCTAAAAATATTCCAGCTGTTGCAAGCCTGAAACAAGCTATTCAGCAGCGAGGCAAAGTGGACCGTTTGTGAGCTTGCGGTTTCTGGACTCCAACCCTAATCTTCCAAACGGCATATGAGTTTATAAACAGAGATTAGTGCATATGTGGTATTTCCCTGCCTCCCCACCCCACCCCCAAAATTATTGAAATGTTGCCAGTGCTTTAGGAATGAATAGGAAAGATTATGCCAAGAGAGATGTCTGGGAAATCAAACTATTAGAGCAGAGATTAGAATAAACCAGTGCTTTTATCCATCGGAGGAATGCATATATTTTGAATATCTTTGACCTCTAAAAATTCTCAACAGCAATCACCATCGGAAGACCAGGCTTACTGTGAGGTTAGGGTGGGGCGGGGGGTACAGAACGCTTTGCAGACCTGATTGCATGTATACAACAGAGTCAGCTAAATATATTTATCCAGGATGGAAAATCTTAATGTCGTTGCTTCATGCTTCTCATGCAGACCCTCCAAATGTCCTATTTTCCAGGAACAGTCCCGGATTTACAGAAGACGTCCCGGTTTCTGATTTGATCCCGGAATGTCCTTAGGATATCCCTATTTCTACCAGAGAAATGTTGGAGAGTTTTTCAACCCCCAAGGAGATAATTAACTATACAACCTTTCAAAGACATCCAAAGGCAGCCCTGTATAGGGAAATTTTTAATATTTCATGTTTCATTTTGTTTTTATATATGTTGGAAGCTGCCCAGAGTGGCTGGGACAACCCAGTCACATGGACAGGGTATAAATAATAACACCATTGTTGTTGTGATGGTTGTTGTTTAATAGGATGTCCCTATTTTCATCCAAGAAATGTTGGAAGGGAAATGTGTGTGTGCGTGGTTCTATTGTGACTCTTTTATTTCTATGATTTGAGAGCTGCTTAGGCAGAAACTCTTTAATTGCCGGTAGTTGATTGCCATGTGTTAGGGTAACGGGGTTCAGTAAAAGAAGCAGGAGCTCAATTGCTTTTAATGGTTGCAAAGAGGAGACTTCTGACAGGTGCTGCTTTGCAAAGCACTGCGGCACTGTGATGGGAGAAGCTTCCCTGTTCAGTCTTTTCCTTTAAATGCAGCTTTCAAAAGCACATGAACACTCTCCGGTGTTGTATTTGGCAACTCAGTAGCAGAGACCTAGCCTTAGCAAACCCCTCAAAGGTCAGCACAAATGAGCCACGTGCCATAAACTAATAAAGTCAGCACTGTCCTCTTTTAACCCTACTCTGAAGCCCCACTGCAAATCTCAACTGTGCCATCACTTCAGAAGGTGGCCGTATTGGCAGCAAAATGTTTTATCATTCGTAGCTTCTCTTCTGTGATACGGAGGTGATAACATTGGCCTACTGACAGGGCTGTCGTAAAGAGAGCTGAGATAATGTATTTGAAGAGCTGTGAACTCCCTAAAAAGGTACAATACAAATGGCTATCTGTTCTTAGAAGCTACCCTGCTGCACACACAAAAGACTTTCTGTGCAACTATTTATACTCTGATACCGAAAATGCTTTTCCAGCCCTTTGCTGTGGCACAGAAGCACTGGCATTGCATATGCAAGGAATGAACTTATGTGCTCATAAAGGGTTCCCCCCGCCCATTCTGGTTTCGGTAAAGAAATACTCCCCCCCCCCCCCGCTTTAAAACCACTATGTGTATGTCTAACATAGCTGTGACTCATATGTGAAATATTTCATTTGTTTAATTGCATGGCAGAGTAAACAGACGTAGAATTCCATATGCCTCCAGGCAGTCTGAGTTTAAGCTTTGGACTTTGCTTGCTTGCTAGCTTTTTACTTCTCTCTCTCTCTCTCTCTCTCTCTCTCTCTCTCTCTCTCTCTCTTTTCTCTCTGCCTCTTCCTCTCTTTCTGTTGGCTTTACAGCCTTTCGATGTATATTACTGAAACTGCCCATATGCAGCTCATGAATATACTCCCTAATTAGCAAATGACGAAATACATACAGCCACAGAAATGGTTCCCCCTTCAAGCTCTCGTATAAAACTGCGAAGAAAAACCCACAGTCTTTTGTACAACTTTTACAAACTTTTTTTTTTTTAAGGGAGGGGGGTTGGAAACATGGTGATGATGATGGCGACGACTTGTTCTGGCTCATACCGCAGTATAACCCTTCTCATTAACCTAAACAGAGAGAGAGCAGCATATGGTTTTTGGCGGTATAAATGCTCCAGGCGATGCTCTCGCCGCCATAGCTACATTCTCTTGTTCAGCTTTGAATTACTTTTTTGTTTATTAAACAGAACTAAGCCTGGAGAGCTCAGTTGATTAGTGTGTGGTAATGATAAATGCCAAGGTTGCAGGTTCAGTCCCTGTATGGGACAGCTGCATATCCCTGCATTGCAAGGGGTTGGACTAGTTGATCTGCTGGGTTGATCCTTGCAACTCTAAACTCTGTGATTTTATGACAAGCAAATGTGTGTTTGTGTGGTCATGCACATCTCACGGGGTGCAAGACTAAAAAACACACAAGAATAGGGCAAAAACGTTACCCGTGCAGAAGTGAGAGGTATTAGTAAATTTGGGGGAGGCCCAAAGTTTGTAGGGACACAAAATAAGGAGAAAAAAGTATAAATTGGGGCTAGAATCCCAAAACATCCCCATATGGATAAATATAATGTCTGTAGGGGAGGGAAAGCTGGTATCTGGGTTGAAGTGGGAATAGAATGAAGTGACTGGGATGATCGGAAGAAGGAAGAGATGATGATAGAAAGTGTGGAATGACCACCCCCCCTCTCCATCTCTACTAATAGATTGTTTCCTGGCTCACAGTGAAAAGTTGTTTTCAAATGTCCTGAGGGATGGACAGTGGCGTAGCGTGGGGGGTGCAGGGGGGGCCGGCCGCACCGGGCGCAACATCTGGGGGTTAGGGTTAGGGGGCGCAAATCCACGGGTTAGGGGGCGCAAATCCACGGGTTAGGGGGAGCAAATCCACAGGTTAGGGGGCGCAAATTACTTGCCTTGCCCCGGGTGCTGACAACCCACGCTACGCCACTGGGGATGGAAACGAGAACTGTCCATACAAATCAATTGAGAAATTGATGTACCCAGGATTGGGCCCCAGTGTGTATCCCCCATCCCCTCATAAATCAAAACTAAACGAAAACTTAAGGTAGCAGCAAAAGGGGTAAAAATCCTGCTTTTTCGAACTCGCTGATTATTTAATGTTATTTCTTTTTTTTTTAACCTCGCTAATGCACATTTCAAAGCAAATACAGTTCATTATCCACCCCGAACCGTGTAGTTCACACTGAATACTGCAGGGCAGATGCTGAGTGCTTTACAATACCCTGGCAGTGTTACTCTGCAGTACCCTGTTGCAGGTTGGGCAGAAACTGGGAGAATCCAGAAATCTGGCAATGCTGTCCGCTGTTTTTTTATCCCCATGCTGCACGTTGAGCCAGTGTGCATCAATCCAGCAGGGCGGTTTATTGTTACACCCCTGTGGCAGGCTGGAGGCCTGTGCCGCAAGTAGCTTCCACTAGCCAGGCAACTGCGCTCCACTGTTAACGCTGCAGGTCAGAGGTGGAGCTGAGGCTGATTTGGATTCCCAGTCAAAAAACACCCCACACCTCTCAGGTTGCAGCAAAGGTCAGGTTACTTAAATTGCCTCCTCAGGCTGCATGCTGAAACCTCAGGCTCTGTTGACTTGCGTGCAAACTGCTTGCTCTTTTAACCGGTCAAAACCTTAAAAATAAAATAAAAAATACATTTTGTACACGGCTTAACATCCAAGTTAGAGCAGGGGCCTCCTGTCCTTGATGCTAATCCCCCGCCCCCAACCACAGGCTCAGGTAACACCCCTTCCTATGGCAGGAATATAGTGCAATACTGTGTTGTGGTCTGCCAGCTAGTTTCTACTAAGGCTGCACATACATCATACATTTAAAGCACATTGGAAGCATGTTAACCCCCCCCCCAACACACACACACACACACACACAGAGAGAGAGAGAGAGAGAGAGAAGAATTCTGGGAATTGTAGTTTGCTCCTCACAGAGCTAGAATCTACAACACCCTTAAGAAACTACAGTTCCCAGGATTCTGTTGAGGAAATAATGTGCTTTCAATATATGGTGTATATGCAGCCTAAGAATGAATCCACTCTCGAAGTACCTATCTTTATGTAATCAAAATGGCACCACCATCCACACACAATAGGTTTGGGAAACCCCCTCCCCCCAGAATTACACAAAACTTGAAAAGGAAAAACATGGCAGGAGGAACCCCAAGTACATCCTAATGAGGACTCTGCGTGCTCAGTGGCCATGGAAGGCTGGCTGACTCTTAGGAGTGAGCGCAGAAAACAAGGGGGAGCAGGGTAGAAAAGGCCGTGGTTGGCTGGAACCTGGGAGCACTCTGCACTGCAACATTTTGTTGCAGGAGCTCCCCCTCAAATCAATCTATTTTTAAAAAGGTATGGTGGTAATACCTCAAACAGACCAGTTATGTTTAATACAGACTCTCAATTCAGGAAAGCCCAAGAATCCTTTCTTGCGCCCTGAGTTTTCCACTATTTGTGTATATCTGTGATATGTATTATATATATGTATTTTGAACCACATATTCTATAATATGTTTTTGAGACCTGTCTGTGTTTGTTTGTTTCTTTGTTTGTTTGCTTGCTTGCTATAACCTGTATTTGGCTGACCAATAAAAACTGATGACGATGATTTGGAGACAGGCAAGCGTAAATGACACCAGTGCTACCGGTCTGAACATGCTAATGTTGGAATAAAGGCCATTGCACCTAGCAAGACCTATTTCTGAATAAACATATTCCAAATTGCTCAGTAAGGTAATCTGAGAAGTCAAGAGAGCCTTGTATGCATCCACAGTCACTGCTGGTGTACAAGCTCCTTGGTACTTTTTATATATATACAGCCAAACCTTGGGCTACAGATGCTTCAGGTTGCGTTTTTACGGGTTACGGACCCACCGAAATTGCCTAATTGCAACCCGCGCGTGCGCAGATGCGCCGCTGCAGGTTGTGAATGCTGTGGGTTGCGAACGTGCATTCTGCATGGATCACATTCACAACCCGGGCATCCACTGTATATATAAAAAGTGGGGGTACATGGGGTGTTTGCTCTATGCGTGCCAGCTCCAGTCCTTCCTGTTTTGGTCCCACCCACTTTTTCTGTTGGCTCCTCCCATCACTGGAATGCAGTTCCTGGAAGGATAGGTAAAGGGACCCCTGACCATTAGGTCCAGTCATGGCCGACTCTGGGGTTGCGGCGCTCATCTCGCTTTATTGGCCGAGGGAGCCGGCGTACAGCTTCCGGGTCATGTGGCCAGCATGACTAAGCCGCTTCTGGCGAACCAGAGCAGCACATGGAAACGCCGTTTACCTTCCCGCAGGAGCGGTACCTATTCATCTACTTGCACTTTGACGTGCTTTCGAACTGCTAGGTTGGCAGGAGCAGGGACCGAGCAACAGGAGCTCACCCCGTCATGTGGATTCGAACCGCTGACCTACTGATCGGCAAGTCCTAGGCTCTGTGGCTTAACCCACAGCGCCAACCTGTGGGCTAAAAAATGTCCTCCACTCCTGATGCACATAATACTAAGCTAGCTCTTCAGGGTTTCAGGCAGGACTCTTCTCCATCCCGACCTGCTTTCAAGCAGCTTCCTATGTCCCTACTCTGGGTTAAATGCAACAGCACCGGCGAAAACCTTAAAAAGCAAAACTCCAGCTAAGAATCGGCAGCCAGCCAAGCTCACATACCTGGTTGAGTAGATATGAGAATCAACCTTCAACAACCTGCTCTTTTTGTCCCAAGGCCATTTAATATTGACTATAATCTGGTCAGCAAATACAGGGGCATTGTTAATAGTATGCAGAATTTCTATTTTTATTTTAAATGTAATATGCTGTAGATAGCTGAGTAAAGCACAACGGGTGATTTTAAAATCAAGATCAATTTAAAAACAGAGCAGAACACCAGTGTCATTGAAATTTCGTTGTTGTGCACCAGTTCAAAAAGGCTCAGTTTGCATAAGGGAATATGCTGAGACAGAATTGACCCTGGAAAAGGAGAAGCAAGGTCACTCAGAGTTGTTTGTCAGCCGTCTTGAACAAGCCACTTTAATTTTTCCTTACCTCAATCAAAATTAGCCCTCAGGCAGGTGTGCTTGCTTTCTGTTCAATATCAGCTGCAGGACTTAAAACCACTTACGCTGGAGTAATTCCTACAGCTGGGAATGAAGCAAAGCCAGTGGGTCGAGAGACTTAAACCAGTTTGCGTGTGAGCTTTTTGTTGTTCTTCCTTTGCCACAGAGTTGTGCTTTGCCGAAGACTTTTATCACTGCAAGCGTCTTGAATTTCAGGCCTATGGCAGTCATTAATATTCTCACTTCGTTGGTGCCATATCTGATAGCTGAGGCGCCCAAAAAATGCAAGCGAGCGGGGACTGAAATCTTACTTGCATCTTATTAGAGAAGTATGTGATTGAATCTGTACTGAGGCATTTAGCAGCATTATTTTAACGTAACGATGAGTGAATCAAAACACAAGGTCCTGAGATGAATTTCAGAATGGGCAAGCATTATTTCCTAGATTGCTGTTGGAAGCCTAATTTTTACAGTTCCTGTACAAGGAAACACTAACACAGTTCTAGAATACTTGGCTTCAGTCCATTCAACACAGGACCTCAATGGGATCTGATTTTTTTAAAAATTAAATTTATTTGCAAATATAGGGTAGTGATTTTTTTAAGTGTTTTCTGCTATCACCAGTTTGCTGGAAGCAATCTGCTAAGTCACAGAGCGATCCTATGAAAGTTCATAAACATAGGCTACACAAAGGAATCCTGTTCATGTCTACTCAGAAGTAAATTGCACTGAATTCAATGAAACTTGCTCTCCGTCTCAGGCAGGTGTGTAGAGGATTGCAGAACTCTCCAACTGGAATCAAAGGGACTTAAACATGTTTGTGTTTGGATCATGCTCCTATAAATTAAGCTGTGCTTGCAAACTGAAGTTACCACTTGTTGTCCTGTGCCCATGTAAAAAGTCCATAGCTGAACAAACTTACTGGGAAGTTCCATTTTATTGCAATGGGATCATTTCTTAATAATCATTTGTTGCTATCTATTGGTAGCAATTGACTATTGGTTGCACAACAAGGTTTTCAAATTTTGTTTAATGCCAAATCATCGTAAAGTGATATCTTGATGCTCTAGTGATGCAAAAGAAGTAACATGTCATTTGTTCCCACTGTCTTCAGTTAAGTGAAGGAATGTGCCATATGTCTGCTCTGAGGTGGGGGATATCAGGAGAACCCCAGAACAGTGTGCAGAACAGATCATTTTGTCTGGCAAGCTGCTGTGCTTGCGCAGATGGAGCATCTGTCATAGCGTGGCGCTGAATTCCAGCCACTGATTTTAATATTGCATTTAAAAATTGTTGTAACCCACCCTGTGAGATTCTGGTGAAGGCAGGCAAGACATTGAATGACACATAAATAATGCTCTCGGGTCCTCCTTGGTTTTGCGCCGTGTGTTCCAAGGCTGGACTCCAGCTCATGTTGAAAGCACTGGCTATGCAAAGCAAGATACCACACTGTTTCCCGCCCTAGTTATAAAATAATTATTGTGCATTGGATCCCCCTTTCTCCTTGATCCCACTTTGTTCATTTGCCTCAACTAACACCACGCCGAAAACTAAAATACCGATCGTAGCTATTCAGATGTGAATGGCAAATATTTTTTATTTGCTTAGAGGCACTTTTTTCTTTGTTGCTGTATCAAGTATTCCAGTCCCGCCACTGAAAATAGGTTCTGGGCTACATCCTGGCTTGTGAAACCCTTTTGATCTGTGCTACCTTTTCTTCAATATGCAGTATTTTTGTTAATGTTGTGTTACATTGATAAGCCTTTCTTTCACCCCACGGGGGCACCCTAACACCAAGTCACAAAAGAACGGAACCATTCACAAGTAAGCAATATTAATTTTCAATATGTCGCTGCTTTGACATTCCTGTTACCAAAACGTCAGAGTAAATGCTGACATGGTTTGCTAACATCTACTGTCTAAGCACTAACCTTTGATGAGCAACTTCAGGGCCTCTTTTCTCCCTTCCGTTGTTTTTTTGAAACATATAGCTAAAGTGGACTTGGACCAGACAGCCTTAACATAAACTGCTGTCCTCTGTAAAGTAGGATACAGTACATGGTCACCCTGCATGAAAGCAAGGTGTGTTATCAGCGGATACATAATTCATCCATTGGCATACATCATCACCATACTGAATATTTTTCAGCCCTGTTTCAAAGATACATTATTAGGTTAATAAGATTCTAATTACAGTGGTACCTCGGGTTAAGAACTTAATTCGTTCTGGAGGTCCGTTCTTAACCTGAAACTGTTCTTAACTTGAAGCACCACTTTAGCTAATGGGGCCTCCCGCTGCCGCCACGCCGCCGGAGCACGATTTCTGTTCTCATCCGGAAGCAAAGTTCTTAGCCCGAGGTACTATTTCCGGGTTAGCGGAGTCTGTAACCTGAAGCGTATGTAACCTGCGGTAACACTGTATTTTCCCCATCCCATCCGGGCTATCCCTGTTGTGAAAGAAAACAAAGACACAGAGGAATGTTTTTCTTCAAATGTGAAAAGAAAGATAGGTTGAAGCCATTATTTGTCCCAGGGAAAGATCAACCATCTTTTTGGCTTATCAAAAAAAATGGCTTGGATTTTTTCTTTTAAAGAAACATACTGGTTTCAGTAAGGAAGTCAGCATTTATCCGATAGATGGAATACTTCTGATACTTATTTTGAGAAAATGTACAACATGTTGTACTTTTATGCTTAGGTCTGCATCTTTGGATTAGTTGGGGATATATTTATAGGGTCGCTTTGCAATATGAATACTGAAGGATACTTCAGTCTCAAAATTGGGCATGTGAATGAAATGATGACCCCTGGTGACACAATCTGGTCCCTTGGCACCATTTACCATGTAGCCGAGGCCTTGGATTACATAAAACGTTTCTACCAGCTGATGGTAAATCAGTGTGCTGCAGGGAGTTCTGGCAGTGTATTCTGTAACAAAAGGGCTTGCATAAAGGCTACTCATTTTCAAGAAGGGACATCTGGCATCCCTATTTCAATGTCTTCAATCAAACAAGCTCCCAAGATGAAGATGTGTTAGTGGGAGAACACTGCAGAATTTTTAAGATCAGCGGTTCAAAAGGCTCTTCTTCAAAAACCACTTTGTGACCAATTCCACAGCACGTTTTCTTCTGTTATACGAGACCAGCTGTTGCACTTGTCTCTCTTCTTCTTCCCTATCCTCACACAAAAGCAAACAAGGGAAAAATACTCTCCGCAGCTCCACTAACCCCTGTTGCTTCATTGTGTTTTTCTGCAATGTTTGTTGAGAAATACTGGATACAAGAAAAAGAAATAATCAATAGAAATGCTCACAAGTATATTACATAGTTAATTATCACATTTAAACATTATTGCTAGTTTTAAACAAAACCATAGCAGGTGATGCTCAACATTAGCCATACCCAGAGCTGATGCATTCAGATCAATGGATTTAAGTAAATTAAGTCAATTGATTTGAAAGAGTAGGGCTGCAGGCACACCGCCCATTTAAAAACACAACTTCCTCCAAAGAATCTGGAAAACGGTAGTTTACCGAGCCACAATTCCCAGAACTTTTAGCAAGTTACGGGTCCCAGGATTCCCAGGTCAGGTGTTTTAAATGTGCTTTAAAATATAGTGCATATACAGTGGTACCTCGGGTTAAGTACTTTATTTGTTCCGGAGGTCCGTTCTTAACCTGAAACTGTTCTTAACCTGAAGCACCACTTTAGCTAATGGGGCCTCCTGCTGCTGCCGCGCCGCTGGAGCCCAATTTCTGTTCTTATCCTGAAGCAAAGTTCTTAACCTGAAGCACTATTTTTGGGTTAGTGGAGTGTGTAACCTGAAGCGCATGTAACCTGAAGCGTATGTAACCCGAGGTACCACTGTACAGCCAAAGTCATAAGTAGATGTAATCCAATGTGCTTAACAGTCATTATGGATATTGCTCACCATGTGTTAATTTAAGGAATGTTATGTGACAGAAGGAAGAATTTTTTAAAAAAACCACATTGATTTCCATGCCCTAAGTAATTGTTTTTATTCTCTAACAAACAGCCCAGTTATGATACCAATCTATAATAACATTAGTCCCTTCTTGGACACTTGAAATACCACTCTGGACAGCATCAGCTCTGTCGCTCCCTCTGAGAAATTTCCAAAATAAGGAGGGAAAAGATAACACAATTTTGCCTTGTTTCTTAATACAGTAGTACTTAACGATTGATCAAAACGGCAACTTGCTTCTATTCTAGGGGCTTTCAAAATTCCCAATGTTGAGCAGAAAATGGCAACTCATCTATTTCTCCGGCTCCTGGGACAAGTTGCAGACTAAGTAAGTCTTTGACCTTAGCTTGCAATTTCCCTTTGGCAGAGAGGATTCCAGCCCCTGGGGACGCAGTGTGACAGGGCAGTGTCCTTGCCTAACCTTATCAGGGTCAGGAGACAACAGCTGGCCCCCAAGGCTGCTGCTCCTGCCTGCCAGGTGGCACTGCAATGCCAAAAAAAGGGGCTGGTGGTGGCAATTGGGGGCGGGGATGGTTGTCATCCCCAAACAGTGCCTATTTTGTCCAACTGTTCCCTTCTTTTAAAGGGTCACATTGAAACTGCAGGTAAGTGTAGCGCTCCATTGCGGAGACTGCAGTGCAGAGACATTTGAGGGCTTTTCCATGGTGTTGGCTCCGAAAAGGGACACTGCAAGTTGCAATCGATTAGGAAAAAATTAAACAAGACCGCCGCCCCAAGGGTAGATTGGCTCTAAAACATGGCAATGAGTGTGACTTCTAAATCAGGCTAGGGCTTCCATATATTACTTTAAATGAAAGAGAAACAAACAGGCACCCAAACAATAGCTGCCATTTGCATGGATACACCAGAATAAAAGTGCATTTTAAATAACAATAATTGCTGTTATAATTCAGAGAAAAGAAAAAAGGAGCAGGATACATGAGTGAATTGCATATAATTTTCTCATGTAATTGCAAAAGGATTATAAGTAATCCTGTGCTCGCTCTGCCTGCTTATTCCAAAGTTCTTTAAACGTTTCCATTCTTGCTCAGATCTATTTCTTTTCTTTTCGCGTCAGACCCAAAGGATCCAGGCGATTTTATTTAAAAGTTGCCAGTTCCCAAGTTTTTTAATAGTCCGTTCCCCTCAGATGGAGATACCTATTTCTTTTTCCAGTACTTCACATACAAAATCCTTGCTGCTAGAATCATAAATCCTTGCAGCTAGAATCCCATTATAATTTCTCTCCCTTTTTTCTCATCTTCCAAAGCACTTGAATCCCTTCGCTTGCGCGACCATATGGCAGGGAGAAATCCAGCCTTTGCCTGGAGGAGAAGCCATGTTTGCTGAATACGAACCTCTCCAAAGAGAAGGCACCAGGGCCTGTTAGTCAAAGTGATGCAAAGGCAAAAGATGCTGAAGGGTGGAGAGAACTGATGAGATGTTGGACTTCACAGGGGTCCCTAACCTGTCCCCCTCCAGGTGTTCTTGGACCACAATGCCCAGTGTTCCTCACATACTGAGGCTGGGGGGAGTTGGGTGCTCACCCCCCCATATGGTCTTTCCTGTGCCTCCTAGGCTGGCTTGCTGCCCTCAAGTGGAGGGGAGGATGTTCTCCCCTCAACAGCAGTGAAGGACCTTTTGTGTGGGGAAACGAGGGAGCTATCTGTCTGCGTAATAATATGCCGATGCAACGCCCGATACCGGTAATACCAAAGTTGCCGTATTACCTGTTGCTGGGCCGTCCTCCAACACGCTTGCAAACCTGGAAAATGTTTAAAAATCTTACACTGAGTTTATTTTTACAACAATCCTGCAAGCAGACCCATTTATTTTCATTGTGCAGATGGGGGAGCTGAGGCATAAGAACAGAAGAAACTTGCTGGATCAGGCCAAGGGCTAACAGCGGCGGCAGACAGGATGCCCACGGGAAGTCTGCAAGCAGGACTTGAGCTTGACGGTTCTCTCCGCACCCGTGTTTCCCAGCAAGTAGCCATGGTGCTTAGCAGCTGCTGGCAGCCTTGCCTTCCATGAATTAGAGCCCTTCAAATGAGTGGTCATAACTTCTCATCAACTTTCCGGTAAGTAAAAGTAGGATCTTGTACATGGAGTCATGGCAGATCTGTTTCCCTTTGCCCCACATGGACCTGCGGAGACCCTAAACCGGCTCCACCTTTTGCTTCCATCTAGGTGGTATGGTTGTGGCAGGTAGGTGAAAGGGGTGCTTTTCCCTAGACCAGGGGTTCTCAAACTATTTTCTCTGGGCCACATGTTCAGAATAAAAATTTGCTCTTGCCACACCAAACTTATTTTATTGATAAGAAACACACTGAAAAACAAAAAAACAAGCAACTCCTGGCAGGGCTTGATTTATAACACAGAACACAACTACTTTATAATATGACATTCAGAAAGTACAGCTACATAAGAACAGTAACCATCCCTAAAATATAATCATAAATGAGCTACTTGCCTATGTACCATAAGTATGTATGCAAACTCAGTGCAAGGTGTGAGCTTGCTTTTGCAAGGTAATCACATTTGTATTAGGTATAATTTGAGACAGAATCTCTTCTCATCAATGCAAAGAAGCCCTTCTCTTTTCTGATCTTTCCTATTTGTCAGAGTTGACAATTGCTGTTCACAACAGCATGTAATGGAGAACTGCAGAAAAATAGCCAATGCTCTTTGACGAAAGGCTTGGAGACTGTGGTTGTATATCTCCCCCCCGCCCCCCCGCCGCAAATTATTGCTATGCTATGCTATACTGAAACGTTTAAATGTTTTTGGATTCTTTCAATCTTCCTGAGCCACTTGCCATCATCTCCTTCGCCTGCCACACCCTTTGAGAACCACTGCTCTGGGCTCTAGCTATCAAAGGCAGAGGAGCCTCCCCAGAAAAAGGGAGAAGAAAGCGAAGCAGCCTTGCGGCTAAGCCCAATTCCCTGCCCAAGGTAGGCTCACTGAGGCTCGCGCAAAGTAGGTGCCTTAGAGGGGCCAGTTAAGGGTTAATTTCCAGGCGAAGGAGGGGAGAGGGAGCGGCGCTCGCCCCGCCCCTGCGCGTGGGGAGGGGAGGAGGTGCGCGGGGTAAAAGAAAAAAGAAAAAAAAACTTCGCCTCTCCTGTTGTTCTCCGACGTCCTATCCCAGCCTGTGCAGCCTCGGGGCTGGAACGAGGAGGCGGCGGCGGGAGGCCGTGTGCGCGAGGCTCCTGCGAGAGCGCTCAGCCCAGCTGCTGGCAGCAAGGCATGCGCATTGCAGGGCGCCCTCTCACCCCTCTCAGCTATGCCAAATATGTGGTGAGCAGCAGCGAAAGAGGAGAGAGAGCGGGACGCGCGCGAGCGAGAGAGAGAGGGGACCATGGGGCGCTCCTGCCAGCCGGGCTCCGGGCTGCTGCGCTCGCCGTCTCCCTCAGGGGGACCCTTGCGCGCAGCGGCGGCGGCGCCCAGCAACTAGCCCCCAGGCGGAGAGAGGCGACGACCAGCGCCAGGCATGGCTGACCCTCTGCGCAGGACCCTCTCCAAGCTGCGGGGCAGGCGGGCGCAGCGAGGGGCGGCGGGGGAAGCCGCCGGGCACCCCAGCGGAGGCGGCGCCCTTCGAAGCCGAGCCCCGCAGAATCTGGCGCGCCCGGGAAACGGGGCGCCGTGCGGGGTCTTCGCGCCCCACCTGGAGGAGCCCACGCTGAGGGCGCCGGAGTCTTGGTCCCGGCGGGGGAAGGCTGCAGCGGCGCCTGAGGAAGAATCCACCGGAGCCCGCCTTTGCCCGCCGAAGAACCGCGTGGAAGGGACGCGGCAGCTGCCTCCGCCGAGCCCGCCGGGGCTCCGTGCTCCCCCGCCGGCGGCCGAGCTCTGCTTCTCGTCGTCGTCGGTTTTCCCCCGGGGGGAGGACTCGGGCTCTGCGCTGGAGCGGGGCGGCGGGAGCGAGGAAGAGGACTATTACGACAACCACAGCCTGCCCGGCTGGAGCTGCCCCAAATTGGCGTGCCGGGCGCAGGGGAACGCCGACGGCAGCGTGGCCCTTGGCAGTGGCGGCCACTCCAAGGCACAAGAGAGCGCGGGCCGGCTTCGCAGCCAGCTGCAGGAGGCTTATTACCTGCTGATCCACGCCATGCACGACCTGCCCCCGGCGAGCCCCGTCGTCGGGGCCCGCTCCCCGCAGCCCCTTGCCCACCCGCCGCCCTCCTCCTTCTCCTCGGCTGGGAGGAGCCACGATGCCTCAAGCTGGTCTTTCCCGTGCGGGGACGGGTCCCCGCCGTCGCGAGCGCCCGATTCCGGCTCCCAAGGCTCCGGCAGGCGCCGGGGCATCAGCAAGAGCTGGGAGAGCCTCCCCGCTGCCCAGCCGCCCGCCAGACCGCCGCCCTTGCGGAGGTGCAGCAGCGACGGCGCGCTCGGCCCCTCGCCCCGGGGCCACCTGCTGCAGCGGCTGGGCGCCAGGCGGGGACTAGGCTGCGGCGGCCTCGCGGCTGCCGCCGGCTGCTCTGGCCACAGCAGCAGCTGTGAGCCAAGCCCCGGCAGCCGGAGCGCCTGCGAGGGACATCCGTCGGCGCTGCCGCGGGACGACTTGAGCCGCTTGCTGGGCTCGGAGCTGTGCGCCGCCCTGGGCGAGGCGGTGGCGCTGAAGGGCGCCGCGGACCCGGCGGCGGCGGAGGGGGGCGGCGGCGGCAGAAGCCACGTGCGCCCTCCGGCAGGCACCCACGGCGGCCCCTTCAAGCCTCCCGCCGTGACGGTCCGGAAGCTGCAGAAATGGATGTACAAAGGACGCCTCCTCTCCCTGGGCATGAGAGGCCGCAGCGAGCCAGCGGGGGCTTCGTCGTCTTCGTCTCCCGCAAAAACATCCAGGACCTGCGGGCCACCTCTGGGCAGAGAAGAGGGGCCGGCAACGCCGCCTCCTGCCCCCTTGAGGGGTCAAGGTGGAAAGGGCCTAGCATCCCCTTCAGACCAAAGAATCTTGCTGACAGGTAATGATTTTTGTGACCGCTTCCCCCCCTCCTCACTTTCCCATGGTTGGGGGTTTGCAAGGCTCCCCAGAGTTGCTCTGTTCTTCTTTTTTAACGGACAGTGGTGATGTGCTTTTAGCAGCTGCTTGATAGAAAGAAAACACTTCAGTGCAGTTTGCCTCACCCTTGCATCTCCATGGCTGGGGAAAGCTTCACTTGGCCGAATTGCTTTCAGGTGCAGGAGACTTGCCTTTGTTTATTTTAATCAAGGAGCAGGCCTACTCCAAGCCTCACCTGCTCTGTTGCATTCTGCTAAAGGCAAAATAGTCTCAGTTTCTGGGCCGGATGGAGTATACCACTAATGCTTATGGCATGTGAAGCAGTATTGCATAAAAATAGCAAGTTTGCTATAACAGGCATGCAGAGTGTTGAGAAAGAGACAAGGCTTTCGTAAAGCTTGCATGCCAAATACTAATTTGCAAGTAGTGTGTGGGATTCACATGAAGGGAAAACACACGCACGCACAAAAATGAGGTCACTTGTGTTTGCAGACCAGGACAAGTAGGTTAGTTAAAGGAAAGGAGAATACATGTAGAATAGGAAGAAATACTGTACGGTAACCATAACTTCTCCTTATTCCGGTGCGCAACCTGGAATTTTTTTAAAGCTCACTTATTTCATTGGGAGAGTTAAGCAGTTGCAAAGATCTCCACCATTCAAATACAGCAAAACTTAAAAATGCTTGCTGCCATTAAAATATTAATTAGGGGGGGGGGAAGGGAAGGGGTAATGCTTCTGAGTCTCGATTTCTCCAAAGGTAAGTTGTGGGTTTTTCCGCATCAAATATCGCTGCAGGTGGAAAGCTGGCGTAGCAAGGAGAGAGGTTCCATCCTAACTAACACTTCCCCTTGCATGCTGTTTTTCATGTGCAGGGAGCTTATTTTATTTTAGGCTGGGAGAAGAATTTAAATATTGAGGACTTGCCACATTTGCAGCGTTTGAGCCTGCCGCAGCAGTGCAACCCCTTTCTCTGGTGTAAGAAAGCCTTGAGGAGGAGCCTACCTGGCACAGTGCTACTCTAAATCCAATGGGGAGGAGCTGCCTCTTAAAACAGTCCTCATTTTACCCCAAGTTGCAGAGCAAAGTGTTGCCCAGTAGCACTTCCCCTGCTGCGAATACAGTGTGAAAAGTCATTCTTGGTATGGAATGCAATTTGTCTCTCTCCGCCCCAGTTACTGTTTTAAATTGTAACCTCTGCGTGAAATCTTAATGGACGTGTGACACTTATTAACCATAAATGTTTAGTTACTTTGAGTACAAGAAGTATCATGGAAAATGCTTCTCTTTTTTATCTCTCCCTCCCACCCCTGAAATCTCTGCCCAGTGGCAGGTTCACAAGTACACCTCACAATTCCGGTGACAAAACAAAAACAGGGGGGAGTGGAGGGGAAAGCACAGTGGGGTGGGGAGGAACATGTTAATGTTATCTGGTCAAGCACCACTGCCTCATTTATTTCTATTGGCCCTGAGGGGGTGAAACATTCCCAGAAGGATTGGCAAATCAACATGGATGCTTCCAGAAAAATGCCTCCCTTTTATACATTAATCTCGGAACGTGTTGCTAAACTGTGTTAATAGCTCACTTATTAAAGTGCCCGTATATGAAGTAAGCTTTCAGTTTCTAGGTCCCTTGGTGTTTAATTTCTCTATAAAGTCCACATTATTGTGGATAGTCCAGTATTGTATGTAGAAATGAGAAGCTACAGATTTGAGTAATAGTAATGATGATGATCATAATACAGTGGTACCTCGGGTTACATACGCTTCAGGTTACATACGCTTCAGGTTACAGAATCCGTTAACCCAGAAATATTACCTCGGGTTAAGAACTTTGCTTCAGGGTGAAAACAGAAATCATGCTCCGGTGGTGCAGCGGCAGCGGGAGGCCCCATTAGCTAAAGTGGTGCTTCAGGTTAAGAACAGTTTCAGGTTAAAAACAGACCTCCGGAACGAATTAAGTACTTAAACTGAGGTACCACTGTAATAATAATAATAATAATAATAATAATAATAATAATCGGAAAGTGCTTAATTATCTTTTTCTGGGCAAGCCTATAGTAAGTTTCCTTTGTGAAATACTTCAAGTTCAACAGAACGCTGGGTTGGATCCAAATTGAGTCATGCTTAGAGCAGCTCCATTGAGTTATTTATTTAGAAGATTTTCAAAATGCTTAATCAAAGAGCTTTCTAATTTAAATGGGTAGCTTAGTTGCTTTGATTGGTTTATCCTGAGGGGGGATACAGTCCTTTCCACCTGTTCAACCTGTCTTTGGCCCTCTGTGTTGTTCTGGACCATTTTCTGCTTTATCGCCCTCTGCTTAACATCCAAGAAACAGTACAGCTCAATAAATCCTATATTGTATTTCCTTATCTAGTTCCTCAAGACACAAAAGTGTGGGGAGAGACAAATATTAAAGATGCTAGTATGGGGGACGATGGCACCCAGTTTAAATCAGTTGTTGTGTTCTGTACTAAATCAAAGGCACCCTCCACAGTGCCCAGGTCACACACAAAAAATCAGTACTTAGCACACCACTGACCACATTTTGTGACAATTAAAGAAAGACCTGTGTACCTGCTATGTCTTTAAAGCACATTCTTTCACTCAAAGTAATTCTGTAGTTTATTCCTCACAGAGATGCAATTTCCAGCAATCCTTAAACAGCAGTGCCCAGAATTTCTTGAGGAAAGTAATGCATTTTGCATGTACTCTAAAGGTACAATGTGTGCGCAGCTGATTGAGAGTATTTCTGAAACAAACAAATTCTGTATGTCAGCGTAGGCCAATGCTTCCGAGAGTGGGTGATACCGCCCCCTGGGGGGAGGTACTGGAACGATTGGGGGGGTAGTAACCTCTGGTGCAATTGGGATGGGGCATTGAATAAAAATAAAGGGGCAGTAGAAGCATGAAGAGAAGAAAATTCTGAAAAACTGTACATGTTTCATCTGTTGTTTACAACTACATCTTTATTTACTATGTTGTAGAACGTAGGTAGAAATATAGATACATAAAAGAACACAAATTTGTCACTGCACCTTTCTGTTTGTTCGCGTAAAGAAGGTAGATTTTCTGGGGGGTGCTGGGTAATGTTTTGTTTTGTTTTTTTCCTGAAAAGGAGACAGTAGGTCAAATAAGTTTGGGAACTTCTGGTGTAGACCGAGGCATGCTTCCTCGTAAGCAAGCCCCATTGTGTTCAGCAGGATTTACTTCCAGGTAATAAGATCACACAATTCAAAGACTACACAGGGTTTGAATATATTTTGTCATTGCATCTTAGCACCCCCCGCACCCCCCACCTTAAATAACTTCTAATTAGGATTGCTGCAATAAATCTACAGGATCACTGTGGTGCTTTGCCCTTGTTAAACTTGCTTCTGCTGTTTTTGTAAACTAGACATAGCCTTAGGTCTAGTTTGTACATGTGTGATTAATGTTGAGTAGCTATGGATATGAGTTATGTGTTGAGAATCTGCTCTCCGGAGGGCTGTTAGCTTTCCTAACTTGTCCTTAATGGAGGAGGGAAAACTTGCCCTTTTAATATAGGGTGGACATTTGTGAATTGCTTCACAGTCCTACAAACACAGAGATGTGTATCTTGCTAAGGTGCCCAGTTGTAAAGAAACAGACTGCACAGGAAAGGGAATTTCAGCAAGTGCTCCTGTCAAAATTCTCATTTCTACGGGGCAGTTAAAGAGAAGGGATTCTCCTCCTCCTCCGCAAATCTTGCCCCCAGGGGCAGCTCATGGCAACTGGCCCCAGTACCCTCAAGTGACCCATTCTCCCACTGTGATCAATCTAGATCTTGCAGGAAAGCCCGGGCATTTAACAAAGCTCCAGGATGTCCACTTTGGTGTTAACAGTGCTTGTGTGAAATAGTCACTTGCGTTAGCAGGTATCGGTGCTTTTTATAATGAATGAACCAGCTTGTAAGTTAAATGTTAATAATTTATTTATTCAAATACTCCTCTTTAACAGTGTGTGGTCTCTAATCTTAACTGAAAGAAGCAGTTGCTTTTTAGTACAGTTTCTTTCATGTTTTAACTTTTCCACATAAGTGTGTGTAGAATAGCTGCAGTGGAAAATGCTTTTCAAGGGTGCCTCCCCCCCCCCCAGTTTTGTTTTAAGTTCTGTTTTAGGATTATGCCTGGTTTAAAGTTTCATTGCTCTAAATCCTCCTAGATTTATTGCAAAACACTGCTTCAGAAAAATATAATTAGCCAGAGCATTCTAAGCATTGGTTGCACAATGGTACTACATTCTGTGTATTGTTTTACAGACATGGGAAGGTTAAAATGCACATAATTACAAGGTGCCTGTTAATTGTACAGACTTGAGTAGTCACAGGAAAAGAAAAAGACTTACTCCAGAAATCTGGGTTGAGATGTAAGAATGCTTCTTGCCCCATACAGGGGCGGACTTTAGTCTTTCAGATTTCGAGTAATAACAAAATATATAAACCAACATAGCGAGTGATTATTATTAGTAGTAGTAGTATTTTAACAAAGAACTTATCCATTTGCGTTTTTAAAAATAGGCAGAATGAATTCTGTCTGCTTAAATAGGTTTTATGGAGGCATGGGTAAAGTTAAATGAAGTCAAGTTCTGTTCTGTTCTTGGTCGTAACCTTGAGTTTGATTGACTGATGGGAATTGTTCTGCCTAATGGCTTTATTTTTACAATTTCTTTTGCCCAATAACCTTAAATATTAGGGAGACAGTAACACGGCGAAACTTTTCTTAAACCCTGCTTCCATGTTCTAGTAAAATTACAGGATTTTCCTAGTGAGTATTTGTTTAGCATATGGACTATTGGGGAGGCCATGATGGTAGCCCAAGCCAAGTCTTTGAGCACTAGGTGGCCTTCTTAGTAATAGCAGTGCAGTTGTGGAAGGCGATGCCCCTAGAGGTTCAACTGGTGTCAACATTGTCCACTGTGACACGACCTGCTGAAGAACTGCCGTTTGCACCAGGTTTTAATATAGTAGGATGCTTGGATCTCAGGAAACTGGCCGACTGCTCTTTTTTTTTTTTTTAATTGTATTGCTGATACTATGTTCTGTGTTAACGTTTATTGTTTTGTGTATTTACTATTGTAAATTGCTCTGGGGTCTTAGGACGAAGGGTAGGATGCCAGTGAGAGAGAGATTCTCCTGAGGAATAATTGTAAGTGGCCAGAAATGGGGTAAAACGGAACCTTCACCACATCTGGAGGAACAAGAAGACATGAAACGCTGAAATAATGCATGATTGAATGATTGCATCTCCCCCCCCCCGTGCCCCTTATATATTATTCACAGGGAGCATAGAAGTTTTAAAAATATTCCCCCCCCCTTTCTTTTAGAATAAACGTTTGTTTTGTGAAACCTAGGAAGAGTGACATTTGTAAAAATGCATCTCAGATAAATCTATTCTTTGGTTATTTACTTTCATCCCAAAAGGATGAAAGAATCTGAACTAGTCAGTGGCGTAGCGTGGGGGGTGCAGGGGGGGCCGGCCGCACCGGGCGCAAATCCACGGGTTAGGGGTGCAAATTACTTGCCTTGCCCCGGGTTCTGACAACCCACGCTACGCCACTGGAACTAGTCAAGAATTTGGTCCCTTGGTGGGTCATGATAGCTACATTATAGCATGCTCCCTAACTTAATGTTTATCAAGCAGTGTCTGATATTGGGGTGGGGGTGGGGTAGATCCTTTTCTCGCTGTGTCTGCACACTTGGAATGTGATGCATGTTCAAACACGACTGTCCTACCATTTGTAGTTACTTCAAGACTTTTATTGCTGTCGGGTCTGTGCATCTGGTCAGATTTGAATATTTAGCCATCAAAATATACAGCCTCCCCCTCTCTGCCCGCTATCCCTGTTGTATATTGAAACTGTGTGGAATGCCTGTATGCTGAGCTATGCCTGTATATGGATATAATGTGTGTATAATGTATAGCTACAGAGTTTATGTAGTTTTTTGATTTAAAAAAGGGGGAAAGTAAAATCAAGGAAGTTCTGTTTCCATCAGAGCTTTACCTTTATGTCAGCCTTTGCCAACCTGGTGCCCTCCAGATGTTTTGGGCTGCAATTTCCATCAGCCCCAGCCAGTAAAGCATGCTGGATGGGCTGATGGGTTTTGTAGTCCAAAACTCTTTGGAAGGGCACCAAGTTGGCTGCTTTACTTCTATGAAACAGAAGCTTTTTTCAGGCTTTCTGGACACTTGCAATGTGCTACTGTAGACCATCCCACTCCGCAATTACAATTTGCTCTCTCTGTTTCCCTCCTCCCCGTCCGTTACAGATTTGATTGAAACAGTGTACATACCGTCGGTGAGCAGAAGAGAACTTAAGAACTTCAAATCCACCGAAGTCGCTGAGTGCAGGCCTCGGATTGCCAGCATCACCGTGTCCAAGAAACGTAACTGGCTACATCAAAGTTCTCCAAGGGTGCCCAATTTGGAAAAAGGAAACTCGTATAAGAAAATTTCAAGAGAAACGCACCAGAGACAGAAATCACCCAGTCCATTGCTTGAGCCGAAGATGCCTCACCTTTTCCCCAAACTTCTAGGGCATGAAAGCCCTAAAAGAAGAATTGGTTGCGTACGAACTGTTGAGAATGGGGCAAGCTCTTTGGCACGGCGAAACTGTACTTTAGATTTTGGGGATGATAACGATGCAGATGATGAAGGAGAAATATGGTACAACCCTATCCCTGAAGACGATGAGCCCAATTTCCCTGGTTGTAATGCTGACCATTTGGACCCTCAAGCCATTAATTGCAAGGTGCCTTCTGGGAATGACTTGGTTAAAGTCGTAAGGCCTAACGAAGGCCTCGCACACGTCCTAGACTGTGTCGGAAACACTCTGCCCAGGGAAATTAATGAAGTAGATGGTGTACATTCCATTGAACATTTGCAAGTACACAAGCAAAAGCCTACGTGCAGTATTCAGACTGGGTTTGCAGTGGAAGATAGTCCTACATTGAAAGTTACTTTGGGAGGTAAGAGGAGTGCAAACATTTAACCTACAGCAATGTTGTTAAATATTACATTTCATAAGGTAGTACTAGCTATCATTTTGGGGTAAGCTGAAAGTCCCATTTCTCTGGAAGTTCAAGTCTTACGTAAGCATTAATTCACTCATACAGCTTGATCAATGCATCTTCATTCAGAAATGAACTGATTTTTTTAACCAGACTTACTCTTTTAGAAAGCTTTAGTTTCACTAGGCCTACTTTGGATTTCTTCTGTAACGAATTCTGAAACTTTCATTTGCTCATGTAGAAACATCTCTCCCAATCATTCTTCTAGTAGGTTTGCAGAAACACTGTTTTCAGCCATGATTGGGAATTAGTTATATCCTACAATATGAGATCTGCCGTTGATTTTTGTTTGCGTAGAACTGACATTTTAATTTTTGTTCAGTTCTTAGAACAAACTATATAACACAAATTGCCCATTACAACTTATTGAACATTTTTCTTAATAGTGCTGTCTATAGGGATACGCCTAACATTGTTTCTAAATTGGCTTTGCTTCTCAGGGTTGTTTTTTAAAAACAAAAACAGAAAACAAGGAGTGAGGGGGGGTTCTATTTTGTGTGTGCTTTTAATTTCTACAACATCAGAGTTATGCTTTTCTTGAGACATACTAGCTATTTTTTGTGGCTTCTACTGAGTTCATCGTAATATATATTTTATTTGCAAGCTGGTAAGGTGTAAATATGACCGCTGTAGGAAATCTACATGCATTTTATGCCATGTTTCATGGATCAATTTCTTAATACATACATAGCTCCCACAAGTATTGGCAGAGGACTTCTGATAGATTAAAGTTTGTTTTTGAATTAAGGGAAAATATATAGAGGCTTTCAACTCACTGGGGAAAATTTGTTGCTTAACTAAATCAAGATTGGTTCATGATTGTGGTGCCTATAATGAACCCTGGTGAAATTGATTGCAAATTTATCCTATACTGTTCCTTGTGTATTGAGTTAATGAATGCACCCTTGCCTCTGTGTGCATTGAATAGTAATCACATTGAATGCAATAACTGATGAAGAGAGTCCCTGCTGTTACGTAATTGGCTTTATTGCTAAGGAGTACTTAGTGATTCTTTTAATCCTGTTAAGGTGTCTACAGTTAATTTCAGTCAAAGCTGAAATGACAGCTCCTCCAGACAAAATTGTCACATAAAGGGCAGCAGGGCAAATCAATTTGTTTGTATGAATGTGTAGTACTGAGTAGCACATGCAGTTACTCTGAAGTGGGATGTAAATGTCTTCATGGCTTTCAATCATAGCTGGTTGTTACTGTCTTCTGCCTAGTGATTTTCTAAATATTTACCCCACCCCCAAAAGGGATATCCTTTGAGGTGGGGCAGATGCCAGCTTATGTATAGTTTTTATGCTGAGTGTTGATTTTGAAATACTTTCCTTGTCCATAATTGACCTGTTTCCATAACAGCACAACAGATATGATTGCTATATTTCCCAGAATACCTTTTAGCAGATCTGGAATATCATCTAATCCTCCTTGTTGCCCGTAATGCCCGTAACCGTTGCATGCAAACGGAATTTTGTGTAGCGCTTCTTCAAGGGGACTTACTAATAAATGTCTTTAATATCTTTCCAGGTTCTGATTTGCACTAAGTATTATTTTTATTGTTATCTTCCTGCAAATCAAGTCAGGGCTGCCATCAAACACGCCATTCAATATCAAGCTTTGCAACAACGTAGGGGAACTTACCTTTCCTGCCATTGCTCCACATTGCTGACTGTTGCCGATGGGAAAAAACACAAAACGTGATGTTGTCAGGACACGGGATAACTTTTACTAGCCAGTGCAGAAGGGTAAACTTGGCATGGTTGTGCTGTTCACAGCGACAGTTGTGCTTTGTCCATTTTTCATTCAACTCTTCTCCCTGACTTTTAAAGCCAGCGAGAGGCAGATGATATACTGCCGCCCCTTTACAAAGAAAGCAACTTTCTCTTCCAACTCTGCATGTATATATCTAAACCTGGCAACAGAACCATCCCTCCTGAAGGGCTGCTGAAACAGAAGTCTTGAACTGCGTGACCGCAGAAAGGCTGCATGAGTTGGCTTCTCAGTAAGCATCACATTGTTTAATACTCATCATGCTTTCTAAGGCACTCGCACTTTACTGTCTTATTTTCTTGGTACAGAATTCTCCTGTATGTGCTATGCTGGTTTTTTTTTAACCATTCCAGAATTAAGCAGCAGGACTCTCATAAGAAAAAACAGCAATCCTTAGCTGCCTGCCTGCCTGCCGTAGAGGAAATCTCTTTTTTAGACAATTGCAAGCTTTCTGAAAATAAGTGTCTCTCTATTGCTATTTCCATCTTAACTATAGTGTTTGCTGCTGAGGTTTTCCGAGATAATGTTTACTGAATTATACCTAGCATCCTTAAGACTTCCTCAAATCATAAAAAAGGGAGAGCAGTATTTTTAGTTCAGGAGGTACTGAAAGGAACATTATTTGCATTCCATCCTGCAGCCGAGTAGTCCATATTTAGATAAAAAAGCTTTCTGTTTTTACCGTAATGCGTTGCCTTTTATATAAGAACTGCAGCTTCAGAGTTGGTAAGGCTTTCTGTATGAATGTGTAGCTGTGGGAGGAGAAAGATAAATATCCCTGCAGACTTCCTTCGAAAACAGAAGGCTGGTGCTTTTGATCACAATTTTATATAGCCAGTTTGCATTAGACCAAATGAATGTGTTTGGTCCAAGACAATAGCTGTATCCGTTTAGTATAACTGGTGGCGGGGGAGCACTGTGAGGACTCTTGAGTATTGACTTCTGGGGTTAATTTGAGTCAGCCTTTCTGCGTCTGAGCAGAGTTGTGTACATGTTGATTTAATTAGGATTGACTTGATGGATTAAATAGACTTCGATTGAGTAGATGAGATGAGATCTGACTTTATGAAGTACAGCGATTCCCATGTGATGCTTGTTGGTCTCTAGCTTTGAAAGAAGTGGGTGTGCGGCTGTGCATTCAATTGCTTTATTGCAGAAGCTCTATAACTTTTTAAAAACTAGGTAACACAAGCTCACGGGCCAATGTGGCTATCTTCACTTTTTGTGTTATCTGCAGAAGGCAGTTTATAATCTTGTGTAGTTCCCCACCTCCACCCCAGGTGCCATATTGAAAAGCTTGCAGACACCTCTGTGCCAAGATGATGAATTTAAACTGACCGCAAAATCTGCCTTTTCTTTCTCTGTTACTTGTGAGTGAGTGTCTGCACACATATTTATGATGGCAAAAAGCCACCAAAGCAGCCTTATTGTAAGGCTTTGTTTTTTCCCAAGCGCTTGCTTTTCATTGCAAATATCTGATAATGCACTTGGAAAGAAAATGGGATGTGGCAAAAATCACAGCAGTGTTTCTGTTTGTCCCAATGGGAACTGCATAGGTGAATTCTCCATTATATAATACTCCTTGATAATTCCACCCTCACTTTCAGAGAGCAGTGTGCATAAAGGACAATATACAGCAAAAGCAAAATATTTATTTGTTCTACAATAGAGGGGGTGTTGGTTGAGAGACTCTAGGAGCAGAACTCGTGCTCTGAAGGACTGGGGGACTGGATTGTGCCAACCAAGGCTTCTTGAAGGGGATGGGCTTCCCTCCCCCCAGATATTTTCCTGCATCCATCCTTTCCTTCCCCATTTTCCTTGGCTGAAAGCAGGTGTCCCTCCTTAACCTCATTCTTTCCTGAGCAGCTGGAGACAGTCATCCTTGTGAGGTGATAGCCATTTTAAAATAGCTGCTACTTCAGGAGGATGGGAGACTAGTGGCTTGAGGCACATGAGTAGAGTTTCCATTGAGGGAGTGCTATTCCAGCCTGTACTGAAGCTACATTCTGCATTTGTTTCAAGCAAAACTGCAGTCATGCCTTCAAAGCGGAATTAGATTGACTTTGGAACGGTCATATACAGTAGTTTACAACTCATGCGAGAAATACCTTCGTGTATTTCTGTTCAGACTTTTGCACATTCACATATCATCTGATCACTGTTCTGTTCCACTTCACCTGTGCACACGTTCAACTTTTAGCGAGGTTATGCAATAATTTAGCGAGGTTTTACCATAAAATGGGGAAGGTGCAGTTCAGAGGCAGAGGGTCACTGGCTAAATGCCAGTAATGAAAGTAAAGTTTAGCAATGTAAAACAAAATACCAAACGCTCTAGACTGGAGCTTTCCAAACTGTGTGGCGCGACACGTTAATGTTTTGGCTGCAATGCGTCACACAAACGTTCCCCTTGCTCCTCCCAGGGTTGGAAAGGGGTAAGTTTAACCTCCGGGTTTGCTAGTAGAACTGAATTACTGTGTCATGAAATGATGCATGTCTAAAAAGTGTGTCACCAACATGAAAAGATTGGAAAGCTCTGCTCTAGACCGTGTGTGCGCAGTAAGATAGACAGGGGCGCCATCTTGGGAGAGGCTGAGGGCACCCCTTAAATTTTCAAGGAGTGGGCTGGGGCCCCTCAATATTCCACAGCCTGCGATAGGCTCTGCAGAGCATCCCTGTGGCTGCAGCGGGCCTTGCGGTCTCCTCCCGCCATGTGATGTCATACATGCATGCCAGGCACCCAGTGCCTGTAACAATAGATATACTGTATTTTTTGCTCTATAGGACGCACTTTTTCCCCTCCAAAAATTAAGGGGAAATGTGTGTGCGTCCTATGGAGTGAATGCAGGCTCCTTGGCTTCAGCGATAGCAACGTGAAGCCCCCGAAGCGCAGAGGGAGTGCTCCCTCCACGCTCCGGAGGCTTCGCGTTGCTTTCACTGAAGCCTGGAGAGTGAGAGGGGTTGGTGCGCACTGAAGGAAGGGGCTCCATTTCTCCTGCCGCTTCGCTGAAGGGGCGCGGAGCAGAGAGGGGGAGATTTTTTTTCTTGTTCTCCACGTCTAAAACAAGGTGCGTCCTATGGTTGGGTGCGTCCTATAGAGCGAAAAATACGGTAGTATTGATTTTTAAAATAGCTTGAACATGCATGTAGGGCCATGAGAAGAAGGCCTGAACCTCCTCATGGATACCATATGGAAAAGGTATAACCAACTTAGACGGCTTAGCAACAGAGATGTCTCTGGCATCTACATCTGTAATAAACGGATGCCACGCTGCCAGGAAGAATTCCAGTGCTGCCCTTTCAACGTCATTTGTCACTCTTAACAAATTTGGGTGAGGGGAGAGAAAAGGACTGAAGCCACCGGAAGTTAGACGGGAAAACGTCAAGAACGTTAAGATTGACTTCTCAGCTGTAATGAAGCCGAGGAAAGTTTTCTAATATCTTGGCTGGCTTTCCTAAGCCTTTGCCAGAGGCTTCTGACAGAAAGGGAAGATTGATGTTAGCAGGCGAAAGCATGGCACTGATTACTATAGAAGGCTCCAGAGCAGGCCACCAGTGGGACTACGCTGTGATTTGCAGTACAAGGGAAGCCTTTGTCCGGTTTTATCAAACACCGCATTTCTTGCGAGCTGCTTGCCAGAAAAGCACAGCAAGCGTGCTAGAAATAGTCTGTTCCCTGCAAGGAAACAGCTTCAACAGAAGCGTAGCAACTGGGAGAAACAAGAAGATTCATTGAGGCATTTGGAAAACAGACTTTGTGCAGCATTGTATTCTTTTAACTTTTTTTTTTGGTCTTTTTTAAAAAAATGAAGCTCCTTGTGAATTTGTATCTGGGAAGAGAGTTATTCAGCTTCCTGAAGGATTTTGATGAACTTTAACTTGTTGAGCTTCGTTTTCTAACATGAAACGTGGAATGGGTATTGAAGAATCATGCCTGCTTTGTCCTGTGTGATTAGTCAACATGTTTGGTATTTCTAGGCAAAGTGCATTAAAGATGTACAGTACATAGTTACTAGTAGAAATACTTGATGCATATTTTTTTTAATAAAAAAGGGAGGGAGGATATCATTTTGTATTACAGTGTTGTTTAAGAACTCATTTTATTTTTCCTTCAAGCAGGAATTTTTATCACCGGAAGTGAGAATGCAGTGTGACTATTTGAACTTTTTGTTGTTGTGACTGATGGAAGTACTTCCGCAGTCCCTCTGCTCATTGTAGGTTAGGAAGTGATGGCCTAGTGGCTCAGTCTGGTCCCTTTTGCATAGCCTTCGAAACTAAGGAAACTCTTCTTGTTATGAATCCTAACTTAACTGCTTTCTAATGACCTTTGCATGTGTCCTGGAGTGAGCAGCAGCTATACATCATAAGCAAAAGGATAAACTGAATAATATTTCACCTGAGTCTCTGTTGGCATGAGAGTAGGTTCTTGGGCAATGCTAATGTTATTGAATCTTCAATTCTTATTCTGTCCAAAATATGGTCATTGCTAAAATTAGATAAATAGGCATTTGTTAACCTGTTGGTCTATGAAAGGCTCATGAGAGAATTTTGTTAGTTTTGGAAGTATGCTGACTTCTGAGGCGTATGGGATTTTTGGATTGGGGCAGTGGTGGTGGAAGGGTTATTTGTAACGTAATCACATGTACACTCAATAGCTGCTGGTCCAAAATATCCAGATGAAATAACTTTGTAGTGGAGCACCTGTCTTGTTAACAGCTTCTTGTGAAGTCGCAGCCTCAGTAGAGTCTGCTCTGATAACAAAAATTAGGAAGCGGTTGGTAGCAGATGCTGCTAAAGAGAAACTGTCAGAAAGACAGTAATATATTCTAGAATCTCACCTGACCAGTTCCTATGAATTATGACCAGTTCTGTGAATTTGCCAGTTGTTGTGAATTATGAAAATATGAATTACGTTTTTGATATAGCTCTGTAAATCCAAAGAGAGAAAATCGAAATAAAGCCACTGTTTCTCTCTCTCAGTTTAGAGAGAGTGGTTCGCACTAACCATAGTTTAGATTCCAGATTGTTGTTTGAGTTCCCAGCATATGGGCCAACTTTTTTAGAGATAAAAAGGTAAAGGTACCCCTGCCCGTATGGGCCAGTCTTGCCAGACTCTAGGGTTGTGCGCTCATCTCACTCTATAGGCCGGGAGCCAGCGCTGTCCGCAGACACTTCCAGGTCACGTGGCCAGCGTGACAAGCTGCATCTGGTGAGCCAGCGCAGCACACGGAACGCCGTTTACCTTCCCGCTATAAAGCGGTACCTATTTATCTACTTGCACCCGGGGGTGCTTTCGAACTGCTAGGTTGGCAGGCGCTGGGACCGAACGACGGGAGCTCACCCCGCCGCGGGGATTCGAACCGCCGACCATGCGATCGGCAAGTCCTAGGCGCTGAGGCTTTTACCCACAGCGCCACCCGCGTCCCTTTTTTTAGAGATACATGCCTGCTTTTACTTTTCATCTCGTCAGCAATCTTGTTTCTTGGTGCAAGAGCTTCCAAAGGTAGCATAACAACTATGGTCAGTTCAAAAAATTCACATCAGAACGGTTAGCTGAAACATATTCTATGGTTTCGGATTCTAGTTTGCTGGCTGATCTCAAACCATGCTTTGCCAATTGAGACTTTGCACTAAACTGTAACTCACAAGGAGAGCAGGTGCTTTTGTTTTTCGTTAACTACAGCTTGTTTTGTCAGAACCCAACAAAAACCATGCACCGTTTATCTTATTTATTTGGAAAACTTACAAACTGCTAAACATGAGCAGATATCATAGTGATGTACAATAGTAAATAAGAGAACTTGAAGGCTCTTTGCTATTTTCTTATTGGATTCAATCATATACTGGCAAATTCAGCTTGTGAAATCAAAGCTGATTTGGAAGCTTCTTGTGCAACGAAACTGCTTCCTTAAAAGCTAGGACTCTTTCTGATATGGAAAGTGAACAAAAATGCAATGGAAAGTGTGGTATAACTTTTGCTTCATTGCAACGTTTTCCAGGCTCCTTGGGGAAAAATATAAATGCTGATCATTTACCGGTAATCTTTCTGCAAACAAATCAGGATGAACCCTCAATAAACAGGTCATCTGGAAAAGCCAAGGCAGATAAAAATAATTTTACTGGAGAAATTAGGTGTTAGGAAGCTGGCCTATTTCAGCAAACCATAGTTAAGATTAACCACGGTTTAGAGGTCACATTTCTCCAAACCCTGTAGTTAGTCAAAACAGAAGCCAAAGCTTCCGCTCTCGTCCTCGAGACTCACCTAGGCTTACCATAATAAAGCTTAATTTGTTATGATGCCCTCATGCAACCACAGGATGCAGGGCTCCTGATTAATGCTCAGTTTTTCTTCTCCTGGCTATGATAATTTTTTTTTTTAAAAAAAAGAACAGTCATCCTGGATCAGCATGCAAGCTGGTAATCCTTTGCTGAATCCACTGGATGCTTTCTTAATTCCTAGGTGACTATCACCTGGGAGCCAGCAGCTTTCCATGACACACAGAAAGGGGCATTGTGCAAGAAAGGAAGAGGGCACTTTGGGGCTTGAAGAAGCAAGGCAAGTTAGAACTGTTAAAAGACTTCCAAAAGCATTCCATCTCCACCCTGCCCATCAGAAGCAGAGGGGGACATGGTTGTTTGACAAGAGGGGGCAAATTACGCTCAAACATGATGCAGCTGTGTAAAAGATGCAAGTTCTAGAGCAAAGTTAGGTCCCCTTTAATTTTCCATTCTTTTCCAGTGGCTTGACTTGCATCCAGGAGTCTCTTCTTCTGAAAGAAGCTAAATTAACAAGTCTGAGAAGGCAATGCAGAGAGACAAAACAGTACATAACGGGCAGGGATCGGTTAATTGTTCCGAGGCAGATTCTTAAGGGAAGGATGGGGCAGGTTTCTTGTGTGGTTCTGCTTTTGGCAGAACAAGGCAGAAAAGTACAGTCCATAGGTCAGAGCATGTTGTAGGAGCATCTGATGCTCTGCGTTGTCCTGAATAATACCACACATATCTTTTTCAGGTCCTGGCAAATTAGTAGCTTCTTAAATTAAAGTATCCTTTCCCTTCATTTTTAATATGTCCCTTTCTTCTTTTCCCCACCCCTGCAAAGGTCCTGGGATCTTGTCTGCAAGCAAGTCCGAGATGGGAGCGACAGAAGGTTCTCCTCCGAGTCCTAACCCTTTGAAGAAAGGTGGTTCGATAAACTGGTCCTTCCCTGACAAAATAAAATCCCCGAGAACGGTGAGGAAACTTTCCATGAAAATGAAAAAATTGCCAGAGCTGAGCAGGAAGCTGAGTGTCAAGGGAAATTCAAGCCACAGTAGCACGGACAATTCTTCGTTGCTTAAGAACAACTGCCAGGTCATAGGTCACGGGTCGCTACCTTCTTCCGGGAACATCACGGCAGCAGCTAGCAGGAACGTCATAAGCCGGTACCATCTTGACAGCAGTGTGTCCTCTCAGCACAACTACAAAAAGAAAAGCAGTGGCAATTCGAAATCCTCCAGCAAAGGGGGCTACCTCAGCGACGGAGACTCTCCTGAGCTTATAACAAAATCAGGGAAGCACGGCCTCGAAAGCCGGGCTGGGAAAGGAGGAAAGGAAGCATTCCCAAGCAGCAACGGTAGTAAGGCGGAAATAGACATTGACGCTTTCAGGCACTACAGTTTCTCTGACCAACCTAAATGTTCCCAGTACATATCTGGACTCATGAGCATCCATTTCTATGGCGCGGAGGACCTGAAACCTCCAAGGATGGACTCCAGAGACGTCTTCTGCGCCATTCAGGTAGATTCAGTAAACAAAGCGAGGACTGCCTTGCTGACCTGCAGGACGACCTTTTTGGACATGGATCACACTTTCAACATAGAAATAGAGAACGCCCAGCATTTGAAATTGGTGGTCTTCAGCTGGGAGCCCACACCGAGGAAAAACCGGGTCTGCTGCCATGGGACGGTGGTCCTCCCTACTCTTTTCCGGGTGACGAAGACTCATCAGTTGGCAGTAAAGCTGGAGCCCCGAGGTATTATTTATGTCAAGCTGACCCTCCTGGAGCAGTGGGAGAATTCTCTCAATGGACTAGATGGAGAAAGAGAACCGGTAATGTTTGGAGTAGATGCTCAGAAGGTTGTGGAGAAGGAAAACGTGGGCTTGATGGTGCCCCTGTTGATGAAGAAGTGCATTATAGAGATTGAAAAAAGAGGCTGCCAGGTAGAGTTAATTAAAAATAACAACCACTGCATTCTTCTGCATTTAATTTTTGCTGCTTAGAGCTTTACCCTTATTTATTTACTTTTGCTATAAATAATGTTGCCTTTGTTGGATGCACCATATCCTTCACTTCCTTAGTTTGGGGTAGCACACCTGCATTGCAGTGGGATGAAGGCTGCTCTCTCCTGCTCTTTGCAGTCATGGAGACATGATGTGTTTGTATGATACACGAAGTGGAGGGGCAAAAGCAGTCTGTGCCTTCTGGAACGCCAACAATCTATTGTGGGTCTAAGTTTCCCCTGGCCTCAGGAACTTCCAAACCTGGAATATGGTGGTAGTGAAATTAATTGGGGGTTTTTGTGCTATTCTGAACAAAACTGAACAAACAAAACAGCTAGTTTTTACTGTCCCAGTGTGGAAGATGAAGTTGTAGCAAGCAGTTTTGATGGATAGATTCCTCACAGGGCAAGTTTAAATGTTTTATTGCTTTTATGGGAATTACAGTCATCACATGATAAGCTGAGAGCATGTAATTGCTATCAGAGGTTATTGCGTCCTCTGGTCATAATGGGATTATTGAATTTCCAAGAGTGGAGAGAGAGAGAGAGAGATTTCTCTCCCTGTGGCTTATTTATTAAGCCTTTTATGGGTTCCTAATAAAGGAGCCTTTGGGGAAATTTTCTAAACAACTTTGCTGCATATAGCCTAAAGACGATTTTGCCTACTGGCTGACTATCTATGTAGAAAGCATTCATTGCATTCAAAAATGCAAACTGATGTCCTTTGTAATTTTGAGTTTCAGCTTATTTTCTTGCCTGATACTAATTTCCAGGCTTCCAACAGTTTGACTCCACCCCAAAAGGCACACTCCTCCACTGTCTCCTGAGACAGATAGATGCCAACAATATTAATTTATTTTGTTATATCTCTGGCAGAGTACTCCGTAGAATATTGATAACCGTTATGTCTTTTTCTAGCGAAAAACTCGTACTGTGTGCCAATGATACAATCTGCACGTCTCTCAGCATCTTTGGGGGTCTTGCATGAATATCTTGATGCTTCTACTGGGCTTACTGAAAACTGTGTTTGTGCTTGGTATTTAACTTACAACCTTCGTATTCCTTAGGTGGCAAACCTGTGCCATGTTGTAAGGTTATGATTTTGCTTCTAGGTTGTAGGCCTGTACCGTTTATGTGGCTCAGCAGCCGTCAAGAAAGAGCTTCGTGAGGCATTTGAGAAGGATAGCAAAGCAGTTACCCTCTGTGAAACCCAGTACCCAGATATAAATGTGATAACAGGTAAAGAAAATTAAAAACCTTGACTTTTTTTTTCCAAAAAGGAAGAATATGCTTAAAATGTCTGTCAATGTCAATGTGAAAATTATTTTCATTTTGGTAGTCTACACGTGGAGCCATAGATATCATTACAGTGGTACCTTGGTTGTCAAACTTTATCCGGAAGTTTGTTCAACTCCCGGAACCATTCGGAAACCAAGGCGTGGCTTCTGATCGGCTGCAGGTGCTTTCTGCGCTCAGTCGGAAGCCGCGGAAGCTGTGTTGGACGTTCGGCTTCCAAAAAACATTCGCAAACCTGGAAGTAAGTGTTGAGCTTTCGTGAAATTTTGGGTCTTCAGCTTGGACAGTTCCTCAGTGCTCATCTGCTTAGGGATTCCTGATCAGGGCTGGTTCCCATTTATCTGATGAGAAGGAGCTTTTGTCACAACATTCTGTGTGTGTGTGCTTTACAACAGAAATGGGAAAATGTCCAGAGTAAGTAGTTGCATTGGCTGTGTAAGGCAGGGATGAAGCTGACATTTTTAAAATAAAGAGTATGCTTTCTGTTTTGTTTTTTAAAAAAGCAGAAATGCTCAGGACATGATCAACAGAACCCTCTAACTTCCCTGACTAGTAAGAGCTAGCTGAGAAAGGGGAGGAAGAGAGTTCCATTTTATGCTGACCATGCATAGGGCAGGATTATGCCATCGAACAATCCTGGGTGTTATTTTTTGGCTGGGTTTGGGGGCATGAAGGTTATATCTTACAGCTATTTCACCTTGTTATTTGCCAAGGCCTACTCCCACCCAGGATCCAAAATGGACATGGCTTGGAGAATGTAGTATCAAACAGAGAATTGCTCAGATTGTCCTGCAAGTTTGGCTTAGGGTGGAACAAAATTAATATATTTTGACTTATTTTGCTGCTGGAATTGTCCTCCCCAGGTAGTTTTCAGGGGTCACGAAGCCATGGGAATACTGGAGGAGATTTTAGAGCTGCTTTAGGATTTAGCAACAGGGACAACTTTTATGACATCAGAATTGCTTATCTTGGGGGTCTAACTGCACACCTCATGCTGGTGCCTGTTAACAGTCTTGTTTAAAAGAGCAAACTGAGGGGAATTTAGGTCAGAGAAGTGAGGGGGAGGGAATGAGCCCCTAACCCTTTCCTCACACATCATCTTGCTACTTCAGTTCAACCTCCAAGTGTTAGCCCCACAAGGTTCAAAGTGTGTGTTTACTAGGGCCTGTTTGACTAAATTGTGTTCTGAGTCTAGGCAGTGCTGCACCTGTCCATTATTAGTTCAGTAAAAATTTCTGAAATAAAATATAGCAATTCTGAGCGTCTTCTCTGGTGTAGATGAATCTGAATACCTTGCTTGGACTGTCTTGATTCATCTCTTGAAATCTCCGATTAAGCTTTCCCCTCAGCTGAATAAAAATGCTCATGGATTCCTTTTTATGGAAAATTCTTCTTTGTGCTCCTTTTCCATCTTGGATGACAGCGAGCCTCAAGTGTGGAATTTCCTGTGGGATGGACAGTTTCAAGCAACGCCATCTGAATTACAGCCGTTTTGAGAATAGAATGTCTCTTTCAATCTTGTCTCTCTTGATTTGAGCTGCTGCGGCTGCTCTGCTTTCATTTGTGTGCACAGGCTAGGCTTTGTAGCACTGTGCAGTAATGAGAACATAGAAGACTCAGGTCAATAGTCCCATCTAGTCTAGCATTCTCTTTCCCAACATAAGTCAGGCAGAGAGGTCTCGGAAGCTTGCAAGGAGGGCAAGAAATCAGTAGGTCTTGCCTGTTGTGTTTCCCCAGTATCTAGTATACAGAGGTACACTACCTTGTAACATGGAGGTTTCGTTTAGCAATCATGGCAAACAGCTGCTCATAGACCTATCCTGCATTAATCTGTCTAAAACGTGGAATGCATGAACAGTGGTTGGAGATGATGGAAGTTGTAGTCCAACAACATCTGGGGTGGGGTCCACAGGTTCCCCACCCCTGGTATAATGCTTCTTTTAAAATAGCCATCTAGCCTAGCATCCATAGCATGATTATATATTACATTTAAATGTGGTTTTGTTTTTGAGCATTGGTGAAAATTCCAGTTACAGTCATACTTTGGATCTCAGATGCCTTGGCTCCCGAACAAATCGGCTCCCAAACGATCGAAACCCGGAAGTGAGTGTTCCAGTTTTGAACCATTTTCAGAAGCCGAACGTCTGCCGTGGCTTCCGATTGGCTGCAAGATGCTCCTGCAGCTAATCGGAAGCCGTGCCTTGGTTTTCAAATGGTTATTCTGTTCAAGAACTAAGGTACGATTGTACTTCAACTCTCCAGCAAACATTGCAGTGCCTGTATCCTTCATTTTGGTGGCAGCCCTTTTTAAAAAAAACAAAATGAAAAAACACTGTTCCCCAGCTAATGACAAATTCCAATAATGCCTGGATCAAGTTGAGTGTGTGACTGCTGAATGGTTAGTCTTTAAAGCCCAATGCAAGGATGGTAAGATGTGTGTGTTATTGAGTTCATAAGAATATGAGCTTTCACTTTTTTTTAAAAAAAGGACATTTTTCTAGCTCTTGTTGTTGTTAGTCAAAAGCCTAAACGAGCCTCTGCAGCACCTGTTGAAATTGGCTGGGAGCTCATGAGAAACAAAGAGGAATAATAACTCAATGGGTAAAGACAATGCTGTCCGCATGCAGATGTCCACAGGTTCGGGGTACCTGGCATCTCCAGTTAAAAGGAGCAGGGCTGGGGAAATATGCTCCCTGAGACCTTACAGAGCGTTGCCAGCCAAAGCAGGCAGCACTGTGGGCTAGCCAGGCCGCCAGCCTGACAGTACGCACAGTGCTGCTTGCCAGCATGTGTTTTAACTCGTAAGCCCTGCAACACTTCAGATAAGGCCGTGCTATTTGTTTCAATAGATGAGAGCAATAATGGCCGTCTGTATACGCTGTAACAGAAATCCAAACCGGATGCTTCTTAAGCAAAATCAGAATCCCCTTCTCAGAAGAAGAGTGCTGGTGGACTCGGGTTTTTGAAAGGTTTGTTTGTTTTCTGACAAGATCAGATACAACGAAGCAGGTTTCAGCAGTTTTTGCTTTGCCACGGCAAGGGCGGCACTGCCCTCTGGTGAGGAACCAGATTTCTCCCAGCGTCGAAACTGCAGAGTTGGGTTGAGGCTGTCCTGCACAGGGGAGAAGCACTTGGGCACAAAGTTGCCCGTGTAGTACTTTTGCCAGCAGCATACTCTCCCTGTCGACGCTGGTGGGAGGGTTGGCAGAAGGTTTGGCCAACCAGAAGTTGTAGACCACTGTGGTAAAGAGAAAGGGAAGGAGAGATATAGAAATGGAAGGTGTTCATTGTGTTAGAAAGGTTTTGTTGTTTAGTCGTTTAGTTGTGTCCGACTCTTCGTGACCCCATGGACCAGAGCACGCCAGGCACTCCTGTCTTCCACTGCCTCCCGCAGTTTAGTCAAACTCATGCTGGTAGCTTCAAGAAAACTATCCAACCATCTCATCTTCTGTCGTCCCCTTCTCCTCGTGCCCTCCATCTTTCCCAACATCAGGGTCTTTTCCAGGGAGTCTTCTCTTCTTATGAGGTGGCCAAAGTATTCGAGCCTCAGCTTCACAATCTGTCCTTCCAGTGAGCACTCAGGGCTGATTTCCTTAAGAATGGATAGGTTTTGCAGTCCATGGGACCATAATTCAAAAGCATCAATTCTTCGGCAGCAGCCTTCTTTATGGTCTAGCTCTCACTTCCATACATCACTACTGGGAAAACCATAGCTTTAACTATATGGACCTTTGTTGGCAAGGTGATGTCTCTGCTTTTTAAGATGCTGTCTAGGTTTGTGTAGGTTAGAAAGGTAGTAGGAACCAAAAAGGCTAGTGGTAACCAGGGAAACGCAACAGAGGCTCATACTTTTCATTAAAGCTCATCTTGTGACTCCTTCAAAGGTCAGGAGAATTCAACTCTCCATTGAGTTACAGTGGTACCTTGGGTTACATACGCTTCAGGTTACAGACTCTACTAACCCAGAAATATTACCTCGGGTTGAGAACTTTGCTTCAGGATGAGAACAGAAATCGTGCAGCAGCGGCATGGCGGCAGCGGGAGACCCCATTAGCTAAAGTGGTGCTTCAGGTTAAGAACAGTTTCAGGTTAAGAACAGACCTCCAGAACGAATTAAGTTCTTAACCCGAGGTACCACTGTATTAACTTTCAGCAGGCACTTTGTAGGCATTTGCAACTGTGAGGGCTAGAAACTTGTCCTACAGCTTTGAAGTTTATGACTATTTGGGTGCTAACTCCAAATACCAAATTCTATTTTTAGAAGGTATGTATTTACTGATGTGGATGGTGCAGACGGTGTATCAGTGAAATGGGTGCAATTTCACTGCTGGGATTGAGGACGGTTTTAGTTCTTAACATTTATTATTTTGAGGCTGATGTGTACATGTGTATGATAAAACACATTGTTCTTGTTAAAAGTATTTTGTTGAAACCTCAGCATAAATCGTAGTTCTTTTAAAAGCTGATTCGTATTTGATCCTGCTCCCCCCATTCCCACTTTTTAATTAACTGTAGGGTGTCCCTAAGACTCTAAAAGGCACTGTTTTACTTTGAAAACTACAGTTGGTCAAGGAATGTGCATTTAATTATTAAACCTCAACTGAGGAATGCTCCTCTGGCTGGCAAGCAATTAAATGCACATGTGATTTAGAATAATGTGTTCTGCTGGATTTTGATCCTGGTTGGTTTCTGACATTGCTGCATCATTTCTGCTTCCAGCCATGTGAATTCTCATCTTGGAGTAAAGCATGTCATACACTTAACAGTTCAGTGGCTCAGAAAAATGGGAAATTAATGAGGTGGATTGGGGGAGGTATGTGTTTTCTGCTTGCTGCCTAAATTAGTTCTGTGTGGACAGTGGTGTATCAAGAAAACCGCAGCTGTCAGGAGAGCAACTCCATAAAAATAACTGCCGTCTCTTACAGAGCTCAGCTAGTGAAAGGATTTGGACAGGGGATGTGGGTCAGAGGGCTCACAAGTTATTCTGTTCAGGAATTAAGCAGGAGAAAGTGTTTTGAGAAGGAAATGCCAAGTTACTCTGTTGCATAGCTCAATGCTGATGCTATGAATAGACATTGCAAGTGGTGCCTCTGTAACTGAATGTGTTTAAAATACAGGACAGATTCCTTTCCTATCAGTTGCATATGAGCTGTCTGCAAAACTTCTTTTTTTAAACCATTCTGGTGACAGAATTTGATATCCCCACCCCACCCTGTTTCACTATATTTGCAAACCATTATTTACAAAGACCAGCTTCTGTCTATTTGGTTCCACTGCTTGTCGAGGTTGTAAATTTAGGCCTACCTGGACTTGAAATAATTGTGTGAAATGCATCCCTTTGGCTTGCAAAGTAACCATCAAACCCTCCTCACTTACTAGCAAGGTTTGGAGACTCTTGCGTCAGATGGGCCTCTTAGGAGCTGTGGAATTCATAAAGAGCTCTTTAGTGTCATGTTGTGATTAAACAATTAGCCTTTACATTCTGGCTGGTTCCAATATTCCTTGACATCAAAATTATGTAGTCTTTAGGGCTTTTTCAGCAGCGCCCCCCCCCTTCCCCAAACAAAGAGTGAGAATAGAATCCCTCACTTTACTCTTAAGGATTTTTGCTCTTAACAAAGTCTTCAATTAACACAGTTCACATTACAGTTGGGTCATAGGGCAGGATTTGTGGTAGGCACACGGAGGCTTGCAACAAGTCTTGCTTTGTTAAGGAACACTCAGCAGTGGTATTTCTGTCATGGTTCGAGGATTAGCAAGGCCTTTATTTGGCAGATACTTAAACTGGTATCTCGGCTTCCTATTTTCAGTTCTCTTTGTTTTCATTCTACATTAAATGGTGCTATTTATTGAAGAGCAGGCAGTGCTTGCCTAGTTGGGCCATGAGTTATGAACAATACAAAAAAGGTCTCGTGCACCACTGCATTCGCCCCACCTCCCAATTAAAACAACTGAGCTGCCATTTTAAGAGTTTATAAAGTTAGGTGTTTGGATTTCTGAGCCTAGATACTTGGTAGCATAAAACAAATATCTTGGTTGCCATTTGGGGTATTCCTAAAAAGGGGAGGCAGTAGTTTTAAAGCTTGTATGGTTGCAGAATTTTGTGTTGGGGATGCAGTTTGTTTTAACTTGACTGCTTTATTTTAGTTTCTCAAAGCAAAATATTGGGGCCTGAAATGAATAACGTTACATGATCTTCAAAGCAAACTATACAAAGTGTCTGAGATCTCACTATCTATCTCGGAAAGTTGTTTGTCTTGTCTGTTCGCTTGGCATTCGGACACCACTCAAGATACCGTAACCAGATTTTGCATGCTGGTTGGTTCCTGACTTAAAGGAGCGGGGTTTTTTTGGTTTTTTTATCTTTGGACACCATTTTCTAGCAAGATGGCAGCCTGAACCTTTCGAAAGTGTGCTGATTTTAACTACTGATTATTTTTTAAAATAAAATAAAAAATTCAAGTGATGCCAGGTATTTCTCTTAGTATGAAATTACTCTTGTAATGCCAGGTATTTCTGCTAGTATGAAATAGTCTTGCACAGGGATTGGATGCTATGTATTTGACATCAGGATTTATTTTTGCACAAGTACCTGTTACATTGAAATTAGCATTTGCGCTCATCATTCTACGTTTCCTGTAGTGGCTTGTATATTAGAAGGGGGGAAAAACCTAGTGTGATAAAATATTGCTGGTGTTTGACATGTTACTTATGTGAAGAGAGGGCAAGGGTAGGGTTGATTCCTTAGCTCTGTTTCCAGTATTGCATGGCTTTTCCTGCCTCCACCGTGTCTGCCAACCTTACTCAGTGGGGAACAGTCGAATATGTGGAAGCTGTGTGATGTACGTAGTGAAAGGTCCCTGCTGCAGAAGCTATGGCAACCACAGTGCGCAGCCCTGCAGCACCCATCACCACATTTAAAACTCTGTACACTTGACTAACAAGAGTAAAGAGACCTATAGACAACAAACTGTTCTAAATTGTAGCAAAGGAATTCAGAAGTTGCTAAACAAACAAACAAACCCAAAAACCCTCTATTTTGGGTTTGTGGGTGAAATGTCTGCTGGCTCCTTGATGCCGTTTCTCTTCCACAACCACAACACATTCCACACTCCAGTGTGGAGAGCCAGTGTGGTGTAGTGGTTAAGAGCGGTAGTCTCGTAATCTGGGGAACCGGGTTCACGTCTCCGCTCCCCCACATGCAGCTGCTGGGTGACCTTGGGCTAGTCACACTTCTCTGAAGTATCTCAGCCCCACTCACCTCACAGAGTGTTTGTTGTGGGGGAGGAAGGGAAAGGAGAATGTTAGCCGCTTTGAGACTCCTTAAAGGGAGTGAAAGGCGGGGTATCAAATCCAAACTCCTCCTCCTCCTCCTCCTCCTCCTGTGGAAGATGGCATCATAGGTCCAGTCTACAGATGCAATAGGACGAGGCGGTAGAATCGATGGTATCATTTCAGACTAGAGGTTGCTAGAAACGGGGGGATTAAATTTTTGAATGCTCCAGTGTGTTGAGAGCTTGCTTCAAGCTGATCAGCACAGTAGGTGAAAAGGTAGACTAGAACTCTTCTCCTCAATGATTTACTTTCATATTTCCCTGGAGGTATGTGTTTGGGTTTTTCTAGGGGGTGGTGGAGTTCGGTAGAGGAGTGGTTAAAAGCAGCATGCTCCACTTCTAGCTTAAAGCATGATATAATCCATTCTGCCACCTTGTTCTTCTGTGGGTATAGACCCAACCACAATGTGAAAAGTTCTAAACGCAAGCTTAATTTTCTTCCCTTCAGCCCGGCTGATCCTCATTTTGCTGCTTTAGGTTTGAGCAGCTGCTTCAGGCTGTAAAGATTTCTCTCCCTAGGGTGTGGTTTTTGTTTGAGCTTTAGTTCTGGGCTTTGAATAGCACCACAATGGTAAAGTTAACACAGTACTTTTTCTTCTGCCAGTATTAAAGAACTGGTACTACAAGATTTCCTGATATGGTAAATGGTAGTCTTGAAAGGGCCATAGCTCAGGGGATAGAAAATTTGTTTTGCATAGAGAAGTCCCAGAGTTCAGTCAGTGGCATCCTTCACTAGGGCTAGGAATGTCCTCTAGGGAGCCACTGCCAATCATTGTAGACAACACTAAGGACATGGACTCGTATAAGGTATCTCCTATGCTCCATAAGAGTATTGCACTATCAAAGAGGATAAAGCAAAATGGGAAAACAGAATATGCAGAAAAGGAAAATGTCCCGGTCATTGCATTCTACCCTGAATGCCCAGTTCTAAGATTATTGGAATTCTATATGGCATAACTCATCTGACGTTGAAATGGAAAGCATTATAGTGTTGTGACAGCTTCTCCGTATTATTTAGTTATTAGATACTATTTTCTTTTTGGCCATCCATCCATTAGCAAACATTGAATACAGAATTCGTGAGGGAGGGTTTAAAAATCGGAATTAGAAATTGTTGTGAGATCGGAGAACTGGAATTATTTGCAGGATTTTGTAATATTCAAAATGGGCCATTTGTAACACATGTGCTCATGTATACATGCCTTGGGATATATGCTCATACATACATGTCTTGAGGTCCTGGGATGCTCTGGGAGTGGTACCCTTGTGCTTTGTACATATGCTCACAGTGTGTTCAGGGAGGTGCCTGCTGGCGTCTGTCGTTGCAGTTTGTTCATTGCACCTTGTCTGCATCTCTTCTGAAGGTGTTCTCAAGGACTATTTAAGAGAGCTGCCTTCCCCCTTGATAACCAAACAACTCTACGAAGCTGTGTTAGATGCCATGGTGAAAAAGCCCTTGAAAATGACAGCGAATGGATGTGATAATAACCCTGGTGATTCTGAGCATACCGTGGCTCTCTTGGATTGCCTTCCGGAAGTGGAGAAGGTAAGTATCGTTTACTGGTCTGTTGTAGATGTTATATTAAATTCCAAATCCTTTTTAAAGAAAACGGATTGTGTCATGACCTGAGACAAATGGGCTCTTCCATAAGATGTTGGACTACATGAATCATACAACAGAGGCGTCTGAAAATATTGCTAAGCGGGTAGTTAGATCAGTCTAGTGAACCCATTCTTATTCATGGCAATATTAAGCTGTTTTTGTCTTTGCATTGCTGGGTGTCAATGATGCTAAATAGTGTTAGCTGACATTCTGTCCAGATTTATGTTGGCATTGCTGGAGGTGCAACAGCAGAGATCATTCTATGTGCAAATTAAAGGTTTAATTTTATTGGTATTAAAGTCAACTAGTCAAGAGGGGAATAGGTGGAGCTGTTGCTTAGCAACCAGGCTGAGAGTGGCATGATGTTTGCTGAGGTAGAATGTGGTCCAGTTGACTATGTAGTTCTGAAGTCGTTTTTCTCTGTGTGGCTCCCTCTGCGCTATAAATTTAAAGCAGTAAACATGCTACTTTAAACAGTCAAGACGTCTCCCAAAGAATTATGGGAAACTTAGGTTTTTTGTTTTTGAAATATTTTTATTAGCTTTCAAAGTATTATGGAACCACAGAGATTGCTAAACTATAACAGAAAATTCAATAATATATCCACCCTAAGGACCAGGGCATACAGAACCTAAATAATATTAAATAATAGCATCCAGTCTGAAATCATGACAACCATATTTCTCTAGACTGCATGGGGAGAGATGCCTGTAAATCTGAAATTAAACTGTGTGAAATTTAATTCCACCACAGTGAATAGAATGATCAGAACCTTAGTTTTTTAAGGGTGCTGGGTTAAGAGTGTTAAAGAGACCACTATTCTCATAGACCTACCATTTCCAGTGTGGAAATCCTTCTCAAATAGATCCATGAACTCTGATAATGCTTCTTGTTTGCCTTGTTTGCCTGGTGTGTGTGTGTGTGTGTGTGTGAGAGAGAGAGAGAGAGTGAGTGCTAGAGATGGATGTGAGAGTGTGTTAGGAAACTAACCTGCAGACTTGGTATCTAGATAATATACCGTATTTTTCGCCCTATAGGGCGCACTGGCCCATAGGGCGCACTTATTTTTTTTGGGGGGGGGGAAATAAAGAAAAAAAATTATTTCCCCCCCGAGTCCCAAAGAGCAAAGAAGCCATGACAGCAAGCGGGATGGAAGCCCGAGCTTCCCCCGACCCCAGCCCCCAGAACAGGCTGCTATCCGCAAGCCTTGGGAGCCCGGCGGGAACTCCCACCGGGCTCTCTAGGCTTCCGGATATCTGCCCGAAGCCCAGGGTGCGCTGCTCAGCGTGTCCCAGGCTTCGGGATGCAGGCTGCTATACGCAAGCCTAGGGAGCCCAGGCTTGCAGATATCTGCCTGAAGCCCAGGGTGCGCCCCGCTGCGCTCCCTGGGTTTCGGGCTGCAGGCTGCTGTCCGCAAGCCCGCCGGGCTCCCAAGGCTTGCGGATAGCTTCCTGAAGCCTGGAGAGCAAGAGGGGTCGGTGCGCACCAACCCCTCTCACTCTCCAGGCTTCAGCGAAAGCCTGCATTTGCCCTATAGGACGCACACACATTTCCCCTTCATTTTTGGAGGGGAAAAAGTACATCCTCTAGGGCGAAAAATACGGTAGATTGCAAGTGTCCTGCAAGAAGGTTCGTGTTCTGCTACTGTCGCCATGCCCCCGGTAGTGAGCAAAGCGAACTTTAGACCGCAGATGTTTAAAATCATCTGCTAAGCACAGCAACTTAATGCTCCATCTCAGCAGATCATTCCCATGTAAACAGAGGGCCTGGGAGCCAAAGAAAGAACATATGTACATGGCAGCAAACAACACCTGCAGCTACAGCTCTGCTTTTAATTATTTGTTTATTTTCTACACAGTTCCCACTACCAAAGAGAGAAACTGGGGGGGGGGGGTTGGGGGGACTGAACAGTGGCTTTGTCTTCCACAGTGGAAAATAAAAAAGCAAATCTCCCAACAGTTCTCTCTTAGGCATGCATGGCCCCTTTTAGATCCCCATGCTGTTAAAAGCAGCTTTGGCAAGCGCTGTGTGGTTGCTTTCAAATAGTAATTTAAAAACAGTAAAGTGCTGCATTTTGTTTATGAATGAGATGTTGCGACGTCTGTGAGTGACTGAAAATAAACGAAAGGCAAGATTGTTCAGCAATGCTGATGGAAAGGCCCATTGATTTTGAGCAATGCCCAAACACTGTGAATGTTTAACCGACAGTCAACAATAATGCGTGTGCCTGTTCTGAATATATCAGGAGACAATGATTTTATTGACTTGCTAAGCTGCCACGTGTTGACTATCCCTGGGCCACTGTAATTTTCAAGTACCTCTAACGAAAGACTGCTGCTTAATTAATTTCACATACAGCCAAGGCATGTGGGCATTCTAACCTTCCCAGTGAAGGGAACCAGCTGCGCCATTTTATACTTGGGCAGCTAGACAGGGGCGACTTTTTTTTCTACATTGAGTTACTTAATCCCAAAGCTTTATTTTTAAAAATAATATTTGTTTTCCTCCGGCATCTTACCCTTTCCTTATCCAAGAGGCAGAGATGAGGCAGGCTGGTGCTGAAGCCCACCCTCCTGCTGCAACCACCTCACCTCCTTTCTGGTCTCCCAGAACCCAAAGAAGTATGAAGAGGGTAGAGCAAAGACACGCAAGATGACAGAGCCTCAGATTGGCTGGGGAAAAACTGGGGGAGGAGGCGAATTAGGGAGCTGGGGGAAGACGTGGACTTTCAGTCCTTGCAACTGCCACACTGGGGCAAGATCTACCAGGAAGTGTGATTGTGTTCACTAGGCCTGGCCGCCTGAGCTTGTTTCCTTGAATGAAGAAAGTTAAATTTACTGCCACCGTGTGAGTTATCGCTGACACCCACCCTGACAGAAAGGATGATGGGAATTGTAGTCCCACAACATCCTGGAGGGATACTGGCTAGGTGAGTTCCGTGGTGGAACTCTCACATGTTGCTGTTGTTGGCGTAAGAGAAAATTATGTGATGGTACCAGTTGGAGAAAAGGACACACCTGCAAAAGGAAGCCATGCATGCTGTGGTAGATTCATTGCTCTGGTTTTTGCTGTCGTGATGCCCACTGCTGAAGAGCCACGTGCTGAGGCAAAGAGCCCCCTGCAGTCTAGCTGCAGGGCTGTTTATGGGGGGGAAGATGGAATTTCTGTGCTGGAATTATGGTTATAATTCTGCCCTTGATCCTATGGGCTGCTGTGCCAATAAAACAGTTCCTTGATAGCTAAAGCTTCACTTTGAGACCGAAAGTGTTTTATAATTCTTCCAAAGAGCGGGAGGAGGACCCAGTGTGAGCATAAAACATACTAAAGATTTTTTAAACTGTAACTAAAATGGCCCATCTGTGACTGATTATGCACCCAAGTATGTGATGAAGCACAATTCTATGTTTATGTGGAAGCAAATCCCACTGTTTTCAGCTAGGCTTATTTCCAAGCAAGTGTGCTTAGGACTGCAGCTTAGGGCTCTTTGGCAAATTTTTCCTGAAGAAGGAATTACAGAACACAGAGCAGCTGCGAAAACACCAGTTATCTGCGCCCTTCTACGTGGCACACAAAAAGGTACTATCGAAAGGTTATCTTCTGTTGACGGTTGGCATCATGCATAAATGACGATATTGTGGCTATGTGAAAAGGCCCAATTCTTCAAGAGGATTAGAAACAAAACAAAAACCCTCTCCCCCCCCCACCACCCTGAAGCTAACTAACTCAAATTATTCCCCACCCCATTTTTATTTTATTCTTAGGCTACTCTAAGGATGCTGTTGGACCATCTGAAATTGGTGGCTTCGTACCATGAAGTAAACAGAATGACATGCCAGAACTTAGCTGTGTGTTTTGGGCCTGTGTTACTGAGCCAGCGGCAGGAAACCACCAATCACAACAACAGAGTTTTCACAGATTCAGAAGAGCTTGCCAGTGCCTTGGATTTCAAAAAACACATAGAGGTTTTGCATTACCTCCTCCAGCTGTGGCCAGGTAAAAGTCTTAAAGTGATTTAACTCTTTATTTGCAGAGGGGGAGCTGCGTTGGGCTGTAATCCAAACCCCAAAGCTGGGCTGAGGAGGGAGGCATTCCTAGGCTCACTTCTGCCAGCTCAGCTGGTTCCCCACCGTTTTGCCCAGTGGATAGCCCTCAAATGGGGCATTCCAAGGGCAGGGCAGTGTTGAGCCAACCCCGCTAGAGCCCAGGCTGCTCTCAGGGCCGACACTGGCCAGCAAAAAACCTGATGCAGCCTGCAGGGCCTCAGTAGCAGCAGCTGTGACAGATTTGGATTGCAGTCTTAGTCTGTTGCTGCAAAAAAACAAACAAACCAGAGTGTCTTAGTACATTTATTACTGCTTAGCTTTTGCAGAGTAGGGACCACTTCATCTGATGCCCTAAATGGGCAAGTATATGTGTATATATGTATACACACACACACACACACACACACACACACACACACACCTGTTGTAGATGAGGAAACAGTATTATAAGCAATGAGGTCAGGGGCAAATGAAAATCACAAATTGCATAGTGTGACAATTACATTAAAGTCGGAATGAATGTAACGTCGTAACAAGGACCATTCACAAAGCAGTGTTGATGGTAACACAAATACACAATCCAGGCATGAGTAAGCTAATCACACCTATAGTAGAGTTACCTTGATTCAGACTACTGGTGATAGGACTGAACTTCTTGATAAGTTGCAATTCAGCCGGCGTCAAGCTGGAGTTTCCCACGTGAAGTTGCTTTGCTTGAGAATGGCCACCTTAAGGTCAGTAACTGTGTTATGGGGAAGTTGAAATGTTCTAACCTTTATTTTTATATATTCACTTATTTATTGTATATTATTCTTGAGTTTATTTGAGAAAGGTGATGCAAACAGGTTTAAATAAAAATTGGTGGTGGTTATTTTATTTTTTGGCATGCCAACTAGAGGAAAGGAAGTGGATAAATAGAATATGAATGCTGAAGTGTTCCTTCCCCCCCCTCACCCGCCCCCACTGTATAGCATAGCAAAAAATAAATAAATGCCATTTTAGGTATGAAGCCAGAGTTTGCTTGTGATATTTCAGAATGCTCATCATCACCATATAGTTCTGGTGGTTGCAGCAAAAGACACACTCACTCAGTATTTTTCTCCATCGCCGATTACTGGTGCCTCAGCAAATAACTTATGCCTTAGGAATATTTCCAGAATGCTTTCCGGAGCCAGAAATATTTGATATCAAGCTCTTAATCCCATTTCAAGCAGAACTGCTTCAGTAGTCAGGAATAAAGCTGATGATTGCAGCAGATTAAGTAGGCAAGTCTGTGAAAGGCTGTGTACTGGGAGGACTGTCTCATTTTCTGCATAAGTGTGTTTTCGATTGTCTGCCTTTTTGTAGTTTTGAATGAGCCACGCTTAAGAAGGCTTGATCCTAACACTGGTTAATGACAGCTGTTAAGGTCAGCTGTGATCAAGTGAAACTCATTTTGCGATAGGTTTGTGGCATCACTTGCCAGATCAGATGAGTCACCTGAAGCTTCCCTAAGGAGATGGAGGGTTCCCCTGTGCTACCCGCTGGTTCCAGTCTGGTTGCTGATACGGACCATAGAGTAGATGGGGCAAGTCTGCTTCAACTGCCCTTTGGGTGCCTACACCACATTTAGAAATTGTTTCCATCTTCTACCATTCCCGTTTCTACCATCAAACCCTGATGGTAGGAAAGATTGGGTATTCAGGGCAGAACCCAAGCTTCACTGTGCTACAGGTTGTCGATTGGTAATGTACTGAAAGCCCAGCCCACTCTTAGAAATGGATATTTATAGCCTTCCAGTGTTTATGTAGCAACAATATCTCCATTTCCAATCTGTGCAGTAATGTGGAATATTCTTCATCCACCGGTTGATCCACCCATTGCATAGCAACGTAGCTGTCTGGAGTTGTGTGCTAACATTCTCAGTTGGTTAGAAGGTGGTACTGATAACGCTAAGGTTGCAGGTTTGATCCCCGTATGGGACAGCTGTATATTCCTACATTGCGGGAGGTTGGACTTAGTTGATCCTCAGGGTCCCTTTCAACTCTACAATTCTATGAGTCCAGCAAGCAGGACACAGTGCAGATCTGCAATTAAATTTCACTGAATTGGGGGCAGAGGAGACTATTGCACGAATGCAATGAAGACAAAAATATTTAACTGACCCCAAACATTTAGAAGCGCTCACTTGCTGTCTACGTGCCACGAAATACCATTGTTGATGCTGTCCTCTGAGCTATTCTGTTTGCTGCTCTATAAGTGCAAGGAGCATCCCCCCCCAAAAAATGGGTCCCTGTTCCTTGGTGCTCTTGCTTTTGTCTTTCCTTGCCAATGAGAGCTTCTGCAACACCGTAGTTGCTGTACAAGTTCGTTCACCACCTTTCCCACAACGGGTACAACGGAAACCTCTCAAGGCAGCTACTCCCCGAACTGCTGTGGCAGGCCAGGCTGAAAGAAGAAAGTGCCTTCAGAGTAATGTGTCTGCTCCTAAGCAACAGCATCTTCTGGTGGTCACATGTATAATGCTAGCTATAACCTGCAGCCATGCTTTCAAGGTCTGTTCGTTGCAACCATGATGTGGCCGTGCTGTCAGTCGGAGTTATAAACGTACAGAATGTATGGAGACTGCTTTGCTATAAAAAAAAAAAATTATGTGCTATTATTGTCAAGGAAGCTAACCATGGCACAAACGAGAGGATTGCAAAAACTCCTTGTGGAGGCATGATACTGTACAGCGTATTTCGGCTCTTCAAGAATTTAATTAAACATTGTGGAGTGAGCTCTGTTCCAATGAAGGAGCCAAAAGCCAGAGCTTGGGCTCTCAGAGATTACGCCTCCAATGGATTTGAAAAACTAGATAACCATGTTTGTGCTCCTCGTGGTTTTTTTTAATTTTTAAATGGAAAACACATGCTCCTTGTTCAGTAGGAAAGCTCAACAACGCTGGCACTTAAGGTTTAACACATGACCCTTTTGCCTTAAGAGAGCAAAGCCTAAACAGAAGAGCTTTTGTTGCTGCGGAGAGTTCTCCCCACTCCCGGTTTCTTAAAGAAAAAAAGCCGAATTGCTAAAGACTAATAACAAGACGTATCCCCACCAATAAGGCTTGCTTTTGCAGGGGGCTCCCAGCTTGTAGTGTGCTGTTTATGGGCAGGATTTGACTCTTCACATACTACTGCAAATGCTGTGTGTGCAATTTTTACTTTTTTAAAAAAGAGAACTTTCTATTCCCCATTTTCTTGCAGGTAACATGTCCTGCTTTTTTACTTTTGACCCCTACGGTTGTACTTTTGAGCCTCTTGGTGGTGACTTCTGTCGTGGTTTTCAGTGACTTACGTGGCTGAGGATCACAGCAGTGTGCTCTTGTAATCTGGTGACCCTGCAAAGAATCTGACCTTGTCTTGCAAAGCCAAGGAACGCGTACTTTCAACACAAGTCAACACCAATATTTCATCAGTGGAAACATTCCCCCCCTTTTTTTTCTTGGAAGGGTAGCTAGACTCACCATTTCCCTCAAAAACATGAGAGGCACAGAGAATATTCATCTTCAGAGAACTTGAAGGGAGGAGGGATACTCTCCACGCCCCAAACCAGAAAACTACTACAGATTTTTCAGTCCCTTGTTGTTTTCCTCACTAAAGTCCTCCATCTCCTAGTCAAGCCCTTCAGCTTGACCAACTATATGCCTGAACTGTGTCTGAATTAGACCATCTGGAAATCGTCTGAAAAGGCTCCTTGGTTGGCAACTTGATTCTGCAGACAATATGGAATGCTCTGGCAGAGACCATTCTGCTGTTTGCAGAGCACAATGAACACAACTGCCAGCATCACTCTGCTTTGACTCCACTAAGTCATCTGGCTGAAGGAGCAGCTTTTGCAGAATTGCCGCTTTGTTGTGGGTTTTTTTTTGGTTTATTTTTAATTCTCAGCTTTGGGAAACAGGCAGGAGGACTCCAGCATCCTGTCAGAGCCCTGGCATCTCCTTCCCAGGAAGCTTCTGTCCAGGTTAGGGAGGAAGACACAATGCCCATGTGTGTGACATCAGGACATCAAGACGTCATGTGTGTGATGTCACCCCATTGCCCTGGCAAGCTGGCGCCTCTGGCCCTAACTCTTCCTGTACAAAAAAATTCATGGCATGCCACTGATGCAAAGGCCTTTGGACTGTCTGGCCATGTACTGTATCTATGGGGAGATGGCCCCTGTGTGTTCATTTGTCTTCTTTTTTCAGTGTGGCATGTCAGATGGGGAGTTTGCACGGTTGGAAAAACTAGTTCAAAAAACACTGGCTTTCTGTAATACAGTTGCCAAGCCTACGCTTGCTAGAATGTTCTGTCACGTTAACGTCTGCATCCTTTCCCATATTAGCAAGAATCATATCTGACACACATGCCATGTGAGAGGCTCAAACTGTAGTTTTTAAGTATGAAATGCAAGAAGACTCCTTCTGTCTATCAAACTGTCAAAGCATAACAAGATCTAACTCTCTCCCTTTCCCCTTTCATATGTCCGCCATGCCATGCATGATCCTATCCTCCCTTTTTTCTTAGCCCAGTTATCTTCCATCTTCATGCCTAAATAAGATGTTTCCCCAGACTTGGATTAGTCTATCCTACTCAGCGCTTGAACTGTGAGGGGAAAGGTAGCGGAGGCCTCTTATGAAATCCACAAGGCCCACCCCATACTTTCATCAGTTTTCTCCAAATCACAGTGCCCAACTCCTGTAGACTTCAAAATACAGAAGCTGGGAAGTCGGCCCCTGTCACAAAATGTGGTGGCGACAGGCCCGCTTTCCCCCTCACCCCAGTCCCAGATTCAAGCACTGCTACCAGGTCCCCTCAGTTTCTTCTGGATCATGACAACATACATTTTTTCCATAGTTCTCTGTTGATAGCCTTTCCTTCTCCCTCATCCTTTAGCCACGCCAGGGCGTTACCTGGTTTTCAACATCGTGTTATATATCGCCAGCTAAACCTCGCAATATACCAACATATCGCAATGTGTGAAATAAGGATGGAGCTATGTAGAGACACTGGCTGGCTTCATGTTTTCCCCGCATCGTGATTTTTGTATAGCACACGTGCGCACGCACATTATAATTGCCAATTATGAAACCAATATCACGATATGGACTTCAGATTTGGACGATATATCGCCCAGCCCTAACCTTAGCAAGTATTTAAGCATTTGGAGGAGGAATAATGCCCCTTTCATGTTCCATATTGCAGCCAGTAAACAGCTAAAATTGAACAAAAATGGCATGATGGTAGAAGCACCATGGCATAAAGATATTTTACAGTTGAAATATTCAGCCGTCAGCTGTCAATAAAACATTTGTACTATTTAACCATAGGGAGCCGGTAACCAGAGGAGACTTAGTTTCTTGGGGTGTAGATCCATGAGTTCAGGTAACAAAAATTGTCAGATGTGTGTTGCATGTATTCCCCACCACTGTCTCTGAGCTGGAGTATATGGCTGCTTAGAGGTGGGGGGGAAAGAAACCTTTGAAAAGCTTCGGCTGGCTTTGCACACACTTGGATCCAAAATAGTCAGCTTTCTAGAGTGGTGGCTATATTTGCAAGCTGTTTTAACACTTGCCGGGCCTTGCTTTTGTCTTACACAGCTGAATGTGGATGGCAGATGAAAGCCCAGCCCTTGAACTGCGTTGCGTTTGCGGGTTTGGGATTAACGTGCAGAGTTCATTGAGGCGCTTAGAAAATTTAACAGACTCCTGCGGTTGCAGGTGGACTAAGGCATGATAGTTTTGAGATGGAACGTTTTCTCCCAGGCTTCCCCCTCCTAATATAGGATTACTAGCTAGCTCCACTACCCCAGTAGTAGAATGTTTTGGCTGTTCAGTGTGCATGCATACATGCATGTTCCAATTGTAGAGAAATAGAGATAAATAATGCAAATGTTAACACTGTTGGTTTCTTGTCATATACACCGTTCAGCTAACATGTCTTAAAACTGCTGTTTGTCTTAGTGCAACATTCAGCCGTCAAGGAATCTGCATTGTCTGAGCAGCAGTCGTCTGTGAATTACTTGAGACCTAAGAAGCAGCGGCCTCAGATGTTGAACTTGAGCAGTACCGAGATGTCAGGCATCCTCAGGTCCAGGCCAGCCAGACTGGATAGCCCTTCAAGCAACCGCTATGCTGGAGACTGGAGTGGCTGTGGGGAGAGCTACTTCGTCAGCCCCAAGGAGGCCCTGAACGAAGCAGACTATGATGATGTTCCTTCGGAAGATGCCGAAAGTGGCGATGACGGCGGCAGAGTGGATGGCTCGGAGAAGCTTGCCGAACGGCCCCATTGCATGTCCAAAGAACACACTTTCCAGGCCTATTTGACGGTGCAAGCCATGGATTCTGCAGGGAACCACAGAGTAAACCTCAAAGATCTGCAGGAAAGCATTGATACTCTGATAGGAAACCTGGAACGGGAACTCAATAAAAACAAGCTCAACATCAGTTACTGATAAGTAATTTCCCCCTGCAATACCTCCTCTCTCTTTTTTTGCTGTCTCTCCCCCCCCCCCCGTTTCTTCCCCAAAAGAGAGATGGGTGCAGTGCTGTTATTTCCATTGCATCGTGCAGTGATTTTGATCCACCGTGGGCTTAGTGCATTCGTATTACACAATCTGTTTATTTCTTTGTTGTAATTTTCCTCCCCCTTCCTTCTTCTCCGTTGAGGATGGTTTCGGGTTGACCCTTCTGGGTTTAAAATGGTACGTTACTTTTCATGAGATGATTGCAGAATTTCCGTTTCCCTTCAAGGTACTATGCACTTAGGAAGTTTGGACAATTTATGCAAGGTACGCAAGGCACCATCTCTGTCTACGTTACAACAGGAACAGCACTCATTTGTTCCTGAAACTTTAGCCCTGGTACAGATGTTTTCCCAGAAAGGGAGGATTAACATTGCTGCTTACCTGATAATTTGCAGCGCAAACTGTAGGTAGATCATTTTTTTTCTACCATGTTTTGACACCTTATTCACTTGCAATGCAAAGGCTGCTATGAGAAAAAAAGCTTTTTATATATACCTATATAGCTATATATGAAAACGTTTAAATGTACAAATATTAATGTATTCCTGCATTAACACTTTCCAGCAATTATTTAAAAGTGAAAAGAAATTAAATATTTTTCTAACTTTTTTTTGTTTTGTACATATTTATATACATATATTAAAAAGCATTGGGCTTGATCTACTCCATTTGGGGTACAGTGCTTGTGCATGGGGAGTTCACCATAGCCCTCCCTGTCTTCCCTCTCTTCCCCCCTGCTAAGCTGTTCCAGCTGATAAGCAGGAAGGAGCCAGATTAAGTTCAGTTGCAGGCAGAAGGTTCCCCACCCCTGCTGTAGAACATAGCATAGGAGATCATGCCTCCTAATGCAAGATACATGCATTACGCGTCTACAGGCAGCATACTTGGCTTGTCGGAAATAGGAGGACACTGCATTCCTCCTCTTCCCTGTCCAGCCTTCCCTTTCCCTCGCCGCAAGTCAAGAAACAAGAGCCTTGCAGGGCAAGTTCTATGAGACATTATGAAGAGCAATTGCTGCCTGTCTCAAACCCTTTGTAATCATCGGTACTTCAGGAAAGGGCCGTTTTAGATTTAAACATGAACACAACTTCTAAAAGGAATGTGTGTCGCTCGATGCCAAAATAAATGGCCAGCTAAGCAGGAGTGGATATGGGTCGGACCAGAAGGGACTTGCTGAATACCTGCGAGGAGTTTGAAGGCCACAGATGACATTGATATCTCTCAGATGTACAAGTGCGTAACTTTCCCAGATAATGTGTCCTTGTCTCATCGTGCAATTTCCACGTTTTTGAGAGTTTTTAGAGAGGCTTTGGCAATGGGAACGATTGTTTCCCAGAGTCCAAATTTCACACTGTGGTGGCTCACAAATATGCATATTGTTTAAAATGCAAATTTCCCCCCAAATATACATCCCTGTAACCCTTTCCAAAGTTCAGCCAGATGCAAACAATGGACAGAGCAGTATCTCATGCATGATCAAAGGCTCTGTTAATGGCAAATGTTCAGAATAAGTTAGATGCACACAAACACAAAAAAACTCCATGAGACTTAAATTGGGATGGATTTAAAGACTGAACATGTTTTCTGGTTCAGCCTCAAGTAGCAAACATAATTCAAGAGTGCAGATCCCTATGCTGAACCATGTTTATGAAGCTGTAGTCCTTGTGACTACAAATGCAGTGATCAGGAATTATGGGAACTGTAGTCCAGAACAAACCAGAGGACTGCAGGCTCCCCAAACCCTGCTCTAAATCAACCATCCTCAGCATATGTAGTCCAGATGTTTTGGTCTATAACTTGTATCATCCCCAACCATTGGCCATGCTAGTTACATCTGTCGGGAGTCAGACTCCAACAACATTGGGTGGGCATCAAGTTGAGGAAGGTACTCTAAATGTTTTGGGTTTTTTCTCCCCTGTCTAGAGTTTTGCCAGTGTCTCACGCTAGCCAGACTGGCTGCTAGAACTCAGAAGTACGGGATGTGGCCACTGCTCCCCACATAGTGGTGAAAACCACCCACTGTGTCTAGAGCTTGCATAGGATTTCAAAGGAGACCTTGGCATGGATCAGGTCAGGAAAAATCTCTGTGTCTCACCCTGCCATCACCACAAAAGTAGAGAGCGATACTACTGTAGGGGGACCCCCCTTGAACTCTGATTGTATTCCATAGCTTACTAGTGGCAGCACCCCGGCATTCTTATTCCGACATTACATCTTGCTGAGTTCAGTGGTGAATGTTTAGGATTTCAGCCATAGTGTTGAAGCTAATGCAGGTCTACCTTCTTGTCTGATGCGAACTCGTTAAGTAGAGGTTCTGTGGGAGGACTGTCTTACAATGGTGTATGTGCCCTTCTCTTAATAGTAGGGTTGCCTACTATTAGGAGAAGGGCACATACACCCTTGCTGAGCTTTTTTTAGACAAACCCCAAAGTTGTTGAGCTTTTTACAAAGACGCGTTTTTGGACAGACGTCATTTCTGCCTTTGAAATCCCAGTGATGTCCGAGAAAATCCAGACGTATGGCAGCCCTATAATAGGCATGTAGAATGGGCCTTAGGACAATATATATAGCTACCAAGTAGTCCATACCCCTTGAAAATCTGGGCACAGGTTGTAAGGTAGGAGATATGTTTATAGGGGGTACAAATCCAATTGCAGCACATGTTATACATGTCTGCATAATAAGTATTCACAATCCCAACGCTCCCACACCCAACTGCATATAAATTGTGTGTGCCAGACTGGTGTCAACGGGCTCTTCATTTGCACACAAATTGTTGGAAAGAGACCACATAGGACTCCAGAATGTAGCCTCCTGGGTCTACTCGTGTAGTAAACACTATGGCTCTTGGGTATCTGATGCAAAGGTATACGAACAGAGAGAGCCTGTGTTTTTTTTTTTTTTTAAAGGAGGAGAGTAGTCATATTGGTTCAAGCGGGATGTTTTAGATGTTCTGAAAGCTTAGTAGATGCTAAAATGGCTGTAGTCCCCTCCCCAAAAAAGTCCATCCTATTTTTAAAGGTTGACATGTGAATTGAGAAAGTGCCTTTTAAAAATAGTGTATCTAGGTCCTGAATGCATTTTGAAGTTCTTAATATTTGCTCTCATGCCAGAAATATTAAATAAGTATTAAATGAGACTATCAATTTACTGTTTATCTTGCCAGTTGTCTTAAATGAGTGTTATTGACAGCTCCTCAGCCCTTCCCTTAGAAGGATAAATGTGACAAAACGTTTATTAAGCTTGTCCTCGGATGTTGGCTATCTTAGTAGTTAACCAAAGCAATTGCAAGTCTTATGCAAATATATAAATGAAAACTCAACTTCTGTCCACTGTCTAGCAATAAAACCCAAGCAATAAAAATTATACAACCAATTGCCTCATTAAAAAAGGCTGCATTATTAATAATGCAGATGAGTAAGTTTTTAAATGGAAATGCTTTAAAAAATATAAGTCAGCAAAGGTTTCTTAAATAGTGCTTTGGATCTTGACACACTGTAAGATTTCATTTTCTCCTGTATTATGTTAGCGGCCACTCTCTTGGCCTATGGACCTTGTGTAAATGCTATTTTAACTTGTTTGTTTCCCTCCAATATTTTGTCTGGCTACTGTTGTTGTTATTGTTATTATTTATTTACAATAGGATGCACAAATTTGGTGCATGAATTTTTCCCCCACGTTCTTTCCTAAATATCTCCTCTTTTTATCCAGTGTCCTTTTTATTAATTTATTATCGTTAGTGTCTCAGTACACAATACAGTCACTGCAATTAAATAACAACAGTACTGTTTGGAAATTTTAACCTGAAGCATTTATTGATAAGCTGATGTATTTTTTTAAAAGTATATATGTACAGGAAGTGGATTATTTTTAAAAATATAAATGTTAATTCTGAATAAAATCTGGATTAAGAATAAAAATGGGTTGCATTTTGTAAAAGGTTGCCATCAGTGCAATTTTTCTAGGAAAAGAGGTGCAGGAACTCACCATGAACAACTTCCTCGTTCTCTTAGAATGACAATGGTGCTCACCTGAGAGGTGCCACAACAGAATTCCAGCAAGTTCCGGCTGGAAAAAGCCCTGGTTGCCATTATTTGAAGATAAGTTGGATGCATTTCTGATTCCACATAATACCTTGAAAATGTATTTGCCCACACAGAATCTGCTGTGGTTGTGAATATAAGTTTTCCTTCATATTTTTCAGGGCTAGTCGTTCAATGCACTCAGCAACTGAGAGGGAGGATGAAGGCCTAATCTCATGCAGGAATTTGAGTGGCGATTTCAGTGCTATTTCTTCCCAGCCAGAGGTAGTTTATCAGAAACAGATTTGTTTGCAGCTCACTGGGTGAATTGTTGCATTGTTATAGCACCTGTTTTGCCATTTGCTACCAAGCCAGGTTTAATGTTTTGCTGTTATGGAATGAGTTCAGCTGAAGATGTGTCTCCTATAATAGACCTGCCTGGTCATTGAAGTTTACAGTGTGAAAGTCCTCCTAATGTTATGGCCTTCTTCTCTGTTACCATCTTGATCCTCTGGGATACCCTGCTAGAGATGGAGTACAGTATTGTCTCCTTCCAAACATCTTCCCAGAGGCAACTTACCATTTCTACCTTTGAAAACTCATTGCCTGTCTGATCTGCTTGCTTCTGATCTTCTGCATTTGTGTTGTTCCGCTGACTAGTTTTAGATAAATGAGAACTTCAACATTGGAAAACTCTTTAGTTTTTGTACGTCAGAATAAGTAGCAAAACCTTGTTTTGTAGTTTTGGGCCTGTGGTGTCTCATTCACACAGGAAAGCCACTGATGTTGCAGTTGTCTAGCAATGAACATGGATGTACAAATGAAGCCTTCATGTCTCAGTGGATAGATGATTGGAATTGGGCCAGAGAGAGAGCCTAGCTCAATAATGGGCTTTGCGTTTTTCATGCTTGCCCTTTGCATAATGAGAATGGAAGTAGCCTACTTTGTCGCGTTGTGAAAATCACAGTGCCCTTTTAGCACACACAGACATGCTATCAGAATGTTTAGCTTTCCAACAGCTTTTGAACATACAAATTCCCAACAGAAAATGAGTAAAATTCTACTCTATCCACATTGTATCTTGAGCCAGAACATCATGTTGTTGAGTAATTTGATCAATTCCCCAGAGGCCTAATGAGCTACAAGCACACAAGGACTCTATTGTCATCGTTTCCCCCACCACCACCTTCCTGCTGCAACATATCTGTTAGAGGGGGAATAATCACACAAATTAGGCCATTGTGCATATGACTGTACATGCAAATTCTTCTCATCCAGACCATTTCCAAGTGTGGTGGGGGATGCACTCACTGGCCCCCCCTTGAACTTCTGTGCCCACCTGCCATTCACTTTCACTTTCCCACTGGGCCTGACCTGTACACCTGCCTATAAGCAGGGGTGCAGAAACTGTGGTCTTCCAGATGTTGCTGGACTCCAGCTCCCACCATCCCTGCTGATGAAGCTGGCTGTGGATGATGGGAATTGTAGTCTTGACAACATCTTGACGATCACAGGTTCCTCACCACTGGCCTAAAGAGAGAGTTCAAGGCAACTCACCTTGGTTGTTGCTACCATGCTCAGGGCAAGCATGGAAGGGGTATAGCTCTAGGGGCTGGAAACTGGCCCTCTTCAGGAGAGCAAGGCTGAAGTTCATGGTTGTTCTCCCATCCATAGAACAGGCTGTGGAACTCAGTAATGTATGAGCAGTGACTGAATTTAATTCTGTTAGCAAATTTCAAGACTTCATGTCGTCTTGGCATTTTGGCCAGTAGTTTTTGTTATATTACAAGTAAACAAAAAACTTTTAAGAAAGCCTAATATTAAGTCCACCATGTCAGATGTATTTATATCTGTTTTCTTCGTAGCAATTGTTTGTGGCCATTTGGGAGAGATGCACGTTTTCCATACACATTATTTTAGAACTGAAAGAAAGCTGTGCTTGTTTCAACAAGCACAAATGATAAAAAAATTATGTGAAAACTTGTGTCTCCCAAATGGGAATTCATCATCTGTCAGGAAACAATTTAATGATGCATTTGTTAAATTGAAATGCAATCTGAGAGCCTGTATTAAATGGCTTCAAATCTGTTTTAAATTAATGGCTTCAGCACATCCCTGCTTAGAGGTAGATTGTGTGCCAGCATGATTTACAAATTAGATGTGTGGAAATTAAGAAATGTGATGATGACCCACTTGATGGTTTTTGCTCACTTCAGTGCCATGCATGCAAATGTTTTCTGCTCTTATTAAGAACAGAGGAATGCCTGGATTCCACCCTGGTTAATACAGCTTACATTTTACCAGCATAAATACATTGCTGACTGGTAGTGCAGTCCCCCACCCACCCCCAGTCCGTAGCTGGTTAAGTGTGTGAATGCAAAAGAGCCCCAAACCTGTACCAAATTTCAGCTTTCTGTCCATTGTTCAAGCCACCTAAACTGGTGATATATGTTTGTGTAAGCTGTTCCTTGTTATATTATGTAACAGTTTATATAATAGGATCCACTCTACGTACATATTGCAATCAGGCATAGTCGTCCCCCCCATAAAGAATAGGATTAGGATTCAGATTGCAGACAAACAACAATAAATGCAAAGATTACAGCTTGCTTGCTTTAGGAAAGAAGATGAACATCTTCTAACAGACGAGTCTAGGATTTTCATTTTTGCAAGAGAAGATTCTAGGTCAGCCAGTAGTGGATATCTTGGTGAACCCATATCGTTTACCTGCCTTCCATCTGGCTGATTTACTACTGCAGCAGGCAGGCATGGAGTGCGGGAGGTGGGGGTTTGAGGTCAGCATGGTGCAAACAGGCCAGCAGAGCTACCGTATTTTTCGTCCCATAGGACGCTCCGTCCCATAGGACGCACCTAGTTTTTTGGGGGGGAAATAAAGGAAAAATTTTTTCCCTTTATTTCCCCCCCCCAAAACCAGGTCAGGGAAACCGAACCAGGTTGAGGAACAGCAGGATGGCGGCGCTGCGCCTCCCTGCTGTCCCCTGAGCTTGTGGGGCTGGCCGATGTCTGCCCGGTGCGCAGGGCGCTCTGCTTCAGGGTGCCCTTTGCGCCGGGCGGCAGGCTGCTATTCGCAGCGTGGGGAGCCCTGCGGGGAACTCCTGCAGGGTTGCCTAGGCTGCAGATGTGTTCCCTAAGCGCCGGGCACTCTGCTTTCAGTGCGCCCGGCGCTCCGGGAAGCTCCCGCAGGGCTGCCTAGGCTGCGGATGTCTTCTTGAAGCCTGGAGAGCGAGAGGGGTCGGTGCGCACCGACCCCTCTCGCTCTCCAAGCTTCAGCGAAAGCCTGCATTCGCCCCATAGGACGCACCCAGATTTCTCCTTCATTTTTGGAGGGGGAAAAGTGCGTCCTATAGGGCGAAAAATACGGTAATCTGTGTTTGCCATCTTCGGCAGGTTTGTCTGGGTTTATGCAACAGTGCAAATGAATGGTTCATGTGATCATTCTTAAAGTTGCAGTTTAAGGGGTGCATGTGCTTTTTATTAACTTTTTAAAAATGCTCTTTTTTGGTGTGGAAGCCTTTTGCAGTGCAATAATTTCAACAGTTTTTGTTTGCAGGCATTTTAGTTTTTCAGTTCTTAAGTGCAGCCACCCCATATTCTTTACTCGTGAATAAAGAGAGAAGCATTTGACAGAGACTACTGAACTGTGGCCTCTTGTTATCTGCCTCCATCTGTCTCTGTCCACCTTTCATATTTGAATGCTGACAGATGGAACATTGTCAAGTACAAGTTTATTGAGCTAACCCTGCCTCCACCATATGGTTCAGATGGAGGCCCCATGTTTGGTCACCTAGGCTGAACCTTCCAGCTCATTTTTTGGGGGCCCTTGGTAGCTTATTTTGCAAAATTTACTAAGGAAACTAGTGTTTGGTGAGCCAGCCAGTCCCCTTCTCACTGCCCTGGCGTGGGGGGGGGGAGGGCAGGCGGCAGAGATAGCTACATTGGTATGCTAAAAGTAGCTGGTAACTTCTCGTATAAAAATAGATCCTCTGGATTTTTGCAGCACAAATCTCTAAATCTGATAAGCTTGGGACACATCTGGTCGTTCAAGGCCACTCATGTTTTAGGGGGGCTAGTCTAGTACACGAAATGCATGTGTGATATTTGAAGCACATTTATCACAATATATATATAATTGTGGCTGTACCCAAATACTTCAGAGTTTATTGAAAAGGTAGTGGCAGGGATCCACCTTTGCTGCTCTTTAGCCTGCCTGTGTATGAAAGAGAAAGGGTGGGTAGACATATTTTAAGGGGTTACTTGTTCATCATCTCGTGATATTTGAATGTGCTGTCTGGAACCATGCCTTGGGCATACAGTCTGGGTCATGTAAGAACATAAAAAGAGCCCTGCTAAATCAGAGCAACAGGCTACCTTGTCTTGCTCTTGCGGTGGCCAACCCAGATGCCTATACGAAGCCTATAAGCAGGATCTGGGCTCAAGACCCCTCCCCTCTCCCAACTGGCATTCAGAGGCCTGCTGCTACCAGGTGTGTGAGAGAGGATCTAAGAGTTGGTGGCTGAAAGATCATTTGGACTGGGGAGAAAAGGAGGACGGAGACCTAAAATGGTCTTTGGCCACTGTATTCTGTTAGACCTTCTGTTACTTCTTTTTTTAATGTTTTCTTCCCAGCTTCTAATTATCACTTTCCTGTGCCCCAAGCAGGTTAGCATCTACTATGGATTGTTGAATTAGAGGAGGTTCGATGGCCATCTTCAGATATCTAAAGGGCTTTCACATGGAAGGTGGAGCAAGCTTGTCTTCTCCTGCTCCGGAAGGTAGGACTCAAACCAATGGATTCAAGTTACAAGGAAGGAGATTCTGACTAAACACCTGGAAGAACTTTCTGAGGGTAAGAGCTGTTTGGCAGTGGAATGGTCTCCCTCGGGAAGTTGGGGACTCCCTTTCATTGGTGGCTTTTAAACAGAGGCTGGATGGCCATCTGTCATGGATGCTTTAGTGGAGATTCCTGCATTACAGGGGGTTGGATTAGTTGGCCCTTGATGTCTCTTCCAACTCTATGATTCCCGGCGGTAATTGTTATTTTCACTGATCAAAGCTAGACAGGAGCAGTGAATATTGCAGACCGGTAAGAGTCGCTTTGCAAACCGTCTCCATGGGTCTTTCCGCTTTCTGCCCTGGCCGTATGGATGCTTGTCTGACAGGAGCCTCTGCTACCACAGCAGGCTGTGGAAAGTGTGGATTCACCCTCTTAAGAGTCTAACCTGCCCTTCTCTGAAGCCTTTCATTTCTGCTTAATGGTCTCTGATGGCATCTGACCTGGTAACATAGCACTGCATGATGAAAAATGTCACCCCAACCGATAAGAGAGCGACATTAATATTAATCAGCTGCTGTTCCTTTGAACAGGTAAATAGTCAAGCTGTTGTTTAACTCCTCCAGGGGTTAAAGCTGCTCTCCTGCTGCAGCACAAGCAGCCGGTGACCTGCTTTTGTGTGTCAAGGGAAAGGTGCTCCCTTCAACACAAATCTTTTTACTATTGCAGTTTGTGCATCCTGACGTTCATATGTTGAGAATGTGTATTGGACAGAAGGACTATGTAAATAAGCAAGCTGATGGCACAGTGTCTGCAGGTGAGTTTGAATGGTGATTATGCCTCTTGCTTGGCTACATGGGGAGATGATGTGTTTGTTGGAGGGGTTGTAGTGCTTACTGTTAATCGTTAAGTCGTGGCTGTTACGGCACCCATTTTTTCATTCAGCATTCGTTTAACCTCCAGTTTGCTAGTAAAACTGAATTACTGTGTTGCGAAATGATGCAGATCTAAAAAGTGTGTTACCAATGTGAAAAGTTTGGAAAAGCTCTGGCCTAAATCAACCTTAGTCACTTTGAAAACTGAAGTGTTGCTGAGGCCAGCTGTTAGCATACACAGAGAATTATGTGATAACAACTGAATATGTAGTAGATCTGGAAAGAAGCCTGATGTGCACTTCCAGATGTCTGAAATGATTACTTGTGATGCTTCCTGGCGTTGCTGCTGTTTCCATATTATGCTGTATACTTAATGGGCATACATATTAACAATATTAAATATTGTTTTTAATATTTGCATTAAGGCGCTACAGGTTCTAATTAATGCAAAACCACTTGTTATTTTATTGTCAATACGCACCTTTAGCCATGTGTGAAAATGTTGCTTACCTGTATATTTATTATGATACATAGTTTAGAGGTATGGAGGAACAGCACCTACAACCATATTGGGGAGGGGGGCATTTTCAACAGTCCTACAGTAAAAAAAAAAAAAAAGGCAAGCTGCAAATTGAACAGTACAGCAGCAGGTCCTTTTGGCTTGCGGGAGCTCTCCTGCATTGCAAATTTTCAAAGCCACACAAGGGTCTCCTCAGGTGCTCCCATGTCTTTGGATCAGTGTCATTCTAAATATGTTGCTTACAACAAGTTACGCTGTCCTGAATATGACAGTGGTGTCTTATGCAGCTAGTTGGTCCTGGAGGCGTATCTGTCTGGCACCTTCAGTACCCCAAGACGAGTCAGAATGGTCTTCTCTAGATCCAAAAACTCTGTATAATCTTGATTTGTCTGTTCTTCCATAAGTTCTCTTGACCGCTGGCCACCTAGCGCTCTCTGCAAGGAAGGAGGGGGTAAGTTATAAATACATTTTCTGAGTTGGAGGGGGAAAGTTAATTCTCAAAGCCTTAAAATATAGCCTGTTTAGGTAGACGATGATATACCGTATTTTTCGCTCTATAGGACGTACGCGACCATAGGACACACCTTGTTTTAGAGGGGGAGAACAAGGAAAATAATTCTCCCCCTCTCTGCTCAGCGCCCTTTCAGCGAAGCGGCAGGAGAAACGGAGCCCCTTCCATTTCTCCTGCTGCTTCGCTGAAGGGGTGCTGCGCAGAGAGGGGGAGATTTTTTTTTCTTGTTCTCCCCCTTTAAAACAAGGTGCGTTCTGTGCGGTCAAGGTGAGCGGGAGTTCCTTAGAAGCCTGGAGAGCGAGAGGGGTCAGTGCGCACTGACCCCTCTCGCTCCCCAGGCTTCAGTGAAGGCAACCCGAAGCCTCAGGAGTGTGGTGGGAGTTCCCGCTGGGCTCCGGAGGCTCCGGGTTCCTTTCGACCTGCTCTTTGGGGCTCAAAGATCCCTGAAGCCTTCAGAGCGCAGCACGAGTTCCTGCTGTGCTCCACAGGCTTTGGGTTCCTTTTGCTGAAGCCAGGAGAGTCTTGCTCGCACAGACCCCTCTCGCTCTCCAGGCTTCAGCGAAAGCAACGTGAAGCCTCCGGAGCGTAGAGGGAGCGCTCCCTCTGCGCTTCGGAGGCTTTGCGTTGCTATCGCTGCAGCCAAGGAGCCTGCATTCGCTCCATAGGACGCACACAAATTTCCCCTTAATTTTTGGAGGGGAAAAAGTGCGTCCTATAGAGCGAAAAATACGGTAATAATAAAGGACCCCTGGGTGGTTAAGTCCAGTCAAAGGCGAATATGGGGTTGCGGCGCTAATCTCGCTTTCAGGCCGAGGGAGCTGGTGTTTGTCCACAGACAGCTTTCTGGGTCATGTGGCGCAACGGAACACCGTGACGAGTGCCAGAGTGCACAGAAGCGCCATCTACCTTCCCGCCACAATGGTACCTATTTATCTACCTGCACTGGTGTGCTTTCGAACTGCTAGGTTGGCAGGAGCTGGGACAGAGCAACGGGAGCTCACCCCGTCACAGGGATTCAAACTGCCGATCTTCCAATTGGCAAGCCCAAGAGGCTCAGTGGTTTAGACCACAGCACCACCCTTTATCAGAATATCCCAGGACGCTGTGCAACATCAATGATAAAAACATAATGAAAAGCATGTTGAGACAGCCTGTTTTCTTGTTGCCACCCTCCACACCTCTCTGTGTTGGGGGGGGGCATAGAGGGCATCAGATAAGTGGTTGGTTCATAGATGAGGTGCGATTCTTAAGGTATTGAGGTCCTGAGACTTTATAAGGTCGACACCAGCACTTAGTAAATAATTATTACCGTACTTTTCGCCCTATAGGACGCACTTTTCCCCCTCCAAAAATGAAGGGGAAACGGGTGTGCGTCCTATGGGGCGAATGCAGGCTCCTTGGCTTCAGAGATAGCAACGCGAAGCCTCCGAAGCCTGCGCTTCGGAGGCTTCGCGTTGCTTTCGCTGAAGCCAGGAGAGTCTGCTCTTTGAGGCTGGCGGTGGGGGAAAGCAGCGCTTCCCCCCACCGCCAGCCCCACAAGCTGGGTTGAAAAGCCCGCAGGAGCCGCGCGCTCTTTAAAGGCTGTGCGGCTTCTGCTGGCTTTTCTATGGGGGGGGGGATATTTTAAAGAGCATGCCGCTCTTGGGGCTTTTCCCTGAGGAGGGAGAAGGGACTGACTGGCCGTTTCAGTCCCTTCTCCCTCCTGGTCGAAAAGCCCGCAGGAGTCGCGCGCGGCTCCTGTGGGCTTTTGCGGGATGTGGGGGAATTCCATCACCTCCCGCAAAAGCAGGGAGAAGGTCTTGGAGTAGCACACAGGCTGCGTGCAGCCTGTCCGCTGCTCCCAGAGCTGCGGGGGGGGGGGGGAATCATATTTTTTTCCTTGATTTCCCCCCCTGAAAACTAGGTGTGCCCTATGGGCCGGTGCGCCCTATAGGGCGAAAAATACGGTAAGTGTTCATATTCAGGGTACAAACCCTGCTTCTAAAACAAGAACACTTTACCAGTACAGCAGCTCAAACATGCTGTACTAAAAGGTATCCTTCACTGAATTTGCTACCTCAGACATGGAATCAGTAGGGGCTGGCCCATATTGGGACAATGCGCCATGAACCCTCACTTGCCTGCCTCAAAACTGGTCCAGGGGATTGCACTGCCTGTGACAGATTCCTCCTCAATCTCAGTGATACCTTTTTGAGAGGGTGAAGCAAAACTAGTATTTGCTGGCACTGCCTGTCATCGACAGTAGGCAGAGCTAGAGTCAGTCTCCTTGGCCTCTGCCCTACCAGTTCCGGTGAGCAGCAGCCGGTACTGCATGTCACATGCCCTTGTACAGATGCCATCATTTGTAACTCAGAGCCCACAAAGGCAGAAATTCAAATGCTATCTCTACATAACAGTAAATCCCCACCGCTCTCTGGTTTATTATGTTTTACATTATAGTTATTACGTTTTGGCAAAGGCATTCAATACATGCCCTTCCAAAAGCATTTCCCACAGAGGCTGGGTTCAGACACGATGCAAAACCATTGCTTATTTTAATGCTGAAACCATGTTTTGTGTAGGGTTTTTTTTTCTCAGCCAGAACTCAGTTCTGGACCTCAAGTAAGCACCATCGCCACTGTAAGAGAACAAGGGAGGTGTTAATGGTGAGTTCCAGAACCTCCTTTTCTAGAAAAATAGCACTGGAGCCAACCATTAATTGAAGCCAGTTTACAAAGCACTGTTAGTGCTAACCATGGTGCTCTTAACTGTGGCTATCACAAACCATGGTTTTGTGTAACGTCCGAATGAAGGAAGAGAGGAAGAAGCACAAGGGAAGATGGGGAAACCTAACCTTCCTTAAATTATGATTGTGGTTAAATTTAGCTGCCCTACACTGCACAGGGTCCGACTGCTTATAAACTAAAGGAATGGAAAATAAATAGAATACATGAAAAATAGGCACATTTTTCAAAACCTTAGCACTCCTAACTTTTTTTGTCACTTTAAAAGAATCTTACCGTTTTCTTCATCATATTCTCACGCTCCATATTCTCTCTTTCTTCTTCTCTGAATTCTCGCCGCTTTTCAGAAAACTCCAGATGTTTGACTTCTCGCTCAAAGTAATGAAGGACACTAGAACGCTGATATTCCAAGGCATTTTAAGGTTATGACAGAGGCATTTTAAATATCCATCAACGAAAACACAGTTGCCCCTTTTCCAGCCATGGGAGCCGAACCAGGTTTCCATATTACAGATGTGTGGGAAAATGAGGAAAGGAAGGAGAGAGAACCATGTACCTTCCTAATCTGAGCTGCTCAGAAGAATAGTGGGATTAAAATTTAATTTAAGAAAAGAACGAATGAGTCTCTTGGTAATTAGTTTCCCCCAAAATCCAGCCGCCAGAAGTTTGTCAGTTATGCCAATCAGAGGCTGCATTTAGGTCTTCTTCCCCGACCAAAGTGGCTGGCCAAGGTAATTGCCTGTTTTCCAGTTGAGTTCTGCTCACATTCCAGCCTCACTACACAATTGCCGGCTTTCTGATATGAGTGTTACACAAATGCAACAAACCATTGTGTTTGCACTTCTGATCATACCTTGTCTAAATGAATGGCACAGCCATTTTTCTCTGTTAGTCAACAGGATGCCACCAGATCATAGAGCTGGAAGGGACCCCAAGGGTCATCCAGTCCACCCCCTGCAATGCCAAGCCAACTACAACATGTAACTCTTAGAACCCCATGCAAGGAATCTTGTTTGTGGCTCCCCTGCCCCACTCCCCAGCCAAGTTTCTGGAACATGTTACAAACCTCATTGAGGGAAGGGTGGCTTAATGTCCACGAAATTTCCAAAACATGCAGGGTGCCAAAGTCGTCGGATACCGCTAAGAAGTGTTGCTTCGCTGCAAGAGAAGACAGAGAATGCAGAAGGAGTTGTACACAAAACACAGAAGGATTTTTTTGTGTTTAGTATTTATGGCAGAGAGCAAATGAGCTGTAAGGGTCAACTTGGGAACTCAGTCTCTTGCACGTTCTTCCTAGCCACCTTGCCTGTCCTGGTTTGCTCCTCCCCCAAACCTTATTAAACTGGAATCCCAAAATACAGTTTATAAGCCTATTTGTTCAGAGTTTGGCACATAGCTGTCAACTTTCAGATTTGAAAATAAGGGATCAGCAGCCTCACCTGTCCTGTGGACAGTCTACGGGATATCTAACAATCCGGGATAGCAGCGGGAAACGGCGCTGAAATAAGGGAATTTCCCGCAAAAAAAGGGAAGGTTGACAGCTATGGTTTGGCACGAGAGAGCTAAAAGCAGGAGCAAATATCTCAGTGTGCATACCTACTGTACCGAAATATCACAATAAAACGTTATGACTTCTAACATCCAAAGATAAAAGATTAACTCTCTACGTGCCTGACTGCAGAGCTAACTACATGTTCTATATTCATATGTGCAACTGAGTCCCAGTGCTATTTAAAAACAAAATAAAAGGCCATTTGGGGAGGATGGAAATTGGTGCTAACAAAACAAGGGGGAGAGCAGGAATGTGAAACCACACGGGGTGTCAGGAAAGGATTTCTCCTAGAAAACCACCTGGGAGTGGCGCCTGAAGCAGCTTTTCATATTTTAAAAAATGGCACCTGGACTCTGTTTCATGCATCTGCTTGTAATGTGTAGTTCACCCAAGGCCTTTTTTTCAGCACTCATTCCACTTTCAGCTGCTGAAGACGGAGGGTAATGCTAGACCAGCAGGCTTAGGCAAAATTTCATTGCTGCTTTCCCTATTCTTCCTTTCCCTTGCCATCTTATAGCCAACTGTGCATGTGATACAAGTTGATATCTCCATTTGAATTGCCTTCCTTTTTTTAAACATTGCCTTTCTTTCTAACCTGGCCCACCCACTGCAAAGTTACATTCAAAGTAAGGAAATAAGAAATACGGTACACTGACATACAAGAGTAAATCCAGGGTTTGATGCAAGTAATCAGTGCAATACAGACATTTTGGGTCTGAGATGCTTCATGAGTCTTCTCCAACAGGTCCCAAATGTCAATATTTCCATCTTCTCTCCCAATGAAGAAAACACCTGGCCTTGATAAGGACCACTGCCCAACAGTGTATCTCTTTGCTGCGCAACTTGACTCAAGGAGGGGACCGCTCTTCATTAAAAAAGCAAAGGCCAAAAGGAAAATAGTTACATGAAACAAATACCAGATTAAAATTGTTCACCTAACACTTCCATCTTCCTGTCTTTTTTGAGTATTCCTGCCTTTTCCCATCCCATCCCATTAAAATGGTGGCTGCGGGGAAATCCCCATTAAACTCTTCATCAACTTTCAATCATTATGCTGACAGGTCTTACACATTGTACAACCAGTTACAATTCTACGTGAGAGTGCTTTTAAAAGGATTTTGTTATATTTGGGTAGCTTAACCGCAACTGAAGAATACAGGAAGATTAAAATAGAAATTTATTGGGGATCCTCAGTTTATGGCAGGTGCATGGGGATATGATAAATTGATAAATTCATCAGATATCCATAACTGATAAATTCCACTCTGTTGGCAGAAGAAGCTACGCTTGCATCGTGAATTTATGCATATACATTGAAATAGTGAAACCTCTACACCTGTGGGGAACTGAAGAATATCCTTCAGTATGTCCTGAATCAGTGGGGCACAGCATTATTCAAACAGGTGCAAGAAATAGGGGTATTTTCATGTTTTTGTTTCTTGCAAAAAATATCCAATATGTTCCGAGCTATAACAGCTCTTGATTAGAGAATCATGGCTGGTTTTAAAATATTCTGTTGTATTCACTGAGAGGAGTCATCTACATATAAACCATCTGCAGGAAACTTCTCTTGAAGAATATCAAAGGAAATAGGTAAACAGCCCCCCCAAAAAACAGCTGAAAACACGTTCCTACCTGTTCCTCACACCTTTCTGAATCACCTTGTGCTACATTTGGAATGGACTTGTCACCCCTTTCTTAAGGATTTCCCATTCCAGAGGAACATACCGTGACACCTTCTTTCCATATTGCAAAATTCCAGCCTCCAACAGTGAGAATTATGTCTTTGAAAAACGGAGACCTCTGTACAGTATGAACAAGTCCATCATGGATGATGTACATGTTGGATGGCTTTTGACCTTACGAGAAAAAGAGAGAGAGACTCGTGTTTTGCATGTGCATACATTTGTCTCTTTGTCACATTTTATCTGGCTCTTGCAAGGTGTTGAACTAGTTGGTAAGTGACTATTCTGTGCCTTTTAAAGAGGTAAGGATAAAGAGAAAAATTGCTAGGATACCCATCACAGAGCTACAATTCCCAGCACTCTAAATGAACTAGAGTTGCTAGGATTCTGGAGGAAGCCATGATTGTTTAAAATGGCATGTGTGCAGATGTGAATAAGGCCTCAAAGTACAGGTCCATATGCCACATATTTGCACAAATACATATAGTTCCTCAGTGCAAATTAAAGAAGGTAGATTGGGTCTTACCAGCCCCACACATTGCCGTGTGCCCTGCTGCCCTTTAAGCAAAGTTTTTGTTTGTGTTTTAAAGGAGGGTCAGGAGATCTAGGTCCCTCCCTGCACAAAAAATTCCCAGGACTCAGACACCCCACCTAGGCAACCCCCTTGCATTGCCCCTTAACCTAATCTAACTAGTTCCTTTACCTACATCTAGTTTTTGAAAGATGCTCTGTTAATCTGTTCTCATCTGAACCCCACAGCACAATAATACATGCATGCATCTCCTTGAGTAATAAACCTTCGCTGCAGTGTGCGAGGAGAATTTAAAGTCCATATGAAAATTTGTCAGGAGTTTCTGCCAATATACCCGCGTGACTTCTCCTGATATAAATGTTTTGCCAAAGCAATATTACCCTGAAGACATGCACTTTTTAAAGCATCGCTTGGCTGGAAAACTACACAGCACAATTTGGAGAAGGGTAAATTTTCAACAGTGGTTTCGTTTTGATTCAACTGTTGCTTTGGAAATACGAAGAGAATTGAATTTATCCCCCATGCCCCATTGCTAGTAGTAGTGTTCTCAGCATTTATTCGCCTTTTCTACCTCTCCCTCTCTCTTTTACTCAGCAACACCTCTCTAATGCCAAACTCACTACTGTATCCTGTTCAGCTGAGTAACATTAACATTGACTGAAGAAACTGTTACATGCAGATTTTTTTCAGAACTGTGTTGTCCTTGGTTAGTTTAAAAAACCAAAACAAAAGCCACCCAAATCCCACAGCAATCCCTGTCCACCCAGAGAAATTCAAAGCATACTAAGCAGTCTTCCTGAGTCCCCATCTCTCTCCATCTTCCAGTCGGTATAAAGGACTTCACCATCCTGCAATGCCATAAAGTGAAATACTGGTCACAATTTTATTTTTTTTAAGCTGAGCTTTGATCTCTTTTGAAGCATACAAAAGTGTTTGCAAAATCGAAACAATTTCCTGCATGATGCCTTGTTTTTAAGATGGGCCACAAGCTGAGAGAATGAAGAAGAAATGCCGGGATGGTTTAAGAGGCGCTTTGAAAAAAACAAAATACTTTATGGTGTGGTTATTATATTTCCTTTAAGTTCAGGCCTTGCATTCTCCAATTGTCTCTTACCTCCCCCACCTTAAAGAACAATTGTACACCCAAATGTCGAACTTACCTCAGTCCCAACAAAAAAACTGCTGGTGACATTTTCTAGCAGCTTCAGAGGTTTCATGGACGTGGCCTGTATCTCGCTATATGGCAGCTTTTCCACAAGTGCCTCCTGTTTGACTTGGGGCTGTGTTTTGTCTTTGGAAGAATGTGGATAAAATCACTATGCAAATCATATAAACAAAAACTCTCGAAACTTTCCACATTCCTACTCACTCATTGCTATCATTTTACGTGTTTTGCATTAAAAACAACAACTACTAAGCACAGCAATCGTTCCCATTAATTAATGCCTTTCATCTACCATCTTTAAGCTCAGGTGGGCAGAAGGTGGCAAGCTATGGAAAATCCACATTCCAAAATTGTCATTGTCCTGCAGTTTATTCAGTTCGAGCAGGCACATCCAACAGGTAGATTGTGATCTACTGGTAGATCACTGGACGTCTGCGGTAGATCACTGGCTCCCCCAAAGCAGCTCAACAAGTTTGTCTCCCCGAAGAAAAGCTCAACATTTTTGCCCTGAACCCCTAAAAAACTGGGCTTTCGCCCTCCCAAAAAATACCTCAGCAAATTTAACCTGGACCCCCCAAAATGGGGTAGATCACTGCCAGTTTTTAACTCTGTGAGTAGATCGCAGTCTCTCGGGAGTTGGCCACCCCTGAATTAGAGGAGTTCTCAATAGAGAATTGTTATCTAACTCCCTCAATGGGTATGTTTCTCCGTGTTTTATGAGAGAAACTGCTGTCAGTTTCACCAGGTTATGTTACGGCGAATAGACATGCCCCGAGAAAAGAATGTATGGCATTTAATGAATGTGCTCTCTCGAACTCCTAGGGACCAAGGACACCTCCCCCCCCAAATATTTGAGGGAACCAGCCTCCTCCCCCCCCCCCGTTGATGAGCATTGCCATTAAAATGGTGTGTGTGCGACATGTCTTTTGATCAATTATGTGGGGTAGAGTGTACCTGGCCCCCCAATATTATATTCAAGTTTGCACCCCTGCTCCCTCCTCCCCACCTCTCTCCACTAAAAGTAGATTTAATAAGCACCCACATTACGGGTATAGTGTTGGGTTTAGAGGTTTTGCAAGCAGAAAGCTTAGCTTCCTGTGCTCCCCAAACCTCTCCCCAGAGGGTTAGGGGCAACCCTGAATGGTGTAGAAACCAGGTGGAGGGAGATATGCTGGCATCAGTCCATATGTATATATAATTCATGCATATATAATGTAAATATATATATACCTTGAATTTTGGTATGGTAATGCTCTTCTCTAAAGCTAAGTTTTATAGGGCTGTACTCTGCACCTGTATCTGTCTTGGGCAGGTTCACCTGTTTTAAGATACGAAGAGCATTGGACCGTATACTCCACAAAGAAACTTGAGTTAAAAGTTACATCACTTTCTGGTGTGACCAGACAGAAAGGCAGCTTACACATTCAGTGGTACTGAGATAAGAGGTCAGAAGCGTTAGTTGTGCCACGCGAGCCCTCACCAACCTGGTGCCTGCCAGGCGATTTGGACTACAACTCCCATCAGTCCCTGTGGGGCTTGCTGTCCAAATCACTTTTCCATTCATAAGTTCAGTTCCTTTCCATTTCCACATCAGATTGCATTTTCTTTTAAAAAAGGAAAGTCCTTATGTGTACTCATCAGCATTTTAGTATGAATTTCTCCCCACGAACACGTTTTCCTATGTCATTTTGCCTAATATACACCTTTTTCCAAGCAGGTTTCCCTCCATAATAATGCATTTGTGCCTGCTATTTTCACGAATGCACACTTTACCCTAGGGATGCGGGTTTTTTTTGGTAAACATTCCCCGGTTGGAGAATTGCACTGCGAAATTCAGAGCTGTGTGAATTTCGTAAAAGGCAAAAGATTTATACGATCTGAAGAGAAACCAGAAGGCCGGCTGTGTTTCAGTTTGCATTTTCTTTTGGAACATGTGGGTTGGGTAGGGCTTGCTTTTAAATGAATCATGTTTATCCACCATCCCTGCTGCAGAGTGGGACAATTTGTACATGCAATTTTAAATAATTTTTTTCCCGAAACATAAGATTGCTCAGAGAGAAACCTCACTGCCTTGAGGAGATGAAAAGTATGGTGGAGAAATTAACAATAAAACTATATGCTGTAGCCACATCATCCCTATCAATACACCTTGGCGGTTCTCCTAAATTCACAGCCCCGTACCTTAATGAGAGGCCTCCAGCAGAGATCCAGGTGTTTGAAGGTAGCAGGTACATCAGGCAGAGCCAAAATCAGCTTACCCTCCTTTTTCTTCTCACTTGAAGGCTGGAGAGTAGGCCTGTGGGCTCGGAGATCCCAAAAATATATTGTGCTGCGGAGAAATAGACAACGATAGAAAAGTTAGGTTGTAGATCCAGCCTGCCTCATCCACTTTCAGTGAGATAGCAGTTGTTTAGGAACGGCCGAATACATCAGGTAAGCAGATGTCACAGAAAAAGGAGCCCCTTGGGGTGTCAAAAGGATTACAGTACGCTACAAACGGACAGCATCCGGCAGGGTAAAAGGTGAGTCCCTACTGGGGTGCCAACCAGAAACAGGTCAAGATGGGAGGTGGTGGAGAAGTAAAATGAGCAGAAGAAAGCCCTAAATCCACGATTAATCTACAATAAAAGGGGAGGATTCTTATTCTCATCCAGCCCTGAGCAACTTGTGATTCATCCTCCAAGCCAAACGCAGCCCATTTTAGCTATCTGATAATCCCCTTTTTGCAGTTTCAGGTAGGTAGCATGAAACAAAATATCTTTCAAGCCTCTTGATGGGTTTTCCATACATGGCAGACTGGCTGTGGTTAGCTTGGGTGCACGTCACAAATTCTAACCTTGAGCATGTGGGGGGCAAGGTAATGCAAGTCAGTCTCTGAAGCCTCTCCTATTTAGAGGACTATTCCGAATGCCAGTGTGAAAGAGAGAGGCTTTCCTGCTCTTAGTCTTCCTTTGCCAACACACTAAATCTAACATCTATACACTCCACGGCACGTGCAAACTAAATGGCAATGGAGCTGCTGAAGAATACTCTTATGTGAAAATGCTCGTGCTAAAGTAAGTTTTTTAAAAAAAAGTTATGCAAGATTCCATAAAGCGAAACCTTGCAGGTAACATTTTTCAACAGCTTAATTGGTAGTATGGGACATTACTCGTCTATTGGTATTCAGTAGTTATTACACAAAAGGAGTAGTTGTTACACCAAACCTTATCAACCTGGTTCAGAAGTCACAATCTGTTTGAAGACACTGCCAAACCACAGTTTCCTGGTTATGGTATCACATGAAACTGTGATTTAGGAAATTGGGATATCTTTGCCAAAGGAAGCCCCAGGAGAGCAGGAGCAAAGAGGATGGGCAAGGAGGGAGCCTGCAGGCACACAACTCATTCCTGGTCCAATAAACCATGGTTTAAAAGTCGGAGATTGTGACATCTGAACTGGGCCTTGCCCAATAAACCTTGAAGAAGAAGAAATACTTACCAGTCTGGTGAGCAAGTGACAAGCTGTACACAAACTCCAGCTCTGTTTTCAAACATAGTGCCCATTCTGTTGACCTTAGAAGTAGCAAGTAAAACAACGTTTATTAGAAACAAAAATACAAAATGCAGTAGCTATACAAGTACTTTGGAGAAGGCATGCTCAACAGCAGGGATGGGGAAACTGTGGCCCCCCAGCTGTTAAGAACACAACTGTGGCTCTGTGATGGAATAGGGGTCTCCTAACAACTCCAAGCACCCTTAACAAACGACAGTTCGCAGGATTCTCTGGAGGAGGCCATGAAGGTTTAAACTGGCATGATGCTGCTATCAATGTATAGAGCAGATGGGGCCTAATTCAAATCTTGCCTCTTCCATAAACATGCTAGGGCACCTAAGACAAACCACTGCCATACCCCCTCGACTGCAGCATGACGATCGTTTGGCCTACCTTACAAAGCTGTTGAAAGGGTTGTTGAAATAATGTACGTAAAAAGTGTTTGGAACACTGGGGAATTATAATAATAATAATAATAATAATAATAATAATAATAATAATAATAATAATAATAATAATTTATTATTTGTACCCCGCCCATCTGGCTGGGTTTCCCCAGCCACTCTGGGCGGCTTCCATAGAAACCAAAAATACACTAAAATATCACAGATTAAAAACTTCCCTGAACAGGGCTGCCTGTATATTATCTATATATATATATTATCTATAATATATATTATATATATAGATAATATATATTATATATATTATATATATAGATATATATATTATCTATAGTCGCTGTCATGAGGACAGGCTAGAAATTCACACTCAACATCTGTATTCACACTCAACATCCATATCACACAACTTTTTTTTAAAGGGCACAAGGGAAACGGAAACACACACACACACACACAAACACGAGTTACAAGCGTATGCAGAGTTTTTCATGCAATAATTAAATTTATCTCGTTCACCAAAACACAACGAAGAAGTATGGCGTGAAGCAGCCCTTTGAAATTACACGGGTAATTAATACTGAGCTTAATATGCATGGGTTGCTTAGTATAGATCACTGTTCCTGTGTTGGTCCCAGACAGTTATACAGATGTAGCAAATAGGGCATTATTTGTAATTTTTCTCTTTTGCATTAACGGTACAAATATGAAATACTTAGGATGGACTCTTACCTCAAAAAACTCTGGCAACCACTGTATATCTGTTATTACTGATTTATGGCCATATTCGATGGAAGAGACTGCACAGTATCTCACCAAGTGTGGCTCCTTCCCAACTTGTTGTTCCAGCATGAAACTTGGCTGAAATTGAACACAAATTAGTGTCCACTAATTTCCATACATGACAGAATCATAGAATGCTGAGAGTTGGAAGGGACACGAGGGTCATATGTTATCCAACGCCCTGCATATAGTCTAACCCCCTGCAATGCAGGAATCTTTCACCCAACCCAGGGTTTGAACCTGCGGCCCTGAGATTAAGAGCCTCATGCTCTACCGACTGAGCTATCATTTGCATCCACTGCATGACCCAGCTCTTTCTAGTTTTTCCATGCTTTCCTGGTGGGCATTGCTTCCTGCATCCACTTGCCATTCCTGTTTTTATAGTGAATAATTTTGGATACATCTTGGGGGGGGGGAACTGCCAAGCATTCATTGATACAACCTGACCTATCAAGCTAGCCCATATTCTAGGAATTGAGTGAAAATTTTTTCCACATTTTTTCGTCTATAAGTCGCCCCCATGTATAAGATGCCCCCTATATGGGGGGGGACTCAGATTTAAGAAAATGGGAGGAGAGTGACATTATTTTTTAGGGGAAAAACTTATACATGGAAAAATGCGGTAATACTTTTACATTGTATAAGCGTATGTTTTTCAGGGGCAACTAAAAGCACAAAGCCAGTTTCCTTTCACACCTGAACTACCGTATTTTTCGCTCTATAGGACGCACCCGACCATAGGACGCACCTTGTTTTAGAGGGGGAGAACAAGAAAAAAAAAATCTCCCCCTCTGCTCAGCGCCCCTTCAGCGAAGTGGCAGGAGAAACGGAGCCCCTTCCATTTCTCCTCCCGCTTGGCTGAAGGGGCGCTGCGCAGTTCTCCCTCTCTGCTGAAGCCAGGAGAGTCTTGCTCTCCTGGCTTCAGCAAAAGGAACCTGAAGCCTGCGGAGCGCAGCGGGAACTCGCACTGTGCTCCGAAGGCTTCAGGCAGCTATCCCTGAAGCCTGGAGAGCGAAAGGGGTTGGTGTGCACCGACCCCTCTCGCTCTCCAGGCTTCAGCGAAAGCAACACGAAGCCTCCGGAGCGCGGAGGGAGCGTTCCCTCTGCGCTTTGGAGGCTTCGCGTTGCTATTGCTAAAGCAAAGGAACCTGCATTCACTCCATAGGACGCACACACATTTCCCCTTAATTTTTGGAGGGGAAAAAGTGCGTCCTATAGAGCTAAAAATACGGTAGTCCCTTTCAGATCCCTTGAAAGGATCGTTACAAATTTCAAACACTTGTTTCTTCAATAAACTATAATAAACGGTGCAATGTGTACATGCTCAGGCCTATGGTACTTTGCTCCACATACTGCATGCAATAAACAAATGCAATGTGGGAACTGGGCATTCACTTTCCCCGGTGGTCACAAAAATGGAAATTGCTAATGGCTGTAGCTTTGGGGTGCCTTGCAGAAGCATCTTGCTGGGAGGAGAGAGCAGAGCCGAGCTGTTACACTAGCTTCCTGGAAGGTGGGCTGCTGTTGCTCAAAGGAGAGGGGAAAGGGAAGGGAATGTGGTGGCAGGGACGTCAGTGTGACATGAGCGCACCAAAACAGCCCATCTCATGCTCCTGGCGGGGCATTTGCAGCGTGCTAGCTTCTCTCCCACCACCTCCTCTCCCCTTCTGGCAAGCCACAGCGACCCACCTGCCAGAAAGCGAGCGTGGTGGATCTGCCCCACTTCCAGCCCCTATGTTACCCTTGTGTGCACACAAACGAGTGCTCTGGAAAGCCTGCAACTTCATCCATGCACAGAAGAAAACGTGAAGCAATTCTCAGTGGTTCCTTGAGGAATTCATGATACGGAACGCTAAAAGCAGAATCTTTAAAAGTACCAACCATGTTAACTGTGGCATTCTTGCTCCCGCCTGTACCGGACTTCGCATTTCGTAACCTCTCTTCGTATGCTGAAATGTCCCACAGTACAACCTGGAATGGGAGGGCAGAGAGGGGAAATGACACGTTAGAAGGCAGATTGTCCTGTTTTAATGGACACTTTAATGTGCCACGTGATGGAAAGGTAGAATAGGACTCTACAGAATATGCAGAGAGGGCCAGCTGAGCTCACGGGGAGAAAACTGTTTTGTACTAATAGGAAGGGAATCATTTTTATTTTTTTAAAAAACATTAACATGTCTCCGGTACTGAGGAGTCCCACACAATGGCATGGGGATTCCAGGCGTACTTCAATAAACCCTGAATTATCTAAACGAGGGTGTGATGCAACATCTAGTGAGGCCTCAAAGTACTCATGTAGGCAGTGTTAGCATTCTGAGCAGGGCTTGGCCAATGCGGCACCCCCAGGCACCCATGGACCCACAGAGGTCTTCCCTGGCACCCATAGGATCCCACTCCTGTGCTGAAAGTAGGCTTGAAGGAAGCATTCTGCTGTCACCAAAAGAAGAGGTTGCAGTGTGTGCTTGGTTGTGGTGTGTATGTGATGCCCCTGGCATTTTCTCCAGTTTGCAAATGTGACCACAGACCCCAAAAAAGGTTGGCAACCTCAGATTTTGAGGGTTAGATGAGAATGACCAGACCCTGCATGGGCCTTAGCCCTTGCTGGTCCCTCAAACATCTGCAGGAGCAACTTATTCCACAATACCGATGTAGAAGAGGTATGTTGCGAATGCAAACAAGTAGCTGAAAAATAATGGAATCCTAACCTGTCCGTTTATACAGCCTCCTGCAATGATGTTGGGATTGCTTGGGGAGAACTGAAAGCAGTAGATATCTTCAGGGCACTCCAGCATCAGCTAGAAAACATAAATATCCAGGGAGGAATAGATCAGATCTGAGGACAGCCTTATGCTGAAATTATTGGTTCTGTTCTTTAAACACCTCAGAAACATTCAAGCCCTCCTTTAAATACCTGGGGGTGAATTGGGTCTGCGAAGCTCCAAAAGAGAATTGGTGCTTTCCACAAGAGCAGTCGCCCAGAGTTGTTCACCCGCTCCTCGTAAGACAGTCGCTCCGTTACCGCCACTGCGATAATCCCTGATTGGAGACAAATGTCATTTCACCTTTTGCAAGGGTAAAACTTTGCGTCCGTTTAAAGTGGTCCATGTCCACACTCAACCACGCTGTCAGAAATTGCGGCAAGAATTGTCCGGGGCTGTTTTAGAAGAGGTGCAAATCCTAAAAGCCAATCATCACCTTCACTTCTTGATGTCAGTGAATTCCACAAGCATTATGTGAAGCATTGCTGTCCTCAGCCTTTTACTAATCAAGTTTCTGGGTCACCTAACGCGATGGTGGCAGTGGCAGTGAAGAAACAAGTCTCTTATCTGCTCTGCCGACATTCTTCTAGTCGTTACAGGCACTGCTTTATATTCTGCCTCCTAAGTGGAGCACTTATGCTCAGGGCTCTAGCCTGCCTGCAGCAAGAGTCTTAAAGTAGCATGGGTTGCCGGTGCCCGGGGCCGTGTGGAAGGCATGTTGCAAGGGAGGGAAACGGATGCGAGTACGCATGCACATTCAACGGCCTGACAGTGTCTGCATCACCCAAGAGGTTGCAGCCTCCGGGATAAGAAAAGGAAGTCGTTCCCTTGTTTGGAGAGCTCACTTCCTGGGTTGCATGGAGAAGCCATTTTCAATGGAAGCCCACACCTGTATTGAGGCAGTGCCAGATGTTGAAATTTTGCACCCCTAACAATTTTGGGCCTGGGGCAACCACCCCGTGGGCCCCCATGCTACGTCACTGGTTTTAACGTGCAGCTTGACTCTTAAGAGACTGCAGCAATAACATTCGTTTCACTTTCATTTCTGTTACAGCTTGCCTAGCGTGAGGTAACCCAAGTTTGCTAAAACGGGGGTAGCTAATGTGGTGCAGTCCAGATGTGTTGGATTCCAACTCCCAGCATCCCTAGCCACTGACTTCTGGCTGGGGCTTATGGGAGAGTTGAGGTCCAACAGGATCTGAAGGGCACCACGTTGACTACCCTTGTGCTAGCATGTTACAAAAGATTTCCTCATCTCATTTTCCTTTGTGCTGCTGATTTGTTCAGAGAAAGGGCCAGTGGAACGGGCACAGTGGCTAATCTTTAAACCCAAGACTTCAGAACAACCCTCACAAAGTTTCTGCCCACAAACTGAACGCTCTGCAATCTTTACCATAAATGGTTGGGTGCCAGCAGACGCAGCTCACGGTCCTGTCCTTGAGGTAATGCAGGTCTGTGAATGACTGGTACTCCTTGAGGGAAACGTCGGACTTGCCTGCAAAGCCACTTTCGTCTTCCGCAAGGGCTTTCCAGTCGTCAAAGAAGGCATTCAGGATCTCATTCTGCTGCAGTGCTATTTCAACTCTGGAACGGGGACATTTTTGTTTTGTTTTGTTTTTAATAAATTCAGATACTGCATCTCAAATCGTGGTATAGTGTAGATTTGTTATTTTGGGGAAGATGCGCTTTTAATTTTTAAAAATAGTGTCACTAGCAATAAAGGATTATGTGCCATGGCTTCTTTATTTGATACTGTAGACCAGTGTTTCCCAAACTTGGGCCTCCAGCTGTTTTCGGGCTGCAATTCTCATCATGCCTGACCACTGGTCTTGCTAACTAGGGATGATGGGAGCTGTGGTCCAAAAAAGCTGGAGACCTCCCAGTAAGTTTGGGAAACATTGGACCAGAACTATTATACAGATTTAAGGCACACGTTTGAGAGGAAGACATTTTCTACATGACACCAGGAGCTGCTCAAGATGCTGGAGATAAAAAATATGTCCAGGTGCTTTATAGAGTGGTCATGTGTCCTCCTTTACAGAGGACAGTTCTCTGTTTAAAGGGCTGTCTGGTTTAAAGATTAAGAACCCTAAGGAGGGAAAGCAGAAGTCTTTGAGATCAACAGTTTTATATATAATTTCTTGGGCTGAATACTCCTCAAGCCACCCTATCCTCATATTTTAGACTGCAAGAAATCTTGCCTACGTCTCCATACAGAACTTTCAGTGGACCTTGATACTTCACCTTAAAGCCACAGAGACAATGAAGTCTTTCAGGTCTTCCGATGACAAATACTTTTCTTTTTCTTCATCTGAAAAGTCCCTTGGAAAATACTGCGTTGTTGCGTTTTTGGGGTAGGTCCTAAGGCAAGTGAAAACATACTGTTCAGAAAAATTTGGGAGGGAAAAGGAAAATCCAAAACAATGAAGGCAGGATTGATGAATCCTCATTACCTATCGGTAGGCGCCAGGCGAAAACATTTCTCTATAACTAGGCCTTTGGCTGATTAACATTCTACGGCCTTTTGAATGTGTTGGGGGTGGTGTATTGGTTTGTTGTTGTTTCATTATGTATTTTGTGTTCACATTTTGTAGTTTTATGTTGTGAACCGCTCTGTGATCTTTGGGTGCAGAGTGGTATACAAATTTAATAAATAATGAATAATAGTTGTATTAAGTAATATGAGAAGTGAAGAACTTTTTGTGTGTGTGCATCAGCCCCACCTAATAGCGTGCCTAGTCCCATCCCCACAAAAGAAAATGTAGTTGTTTGTTAAGAAGTGATGTTTGAAGTACATAATCTCAGGGAATAGTCAGAAGACATATCCCTGGGAATGATCGGAAGTTGCATAATATAGCAACCACACCATACCTTTAAAGTGCTATTATACCACATTAACAGTACACTGGTACCTCAGGTTAAGAACTTAAATTTGTTCCAGAGGTCTGTTCTTAACCTGAAACTGTTCTTAACCTGAAGCACCACTTTAGCTAATGGGGCCTCCCACTGCCGCTGCACCGCTGGAGCACGATTTCTGTTCTCATCCTGAAGCAAAGTTCTTAACTCGAGGTACTATTTCTGGGTTAGCGGAGTCTGTAACCTGAAGCGTATGCAACCCGAGGTACCACTGTAATGGATTCCACCCCCCACCCCCAAAAAAAGAAATCATGGGAAATATAGTTTGTTAAAGGGGCTGAGAGTTGTTAGGAAAACCTTCACAGAGCTACAGCCCCTACCACCTTTAACAAACTACAGTTCCCATGATTCATGAGGGGTGGGGAGGAGTCATGACTATTAAAGTGCTATGCTAGTGCTATAACAGTGTGTTGTGGTTAGCAATCCTTGTTAAAGCTAAGCAGGTATAAGTCTGGTCAGTAACTGGATGGGCGGCCAAGTAGGAAGCCCACGTATGTTGCCTTGAACCACATCAGGCAAGAAAGGCAGGATGTAATAAAAATAATCTGAAATTGCGCACTCTGCTTCATACCACTCTGCTTGAAAGTAAATTTTAAAAAGTGAAAGGTGCCCGATTCTAGGTTTCCCTCCATTCAGATAACAAATGAAAATAACATGGCCTGAAATTAGTGGGGGCATTGTTTCTTTTTAAAAATGATTTAAAATGGTATATATATATATATATATATATATATAGAGAGAGAGAGAGAGTGAGTGAGTGTGTGTCTTATACTTACCATTTTGTTTGAGTTCCTGTTTCTTCTACTATCGGGACAACCTGAGTGCCAACATTTTTCTCAAGCTGCCGAATGGTAAAGTTCTTATCGAAATAACTCGTACATTCCACGTAGCCGTGTTTAGGGTCAGCCGAAGCGTTTCTGTTGTGAAATTTAACCCGAGCCCCAAATTCTCTCTGCCGCCGAGAAATCTTATATTTAACCTGAAATTTCAAACAAAATATTTCTCAATGGAAACTCTTGTTTTTGTACATTTGACTGTGCATTGTCTTGAGGGTATGGCACACAGCCATAAAACAGAGAATAACAGATCTTTAAGATCTCTTACAGGACCTGCATTTGATCTGATTTTACGACTATTTTTCAACATGCTCATCATTCCCCCATGGGAAGGAACAACTGAACACTTGAGATGTGCTTGTTATGAGACCAGTTTGTTGGTGGAGTAGTCTCAAGTATTCTCACCAAACCTTCTCATCCACATCCAGAGGTCCTTTTCTGTGGAGTATTTCACAGGTTACCACCTCATTTTCTCTGCTTAAAATCCACACCTTGGTCAAGGCTAGCAAAGATTCTGTAAGAGTTAGGTTCTCGTTTTCTAGATGCTTTCTAAATCTACTCCCTACTCAGGCTTTGAAATCTGAAAGATTTCTAGTCAAAATTGGGCAACACAGGATCCTACAAGCTTATTGCTTTTAAAAATATAGTCTATTTAAGACTGTTCTTTAAAGTAGACAGTCATACTTTGGCTCTCAAATGTCTTGGCTCCCAAACGATCAAAAACCGGAAGTGAGTGTTCTGGTTTTCGAACGTTCTTTTGGAAGCCGAACGTCCGACGGGGAGCTTCCTGCAGTCAGTCAGAAGCTGCGCTGTGGTTTCTGAACGTTTTGGAAGTCGAACAGACTTCCAGGACGGATTCCATTTGACTTCCAAGGTACAACTGTATAAGACACTGTTAGGAAGACTGACCTTTGTCGTTCTTTCCTTAACCGATTCTTCTTCAATTTCTTTTTCACTTCCAAGCGAAACCCAAGGTTTCCACACAGGAGGCTTGTACACATATTCTTCTGGGGTGCCCTCTTTGACCTCCCCTTCCTCTTCCTCTGGCTCGGGAGGCTATCCGGAAAAATATTTGCAAAGGTATCAATACAGAGAGTATCAATATGATACAAATAAATATAAATGCATTATTATTTTTATTTAAAATGCCTTACATGTAAAATGCTTTCCTTGGCCTCTTCCGTTGCAATAAGATAAAATATTTGCCCATATTTTAATTCCCTGTCAAAGACCACCAGAAGTTCGTCCCCAGGATATTCCTGTGTGAATACAAACAGTTGAAAAGTTTTAAGCAGTTTTAAATGATTTCTACATCCAACTATAACTGACAGTTGAAGGAGTTGGATAGGTTTAAGCTTGGGAAAAAGGAGACCAAGGAGATCTGATAGCCATCTTCAAATATCTCAAGGGCTGTCACATGGCAGAGGGAACAAGCTGGTTTTCTCCTGCTCTGGAGGGTTAGGGCTCGAACCAATGGATTCAAGTTACAAGAAAGGAGATTCCAACAAAACATTAGGAAAAACTTGAGAGTAAGAGCCATTCAACAGTGGAATAGCCTCCTTCATGAGGTTGTGGACTCTCCTTCCTTGGAGATTTTTAAGCAGAGGTTGGATTGCCATGTGTCATAGATGCTTTTGTTTAGATTCCTGCATTGGATGGGGTTGGACTGGATGACCCTTGGGGTCCCGTCCAATTCTACGATTCTATGACATCACTTTAATACTGATGGATTGGAAGGTTCTCCGCTTACGTTTTTGGTCTAGCACTAACTGCTTCAGAGGAGCAGGGTCCCTTAAGCTTCTTCCTCAATGTATCCTCCTTCTTCCCATTACTTTCTAGAATGCCCTCTGCCTGCCAATGCAACTGATTTCTTTCTAGATCACAACTGCTCATCCCACACCATATACTAGGGGTCATTTCTGGGGCCCATAGGTACATTTACAAACCAGAGATACTGTTGTGGGCAACACATACACCACAGTCCGGGTTAATGTTGGGCATTCCTTTTGTGAACCTCATGCCTCCATCACAGCCACTTCTAAGCTTGTGCTCAAAAGGACTTTGTTTGCCAGGAGGAGTAACAAATCTTAAGTGAAATGAAGTTAGGCGATCAGTTTACCGAATTCTAGCACAACCCCCGGTATACAACATGCCCCGACAGGGTAACTCACTAAGATAATTTTTTTGAAAGGATGGAAGTCAGAAACTGCAGCTCTTGCTTTCATGTCATCGATGATGTCCTCTCTCTTCAAAAGTTTGTGAGGGTTTTCCGCCGTGACATCGATGTCAGCACGGCAATTAAATATCTCCTGAGTTTTCTCAGTGAGGACCAAGGGGAAGATTTCCGGGTGGCCTGAAAGAGTAAAGAACAATATAGAAACACCTCTTCTTAGAAGGCTTGCTGTATTTCAAGTACCAATTTGTCCCACACACTCTAGAATTCTTCAACAAGTATAACTAGATACTTTTAGTACCCTTACAAGCGTTAGTGAAATTAAACGAGATTCCCACCCCCTCACAGCAATACCTTTTTACTTCTTTTGCCATATACTCTTTCCATACTTGATGTACGCTGCCCTAAAATGAAACCCCTTTATTGCAGTTAACGAGGCAACCACCGTGGATATATTATGGATGGAAAAGAGCTCAGTGGCTCAGGGTGAAGGAATTTATGTCCGTGAAGATGTCAAGGACAGGCTTTTTTATTTTTAGACATTTACAAAGCTGAATGAAATATGAATTTGGGAATATTGATAAGCTTTACGTACACATGCTTTGGGGGGAAAGTCTTCACTCACTTAATCCTTTTTTTTTTTTTTTGAACTGACAAAATGCTAAATCCTATTTTAATCCGGCTCATCCAGAAATCTAAATCCCTCAGCAAACGTCTCTCACTTAATATGTTACATTTCATAAACCCTACATTTATCCCTTAAGCCCTGTCATTTCTGGTCCTCCACTGCACCTGCTCAACTGCAGCTATTCATTAAAACCTACAAAAGGAGGAGAGGGATGCCTGGCACGTTCGTAAGTTTGGCACCAGGAGCCCCAAGAGAAATCGGCTTGGAGATATTTTCGCTTGAGGCCGAACGTACCCACAAGCCCACTGAGGGCCACACAAACGGCCAGAAACCTTCTGCAGATGGAGTAGGCCAGAAATGGTGGGCCCGATAGATGGATAGATGGATATTATCCCACCATTCCTCCAAGGAATTCATGGTTCTCCCCTCTCCATGTTATCCTCAATACAACCATGTAGGGTAGTTTAGGCTGAGAAACAGCGACTTTCCCAAGGTCGCCCGCTGAGCTTCATGTTGAAGCGGGAATTTGAACCAGAGTCTCTGAGATCCCAGCCCAACCATTGCACTGCACATGCCAAATGTCTTATGAGATACAGTGGTACCTCGGGTTACAGACGCTTCAAGTCACAGACACTTCAGGTTACAGACTCTGCTAACCCAGAAATAGTACCTTGGGTTAAGAACTTTGCTTCAAGATGAGAACAGAAATTGCGTGGCGGCGGCAGCGGGAGGCCCCCTTAGCTAAAGTGGTACCTCAGGTTAAGAACAGTTTCAGGTTAAGAATGGACCTCCAGAACGAATTAAGTTCTTAACCCGAGGTACACTGTATTCTACTGTATTCTACTTAGCACTTAGCACTTTGAATCCCTGCTAATTATCTGCTCCTCTTTTCCTACAACTTCCCAAACGTCTTCTGTGTTATTTACCCCATAGCTAAAAGGCAGAAGATGCAACTTCTGAAGAGAAATATTTCTTTTTTTCCTTTCACAGCTAGCCTTATGGCCTTAAGACTCTGTCTGCTACATATTCTTCAAAAAACTGTTTTTTCCGTGTCGAACTTACCCATGCTTGCCATTGATAAATCCACTTCTTCATCTTTTTTTGCTGAAATGAGATAAAGTGGGGTCTTGGCATAAGAACGTTAAGAAGAGCCCTGCTAAAGCAGACCAAGGGCAAATTCTTGTCAAGTATCCTCTGGAACCGAAGGCATGAACAACCCACTCACACCATTGTCTTCTCCAGTATCTCTTATTCAGAGGTTACACTCTATTACACTATCTGAGTTTGCTTGTTTTCCTTTTCTCTCCCCATCCCTTTTTTCCCTCATGACTTTTAGATTGTAAGCCTGTGGGCACAATCTCATGTTTCTGATCTGTGAAACAGTACATTTTTTAGGCGCTTTAAAATAAAATAGCTATACAGTAATTATATTTCCACCTGGAGGTGTCATAAAACGATGAGGACTAGTATACCCGTTGAATTCCATTTTAAAGCCTGCTTTCGTCAATCAATTTCAGTGGGTGAGCTCTAGCCTCGGGGCTGCGGCTGCTAAAATCTCTTCCATTCGCAAGGCCCCCAAACACTTTAAAGTTGCACTTGGATCATTTCGGTTGTTCTTTTCATAGCCAGTGTGATATGTATATGTATGTATGTGTGTGTATGTGTGTGTGTGTGTGTGTGTGTGTGTGTGTGTGTATTCTCTCTCTCTCTCTCTCTCTCTCTCTCTCTCTGTGTGTGTGTGTGTGTATGTGTGTGTGTGTGTACATAATACTGGCAGTTACATTTTCAGCCCTTTCCTAATAATTCCCAACAACGCGTTGGATCCCAAAAAACACAATGGAAGAAAAACTATGGAAGGAAAGTTTTAAAAACTCAGGAGGGCAAGTCCACACTGATACATTTAAAGCACATCCAACACACATTTAAAGCAGGTGACACCCCTCACAAAGAATCCTGGGAGCTGTAGTTTGTTCAGGGTACTGGCAATTGTAGTTCTGTGAAGCCCCAGTTTCCAGGATCTTTTTTTTGGGGGGGGGGAGTCATGTGTGCATCTGCCCTCCCAACTCTACTGCTACCCTCTGTTCCTACCACAGAAATTGGCATGGTTTGGGATGGGGTATGGTAGACTCCGTAGGGGAAAAGGGAGAAGTCTAAAACCACAAAACCAATGCAAAGCTACCCAATTTTGCCCAATCCTCCAACTTTTTCAGGAAGTGCAAGGGATTGTGGTGAAGAGGGGGTTGGGGGAAGGTGCAACTTCATTCCACATGTGCTTCCTTCACCTGATTATTCTGATTACCCAACCCACTGAACTTACCACTTTCGCTTCTGCTACATGTTGAGTTTCACCCTGGCCTTTTCAAGGAGCGGTCTTAGCTGAAATGGAGGGGTGGGGGAGCCATCAACAATAACTGAAAACCTTCAGCTTTTGAGTACAGTCATACCTTGGATCCTGAACGCCTTGCAACTCAAACGTTTTGGTTCCCGAACGCCACAAACCCGGAAGTGAGTGTCCTGGTTTGTGAATGTTCTTTGGAACCTGAACATCTTATGTGGCTTCTGATTGGCTGCAGGAACTTCCTGCAGCCGATTGGAAGTCGCGCCTTGGTTGTCAAACATTTTTGGAAGTCGAAATGACTTCCAGAACCGATTCCGTTCGACAACCAAGGTACGACTGTACATGAAAACATCACAGAGAAATGTTGTTGGGCATACTGTCTTGACATCCAAATTCCCGACAAATTACTTTCTTTAGTTCCACAGTTCTGCAGTACTATACTTACCAGCACTTCTTTGCTTCCCTTTGGGTGAGCCTTTTGGCGATCCTTTGGGCGACTTTTTAGGTTTCGGCGATCCTTTAGCTTTAGGTTTCTTCGCTGAACCAGGAGCAGAACGCGGTACGGGAGTCTCTGCGCTTTCAGCCATTTTGAAAGATTTCTGCCCGGAAAATAGGTGGCACATCAATGTGGATAATGAGGCAGAATTCAGGGGGGTGGCTTAAAAACTCATTCATAACATGATAGTTACATCCCATTAGTTGAGAGACAGTGCTGGCTGAGACATGGGAGTTGTAGTCCAAAACAGCTGAATGGAACCAGGTTGGCAAAAGGTTGCCTTATGTGCTACTGAGGCAGAATGATGTTTGCTTCAGTTTAGCCCAAGTCATTTTGCTGCTCCAAGCATTTTGCTGCTCCCAAGTCATTTTGCTGCTCCTGGCTCCACATCTATCATTAGAGGCCCAGATGACCTCCATGACTAGGAGTACATTTTACCTCACCACTGTCATCCTTGTGCTGGTCCCTTCCAGACTGGTTTACTGCAATGCACTCTTTGTGGGGCTGCCCTTGAGGTTGGTCTGGAAGCTTCAGCTGACGCAAAATGCAGTGGTTTGACTCCTCACTGGGGCGGGACATTGCCAACATGTCACCCCACTCTCGAAAGACTTGCACTGGTTGCCAATTAGCTGCCAGGTTAAGCTGAAGATACTGCTTTGGTGAACAAAGCCCTATGCAGCTTGGGACCAGAATAGCTGAAAGATAGCCTCACTCTTTATATACCCAGCTGATCACTGTGCTCAACAGGCTAGGCTTCCTGCAGATGCCATCTTAATAGAAGGTCGGCTCTGCACAAGAAATTGGGCCTTTAGTGCTGTGTAATCCCTCCCCCTTCCCTGAAAGACACCATCTTTGTTTTCTTTTGGATACCTTCCTCTTCCAATAAGCCTTCCTGCCTCCTTCTGATTTTTCTGAGTCTGAATCTGTATTGAAATTGCTTTTCAGATTTGCCACTCTAGGCTAGTTTTGGAGGAAGGGTGGGATACAACTGTAACATACCCTCCGATATTTCTCTGATGAAAACAGGGATGTCCTATTCCATAACAACAAACAACAACAGTTTTATTATTTATACCCAGTCCATCAGAGGCCCGGGTTGCCCCAGCCACTTTGGGTGACTTCCAACATATATAAAAACATAACAAAACATTAAACTTAAAAAAACCAAAACCCTTCCCTATACAGGGCTGCCTTCAGATGTCTTCTAAAGGCCGTATTAGTTACTTATCTCCTTGGCTTGCAGGGGTTGCATAATAATAAAAAAATAAAGAGGATGCTCCTTGGGTAGAGCATAGCTATGCGCTATTTGAGTGTCCTTCTGTAACCTTGCAAGGTTGCTTAGGACAAATATATTAGGTTACATGCTGTTTCATTGGCACTCCCGAGACTATCAACACACCTAAATGTGAAACCGGGTTGGACTAAATGACTGACTGCACAGTCCTTTACAACTCAGTGATTCTACGATGATAAGACTGGGGTCTAGGCAAGTGGTTGCTAAAGTCGTATAGAAATCATAGCTCTGCTAAAGCAGCCAGTTCTGTTCTTAAAAACAAAGCATTAATGAATCGCTTAAACAGAAAAGATGAATGGAGGAAGATTTTTAAAAAGTGTATGGGGGGGAATAACTCCAGCACCATCATGTGGAAATGATGTGCATAACAGGAAACAAAATAGCAACTTCATAATTTGAGTCACTGTTTTTATTTTTCAAAGTGTCACCATGTTTAACCTAATGCTGCTATACCAGAAACCGAATTCTAACAAAGCAGATAACAAAAGAGATGGGAGACATAGGATGCGATCCAACCCAAGTTAAGTGCTAAGCCTGATGTCACATGGAGAGATTTGAGCAAATGCTTGCTTCTTTCCCTGTGTGACTTTCAGGTAGGTTTGCCATATGTGCAGAATTTCCCAGACATAGGTGGTACTCAGCCCCAGAAACAGTGGAAATTGCTGAAACGCCCAGGAAAACTCAGACAAACTTTGCCAAAGAAAGCTCAACAACTTTTTTTCACTTTTTGAAAGATGGCAACCATACTTCCAGGGTCTGGAAAAATCACAAAGGATGACCCAAACATCAAATTGGCAGCTAGGGAAGCTGTCAATAGCCACTTTACAGGGAACTGAAATAACCACAGATTGGAACATGTGATTTGCTTCTCTCTCAAGTCATCCAAACAGTCCAGTCACATGAACAAAGACAACACTGGCGTTTCTGAGATTAATCACAGAGATAATTTTAGAAAAGCGGTTTACAAGGCAAGGCAGAAAATTCCTAAAAACAGCTACTTATCAAACTGATTGCCCTAAACCTATGGTGTATTGTTTTTGTTGACTTATTAAAATGATCCTTCTTTCTGAGTGCTGAAACTTTGGAATGTGGAAAGAGAATACCAGATATCAAGAATGAGTGAGAGGAGCTCATTAATACAGCATCAGTAGCTAATGGCTACAATCAATAATGTTGGAGGGCTGGGCACACTGTTAAGAAATAGCTAGAGCAATGTAAAGTAGGGCAAAATAGAAAACCAAAACAAGGCTCTTTCTACCCCAAGACCTTTTTGAGCTGCTAAAGTGTTGCTGTTTTACAACTTGATGGAAGTACAGTGGTACCTTGGCTTACATATGCTTCAGGTTACATACGCTTCAGGTTACAGACTCCACTAACCCAGAAATAGTACCTCGGGTTAAGAACTTTGCTTCAGGATGAGAACAGAAATCGTGCAGCGGTGACACAGTGGCAGTGGGAGGCCCCTTTAGCTAAAGTGGTGCTTCAGGTTAAGAACAGTTTCAGGTTAAGAACGGACCTCCAGAACGAATTAAGTACTTAACCCGAGGTACCACTATAGAATTAAAATTGTGGTCCCGCATTGTATTTAAATAATAAAATGCTACATTTGCCATAAAAACATTCAGTGGCCAACCTCCACTGGCAAGAGTCTAAGTATGTTTACTCAGAACTAAGTCTTGTCTAATTCTCAACAGCAAAAGTATCTAGTTGAGATGGACCTTGGGCCTTCATTTCCTGTTCCTTCCAGCTCGTCCATCATTTCCTCTTTGCAAAGCAAAAATGCCAACATTTGCTCATTCGTCCATTTTATTTTTATTAGTTCAATTGAATTCTATCAATAAATACATTTTTTAAAAAAACACACACAAGCTTTTTAGACAGGAGATTAATACAAATGGGGGGAGAAATTCTGGCTATGAGAGAAGAGGCTGCTGAATTGAAGCTTGGTTAAGCAAAATCTCTCTTGGATTATCCGATAAAATCAGACGCAGCGGGTAAGATCAGATTTTCGCAAGGCACAGCGGCAGAACAATGAGAAAAGCTCTCAGGCCAGGGGGATACAATCAAAATATGGCCCAAGCAAAAGTATGGATGACTGGCCACTAATGGGATAGCTTTGGCAACTCTGAGATAGCTCAGTTGGTAGAGCAGGAGACTCTGAATCTCATGTTGGGCAAAAGATTCCTGCATTGCAGGGGGTGGACTAGTTGGCCCTTGGTGGTCCCTTTCAACTCCACAATTCTATGAGTCTATGATCCCAGCACTTAGGGCATGAAGCAGCACCAGTGAAAGGCGTGGCACTGGGAAGAAGGGAATGTAGCCTGGGGAGGGTGCCAAGGACCATACCAAAAAACCTGTAGGCTCTCCAACCCTGCCTTAAATGAATTATGCACATGATTTAAAAAATGCATTCGTTTTGTCGGTTCTGAATCTCCAGCCAATAAGCTTAATCATGGGCAAATTTGGTGCATATTCATTGAAGTGCTACATTTTGAGACAACAAACATGGAAGCGGAGAACAAATCAGTCCATTTTTTTTACATGTGATCTGAACAAACTGCATGATCATACGAACCACACCTCAAAAGCTCAAATACAGACATAGCCTTCTAGAAGCGTGATGATTTTGGCCCATGGTGGAAGGCACAAAGGAGTGTCTTCCCAGGATTATATGTGAACCCTCAGCCATCAGGACCTATTTTAAGTGCTAGAACTTCAGCCCTGTAATATGCGAAATAATCACAATAGCTTTGTGCATGTTAAATAACTCCCTTAGTTCAGTAACCACAGCCAGACATGACACAACCAAGATTACAGAAGAACATCTAGATTTGAGGGTGTGGTTTATGAAAAGGTCCTGCCGCAATCTTTTTACTCTGAGTCAATAGCAGGGAACAGCTCTTTAAACCCCTCCTGCACTCTTTGACATGAGTGTTGTGGAACAGAATGATAAAAATTAATGCAGTTCACTAGAGGTGGAAAAAATTCCCAATAGATTGTGACCAAGGCTCCTAAGGGCTTCTACTCTTTCCCTACAACCTTTATTTAGGTAGACAATGTTTGGTCTTTTGGAACTGCAGCTCAAAAATATAATTATATTTTGCTCAAACCGCCCCCCCCCCCGGTTTGGGTTAATTAAAAACACTTTTCCATGAAACTGTCATCTGAGCGAAAGGTAACTGTTAAGTGTTTTAGCGCAGTTGTTTGTAGTTGTGCATTTAGCCAACCTAAATCTTGAGTCATGAAATAATAATGTTTAGAACTGACAGTGCATTAGCAGAACTACAGGTGGCTGTTAACTTTGTATCTAAATATTTTGTAATAACTTAAAAGTAACAAAAACAGAGAAGTATGTTCTTCTAATTATCTAATGGGCTGAAATAGTTAGCGTTATGAAACTAAACTACCATGTTGCTAGGTGCTCAAGGGGAGGAAAGTTAATTAGTTATCAGCAAAGACATGGATGATGTCTGTACCAAGAAGAAAGAACGATTAATCAGTGACCAGATTGAACTATTTAAACATCATGTTTATGTGCAGTACCCATTAAAGACTGCAATTTATTTCATTACAAAAGAACTGAATCATCAGAATACACAGGTGTAAAACATGAAGTTCTTTTTAACAAATGTGCTTGATATCTCAGTCCTTGAAGATCCATGCTTCTGTCAGAAAACAAACTGCCTCATATTTTTACAGCTAAAGCCTGAAAAGATATAATATCTGAGTACTGAGATCTAATATCTGAGTGTTTTAATTTTAACCTTGAAATTTGTACAGCAACCACACAATATATTTCTATGACTCCTCTGGTATTTTTTCCTGAAAGCCCATAATTTCTAAAAAACCCAGTTTGTGAATCCAGGTAATGGGAAATGAAGGTATGAATGGGGAGAAACTCAACAATTTCAGTGAGCACATCATGAATGGAAGAGGAGAGCGCTGTCAAAAACTGGGGTAAAGAGAGTCGGTGTGATGTAGAGATTAGTGTGTTAGGCCAGAACCGGAGAGACCAGGTTTCAACCAGGGTGACTTTGGGCCAGCCACAGTCTCCCAGCCTGGCCTACCTCACAAGGTTGCTATGGGGATAATCTCTACAGAAGCAGAAAACTACAAAATAAGACAGGTGTCCTTTAACTAGACAGCCAGCTCCTCCAATGAGCTTCCTGCGAAGACAACTGCTGTGTACTTGCCCTAGGAAGGCCTTGCTGCTAATATACTTAAGGTGATAGCAGTACTCATGCCAGGTTAATCTTTTCAATATTTTGCATCATGTGGAATGGAATCCTGTATCATTTGGAAATGAAAGTGGGGGATCTTCACCATGGTCTGTATGAAAGAGAGGGTTTAGTACTAATTATCAGAGGCTGCAGACCATGGTCACATCATTTTAGGCTGTAGTTCTCTACACAACTGCACACAGTAATCCTGCAGGTGGTAATCATTTTACATGTTTGTTACTGAATGGATTTACATTGTGCATTGGACTGCTGTGCTACTTTGTGCCTTTGCAACAGGAAATATGCTCAGAGTATCACCACCAGACAAGCAGAAGCATATGATGAAGTGCACTGCGATCCACATAAGTTTGTGTCAGCATACTTTTGCAAATCTTTAAAGCGCCACAAGTTTCTTTGGTTTGTTTTGCTGCAGCAAAATATCACTAACCCTCTGGAAGCAATCTGCTTGTACATTTTTTCAGATTTACCCAAAAACAAATTTAAGCAACTTTCACTACAGATATATGTTTTATAGATGCCATGTGGGGTAGAGAACAGTAAGGGTTTTTGAGTGCACATTGAAACAATGTTTATTTTTTTAATATTCTTTAGCTCTCTTTTTTTAAAAAAAACTTTGCCTTCTGTCTCTTTGAAACATCTTTGCTCCATACGACAGGCATATGTCACATGCAAAATTAATGCTTGAGAAATCTTCATCTCTCTCCCAACCAGTCACTCTGACTGAGAAAATATCAACCAGTTTTTCTGGGCCATTATCAAGCTATATCTCTTGACTTATTACTGATCCCGCAACCATAATGTGTGATTTAATGATTTATTTCCCCCTCCCTTCCTTTCTTTAGGATCAGTTTTGCGCAGTGGTAGAAAAAGGTGTGTGCCAAAACTCAACATGAATGCTTCCATTGTTCTCTTATAGTGGCAATGGTGCCCACTTGAGAGGTGCTGGACCTGAGTTGCAGTGAAAAAAAGCCCTGGTTTTGTGTAATATTCCTCAGTGTCAGGGACAGGGGAACTTGTGTGACCTTCCAGAAGTCATTGGACACCAATTCCCATCAGTCCCAGTCAGAATGGCCAATGGCCAGGGATAATTGAAGTTGTAGTTCAGCAACATGTTGAGAGGAACTGGTTCCCCAAACCTGTCCTATCACCACTTTTCTTGACTGTAATTCCCCTACCCTGACACATGTGTTGAAAATGATCACTTCACTTGCAGGTGCAGCTGATTAGTCTTGAACTAATCAGTAAACTCCCTGTGTGAATGTGCTGTCATTGTAGTCAATAAGACTCCACGGTAGCCTCTCCCAGTCGGTAGCTCTGGAAAAGACTTCGCCAGATGAATGAAGAGTCTCCGGCTCTTGTCACATCTACACCATACATTTAAAAAGCATGCCCCCACCCAAAGGATTCTGGGAACTGTAGCTCTGTGAGTGCGGTAAATTGCACTTTCCAGGATTCCCTGGGGGGAGTAATGTGCTTTAAAGGGTGTGGATGTGGCCTCTGCAGGGTTTCCCAAACCCCGAAAGTTGGGTTTCCAGCTGTGTTTGGACCACAGTTCCCATCATCCCAGACCATAGTTCCTGCTAGCTAGGAATGATGGGAATTGTAGTCCAACAGCAGCCAGAGACCCAAGTTTGGGAAACCCTGAATCAAGCAATTCTGTTTCTTCCTCCTCCTTAAGCCAGAGGGAAGTAGCACAGTGTAGGTTGGCCCAGAGTTCACATAAACAGATGCCAAGCTAAACTTGAAGTATAATTATGGGCTAGCTGAGTGTTTAGATCTGGGCAGGATGAGAGCATGCCATCAGTTCCCCATCTATGCAGTGGGTGTAATCAGGGTTTTTTCCCCCCAGCTGGAACTCACCGGTGGGCGCCATTGCCATTATAAGAGAACAAGGGAGGCGTTCATGAGGAGTTCCAGCACCTCTTTTCCCTAGAAAAATAGCACTGGGTGCAATATTCAGATTGGTGACCAGGCATGCACAGCACGGCTGAAGGTGCATTTCTAAGGAATTAGATGAGACGCCAATGAAACGAAAGACTTTGAAGGAATAGCTCGGATAAAGAACTAGGGCATGCTTGCACACTCTGGCTGCAACCTGCAAGCTCCCGGTCAGCGACCTAGCTGGCTCCATGGGAGACTTGGGGTGCCCCAACGCAGCTGCCCCCCCCGCCCGAAGTTGCACTGTCCCCGCTCCTTACCTGCTTTGCAGCGTCCCCCACCCTCCGTCCGCTTCCCAATCTGAATGCCGCCTTCCTACAGCCGGCGTCGTTCAGTTGCTATGATCAACAGTTGCTATTAAAGACTGGCAGTTGAAAGAGCCAATAAGCATTCGAAGGGCTTAACCCGTCCCTCCTGGAGGAAAGAGCCATTGGACGCTTCGACAAACGACGCTGGGAAAAATCGAGAGGACTACAACTCCCAGCATGCACTTGCTCCGGCCTTCTCGCAGCCACAGGTGGAAAGAGGAGGGGGAATTGTAGTTTTCTTTTTGCGCAGGTTTGGGGTGCGATTCATTGGAGCTCGTTGTTGGCGCTTCCTTTGAAGTACCAAACGTCCACTTTTCAGCTTGCAGTTCTTTTTTTCCTATCCTTAAAGCGTTTGTATTTTATTTTCAATTTTATTTCGAAAGATAAAACGTGCTGAGCCATTGGGAAAGCAAGAGAAGGCGGCTGGATCACTGCAGCAAAATATGCCTTCGCGTCTGTGGCTGACTTGCTCATCTAATAACTTTCAAGAGCTTAATTATACTTGAGCGGTATTTGGATTACATCTGCGGAGATGCAGTCAAAGGAAGCTATTCAGAGTAGCACTCCCCTAGCAAGAGATTGCTCCCTATAATTGTTACTTTGTGACCGAAAAGGAGATTTCATTAAAGATTCAGGAACTAAACTTGCATGCAGTTTTCTTTCCTGAATTTGGGAGGGAGAGAGAACGAGGAACGACTGACACAATTGCTGTTACATAAAATGTTTTCACAAAGACTGTACATCTTTAAAAAAAACACGTATCTCCAGACATCTTTATAACACCAATGTATTTCCAGAGACTTTTTAATAACAAAAACAAATTCCAAGGTGCCCAGGTTGATACTTATTTTGGTTTATATTTCTAATCTTATAATTTGGTCACCATCTTTTAAAACGGTGGCTATGACGAATAAAATGAATAAATCTCGACATCTTGGTACCAGTGAGACTGATCTTGAATTTCTAAATTGATTGTAATGGGTAATGCGATAACCTACAGCCAGTGGCATAGCGTTGGTTGTCAGCACCCGGGGCAAGGCAAGTAATTTGTGCCCCCTAACCCGTGGATTTGCGCCCCCTAACCCTAACCCCCAGATGTTGCCCCCGGTGCGGCCAGCACCCCCTGCACCCCCCATGCTACGCCACTGCCTACAGCTCAAAAAGAAAGAAAGATTTACAGTCATTAAAAGTTTCCCTAAAGCTATGCTGCATTGATACATTAATTACGAAGTAACGGTAATGCCAATACAGACTGTGTAGAGAGCCTTTCCTTCACTATTCAATAACTCTAACCATATCCAAATTTCCTGGGTAGAGAGCAAGAACTACAGGAAGTTTTGTGTACTTATCCATCTTGTGCTTAATTTCTAAACTACAAAGTGTGGGGGTTTCAGCCTTCTTGAAATCACACCTTTCTGCCCTGTGGAATTCTTGGATTCCTCTGGGATTTTAATAATTATGAGGTGGAAATATGCTGCGCATTATGAGCTTAACAATAAATCTGGCCATGGTGGGACACCAGCTGTAGGTGAGATAACTAAAGCTGAATAGAAGTCATAAGAATCATTGTGTGTAGATGAGGAGACAGGATTTGGATGCTCCCATGTTTGCTACTTCGGAGTGCTTCTGGGTCTGCAGGTGTGCCTGGAAGAAGCTCAGGTGCCAGTGATGGCGAGATATGCATTCCACAGCCCATATCTTATGAGAAAAGTGCAAGTGTGTAATGCTATCCAGTCATAATCTAAAACCCGGAGTTTATGCGGCCATAAACTCGAGGCTTGGCTGCTTTAATGCAGAACACGAGGGGATGCCCTTGATAACTGCTCGGGAAGTTCCGTAGCTATAGTATGTTTCATTCACAGAACTGCATAGTTGGAAGGGACCCTGAAGATCATCTGACTCTAGTCCAATCCCCTGCAATGCAGTTGTCCCATATGAGGATTGAACCTCCAACCCTGGCATTATTAGCACCACTCTCTAACCAACTGAGCTATCCAGGCAGAATAATGGCCTGCCACCTCACCCAGACAGGTCACAGGGGACACTATGCCTTTGTTCCAGCATCTGACCACCTATGACCCCCTGGGCACCATTCAAGAAGGGGCAGATCTTGGTCTATTAGGCACTATGTATACCACAGATACTGCCTTCCCTCATTTCTTCCACCACTAGAGTGTCCTTATGACATCAGTACAACAAGTTCAAACAGCAAAAGGGATTTAGAAAGTTATTTTTAACTGAACAATCATTGTGGCACTCCCTTCTCCCAGAGGTCTATTATTAAAGTATTGACTCTCGATACTTGCTGGAAGTACCTTTTAATTAGTCTACAATAGTAAATGCAACTCACGTTCTGCAAGGATGGGTGTATTCCCAGGGTGCTATAAATTTCCTCTCTCCCACCCACCTGTGCACCTCATGGAGAAAAGCAGGTGAACAGAACTGCAGCACCTCTCCAGTCTATATTACCTGTTTTGCTGCGTTCTGTTGGAATGGTGGCAACATTCAGGAAAAAACATATTTAAGCCTTAAAATTGATATATTTTTTTGAGTCAGCTTTGCTAATGAAACTCATCCATCTGTTTGTGTATCAAATTTATTTAATAACTACCTCTATTAAAGATATTAATGGTGCATTTAATTATATAAGTTCAATATACTGATTGTGTGCATATTAAATAACATTAAATATATTGCAAACACTTGAATTTACAGCGTGGAAATGTAATTCGCTGTGCGGCCCGCAGATTCTGTGCCAAAGTACCCTTGGTATGAAAAGTTGGACCGCCCTGGTCTATACCAAGAGGGCTACCCTCTGGGTGGGAGAAAAATAAAAATAACCTCACGCTGCCTTTGTCCATTACCCCATAAGATAAGAGCTAGATCCGCTGCAGGCAGCAATCTAGCTGTACTAGCAGCTTAAGCCAGGTGTGCCAACTTGAATAACATATTGTGGGGCCCAGGTAAACCCCACTTCACATAATCAATCACAAGATGTGGCACACACACACACACCATCTGAATGGCAATGCCCATTAACTTTGGGGGACCCAGGCCCTTCAAATTTTTTTTGTGTGTGTATGTGTGTGTGTCAACCAGGGCCGGATTTAGGTTTGATGAGGCCCTAAGCTAGTAAAGGTAATGGGGCCCTTTATATGTCCAGCTTTCCTTTGTCAACAACAAATTGTCACTGTTTTTTGTGTTGAATATATGCTATATGGTAATTTATGGACCTAATAGCTATCTAAAGCCATTTGCACATGCATAATGTAGGCACCCTATATATATAAATGAGCAAACCAGTGATATTTTAGGGAGCAGGCTAGCAAGTGGGGCCCATTGCTTACATCATAGGAGCCTTGTTGTTGTTTAGTCGTGTCTGACTCTTCATGACCTCATGGACCAGAGCACGCCAGGCACTCCTGTCTTCCACTGCCTCCTGCAGTTTGGTCAAACTCATGTTGGTAGCTTCAAGAACACTGTCCAACCATCTCGTCCTCTGTTGTTCCCTTCTCCTTGTGCCTTCACTCTTTCCCAACATCAGGGTCTTTTCCAGGGAGTCTTCTCTTCTCATGAAGTGGCCAAAGTATTGGAGCCTCAGCTTCAGGATCTGTCCTTCCAGTGAGCACCCAGGGCTGCTTTCCTTAAGAATGGATAGGTTTGATCTTCTTGCAGTCCATGGGACTCTCAAGACTCTCCTCCAGCACCATAATTCAAAAGCATCAATTCTTCGGCGATCAGCCTTCTTTATGGTCCAGCTCTCACTTCCATACATCACTACTGGGAAAACTATAGCTTTAACTATACAGACCTTTGTCGGCAAGGTGATGTCTCTGCTTTTTAAGATGCTGTCTAGGTTTGTCATTGCTTTTCTCCCAAGAAGCAGGCGTCTTTTAATTTCGTGGCTGCTGTCACCATCTGCAGTGAACATGGAACCCAAGAAAGTAAAATCTCTCACTGCCTCCATTTCTTCCCTTCTATTTGCCAGGAGGTGATAGGACCAGTGGCCATGATCTTAGTTTTTTTTGATGTTGAGCTTCAGACCATATTTTGTGCTCTTCTCTTTCACCCTCATTAAAAGGTTATTTAATTCCTCCTCACTTTCTGCCGTCAAGGCTGTGTCATCAGCATATCTGAGGTTGTTGATATTTCTTCTGGCAATCTTAATTCCGTCTTGGGATTCATCCAGTCCAGCCTTTCGCATGATGAATTCTGCATATAAGTTAAATAAGCAGGGAGACAATATACAGCCTTGTCGTACTCCTCTCCCAATTTTAAACCAATCAGCTATTCCATATCCTGTTCTAACTGTAGATTCTTGTCCCACATAGAGATTTCTCAGGAGACAGATGAGGTGATCAGGCACTCCCATTTCTTTAAGAACTTGCCATAGTTTGCTGTGGTCAACACAGTCAAAAGCTTTTGCGTAGTCAATGAAGTAGAAGTAGATGTTTTTCTGGAACTCTCTAGCTTTCTCCATAATCCAGCGCATGCTTGCAATTTGGTCTCTGGTTCCTCTGCCTTTTCTAAATCCAGCTTGTACTTCTGGGAGTTCTTGGTTCACATACTGCTTAAGCCTGCCTTGTAGAATTTTAAGCATAACCTTGCTAGCATGTGAAATGAGCGCAATTGTGCCATAGTTGGAGCATTCTTTGGCACTGCCCTTCTTTGGGATTGGGATGTAGACTGATCTTCTCCAATATTCTGGCCACTGCCGAGTTTTCCAAACTTGCTGGCATATTGAGTGTAGCACCTTAACAGCATCATCTTTTAAAATTTTAAATAGTTCAGCTGGAATATCATCACTTCCACTGGCCTTGTTATTAGCAGTGCTTTCTAAGGCCCATTTGACTTCACTCTCCAGGATGTCTGGCTCAAGGTCAGCAACCACACTACCTGGGGTGTACGAGACATCCATATCTTTCTGGTATAATTCCTCTGTGTATTCTTGCCATCTCTTCTTGAAGCGTCTGTAACCTGAAGCGTCTGTAACCCAAGGTACCACTGTACTGTAATGTTAAAATGTCTGCCTTGGATTCGTATCGAGATCATTCTGTCATTTTTGAGATTGCATCCCAGTACAGCTTTCGCCACTCTTTTGTTGACTATGAGGGCCACTCCCTTTCTTTTACAGGATTCTTGCCCACAGTAGTAGATATGATGGTCCTCCGAACTGAATTCGCCCATTCCCGTCCATTTTAGTTCACTGATGCCCAGGATGTCAATATTTATTCTTGCCATCTCATTTTTGACCACATCCAGCTTACCAAGGTTCGTGGTTCTTACATTCCAAGTTCCTATGCAATATTTTTCTTTACAGCACTGGACTTTCCATTCACTTCCAGGCATATCCACAACTGAGCGACCTTTCGGCTTTGGCCCAGCTGCTTCATCAGCTCTGAATCTACTTGTACTTGTCCTCCACTCTTCCTCAGTAGCATGTTGGACGCGTTCCAACCTGAGAGGCTCATCTTCCTGCGTCGTAACTTTTATATGCCTGTTGTCTTTGTCCATGGAGTTTTCTTGGCAGGGATACTGGAGTGGCTTGCCAGTTCCTCCTCCAGGTGGATCAAGTTTGGTCAAAACTCTCCACTATGACCTGTCCATCTTGGGTGGCCCTGCTCATAGCTTCTCTGAGTTATTCAAGCCTCTTCGCAATGACAAGGCAGTGATCCATGAAGAAGTCGTAGGAGCCTACATACACAACACAAAACACTTGGAAATGTACATCCAGTTTTTTCCGTTATTTTTTTTTTTTTTTGTTATACGTAAATTTTGCACTGGGCAATGCCCATTAACTTTGGGGGACCCAGGGCCTTCAAACATTTGTGTGTGTGTGTGTCTCAACTTGGACTTCTGCTGCTGCTGCTGTAGATGAAGAGAGGTAAGTAGGGCGGCATTTCTGGTCTAGTTTGTGCACACACTGGCTATCTTCTCCTGAGGGAGGCGGAGGCCCAAGCTGCTGTTGCTGCTGCAGGAGCGCGCTTCGCCAGTCACGTGGCGCGTCCTCCTCCTGCGCCGCCCTCGCCGCTGCAGTTCCTGCGCCCGGGCAGCTTCGCCGGCACCAGCTCGGAGTGAGGGGCCGCCCTCCCGCCTCCTGCTGAGGAGGACGCTCCCCTCCTCCTCCTCCTCCGCAGCAGGGATGAAAGCGGACTCCCCTTGAGGCGCCGGCCGCCTCCTCCTCCTCCTCCTGGCGATGCGCGCGCCCTTCCCGGGCAGGTAGGGCAGGTGAGCGAGCGGCGGTGGCGCGTTGCCCTCTCCGCGGGCATCAGGTGTCGCTTTGCGCCCGGGCGCGAGGAGGTCTCTCTCTCTCTCGGCGTCCCTGGTGGTGTCGTGTTCAGCCGGCGGCGTCCGTATGCGCTTGGGGCCGCCTCAATGAGTAAGTCGCCCGGAGAGGCTGGTTCACGGATGGGGGGAGCGCATGGAAGGGAGAAGCGCGGTAGGCTCAGGCGCCCCAATGCGCTGCTTCTCTCGCCGTCCCTCCAAAGGTCAGTCCGGGCGCTCCTGCTTTCTCTCCGAGGCAAGGAAAGGCTCTCCTCCTGGTTGAAGATCCCGCGGAGGTCATATAACCGGGGTGGGGGCAGGGAGAGGAGACAGACCTTCCCCGCTTCGTTTTGTGGCCCTTCTTCAAAGATGCTGGATTTTGGAGCTGAGCATCAGACAGGCAGGTGGACGCGCACAAGGATTTTTAAATGAATCTCTTTCCCATGATCAGTTGGTATATGGAAATGGATGCTTTCGTTGAGATTCCTGCTTTGCAGGGGGTTGGACTAGATGACCCTTGGGGTACCTTCCAATTCTATGGCCCTAGGGATCCTTGCTTCTCTTCTCCAGTGCTTTGGAGGGAACTCATTGGTAGAGGGAAAGGCACTTTGTGCATGTTCAGAGGCATAGCCTGCTTGGTCAGATTTTCAGGGATGAGGGGTGGCACTGGAAATAGATGGGGCTGCAACCTTTAATTGGTTAATATATTAGATTCAGCATCTTGCAATTGACTAAAAGGAGACCCTTATTAAATGGACAATTAAAAATGTAAGTTAAGTATCAATTTGTTTTATTCATGGATTTTGGATAATTTATACCCAAGCTTTTCCCCTTTGTTTCAAAACTATTCTTTAGTCATGTAAGCTTATGCAGATTTAATCACATATCTGATTAAAACCAATTTGATTTATCCGTACAATGACTTATACTTGAAAGTTTGACTGCAATCCTAACCACACTTATCTGGGAATATGCCCCATTGATTTCCTTGCTTACTTCCTAAGAGAGGCTGGGATGGTGAAGATGAAGTCAACAGAAACATGCTTGTTGTCTCCACCTACAATCTCTAGATCAGTAGATGTGGGACTCAGTGGCGTAGCGTGGGTTGTCAGCACCCGGGGCAAGGCAAGTAATTTGTGCCCCCTAACCCGGAGCAGGGTCCCCATAGATCCCCTCGCGAGTGCGAGCGCCCCCCCAGATGTTGCGCCTGGTGCGGCCGGGCCCCCCTGCACCCCCCACGCTACGCCACTGGTGGGACTTTGATATGGGTATATCCAGTAACCTTGCAGAAATGTGAGTAATCACTCCAAATGCCTGATGATTTTACCCATGTGGCCATGACAAAGTTTCTTGTTCAAACAGTAACACAAAATGTGGAAACTTTGGACATGAAAATGTTCCTGATCAACGCATTTGGCAATTTTAATTGCAGTCATTTATGGATACATTAGGGACTCTGTGTGATGCTCCTGTTAGTTAGCAATTTTTTGCATGTATCCGTGCTGCGTATCTTGTAATGCTATCAGCCGTGAAAATGAACAGAACATCAATTCCTGTGTAAATGTGCGCCACTCTTGCAGTGCCCTTGTTTCCATCAATTGGTGTGTGAGGGAGACAAGAGAGTCGACATAGGTTGGCACTTATCAGCTGCATAGCCAGCCTTGTGGGTTTTTTCAAGCTCAGGTTGTATGTTAACATATTTTTAAAGAGCTAAATTAGGGACTTAAATCTAGTGCAGAAATTTGCTGCATTTGTCTGTACTTACGGACCCTGGTTTGGCAAAAAGTGAATCAAAGTCACTACTTTGTAGATTAGCAGCTGCTTTCTCATGTGTGCAGAATTTTGTTCCAAAAATTGAGCTGTTCTTGTTTTCTATAATGGCAATTACAGTAACCCTATACATGTCTACTCAGAAGTAAGTCCTGTTGGGTTTAATGGAACATACTCTCTCAGGTAAATGTGTATAGAATTGCAGCCTAAATGACCCAAAGAGATCAGGTCAGCATTTTGTGATGTTTTTCACAACTTGATTATATGTATGTTTACTTGAAAGTTAAGGCCCCTATTGGGATTACTTCCCTGCTGAAAGCCGTCATCCAATGTGCATTTCCTTTGGGAAAGGCACCATCAGATTTACTTCTAAGCATACGTTCGGATTGAGCTATACCTGTTCTTAAATGAATGCACTGCACCCTGCTTGTAGGCTCTTGGCATATTTTGGTCACTGCTGCAGGTAAAACGCTAAATAATTCACATACCATTTGCAAGAGATAGGGGCAAGAGAACTAGAAGCAATGTCATCGGTCAAGCTGTAAGCACTTCTACGACATTTGTGTAACAAGTATTTTTTTAATATAAGATATTTATTAAGATTTTTTTAAAGTATTACAATAAAATGAAAAAAATAACAATAACAAAAATACAAAATAGAAATAATTAAAAACACACAAATTTTCCATTGCTTATTTTCCTTTAGCCTGTTTCCCAGACCTCCTCATACCTCCCTTTTTTGTATTCCACCTCAAATTGTTGGTTCAGCAAATCCTTACCATTATGTTTTTACCTATTTATAACCCTTTTTTCATGTTCTCTTAAAGCATTACTACTGGAAACCACTTAATTTCTATCCAACATCATTCTAACATTCGTTAATTTTACAATATTTCTGTAGATAATCTTTAAATTTCTTCCAATCTTCTTCCACCGACTCTTCTCCCTGGTCTCGGATTCTGCCAGTCATTTCTGCCAATCCCATATAGTCCATCACCTTCATCTGCCATTCTTCCAAAGTGGGTAAATCTTGTGTCTTCCAATACTTTGCGATAAGTATTCTTCCTGCTGTTGTAGCGTACATAAAAAAAGTTCTGTCCTTCTTTGGCAGCAATTGGCCGACCATGCCCAGAAGGAAGGCCTCTGGTTTCTTCAGGAAGGTATATTTAAATACCTTTTTCATTTCATTATAGATCATCTCCCAGAAAGCCTTGATTCTTGGGCACGTCCACCAAAGGTGAAAGAATGTACCTTCAGTTTCTTTACATTTCCAACATTTATTATCGGGCAAATGATATATTTTTGCAAGCTTGACTGGTGTCATGTACCACCTGTATATCATTTTCATAATATTCTCTCTTAAGGCATTACATGCCGTAAATTTCATACCTGTGGTCCACAACTGTTCCCAGTCAGCAAACATAATGGACATTTGTGTAACAAGTAGAGCAAAGGGGATGTTCTCCATTCGCCAGATGTAATCTTCTTTCTGGGGACCTCAAATCTAAATCAGCTGCACAGTTGCAACTAAGACTTCCAAGTACCTTCCTTCCCTTTGCTACAAGGTTGGGGAACCTGTGCCCATCCAGAAATTGCTGGACGGAAACTTCCTTCATCCCTGACTACAGGCCACCCTAGCCTTAACAATATCCGGAAGGCACCAGGCTTCCTGTTTGACAGCCTCATTGCTGGTCAGAGAAATAAGTTAGTAAATTAAAACTCGGGGGTAAAGAGATGCTTTCCCTTTAGTTTCCTCACCTTTAAAGAATCTGCATTCTGCAAATAATTATCTTGATACCGATTTGTATTTAGTGAAAGCGAGGTTTCCCAAACTTGGGTCTCCAGTTGTTTTTGGACTACAGTTCCCATCACCCCCAACCACTGTACCTGCTAGCTAGGGATGATGGCATTTGTAGTTCAAGAATAGCTGGAGACCCATGTTTGGGAAACCCCGTGTGAAAGGATGGAGAACCCGAGGCTTTCCAGATGTTGCTGGACTACAACTCCTAGCATTCCCTGATGATTGTCTATGCTAGCTGAAGCTGATGACTGGAGCACAATACCTGGAGAACCGCAGGATTGCTGATTTAGTCAATCTGTATCTTGGAACTGTATGTGGGTAAGAAATAAAGAACACTCTGATCTGATGACCCGTATTATAAGAAATACAGATAAGTTCCAATTAAGAATTTATATGCAAGGGTGTGTTTTTTTGCATAGCTTTTTATTTTTTAAGAAATCTGTCTTCTATTGTATCCAAACTCTAGTAGGAAAACCAGAAAAAAACCAAGATGTGGAAATACTGCGTTTATGGAAAATGCCATTGCTCATCTCTAAAAATAGTGCTTTCTGTGAGTGAAGTATGGGAACTGTGTGTGAATTAGTTTTTCTGTACTCTTAACTAATTCACCCTTCCCTGCTGTGCTTAGTTGATGACCTAATAAGCCTGGTCATATGGACTGGCTGGTCCTTGGGATGAGTGTATATACCTGGTTTCTGTTTTACACCGTACACATCTGGGCTGTGCCACTCCTAAGGGCAGTGGTTCTCAAAGTGGTTCTTTCTTCTTGGGCACAGTTTCAGAATAAAAATTTGGTCGTACCACACCAAATCTTCCTATTGATAAGAAATACTTTGGAAAACAAAAAGAAACCAACTCCTGGCAGTGCTTGATATATAACATAGAACACAACTACTTTATAATATGATCATGGGACATGCAGAAAGTATAAAAAACAATGCAGCTACATAAGAACATGGGACCATTCCCAAAATATAATTGTAAACGAGCCTCTTACATATGTACCTTATGTACGTATTCAAACTGAATGAGAGAGGCATGAGCTTGCTTTTGCTGGGTAATCTCATTTATATTAGGTCTAATTTGAGACAAGCAAACTCTCATCTCCTCATCAACACAAAGAAGGCTTTCTCTCTTCTGATCTTTCATATTTGTCAAGAGTTGAAAATCCCTGTTCACAACACCATGTTGTGGAGAACTGCAGCAGAATAGCTAATGCATTCTCTCCAGCACTCTCCAGCACAACACAGCAGTTCAAGGTCAAAACGAGGATTATCCTCAATATCATTTGATGTTCTCGCTCTCATTTTGAAAATGTATCTGTCCAGATTCTGCAAATTAAAAAATAAAATTCTGATACGATGCTACACCAAAATGTTTAAGTTTCTTTGGTCCTTGAATCTTCCTGCCACACCATCTACTCCTGCCACACCCTTTGAGAACCACTGCCTCAGGCGGTTGGGCCAGATGACCCTCAAAGGTCCCTCCCAACTCTACAACTCTATGATTGTCTGATTCCTTCATGGAGACGATAGTCCAGCTCATATAGTAGAGATGCTCCTAACCACAAGTATAATGTTTTCTGTTAGTCATTCTGAGCTTGCTAATGTCTCTTTGGTTTAATCACTGGGTTGCACATTCCAGCAATGGAAAACCCTGAAGTGGTGGTTGTAAGCAGCTGCAGTTCCCATGATGATGAAAACGTCTACAGCTACAAGAGGCGCCCTTCAATGTGTCAGGAGTTGCTTCTGGAAGATCAGCTGAGAAGGAAACTTAAATTTTTCTTCATGAACCCCTGTGAAAAATTCTGGGCCCGGGGGAGGAAGCCTTGGAAACTTGGGATACAACTTCTGAAAATTGCCATGGTTACTATCCAGGTGAGAGACAATGGGAAAGCTGCAGGTTGCCTTTTAGAAACGCCCCAAACCATATTATGTTGCTTGGACGGGACTGCAAGAGGCTATTGATACTGAATTGAGATACAGTGGTATCTTGGGTTAAGTACTTAATTCGTTCCGGAGGTCCGTACTTAACCTGAACCTGTTCTTAACCTGAAGCACCACTTTACCTAATGGGGCCTCCTGCTGCTGCCGTGCCGCCGGAGCACAATTTCTGTTCTCATCCTGAAGCAAAGTTCTTAACCTGAAGCATTATTTCTGGGTTAGCGGAGTCTGTAACCTGAAGCGTATGTAACCTGAAGCGTATGTAACCTGAGGTACCACTGTACTCATTTGAGAAATACATTTCTGGAATTACTTTTAATACTAATGGAAAATGTCAAAACTTGAAATAAAATGGAAATGGCTTCAGTGTTTCAAATTATGAAAGTTTGCGAGAAAAATAAACTCCTCTGTTATTGGAGGCCCAGTAAACACCCAGCTATGCCACTAAGCAAAGTGAGAGGTGGGAGCTACCCCTGCTTGTTCTTTCGGAGCCCTCTAGATCAGGGTTTCCCAAACTTGGATCTCCAGCTGCTTTTGGACTACAATGCCCATCATCCCTAGCTAGAAGGACCAGTGGTCAGTGATGATGGGAAGTGTAGCCCAAAAAGAGATGGAGACCCAAGTGTGAGAAACCCTGCTCTAGACATTTCCTTTTGTTGTCACATGACCTGCCCTGGGCCTCCTAATCTAGCTTGTTGCATCAAGCATGGTGGACAGTATACAACTATACACCATACATTTCCCCCTCACAGAATCCTAGGGACTGTATCTTCAGAGAGATTCCCAGCACCCTCAACAAACCGCAGTTCTCAGGATTCTCTGGCAGAAGCAATGTGCTTTGAAATGTATGGCGTGTACGCAGCCTGAATTGTCACCAATGGTTATTTTTTTGGTTGCAAAATTGACCCCTCCACAACAGTGTTGGGAGTAAAATCCAACCTTCAGGCCAGTCAGCTTCTTCACACGGAGAGGGGAGGGGGTGTCATACTGTCCTTTCTCTCAGGCTGCAAAGCGCCTCCAGCTGACATATATTTAGAGTCAGTTTTATAGCCATTGCACTGTCTTCACCTTTGCAGATCCCAGATAATAAGCTCTATGTGCAAATAGAGTGAGAGAGATGTGAAGGTTAAATTTGCAGGAAATCCACTGCTTGCATTCAAGGCCCAACAACGGAGTGGAACCAGGGAGGGATACACCCAGTAAACTGAGAATATACTCCTACCTTGCCAACTTTTTCTTTGCCAAATCATTTAAGAACCGAAGAGAATAATAAGGTTGCATTTCTGAACTCAGCCCTTATAAGTTTATGGTAAAGGTAAAGGGACCCCTGACTATTAGGTCCAGTCACGGATGACTCTGGGGTTGCGGCGCTCATCTTGCTTTATTGGCCAAGGGAGCTGGCGTACAGCTTCCGGGTCATGAGGCCAGCATGATTAAGCCGCTTCTGGCAAACCAGAGCAGCGCACGGAAACGCTGTTTACCTTCCCGCCGGAGCAGTACCTCTTTATCTACTTGCACTTTGACGTGCTTTCGAACTGCTAGGTTGGCAGGAGCAGGGACCGAGCAATGGGAGCTCACCCGTCGTGGGGATTCGAACCGCTGACCTTCTGATCGGCAAGTCCTAGGCTCTGTGGTTTAACCCACAGCACCACCCGCGTCCCAAGTTTATGGTAAAGTGCCATAATTGTATTATTTTAAAAGGGGAGGGATTTATACGATCTGAAGAGAAACCAGAGTATCATAATTGTATTATTTTAGATGCCTGCTGAAAACGTTTTCGACGGGCCTATCCAGACACATCATTGGTTACAATATTTTTTGCTCTATAAGACTCACTTTTTCCCGCCTAAAAATTAAGGGGAAATGTGTGCGCGCCTTATGGAGTGAATGCAGGCTGTGCAGCTATCCGAGAAGCCAGAACAGCAAGAGGGATCACTGCTTTTGCTGCGCAGCGATCCCTCTTGTTGTTCTGGCTTCTGAGATTCAGAATATTTTTTTTCTTGTTTTCCTCCTCCAAAAACTAGGTGCGTCTTATGGTCTGGTGAGTCTTATAGAGCAAAAATGCGGTACATGTTTTATTGCGATTCATTTTTCAAAAGGATGTTTTTCACTGTTTTTAAATACATTTTTATTTTAAATTACAGATGTGTGTTTGCTACCCTGGGATCTTTCGGGAGGAAGGGTGGGATATAAATTTGATAAATATAAATATGGTCTTAGCCATAGCTGTCCACACAGCAGAGAAATGACCTGTGTAGAAACGTGCAGCTTTTAACCAGCTGAAATTATTTGGAATATAAAAAAAACAACTTTTGCTCTCTTTTCTTTCATTCATTTTGTGTGCGGTTGCCTTCAGCTGGTAGTGTTTGGGTTAAGCAACCAAATGGTAGTGGAATTTAAAGAGGAGAACACAGTGGCTTTTAAACATCTCTTCCTGAAAGGCTACACGGACAGACTGGATGACACCTATGCAGTTTATACGCAGATGGATGTCTATGATCAGATCTATTTCGCAATAAATCAGGTAACTTCACTTCCTACGAGCCATCTAGAAGCAATTTACAATACAATAAATATAGCAGCTGGGGTTATTCTACAAGGGTGCCGTTTCCCATGAAATTTAAAGCTGGCTTAAAAAAAACCAAGCAACTACTCCCCGACTAGGTGGAACGCTCTGTCACAAGAGACTTGGGCCCTGCGGGACTTGACATCTTTTCGCAGGGCCTGCAAGACGGAGCTGTTCCACCTGGCCGTTGGTTTGGACTCAGTCTGACCCTTACGTTTCCCTCCCCTGATGGTTTTGATCTATGGGCTACTATTAAAATGAGGTTGCATTTTAAATTGTATTTTAACCCATATTTTAATAAACTGGTTCCCCCCCATTATGTTTTTATTGTAATTTTACTGGTGTTAGCCGCCCTGAGCCCGGCTCTGGCCAGGGAGGGCAGGGTATAAATAAAATTTATTATTATTATTTACACCTTTCTCCCACCTTTTACTTGAAGGAGCTCAAGACTGACAAAGTACAAGGTTCTGTTCATACATTACCCTCAAAACAACATTGTGAGACGGGCTGGGTTGAGTGGCCCAAGGTCACCCAATGAACTTTATAGATGAGTAGAGATTTGAACCTGTTGGATTGCTCCTACAGACTTTCTGTACAGACAGAATTGCACAACAAAAGTAGTCAGCACTAAAACTATTTTCAGGTGCTTCTGCAGGGAATGGGGAACCTGTTAGTCCTCCCCGTGTTCTTGGACTTTAGCTCCCTTCAGCCAGCAGAGCTTAATGGTCAGGGATGATGGGCATTGGGAGCCCAGCAACATCTAGAGCGCCACAGGTTCCTCCATCTCTGTGCTGTTGTCTGCAGAGGGAGACCTTTAGCCCTGCCCCAGAGCTGTATGACTCATTCAGCTTTTTGCTTCATTTTCAGCAAAATCATGCAGAGGTGTCTTGCACATTCCACAGAGAAGTAGGGACCCTCACCTAGTTTGCATGGTTACAGAGAGTGAGGCCAAAAGAATGTACCTGCAGATCTGCCGTACCAGTGTTCACTCCTCAAGTGATAATGGCTAAAAAGGATTTGGGTCAGCTGTATGGTGTAGGGCAGATAATGGCTGATCTGTGGTCCCTGAAAAACATATTGCACAAGGCTTCTCAAGTGCTGACAGTCAGATGAATGTCTATGCATTGCAGAATGTTCTGCCCCTCAGAGTTTGATTTCAAACCATGCAGGCTAAAAATGGGCGTGACGTCAGGTGACTGGCCCCAGCCACCTGTTAAGCTTAGTTCATGGATGGGTGTGTCAAGATGAAGGAACCCACCTGCCAGATTGATCTAGTCCCCCACCCTTGGGCTTAGGTGAAGAAGTCTACTTGAGCCCAAATCTGGGACATGCACTTGTTTTGATAGCAGCTTGAAAACCATTTTCTCACCACAACGTTTGGGAGCTAAGATATGGAACCTGCTTCTGTCCTTGTCTGGCTACCTACCTGTTTGGCAAGGCTAACAGTATAAGGATTTCCTTGTATCCCATCTTGTTTCCACGTGGCCCAAGAGACTGTACTGCCTGAGGCAGAGTAGCAAATACTGCCAATTTGGTGCAGAATACATAAGGCCAGTCAAGTTATTTTGGCTCTTGAGGCAACCGCCCCCCCAAAGCGCTCCTCCTTGTCTCTGGGTGTAAAAATCCAAGAATGATTAAATACCTAACCATTTGCTGGCCTTTCAAGAAACCCAAACCAGTTGTCTGTGGTGATCACTTCATCCTGCCTAATGATAGGGCCGGCTCTGTAGTAATTCTGCAGGGTCACAGGCAGGCTGTTATTTGTCTTCAGCATCTGAGCATAGTAATAGCTAATAGATAACATCATCCTCACAAGCCAAACTTAATTCCCAAATCAGAATTCCAGAAACTCCTTCCCACTTATAAACTACCATAGTTCAAGAGCCTGTAGATACAGTCTCATTCAAATTGGTACATGCCTTAGTGTGCTTTTTGTGAGTCACTTGTAGTCACTTGCTGGTTTTCAACTATTTGGGTTTCTGTTGTGAAACTCCCTGTGAAAAATCCTTAAAGGGCAAAGAAACTGCTCATCTTTGTCCTAATTGCTTGTTCTTTGCTTATTTATGGGAAGCAGGCAAATAGAAGCTCAATAAAATGCAGATTCCGATCTCGACTTTGTCCATACAAATTTAACTAAACCCAGAGAAACCAAACATAGCTCAGAGAACAACACTAAATTTATCTGTGTAGATTTAATCATTTATCTGGATGCCCTCAGATGCTCCCTTGACCTGACAGGAGGATGACCTATTTCTGAAAATCAGAAGAGTTTACAAAATGAATAAACACCAAAGACAAGACAATAGAAAATGTTATTTTGTAATTACAGTTACAAAAGCCTAATGCAGCCAATAACATAAAATGCATTCAAAGCTGCACATTTAAAATTAAACATTAAAAGCATGTTGAAACGAAGGTATTTTAAATAATATTTCCAGAAAGGTGATCTGTGCTGGTCTGCTGCAGCAACACCAACAAAGAGTGGCACCTCAATGTTATTATGGCATAAACTTTTGTAGACTTAGACTCCAGTTGATCACCTAAAAACCAAGAGAGGGGACCAGAATATCTCCAAAGGGAGGACGTTCCACACTCATTTCGAACCACCACTGGGATGATCCTGCCTCCGGTAGCTGCTTATCTGATATCGTGCATCAACAGGATGGAGAGAGAGTCATCTGAGCTTTCTCTTGATTGTCAGGCAGGTTCATATGGGTTCATTAACCATCTGTCAGTTTTGGGTTAGTATTTACAGCTGCGTACCATATCTGTTGGAAATCACGCCTACGAGAAGAAAGGAGCCGAAGAGACACCTATGGCCATATGCCAATACTTCTACAAGCGAGGAACCATTTGTCCTGGAAATGACACTTTTGATATTGATCCAGAAATTGAAACTGGTAATATATATTTTTATTACTCAAGTCTTGTGTTTGAGAGAGAGAAGGGGGTGGGGAAGAGGTCAATTTCCTGTCATCACTCATATGCAATACCAACTGTTACTCTTGAGGTTTGTACACACACCATCTCATTCTAGAATCAATGGAGACTTAAGTACTTGGTTTCCTCCCCCCCTATATAGCCCACATACATAATCTAGATCCATTGTGTTGCTGTTTTCCCCTGGTTTTTATTTATTTATTGAGAAACTGGTGTTCATTCTGAAATAAGAGCCCATTTCACATTGATTCAGCATTGCCCCACATTTGAAAAACAGATGTCGGCAGTCCTGACACTGAGGGGCTTATCCTTAACTGCCCAATGAAGTTGTGGGTGGCTGTATACCAAGATCACAACCACCACTTCCTTCTCCCTTCTCCTGGGGCACAGTGCAGGGAGAAAAGGTTACACGGTGGGTAACTTAATCAAAGGGAGAGCTTCCCAATGCATGTCAAATCAAACATGCCTACCCTTGTGGACAGCAGGATCTTCCCAAACCTGGGTTTCCAGCTGCTTTTGGACTACAGTTCCCATCATCCCTGACAACCGGTCTTGCTAGCTAAGGATGATGGGATTTGTAGTCACAAAACAGCTGGGAACCCAAGTTTGGGAAAAACTGATCTAGACTCTTCTTTGCCTTGCGAGATGCCGAGTACGTCCCACAAAATCTGTCTTGTCTTTTCCTCACAGAATGCTTTTATGTGGAACCCATGCTGCCTTTGGAAAACAGGACACTGGGGAAGAATGTTTTCAACTTCACTCTAGACTTCCATAGGTGAGGCGGGAGTTCTCAGTTGCTGGTGTGCTCGCATGTTGTTGTTGGTAAAAGTGAAATAAAACCCCCAAACTCTTCTTCTAGACTTGTGACTCTGCAGCTCACGTTCAAACTGAAGGCTATCAATCTCCAGACGGTTCGTCATCACGAACTACCAGATTGCTATGATTTCACACTGACAGTAAGTACAGGCTTCAGGTTCAAATGTTCTGTTCCCATTTGCTGTAGGGCCCCAACCAGCTTTTTCAAAGGGTGGGTTGGAGAAGGGGTGATGTGAACCCAGGATCCCATCAAAGCCTCAAGAAGATGTGCGAGGCAGAAAGGGCCTAGCAAATCATGGGGCTGAAGCTATCCCTTGCAAGGGGCACCAGATGCCAAGTCATGTGGTAAGGATCATTTCTGTTATTTTAACATCAATAGTTTGGTTCACCATTTGCAAATACTTATTAAACAATATTAAAGCATATGGAACACAGGTAAAGTGTATGGACTTGCACTCCAGGGATATCCAGTTTATGAAGTATAAATTCATGTTTCTTTTTCCATTACAACTTGGATTTTGCCGGTGGAGGATATGGAGGATGAGACATGGACAAAGTGATAATAGCCAAGGGAGGAGTTGAGGAGTTGAGGAGATGTGAAGAGTACCGAAGCCCCGTTTTCCTTGAGGCAGTTCAGCTATTTTGACTTCAAAGATTTCATCAGTGTGCTAAGGGCATCCTTGCAGAAGTGCTGAGGGGGGGGGAGGGGGGACCACTTATATGTTGGGTCCTGGCAGGCCAACTTGGTGGTGTTGGGCAGCGGCGCTCCAGTCAGTGCTAGCCAATGAGCTGCTATTTTAATTCCTCCCACTATCCCTGAGCTGGGTTTTTGCCAAGGCACTGTGGGAAATTAAAATGGTGGCTTCCAAGCCTAGTTGCCTGGTGCCAACTGAAGCACAGAAGAGATTTTTGAAAAAGAAGATTCTGGGTCAATCATCTGTTGTGGGCATTGCCATCTGCCCAAGGATTCCAGGCGTCAACTCCAGGCCTGTTTTCAAGAATATAATTTTGGCTGTCATGGTGCAGCAGTTATAGCTAAACCAGGAATAGCCAAGGTGGCACTCTCCAGATGTGGTTCATCTCCCATCATTTCTGACCATTAGCCATGTTAGCTGGGGCCAACAGGAGCTATAAGCAAACAACATCTGGCAGACACCAGATGTTCTTTCTTTTGAGCAAACAATTGGGAATCATAAGATGTTTCAATCCAATGTGTTCTTGCTAGAAGAATGTTTGTCAGATCCAGTCTGTCTTAATGGCACGTCAGTGTGATATATGGCTTCAGAGCTTTCTCTCTAAATAGATAACTGCTTTTTTGTCTCTGATCCCACAGATAGAGTTTGATAACAAAGCACACAGTGGAAGAATCAAAATTAGCCTAGACAATGATATTGCCATTAAGGAATGTAAAGACTGGCATGTTTCTGGATCACGTAAGTAAAAACCTCATATTCAAGGTTTTCTTTGCATCTAATGTCCAGGTCTTTAAAAAAATGCAAATTCAATCAGTGCAACAGGTGGGAGAGGATGAATTCCACCCTGTATCAGCTTTGACTGTATCACTTTCTTGAAGGTTTCATATTCATGAGCATGTTCCCTCAAGTTCGCTGAAAACTTTGACTAGTAGAATTGCTTGGCCAACCCAAGTTGCACCATGATCCAAATATTAACGAAAAATAGAAACCTAATCTCCACTGAGGACAAGTCTCCCAATAGGAAATCGACTTCTCACTGATTAGCATCATTGCTTAGGGCTACTTTTCATTTAGCACTTTTTAAAGATAAGCAGTTTATGGATATTGTTGGTGTTACATATTTGAGAAGGAGAAGGAAGGCATAAAACTATTTAGCAAGATGACATTTAACACTCTCTTAAAATAAAAAACTATTGCCATTGGCTTTGGGGCTGAAGTCCAGGACCTCAATAAAGGTGTGTCTGGCTTTTATACACAAACACACACACACACTGTGTGTGTGTGTGTGTGTGTGTGAGAGAGAGAGAGAGAGAGAGAGAGAGAATATGCACACTTTACTGAAAAATAAAAAGTACATAATTACAAGTGCACAGAGTAAGATAAAACACAAAAATGAATAGTACCCATGTAGAAAACAAAACATTTATGTATGCGACAATAGCTGCACAGATGCTACCAGCCCAGAGATGGAAGGAAGAAAGAGTCCCTGCCAGAGAGGAATGGCAAACTAAGCTGATGGACTAGCCGAAATGGCAAAGCTGACTGGAAAGCTCAGGCACCAAGAGGATAAAAACTTTTTAAAAGAATGGGAAAAATTTATAACTTACTTAGGAGACCACTGTAAGCAGATGAAAACATTAGCAGGATTTTAATATCACTTGTAATGTAACAGGTATTATGCATAATATGGATGAATACAAAATATAGATTAGGAAATAATATGTAGCTGAAAATGTTCACATTAGAACCCATGGAAGGGCTGGGGGGAAGTCACAAGAGAGAAATCTCTTTAAATGGATATGTATTTGGAATTGTTATAAACTTTTTTTGTTTGTTTGCAAAATCTAATAAAAATGAATTTCAAAAGAAAAGAAAAAGGACAAAAAATGAAAAGGAAATTGTATACATTACAAAAATAAAATAAAATGAAACGTTATTGTAGTTATTAGCCCTTAGCCTAATATGGTATTTATAAAAATGAATTCCAAATATCATTATATCCTTCCATGGCAAGTCTACATTTGTAAGATACTACTCTGACCTACACAAACGTACTGGTGTGAATGAGAATGGGGTGGAGGAGGGAATGACAATCACCTACAAGTTTGTTAGGGTTTTCCCCCTCTTTCTCTTCCAGTACAGAAGAACACGCACTACATGATGATCTTTGACGCCTTTGTCATATTGACATGCCTAGCATCCCTGGTTCTCTGCACACGATCTGTGATTAAAGGAGTTCGTCTGCAGAGGGTGAGTGTAGGGTTTGCTGGACAGCACTTCCCAGTGTATTGTCGTTTGCAGCTTCTCATATAATAATTCCTCCCCTTTTTTCCTCTGTCTGTGTCCCCTCTCTCAGGAATTTGTATCTTTCTTCCAACAACACTATAAGAAAGAAGTCTCTTTCACGGATCAGATGGAATTTGTGAATGGCTGGTATATCATGATCATAGTTAGTGATGTTCTAACACTAATTGGTTCTACGCTGAAGATGGAGATACAGGCTAAGGTAGGTAGCAGGCTTGTATGCTGAACAGGAAACAAATGTTTCCTCTGCTCTTCAACTGGCCTTTAATATCTTGGCATCCTAGGTTAACAGAAATCCTATACATGTCAGTTCAGAAATAAGTCTTAAGTTCAATGGGGCGTACTCCCAGCTTTGTAGGTCTAGGGATTGCTGCCTAAATATTTTTTGCCTGCTTTCCCCCCCATTCATGTTGTGATGATAAGAAGATGCTGCTGGACAGGCCAATGGCCCATCAAGACCAGCATCCTGTTCTTACATTGAGGCTGACCAGATTCTAGTAAATGGTATTCAGAAGCATTGCTGCTTCTATAACTGTGGAGGCAGACGTCATAGCTGCTAGCCAGATAGCCCTCTCCTCCATGAATTTGTCGAATCCACGTTTAAAGCCATCCAACTTGGAGGCCATCGCTGGCTCCTGTAGGAGCGAGTTCCACAGTTTAAGGTATGAAGTGGGACCCGGAAGCATCTCTGGGCACGTGGAGGAATATCGTCAGTTGTGCATGTATATTAAATAAATGTTCTAATACACACCACTTTCCAAATACTAATTTCATCTAAAACAGGGTTTCCCAAACTTGGGTCTCCAGCTGTTTTTGGACTACAGTTCCCATCATCCCTGACCACTGGTCCTGCTTGCTAGGGATGATGGGAGTTGTAGTCCAAAAAACAGCTGAGGAACCCTGATTTAGAAGCAGCTCTACTCATCTCTCCGGTGCACCTTGAGTCTCTGGAGGCTCCTTGTTCACCTGGGTCATAGTGACACCCCTCAGAAAAAGAATGGCCTTACCTGTCTGCTATTGCTGCAAAAGTAGTTGATGTTTTCCCCTGATTTTTGTCTGGCCGATCTGGGGTGCCTCCTGTCTTAAAGGGAATAGAGAGGGTTTTATCTAGGACAGCTTGTAAAAAATGCAATCCACATATCTTATCAAATGCTACCTCTCACCAAGACAGGTGTTTGATAAGGAGGCAGGTTGTGATCCAGATCTACCTTGCTCCCATCCTCCCAATCACCACCATAATGCTACTAAGATTCAATGCTATTATACCTAATCTGGGTAGTTATACAAAACAGCTAATAACATTCCAAAATTCTGTTTCGTACAGAGTCTAACCAGCTACGATGTCTGCAGCATCCTCTTGGGAACCTCCACCATGCTCGTCTGGCTTGGAGTGATTCGCTACCTAGGCTTCTTTCAGAAGTACAATGTAAGGATTACCTAGGACCTCCATGCTGTTGGTATTTATTTTGTTTCCTGTTGCTATCTAGCTGTACTGAATGCAGGGCTGAAGTCTGATTGGCAATACTGGATTGTTTTGCTTTTTGTTTTGTTTTCTGCAGCTGCTTATTTTGACACTACGTGCGGCTTTGCCCAACGTCATCCGATTTTGCTGTTGTGCTGCTATGATTTATCTGGGCTATTGTTTCTGCGGCTGGATTGTGCTGGGCCCATATCACGTCAAGGTATTGGAATCTAGGGGTTTTTGTTTGTTCGTTTAAGCCTTGCATATAAATTTATTTAGCTCCTTCTGCCCCATAAAAAACCATACCTACTGAGGGAGATGAAAAAGTCACTCGTGGATTTTATTTAGGGCAGCGTGCCCCAAACAGAGTAGTTTCCAAAGCTGTCTGTGCAGAAGAAGAATCCCATTCAGCTTGTGTAACAAGATTTCACTGTCCTCTCCTCTCCCCTGCAGCCTTCTGTGCAGCCTCAGAATCGGCTGCGAAGAGTTGGAGGACTCTCTGTAACATATTTTGGAGGCACACCAGAAAAGGAGAGGAGTTCTGTTGCACAAGTGGCAGTCTGCACAAAATTAGATTATGCCCATAACATCCAGTTTACCTCTGATTGGGACTCCAATTTTGCCTGTCCATTCCTATGTATGGCCCTGTATACGGAGATAGTATTAAAGTACTGTCCAAATGATCTACTATAGTGGTGCCTCGGGTTAAGAACTTAATTCGTTCCGAGGTCCGTTCTTAACCTGAAACTGTTCTTAACCTGAGGTACCACTTTAGCTAATGGAACCTCCTGCTGCCGCTGCTGCGCAATTTCTCTTCTCATCCTGAAGTGAAGTTCTTAACCCGAGGTACTATTTCTGGGTTAGCAGAGTCTGTAACCCGAAGTGTCTGTAACCAGAAGCGTCTGTAACCCGAGGTACCACTGTATTTACTGTACACTATGTGTGGCAGGGACCCGCACATTCCCAATAAGGTATATAACATGTTTGTTTGAAATTGTTTCACTAATCTGTCAAAAACAAACACCTATCTTTTTTTGTTTTGTTCTGGTTCCTCTCTTCCAGTTCCGTTCCTTGAACATGGTTTCCGAATGTCTCTTTTCGTTGATAAACGGAGACGATATGTTTGCTACTTTTGCAAAGATGCAGCAGAAAAGCTACTTGGTTTGGCTGTTTAGTCGGATCTACCTCTACTCTTTCATTAGCCTTTTTATCTACATGGTTCTGAGTCTCTTCATTGCCCTCATTACAGACACCTATGAAACAGTTAAGGTATGTGTGAACCTTTCCAGAGTGATGCATGCTCCAGTTACCTCCCTCTTGGACTACTACAATGCGCTCTATGTGGGGCTACCTTTGAAGGTGACCCGGAAACTACAATTAATCCAGAACGTAGCAGCTAGACTGGTGACAGGGAGCGACCATATAACACCAGTCCTGAAAGGCCTACATTGGCTCCCAGTAGGTTTCCGAGCACAATTCAAAGTGTTTGTACTGACCTTTAAAGCCCTAAACGGCCTCAGCCCAGTGTACTTGAAGGAGCATCTCTACCCCCATCGTTCTGCCCGGACGCTGAGGTCCAGCTTCAAGGGCCTTCTGGCAGTTCCCTCACTGGGAGAAGTGAAGCTACAGGGAACCAGGCAAAGGGCCTTCTCGGTAGTAATGCCCACCCTGTGGAATGCTCTCCCACCAGATGTCAGGGAAATAAACAACTATCTGACTTTTAGAAGACATCTGAAGGCAGCCCTGTTTCGGGAAGTTTTTAATGTTTGATGTTTTATCATGTTTTTAATATTCTGTTGGGAGCCACCCAGAGTGGCTGGGGAAACCCAGTCAGATGGCTGGGGTATAAATAAAATTTTATTAATTAATTAATTTATTATTATTATTTCCTTGTAGGGAACTAATGTTAATGTTTTTCTCCCACTCCCCAGTTATTAAGAAACTTCTCCCTTAATTGGATTGGGGTGCACTGCTATAGAGGGGGCCAGCCCTGGGGACAACTGCTGCAGTCTGGCTGCTTGAGCCAAAACATCTTGTTTCAGCAAAAAGATTGCAGCTGGTCTCTTGTGGAAGGAAGGAGCCCCATTCTTTTCCTCTATAGGCTCTAGGTTTGAAGGGAAGTAGATGGCAGGTGAAGGGACACGGGTGGTGCTGTTGGTTAAACCACAGAGCCTAGGGCTTGCCGATCAGAAGGTCGGTGGTTCGAATCCCTGCGACAGGGTGAACTCCCGTTGCTCGGTCCCTGCTCCTGCCAACCTAGCAGTTTGAAAGCACGTCAAAGTGCAAGTAGATAAATAGGTACCGCTCCAGTGGGAAGGTAAACGGCGTTTCTGTGCGCTGCTCTGGTTTGCCAGAAGCGGCTTAGTCATGCTGGTCACATGACCTGGAAGCTGTATGCCAGCTCCCTCGGCCAATAAAGCGAGATGAGCGCCGCAACCCCAGAGTCGTTCGTGACTGGACCTAATGGTCAGGGGTCCCTTTACCTTTACCTTTACCTTAGATGGATGCCACCTGCTTCACTTCAGACTCCTCCAACTCTTTATCAGCTGAGAATTTTTATTTCTTTTTTTTAATTAATTAAACTTGCCATTTAAAAATGTAAATACTTAAATACAAATCCTCATCTGCTAGCGTTGGAGTTGAGAAAGAAAAAGAGAAGCCATAGAAGAAAACACCAACTCACATAAAGCAGTCAAGGGCCACCAAATAAATCAGCCCCAGTTTAAACATATATGTTTCTATGCCATCCAAACGTCCCAATAGATATCCAAATGAATTCGAAGTTTATAGGGAATACATTCCAGTGCAACAATTGCAGTGAGGTACTTGGAGAATTGCATAGTAGATTTTGGGTTTCCCAAACGCTTGAAGTCCCAGCAACCAGAAGGTTTTGCTAGATACACTTTTGTTGTCCTGCTGTTGGTTCCCATACCACGGGAATATAATTTAAAAGTACGTGGACACTGCAAATATCTAGGATTTCTCCAGGACAAAATTAATGCCAACAGTAACTTCAGACCCAAAGGAAAATATCACTGGACACACCTGCATCATATGCATTGCATTTTCAGCATTATATCTCCAGCATCTATCTGCATCAGACGTTGCCTCCCTATAAAGAAAGACCTTGAAGTCTGCAGCTGAGAATTAGTACCAGCAGATTCTTTTAGGCAAGCATCAAGGCACTGTGCATGTGCTGCCCTAATCTCTAGCCTGTTTTGGGAGTTTTGTGGGGAGGTGGGAAAGCATTAGCAAGAATATGATTTTCCTTCATACTTTGAAGATTCGTCTCCCATGGTTTGAAGAAAGTGCATTTTGCACGTTTACATGACAGGTTTATAAAAATATTTTATAATAAAATAAACCACTTTATCCTTCTCTCCTAGCCCAATTTTTCTACCCAGCAAGTCCACCCACAGTACTCCAACCCCCCCTTTTAAAAAAACAACAGGTGAAATGGTATGCTGAATAACAATTAAAATTACATCTCTCCATTGATTTGCGTACAGTGGTTTGTTTGAGATTCTGTGCATTGATGCTAACAACAACACTTTTTTTTAAGCACTACCAGCAAGAAGGCTTTCCAGAGACAGAGCTCCGTGCATTCGTAGCACAGTGCAAAGATCTACCAAACTCGGGGAGGTACAGGTTAGAAGACGAAGGCCCTGTAACAATCTTCTGCTGCTGTAAAAGGTTAGTAACTAAATGCAAACCCATATGGAGAGTTGTTTCCAGAAAGTATCACTGCTAGCTTGTGCTCTCTGCTCCACCCCAATTATGCAAAACTGAACTGGTTGCTACAGTTTCCAATTTGGCAGTTGCCAGATTACAGAACTGAAGTTTATACAGGCAACTCCCCACTTACATTCCGGGGCCCCATGCACATAAATGAACCTGCGTGAAGTGGGGAGCACCCTCTAAAAGCCCTCCCTGCCGCTCTCTCTTCAATCCACAACAAAAAAATACTGTATCCAAAAATATCCACAACTAGAATTGAAGCTCTGGTGTCAGCAGGAGGCTGGGGGGCATGCAGGAAAACAGCTTCTGCTGCTGTACTCCCCTGCACGCCAGCTGCTAGCTGGGGAGGCTAAGCAGCGTAAACAAAGCCCCACTGTGCCGCCTGTCTTTTCATAAGCTTCCTCCACCCACACTGATGTACTCTTTGGGCTCTGGGAAGGGTGTCTCTGTGAGCCACAAGGACTTTCACACTCTCTCCTACCATTTCTGGGTATGAATTGAATTATTTCCCGGTGCCGCGTGTATGCGTGGTCATGCACGAGTCAAACATATGGAGGTGGGGGGAGTGCCTGTATTACTCTATACTCCAAAATAAGCATTGAGCCACTCTGCATTAAACACCCTCTGCAAAGATGCACTTAGTTCTATTTGAATACAAACTACTGCAGGCATAGGCAAACTCAGCCCTCCAGATGTTTTGGGACTACAACTCCCATCATCCCTGAGTTCTGTAAGCTAGGGATGATGGGAGTTGTAGTCCCCAAACATCAGGCCTATGCCTGAACTATTGCATTTGCCTGATATGTTATTAAATGTGATACCCCCCCCCCCCGGGCAGATTTAGTATAGCTATAAGGGCCTGTGGATTTAAAAACCATCCAGAAATGTGCTTTGGGCAGCTCCAAATGACACCAGGTTTAGGTAGAAATGCATAACACACGCTCCGTAGTCATTTATACCTATATTCACACAGATTTGCATTGAAGCAGCATATCTGAGAGTAGCAAATTAACCATTGAGCAGGATAGGATTTTTGGGCATCTGGAAAGCGAAAGTCTCCCACTTGCATCAGTGTATGCAGGCCCAGAATGAGGTACGGGTGTGTGAATGGGGAAATGTGCCCTGAGTGGCAGGTTGCCCTCCCCCGGTGCTGGTCAGTAGTTCAGGGATGTTGGGAGTTGCAGCACAACAACATTTCACTCCTCACCCCCATTTCAAAGGCAACTGGGGCTGCCAACAAACAGGGCAGCAAATCGCCCTGCTTGCTTCATGTTCTTGGAATATCTCTGGGCCTGTGTGGGGCCAAGAGGCATCCAGGGGGAAACAAATTGGAAAGGGGGTGCCACTGGAAATCTGAGCTTTCCAGCAAGGTAAAGGTAAAGGGACCCCTGACCATTAGGTCCAGTCCTGGCCGACTCTGGAGTTGTGGCGCTCATCTTGCTTTATTGGCCGAGGGAGCCGGCGTACAGCTTCTGGGTCATGTGGCCAGCATGACTAAGCCGCTTCTGGCGAACCAGAGCAGCACACGGAAACATCATTTACCTTCCCACCGGAGTGGTACCTATTTATCTACTTGCACTTTGACATGCTTTCGAACTGCTAGGTTGGCAGGAGCAGGGACCGAGCAACAGGAGCTCATCCCGTTGCGGGGATTTGAACCGCCGACCTTCTGATCGGCAAGTCCTAGGCTCTGTGGTTTAACCCACAGTGCCACCCACGTCCCTTCCAGCAAGGTAGCCTGAGGTAAATTTTTTAAAAATCCAAAAATTGGGATTGGCAGGTATCAAAAGAAAGGAGTGGAGGGTACCACATTGATGACCCCAAACTTAAGGCACGTTCATGAGGGATCCAGACGATGCATTAAGAAGAAAAATTTTGTGGGAAGGGTTTTAATGCAGGGCCATAACAATGGGCCACAGCATGTACCACTGCACTCTTTTGGCAGGAACTAGAAATGTGATCTTGCCCGTAAAATGCAGTACACATAATGTCTTTCGCACAAAACAAGAAGTATTGCTTCATGAAACCAAATGATACGGTGTTTTGAGCACACCAAGCTCAGCCGTAACTGCTTACATGCACAATCAATTCAATTATCAGACATGCAGTACAACCCTACAGCAAGTTTAAAGGTAAAGGGACCCCTGACCGTTAGGTCCAGTCGCAGACGACTCTGGGGTTGTGGCGCTCATCTCGCTTTACTGGCCGAGGGAGCTGGCGTACAGCTTCTGGGTCATGTGGCCAGCATGACTAAGCTGCTTCTGGCGAACCGGAGCAGTGCACGGAAACGCTGTTTACCTTCCCGCTGGAGCAGTACCTATTTATCTACTTGCACTGCATGCTTTCGAAATGCTAGGTTGGCAGGAGCATGGACCGAACAACAGGAGCTCACCCCGTCGCAGGGATTCAAACCGCTGACCTTCTGATTGGCAAGCCCTAGGCTCTGTTGTTTAACCCACAGCACCACCCGCATCCCAATACAGCAAGTTTACTTAGAAATAAATATTGAGTTCACTGAGACTTTATTTCCAGGTAACTATGCTATAGTTTTAGTTGTTCCTTTAGTTGTGTTCCAAGGAACTAATCTTGATCCCTCCCCCCTTTTCAAGGTCTTAATGAGAATAGCAAGAATTCTTCAATATATTCGGAGATTCCTGGATGGCGCTCTCATTACAGATACTTAACTGAACCATCAAAGAGAAAATTCCTGTACACAAGGCACGAAACACCCACGAAGGTCCTTGCAAGATTAGCTAACTTTAATTACTTCCTAGTGCATTCATTAGAACTTCAGCAAAAATCAAAGCAGAATTGCCTGGGTTTAGAAGCATTGTTGAATATAGGTATATTACTATCTTAGTCCTACAGGCACCATGTGTGAATACTGTCCACTAATGATTAAGGACACTAGTTGTTTTTCAAAACTGCTTTGTTTGTTTTAGTTCTGTGTACACATCTGCATTACAAGTTGAGGCAGTGGCCTTCTTGATGCTGCCAAGGGATCAGGGCCAAAGTGAGGGTGCAGAGACTATCAAAACTTGTAAAAACCTAATGGGCTTCAGGAGGGCCTTTTTCAGAGGGAACTCACAGGAACTCAGTTCCAGCACCTCTCAGGTGGGTGCTGTTGCCATTCTGTGAGAACGAGGGAGGTGTTCATGGTGAGTTCTGGCACTTCTTTTTCTAGAACAAGAGCACTGGGCTTCGGTCTGATAAAAACATCTTTGAAAAGTACCCAATATTTAGACGTAGCTCAGTGTCTTAGTGCATTAAACAATAAGTTGTTTGGATGAGTTGAATGGAAAGACTCTAGGCCAGAGGTAGCCACCATGGTGTTCTCTGGATGAACTAGATCTCCAACCATCCCCGACCCATGTTTGCTGCCATCCCTGGCTACGCTTGCTGGGGCTGATGAGAGGGCGACATATTGGCTTTCCTGCCCCACACAAAGAAGCATAATTAAATAAGAAATAAAATATATTTAACAGAATTAAGAGTTTACATGGTATTAAAAGTGAAAAAATCATGCTAAAAATATAACTGCAAAGCACAAGAATTTCAATTCAAGCTTTCTCTACACTTGGTCTATGGCACTGTGTGACCCAGCAGGTCCGTGTGTGTGTGTGCGCGCGCAGAAAATAGTTCTATATTTAACGCATCTGCAAATTTGGTGTCTCAAGCATGTGCTGTTTTGGACAACAGAGCAGAAAAAAATTGCTCCACAATGGACAACCTGGGTATTATCCAGCCTATAGAAAGTTCTGTGTTAGGTACAGAAAAGCTCTCCCCTTTAAATCTTCTAATATCACAGGAAACTGCTGTAGTCTTTGGCTAGACAAAATAGATTAAACCAATGACAGTGAGAACTGGGTTGGCAAGGCAGAGTATTATACACTCCACCAGAAATCACGCAGATAGAATTTGCCTCCTTTTATGGCAGGCCTGGAGAACATGTGGCCCTCCAGTTATAGTCCTGCAACATCTGGAGGGCTACAGGTCCCCAATCTCTGCTGGTAGATGCCCCCCCCCGAAGGGTCCCACTCACAGGAAGGAGGCAGTTCCTCTCAAACACTCAAATGAACTGATAGCACTTAGCAGGAACAGTAGCTGGAAAATGGGATTTCCATCCTTCTGGAAAAGGAGTTGGGTCAACTTAGTTGATGAAACCGCATAAAAATCTTTCTAATTTGCTACACAGATGTTCAGGTTTCTTCAATGTGGTGTAAACAAAGTCTTAGTGGCTGGTGTTCTCTGCCATTATTTTGATTTAAGTGGACAACGAGGCCAGGATTGACACTTGCTGGAAAGAAAGAGGAACATTCCTGTGTTTCACATCCATTAACATGAAACAAGGTGGTCAGAGATGTGAACACATTTCATTGCAAATGTAGTGTAATTTTTCAAGCCTTTATATTAAACAAGTGCAGACTATTTGCAATAACGTAAGAGTGGGCAAGCACATAGAACTACTCTAAATATAGCTCTTAAAACAATTCTGCAACTTGTGTTAGATGTTAGAACTGCTAAACACTGGTCCAAAACCTTTATGTGGAACCCGACTTTTATAGATGCCTTATTTGCTAAAATGTATTTACTGAGAAAGCAAATGTGAAAAAATAAAGGAAATCTATTTTTAGACTTTTAAATATTTCAAATGTAAAAGCAACAATCATGACAGAGTACTACTGAATGAGCAGAAAGACTTTTTATGTACTGTGTACAAACTTTGGAAAACATTATGTGTTGTTTGTTCACATTTTATAGGATGCTATGGTTAAGTATTTAACTTGAACGTTAATTAATATCGACACTGAGAATAAATTTTTGTTCAACCTGCACTTTCTCGTTGCTTCTTTCTTGTATTTTGGAAAATGTTTATCGTTGCGGTTTGGCTAAAATGGATCTACCCAAGTTTGTAGAGAATGGTAAAAGAAAGCGGAATCATAAAACTGCAGGGTTGCATTATTACAAAGAAGATTAGCTCCACCTCCCACTAAAATCCTTTATGCCTGCCATCCAGATTGCAACCCACCAAAAGAAAACAGCAACAGTGAACAAAAACAATTGTTTCTGCTTTTAATGTCACTGTGCACCAGAATTTCTTTATTTGGGGGCAAGTCCAGAAAAAACGTTTTTCTGTTTCAAGGACCCTGGCACCTAGCCTCTGGGATTTCTTCCAGCAGAATATTAGGCAGCTGACTTCTCTGTTGTCTTTTTGGTGCCTCCTGATGACCTTCCTCCTTTGACTAGATTTTTAAGGCTATAGAACTTTTATCTTATCACTAAGTAAGCAGAGCTGCCTCTTTTGGTTGGAATGAAGGAAAAAGACTTCAAAGTCATGTCTTCCAGGCAAGCTTAAGCCTCATCACGTATCACTTAACCACTGCCAATTTTAGGGTTGTTTTCACCCACTTTCTGACACAGCTCTTGCGGCTCTTAACACCTATCCAACAGGTTAAAAGTAAAAAAAGATGTGCCCTTTTCTACCATGAAAAGTGGCACCTGCTGAATCCTGCTTGTCATAGAAGTCTTAAAGAGCGAGAAGGTATCTTACAGGTTATTTACTCCAACTAAGACCTTGAGAATGGAAGGAAATGCCTTAGGCTTTACAAAGAGGCAACATGAACTCATGCTAACTTCCTGTATGTTCTGGGGCAAGTTAGTCCTTTCTACTCTTGTAGGCACCACACACAATTTCAAACCCTGTTCAAGGAATTAAATGCAGCACCTCTATTTGTTTGCCCCCATGCATTCTATTTTGAAGCAGAAATGCTCTGTTAGCCTATCATGGTTATTAGCTGTTGACGACCATCATTTGTGCTTTATATATATATATATATATATATTATTATAGATTTCTTAGTTTTCAAAAATACGTGCATTGTCTCTTTTTTCAAGTTGTGTTTTCTACAGATCAGTTTCATTTGTTTTGAGACATTAGTGTTGCATACATTGTTAGGTTAGGTGCCCGTTTCACACATACACAGCCCAACAAGACAACAAGAAGAATCGGCCAGCACCATACAAATCAACCCGGCTTACCAAAAGCACACCAATACATACCCCACTCACACAAAAACAAATCTCACTACAGCCAACCAAAGACAACCAACCACACCTTAGGCCACCCCCCCAAACCTCTCTTACCACCAGGAAATACAACAAGCGAATAGTAAGAGAACTCACACAGGTGACGCTGACACAAAACCCCACACATACATACACTAAGCAGAAGAATAGAAGCATTGCCACAAACCATCATTTGTGGAATCCATCTGGAAAGCTGTTGCAATCACATCTTGTGTCATTTGAGTTCCGTGATGAATTATCCATCACACTGCAGCATCTTAGAAGAGGCAATCATCCTGGCCTTTCATAAAATAGCACTTGCCATGTGCAGTTTTTAGATGCAGCTGTATTTTGTTGTTGTTTCGTCATTTAGTCGTGTCTGACGCTTTGTGACCAGGGCACGCCAGGCACTTCTGTTTTCCACTGCCTCCCGCAGTTTCGTCAAATTCATGTTGGTAGTTTTGAGAACACTGTCCAACCATCTTGTTCCACAGCAGCTGTATTACGGATACCTAATCAGAGAAAGGTCACGGCTCTTTGACAAAGCATCTCTTCTGTATGCAGAAGGTTCCCCATTTAATTCCTGGCATCTCCAGGTAGAAGGACTGGGAAAGATCCCCTATTCGAAATCCTGGAGAAGCGCTGCCAGTCAGTGTAGGCAACATTAGGATCATTGTACTCTCATGTAGGACCCTGGCAGAGACACATGCCCGACTGGCATGTTCTCTCCCTCCTGGTCGGAGCTTCAAAAGCGTTCTCCAACCCCAACATCACAGCGTCTGATACCAAGAAGCATCAGCACACTTAGGGATCCGCAGAGTATCCGCAGTTTGTGTAACAGAACTCAGTAGCACAGCATTTTGGCTAATCTACTTTATTTACATATACAGTGGTACCTCGGGTTACATACACTTCACGTTACATACGCTTCAGGTTACAGACTCCACTAACCCAGAAATAGTGCCTCAGGTTAAGAACTTTGCTTCAGGATGAGAACAGAAATCGTGCAGTGGCGGCGCAGCGGCAGCAGGAGGCCCCATTAGCTAAAGTGGTGCTTCAGGTTAAGAACAGTTTCAGGTTAAGAACGGACCTCCGGAACAAATTAAGTACTTAACCCAAGGTACCACTGTAATACACTCAGAGCATTCTGACTTAGCTCCTTCCTCTTTCTCATCAGACAGCAGAGAGAGAAAGAACAAAAGACAATAGTCCCACTTCATGGAACACAGCAACACAAAACATCCTGTCTCCTAACAGACAATAGCAATACAAATTGATCAATTTTATTTTTTTTTATAAAAAAACAGATTAACTTAATTAACCATTGCATTCACAAAAATTATTTTTGAGTTCTCCAAAACACACACGCACAAGACTTTAAAATCACCCTGTCATTTCTACAAAGTATGCATAAGAGAGTTGCCTAACAGGCCAATGTTATGCTCTGTTTGGGGCCTTCAGGTCTTTTCAGGGTTTACCAAACTTGGGTCTCCAGCTGTTTTGGGACTACAATTCCTATCATTCCTGACTACTGGTCCTGCTAGCTAGGGATGATGGGAGTTGTAGTCCAAAAACAGTTGAAGACCTACATTTGGGAAACTTTGCTTAGACCTATTTCATTGGTGCCAGGAGCCACAGGTGTAGACAGGATTTATGCAAGCGGGGCATGACCTCAGTTATACTTTTTAAATTGATTTTCTTAATGTAGCTGCATCTATGGCAGGAGTGGACGGTTTAAGCACGTGGATCTTTTTAAATTTATTTTATCTCTGCAATTTAAAAGTCTTCAAGTCCTGGGCCCAAGGAAGAATGCAAAAGCCTTGTTGTCGGAGACAGAAGATCCATCTACCAGTCAGTCCAACAAGCTCCCACATAGGTTGCAAGACAGTAGTCCTCTCCCTCCCACTATGCCAAACCCCATTAAACCAAATGGGAATTGATTCGAGATGTGCCCTCAGGACATTTTAGACTCTGGCTTTTGAAACGGCCTTATGGGGTGTTAAGTCGTGGGTGAACATATCAGAAGACACAGTGATTCTTCAAACAACTCTTGTTTATTCCCAGGCCTGAACTGAACTGAACTGAAGGGTTCAGCCAGCCTCCGATAGAGCTCCACTACAACGCAACTGTAACAACTTTCTGTAACTATCCAATCACTGAACGTCACTTTCGATCCCTTATTTGCATATGTGGACCTGAGTGAAAACTATCTACAGTATCCCCCTGCTGGCCCAGGGTGAGAACTTCAGTACATAACATGGGGGCTCCCTTCCAAACAGTTAAGGTGCATTAGTTGGCAAAATGTGCTAAGGGCGGGGGGGGGGGAGCAAATTGATGGGCATTCCCATTCAAAAGGTGTGCATGCGCTGTGCCTTGTGATAATCATGCAGCGTGGGGCTTACCTGACACACACACCATTTTTTATTCTAGTTGGCGCCCCTGCTTGCACCTATGCACGCACCTAGGGCGGGCCAAGACCCGCTGGGGATCCCGCCTTTCTCCCGACTCCACGGGCCTCCGATCTCCCTCTCACCTGCGAAAAGGCCTCCCACCCCGTCGAGGGAAGCCCAAGCCGGCGTCTCGCCCACAGCTGACCGCAGCAGCTCCTCACCTTGGGCGGCGGCAGGGCGCCTTTAAAGCCGAATGGCGGAGCGTCCCCTCCGGCGCGCACGGAGCGGGTCCTCCGACGCTCCGAGCTCGCCCAAGCGCGCAGGCGGCGCGGGGCTGCGCGGCCGCCGAGGGCGCCGGCAGCTTTCGCTTTTCCTCGCTCCTTCCACGTGACGCCCTCTCCGGCCGGGCTCTTCCTCCGCGATGAGTCCCGCGCGGCTTACTGAGTACGTCGCCGCGGGCAGAGCCGCAGGAGGAGGCGCCCAGCCCCCGTCTCCGCGCGGCGGCATGGCGCTGGGCTACCTGCCCACGGGGGTGCCCAGGTGAGCGCAGAGCGGACGCGGGGAGGTAGGCAGCCAGCGAGGAGCGCGGTTGGTTCGGGGAAACTACGCTCCTTGAAGCGGAGGGGCAGAAGCGGCAAGTTGGCCCCCTTGAACTTGGCGGGGTTACTCCGGAGTAGACGTCGACAGGGCTGCGCTGTGATCTGTTCTCGCTTATTATTTTTAAACTGCCCTCCCCACCCTCTCCAAATTGAAATCAAGAGTTCATCAAATTATGTAGGCCATACTGTTGGTCTATGGGGAGAGGGATTTTTTTTAAAAAAAATGCAGTAGAATTTAGAAGTGCAAGGACAGCTAATAAATAAACCTAATAAAGGTTTGGTGCTATGGTACCCTTTTTCAAGTTAGCTAACTTTAATATACTATTTCAACTGGAACAGTTCTGCAACTTGTACTTTCATCTATTTCACAATTAATCAAAATCCTCCCATTTATTAATTTCTAGAGTTTAGAGTGGTCTCCCCCAAATCTATAACAATACCCAGATGTTGATTTTAGTGTCTTGGGGTTATTCAGAATGAGTGTGCCAAACTTCACCTGGTGTTTCAATAATAGAATTGTCTTCTTCTTCTTCTTCTTTGGTGATCACTCGTAGCCGTAAACACGGTTTTAACAATGAGTCCGTAAGTGACTGTGGAGGCCAATTCTGGATCCAACATCCTTCCACGGTGGGGACATTTGTTTCCAGGAGGGAGTTGATCACGGTGTGGATTTGCCAAGCGTGCCTTCCTCCTAGCACGTTTCTCCCTTGCATCCTGAGTTTGAGTGTCTTCAAAGTCCATCACACCTTTGGTAAAGGCTGTTCTCCAGTTGGAGCGCTCGCAGGCCAGTGTTTCCCAGCTGTCAGTGTTTATACTACATTTTTTTAGATTTGCCTTGAGACAGTCTTTAAACCTCTTTTGCTGACCACCAGCATTACGCTTTCCATGTGTTGGAAGGGACCACAAGGCTAATCTTGTCCAACTTCCTGCAATGCAGAAATCTTTTACTCAATGTGGGGCTCAAACCCGCAACCCTAAGATAAGCAGCCTATTGCTCTACTGACTGAATTGGCTGTTGTTTTGGTGGTTGTTTTCCTGTTTTCCTGTTTAAAAAAAAAAGTGACGCAGAGAGTATAGCAAACTCAGGCTACCTGCTTCAGAGATTTTGGCAGCCTTCCTGAAAGCTGGTAAATGAATGGTAACCTACCTGATTAGGCTGATGACATCTGGATCTGGCCTGATAAGGCAGAAGAAGCAAGAGACCCACAAGGAGGCCTGTAAGATCTTCCTCCCATAGTTAAGACTTGGGCATTTATGTAATGCTTTACTGAAATAATTGCACCAAGTGATGCTACTCAAATAGGTATCTTGCAAGTAGGTGAGAGTTGTAACAGGATCAGGACTGGAGTCACGAATGTAACATGTGAATGCTTCTGTTCAAACCTTTCAAATTCTCCATCAGAAGACACAGTACCGTGATGCCACCGCAGATCTTTACTACAAGCCATGAGTTGGCATCTTGGATAATTTCACATCTTTGAAACCGGTGGGTTTGGTGGGATGGGTTTGCCTCTGAAGCTAAGTGACGTGGGCATTACAAGATGAAAACTACACAGGAACCCACAGACTTTTCAAAACAGCTTTGGCTTATTCTGCAGTTGTCCAGCTAGTGTTTTGTGACATACCAAAACTCTGCTTGAGACTCCATCCATGCATATCTCCTGCCCAGCGCACCATGCAGACGGTGCTGTTCCTGTGCTCACAGCTCAGTGCTCTGCAACTAGCAGGGCAGAACTGAGTTAAGTGCTTATTTAGGACTTTCCCGGAAGGCTGTGTTTGCTCTCACACCAGAGACTACAGTGGGTCTTTCAGTGTGATTATTTTTAGTCGTGAGATAGGTGGCAAGTTCTGGGTTTGTTTGGCTAATGCACAACCACAGAGACCTTTGGCTTCAATAATTCCTTTTACGACAGCGGGATGTTTTTATAGCTTTGACGTTTGTGCAGCTTTACAGGGCTAGTTATAGCAAAAAGGTTAGAGGAAACGAAATTGTCTCGGCTGCTTTTCTGTTGGTAAGGTGTCAACAACATGCTGCGAGAACCCTTCCTCCCAGTGTCTTAGGGACCAAACTGTACCTTATGCAATTGTATGCAAGGAATTTTTTCACAGCCTGCTTTCTTTCTTTTTCCTTTTTTTTTTTGTGCTAAGCCTCAGATTTGGGAGTGACCAATGCACATGATTCTCAGTGGCGAAATAGGGAAAGCAGAATGACATTCCCCTTGTTCCTCTTTTCTTCTGCTCTTCCCCTATTGCGCACCCTCAGAAGCATGGAATCTTGCAGGCAAGGGCTGGAAGTTGTCTTGGATTGGGAAAGGGGTTGAAGCGTCCCTCCCCTTGTGTATAATACGTAATTTGGACCTTAGCCCGTAGCTCAGATTGGTTATACTGAAGTTGCTTTGCAGAAAGAAGTCTGAAAAATCCTAAGAACAATTCAAGTCTTCTTACAAAGGTATCTAGGTTACAGAAGACTTCGGCTTATCTTGAGTTAATCTGATTTACTTTATGTTAATGTTTACTAGCTGCTATTTTTTAAAATGCCAGCAGAGATGTATAAGCAGGCTGACAAGGTGTGATGAAACAAACCTCCCCTTTGGAACCTGGGGCAATGTGCCTTTGTTCTCTTTAATGCGAAAGCCTTATTCTTTAATGCTTTTCAACGATGGTATGGAGTATCCGTATGCACAATGTTAAGATGTGTTAAATTTAAATCCTCAACCTTTTGTTTATGGCAGAAGTATGATGACGCAGCTGGATATGGATTTTAAAGAAGAACAGTCCCTAAAAGAGGATTTAAAGTTCTACTTCATGAATCCATGTGATAAATATCGAGCTAGACGTCAGATACCATGGAAACTGGGACTTCAGATTTTGAAGATAGTTTTGGTTACTACCCAGGTAACTTTAAAAAATTTACTTGTAGGGAATCGGATATTGTTTCTTCGTGCCTAATGAATAAGTAAATGAACAGTCCTATCGGTGACTCCAGGTTGCTAATGTTTCTTTTGGATGGTATTCAGCTTAAGTTTTAGTCAGATATGACCCATTTAAAATAAATGAACTCCGTTACATTAATTAATTTCAGGGGTTCTACACTCTGAGTATTCAAACTTGGTTGAATACTGTTCAGTGTAAATCATTTCTCTGCCTGCTATCCTTTCCTGTCATTGTCCTGCTGTGAAGCTGTCTTGCTACATTTGACTGTATGATGATGATGAAGATGACCATGTGGAGATCATGATAATTTGTCTGTTTATGTATGTTTTTCCGTCTTCATTTACCTTCACTCTGCTGGAACTTTAGCCTTAGTTCCTGATAGTTCCTTGTGCTTTATGCCTGAAAGGTATTCCACATACAGGGATGGGCTTCCACATTTGGGGGACCTCCAGCCTTGCACCTCCCTTACTATTGGAGTAACCTGTGTGTTGGATGCTGGGTAAGAATAAGTTGCTAGATTTTGCAAAGGATTGTCTTGATAGCCTTGCCTTGAAATGTACGGATGGCGAGCAGTGCCGTGTGCTGGACAGCATGGGAGTGGCTCAGCACAGAATCAACCCAAGATAGAGCTATGCTAGTTTCTTAGAAGGCTCTGCACACTTTTTTAAACATGTGGGGTCAACAGAATTGCAGCTGTTATGTACTGAGTTGAATAGCAAAATGCAGCAGTCTGATTGGTCCTAGAACAATAGGATTCAGAATGCAGCAGTCTGATTGGTCCACAGGAGCCACCCAATCCAGCTCCAGGTGGAAGTGAATCCACAACCAGATTGGCCTACAGGAGAATCCTGGAATTAGCCAATCACGTGGGGGCCCATTGTGTAAATAATGTATATAAAGCAGACATTCTGGGGGAACTTCCATTCCTCCTCACCACTATGAGCTGAATAAAGAGCATGAAATCCACTCTCGACTCCGAGTATATGAGTATATTTCAGCAGCCATGGAGAATGTTTCGAAAACGCCAATGAGGAATTTGCAAAAAGCCCTTCTTCTTCTCCTTCTTCTCCTTCTCCTTCTCCTTCTCCATGCTGTCATTAGGGAAGCAGAACTCATGTATCCTACAAATACCCCTTTCTCCCCTTGTAGTTTCTCATTGTGTTTCTCTGTGCACCTCCCCCTCACTTGAGTGTATTTATTGTCCTGGCACTTTTTGGGGGGCATCAAACTTTTACAAAAGGCCAGAGGGTTCAGAAGTTTGTGCAACGTATTTATGTGAATATACAAGTGCCGAGTTTTGAAGTTAAAGGGGCATAGGAGCAATTTGTCTAAGAACATGCTGAGCTTTAGTCTTGGAACAGTTTTGAGGGAAGCGTTCTGTACAGTGCTGACGTATCACTACAGTAATAAAATATTTCCTTTTTGCCTTCATGCTGGATTGCAGTATGCTGCTATGTAAGTATGAAGGATGAAGTTTATACCATACTTTGTGTTTCTCCACCTGGGGTCACTTTCTTGCAGCCTCGGTAGCTTTGTATTGCAAAAAGTGTTTTTTAATCTCTTGTGGTCAAGTGAATTGATTGCCCTGTTTTAGCATGTTCTGCTTGGAATTATAAACCTAGAGCTATAAAATGGATGCACATTCAGGCCACCTCTTAGACTTAAATATATATATATATATATATATATATATATATATATATATATATATATATATAATTTCTGCCTACCTGTCAGTTCTTGAATGGGCAGGAAAGATATAAAATCCATGGACCATGGAGGCATTATGCTTCTGAATGCTGGTTACAGGAGGGGAGAGTGTTCTTGTGCGCAAATCCTTCTTTCTAGTTTCTCACAGGCTGTCACTGTGCAAACAGAATACAGGATTAGATGGGCCATTGGCATGATCCTGCAGGCTCTTATGCTCTCAAATGCATTGTGATAATTTAAAAGTAATGCTAATTTTAGGAAAACAACTATAACAAGTTTGTTTCTTGTTGGATGTTCTGGTTTTTATTGCTTGCTACTGTCAGAAAGGGACGCGGGTGGCACTGTGGGTTAAACCACAGAGCCTAGGACTTGACAATCAGAAGGTTGGCGGTTCGAATCCCCGCAACGGGGTGAGCTCCCATTGCTTCGTCCCTGCTCCTGCCAACCTAGCAGTTCGAAGGCATGTCAAAGTGCAAATAGATAAATAGGTACCGCTCCGGTGGGAAGGTAAATTGCATTTCCGTGCACTGCTCTGGTTCACCAGAAGCAGCTTAGTCATGCTGGCCACATGACCCGGAAGCTGTACGCCAGCTCCCTCAGCCAATAAAGCAAGATGAGCGCCACAACCCCAGAGTCGGTCACGACTGGACCTAATGGTCAGGGGTCCCTTTACCTTTACCTTACTGTCAGAAGATTGGTGGGATTTGAAGATGGAAGAGAGGGAGAGAGAGAAAGAGATTATTAGAAGCTGCTGTACAAACCTGAGTTAATTTAGCTTGTGTTGGCCTCTGTGAAGAGCAGATGTAGAACCAGTTCAACTCACCAGCTGCTTTGCCCCGTGGTAGAGATGGATTCTCCCAAGTGCTTGGTTTATCTATTTAAGCTCTACACAGATATTTAAGATCACTGGAAGTATTCATCGGATTCTTAAGCCTACATGACCACATTCAGAATTATTGAAGACTTAGTTATGGGAAAGCCTCTCTAGATTCACAAAGCTTCCTCCCTGCTACTCTGAAGATGTTCACTTCTCGCTGGTCATGAAACATCAAAGAGATGTCAAGCATCTTTTTACCCTTACGAAAACTTTACAAGTCCAGCAACTTTAAATGCCTAAAGTGGTTTAATACGTGACACTGTGTGTACTCCTTATGTTCCTTCAGATCATTTGTAGATGATTCGGGGGGGGGGGGATCCATAGCTCATGGTTTATGTTCATTAGAATCCAAGTACCGTATTTTTCGCTCCATAAGATGCACTTTTTTCCTCCTAAAAAGTAAGGGGAAATGTCTGTGTGTCTTATGGAGCGAATGCGTGGTCCCTGGAGCTGAATTGCCCAGGGGCAAAAAGTGGATCATGCCTCTTTTTTTTAGAAAGAGGGAAGGGGGTATTGAAACAAAACCGCTGAGCAGCTGATTGGCAAGCGATCGGGAGGGATAAGGGACTCTAGAGATAAAGGAGGCTGCCTGGGAGGGGGGAGGTAAAAGCACATAGATCCCAGGATTTTTGCACTGGCTCACCCCAAATTCACCATCAGATCACATAGCATGTCCATGGCTACAACCTGCATCAAAAAATCACGCATCCACTGTTTCGTGAGGCCGCAATGGCACAGATCCACATGGATTCTCAGAATTTTTGCATTGGGCTACCCCAAACTCACCGTCAAATCACATATCGTGTCTGTGGCCACAGCATGAACCACAAAAATCATACACCCACTGTTTCGTTCAGAATTTTTTTTTCTTGTTTTCCTCCTCTAAAAACTATGTGCGTCTTATGGTCAGGTGCGTCTTATGGAGCAAAAAATATGGTACATTCCCCTGCTTTTCCAGTTTAAAAGATCTTGTGACAGTCATGCTAGGCATGCCCTCTACCTGGAACTTTGTGGAGGTGCTAATTGGATTTGTGTGGATGAGGGGGAAAAGGGAAGCGTTTACAGTAGCTAACGGTAAAGACTTTACAGTAAGGTAAATACAGTTCTTCATAAATCGGCGCCCAATCTCTAATGGAAAGTCTTGACATTTTCCATGCCATAGCAAATAATATAGCAACTTAAGATGAGACGCAACATTTTTTTTTACAATATATGATAATGGGGATTGAGGTCAAGAAATGAACAACCTGATCGTATAATTCCCTCTGCATTTCCAGTCATCGGATTGATCATGGTCAAATTCCTAAACAATGTGCCACAATCCAAGCTTGCTAAGCTATAGTTTCTCTCAGTGGTAGAACCATAGATTAGCTGTAAAACCATTGCATGTTTTCCCTTTCACATGTTTACTTTGTGTTCTGATCATGTCGGGGTTCTTAAATGGGGAATCCTTGTTTTTACAAAGTCTGCTTACTCCCCAGGATCTTAAATCTGGAGCAAATTAGTTTAATATCCTGGCTAGCAAATGCAGGACTGAATTGTTGATGTTGGTACCTGGAATGAAGCAGCACCTTTCAGGCCTAATATTTGCTCCCACATTACTGAATCATGTTCTAGTGATCCAGGGTGTGTTACATCTGAAAGGGCCCATCATTGGATGCATTGTGTTATGTATGACAGAATCTACCTCTTTCTTTTTCTCTTTCTTTTTTCATTTATGTAAAGCTCGTCCTTTTTGGTCTGAGTAACCAGTTGGTGGTTTCTTTCAAAGAGGAGAACACTATGGCTTTCAAGCACCTGTTTCTGAGAAACTACCCTGGCATTGATGAGGATGACTACAGCTGCAGTGTGTACACACAGCAAGATGCTTACGATAGCATACATTTTGTGGTCGATCAGGTAAGCTTCCGTTTTATGGCATCCACACACAGAGTTTAATATCATAGTTCACATTGCTTTAGATGGTCCAGTTTCTGGGTTGTAGTAACAACCACTTTCAAACCCATATTCATCAGCGACTCATTCCAGATGTGAACAGGTATCTTTGCGTATCACTTGAAAATCTGGTTTTGCCATTACGGGTTTGCAGCCTTTCTGAAGAAGTGTTTTCGTTTTGTGTGTTTGTTCCTCAACTAGTACCGGCAACTGAAGAATATATCCCTGGGTACACTTGGTTATGAGCAAGATGAAGATGACTTGCGAGGCTTAAAGATTTGTAAAGAAGAGTATAAGAAAGGCACAGTACTTTCCTCCAATGATACACTGCACATAGACAGCACGGTTGAAGAAGGTATGGTGCTAATTTTTTTTTCCTCTGGGAGAAAATCGGTCTAACTTCATTGACGAAGGAGGAATTGAATCCCATTATATCACCTGTTTTTATACAGGTTTTGTACTCTTTTTGTACAGTTTAGCTGCCAATGTTTTTAAAAACAACAGGTGTATGAAGGTGTAGAATCTTCAAGGCTTCCCATTACACCAGGGAACTCATTTTATACTTTGAGGCTGTTTACAAGTGCTTTTATCATGTTGTTACTTCTTGTGAATGCTCCTATCTGTAAAAAAATATGCACTTGTGCCATCTCTCTGCCACAAGTCTTCCATTCCTTGATGTGATTACAGCACACAACAATTTACCAACCTGTAGAGAAGTTCCAGGTATTCCTGTGAATTTGCTCTTGCTACCTTGTAGATTTCTTTCTTTGGGGTTTATATTTGAACACATGCACTAAAAGTTGCATCTGTGTCTTGGCGGAGGTACCAGTATAAAATCAAGAGCTACAGTATACTTCTGTGAGCCCGTGCATATGACCGTTCTGCCCCCAATGCATATTAAAACTCCTTACCATTGTGGCAAACTAATACAGATGAACAAATTCTTGGAGCAGTTTCACTGTCTGCATGGACTCGCTTTATATACAGACAGAGCCTATTGTTCCCCATAGCTAATTTGGTGGGAATTAGACATGCATAGGCTTTGGGCTGCATGGATAGAGAAGTAGCCTGCTATTTACATGCAGAAGATGACACAGACTGTTTTTGAGATTTGCCATTGCATGGCATTGCAAAGTGGGGTCAAACCCTGGGGTCAAAAAGGTTGCTGTTTTGCTGCATAATCCTCCATAGTCTTAATAGTTCTAAAATGAATTATTCCCAAGTAGATGTCTCTAGGATCACAGTTCTAGGTTCCTTGTGGTACAATTAGAAATGCATTTATGTCTTTTGGTTTTTCCTTTCACTTCCAGAATGCATTGTTGTGAAACCACACGACGAAACGGGCCACTTTAAGAATTCGTCTTTTTTCAACTTTGAGTTTTATAGGTAAAGTGCGATTTGGGGACACCAGTTTTATTTGTGTTTCTAAAGAAGCGGGGAGAACCTAACATAATACAGTATCTTCTTGCACCCAGGCTGATACAGGTGATAATTTCATTCAAACTGAAAGGCATTGATCTACAAACCATCCATTCTCGTGAACTGCCTGACTGCTATGAGTTTGAAAATACTGTAAGTGCTGTTCTTGTTATTATACACATAGACAATGTGATCCTGTCTCTTAAATTACTTACAATGGGCTTCAGTTCCTTTTCAGTTCAATAGGCTCCCCGCCCCCACCTTGAAAAGTACATAGAGCTGAAGGAGGAAGTTGGTAGAGTGGCAGAGTTCTACACTTCCTCTTTAGCTCCAAGTTTGGATCAGCAAAGAGTGGCCAAGAGGACAGGAGCATAGCTGTCAACTTTTCCCTTTTTTAAAGGGAATTTCCCTTATTCCGAATAGGATTCCTCGCAAGAAAAGGGAAAAGTTGACAGCTATGGACAGGAGGTAAAGGGGAGCAATATGGGACACTGAAAAAGGAGATGGGTGGGTGGGAATTTGAATTCCAGAAGAATCAGGGTGGGGCAAGGGAAAGAAAGAACATGCACGCACTGGATCCAATGAAACATTTGTAACATAAAGTGCATAATTCCCCGCCCCCCACTTCCCTCAACCACTGTCAAATCACAGGTTGCAATTGTTTCCATTGACAGAACAGTAAAAATCACTGATATTTACACCAACCTTGTGATATAATATTGGATGAGAGCACTTCTGCCCATTTCTCGTTGTAAATATTGTCCAATTCAGTTTTAGTCCTCGTTCCAAATGCATATTTGCCATAATTGGGCACAGAGTGTCTTAAAGGTTCTGTCTGTATTTTTCTTTTACACCTGTTAAGAAAATGAACAACTTTTAGCTTTATGCCAGCATCCTCAGTGTTTTCAAAAGGGACCCTATTAGACATGTACAAAAAAAAAATATTATTTTATTTTGTAATGCCACTTCAAAAAAATAGCACATGTGGTATTTTCCAGCGCTGCCAAAGTGTGTGTGTGTAATGTGTATGTATGAATGAATGAATGACATGGATCGTTACAGATCACCATACTATTTACAAGGGTTGCCATCAAATTTATAGATCACGTGTCCACAGATGTGTTCTGTGCCTTGTTGTTACCCTCATGGATCCTCAGTTTTTTCTTTTTACATAGTATATGTGCCTTCCATCAATGCTTATGTGCTATTGGCAAGCATTGGATGTGTGATTTTTTTTTTTTACTGCGCAGTCTTTAAATCGGATGGTGGTTCTTTGGAGACACCATGTGAAATCATGTTTGTTTAAAAAGATCCCAGTTCAATTCTTACTTATATCCAGACCCCTTAGGAAAGCTGTGTGTGTGTGTGTGTGTGTGTGTGTGTGTTACACGTATGCTCTGGCTTGTTTGGTGGAAGGGGAGGGGTCTAATCTAGCATCCAATTTATAGATCCCAATTTTCAGGGTATTGATGGCTGGTTCTGTCTTCTGGCCACAGTAGGTTTGGGACAACATGATTGTCAGGCCTTTGGAAGGTGCGTGTTTGTGTTTGCACACGAAGTATATTGATTTTAAAATTTTCAGATGTGTAAAAGTTGATATGTGTGAGCAGGGCCTTTATTTCCAGAAGCTCCGTTCCAACACATCTCAGGTGGGCACCATTGCCCTTCTAAGAGAACAAGGGAGAAGTTCATGGTGAGCTCCGGCACCTCTTTTTCTGGAAAAAAACAGCACTGTGTGTGAGTAATGCACACTGATGCTGTATTGCTTCAAGCAAGTAAACTAAAAACAACAACATTTATCTCAACAGATTACTTTTAACAATAAAGCCCACAGTGGTAAAATGAAAATATTTTTTGATACGGATGCTGATATTGAAGAATGTAAAGACTGGAACATAACTGGCTCTAGTAAGTACCTGTGTGTGAGAGAACTATATCCATGTTTGAAGATGAGCACAAAGAAGCCTGGGATTTTCGTGTGTGTTTCGCTGATGAGTTGGCGTAGGGGCTGGTGGCACTGTGGCAATTTGCAGAGCTAACTTTCTTGCAAGCAGCAATTTTTACACAGGGACAGGCTTGTTCAGCGACATTGTGCTGCAGCTAGCAAAGGTGATCCTGCTAGCCAATAAACCTGATCCCATGTCTGCATTTTTACTTTGCTATAATAATGTTAAAATTTTAGAAGAAGAAGAAGAGTTTGGATTTGATATCCCGCCTTTCACTCCCCTTAAGGAGTCTCAAAGCAGCTAACAATCTCCTTTCCCTTCTTCCCCCACAACAAACACTCTGTGAGGTGAGTGGGGCTGAGAGACTTCAAAGAAGTGTGACTGGCCCAAGGTCACCCAACAGCTGCATGTGGAGGAGCGGAGACGCGAACCCGGTTCCCCAGATTATGAGGCTACCGCTCTTAACCACTACACCACACTGGCTCAAGCGGGACACTACTTGGATTGTTTTGCAAGCCCTCTTCATAAGACTGAATTCTATTCACTCTTGTTGGAGGGCTGCTTTTTGGAAGAGGTGGTCCACCTACAGATGTGCAATAACTTTTTCCTGTTCATTCTTTTGCTTCTTTTGCTTCTCAGCCCTCTGTTTCATTTAAGACTTACTGAAAGAAAGAGGAATGTAATTTAGACTTTCTCTCTAAATTACTTGAGCACCCCTATGCTGATTAAATTTTGCATTTTTTAAATCTCCTCTAATAGTTCAGAAAAACACACAGTATCTTTTGGTTTTTGATGGGGCTGTCATTGTCATCTGCATCGCTTCCCTTATCCTCTGCACACGATCCATCATTCTTGCTCTGAAACTGCAAAAAGTAAGCATATCTTTGTCTTTGTAGTAGATGTGTGCTTGGCTTAAAAAAACAAACAAAAAACTATCCTAAAACAGGAAGGATGGGCTGAACCTACAAGAAATAAAGTAAGAACAATTTGTCTGGCATTATCTGCCTTGTAGCTTAGTCAGGAGTTCTCTATGGTGGCTGTACTATTGGCAATTTTGGATTTGTCTCTCAAGCAACATGGAGGATAAGGCTGTCATCCACTGTCAGAGGCACCATACCTTTGAATACTAGTTGATTAGAACAGAATTGGTGTTATGTACTGAGTTGAATAGGATCCAAAATGCAGCAGTCTGATTGGTCCTCGAACAATAGGATTCAGAATGCAGCAGTCTGACTGGTCCTCGAACAACAGGATTCAGAATGCAGCAGTCTGATTGGTCCTCAAACAATAGGATCCAGAATGCAGCAGTCTGATTGGTTCACAGGAGCCACCCAATCCAGCTCCAGGTGGAAGTGAATCCGCAACCTGATTGGCCTACAGGAGAATCCTCTGGAATTAGCCAATCATGTGGAGCCTATTGTGTAAATAATTTATATAAAGCAGGCATTCTGGGGGAACTTCCATTCCTCCTCATCACTATGAGCTGAATAAAGAGCATGAAATCCACTCTCGACTTCGAGTATATTTCAATTGGGGAGTTTAGAACAGAATTGGAGTACTGCTGCTGCACTCATGCCCTGCTTCTGGGCTTAAGGAATCTGGTTGGCCACTGTAAGAACAGTATGCTAGACTAGACAACAAGACCGGTAAGGGGCCATGCGCTGTGTAAAGGAATTATTGCCCACACATTTATGGCAAATATAAAATTTAGTTATCTTTCGCAATCTTCTGGTGGCCATCCATAGTCGTGAAACAAAACCACTCTACAATTTAGTGCAATACCTGTTATAGTCACTTGGTGGACTCTAGTAATGTGAAGTAAATAGGTTTTCTGCTCTGAAAGAGTGGGAGTTTTCTAATCGTTCTTCTCAACGCTTAAAAACAGAGATTTGTGAATTTCTTCCTGGAGCGGTATAATCGCCACGTGTGCAATGCAGACCGCCTGGAGTTCTTAAACGGGTGGTACGTCCTGGTGATTATCAGTGATGTGATGACTATCATAGGCTCCATCATGAAAATGGAAATAAAAGCCAAGGTGAGCCTTAAAAAACAAACAAAAAAGCCAGTCATAAATATTTTGGCCTGTTCTGGAGCAGCGGCTGTGGGAATCCTAAATTGCCAAGCCATGCTTTTGAGGTATTGGAGGAATCAACTGTGCAAAATCTTGTTTTCCTTTTTTTCTTCCAGAATCTTACAAGCTATGATGTCTGCAGTATTTTGCTTGGCACGTCTACTTTATTCGTTTGGGTTGGAGTCATTCGGTACTTAGGCTACTTCCAGACCTATAATGTAAGCACTAGAGTAGAAAAAAATCAGTGGTGGAGTTTTCCTTTCTTTTAATGCGTGTGAGAACACCACCTTACTTCAGACAAGCAGGTCCGGGTCTGGTCAATGCCTGGATGGGAGACTCCCTGGGAACAACATGTTTACAACCGTGGGTACAGTGATGGATTAGATTCCGCCTTTCTTCCAAGAAAAGAAAGTAACACTCTCCTCCTTTCATAGGTGCTCATTTTAACAATGCAAGCATCATTGCCCAAAGTGCTAAGGTTCTGTTGCTGTGCTGGGATGATATACCTGGGATATACTTTTTGTGGCTGGATCGTTTTAGGACCATACCACGACAAGGTATGTGGGTGTCTCAGTTTGTGTAACTGGGATAATGTGAAAAGTACATATAAGCAAACACGGTGCTCTCCAGGTGTGGCTGAAGCACAGTTCTCAAAGCCCGCCAAAAAAAATTAAGCTGTGCATATACTCTCCATTCAAGATACTTATTTGTATATGCATGCTTCACTCTGCGTTCTGAATGAAGCGCGTATGTCTTGGAGTCCAAATAACTTGCAACACTTGGTTTTGTAAAGCAAACCTCTTTACTGGAAAAGAAAATCGAAGGAAATAATGAAGTTTGCTCAGGAAGGAACGGAAAACTACTAGAGCTTTTTGTCTGTGGCTCACCCTCAGGTTTCTCACAAGAGGGCAGTCTTGTATCACAGTTGCCCATCGACTGTGAACATGATCTCTTCACTGAAAGAAGACCGGTCTTGGTAGTTAGGTCAGAAGTTCAAGTGTTTTCATCCACTTCTTTGGTCCAAAATACCTTCAAACAGCAGTTTAAATTTGATCTCGCTGAAATCGCTGACAGAAAAGGCTCATTGTTCTTTATAAGACTTTGCACGTGCATTATGCAGAGTCCCAGCACTATTTTCTAACTCAGTAGGCGGTTTCCAAACAAAGAATTTTATTTTATTTTTCACACCATTTATATGATGGCATTTGGCTTTTTAGTTCAGACTTAAGAGGTATGAATGATATTTAGGTCTGTGCACGTCAATTTATAGTGGTTTTAAAGAAAGATTTTATAAAGCGAGCCTTTGATTCTTTCAAGTGCAGTTGTCTCTAATGCCAGTTTTCATGCGTTCTAGTTTGAAGATCTGAACACGGTAGCTGAGTGTCTGTTTTCTTTGGTCAACGGCGATGACATGTTCGCGACATTTGCTCAAATCCAGCAGAAGAGTACTTTAGTGTGGCTCTTCAGCCGACTCTACTTGTTTTCCTTCATTAGCCTCTTCATATATATGATCCTCAGCCTTTTCATTGCCCTTATTACGGATGCATATGATACAATAAAGGTAAATTTATTGAGTCTGTGTTTATCAAGAGAGATGAGCTATAGCTCAAGAAGTAACAAGAAGTTCCCAGATGGTGAGCTGGACTTCAATAACATTTACTAACTTTTGTTGTTGCTCCTTAAAAGTATGTAACTGTGTAGACTGGGTGGGTAGAGTTTGTTAAAAGGGGCATGAAAATTGGCTTCCTCTCAATTTCACTTGCTTGCCCTGGCATGCACCATATGTGACGGTGATGGAACCTTCCAATCTCTGTCTGTAGTAAGTTGCAAAACTAAGGTTTCTCTACTTTTTGGGAATGCTAATGTTCCATTTTATTAAGCTATTTGACAGCTATTTCTCCACATAGAATATAAAACTTCAGCTCTTCCAACTTTTGCTGTAATAATAAGGCAGGAATAATAATAATAATAATAATAATAATAATAATAATAATAATAATATAATATATTATTTTTACCCCGCCCATCTGACTGGGTTTCCCTAGCCACTCTAGGCGGCTTCCAACAGAACACCAAAATGCAATAACCTATTAAACATTAAAAGCTTCCCTAAACAGGGCTGCCTTCAGATGTCTTCTAAAAGTCTGGTAGTTGTTTTTCTCTTTGACATCTGGTGGGAGGGCGTTCCACAGGGCGGGAAGCAGGTAAAGGCAGTCCCAGGCCCATGTAGAGTTTATCTGAGGCCAGGGGCGGAAGTCTTGTTGGAATAAAGTTATAAACGCAGACAAAAAAAGCGGTCCGTCCCTGACGGGAGCCCCCCGGCCGGCTTACCCCTCTGTGGCCCAGGGCAAATGTACTCGGCTGCCCCCCCCCCCTCTGCATGGGCCTGGGCAGCCCTGTTTTGGCTGCACAGCCTCAAAAGACACTGAAAGCCAGAAGATACCGCTGTCTTCCCTGCCCTGGTTGTTTTGAACAGTAGTATTGAAAACCCTGTACTAAAGTAGCCTGGCAGAGTGTGTCTTGGAAAGGATATCGGGAGCAGGAACAGCAAATTGTTTGATATTTTGTCAAGCCCATGCATAAGAACATTAGTAGTTTTGTACTGATGTTGCAGGTTGAGCTTGTTCTATTTAGAATAAGAGGATGCAAAGGGGAGAGCATTTTTATCTCCCTCCTTACAGCGTGCACTATAAAAAGAAAAAAAAATGATGGCAACCCTACAACTTGGTTTAGCCTTGCAAGCTTCTGCTGTGACTTCACCCATTCCTCTCCACCTGTGATATACAGAGTCGGGAGAGCAGTATGAAACAGAGAGTGGCTTCCTAAACAGATTGTCCCCCCTCCCTCCAACTCCTGTTTCAGAAATACCAACTGATTGGTTTCCCAGACACAGACCTACAAGAATTCCTAAAAGAATGTAACAGTGAAGAATACAGCACAGAGCCACGAACGTTCAGGAGTTTCTGCTGCTGCAAGAGGTCAGTGTGTTGTTTCTTCAGATTCCTTTAAATTCTGCATACCGTATTTTTCTCTCTATAAGACGCACTTTTTTCCTCCTAAAAAGTAAGGGGAAATGTGTGTGCGTCTTATGGAGCGAATGCAGGCTGCACAGCTATCGCTGAAGCCAGAACAGCAAGAGGGAGAGCTGCACAGCGCCTCTTGTTGTGATGCCTTAGCCTGATCCTCCCTCCTCCTTCCTCTTCAACAACATTTGATTCAGAATATTTTTTTTCTTGTTTTCCTCCTCTGAAAACTAGGTGCGTCTTATGGAGCGAAAAATACGTTCTTTGTAAAGAGTTCTTTGTAAAGAGCTTTCAGGTTAAGGTATCCACCTGGCTTTTCTGCTGTTGTACCTTCTATGCCAGCTTTTAAACACCTGCTGGAAACTTTAAATTCCTCCAAGCTTATGCAAGCAGTTAAGAATCATGCGAGTTGGAAGGGAGCCACAAGGGTCATGTTGTCAAACCACCTGCAATGCAGGGATCGCAGCTAAAGTCTCCATGAGAGAAGAGTACATCCTCCACAATGGGTTACTGGTCTTTGTTTTGAACCTTGTTGTTTTTTTTGACTTTTTTTGTATTGTTTTATCTCACTGTTACAAACTGTTTTGATAGGTTTGGCTGGTATAGCGGTAGATAAATATTTATAATAAGTAATAGAATAAAACTATTTGGAAGTGGCTTCTTCTAGCAATGGAGGGGAAGAAAGGGATCACATGCAAACCTCTCCTCTTGTGGAGCAACTGTGCTAAGGACACGGCTGCCCACCAGGAATCATATGGTTGTGAGGTGTATTGTCCAGAATGCCTCTCTTAGTGATTGCTTAGGGGGAAAAGGATTGTTTTCAGTTACATTTATTCAGAATCATAGAGCCGGAGAGGACCATGAGGGTCATCCAGTCCAACCCTCTGCAATGCAGGAATCTTTTTGCTCAACGTAGGGCTCAAACCCAAGACCCTGAAATTTAAGAGTGCTGTGGCATCTACTATTGCTCTAGCACTGGGGCTCCAGGAGCAACTAGGACCAAGCAGCAGAAGGGTTGAATGGAAGTAAGTGCTGGATTTCACATATGGAACTAACCAGTTTTTTTTCTTCTAAAGTCTTTTAGTCTTGAGTATTAATATTTACAACTCGCCTCCATCAAGCAAGACTTCCAAACGGCAGCTGAAAAATGCCGCATTTAAAATAGCCCCTTCAATATCCCTAAAGACAGGCTTCCTCAACCCCAGCCCTCCAGATGTTTTGAGACTACAATTCCCATTATCCCTGACCACTGGTCCTGCTAGCTAGGGATCATGGGAGTTGTAGGCCAAAAACATGTGGAGGGCCGAGGTTGAGGAAGCTTGCCTAAAGACTGGTTTTCTTTTTTTAAAAAAAGAAAGGAAATGCTTATCAATACTGAAGCAATATTCGACCATTTTGGATAACTTTTTAAATAGCCGCATATGGACACGTCCTTTACTTATTGTCCAAGGACAGCTTGAGGTTAAGGGCAGAGCACACCGGACTTGTTTTCCTGCCCTACTTCTCTCCTTGCATCTCTCTCTCTCGAGCATAGCAGTCGTTTGCTGACACTGAACATGTATGCGCTAGCCTTGAACTAAAATAGAGGGCACACAAATGCCCCCTGGAGATGCATGTTGTCCAGTGTTCAGTCTTTGCTGGCTGTCTCTCTTTACACCAAGGTGTCGTGCCAGTCTTTGGCTCCTCATAGTAGGTGCATAGCAGGGAAGGTGAAATATACTTGGAGTCCTGTAGTGATTTCATGCTCTTTGTTGCAGCTTGTAAAACAGTGATTGAATTGCCCCCCAAACCTCAGGCTTTTATATACATTATTTACACAATGAGTCCCGTCTGATTGGCTGATTCTGCTTCCCTCCTGGAGCCTGATTGGTCTTTTCCTGCAGGTCAATCAGTTGTTGCATTCTACGATCCTACCAGCCTAATAGGCTGGTTAACTTCCTCCTGGAGGCTGACCGGTCTTTTCCTGCAAGCCAATCAGTTGTTGTATTCTAGGATCCTACTTGCCTATTGTTCTAGGATCCGAGCTTAGTACATAACAGAAGGGCTGTGGCTCAACGGGAGAGGATCTGCCTTGTATGCAGGTTCAGTTGCTGGCAGGTAACCTAGTCTGGGGCTGCTGCTACTTGATGCAGACTACTCCATGCTAGATAGACCGATGGCCTGACTGGCAACTTTCCGATGTTCCACCTGCGATTCCTGGTGAACATCTGGAATGTGTTGTGAGACCCTCTTGCCTCTTTTCATGAACTCTGGATGTAGGGAAAACCCAAAGAGAGCTGTAAATATATGAAAGGGGACTGATGATAGCAGAGCCCGGGACTCATCATTGCCAGGAACTGATAACTGAGGAGGTTGGAAGCGCAGAAAACAGCTGCAGCTACAGATTTTAGCGCTTTATCCTGTCTTTTCATTATTATCCATCTGAAACGGTGAACTTCTTCTTTCTGCAGACGGAAAAGCGATGACAACTTGATACTTATTAACTGAAGATGAGTGGTGCTGGCATAAATTTTTGCACACGTGGAGGTAACTGCTGGGAAAAGCTGAGCCTCCTGAACTGCAGTAGAACCACCGCCATGTGGTTCTTTCCCCCCTCTACGAACCAACGACTACAACTTTATAAAGAGAAGTGGTGGAGTCGTCCTGCAGTCCACAGTTGGAAAGCTCAAAAACTGTACATCTTGAGCTAGCATTTCATCAACAGCTGATGACCATTTCTTGCTTCATTTGTAAATAGCTCATCTTGCAAGTCGTGGTCAATGAACTTCAGAGAATCGGTTATCATTTGGTCACTTCTTGATTTGCAACCTGCTTTCTAGGTATTTTTATATTAAAATATTTAAATGAAACTCACCTCCTAAAAGAACACAGAATATTGCGGTTCTTGGTGACAGTACCTTGGGGGGGGATTCATTTTTAAGGTTTCTTTTTTTGGAATTACAAATGTAGGTTTTCCCTTTAAACCTATGCAAAACTTGTACCATTATGCTTTCTCCTCTTTCTGGATTTTGTTTCATGAAATTGATCTAAAAAGCTGTTTGGTCATTTGAGGTTCACTCAGCCAGGTGTGCATTCCCCCCCCCTTTAAAACAAACAAAGAATCAATCATTGTGTGTGTCATCCCTATTGTCCCCTTGCATCTAAATGAGGCTGCAATTCTTTAAGTTGGCCAGGAGATGATACTTGCCTGCAAATCCTTTACAAATCCATGGCAATGGGAGGCCTGTTCGCTCTTCATTGGCTTCTGAAGCAGAAAAGAGGCTGCACCCTAAAACCATCAATGGATGATAGAGCTCCACCAGGACCCTCTCAGCCAGGAAGGCCTAGGGGGGCTTTGCCTCCTATCAAGATCTACCCTGCCTTCCTTCACCTCTCACTGTCTGCTTGTAACCACTGGCCACCGGGTATAAAGCAGTAGTGCAGGTGAGGACAATGCGGGATTGAGAAGGAGGGTGGAACTTTGGGTGAGCCGCTTGAACTTTAAGGCAATTATAAACCCTCAAAGCTGGTATTAGAGCCCCAAGTCTTTCCTGGCATCTGCAGTAGAAACAATGGCAAGTCAAGGCAGGTTGTGTGACTCCTAGCAGTAAATTCAAAAGGGGGGGAGCCAACAGCACAGGCTACAACCTGCACCCTAAGAAGGAAGGGAGGCAAGCAAACCAGGCAAATTGGGGTCCTTTTCTTTGTTATCCGTTTGGTGGCAGAGGGTGATTTCTGCCCCCTTTTCCTTAGGCTGCCCCCATTAAATAGCCCTTTGAATTAGGTAGAGTGGAATGACAGTTCAGAGTGAGGTGAATAATAACCAGGTTCCGTACCAGATTTTTCCAAAACAACCTGTGCTTTTGCTAAAAGTTTTAAAAGGCAACGAGCTTAAAAAGCTGTTTCGAGGAAATTAGTTTAGAAAACCCTGAATGCAAGGACCTTCCCATTACATAAAACCTTTTACTGAAATGAAAACGACACATGTATTGATAATTCTCATGCGCTAATATCTGAGTGTCGGACTTGCATAGCAGGTGGGACTGGCTTTGTGGAAAGATCAGGACCTGCTGATCTTAGCCTAGCTTAGCCAGATGCTTGCAAGAGGTGTGATAGCACTTGGTATCTTTTGGAGCAAAATAGCTTTTCTGTTTTGTTTGTTACATGGGTGGGTGTTTGTTCTAAGTTTGCTATATATCAGGCAGTGAACTCTTGTAGATTTCACTATGTTCGAGCTCAGTTCAACTCCCAATAATGACAGTGCGACTGAAAACGGGTTTATTGGAAAATGAAAGGTCTAGGAAACCCAGCCAAGAGAGATCCTATTGCCCAGTACATAAGGAAAGAACCTAGCATGATCTGCCTTCAGGAAATTTGCCGTGTTAACTGTTGGCAATGTTCATCAAAACAAAAACAATTAGGACTTCACTTTTCTGCATCTGGCACTTAAAAGTCTCATGGGATAGCAATCATATTATACTGTAATTTCCCCTTTTAAGTGCCATGTAGTTATTGGCACCCTTCCAGGTACCTGTCACTATCAAGGGTTTATGGGGGAAAGCACATCACAATAGCTTTGGTATACAGCCCCAATGTAACACAAAGGGACTTTCTCAGAAAGACCTTGACAAAAATTGCTAATATTAAATGGAGCTGATTTAAAGGTAGTTGGAGACCATATGCAGACTAACCTTGAAAGAGGAATAGGGCTGGGCCATATCTGGTTTTCAACATCGTGCTATATCACCAGTTGAACATCTCCATATACACAATGTCTAAAATAAGGATGGAGCTATGTAAAGGCATTGGCTGGCTTCACGGTTTTCCCCGCATTGTGATTTTTGCTGGCGCTTGCTTTTATGATTCGCTGCCCCCTGTAGGAGCCAGGGGAGAGTTGAACCAACAAGAGTTAATGGGAAAATTGAGAAAAACATTGGCTGGCTTCATGGTTTTCCCTCATTGTGATTTTTGCATCACACACACACACACACACACACACACACACACACACCATGATTTGAGATATATATTGCCAGGTCAAAAATTATGAAACTGATATCACAGTAATGGACTTCAAACCAGTTTTGGACGATATAGGTATTGGACGATATTGCCCAGCCCTAATGAGGAATGGTAGTTTGCTGAAATGTTTACAATTTTATTTATTATTATTATTATTATTACAAAACTGCTGCTTTGATTTGGTAGATATGCATACGAGGGCTCCCAGTTCAAATCATTAAGAGTATGCCTTCTATTCAGCACTTACAGATCCTTTTCTAAAATAAGTTATGCTTTTTCCTCCATAAACCTTTTGGTGTGCCTAATCTGCATCCAGGGTATACAAAATATTAGTACATGCCTCATGACAGCACAATTCTGTATTTTCAGTCTCCATATGACACCCCAATTGGAGATTTAATTTTAAGTTACTTTGCAAGAACATGGAAGAGACAATCCACTACTGTACTACCTTAAAGGCAACAGTGGTATGGGACTACAATGAAATCTGTTACAAGGGGGTTGCAGCAATTAGTAGTGAAATTGCAATTATAAACAGCATGACAAATAAAAACTTACTAGGATCTTAAATGAAGGCATAATCTACCTGGTTCTCCAGCAGCAGGTAAAATAATGGAAGATAAAATATATGTGTGTAAAGAACTAGATAAGATAAAACAGAACTGAAGGATACAAGATGATTTCAGTTGTATCTTAGAAGTAATTTGAACAGGTAAATAAACATGCCACTGCCCTTAGAATAAATGAAGGAAACTGCCCTTAAAAAGAAATGCAAAAATTGGAACCAAGATGGAGCCAAGACTTTTGATTCGAAAACAATGGAAGATTTGTCAAGTACTATGCACCGTTATATAAAAGCAGTGACTCAGGAGGGAAATGAAATGCTCCAAGTTAATTTCAGATGTATTTTGGAGGATTGTAACTTACCTAAATGGCAAAGTAACGTTGGAGAAAGTGCAAAGGCAATTAATAAGCTGAAAATCTCATTGACCTGATCGGTTTTGGAGTGCTTTTCTACAAAGCACTTAGAGCGCCTTATGCCTTATTTAATAGACAGAGGAGGGCGTGCTAGAAACATGACTGTGGTTCAAAAGAGTAGTTATAACCTAAACTAGGGGGTAAGCTGAGAGCATGTTTCATCATACTGACCAATCTTGCTACTTAACTCTTTACATTAGTCTGGGAGAAGAGTTGAACTCAGTAATTTCTAGCTATATTGGTCTGGATCACATCTAAGAAAAATCAACAATTTTGCAATTGCTTTTATTCAGATTATTTCCAAACTATAATTTCTAGGAATTGCAGTCCAGAGACTTCTAAAACGGAATTATTGGTATGTTCTTCAGGGAAATATTATGTTTTATAATGTTTGGGTGATGGGTTGATCTGTTACTGTGTTTTATAAACTTGTATCCCTGCCATCCAATGTAAATATTGTCTATGGTGACTTAGGATAATGTGTATACACACTATTGAATAATTAACATGATTCTGTGTTATGAGATCTGGGCAAGTGTGAGTGCAGGTTAATCTAGCAAAGAAGAGTATATAATTTTTTTTCCTACCCCCAAGATAAATCTAATTTAGTGTTAGCATTGTGTGTCCTTCTTTAAAAACTAGGAGGAATAATAATAATAATAAATGCTGTCCCCAGTGCACGATGAAAATGCTGTGAATTTCCACATGGAATATGCTTTCGATAGCTGGAGGCCACTGTGGAGAAATGTGTTGCAGTCCTACTATGAATCATCTTCAAAGGTTGAGGGAATGAAAGTCGTTAGTTTAATTGAAATGATGGAAATGACTCAGCACTCTGTAGCAGCAAGAAATCTGAGAACTAGCCCTAAGTATGGCCTAAGATAGAGTGGAGCGGAGAGGCAAGACAGCTCTGAACTCTGCAAACCAACTTCCCTAGTTTGCTGCTACACCAGAAAGAGATGCTGTCATTTGCCATCTTGGGTGGGTGGGGGAGACACACAACAAACTTAATGTACCGATTCATGGCCTTAGTGAGGTGAGCAGTACAGGTGAGTGTTATAACCAAGTAGCAAGATTGGGTGGGTGGTGTCATTCTGCCACTGATTTAATTCTAGACAGTTTCATTTTAGTAGCTTTAGATGGGGAGGCGTAACACAACCACATGTGTGTCCCAAATCGGTTGTATTTAGAAATGTGCAAAGTTTCCATTCCAGTGATGGAGTGCGATTCTATGATGCTCTTTGTTGTGAGTACATTTGGTCTAGTCCAGTTCTTGTCGTCCCCCCCCCCCCCCGCCTTTTCACGGAAAGCCTTTTACTGGATCAGCTGCAGGAAGGAAATGATAAATGATCTGGGTTTAAGCCTAATGACAGAGAGGAAAAGCTATCTTCAGGACCAAGATATTAACCATAAGAGTCTGAGTACCCTAAACCTCCAGAGTTAGGAATTTCAGTCTTCAAATGATTCAGTATTGATCATATATTCTTATAACTGTCCATTTATCTAACTTATTTGTAAAAGACTCTGGAAAAATGTAGTGTTCTACTTGATCTACTGACTTGATTGCTTCCACAGTAGCCCTTTTCTCCAGAATAGACATTGTTAATTCACTCAGTTGTTCTTGTGTCTTTCTTTCAAATTGGAAGCCTGCTTGATGGTCCCAGTTTTTCAAATGAAAATACTCCAGGAATATTTCTCATATAGCAAGACATACACAGATTTCGTCATTGTCAGATATAATTATAGGGATGTAGTATGGCTGGACCACTTATCAACTAACTAACTACAAAATACTATTGTATATATTGACAGCAAGTTTCCTATACGCTGATAGTGTAACGTAGCCAGAGTCGCAGCATTCGTGCACGAGAGGGAGGTTCTAACAGGTTCAGGAAAATGCCAGGTTTGCAGAACTACAAAAATCTTTTAGAACAAGAGCAGCAGCTTAATCATGACTGAGAATGCTCAGTGGCCACAGAATTCTGACTGGTTGTTGTCAGGGTAGGGACGAACAGAACGGAGTTCTCCAGAACAGGGCACAACTGGCTGGAATCTTCAACAACAGCACTCCAGACTGCAACATTTTGTTGCAGACCCCGCTTGTTTTCATAAGTTAAGTAACATGAAATTTCTGAGATAAATTTACACGAAGCCCTCTCTTTGTTGCCATTAATAAGAATTTCTTCTGAACAGAATACCTGAACAGATACATTATTATTATTATGATATAATAATAATAATAATAATAATAATAATAATAATAATTTATTTACTGCCACCCACCCGCAGATCTCAGGGCAGTTCACAACATAAAAACACAACATAAAAGCACAAAATACATTATAAAAGCAATAACCAACCCCCCCCCCACCACAAATCAATAACCTTCACTCCCACAAACACATTTTAAAAGGGTTTAAGATGTTAGCCAAAAGCCTGGTTGAAGAGGAATGTTTTCACCTGGCGGCTGAAGGAGTACAATGAAGGCGCCAGGCAAACATCCCTGGGGAGAGCATTCCACTTACCTCTAAATGTATATGTCAGGGAACTGCCATCGGAACTAGAGGAGGAGGCGAGGCTCCACAGCGATGCTGGAGAGGGGCCAAGCAGGGAGAGAGGCAGGTCTCCTGTTGGGGAAGAAAATCAGCGCTACACCAGGGATAGAGGGGGGCCAATGGGGGAAGCAGAGAGCAGGCTCCGGGACTCTTCACTGGACACCAGCGGGGAGAGCACAGGTCCTCCGCTACCCACGCCCTCCCTGCGCAGAAGACTTCCGCGCAGTGAGAGTAGGAGGAGACTGGGCGTCAAACAACTTTTATGTTGGAAAAGGTTTAAGAAACGCCCACTGACGGATTCTGCCAGCGACTGAACAGCCACGGAGTGGATGGCTGTCCAGCGAGAAATGGTTTAACCAGCCAACCTAGCCCAGAGCGGCGGCTATTTACGCACAAGCAACCCCTAAAGCCATTACAGTATACATACCAAAAGAGTATATTATCCAGCCCTGTTACAGTGCGGAAATCATTATGGCTTTTCAGTTATTGTTATGTTATACGCTCTCGCTTCCAGCTTTAAGTATTGCTACCTTCAGTTTTATCAAGCAAGATATGGAAACCATGAGTGCTAGAAACATTAAAATAAACAGGAAAGCTATGGCATCGGAGTTGCAACAGGAAATGTTGAGTGGCATGAAAGTGGCCCTGTTGACTCTGTGTAACCCATGAGCCTTTTGCCTGCCTGCCTAGAATAATAAGCAAACAGCAGATAAGTTTGCAATAAGTCTGTCTCCACTGAGAAGAATTCATAATCCAGAGTTCTCATCCGGCTGAAACTAACTAACAAACAAAAAACCCTTTGCAGTTGCACAGCTTTTAAGTAATGTGAGCTACACTATTCAGCTTAATGGGAGAGAAAATGATTTTTTTTTAAGTGGCTGAAATGGTGCTTATTGAAAGCAAACATGACAGATGAGACTGGAGGTGATAATGGAGAAAACCACAATGCAAGCTAGGCTTATTTACCTGCTCCTCACAAACTAGTTAGTATTTCGTCATTACATTTTCAAATGCAAAATAGAAAAATGAATGTGAATACCGGCAAGCTGTATAAGGTTTTTAAGTTGTGAATCTTACCCCCCACCCCGGGGGGGGGGGGGACTTTTATCAAACCTCTGTGCTATAGTTTTTTTTTTTTCCAAAGGGGAGGGTCTTTGGATTCCACAACGCCAAGTGGGGACTTGCATTACTTTTTATTTTATTTTAAGAAATGCTGAAGATTAATTTTTAAAATCTGAGCCAAGTAGTCTCAGTGAAGTTCATGCTCATAAATTCGGCTGATCCAAGTGACTTAAATTTGGCTTCGCTCTGTTTTTGAAGTTCCACAAAGTTCTCAGGGGCAATTAAATTATATATGGAATGTTGAACAAACCTTGGCAACGAAGCTGTCTTCTCAGCCTCTCCATCTTAATAACTAAAACGACCTTCTGTTTTACAATATGTAATGGAACAATTACGTACCATAGCACACAGGGGTTTCTCCCCCCTCTATGTGTGTGTTAAGACAGAGTCTCCTTGATTTGAAGTTCAATGTAGATTCTGAGTTCTCATATACATAGCTAGTAACCACCTGAGTAGTCCTATCTGGTATATATTCCAATTGCTATTTCGTGGTGTGTATATACAGATTAACAAAAAAAACCATGTTTACACCATTTCAACTTCATGGACACGTAGCTGAGATTAAGCACCACTTTGTTGCAGAAAAGGTTAATATATATTAAAAGTAAAAATAATAAAATTGAGCAACTGTAATCATGCATATGCTTGGCTGGCTATACCCTGACTGTAAAATGTTTTAAACAACAAGAAGAGAACGTTGTGGCAACCAGAATTGGGTGTTTGACACTGACCCACCTTCTGCTGCTAAGTGGATAGCTTGGGATGGTTCTGGCCCCCTTGAATTTCAGCCCCTCCCCCAAGCAGTCACATGCAGGTTCTCTGCCCACAGCAGATGGCAAATGGCAAAAAAGGTATCTGAGGAGTGGCTGGGGAAACCCAGCCAGATGGGTGGGGTATGAATAAATTTTTTTGATTATGATTATTATTTTCCAACTTACTGGAAGCTACTTCCACGGAAGAGATAAATGGAGAGGTTTCGTTTCTCTTTAGTGCCTTAAAACATCTCTGAGGTAAAGCATGTAATAATGCAAGGTAAAACGCTGGTGTGGGCAAGATTGCTCACTGCCAACCGAGCAAGAGTGAATCTTGCAGAAGTACAGCTCACGCACAACTGATTCTCCGTAGCTTCACATGCCGTAAGGTGGAGCTGCACTGCTGCAGAGGTTTGAACTAGATGACCCTTGGCAATCCCCTCCAGCTCTACAAGTTCTATGATTCTATCACGACTCAACTACAGATTAACCTAACAGCAAAGAGATCAAATCCAGTTTGCAGACTTTATAAGAGCAATAAACGCAAGGGCAAGATCACTGTGAGATACCGGTCAGGTGGGCGAGTCATTGTTTGGGTCTACAACGGGGCTAACTGAGCTTGATGGTTGTATCAGTGTTTGGTCTAGTCTGGCCTGCATGTCTGGCCTAGTCATATCTAGGGTGTGTCTGTTAGCTTCAAAAAAAGGCACACAGGTATTGGGAGCTGAAACCTCTTTTGCTGGTTCTATGTTTCTGCAGCCCATCGGCAGTGCTTTTTTTTCTAAAAAAATGTTTAGGGGTACTCTCATTTTGACTCAAGAAAATCACCATTTTATAGTTCAAATCAAGAAAAAGAAATACAGTAAATGGACAAAAGTACAAAGATTCACAAAATGTTTATGGGTATGCGTAACCCCAGAAAAAAGCACTGGATGTTGGACTTGAGAAGGACCTTCTATATTAGAGGGATATGAAAAGTTGACACTTTTACGAGACCTGAAATTTCTTGCTGAACTTTTCGAGAGCACAGCTTTCATATTTATTTAGGTTTCTAGCGCTCATGGTTTCCTTGCTTAGATAAAGTTACGGATGGTCTCCACAAATATTTGCTCTGAAACTCCAGCGCATGAATATTTCAGCTCAAATGTCTGATACTTACTTTCAGTGCTTCCTAATTGAATTTGTTGAAAAGCGAAGACACAGCATCTTCCTTTATTTGATTTGATTTGCTGCTTATTGGCAAGATTAATGTTTCAAGCCATATTGTAGAAGAGCTGGAAATTAATGCTTTACTGAAAACACTTGTCATGTTCATTGCTGTCTGTCTTGCAACAACAATAACAACAAGGAGGAAAAAAATCGAGAGGTAGGCTGCCAAAAGTCTCGTGTCAGCTCTTTACGTTTTGTGGTGGTACAAAGTCAAGAAGATGCCTGGAGCTTAGATCAGCTCTTAATTCTGCCTATGACAAGAACCGGCAAGACAGCTTGCTGTTAGCTCATGCTGCGAGCTGTCCCACAGTGGAGGCAGACATCAATATGGCCACTTAACAAGTTTTCTGAGAATGAGTGCTCATTTCCCTTTGTTCATTGAGTCTCTATGGGAGTAAGAGTTATCTCGGAACCAAAATTGTAATTTGTGTAAAAAGCAGGAAAGGAATTGGAAAACAGAAGTGGCTTTTAAAAAGGGAGGTGGGGTAGGAAAAAAAAATCAAAGAAAGGAGATAGCTGTGTTGGCTGAGTGAGGAAAGGCGTAACAATTGCTTTAGGAACATTGGAAGCTGCCAAGGCAATTCTATGTAACAGAACTAACAGCACAGAAATAAAAAGGGTTCCAGTGGGGAACAGGGCCAAAGTTGGATTATTTATCCACCTAGCCCAATATTGTTTACACTGATTGGCAGCAGCTCCTCAGGGTCTCAGGCAGAGGTTGCTTGTAGCAAGTACCTGATCATATTGACTGGAGCTGTGTGAGGGCTCAGACCAAAGTCCAGCTAGTGAAACGTTCTGTGTTCCAGTAGTTGGTCCGCAACATCTGGTACTCAGAGCCATACTGCCTCTGGGCATGGCTGCTCCGCTTATCTGTTTACACTATTTGTAACATGTTATTCATTGTTCACACAACCCCCAGAATGAGAAACAGCATTAAAATAACACAAAAAGACAAAGGTGGCTAACCTGTGGCACTCAAAGATATTGCTGGGCTACCATTGGCCATACCTTTGGAGCTGGAGTGCAAGTAACATCTGGAAGGGCTTCAGGTTCCTCACCTCTGCAATAAAACAACATTTCATTTACATACAATTTAATGTAAAAACAGACAATATACTAATATCTGCACCAGCCAAGCAAAGGGTATCACTTTAGTCAACTACTTGGGTGAGTAGCCATGTTTACCTAGTGGCAAAACTTGCATGGGCGCTGCTGCTGTTTGCACTTGAGAATGGAGGGCAGTCCAGAATCAAGTGTCACTATTGCATGGGTCCCCAAATACTGCGCACCAGAGAAGCGTGGCACCTGGGGAGGGCATCCTCCAATGACCTCAAAGTCTGGCAAGGTGCAAAGGAGCAGAGTGGCTTTTGGGCACAGGGGTGGCCAATTCAGCCCCTGTTTGGTTCATAACTTTTCTGCATGGCTGCAAATCTTGCTGCATTAGGGGCAGCAAGGCACACCTGCCATCCATGCAAATTTCGATAGGCTAAGACAGGACAGAAGGTACCTGCTCCCTTCTGTCGCATGAAGTAATTGTGTGTGCACGCATGCAAAAGTCTGGAGTTCTGTATGCTACCACAATCCCATGCCCTAGCCGTGGGGCTTAACTTTTGAGCTGTGGGGGCTGGTAGGGTGGAATCATAGAATCTTAAAGAGTTGGAAAGGGACCCTAAGGGTCATCTAGTCCAACCCCCTGCGATGCAGGCATTTCGGCTAAAGCATCTGTGACAGATGCCCCATCCAAGCAGGAAGCCCTACAGGAGGTGGCGCCAGAACCACGGGCACGCATTCGAATTCTGCCCCCATCCTCACCAAGGCCCATTTCACAAGTGAAACACCAACGCCGAGGAAGTGCCATCCCTGGACCAGTTGGAGGTAAGAAAGTGAGGGCAGGCCCAGGTCTCGGTGGGGCACTGCCCCCTTTGCCCTGGGGGGGGGGCTAGTCTTCACTGCGTATGCACGCATGTGGAGTGCGGGGAGGGGAGAAGAAGAAGAAGAAAATGTAGAGGAGGAGCAGGAGTTTTTCACTCGTGGCTGTGAGGGACTGATCCAGCCAGCCAGGGGCTGGGAGAGGAGGAGGAGGAGGAGGAGGAAAGAGGCGGGAGCAGGCAGGGAAGCGAAGCAGCAGCGACTGGCCTTTCCCAGTGCCGCTGCTGCCCTTGCGCCTTGCTCCACATTCACTCGGGAGGAGCAGCAGCGCCGCGAGCAGCTCCTCAGCCCTCCGCTTGCGAATGAAACCATAACAAACCACCGAGGGCCCAATGGGAAGGACCCGGGAGCGGCAGGTTGCGAAAGAAACCGCGCGGCGACGTACCCGGCGCCGGCCCAGAAGGCAGCCTTGACCGACGGAGGGCGCCTCGGCTCGCCCAAGGGTTCCCCGCCCTCGCGCCGCCTTCGGTGGGGGAAGGAGGCAGCCCACGCCCACGCCGGCGGCTCTGGGGGCCGCAGCCGCCAAAAACGTCGACCGTGCACCGTCCGGCTTGACGGGAAGGAGCCGGCGCCGGAGAGCGAGCGGGCGGCGTGGCGGGTGCCAGCCGGGCATGCGGGCAGGCTGCAACTGAGGCGCGCGCGCGCGGGCTGCTGTGGTGAGTGAGGGGCTTGCGCCCTGCCGTGAGGGGAGACGGGCAGGGAGTGGGGTAGGGAGGTAACAGAGGGGAGGGAAGGGTGACTGACACGCCTGTGGCTCCCTTCTCGGCGCCTTTTCCACTTGTGGAAGCGGGGTTCCCCGTGGGAAGCTTTGAACTGCCAGGGAATCCGGCCTCGAGCGGCACCGCCGCCTTCTTCAAGCGCCTCTGGCTTCGCGCGGAGACCAAACTGTTGCTTCGCCCAGCAGCGTCCGCCGCGGTGCTGAGGTGCGCGCGCGGAGGAGGAGAAGGAGGGTGGACAACGTGCAAAGCAAGGAAAAAGAGTTTTCTCCTAGGGAGGTGGGGAGCGACAGGACAGCGGGGATCGGGAACGCGGGACGCCTCTCTCCCGAGTCTGGGCAACGGAAGGAGCAGCTTCCCTTCTTCTCCTAGCGATGCTAGCACAGTTGAAAAGCTAAGCAGGGTCCCGTGCGGCTCCAAGTTGGATGGGAGACCGGGTATGAGATTCCTGCATGACTTAATGACCCTTATGGACCCCTTGCAACTCCGCAATTCTATGATTTGCTTGCTTGCACTCTCCCTCTGAGCATGAGTGTAACCAGGATTTATGTTAGGGTGGAGGGCAGGACACCCAGCTGTCGCCCTCCTCTGTCTAGCAGATTCGGAAGGAAATGTCTCAACAGCAGTTGTTTCAAATTACTTTCTTTGGAACCCAAGGTAGCTCAGAAAAATCTGTCAAAATCTTTCTCCAATTTCTAAGTATTTTTATTTATTTACTTGATTTTGGTGGTGGTGGTGGAGGTGGTGGTGGTGGTGGTGGGCAGCCACCCCCTGCCTCCCCTGGCTATGCCCCTGACTATGCCCATGCCTCTGGGTGGTGCTGTTTAGGGGATTGGGCCCCATCACCCTTTCCCCGACAGAGTGAGAAAGCACGAGTGAGCAGATGGAAATGGTGGCTGCTCTTCCATGGAGTTCCTGGGGTCACCTTTCGCTCCCTCTAGGTCAGTGTTCCCCAACCTTGGGCCTCCAGCTGTTTTTGGACTACAACTCCCATCATCCCTCGCTAGCAAGACCAGTGGTCAAGGATGATGGGAATTGTAGTCCAAAAACAGCTGGAGGCCCAAGGTTGGGGAACACTGCTCTAGGTGACCCAGCTAGAGCCAGGCTTCCTTTCAGCACTGCCTAAAGAGAGAAGGCTTTTTTTCCCAGAAGGTAGAGCAAAGATGGGAGCCTGTGGGCCCCAGCTCCCATCGTTCCTTAGCATGGGCCATGCTGGCTGAGGCTGATGGGAGAAGTTTGATCTGAAGGGCCACAGGTTTCTTCACCTTTGAGGTAGAGCCTTCCAGCAGTGCCGGATTTAGGGCGGTGCAGGCGGCCCCCCCCCCTCACAGGGCGCCGAGCCAAGGGGGCGCAAAATAATAACGAAACCTATTTGTCATATTGGGTGTGTGTGCCAAAATTTGTCCTTGCTCAGGTTGCCGTATTACCCAAATCCGCCCCTGCTTTCAGAGGGAGAGGGCAGGTGTGCAATTAGAGATGGGAGCAGCCGTGACCTGCCCTTGCCTTGTTAGCAAAGCTGGCAGGATTGCCAACAAGGGAAGAATGAACTTCTCATCACCACCACCACCAAGAAGAAGTGTGTTTAATTTAATGTATGGACTTCAGATCAAGTGTATCATTGCAGCAGGCAATTGCCCATGTTCATACGCTCAGGTCTCTTGGCTACTAAATGCCTGTTTGATGTTGTGACTGACTCTGATGCAGCCAAGCCAGGGCAGATGTTTGGGGTTTTTTTGGTAATCCTCATCCACAATCCATTGAGCGCCGCCATTTCGATTTTCCTCTGCAACGTGTTTGGTTCTGATGAAGCCATTCTGGCATAAGCTCTTACCTTTGCTTTATTCATCCAACCGCCTTGGGGCCAATGTAAAAGTGTTTTCTCCCCTCTTCCTCTCCCTCTCCCTCTCTCTGTCTGCAGTTCCTGCATCCATCATTTGACTGCAATGCTAATCTGGCTAGAATACACACACACACACTTCTTCTTCTTCTTCTTCTTCTTCTTCTTCTTCTTCTTCTTCTTCTTCTTCTTCTTCTTCTTCTTCAAAATCCAGACAGTGGGTCTTTCCAGACGGTTGCTAATTTGAGGGTGGTATTTAACCACATACTGGCAAATTCAGTTTGTGCAATTAAAGTGAACGTGGTGCTCTTGCACAACAGAACTACAGTGGTACCTCGGGTTACATACGCTTCAGGTTACAGACTCTGCTAACCCAGAAATATTACCTCGGGTTAAGAACTTTGCTTCAGGATGAGAATAGAAATTGTGCTCCGGCGGTGCAGCGGCAGCGGGAGGCCCCATTAGCTAAAGTGGTGCTTCAGGTTAAGAACAGTTTCAGGTTAAGAACGGACCTCCGGAACGAATTAAGTACTTAACCCGAGGTACCACTGTACTGGCAAATGCTCAATAAACAGCTGGTGTTGTTTAACCTCCCTGCAAACTCTGTGCAAACCAATCAGAACGAATGCTCAATAGACAGGTTGTCTTAAGTTAGGGCTGCGGCGCTGCCTTTGTTTTTGTGCTGAGTGCCTTGTCCCAGTCGCCTTTTCAATCACTTTGTGATCCCTAGCCAGCTCACTTCATAGGCAGGCAGTAGCACTGGAAAAGGCTGAATCCTTGGCTACTGGAGAGTGGAAAGAATTGCAATAAGGCTCCAACCCTGAGAGATAATATTACTAACAGGAGTGGAACTGCCTTCTTTCGGGATATATGTTTACAAGAGTGCCTGGACAGCCAGATATATTTAAACCAGGATCCAGTAATAATCCTGGGTGACTTGTAAGGCTGAAACCTAATCATTCATTTGGGTGATTGCAGACTGGGATTGAGCTGGGGCTCTTCGGTGCATTGTCAGGCCGCAGATAAGATGCAAAAGGTTGCCTTCTTCCCTTATCTTGGCCCTCCCTTGTGACAATCAGAGGGCGGCTCTTTAAGGAACGGTGTCCCTAAGGATGAGACTCTTTTTGTCAGCCATGCAAAGTATTATACACTTAAGCAGCCGTGCTAACCTAACCTATATTCATTTGGAAGTTGGCTAATGGTACATAACATAAAATAATAATTGTGACTACAACAACAACAATAATAACGCCAATGAATTCGCGGCAATCCTTTCCATTTACTGTTGAGCGGGAAGGCTAGCAAATGGACGTAATTGATTATAAGCCAGAGTTTGAAGTCACTGAGCCTTGTGGGCAAATGCCTATTGCAAGGCAAATTGTTGGCTAATCGAGGCATGAAATAGAGTGGCACCAAGTGGAGATTAAATGCTCTAAGGTTCGCCACTGCTGAGGCCGATAACAGTGATGAATTCACTGTGTTATCAAATATAGCCAGGAGCTAAAGTCTCTCTCTCTCTCTGTGTGTGTGTGTGTTTTGCTACTTGCATTGTGTCTACCCTCTAAACTGCTCTGGATTTGACAACTGTTCTGAGATTTTCTAAATTAAGGGTGGTGTGTAAATGACCTAAAAAAAGTACTAAATAAAGTACATGCTTGTCTGAGAAATTTTTAGTAAAATTTCTGTAACACAATGTAACACAATACTTGCAGCCTGTGGTGGCTTTTCATCGTAAGTGTGTTACTGGGGATGGCTGGATATTACTTCTTTACAGCATTAATTGCCCGTTCACTAAGGGTGGATCTACACACGGGGGGACGGGACGCTATAAATAAGTCAGAAATTAAATTTTTATAACGAAAGGGGAAAAAACACTAAGGAAAATCGCAAAGAATGTTTTTTGCTCTCCAGCGCCATCCTGTGTTGCATGCTTATAATGCATTCAAAACGCTGTTTTCTGACTAATGGAGCTGAGTCCTAAGTCTGAGGACCAAGCTAGATGTGATGGCAGTGGAACCGTTCGTTTAAACAGGGCTCTTTTTAAACAAAAAGGGGACAGAACTTGGCAGCATAATTAGCTGGCCTCAGGGATTGTGGACTTCATTCCTTGCCTGCAGCTCACTTGCCTACAGTCTATGTCTCAAGGTGTTCCTTTTCCTCATTCCAGCTGCAAATAAAGTGCTTGGAGAGAGAGCGCAGTGAGGAGGCAGCCATTGGTTTGGGTCAGGATTCGGCATTCCTCACGCACATCATCCTTTTGCTGCTGAGCATATTCTTCCTGCCTTTTTTTTCTACATCAGGATTTGCACAATTTTCACAGAGCTGCAAGGGACCACAAGGACCATCTAGTCCAACCCCCTGCAATGAAAGGAATATTTTGCCCAACATGGGGCTCAAGCTCACAACCTTGAGATTAAGAGTCTCATGCTCTACTGACTGAGGTACCTGTAGCTGATGGGCCAAATGCCGCCCCAAGTTCCCTCTGGCCGGATCTCATCATAGTCCACATTCAAGCTGGAATACGCCCCGTACTATGGCAATGATGCACGTTTGCATGTTTGCCGTGGTGCAAGATTGGCAGGCAGGTGGAAGCGTCTAGCTTTCGTGTGGCTTGATTGCAACGTCCTTTGCAAAGGTGGGAGTCAACCCCATCGTTCCACCCACTTTTGCTTCTGATCTTCACCTCTGGCCCTGCCAGCCGTTTGCTTCTGACGCTCAGAAGGTTATTTGTGAGAAAAAACGTGGTGCTTCAGCTGAAGAAGGGTCCCCACCCCTCTCCTGCTTCAAGAGGGCTTAAGAGAACAAGTCAACAGTGTAAACTTTTCCACTTTAAATTACGTGCCCTTCATTCTTCCAGTGTAGTAAGAATAAGATTTTGCATACAGCAATCTGAACAAGAGTACTTCCGATACTGTTAATTTGTGTCAGAACAGTTGATGTTACAGGTAGGTAGCCGTGTTGGTCTGCTGTAGTCGAAACAAAATAAAAAATTCCTTCCAGTAGCACCTTAGAGACGAACAGTTGATGTTATCTTTATTCTTGTTTATACTTACTGGGGCAGCAGAAAATTAGTCACACGTGTAAAAAATAGTTTCAACTGGTAGAAGAATTCTCCACCATGAGAAAGGACTCGGAATTGCTTTAATATGGCAGTCTTCCGTGACATGTGACATTGGTCACATGCATGGCGTATATTTAAAGTACATGGCTACCCCAAGAGAATTATGGGAACTTTAGTTTACCCACACAGAGAGAGCTACAATTCCCAGCACCCTTGGCAAACTGCAGTTCCCAGGATACTTTGGTGGAAAGCCATGTGTGGTGTGGATATGCCCAGCCAACTCAAATGAAGTTTTTCTGTTATCTGCTCCATTGATATTGGACTTTTTATTTGTCTAACCTGTGATTTGGATTAAGATATTGTCTGAAAGCCAAAGCAACCACAACCTAGGAACATTCTGAATTAAAATTCTACACCACGTGTCACATTCTCCAATGAAATATTCTGGACATTATTCCCAACTCATTCCAGATACTTAATTATGCAATGTGTGAAATAGAGGAAAACATGCTTGATATAGTGCTTATGGCTTGATGGCTATTGATAGCAACATGGGTATTTTTATCTTTCCTCTCTTTATATAAGTTTTGGATGTGCACTGGAAAGCGAAACGAAAATATACCCTGTACCAGGCTGCAAATCCTAGATTTGTCTAGGTTGGACTCTTATTTTACTTTCAGTCCACTGTAATCAAGACATTTCAGGGACTTTGAAGGCGCCTGCTCGTGGCTTTACGAGATCAAAAATCACTTTGGCTCTTTTCCTGCTTTCAGAATGCAAACAACGTTTGCAGGCGTGGTTGGTGCAACTTTTGCACTGGCCCAAACATGCAGGCACAGACTCCTGTAATGAGGGCAGTGTAGATATAGGAATACCGGAGGGTCTGTGCCCCCGCCTACTCTGCTCATCAACTCCCCACCAGCCCCTCCAGAAGACACTTTTATTTGCTGTATTATCTGCCCAATCATCCCCACAGAGCCGGTGTGGTCGCGCTGGGTGCCACACTGCAGAGGCGCCAAACAATGCTGCATAATGGAGTGCAGGAGGGACAGCTGGGATTTGAACCTGTGACCATCTGCATGCAAAGCAAGATGCGCTACCATTGAACCATGGCTCCTCAAGGTGTACATCGCAGTTTCTGAGCATGGAATGTCCCATCTGGATCTTGGCAAATGTGTTTTTGCTGCCACAGGTCAATGAAGTTGCTCTTCTAAAATCTTGTATGCTTTTTTTTGGGGGGGGGGGGAGGAAAGCTTCATTTGCATTGCGTTCCCAGTACCAATATCTTCGCAACTGATTCTGTATTGAATTGTCTAGACTAGAAGACAAGAGGCTGAGATACGGTGACTCTGCACAGCTGTGTATTGTTTTGTTGGCCGACATGTTGAAGTATCTAGTCATCCCGATCAAGGCTCAATCCAGTAATCTCTGCTGACTTCCAATCCTGCTCTCGGTATATACTGCCCGGGTGAAGAGCAAAGCTTAAGGGGGAAAGGATATAATGGTGACGAAAGGAGTTGGCACATACATATTTAGTAAATAGTATAGAGACCGGCTTTATAATGTCTTAAATGCTGAGATTATTTCCTCATTACAGGCTGAGATGCCAACTCTTTCTTTAGTCCTCAACTCCGGGAGTCTTTAAATGAAAGCTTTGTCATGACGTTTTTAGGTTAGATGCCATGTATAGACTTCCTAAACCGTAATTTCAGAAGATCTTAAATTATGAAAGCCTCCAGAGTCTAAATTTGTGGTAACTAGAGATGTACTGGGTGTCTGCCCTTAACAGGTTTTAGCATGGCTGCAATAGCTTTGAACTAGAGGAGTATGGTACAAAAATGGCCCACAATGTCTAACATAGCATTGCATAATATTGTCTTTCCGTGTGTGGCTTGCCTCTGTTGACTTTTAATTATTTACTCATGCCTGGGAAGTAATAAAGTGATGATAAGACACACTTGTGGACTGCTTTTCACTTGGATTATTCAAAGGTATCTTCTGTACAATATATTTAAATAGTTGCAGTATTCAGTAGACATTGTTACGATTGGCCAACACACCAATCAAACTAACTTGTCAGATGTTATGTGATCATAGTCAAATATTATCCAGTCTTTCAAACAGCTGATGATGCTTGAACAATTGAGGTTTTGCTTACTTGGCAGAAGTGCCTTTGAAAACCAGCTTTTAAAAAATGCTATTGCTTTCCATTATTTCTGTTTATAAATTTATTTTTCCTATTATTATTATTATTTTTATTATTCCTCTTGGCACACTTTCATAGGTAGTTATTTTTTTTGGAAATGTTAATAAATATTTCACAAAGTATTCCCCCCCAACTCTATCTTTTTATAAATTATAGAATCAGAGAATTGTAAAGTTGGAAGGGACCCCAAGGGTCATCTAGTCCAAAGCCCAGCAATTCAGGAATCTCAGCTAAAGCATCCCTGACAGATGGCCATCCAATCTCTGTTTAAAAACCTCCAAGGAGGGAGAGCCCACAACCTCCCAAGAGAGACTGTTCCACTGTTGAACAGCTCTTCCTGTCAGAAAGTTTTCCCACATGTTTAGTCACGATTCCCAGGTAAGATCCTCCCCCTATTGTGTGGGCAGGGTGGTCCCTCCCCCTACCTGGCCAGATCACCTTCTCAACGCCTCCCCAGGCGGGATTGGGCAACTGGCTGAGGTAGGCAGAGACCTCCAGGTATCCCACCTGGGGAAGGCGAAGCCAAGCTTGTGTTAATGGTGCCGCATAGGGTCCAGGGGGCTGCGCGCAACTACGCAAAGGGTGCCCCCCATTTAATGTGGGGAGCGGTCATTCTTGTAACTTGAAGCTGTTGGTTCGAGTCCAGCCCTCCAGAGCAGGAGAAAGCAAGCTTTTTCCTTCTATGTGACAGTCCTTGACATATTTGAATATATGTATGTATGTATGTATGCATGGAATCCAGAAACGTTTTGTGTCTTCATTTTTACCAGAAATTTTACTTATTCCAGCGCAGGAAAGATATACTTATCTTTTTTTCTTCTTCTTAAAGAATAAGCCTGCATGTTCTAGTGTAAAAAAAAAGAAAAAGAAAACCATTAATTTTGTGAACCAGCACTCCATCAGAGAGATCCGGTTGCAAACCCTTTCCCTACAAATCAATTTGCATTTTGCATTGTTACACTAAGTGGAAAGTTAATGATTCATTGCTGTGTGTATAAGATGACCACATTATTTGTGCTTGAGGGTTTCCCACAGGCATCTGGTTGACCACTGTGAAAACAGGATGCTGTGCAAGAGCCCTTTGGCCTGATCCAGCAAGCACTTCTTTATGTGAAAGGAGCATTATCAAACCCCAATCAAAATGTTTGTCTTCATATTTCACATTTATGTTGTTGTTTTCTTGGCGTTCTTGGTAGCTCCTCTAATTCCATGCAGCTGCTTGTTCCAAGTTACCTATTGACTTAAAAGGTGTGACCACACCCAGTGGCAGAGGAACCCTTTCCGGCACCCGGGGCAGGATGCTGAGGGACGGGGCGAACCACCCGGCGACGCATGTGTGACGTCCATATGGGCTGCGCATGCGTGACAACCTGTACGGACGCCACGCGAGTGGCGCCCATACTAACTGTGCGTGCGCCCTCAGCTGCTCTACAGCTGGGGGGAGGCAGCAGGCCATCTTGTCAACTCCCCCAGAGGGGTGCCCAGGGCGGACCACCCCTCTGCCCCCCTTCGTACACCCCTGATCGCACCCATGAGCTTGGCCATGTTGCTGAGAATGCAAGGACACTAATCCTCATAGCTGCTTCCCATCTCCCAGTTTTGCATCTTGGGAAGGCTCCTTATCAAGTCAGGGGGTGCAATTCAACATTGCACTTGTTCCATCTGTGCAAGCAGTTTGGCTTGCCAGACAGAATGACACACACACACATCCCACCCTGCATGCCGTTTTAGGGGTTCTGCCACCCCCACCCCCGTTTGCAGAGGATGTGGGTGGCATGAAGCACTACTGTGCAAGATGAGCACCTTTCTAGAGATAATGTCATTATCCACTGTGCACTTCAGGACTTGAAACGCATGTGGGGTGGTGAGACCCACACCTTCAGCTGAAATCCTGGTCGGTGGCTCTGTGAGAATACAGCAGAAGCAAAGCAGAAAGTTGAGTACACAGTGTCTGTAAAGAACAGGCAGCATGTTCTTTTTCCTGCGAATAACAATGCAGGCAAGGTGTTTCTGCCATGGGAAAGTCCTGGTGAGGCATTATCTACAGAATTACCCAGAGTCCTGAAAACTAGACGGGACAGGGATTGCTTATACCCTCCTCTGCAAATAACATAAGTTCCACCTGACCTTAAAGGCTGTGCACTCAAACACACCTCTGGAAAAAGTACCGTAACATGCCCACCAATATCAGACCCTCCAAGTGTCCCTCTTTTCCAGGGGCAGTCCTGGATTTACAGCAGCCATCCCGGTTTCTGATTTGATCCTGGAATGTCCCGCTTTTCTTTAGGACTTCCCTAATTTCATTGGAGAAATGTTGGAGGGTATGGAGTTATGCGACACACACACCCCCAAGCCAAGGAGATAAGTAACTGTACAATCTTTAGAAGACGTCTGAAGGCAGCCCTGTATAGGGAAGTTTATTTTAATGTTTTATGCTTTATTTTTATATATGTTGGAAACCTCACAGAGTGGCTTGGGTGACCCAGTCAAATGGATGGAGTTTAAATATTATTATTATTATTATTATTATTATTAGTAGTAGTAGTAGTAGTATAGAATAGAATAGAATAGGATGTCCCTATTTTCATTGGGGGACACGGGTGGCGCTGTGGGTTAAACTACAGAGCCTAGGACTTGCCGATCAGAAGGTTGGCGGTTCGAATCCCCGTGATGGGGTGAGCTCCCATTGCTCAGTCCCAGCTCCTGCCAATCTAGCAGTTCGAAAGCACGTCAAGTGCAAGTAGATAAATACGGTAGGTACCGCTCCGGCGGGAAGGTAAACGGTGTTTCCGTGCGCTGCTGTGGTTTACCAGAAGCGGCTTAGTCATGCTGGCCACATGACCTGGAAGCTGTACACCGGCTCCCTCAGCCAATAAAGCGAGATGAGCGCCGCAACCCCAGAGTCGGTCACGACTGGACCTAATGGTCATGGGTACCTTTACCTTTATCTTTATTTTCATTGGAGAAATGTTGGAGGGTATGCAATATGGGTATTCAGGAACTATTTTGCATATAGCTACTTTTTGAAATATGGCAACCCTAAACTAGACTAGAAAAGTCAAGTGAGGGTATATAAAAGTGTGTTGGGGGCAGAATCTCTGCTAGCTATATTTGCCTATATTCACCATGTTTGTGTAGGCTTCACTACTCTGTTTCACTCAACCCTTTAATTCAAGGGAAGCTAGTATGGTGCCTGCCAGATGTTTTGGTCTACAGCTGCTACAGTCCCTGATCATTGCCCATGTTGAGTGGGGCTGATGGGGAGCCATAGTCTCACATCTGGAAGGCAGCATGTTGGCTCCCCTTTGCTTCAACTGCTGGTCCATTTGCAGGACAAGGCATTGGACTTCCCATACCCCAACACATATAAATAAGAGACAAATGAGGCTGGTTTTTTGGGTAAAAACAGGCCACAACTTTATTGAATACAGATGAAAGAGGTTTGGCTTGGGCATGGGGCAATCTAAATACTTCTGGCCCGCCAGCCAGAAGTGATGCGTGGTCAATCCAGGAGGGGGTTCCTAAGACTTACATCAAACAGGGTGACCCCCACAGGGACCGCCGACTGGGGGAGTGTCTTCAGCCCCAGCCCCCTGGGCACGTGGACACGACCACTCCCCCGGATCCCTTTAATGGGATACCCTAGCGTTTGGAGGGGCAGGCGGGCACTGAAACCTCCCCTCCATCCAAAACAAGGGATTGCCCCAATGCTCAACTGCCAGAGGTGAGCGGACTTGGTAAAACAAGTGTGCTGCTTTGAGAAATAAGCACACAGGTCTGAATATGACGACAGCAGCCTATCTCCCTGAAATCCCAAATAAGGCTTTGGCCAAAATGCAAAGGACTGCTGCTAGTGAACCGAAGATGCTCCGAAGCGGATGAGCAGAGTGTGTGGTTTTGGAGGGTGAGAGAAGGAGGGATAAAGTGAGATGGAATTAAGGGGTGGCAGAGATTTTTCGTGGAATCCCACAATGAAACAAATAAGCCCGTCCTTTTCCAACCTTGCAATTCTTCCTTGGGTAAGGAGGAGCTCCAACGGATCACAGTCATGGAGGTCCAGTGCTCTTCCTCAACAAGAAAAGGTCTGGCTCAGAGGAGCCCCAAAAGCCAGCAGCTAGTCTTTGATTCAGTTGTTCTGAGGCCCAGAAAAAGGGCCAAAATGTTTGTGTGGACTGACCCAGAGAAGGTTAACAGCACACATGTGATTCTTGACATGGTTGCTGGAGGCCTCTTTCCTCTGTTCATTTACCTTGGGCAAGGCTTTATAATTGGGTTGCTCAATCGAGCAAGGTAGTTCGATCAAGCAAAGCATCCTCTCTGTTTATAGGGCTTCGTATCCCAAGGCGACTCCCGCCCTCTCTGTCTGGCCCTCAGGACTCTCCCCAGACCACACCACTTCTCCTGAGGCCATGTCCCTCAGCAGTCTTGCTTCACAGCCTCCTTGAGTGTGTTTTTTGCCTGACTGGAATGTGCCCTTGAACTCTGATGATATCTTTTGCTTGCCTAGATGAAGGGTGGGAGGTCTGTGTAGAAACCAGCATATGATACAAAGGTAAATTGTAAATTTGTTGCCTCTGGCTCTGCACAAAAGCTTGTCCAGAAACAAAAAAATGCAGTCCTCTGGCTGACACACCATTGGCTACTGCATTCCTTCCTCTTCCTTTAAGTCTTCAAACTCTGAAGTTACCTCACAGGGAACCTGATTCTTCATGCGCTTGCCAACACACTGTTGACAGGAACAAGAAGAGGACAGGATCAGACTGGTAGGGAATGAGCAACACAAGTGCTATTTGAGTAGCTATAGCAACCAGGGAGGAAAATTGTGAGTTCTATGGTTCGCAAGTGATAGAGGGATAAGGAGAGGCCTTGCTTGCATAAATTGTGGCAGGTCTGCTGCTCTTCCCAAAAGTAATGGCCTACCTGACTCAAAGGTGACGGCTTCAAGCTTAGCAAAGCATTCCCATCTTGCACCTTTCACCGCTGTGTACCAGAAGGGATTTCAGCAGGTTTACCTGGCATTATATGCTACATCTGCTGAAATGCCACTTCCTATACTTGGGGTGGACAGAAGGTAGGGTGGTAGATCTTTGGATGATTTGAAGTTGACCATCAAGGATGCTAAACTCCCAGTATTTAACAATGACAACAACAAAATGCCCCCGTCCCTCCACATTACAGTGCTGAAATGAAGGAAGCAGAAGTAAAGGTTACCAGGATTGGATTGTTGTGTGGAAGAGCTGCAAGGTCCATTCAGTTCTGGGATTTAGAACTATTTCCTGGTCGCAAAGTTCTTTAATTCTAAGTGGACATCTTTTGTACTTGGCTCCAGTTAGATCTTGGAGTTCAGTGGGGGGCGGTGAAATAAAGTTGGTTCTTATAAATTGAAGGCTGCTCTCACCTCTGTTCCACACAGCTGTTAGAAGTGCGAGAGCTCTGTTAATTTTTTTCAACCGACCACCCATGCGCTCTGCAGTATAAACTGGGAGGAATGGAGAACCTGGGTGTCTGTGTCACAATTAGCACACAGTGTGCACATTTTAAGTTAGAAACGGCGAGCAATGCCTGCTTAGCTGACTCTTGTGTGCTAGCAACCTAGGAGAGTGAAAATTATTACCTAGCATATAAATTACCGTATAGAGAATATATGCAAATATACATAACAAACACGACTCCTAGTGAAACAGAACTTGCTTTTAAGGTTGCGGCAGAATTGCCACTCCTAATCTCTTAAACATTTGATTGATTGATTGATTGATTGATTGCCCTGAAGGGTTTCCAAATGTTTCCCCTGAGGCTTGGGGGTTCTTAAAGAACGGGGCAGGACTCCTTAGTAAAACTAGGAAAGGCTCAGGTGCCTCTTGCTCATCACATCAAATATATGTGCCTGATATTGTGACCAATACGGTGGGATAGAAATGTAATAAATTTGGTAAATTCCATGTGATTAAATCCATGGATGGGACATTTGGGACATTTAATTACATAAATAAGTCATTTGTAAAGGCATTTATATATTTAATTTATGCTCTGGGTTTTTTTATTTTTATATATATTAACGGGCACTCAGAATGTCTTGCCATAAAATGACAAAGAGTATCTGATTCGTTTGGAAGAGTGTTGAATGTGCTTGGATCTGGAGTCTGACACGTGGCTTGCTTGTGGCATGCAGGAACTCTTAAAACGGGGCATGTCCACATAAGGACTCTACCTAAAAACATCAAGGTTCTGAAACCTTAGTAAAAGGCATAAATGTGCACATAAATGGATTTAACTTGCCTGCTTCGCATAACGATTTGACTTTTGAAGGTGAGAAATATTTGTTTGGGACAGCTTCCTTATCCATGGCAATTCCAAGATGGCACCACTCCTATCCTCCATTTTTTTTAACCTTCCTTTCTTTTTCTCTCCCCCTTAGGATGCCATACTCTAATCCAGGATGAATGAATGTCACTATGATAAACGCATGGACTTCTTCTATAACATGAGTAACACAGCCACAGCAGATGAGTGGACGGGGACAACTCTCGTCATTGTCTTATGTTTTGGGGCCTTCTTTTGCCTCTTCATTTTCATCTCCAATTCACTGGTCATAGCCGCTGTGGTCAAAAACAAGAAGTTCCACTTCCCTTTCTACTACCTGCTAGCCAACCTAGCAGCTGCGGACTTCTTTGCAGGCATCGCTTATGTATTCTTGATGTTCAACACCGGCCCAGTCTCCAAAACGCTAACTGTTAACAGGTGGTTTTTGCGACAGGGACTTCTGGACACTAGCCTGACGGCTTCTCTGGCCAACTTGCTAGTCATTGCCGTTGAGCGCCACCTGTCTGTTGTTCGGATGAGGGTCCACAGCAACCTCACAAAGAAGAGGGTCACCTTTTTCATTTTGTTGATCTGGGCCATAGCTATTTTCATGGGCGCAGTGCCCACCTTGGGCTGGAACTGCCTGTGTGACATCTCAACCTGCTCTTCACTGGCTCCTATTTATAGCAGGAGTTACTTGATATTTTGGACCGTCTCCAACCTGGGCGTTTTCTTCATCATGGTGGTGGTGTACATAAGAATCTACATGTACGTCCAGAGGAAAACGAATGTTTTATCTCCGCACACGAGTGGATCCATCAGCCGCAGGAGGACTCCAATGAAACTTATGAAGACAGTCATGGCGGTCTTAGGTAAGAGGATGTGGAGCGCAGATGTGCTTGTGTTGTATCATCATCATTCAGTTTGAGAAGGATGGTAGATCTTGGCTGAGCAATCTGTGGTTACGTTTCCGGTGATTAGGGGCCACTTGGTCCTTATCATAGGATGGGGGCTCTGGGATGGTGGGATGGAAACTCACCATGTGTCTTCAGCTGCAAGAGGGTGTTATTATTCCATTATTCATCCTTTCTCTTGGATCTATGTTCGTGGTGTCATGGGAGGGCTACACAGCCATTGACCTGATGCTTGGCCTTGGGCTGCTTATGAATCATTAGGCTCCTTATGAATAATAACCAGCTTTAGTTTACAAGTGGGTGGTCAGAGCCATTTAACCTGCAGATGGAGGATGTATCTACCTGCAAGCTTCTTGCATTCCCAGCATGGTGCTTTGCTGAAAAATTATAAATGTGAGGTATGGTAACACCACCCCACTCTCCAAGTGCAATATCTTAGGACAGGCATAGACAAACTCGGCCCTCCAGATGTTTTGGGACTACAACTCCCATCATCCATAGCCAACAGGACCAGTGGTCAGGGATGATGGGAATTGTAGTCTCAAAACATTTGGAGGGCCGAGTTTGCCAATGCTTGTCTTAGGAGATGGCTTGTGCATTTTCCCTCCTGTAGGGTTTCTGACATTCATGCTGATAGCTTGACTTCACACCCAACCCTACTATTCTGCTGTAGGGTTTCTTACACACCCTTCACTCTAATGTCCTGGCCATAAATGATGTGGCTGGGCTGATGCCCTGGTTTTTAAAAATAAATAAACCAACCAATCTGTGGGCTTGTTAACTTTTGTTCACTGCGTCCCAAAATATTGAGATGGGTTCAATCTACTCCATAGATTGGCCCTTTAACCCTTTTTTTGTGGTTATCCTTTCAGCTACAGCTTTAGGAAGGCTATAGGATGGGTATGATTTGAGTAAAATGGGGATGGGAGTTGGGTGTGTGTGGAACTTGGGGGTTTCATTAAGTGCCTTTTACCACAATTCAACCACAGTATTAAGAGGCAGGTTTGGTCCCTTCCAACTTGAAATGCAGTCCTTTTATAAGTAAGGCCAGTCTAGAATCTCTCTGGTGGTTTATTGGCACTGTGATAGATCTTAACTTCCCCTGTTTAAAAAGCGTATCACCTTCTACCCATTCCCTCTCCCCAGAGCTCATTCTCCTCACAATCATTATATTGCTCTGTCCCTAGTGCCCAGGTTCTGAAAACCTGCTGAGATGGAGCCTCTATTCTAATTACTGGCAGGTGAACCCTGTCCCATGATTGGAAGACTCCGAATACAGCTTCCTTCCCTGATGTAGTACCTTCTTGTTTATCTTGGGCTACAGCTTCCTGTTGTCCTTGGCCATGCTAGCTAAGGGGCTGATGGGAGCTGCAAGGCAGAACATCCTTAGGGCACCATGTTGAAGGTTGGGGAAGGCTGTTATACAAAACGCCTTTATATCCAAACCAAATCTAGTATTGAATTTTCATTCTCACCTGCTTGGGCATCTACAGTGTGCAGTGCAAATATTATAACAGTCAATGAATGCTAAGTGAGATGAGGTGACCCTGAGCATCTTGCCGTGACTGTTATTCATGTTGCAATTGCCTGTCAGGCACCGAATAGCTTCTTTCATAACCATGCCATGTCCTTTTCACAGGAGGTAACAAAAGAAAGCATTGCTCTGGCTTGGGGGAGACCGCTACTGACCCTATTGTAACATTGCAAGATATCTGTAACATGGAGGACAGCCTCTCTTTTCATAGTCCGAATGCTTCGCCCATTTATCTACTGAATGCCAGGCCCAAGGACTCCGCTGCTTAGGTCTGGCATCAGAATTTCTCAAGGAGGCCTTGTTTTCTCGTAGCGCAACACAAAGTATGTGTGGGAAAGGCGGAGGGGGATGGGGACCCAGCTATTAGATCTAAACAAATACATTGTGGTTGACATAGTGAATTCAAAGTAGGGATTGTCTTCTACAATACAGGTGTCCCATTGTGAGGCACGTTTGTTTTTCCACTGGGTCAATGCAGCTGATTTTAGCAGATACAAAATGATAGCTTTGGGTAGAGCAGTTCCCCCCCCCCCAACTTGGGGCTCCAGCTGCTTTTGGACTACAATTCCCATCGTCCTTGACCACTGGTTCTGCTAGCTAGGGATGATGGGAGTTGTAGTCCAAAAACAGCTGGAGATCTATGTTTGGGAAACACTGGGGTAGATGGACATAGCAAGCTGCCTTATACTGAGTCAGGCCATTGGCCCATCTAGTTCAGTACTGTGTACTCTGGCTGGCAGCAGCTCTCCATGGTTTCAGATGGGGTTCGTCCCAGCCCTACCTGGAGATGTCAGGGATTGAACCTGGGACCTGTTGTATGCAAAGCACACTTACCATTTTACCACTGAGCTATGGCCCTACCCCATATAGTCTTATATTATTGACTATTACCATTGGTAGGAGGCAACACAATCTGTTTGCTTAAAACCATGATGTGCATTCTGGGAGGTTAAAAATCCTCCCACGCCTCTCCCTTTTCTTCCCTGGGTGGTTTACATTTCCTCTCCTTCTTTTCCCTGCCTGTTTGGACATGTTGGGAGACAGGTTACGGGACACCAGAACCAACACAGTCCCAGCAAAAGCTTTGCTCTCTTATTCGTCAAATCTTACGCATCTATAGCATCAAGATGTGTTTTGAGCCATGGTTTGTTCAGGCTTCTTAGCCCCATAATTTTTCTTCAGGAATGCCAAAGTCACAGTAAAAAGCAACAGCACCTTTCTCTTACTGCTGAGTAATTCACAATAAATGACCACACTTCTGATATCAAAGAAAGACTTTCTAAAGTTAGAGGGTGTGGGAATTTCTTTTTAGTGACTTTTAACTATAGTACTACAAGGAGCAGGTTACAAATGGAAGAAGGGCTTTATGGTTTGGTTGTGTGTATGTACCTAGATAATTGTATTTCGGGGGCTTTGTGGTTTGTTTGTTCATGTGTGTAAGTTTGTGCGCGCGCATGTGCACAGATGCATTGCGCCTCCCATCTCCTGATGGCTGGAACATGTCCACTATGAGGGGCATATCTTCAACCCCCTCAGTGCAGTACTTCCTCTTCCTGTATGAGGGAATGTCATCCATTCACTTATAAGGGAGAGGACAAAGAAGTACAGTGGTACCTTGGTCTACGAACTTAATTTGGTCTGGAAGTCCATTCTTAACCCAAAACATGCTTAAACCGAGGTGCGCTTTCCCTACAGGGGCTGGTGCCCTTCCACCGTTCACTAGCCGGAACACCTACTTCCGGTTTTGCGGAGTTCGTTGCCCAAATAGTTCGTTAACAGGGCTGTTCATAGACCGAGGTACCACTGTACACCTAGTGGGGAGTGGGGTACTATCTTGGGTCAATATCAAACTTGCCGTTGGTGATTCTGGTTCCTAGAGTTCCGGCCAGCTTTTGCTATATCTTGGCTGTGACCTTGATTGCGCCCTTTTGACTTTGTCAGTGGAGAATCCTTGCTTAGAGCTAACTTTTCTCTGCATAGCCTGAGGCCTTCTGATGCCATTTCAGATTGTGGTGCCAATCAGGGACTGCCAACGTGTTGTCCTCCAGATCCTATTAAGACTGCTACCCCTGTGCTACAGAGTGGCATAACCTTAAAAAATTAGTTTTTAAATACAGAGAAGATGCAACCCTAAATACCTACTGTAAGCTTTTGAACTCTATATATGTACACACACAAAAAAAACTATTGCACTTTTTACCAGCGGCATGGCAGGTTGAAATTTAAGAAGCGAATACTGTTTTCCTGTCCTGAATACACAGTGATAACAAGAACTTCTGTTGCTGAATTTCTGCAGTCATTACAGGGGCAAAGAGTCTTGCCAGGGAAAGGGGGCTTCAACCCTAATTCTGAAAACTTGTAGCGGCAATTGGTTTTTATTACTTAGTTTTTAAAGATACCTGAGCAGGAAAGCAAGTAGAACGAATACCCAATAAGCCTTCCTCAAATAAGTACTGCTAACAAGAATTGCAATTGCCTCTGGATGAAAGGTTCCCAGTGCACATATTTGCACTGATTCAAGTATGTTTTGCTGCCTTTCAGTGGGAAAGCAGAGCCCGCTGGTGCAAACCGCTTGTAAAATAATGCACTGCTGTGACTTTACCCAGCTCATACCGAAATGGATGGCAACGCTCTCCATAAATTTTGGCAGGGCCAGATAAGGGCTTAGTTTCGCAGTAAGCTATAGCCTATTAATTTGTTCAGGAGAACAGCATTTTCACTCCAGTCAGACGTCATGCCAGTTGCTTTTCAGATGTTTCTGATTCCTTCTCCTATTATGTTGGGAGATTAGAATCTAGCTGGGTTTCTTTAAATGACAGTTTCCACTCTCTAGAAACTACGTATTTTAGTCACAATGCCTTCAATTTATTTTGAGTGCCTTCCTTTTTATCTGAAACGGTTTTCTGGTTGTCAGCCGTTGAAGATGTTTAGACTTGTAGCCTGTGTGAGAATTCATTTCATATTTCCATTTCCTAGAAAACAGACCAGAAATAGTTCTGCATTATTGCCATTCTGCCTGCTTCTTTCTGTTCCAACGTGATACCAACATCTAGATTACAAGAACCCTTTCTAGGCTGCCTTTTTCAGCATCCTGTTTTCCAGAGCTAACCTGATCCATAAATAAGGGCTAGCTGACCCTCTTATTCTACTGCTCTCCAGCAGCTGGCATTCAGAGCCATGGTGCCTCTCATCTTGTTTTACAGCCACCAATAGTTGTATCCTCCTCCCCTACAAAAAACTTTCCAATTTGATAGTCCTCATTCACTACATCTTGTGGTGGTGAGTTCCTTGGCTTAGCTGTGCTCAGTGGGAAGAGGCACTTCCTCTGTCCTGGCCCACATCTACACTTTTCAGCTTTATTGGTTGACCCCGTGTCCCAGAATTACGAGAAAAAGAAGAAAAACTCTTATCCGCTCATTGTCTTATTATTATGATTGACTAGCAAATATTTCCACCGAGTCAATTTTATCATGCGCTCTCATATCTTTGGATAATGATAGCTGTCTTCTTGGGAGGCTTACCCAATTGAGTGGTAGAGAAATTTAGATAACGTTAGACAGAAATTACTTGCTGTGGTTGCCAGTTCCATCGACCTACGTGTGCAATGTCTGCGTTACTCTGACCCTTGGACAGATAGGGAAGAGCCGTATCATCGACCCTTTTGTTCTTCTTCTTGCTCCTTTCCCCTCGTGATTCCCCGCTCCCACTTGAGTTTCCCTTAAGAACACAGCATGGATCCCAACCCACAATTCCATAGTCCCCAGCTTTTTCTTTGTCCTTGACGTGATCAGATCCAGATTTAGCAGAAAGTGATCCAGATAACCGCTTGTCTATTCAAATATCCACTCAACAGATGCTTCATTGCGTTTGATGGTTGTGTTGTTCCCTGCTTTTTCCTCTGAAATGAAGCCTAAAGTAGTTAATAAGTACAATCAATCAATTGCGCAAGTAATCTATGAATAGAGGCACAGTGGTCCAATGTGCACGTAATGCCAAACCATGGTTTAGTTCAGAAGCCTTTGCAAACCTAGGCGATACTTTGGGCTCAAGCACTCCCCTCTCATGTTACCCCTGCAGTCAGGAGGCAGAAATAAACCAGTATTCAGTTGCACTTTAAGCAGTCCAGGTGATCAGGAATTCACTGTGCTTTCAGTTTCATTCCTTGCCATGTGAACTACGAAACGTGGTTTAAAAGGCACACTCATAAATTTTAAAACAAGCCAACTTCCAACAATGGGTTGATACGCGGCTGGCTTGTTTAACAAGTAGGTGTTTTACGTGGCGGCTGGATCATGATATAGAGGTTTATAAAATAAAATATTTTCTTCCTTTCTTATAATAGTAGAACTCAGGATCACCTAATCAGTTGCCTATAGGTTTGCAGGCAAGAAAATAAAGTGTGCTGTTGTCTCATGAAATTCACTACTCTTCCATACACTTCTAGACTCTCAAAAGTTTGTGAGCATGCTCAGACCTTGTTGAGCTACACACCCATGGTGGGAAGCTCTATTTAGCCAGTGCAGCTACAGTCGTATCTTGGTTTTCAAACAGCTTAGTTCTCAAACGTTTTGGCTCCCGAACGCTGCAAACCTGGAAGTGAGTGTTCCGGTTTGCGAAGTATTTTTGGAAGCTGAAGGTATGACGGGGCTTCTGTGGCTTCCGATTGGCTACAGGAGCTTCCTGCAGCCAATCAGAAGCCTTGCTTTGGTTTCCGAACGTTTTGGAAGTCAAACGGACCTCCAGAACGGATTCCACTCGACTTCCAAGATATGATTGTAAATGGAAATGTCACCTATGGTAGGAATTCACATCTAAGGATGAATAGGAGTTCATGTTGAGTGAGCTTTCAGCGGTCTCCTGTTGGCTGCTCTTAAAAACACAGGACAGGACTGGATGAATCTTTCATCTGATCCCTCAAGACAGTGTTGGTTTTTTTTTTTTCATGTTATAGATGCTTCACTGCATGTAGCTTGCGCAGAAGCATCCCAGTGAAAAATGCAAAGCAGCCTTTTGAAAGGAAAGGAGGTGACATTCCAGGCAAGTCCACACATGACCTTGGTTTTTGCTAAGCTGAAGAGTGATCGGCAGTCTGTCCTAACATGCTTACATTTGAGCAGAAATGATGCTTGCAGAAACCAAAAAGCAAATAAAAGGTCTCTCTCTTCGTATAAATTCGTATCGCTTACGTCTATACAGCTTACACTGACATTTTTTGTATTGTGCAAATGAACTGAGTAGCTGTTTCAAAAGTGATTGAGATGTACTTGGCCTTGGACTTGTCCTGTACGTGGAATGCAGGGAGGGACAGGGCAGAGCCACACTATATAGTTAAAGTACATTTAAAGCACCTCAACCCCCCCCAATCCTGTAGTTTTCACCTCATAGAGCCACAGTTCCCAGTACCCGTGTAAAACTTACAGTTCCCAGGGTTCCTTGAGGAACGGCATGTGCTTTGAATTTACGGCATTGATCTGCCTACAGTTAGGTCTCACCGCCATATGCATTTCTTACAATGCCTGCAACACTGATAGGGGAATTGAAATAAAGCTGCCCATTTCAAGGTGACTGCAGGATTGGGATTTGAACTCTTGTCCCCGTTCAGATTAGGTTTCCGTTGCCCTACATTTGCATGGTTTGTGGGCGGGGAAACAGAGCGCTGGCATAACTTGCTGGAATATTTCTTTGCCGGTTTTAGGGGAGAAGGGAAAAGGCTTCCTAAAATGTAAGCTTTTGACTTTGATTTTTTTAAAAAAAACAACAAAACAACAACACATAAATGGGCAGCACTTCCTCTGTGCGTCTTCTGCAGCCTGCCTTTTGTGCAGAGCTGTAATTTTCCTATTTTTGTAAACTAGGCAGCAATTGTGGCTTGAGCTAAGCACATGCTGGTTTGTGCATTAGCTCTGGCCTCCCTCCCTCCTTCTCTTTCTCTCTCTTTTTGCACTAAGAAGCATGGAATGACAAACCGGCAATGCCGGCACCAGAGATGAAAGAGCGATACAATTAGCCTGTTCCATAAATATTAATTGAGTTTGTCTGTTTTACTGTGTGGTTTTAGTCTTCCTGATTTGTTAGTTGCTCTGGGAACCCAGCAGGGTTGATGAACGAAATACAAATTTATGAAATAAAAGAAATGCAGTGCTTGTGTGTGGTGGTTCATAGATTCTGACCAACGTCACCAACCTGCATGCTTGGCTGGTCTGCACATTGTTCCGGGAGGTGCTTTGAGACAGGAGATAAATATTGCAAACGGGTTGTTGCACTAACACAAATGGGCGACGAACCACAGTTTTTCTCAACTGATTGCAAGAAAGAAATTCGACTCGGTTTGCATTTGAAGGTGAACTTCCCAAATTTTCACTTTTTGAAACAATGCTCAAATCGAAACACAGCCATCCTTCAAAATCCAAATTTCTCTGAATTTTGCAACGTGGTTTTCCATGCATATACCAGGGTTGCTGAGGTCGGGGAGAAGGATGAACCAGTGTTTGTCTTGAGCAGCAGCTGCCTCCTCCAGTGACAGCTGTGAAGGAAGCATCCCATGGCCTCTCCATGGCCACAGCTGCCAGCTTCCTCTCTTGGGCAGCTCGAAGCAACTGCTGGAGAGCAGGCGACGAGGAGTAGAGGCTGCCATCGCCAGCAAGGCCCGTTTAATGTGCTGGCTCTGAAGGGCAGGCAGAGGGTAGGGCTGCCCTGGGCAGGAAGAAAGGGGGAGTGGAGCAGAATCTCTTTTCTTCTTTTAATGCTTTGTATGTCCATGTCTAATCTTGCTCCTTTCTAAAATTTATGTACAGTGGTACCTCGGGTTAAATACGCTTCAGGTTACAGACGCTTCAGGTTACAGACTCCGCCAACCCAGAAATAGTACTTCAGGTTAAGAACTTTGCTTCAGGATGAGAACAGAAATCGTGCTCCGGCGGCGCGGTGGCAGCAAGAGGCCCCATTAGCTAAAGTGGTGCTTCAGGTTAAGAACAGTTTCAGGTTAAGAATGGACCTCCGGAACGAATTAATTACTTAACCCGAGGTACCACTGTATTGGTACGTGTTTTTCATTTTGTAAATCTACCAAAGAATAAAATAAAATCTGGATTAAGTGGTTTTCTCAAGACAGTGGAGGGTGGGTGTTCTGTGTCCCATTGGTGTGGTGGTGGTGTAGATGCTCTGTGGCAGGGGGAGGTCTGTGTGGCAAAAAATGGGAGGTTGAGGGGGGTCAGTTGAGGGGCGAGTGAGAAATGTTCCTGTTTTCATCTGAGGAATATTGGAGGCTATGTAGTCCTCTTTGTCTTGTCCTAAGCCCAAATGCTTAATGCAGCACAATACAAACAAACAAATCCAAACAAATTGAAACAAACAAACAAACACATCCATTCTCTCTCTCTCTGCTTCCTTCTCTCTCTGATAGGTGCCTTTGTTGTGTGCTGGACTCCTGGCCTCGTCGTCCTTCTTCTCGACGGCTTGAACTGCACTCGTTGTGAGGTACAGAATGTGAAGCGGTGGTTCCTCCTCCTGGCCCTTCTGAACTCTGTCATGAACCCCATCATTTACTCGTACAAAGACGACGAGATGTCGAGCACGATGAGGCGCATGATCTGCTGCTCTTTTGAGGAGAGGCCGGAGCGCCGGTCTTCGCGGATCCCCTCCACGGTGCTCAACAGGAGTATGGACACCTCTAGTCAATACTTAGAAAATGGCATCACCCAAGGGACGATCAGTGGCAAAGGAAACACCTGAGCCACACTCTCTCCTTCTTCCTCCTTAAGAAGTGGACTGTGGCTTGTGCGGCGGATGCAAGCGGACCAAGCACTGAACCAGCTGAGTTCATAATCCCGAAACAGCAGAAGTGTATACTCTGTGTGCCAGGAAACCCAAACCCCAGTGTGGCCTGACATCATTGTAAATAATTATTGGATGAGAGGGGGAATATGCTGGAAGGGATGGAGAAGAATAGAAGGAGCGGACTTATTCTGCAGTGTGTGTTTTTAAAGTTGGAAAACTGTACAACCGGCATTGTGGAGTCCTCATTCTTCAGAGGCCAAGTTACCACTGTGTGTGGCATATACCACTACAGACTGCTGAGATGAGGCTGGTTCTCACATCTAAATGCTTATCTGTCTATAACTATTATCTATCCATCTATCATCTCCACATAGAGAACTAGGATATCAGGGAGAAGAGTTGTAAACTAGCTTTCTGATTCATGTTTTAATTCTCTCTGTGGAAATATTTTTGTTTTATTTTATTTTAGTTGTTGTATGGGGGGCTATTCAATACTGTGAGATCCAGACCAAAGTTGCAGCCTGTCCCTACGCATGTTTACATTGGAGTATGTGCCATTTTGCTCAGTGGGGGTTTGCTTCCAAATGATATGCATTGCTTCGGATTGCAGCCCTAAAGCCCTTTTGAACTCAGTGGGACTTGCTCCCGAGTAACCATATATCGGACTGGGCTCTTCAGTCTCCTGTGTGGTACGGTGTTTGTGCTCCTCCAGTAAACATTTTTATTTTTCATGGCGTAACAGGGTTGCAAAACCAAAACAGCCCTTCTTCATGTTTATCTGGCTCCCCTGCCCCATCCCAGTAAATGTAATGATTTCTGAGCATCCTGACTTTCCTTCCAAGCTGTGATTATGGGGTGGGGGAGTTCAGGAGATTTCTGCAATAAACTAATTGCACACAAAGGCAGCCAGTCTCCCAATAACATATTATTCCGTGCGTATGCAACATTTGTGACTTGTTCGTAGGGACAGAACTGTTTGCTCTTAAAGAAACAAGCCAAATAATCACTGACTGCTTCAGTTGAAGGTGGGACAATGAGGATTGATGGCAGTATTTTTAAGCCTCTGATCTTACCTTTCAGCTGTCACAAGTTCAGGCCTGAGTTGCTAGCACAAAATATGTTGGAAGTTTGGTTATTAAATTTGAGTTTCTGAAAAGTCCCGGCTTAAAAAAAAAAGGATTTAGACTATTGTGTGGTGAAAGTTAGACCTGTATAACAGAGACATAAGCAAGAATATTTGTGCACTTTGTGGTTTATGGTTGGAATCCTTTCAAGTTAGTGAGGGAAAAACTTCTTGCAAAGGCATGGGATCATACTTTTTGTTATTTCAAAGTATTTTTTTATGTGCATAGATTAATTTTCACACTGTACTTTTTAAGTGGTTTTATCTCCTGTGAACTGTGTGTGAGATCAGTGGTATACTTCAGGCGATGGTCCAGAATTGTAAATAAATGCAATGCTTTATATCTGAGTTTGGGTACCTCATTGTTTGGGGGACCATCTTCAGACACTGGGATTTTTCTAGAAGCAATACAGACACCTTTCCCTCTAAATGCTGCCAGAAAACAGGACCAGAATTTGCCGCTTACCTTGGTAAGAAATACCACTTCTTATTAGCATGTGCTAATTTATTCAAATTCATGAATGTTTAAAATTATGCATCTCCTAGGATTGCAAAATAATAGCATGACAAATGAGAGAAAACTGCACTTTCTCTTCTTGCATGAAAACAAAAATAAACAAAGTTCCAGGCCTACTTAGGTCTGGCTTAATAGCATGCCTAAACCAGTCCACCAGCCCAGTACTTTTCTCTTACTCAATCATTTTGCAATCAGGTGTCGTTATCTGTGTTCAGAGATATCTGCAGTCACTGCTGCCAAATAATTAGCACCAGGGCATTGTGGCAAGAAGAATTAAGACCGGAATTTGATGTTAGATCTCCTGGGGCCCAGCAGATGAAGGCTAAGCCTTGAAGGAATGATGCCCATTGTTCATGATACAGATTGCCCAGTTCCACACAGCTAGCTAACTTAGAAGTGGAAAAAACAACAACGCCAGCCTACGGTGCAATGTGAAAATTTGAAAGCCTAATTGCAGGATGGCCCATTCCTATTTTATTAGGCATGTCATTGGCTCGCATTAGTGTAACCAAGATCTAAAATTGTATACATCTCTGTGTCAGTCTGCTGCTCTCATCTAATACCTGTGCACGCCCTTGCAGGTCCAGTTTCTCCTGACTGCCATATCCCTCACTATTATCCTATAGCATCACCAACCTGTCTCTCCGTTTCAGGTGCCTGCTGTACAAAGATCACATCCTCTCGATGGATTTTCATCCTCTTAACTACTGCCTGGTCACGCCTCTCCCTTTTGCCTCCAAACTGCTAGAGCATGCATCTGCCCGCAATGCCAAGGGCGGGTGCGCTCCCGAGGGGGGTGGAGCGCGACCTAAGGGGGGCAGGGTGCAGAGGGTGCCCTCGCAGGCATGGGATAGCAGCTCGGGTGCATGGAGTGGCGCACGCACCCTGCAGCCAGGGGCGGAGCAAGCCACTGATGGTGGACATTTGGTACGCCACCCGCCCATGACTCCCAAGCCTCCCCCAAGCTGTCAAAACAAAAGGGGAAGGGGGGAATGGCGCCATGAAAGCGGCACGGCTCCCCCCTTACCCCGACGGCTCAGGGTAGGCTTGGGAGTCGCAGGTGGGCAGCGTGCCAAATGTCACCCACCTCAGTGAAGACACCCGGGGTGGTCCGCCACCACCGCAACCCCTTCCTCCACCCCTCCATGCCAGTGACCCATTTTAACACGGCTTCTGCTCTTTGAGCACCTGTGAAATCTCCAAGACCCCCAGACAAACTTCTCACTGCCAAATCCTGGGATGCGGGCACATCAGGTTCTGCATTGTCCATGCTGAATGGCAGTGGCTCTTCGGGGTTTCTGGCAGGAGTCTTCCGTATCCTGCAACATGCCCCAGCCACTCTGGGTGGCTTCCAACATATATAAAAGCATAATCAAACATTTAAAAACTTCCCGAAACAGGGCTGCCTTTGGATGTCTTCCATAGGTTGTATAGTCACTTATCTCCTTGGCTTGGGGGTTGCATAACCTCCAACATTTCTCCAATGAAAATAGGGACATCCTAATGGACAGTGGGACATTCCAGGATCAAATCAGAAATCCAGGAGTGTCCCTGGAAAATAGGGACACTTGGAGGGTCTGGTCTTTCCCAGCCCTGCCAGGAGATGTCAGGGTCTAATCCTGAGACTTTCTGCACGGAGGGCTCTACCACTGGAATGTGTGCAGCAGGTGTAGGTGGGAGCAGGAAGTCTCAATTTCAAATATTTGGCTGTGCTTTCCAGCAAATAAATCACTGCTGACTGCCATGTAGGACTCGCTCTGGTAGGAGGACATGGTTTGTTCTTGATCAACCAGCATGCAAAACTTTTTTTTAATGATGAGAAACAAGGCTGAAGTATAGGGTGGAGCGAGCAATTGGCCCACCCTATGACTTTCCCCACATTTACTACCCTTGGCCAGTGATAAGATTTCTTGTTCCTTAAATATGCTCCATGAACATATGCATAGCCTTGCTTTTCTCCCTTGGCTCAAGCCCTCCTCAAAACCAACATTTTCTGTGTGCCCTTTGTCTTCTTAAATTTCCTTACCAAGCTTCAAGTACATAACAATGAGACTTGTCCACGTTCTTCCCTCCCATTCTCTTGTCTGTTGTTTCCTTTGTCTGTGGTTTCCATGTGGTTTGTTTCAGGTTGTAAGCTCCTTGGGAGCAGGGACCCATATATGTTGCCTGTGTAAATCTGCAAGGTGCCATCATGCACACTGATGGTGCAGCATGCGGAAATAAAAATATATCCATGCTACAAGAGCTAACTCTTTTATTTAAGAGAAAAAATGACACTCTTTGTTAATGAATTGTTGACTTATTACTCAACAGAATCACATACCCTCCAGTACCGTGACAGCAAAATGTGGGACACCAAGTTCCTGGACGCCATCTTCCTGTTTTTTTCTTGTGAGAGCACGGCGGCCATTTTGGGAGCCGTAATCTTGCATGATTTCACGCCACAATTTTCCACCAAAAAAAGCGCTTTTGGGGGCATGGTGCCCAAAAACGCAGCACCCAAATTGGCTGCTGTTCTCCTGCAAGAAAAAAGGGGATGTCCCAGTTTTTCTGAGACACTTGCAGGGTATGGAATCACACCTCACCTCCCTTCCTCAGAACAGCCTTCTCCACCTGGTCCTAAATGGTGTGTGTGTGTGTGTGTGTGTGTGTGTGTGTGTGTGTCCCTCCTCTACTGTTCAGAAAGATTTTCTACTTCCTTCAGTGCAACTGCATTGACTTGTCAAAATCCTGTTTGGGGTTTTTAAATAGCCAAGTCTTCATATACAAGACAGATAAAGGTTCACCAGCCTTTTGGGACCTATGGAAACCTTTGGAATTTTGTGATAACGCCACAGGTGCTAGTCACAAAGGGACTGCGGGTGACACCACACAAAATGGCTGCTACATCTTAAAAAGAGCAGAAAAGGAGACAGGAATGCAAAACAGTGGCGTAGCGTGGGTTGTCAGCACCCGGGGCAAGGCAAGTAATTTGCGCCCCCTAACCCGTGGATTTGCGCCCCCTAACCCATGGATTTTCCCTAACCCCAGATGTTGCGCCCGGTGCGGCTGGCCCCCCCTGCACCCCCCACGCTACGCCACTGATGCAAAATGGTGTGGACATGTACCCCCCCCACACCCCAGTCTCCCCTGATTGGGGCAAAGAAACCTTCATCAGCCACCATCACACTTGTTCATTGACAGAGATGCTCACTGCTTCTCTCCGGAATAGAATGGAGAATGAGTGACTTATCCTGGCATCCAATGAAATATGGGCATGTTTTAAGGGAGCATGTTCAGTGTTGGAGAGTCCAAGTTAGGGCAAAAAAGGAGTTGATTAACCACAGAGGGGGGAAATATTTATTTAAATGATGCTTCTGGAGTGAGAAAATTGTGTTTTTTGCCGTTCCTGAATGCCACTTCTATTCTCTGTGGGATGTTAATAGCTAGCAGGGCTAGCAGCAGTGGGAAAGAGCTCTGCCTTTGGAGAGTGGTAGCCAGTCAGACTTTGCAGTACAGGGCTAGGTGGACCAATGTGCTGATTCAGTAGAGGACCACTCTCTAGACATGAAAACCCACAAAGCCCTGTCTCTCTGCCTGCCACCGAACAATAATGCGCAGTGTGTGTATCAGTGGTGAGCTTGAGTTTTGAGGGCGTGTAAGAACATAAGAAAAGCCAACTGGATCGGGCCGATGCGCACCATCTTATCCAGCCCCATGTTCTCACAGCGGCCAACCAGATGCCTACAGGCAGAAGCATGCAGGCAGGACTTCAGTGCAAGAGCAACCTCTCTTCTTGTGGTTTCTATAAACTATCTGTGACTGTGGAAGTGGAACCTATCTATCAAGGTTAGTAGCCATTGATAGCCCTCTCCTCCACGGATTTGTCTAGTCTTTCAAAGCCATCCAAGCTTTTGTCCCTCACTGTCTCCTGTGGGAGCGAATTCCATAGTTTATGAGCTGTGTGAAGTACTTTCCTTGGTCCGTCCTGGATCTCCCAACCTTCAGCATTCTAATGTCCCCAAATTCTGGTGTTATGAGAGCTTTTCTCTATCTGCTTTCTCCATGCCATGCATAATTGTGTGTGTGTGTGTGTGTGTGTGTGTGTACGTGCGTGTGCGTGCGTGCGTGCGTGCGCAAAACTATCTGGTGGGAACTTTGGCTGCCAACACACCACCACCTCCTTGCAGAGCACAGACCCCCATCCCTTCTCCCACAACCCTATCCCTGAGAAGTCCTCTCTGATGGTAAGGGTAAAGGTAAAGGGACCCCTGACCATTAGGTCCAGTCGTGGCCAACTCTGAGGTTGTGGCACTCATCTCGCTTTATTGGCCGAGGGAGCTGGCATACAGCTTCCGGGTCATGTGGCCAGCATGACTAAGCCGCTTCTGGTGAACCAGAGCAGCACACGGAAACGCCGTTTACCTTCCTGCCAGAGCAGTACCTATTTATCTACTTGCATTTTGATGTGCTTTTGAACTGCTAGGTGGGCAGGAGCAGGGACTGAACAATGGGAGCTCACCCCGTCGTGGGGATTTGAACCGCCGACCTTCTGATCGGCAAGTCCTAGGCTCTGTGGTTTAACCCACAGCGTCACCCGTGTCCCTCTCTGACAGTAGAGATGCCTTTTTAAAGGGCAGCTCAAGACGATGAGGAGAAAACTGCCTCTCCTGTCCAAAACAATAACATAAGTTTAGCGGTTAGGAAAGATGCTTCGCGGGCTGCAAGTCATCATGCAGGCCATTGGCTTCCATTTGCAGAAGCAACTGTTCCATATTTGTAAACAGAATTACTTGCTTACTCCTAATATAAGCGGTGGGGTGGCCGTTGTTTAGCTTCAAGCTCTAAATATATATCCCCTATATAAATCTGGCTCGCAATGCCGAATGCATGTATTGCCTCTAAAGGTAGGTTGCCCCATAAAGAATGAAACAGACACAGAGAAAGAGGGAAGCCGTGCATTCCCTGCCTTGTCAGACACATTTGTATAATCAATTTACCATTTTTTATTCATCCTGTTCCTGGGAAACTCTGCCTCTTTTTTGTTCCTCTGCAGGCAAATCTGCAAGATGCCTTTCCAGAAACAAACCCCACTTCCGAGGACTTGCGTCTGCTTACAATGCAAAACGTCGAAGGTTGTGTATTGTTGGTTCGACAACACCTCTCCATTTGATTCATTGGCTAGATCTCTGTGGGAAATCTAAGCATGGACTCCCTGCCTTCATTAAGTGAAAATAAATTACCAAGAGCAAAGAGTTTGATGTTCGGTTACCTAATGCTTTTGCAAGCAGCCAGTATTAAGTTCGTGCTCCAATTTATATCATTGTTGTTGAGACACTGTTTTGGAACTTACTGCCCGCTTTTGCTGGGACTGCACGTTTGCAGACCAGCTTATGAATCACGTACGGGGCACAATAGAACCATCAGAGTTTCTGCCATTTTACAGGTAGGTAAAATGAAACAAAAGAAGGTTTCCAAAAAGGGCAATCCAATCCGCCAACCAGACCAGTTTTACTTGTGTGCAGGGATCATGCCTTAATCACCCTGTTGCTTCACTGACAATAAGGAACAATATATATTGCATGCAAATACATTTGTGGGGGATTCTTCCATTCGAACAGAGTGGGAGCTTTGATCACTATGCTGCCATTGTTCTTCCACCATGAGCACTGGATTAGTACATCACTTGGAGAGAGAGATTTTTTTGAGCAACCAGTTTGTTAGTTTGCTATATTAAAAAAATAAATAAGCTACATACAGAATTTAAGGTGCAATGCCTAAATGATCAAATATCTTAGAGGTGGCCTTATTTCATGGTGTAAAGAGTGCCTGAGGGGTTCCTCTTGGTCAGGGCCACCAGTTCCAGGGGGTTGAGTCCTTTTAGCCCCCTAAATTCTGGAACTCCCTCCCCACTGAAGTACACCTGGCTTCTGGCACTCCGAGTTTACTCTTCACTCCACCGCTAGTATGTACAGATAGTGTTAGCCACAATCTGCATCTATCCTGTAGCTTCTTGAGAAGTACTGAGTTTTGATGCATTTTCCCCAAACCTACTTTGATCTGATACGAATGCATAAGTCACATGAAGTCGTTATCAAGCCCTCTCTGCCAGGGCTGTCTTTACCCTGGGGTACCTGGGCGCCAAATTCTGGGGGGCGCCAAATGTATACCTACTGTATACCAGTCGCTCTTGATTGGCGGCAGTGAAAAGCAATGGAGCAAAAGTCCCTGCCCCCCCCCCCCGTTGCTCTGTTACTCCGTAGTGTCAAATATTTCTGACAAGGCAGGAAACAAAAGCAGCTTTTTCCGCTGCGTCGTTATTACAGGTGAGTGATTCCCCCTGCCCTCAAAAAAGCTCAACCACTTCGAGTTCACCCCCCCCCAAAAAAGTCAATTTGGGGGCAGCTAATATAATGCGGGTGGCACTGTGGTCTAAACCACAGAGCCTAGGACTTGCCGATCAGAAGGTTGGTGGTTCGAATCCCCATGATGGGGTGAGCTCCCGTTGCTCGGTCCCTGCTCCTGCCCACCTAGCAGTTTGAAAGCACAAAGTGGAAGTAGATAAATACTTCCGGCGGGAAGGTAAACGGCGTTTCCGTGCACTGCTCTGGTTCGCCAGAAGCGGCTTAGTCCTGCTGGCCACATGACCCGGAAGCTGTACACCGGCTCCCTCGGCCAATAAAGCAAGATGAGCGCCGCAACCCCAGAGTCGTCCGCGACTGGACCTAACGGTCAGGGGTCCCTTTACCCTTTTTAAACTAAATTTCGGGGTGCTAGGCGGATCTTTGCACCCCAGCGGTGCATATGCTAAGACGGCCCTGCTCTCTGCTTACCAGAGAGGTACAGCAACATGCAGATGTGATCTGAAACACAGAAGAGAGAGAAAAACCAGCCTTGCTGTGTTTTAAGTCAGTAATGTGCACACAGCCTCTGACCATCAGCGCTTCACTAAGTCAAGGTGTAATAATTTTCCCTGAAGCAATGGGGTGTGTGTGTGTGTGTGTGTGTGTGTGGAGAGACACCAAAAGAGAATTGGAGCCTGCTGAGCTTACTCTTTCTTAAACCGAGAGGCCTGCCAGAGCAGCCAACCCTTTCCAGGAGTTTGCCACACAAGGTCCGGCATTCGTTCTGGTAGCTCAGCCTAGGGAGCTGGTTAGCAAAAGCGGGAGGATGTGGGGAGAAAACCCTTTGTTCTTTGCTGGAAAATAAGAATGCAGTGCTATGCGGATGTGAGAAAATAGCTCTGGTCTGCACTGTGAGATGCAGGGAGACATTTGTGTGCACTCAAGAGATGTGTGTCTCGTGTCCTGGCCAGGAAGTGGTGACAAAATGTTCTCTTTGTAGTACACCCTGATTCTGGGCGTTTCTTGCATCCTTGCCTTGCCATTTCCAGGACTAGGTGCTCTGCTTTTTTCTCCCCCCCCCCACAATGGCTCTCATTGTTTCCCCATGATATTTCTCTTGTCATTTGCACCTTCCAAATCTGCCACTCCAAAATTCTTTCTGTTGTATTATATTTATTATGCTTATAATTGAATTTCCCATTAAAAAAGGAAAATGCCGAAGAGGACAATATAATCCTCAGTAAATAAATAAATAAAAATCCAACAATCCGTATAATTCCCAAGTTGCACATTCATCAAATACCCAACGGTTACCAAACAAAAAGCAAGAATGTCCCTCCTCACTCAGGAGTTGCCTTGCAGGATCAGACCCAAGGTCCATGGAAAGGAATCGGTTTGTGTCCAAGAGCACTAGCCAGAAACCTGCAGAAGTCCACAAGCAAGGTATGGACATCCTGGCTGTTCTCTGAGCTGCATTCAATTAAGTTATCCTGTTACTCCAAGGATTATTGCTACCACAATACAGTGGTACCTCGGGTTACAGACACTTCAGGTTACATACGCTTCAGGTTACAGACTCCGCTAACCCAGAAATAGTACCTTGGGTTAAGAACTTTGCTTCAGGATGAGAACAGAAATCGCACGGCAGCAGCGGGAGGCCCCATTTGCTAAAGTGGTGCTTCAGGTTAAGTACAGTTTCAGGTTAAGAATGGACCTCCAGAACGAATTAAGTACTTAACCCGAGGTACCACTGAGAAGGGGAGGGGAAAGCATTTCTTCTCCACCTATACTTTCACCTTGTTGGGAAGAGCCTAGCAGAGCATTAGATGTGGTGGTTCAACCACCCTTATCCGCCCCCCCGTTGCCACGGGAGTGGAGACTTAGTAGGCTGACTAGAATTATTTATTCAGCCTGGACACTGAGGTCCTGCTCTGAGGGCCTTCTGGCGGCTCCCTCACTGTGAGAAGTGAGGTTACAGGGAACCAGGCAGAGGGCCTTCTCAGTAGTGGCGCCCACCCTGTGGAACACCCTCCCATCAGATGTCAAGGAAATGAACAGCTATCTGACTTTTAGAAGACATCTGAAGGCAGCCCTGTTCAGGGAAGTTTTTAATGTTTCATGATGTATTGTGTTTTAATTTGTTGGAAGCCGCCCAGAGTGGATGGCGCAACCCAGTCAGATGGGCAGCATATAAATAATTATTTATTTATTATTTTTGGTTTGTGGATATCCCCTTAAAGGAGGCCATACCAGAGATGGTAGAGAAACCTTATACAATTTCCATATGCCTGTTCCTACAGAATTTGCCCAGGAGGGATGGGATCCCCCCCCCGTTACTCGCATCTTTGTGCAAGCACGCGAGAGAGAGATAATTTATTGATGTATGCATGTTTATAAAGATGTTCATTGGAGGTCACGGCACAATATCAAACAGTCATAAACACATTTCCTCCTTAAGTTCCACAGACACTTTTCGGCATGTCTAAATGTGGATGATGGTTCTATGAGAGTTCACCTTCTACTCTTCAATTTAGCAAAGCTGAGTGTGGTCCTCTTTGTTTACAGGAGAACAAACAAAGGGACATCTTTAAAACTCTTGGCTCCCAAACTGTTTACGTGGAAAGCACGTTATCCTCTTAGCTACAACTTGAAATTTCAAAATGAGCTCTGCTATCAAGTACACAAAGCATTTACCTTCTTGGAGATGTCAGATGTTGTTGTTGTTTGTCGCTGTGATGCATGATCTTACAATTTTATTCTTTCTGTGATCAAATCCCCGTGTGTTTACGATGATCTGCCAATTCTTGAGAATCAAACTTTTGCTGGAAACACTCAGATCCTGTATATTATAACTCTTAAAGCTGGGTTTGTCATTAAAATAAAACAATAAAACAATATATAGGAACAGATAATGGGTTGCAGAGCTCCTATTGAAATTAATTGAGGTCGCTCTCTGATTCTCTACCATTCATCCTAGCCGTCGAACAGTCTAACTAAATACATTTGTATGTGCATATCTTCCTAGTAAAGGTAAAGGTACCCCTGACCATTAGGTCTAGTCGCGGACGACTCTGGGGTTGTAGTGCTTATCTCGCTCTATAGGCTGAGGAGCCGGCGTTTGTCCGCAGACAGCTTCCGGGTCACGTGGCCAGCATGACTAAGCCGCTTCTGGCAAACCAGAGCAGCACACAGAAATGCCGTTTACCTTCCCACCAGAGTGGTACCTATTTATCTACTTGCACTTTGATGTGCTTTCGAACTGCTAGGTTGACAGGAGCTGGGACCAAGCAACGGGAGCTCACCCCATCATGGGGATTCGAACCGCCGACCTTTCGATCGGCAAGCCCAAGTGGCACAGTGGTTTAACCCACAGCGCCACCCATATCTTCCCATATCTTCCTAGTAGATTGTACTTAATATACATATGTTCAAGGAAACAAGAGAGGTGGAACCTTTGGAGTGAAATGCTCATTTGCTTCTATTTCGAAACCGCCATCTTAATTCTATATCCAGTTTTTAACTCTTGAAAAAATCAAAGTGCCATAACATTCCACCAGAAGGGTGGAACCTATTGACTTACTAACCATCTTTTGCCTTTCTAATTTGTTCCAAGCTTAGCCACAAGATGTCTCTGTAAGCTTGAGCAAGACCTGGAGAAACCTTATCCACGTTTGAGTTTCTCCTCCTGCAAAACAGATTTTAGAATACTTATGTATTAATGGAATTAAAAATGGATCACAAGTTGTGGGTCAGTTCACACATAACCTTTGCAGGGTGTAGGGTCACTGCTGCACTCACGCCTTGCCACGTTCCTACTTCTCAACTCAGGAGTGTTCAGTCAGTGCGTAAAGTCTATCACTGCATGCTTTTGTTCAACGACTACAAAGGAACGCTGGGTTCCTTTGCAAAGCCTCTAGAGAGCCACTCTTTGTGCCTGGTGGGGCACCAGAAGCAGGCATGTACTATCAATGCACATCGTAATGGGTGCCTACTTCCAAAACCCACCCACCCACCCTGTGTGCTCAGGGGACTTTCTGTCCTCAGTGGATATCAGGTGTGATGCAGCTAGGCAGTGGCGGGGGGGGGGGGCAGAGGGGTGGTGGCCCCAGGCACAAAATTCTGAGAGGCGCACAATCCAGGCACGTGGCTTAGCTCCTGCCGCCTTCCAGAGCCAAAGGAACGCAAGCTGAGCCCAGTCTGGGCCTTCGGGTCTGGGGCGCCACTTCCTTCTCCTCTTGGCCAATGAAGGGACATCAACACACCCCACTCCTGGGATGGCTGAGCCGGGAGGCAGCGGGGGTCGGCAAGCTGAGAAGGTGCCATCAGCAGTGGCAGCCACGTGCCTTGCGGGCTCTGCGCACAGAAACCCCAGTGCGTGCCTCCACCCCAGCTGCCCCATCCACTAGGGGGTGCAATGCTTGCCTCGCCTTGGGCAGCGGAAACCCATGCAACACCGCTGCTAGGACCATCTGCATGCAAGGCAGATCCTTTCCTTATGAGCAACAGCCATTCCCCTGTTGTTGGCAGGCTGCTATCTCTAAGAGCTTGGAATGATGCTCTTGCCTATATGTATTTATTTAGAGCTTTTGTACCCCACAATTCAGGCCCAAAGACCCCCCAGAGTGGCTTCCAGGCAATTAATTGAAAGAAGACAGTCCCAGCCTGCAGGCCTGCAATGATTTCAAAATGGCTTTGGTATGGTTTCCTTTGCAAATGAATCAGGGAGGTGAGAAGCACCATGTGGAAGATGTTGAAATAGTTGAATGGATGACTTTGGTGGAACCCACAAAAATAGGACATGAAGGCAGAAGGCTCTCTCGTGCAATTGCTCCCTGGCAGCTGATATTCAGCTGTAAAGGTAAAGGGACCCCTGACCATTAGGTCCAGTCGCAGACAATTCTGGGGTTGCGGCGCTCATCTTGCTTTATTGGCCAAGGGAGCCGGCACACAGCTTCCGGGTCATGTGGCCAGCATGGCTAAGCCACTTCTGGTGAACCAGAGCAGCACACGGAAATGCCGTTTACCTTCCCGCTGGAGCGGTACCTATTTATCTACTTGCACTTTGTGCTTTTGAACTGCTAGGTTGACAGGAGCAGGGACTGAGCAACTGGAGCTCACCCCGTTGCGGGGATTCAAACCACCGACCTTCTGATTGGCAAGCCCTAGGCTCAGTGGTTTAATCCCCAGCACCACCCACATCCCCTATATTCAGCTGTATGCTGCTTCAATCTGAACCTGGAGGTTGGACATAGCCAACAGGAACATAAAGACCTCAACCATTAGAAATCAAAGTGAATTTTATTCATTTGAATAATAACCCTTTTCTTTTCACCATTTCTTTTCACCTCCCGCAATGGACGGCTCCCTGTAATATGTTTTCTCAGTGCTGTTTAGTTTTCAGTGGCTGTGTAAATGGAGCTCTCTTGGGAGACTCGGTTCATTAGGCCTATTAGAGGCCCCCAAACAACGAGCTGTTGGGAAAGGCATTAGCTCTAAGAATGATTGCCTGACAGCTGATCCACCAGAGGAGGTTTTGCCAGCCTTGGCGGTTCCAAATAGCAACATGACAAAAGGCTATCATTCAGAATGAGCAGATATAAACCTGGTTTAAGAAAGGAACAGGAACAGGAATAGAAAAGGAACAGGAACAGGTATCCCTGGTTCATATGATGCAAGCTGAGTCGTGGGTTTTGCTTCTGTTTTACTGCGTTTGTTTATTACTACTGCTTTTCTGTGTTCAATTATTTTAAGATTGTATTAATACTTTATTGACAGGTTTTCATAGCTGCGAGCTGCTTTGTAGATGGTGGTGTACAAACACTTAATGGGCAGACTCTGCCATCCTGGGTTCCTTTGGGAGGAAAAGTGGAACAGATTATTTTTAAGGTAAATCCGTTTCCCTCCTGCAAGGTGGGGCAGTGTTGCGGGCCGGCACTACCTCACCTGAAGCATCCCATTGGAGGGCTGTCTCAGTCAGGGGGATCCTGGCCAATCTGGTTCTCCAGCAGCCAGGAAGCTTGAATTTAGCTTGCCTGCTGAATTGGCCAATGGCAGGCAGGCTTAGGGGCAAGCATCCTTGGAGGGGTGGAGCTGAATTGGCAGGTTTCACTCAGGTCCACTCCTCAGAAATGTAAGCCCCTTTTTCAGGACACAGAACGCATTGAGTGGACACTGGTAATCTTTCATAGCATGGTCCCCTGTATGAGGCCAAAATTTGGTGTCCCCAAATGGATCTTCTCAGTTATGGATCTTCTCAATTTTGTGCCACCTCAGCTCAGCACCCTGTGAGAGGGAACCTCCCGCACTGCCCTAAATTTGGCACCCGATGCTAGCTGGGGTTGATGGAACTTGCAGTCCAACAAAATCCGGAGGGGGCACCACATTGGGGAAGCCAGGATTAAATGGTAGTAGATACTTAATTTCCTGCCTCAGGTGCCAAAGTGCCTTGGCCCTGCGAGTTAACCTGAGGCCATTTGTCTGACAATACTTCAAAAGCTGTTGACGACCTTCGCGTTACAACCTCTTGTCAGCATCTAGTCATTATGTAGCCCAGTGTTTATAGGAGAATGACTCATGGATGAGACATAATACAAGATGAAGGTCAATCCCGATGACACTCAAGTGAGGAAGGCAGATCTAGGAGAGGGTGGAAAATATGGTGAGGCTGAATTTTCCCACTTCTAAAAGGATGTTTCCTTGACATTTCTTTTTCGGATAAACATCATGGGCGGAAGGGCATAGTCATTCCTCGACATCTGTTGGAAAGTAATCACACAGAGATCACTGGTACCCGGTGATGTTTTGGACGGTAGTATCTTCCAGCTTTCACCTCATTGCAGATATTCATACTGTGAACTGTCTCTTTGTTGTTTTGAATAAATGCTGCAACATATGGTCATTTCTGTCATGAGACCTTTGTAGTTTCATCCTGTCGAGAACATGAATTTGATGCTCCACAGATATCAGGCAAACCTTATCATATTTCCTATTCATGTAGTTGCTGCACTTATACCTATTTCTCCCACCTGCCCACATACATAACCCTAAAAGAACATGGGGGGGTCACCCTGCATGCTTCCATGTCTCTGGCAGAAGGTTTTTTGGGACAATTTTAATATATTTTAAATTATTTTAATCAGCAGCTTTGACACAGCAGCTTTTGTTCTCTTTTCGTTAGATTTCTCTTTTTCTTGTATTTTATTCCTTCTGACTTTGCTCTCTCTCTTTGGATTAAGTACTGTTTTATCTCAGTAAATTGGAAAATATACTTTGCTATGGGTCTGTGTTTCTGAATACCTTTGAATAAGTATAAATAAATAATACTGAAAACAACAAAGAATGTTTTGAGTAAATGCTACCTTGCTTACATCAGTTGCAGTTCGTGGTTATGAAGAGCCTAAAACTTACACCCGTTATAAACATTTGCATCGCTGGAACCTAAAACCGAGGGATGCAAGTAGAAAGGAATGATGCAGTCATTCTGCATCAGTGAGGATGGCCAGTTCAATATTTATAAAAATGACTTGATTAAGCATGAGATTGTTAAAACAGGACTATACTGATGGGGGACAATGTGTGTGTTTCTATCTCTCTCTGTGCATGTGTTTTTCCATTGTGAATTTGCCCAACGGAAGCTCTGAAACTTTAGGAGTTTCAGTGACGGTGGCTGCTCTGCAGAAAGAATGGAAAGCTCACATGTCAGGAACGAGAACGCAGCCTTGACAGATTCGCATGGTGGGAGCTGCACATGCAAAGCAAAAGGCCATTCAGCCGCTATGTAACTTTGTGATTAATTTCCTGGCGGCGGGCATGAAATTGCCAGGGAAAGGAGAGTGGGTGTAATTGTTTACTTTTGCCTTTCAGAATGATGGATTCGAGAAGGAACAAAGGCCTGGTTGTCCTGCCAGCCTAGCACAAGGTGTTCTTCACCACATCTTGAAGGAAGAACAGGCTTATTGGCTTTGTGAGGACTTTGGGATAATGCATTTATGGAAAAGGTGGGTGCACTTCCTAAACTTCCTTCCTTGTGGTTGGCATGGTCCTTTGTAGATGAATGCATATATACATGAAGGCAGCTTCTCCTCCTCCACCACCATTTTGGACTACAACTCCCAACATCCTTGATCATCGGCCATGGTGGATGGGACTGATGGGAGTTGTGGTCCAGAACATCTGGAGAACCCTAGGTTGGGAAAGGCTGTGTAATGAACTTAACCCTTTTTGGTCATCCTCCAAAGTGTCTTCATTAAGAAGTGTCTTCTTAGTGTCTAAACCAGGGTTGGGGAACCTGTGGTCTTCCAGATACTTTTGGGCAGACTACAACTCCCATCATCCCACTGGAATTGTAGTCCAGCAATACCTACATTTAAACTATTCTTGGTTTAAACCTTTTAGATTATAAATACTGCTTTTAAGTTGCTGAGCCTTTCTCTAGTAAAGGGACCCCTGACCATTGGGTCCAGTTGCGGACGACTCTGGGGTTGCAGCACTCATCTTGCTTTACTGGCCGAGGGAGTCGGCGTTTGTCCACAGACAGCTTCCAGTCATGTGACCAGCATGACCAAGCTGCTTCTGGCGAACAAGAGCAGCGCACGGAAACACCGTTTACCTTCCCACCGGAGCGGTACCTATTTATCTACTTGCCCTCTGATGTGCTTTCGAACTGCTAGGTTGGCAGGAGCAGGGACCGAGCAACGGGAGCTCACCCCGTCGCGGGGATTCAAACCACCGACCTTCTGATTGGCAAGCCCTAGGCTCTATGGTTTAACCCACAGCCACCTGTGTCCCGAGCCTTTCTCTATTTTATAGTAATTTCTTGTGGTTTGTACTGTAGCTTTATGAAGAACTGTGATATTTTTATTTGCTATATGCTGCACTGAGTAATGTATCACATTAAAAAGACGGGATAGAAATATAAACTTTGGCCTGGCAGCTTTTCACACATCTGTTAACTTCTTGGTGTTCTCTAAATGACATTATGAAGCTATTCACTTCCGAGAGAAGCTTACATTGTTGGCAATTTCCATGTGGTATTCTCTGCCTTCTCTTTTCATGCTAATCTCTGGTTCATAAATTATCTGAAGGGATTAATTGGGTCCTCCCTTAAAGAGGGCACGAATTGTGGTGAGACCTGGAAAACCGACACCCTGTGTTGTGGGTGGGTACAATTGGTCAGCCACAACACCCGATTGGTAGGTCCCTTGAAGCTGGGTGCAATCTGGCCAATGGGACACAGTCCAAACGGTTTGAGGGACCTATTTATGCCCATGCATGTGACCCAGAGCTTCCTCTTTCGGTGTGTGCATTCGGAACACCCACCCACCTCTCCCTACTTTTAGGGCTTTGCGCTTGACCTTGCTATGCCGTCGTGTGTCATCTGTCATTGGGACAGGGGCACGGCAGGAATTTTCCCCACTTGGCTGACTGGCTGGTGCCATTTGGGTTTCACCTGCCGCGTAGCAAATCGTCACAACTTGTAAGGTTGCGGATAGGCTCTGGTTCAGGCGACAGGGGTGGGAGAACGCTCTTGCCATCCCTATGTGAAGGGTATTCCTTTAAAGGAATCCAGGGACTCAATGGTTTGGTCAACCCTTGTGAGGGGGTTGTGCCAGTGCCTGAGTCCAGGGGGACATTTGGGTGGCGGAGTTAGCCCGTTCCTGACTTTCCGCTTATCCAGGTGTTCACCCTTGGCTGACCTATGCTGGAACCCTGGGTCAGCGCTACCTGCATGGTAGGGAGCTAGTCGAACCAGAGCCCATGCAACCAGTCACTTGCTGTAATCAATAAAGTTGTGGCCTAAATTCTACCAAAAACCAAAACCAGAATTTTGAGTCAAGTGTGAATTTATTTAGGGGGGAGGTTTCTGGGTCTGAACACGCAAATATGTACTTAACAACTATCATTGACTCCCATTAAAATTATGTGTACCTGGCATCTCTAAAACGTTAAATCTTTATTTTCCAAACGCTGTGAGTGTTCAAAATAAGAGGCTGGTTTTTTTGAAAAAACAATATGTGCTAAGACAATAATCTAACAGTGCAAACCAATATTTGACAGAAACCCTATGCTCTTTCTGGGGGTGCTAAATGTTTTATACTGAAAAGTTGGGGCACTTCCAGACTGCCACTATTTTCAGTGAGATTCCACCACAAACTGGCAAATTCAGGTTGCACACTTGAAAATGATTTGGTGCTCTTGTGGAATAAACCCTCTCCTCCCTAAAATTGGACTTTTGTCAGAAGTGGTGGGGAAATACATTTGGAAGTGGGGAGAGCATTTGCTTAATGCAATATTCTATAACCCCCCCAAAAAACAAATATGGCCTATTATTATTGTTAATATTATTATTATTACTACTACTACTACTTTTAATACCCTGCCCATCTGACTGGGTTGCCCCAGCTACTCTGCAAAGCTTCCAACATATATAAAAACATTAAACATTTTTTGAAAACTTCCCAATACAGGGCTGCTTTCAGATGTCTTCTAAAGGTTGCATAGTTATTTATTTCCTTGGCTAGGGGGTTGTAGAACTCCATACACTCCAACATTTCTCTGATGAAAATAAGTACATCCTAAGGAAAAGTGGGACATTCTGGGATCAAATAAGAAACTGGGACGGCTTCTATAAATCTGGGACTGTCCCTGCAAAATAGGGACACTTGGAGGGTCTGTATTGAGCCAGAAGCCTTTGTACTGGAGATTAACCCCATAATTGCCTGGGCTGCTGCTGTTTGGATGCCACCAACAGACCTGCCACCCCAAAGGAATCTAAAAGGCATTGTGAAAAGTTTGCTGAGAGCTATTGCTTCTTGTTGCCATAGAGATTGGCAATAGCACATTTTTAGAATATTCTTTAAAAAACACGAAACCAAGGCAGGTAATAAATAGATCTGTAGTGTTATGTTCCCGTAACTCATGTTACGTTGCTATTTTTAACCTCACATTTCATTTTCCTCCTCTGACTATGACTTATCTGCCTAATTTAATCTATTTGAATGCATATGTTGAACATCACCATGGCACCACAGAGGACTGAAAGCTTAGTTTCTGCAGTGCTTGGGCAAGGAGAAGGCACAGCCTGTCCCCTCCCAGTTAGCTAAAATGAAATAATTTCCAAAGTGCATGGACCCAAATAAACATTTCCTTGAATTAAGCTTACCATAATTTCTTTAAAAAGCATGTTCATGTTGCCTTTTTCTAGAGAGAATTATTTCCCACTCTTCATCCAGTCTAAATTTAGAAGCTACCGTATTTCCACTCTCTATTATGTTACTAATAAACATACTGTGATGTTTATAACCCCCCCCCTTTTCGTGTATATTGCCTTAGCCCGGGTCCTTAATTTTCTAGGTATGTGGGTGTTTTGTGCAGATTCTTGGGAAACAGTATAATTTTAGAATCAGCATTGAACTCACTGGGAAATTAAACTCCACAGTAATGACTCTGTTGGAACATCTCGCTGATTTGGGAAAGTGGGGAATATATGCAACAACTTCCACAGGGTGTGTGGGGTGTTAGGGGAGGGGTAGTACCTCAGATGGGGTAGTTTGTCCATCTTTGGTCCTCAAGCTGCACTCAATTCTCACCTGTGGATTCTAGAATCTGTCATCATGCAGCAGCAGCAGCAGCCATACCCCAGGAACTGGCCAGCAAAACCAGGTGAGGGGAGCTGATGGGTCTTGAACCCTCGTTGAGCTAAGGATTTCCCCTACATGCAAAGACAGGCTCTGGCGGATTGAGTAGATGAGATCAGTAGTGGGTCCAATGGTCAAGATGGCATTTTCTGCATGCGCTGTAGAGGGAAGTGAGGGGCAGATGGGGCTCTTCAGGCTGGGAAGGTTTAACCTCCACTGCCTTGAGGGATATCTTCAGGAGAAGAACAGGCTAAGCCTAAGGAGTAACCCTACCAGAGTAAAATCCCTAACACACTTGGATGGCGTCTTGTACACCTCCTTCTGGCGACTCCTGCAGCCAAGCTGGTGCCAAACGTATGGCTCTGCTTACCTTTGGACCACATCAGTGAGGCCAGGAGTGGGGTCTTGTTGTCTGGGCAGCCCAGGTCCTCCATACACACTGCCCAGCACTCTGGTGCTATTAACGCAGTAGTTTGACTTCACCCCCGGAGGTGCACTCCACTGTCTCTCAAGACAGACGCATGCCAACGACACTTCCACAGTTTACCTGGCATCTCAATAAACACAATTTTTATATTGATTTGGTTTTTTTAGTTAAGTAAAATTCAAATATTATGCAAGAATCGTGTGTTGTTTTTTTAAGTATGAAAAGTTTGGGGAATAATAATCATCATAATTTATTTATTTAAACCCTGCCCATCTGGCTGAGTTTCCCCAGTCACTCTGGGCGGCTCTCACCAGAATATTAAAAACACAATAAAAGATCAAACAGTAAAAGCTTCCCTAAGCAATGCCGCTTTCAGATGCCTTCTAAAAGTCAGGTAGTTGTTTATTTCCTTGACATCTCATGGGAGGGCGTTCCACAAGGTGGGTGCCACTACCAAGAAGGCCCTCTGCCTGGTTCCCTGTAACTTCGCTTCTCGCAGTGAGAGAGCCGCCAGAAGGCCCTCAGCACTGGACCTCAGAGTCCGGGCTGAACGATAGGGGTGGAGACGCTCCTTCAGGTGTACTGGACCGAGACTGTTTAAACACTAGCCCTTAACACAAACAGGTTAAAACTGATAAAAACAACAAGATGACAGTTGGGAAGATATTTCTTTTGAACAGAGGAATTGTGTTATGTCCGAGGGCATAATACAGACAACAGGTATAAACAGCACTTTCCGGGCAAGACATACATATGGGTCATGATCATTTACAAATACTAAAGTCCACATTGGGGTGGGAGGAAGTCAAAGAATTTGCTATATTTTTGGCTATTTTATCGTGGTACTATCTGCAGCAGTGCCAACATGTCCTGGATTAGTTCATACTTATGGGCTCTAAAAATAAATAAGGGATATTGCCATACTAAACCTCAACTCAGTTTTACAGTCATAGGGAAGTAATATAAACTCTGATTCTTTACGTAATAAGAGCAATGGATAATTGTCACTCTGATTCAGAAAGATCAGCTCCACAACTCCAGGGAAATCATTTTGGAGGTTGTTGGGGTTTTTTTTTTTTTACACAAAGTACGACAAGAACTATTACATATATTATGCCTGTACTATCTTCTCTCCCACACACCCTCAAAGTTGTGTAAAATGATTTTCTTGTCTAGCCTCTGATCCTGATGTGTAGTCAGATCAATTTTCCTTACTCTGCGCGGCAAGGAGATTGCCATTTCTGCTGCTTTATTCAATATCAAAATAAGATTCGGATCGCTGCCTTAGTTGAGTCTCACAAATGTTAACTGTGACGGATGGATGCAAATGATCTGATTTTATTTTCATTTTAACTCAGCAGAAGGGAGTACATGCTGTTCTTCACTCTGTTTTTCAGTTCAGCGAGAGTTACTAATACGAGGGTGTAGCAAGCAATAATGGCATTCCTTCCCTGCTGAAAAACAGATTTGGGCATAAGACGATTGATTACATTAGGAAGAGGATGCACATTCAGATCAGCCTGTTTAGGCTTTTAGTATATATGACAGCGACATGGGTGGCGCTGTGGGTTAAACCACAGAGCCTAGGACTTGCCGATCAGAAGGTCGGTGGTTCGAATCCCCGCAACAGGGTGAGCTCCCGTTGCTTGGTCCCTGCTCCTGCCAACCTAGCAGTTCCAAAGCACATCAAAGTGCAAGTAGATAAATAGGTACCGCTCCGGTGGGAAGGTAAACGGCGTTTCCGTGCGCTGCTCTGGTTCATCAGAAGCGGCTTAGTCATGCTGGCCACATGACCTGGAAGCTGTACGCCGGCTCCCTCGGCCAGTAAACCGAGATGAGCGCCGCAACCCCAGAGTCGGCCACGACTTGACCTAATTGTCAGGGTTCCCTTTACCCCTTTACTACATATGACAGTTGCTTAATGAAAACTTTTGAGGAAGAGATTTGTGCAAACACTCCAAGGAATCTGCATCATGTCAACACTTTGAAGCAAAGGGCCCTCGTAGTAGACTTAGGAATCAGATTTTTCTTTGTTTTGGCCCAGTTCACAGGCCACAGAAAACCACAGATTATGGTTTACAGTGGTACCTTGGTACTGAAACAGCTTGGCTCCCAAACAAATCGTCTCCCGAATGCTGCAAACCCTGTTTCAGTTTGTGAATGTTTTTCAGAAGCCGAACGTCTGACGCTGCTTCCGCTTGAGTGCAGGAAGCTCCTGCAGCCAATCGGAAGCCACACCTTGGTTTTCAAACAGTTTCAGGAGTTGAATGGACTACTGGAACAGATTAAGTTTGACAACCAAGGTACCACTGTATTCCAATCACAAAAATTGCTTCTGCCTTTGCTCCACCCATTGTGCAAGCATTCCTCAGTGTTACGTCCAACTGACAATGATCATGGTTTCTTTCACTCCATTTCTGCAGTAATTTACATGTAAATTAATCCTCACTAGCATTTTCGTGTGGATTTATCCCAATACACACATTTTTTGCATGCTGTTTTGACCATATACACATTTTCCAAGCAGCCCCCCATCAAGGTAATGATTATCTGTATGCTATTTTCACTCATGTCCAATTTTTAATGAACATTTCTCCCTAGTATGTGTATTTTTGGTTGGAAACATTGTTTGGTTGGAAAAACTGCACTGCAAAATTTAGAGAATTCAAAGGATAATTGTGATTTGGTTCCCACGTCAGTTTAAAAAGTGTGAACTAAATAGTTTCTCATTAAAATGCAAACAGAATCAAATTTCTCCCTCATCTCTGCTTCTGGCAGTCTGAAATTTGTTCCACCTAATCTTAGTGGAAGCCAGCAGTACACAACTGAGAAACAGTCCCCTTTACAAATGTTCAATTCTTCAAAAGATAACCTCTATCGGACTGCCATTCTCAATAAAGTATCACTTCCTTTTCATTCCTGTCTAAAGTCCGCTCCCCTTATTTTAAAAAGCAGAGGCTGAGATATGCAGGGTTCCATAAACCATGAAGCAATGATGACTAAGGCTCTGAATTTCCTTCGATCCCTAGGGGGAATGGACAGCCTCATTGATGCTTGCTGGCCACAGGGGGCCACTGTTGCTCCAGTAAAAATAGATGAGTTGTACAGGTTATTTTCCTGAGCTTGCCCACATCTGCAGATGCAGAAGCGAATATGTGTGTTGTGAGAAATTCATTTCGTCACTGTATTTTTCCTAAAAAGTGAACAGGCAACGTTTCACCACATTGTTATGCATTTGTTTGGATGGAATCTGGGTGCTAGTCACCATCTCTGCTGCTGGAAATGTGCAACCAAATATTTAGGGGGTGGCAGGGGGAAGTTCTCCTGCCAACCTAGCAGTTCGAAAGCACATCAAAGTGCAAGTAGATAAATAGGTACTGCTCCAGTGGGAAGGTAAATGGCATTTCCGCGCACTGCTCTGGTTCGCCAGAAGCATCTTAGTCATGCTGGCCACATGACCTGGAAGCTGTACGCCGGCTCCCTTGGCCAATAAGGCAACCCCACAACCCCAGAGTCGGCCACGACTGGACCTAATGGTCAGGGGTCCCTTTACCTTTACCTAGGGGGAAGTTATGCCTGGTGGTAGCGAAATAAGTGTCCTTCTGATCACTGATGCTATCACAGGCGCTGGTCAACAGGTCAGCTTCAGTCAATGCAATATTATGAGTGCAATGGATGTGCAATTTTGGGTAAGAAGCAGCACTTTCCCAACTGCAGTAAATTGCTATTTGAATGCTAGGAAAAGACACCCAAATAAAAAGGTCCTTCAATTCTGCTTTGTTCAGACCATGTCCAAATTATAGGATTGTTTCCATTTCAGGGCACTGCAGTTTAAGAAGGATAGTGACAAACTGGAGCATGTCCAGAAGAGGACGACAAATATGATGAGGGACTTGGAGACCAAGTCTAATGAGGGGGAAATGGAAGGGGTTGGGTATCTTTACTCTGGATAAAGAGACATGCAGGCGATGGAAGCTGAACACACACCTGGCCCCTTCCTAAACTCCATGTATTCTTATTTCTCCAGGCATTTTCCTCTTAAACAACGTGTTCACTAGTGGAACCCAAGTCAGACTGGGGGAAATGGCCTTTTTCATGCAAAAACTAGGCACACAAATTTGGCATATTCGCTTCCACATATTCCTGTTTTTCAGTCATGGATATGAAGTGCTATTCCACCAATTGCCAATCAAATCGGTGGAATGAACTTGATGGAACGTATCCAGAGGTTTTGATGTTGAAAGTTTGTCTTTGTCCCAAGTTAATTTGCCCTGAGTATTCTGTTTACACAGTATTTTTATCTTCCAATACTAACCAAAATTATGTCATGTGTACTATGATGGGACATGTCATAGGCTCAAAGGTCAGTTGTTAGATATGTTTGATTTGTACATGTTTTAGGTTATAATACCTTTCCAATGTACAAATTTATTAATAGCATCATTTTAGTTGTTCTAGGAGTTAGGTCTTTTAAAAAATAATAATAATTGTCTGTTTTCTCCAACGCTTTGATTTTGCTGCTCTAAATCTGTATGACAAACATGATAAAATATGCCAAATCTAACAAGATGCACAAAAGCATCTTTTCTCACTTCCGAAAACATTTTATTGTCAAGTGTAAGTGTAAAGATCTAATTGTTTGCTGAACTTTTTACACCTTTTACCGGCAAGTTCTGTCACGTCAGAGCCAAAGCTACACATATATTATTGATTGCTCATTCCTCAACCAAGGACCAAAATAAACGTAGCATTAGTTGTGGGAATCCAATTAACACCTTTTTAAAAAAAGAAATCTAATTAGCAACCACTGACGGAAGGTCGGAAATAGGAATGCATGAAGGAAGGGAGGAATTCATCCCTTGAACCTCCTTTGGACTAAGGCACAGTAGGGACTGTGGTGTCTTTGTGATATATGGTTTATTTACACAGATATACAACCTGAGCCTACGATGGAGGGGTTCGCAGCATGAACACCACAAGAAAGTCTTGTTTCTCCCATAGCCACAGCCTTGGATTCAAACAGAAATCAAGCATTGCTCTCAAACATTGCTCAGATTCTCTCTCCAGCTTGCTGCTTTTCTTCTAAGTCACATCACTGCAACTCAACTCTAAACCCTGGTTTTGTCTTCTAACTAACCACCCATTTGCTGCCTTGCAGAGAACCCCTTTCCCTTGTTCCCCTTAATGGCCCATCACCCAGGTGATCACCTCAACAAAGGAAGCTAGCCTGGCTTATACTTTAACACTTGCTGGATCCAGGGCTTGGAAGGTTCTCACATGTAGCCTACTCCCCCTCCCCCAAAACTCATAACAAAATTTTGCCCTGAGGTATTAAATAATGGTAGGGCTGCCAGGGTTGTTAGGAACGTCCAGTCTTCAGTGTTGCACTTCCATGAAAATTCCAAGTGCAAAGCTGGTTTGCAATCTGACTGTGCAATTTTGTGAGTATGGTGTGTATCCAATGTGCCACTCAGGCAAATGTTCCCTCAGAACACAGATTTATTTGTGTGAAGCAAACTTACTCCCCTTCTTCTCCACCTGCCCTGGGAGCAGATTGTGGAACAAAACAGGTTGCATGTGGGGAGAGAAATCCCATTGTAGATTTGCACTGTCACCTACCCCCCCCCAAATAGTTTAATACTGCATTATGTAGAATCATAGAATTGTAGAGTTGGAAGGGACCCCAAGAGTCATCTAGTGCAACTGCCTGCAATGCAGGAATCTCAACAAAAGCATCCATGACAGGTGGCAATCCAACCTCTGCTTAAAAACCTCCAAGGAAGGAGAGTCCACAACCTCCCAAGGGAGACTGTTCCACTGTTGAACAGCTCTTCCCGTCAGAAAGTTTTCCCACATGTTTAGTCAGGATTTCTTTTCTTGTAACTGGAATCCACTGGCTCCCAGAAGGAGAAAACAAGCTTGCTCCATCTTCCATGTGGCAGACCTTTAGATATTTGAGGAATGTGTCTATTGCAACTTCTAATTGAACAATAGGAAATGCTGTAAGAAGCCAAGTTCGCAAAGGAATGACTGTTCTGTTAACTGGGTTAGTGGTGGTGGTATATTTTTGAACAATGTATTCTTTTCACAAAGCATAATTGGTAACGAACTATTTGTGGAGTGTTTCTTCGTAGCCCCAGGGAGCTTATAATGAAGGTTTCCTTGGCAGCTTGTTATTGGGCCTCTGTATGAAATTCCTTAGTTTCCCCCATTTTCTACACTGATTTGTTTTCTTAAACCAAGGACTAAAGTATGAGATACCCATGGTATCTTAATTAAATATATTTTATGATATTGTGGATATTTCATATTTTAGTTTTGGAATTACAACGTGACATCTGCAGTATATTATGCTGCTTCAAATAAGGATGTGACTAAAGATCTGGAAGGTTGTGTCAACAAACATTCCAGAATTTGGGTTCATTGTTTAATTACTGCGTAACCTAAGGGATTTCTGCATGGGGACCTCCTTTGCCTACACTACAGCTTAGCTGCGTGCTGCTCTAGAGAAGGTGCCCCTTTTCCAGTTCCGCAAACAAATAAATAACTGGGCACCATGTCTGAGGTGATTTTAGTTCATTTATATGTAGCTACTTGGATTCACATGTCCGTGTTTCACTCTTTGTTAGGAAGCTGTTCACCCGTAGGGCTTTTCTGCATGATTAAATTGGGCCATAACCACACTTCATTCTTCATCAGATAATCCTGCAAACCTTGATTCAATGACAATGCTGTGTTATTTGATCCACATGCACTAACTGGGGAATGGCAGGAGAGAACTAGCTCTCTCCGAAGTAGAACTTGGGGGGGCAGCCCCCTTCACTGAAAATTTGTGGGTGCCCCAGCACCACAGATGGTGCCTATCGCTATGCTAGGCAGCCCTTTGGCATGATTCAGCATGGCTCTCGTTCTAACGCTTTTAGCAAACTCCTGCCAAGTCTTAGAAAGTATGGAATTGTTACTAATATCTCTCATGTTCTAGTCAAAAGTATGTGTGTGCGGGGGGGGGGGGGGGAGAGATAATATTTTAGTGCCAAGAGACATTAAACAGTACATGCTATTTGTGAGAACTGGCACTGTACTTCCTCTATGCAACAATAATTAAAGCCGGTTTAGAAATGTTTAACGGCCCAAGCTTTGAAGAAAAAATACAAATGGCATCTTAATTTTGCTTTTCGCATTAAAAGCTAATGGAAAACAGGAAATGCCACCTTTTCCCAACACAATTTTGTTTTGGGCAGCTCCTTTTGGCCTAATCCACCCCATTGAGAATGGTGTTAATGACCTTACAAATTATTCCAGAGTACTGCACACAATGTGGGTTACAGGTACGGTGAATTGTACAAATAACTTGTCTGTGACCCCAGCAAGTCATTCGCGAATCCTCTAAATTTTCTCTTTTACTAATTTTCTAGATCCTTCCTTTCCTTTGTAAATTGGTCCATCTCAAACTCTACAGATTATTTGCTAATTATTATATTGCTGAGTATTGCACACAACGTACAATACTTTATTCCCTTATAAAAATACAAATAAAATAATCAGTATATGCCAAACTTGGAAGAAAGCAACCTATTCACTAACTCATCCCCTCAGAAGTAATTCCAGAAGCAAAAGTGGCTTAGTCCCAAGTAAATAGGTATAGAATTGTCTCCTAATAGTGCAATCCTATCCAAGCCTGCTCAGAAATAATTCCTATCGTTTTCAGTAGGGCTTACTTCATGCCCTCCAACATTTCTCCAATGAAAATAGGGACGTCCTATTCTATCATCATCATCATCATCATCATCATCATCATCATCATTATTATTTATACACCACCAATCTGACTGGATTGCCCCAGTCACTCTGGGCTGCTTCCAACATATTAAAAAACCCATAATAAAACATTAAACATTTTTTAAAAACTTCCCTATACAGGGCTGCCTTCAGATGTCTTCTGACGGTTGTATAATTACTTATCTCCTTTGCTCTGGGGGTGGGGGAACATATAACTCCATACCCTCCAACATTTCTCAGATGAAAATAGGGATGTCCTAAGGAAGGGACACGGGTGGCGCTGTGGGTTAAACCACAGAGCCTAGGGCTTACTGATCAGAAGGTTGGCAGTTCGAATCCCTGCGACGGGGTGAGCTCCCGTTGCTCGGTCCCTACTCCTGCCAACCTAGCAGTTTGAAAGCACAAAGTGGAAGTAGATAAATAGGTACCGCTCTGGCGGGAAGGTAAACGGCGTTTCCGTGCACTGCTCTAGTTCACCAGAAGCTGCTTAGTCATGCTGGCCACATGACCCGGAAGCTGTACGCCGGCTCCCTCGGCCAATAAAGCGAGATGAGCGCCGCAACCCCAGAGTCGTCCACAACTGGACCTAATGGTCAGGGGTCCCTTTACCTTTAAGGAAAAGCAGGACATTCCGGGATCAAATCTGAAACTAGGATGGCTTCTGTAAATCTGGGAGTGTCCTTGGGGAACACTTAAGGTCCGTTACTTCCAGGTAAATTGGTATAGAACTATACTCTAAGGCACTGTTACCCCCTCATATCTATCCCGCTTTCCCCTCCCCACCTGCTGTTCCTTCACCAACCATTCCTCTTGGTTGGCAGCCTTCGAACAGAGTGCAGTGCTATGATCATGGACAGCCACCTACAGCCACATTCAACAGATCAAGTGTACCTGTGTGCCTAAGAGCTCTTCAACGGCTGTTATAAAGAGCTTATTTTAAATGACAAAACCTTGTCACACAGTAAAGTTAAGGAAACATTTGAAACGGCTTTGTGCGAAGTAGAAAACAAGAAAGTATAAGTATGGTTTGAAATAATTATGGTGTGACCGAACACAGGCGGAGGACAAGGGACTTGCAAAATATTTTGAGGGAAAATGCAATGTTAAACACACACACACACACACACACACACAGAGAGAGAGCTGGATTTTATAGCTGCGCTATATCATTTATCCACATGCCCCGTTGCACCCCCACATTGTACTGTATTAACTCACTGGCTTCCCATACAGTTGTAGCACAAGGGTAATCAAATCTTACACTTCAGTGTAAGCTGATAACAGTGGTTAGAAAGGAATTTTTCTATGGATCACACAACTAGCACAATGAACTGTGAGGCTTTCCCAAATTTCTTTGGAAGGAATCAGGTTATGATACCCTACTTCATAGAAATATACTAGGCCAGCTGGTCCAAACTGTTGGGGCATAAATTCTTGCCTCTGGTGCAAGAATAGCTATAATGTTGTGTAGCTCAGGGAGTAAGTTCAGAGAGCAAAGCATTTAATATCCAATGACCATTCCAGGAGATTAGTATTTCTGCAGTATTAAAAACCCTATCAAAATACTGTATGGATTTTCCATTTGCAAGACCATGAGGCCATATATTTAATCTCTAGGGTTGTAAAATGAACAATAGCCTTCTAGATTACTGCAGAAGCATTTATAAACGATACTGACCCCCTGATCACAGAGCAGAGCACTTTCTGAAAGTGCATTCTTTTCGCAGGATTATATGGATTCCTTTCTTCAATTTAAATGCAAAAGCCTTCTATTAGTTTCTCAATGGTTGAGTGCCCATGTTTAGGACCTCAGCCTCTGTAGGAGAAAACTTAGAACAGTTAATAATTGTTCTCTGTGCCACATGCCTCTTATTTTCGAAGTCTGTTTTGCCAGCACTGATTACATTTCACTGAATCTGCTATTTCAAGTGTATCTTGCTCATGCTATTCTGTTAGGAATAATTATTCAACTGGCCTTTTGGACAATAATTTTTGTCCTCTGCAAAATCACTCTCATCACTAATATCACAGTCTCAGCAAGGGGCACAAAATCCTTGGTAGTTTTGGTAGAGTTAAACTGTAACCATAAAACATGCACACTCAGATTAAGACAGCGATTGTGAAATACAAACCCTTCACAGTTTGAATTTCTAATCCTGACTTGACCCCGGAAGCCTGGGATTTCTTTATAACCACAGAGTTGTATTCTGTGGAGGCTTTTTATTAGCAGAAAGTAGTGATCATAAAGAAGTTAGATTTGGTTGGAATTTTAATAACAACTGCATATTGGTTGGAGAAGTGGGAATTGGGTAAAGTAAAACACAATTATCCTTTGAAATTTGCTCTTCTCCAGATTGTGATGCAGTTCTTCAGCCAAATAACGTTTACCAAAAAACCATGTATTAGTGTGCATGCCCACAAAATGCAGATATTAATGAAAATAAAATATAATAATGCATGTTATTAGTGAAAATTGCTTGCCAAAATGTGTATATTACTCAGAATCACATTCATAAATGTATGTATGGAATGCTGACAAATTTTCTGTTGTTTTTTTTTAAATTAAGAAACAGAAACTAATAGTCCTAGTGTGGAACAAGAGACAGATTAAATTTCACATTGTGTTCACATAGCTGCCCTCTTCCCTTTTATCAGCTTCTTCTATGTTTGTTGTGCATCGAAACCAGTGCTTTTTTCCCTGGGGGTACACAGGGGTACGCATACCCCTAAACATTTTGTGAATCTTTTGTACTTTTGTCCATTTACTGTTTTTATTTTTCCCGATTTGAACTATAAAATGGTGATTTTCTTGAGTCAAAATGAGAGTACCCCTAAACATATTTTTTTTAATAGAAAAAAAGCACTGATTGAAACTAATTCAGAGCCAGTGCAAATATTCAGACACAGGTGTTATGTATGCAGAAGGAAGGCTACTGATTATTATTCTGTTATGTCTTACCCATTTTGGACCAACTGCAACCATATCCGCACACACACACACACACACATTACGATAGTCTAATGTGAAGAATATCAAGGCATGTGTGACATTAGAGGGCCCTTGTTTCTCAGCAGCAGACACCAAACAAAGATGGTGAAAAGTGTTCCTAGCCTTAATTGCCATGTGAGCTATTCAGAAGCAATTCCAGATCCAGACATTCTCAAACTGTGGACTTGCTCCTTAAGGCAAATGCAATTCTATCTAGAACAAGGCAACTCCCACCATCAGCACCCATGTTTTCTGGATTATGTTTCACTCAGTTTGACCTCATCTAGCCCACCCCTAACCTGACTCAGAACCGAGATGGTTTCATGAGACCAAGGAAGAAGCTGAGCTTTGTAACAGCAGCGTGCTGATGATACCTTACCCCCCAAATTCCGGACTACCTCACCCAGTGATTTCATGCAGATTTTTAAATAGCGTAGGGTACAAGATGGAACTTGCAACATGCCACAAAGCAGCTGCCATGGGGTGGTGCAGAAATTTGCTATGTACAAAGTATAAGACTATTATCCAGTTAAAGAAATCTTAGTTGATTAATTGTATGGTCCGCAATCCATTAATTAATTGTTATATGAGGTTTTTTTTTAAAAAAAAGTTCTGGAAAAGTAAACTCCCTTATGTTTTGTAAGAACAAGCAGCCATGACCTTAAAGATAACAGAGGCTCAGTGCTGTAACACTGAAACACTAGTTGCAGAATCACAGCCAAACAAATTAGTTTTTATCTGCAGAGTACAAGGTTGCTTGAATGTCAGAGGAACCTCTGCTTGCCTGCCAGTGCCTTCTCTGGTACCCTTTCTTACTGAAGTAATATGCCCTTTCTCCTGCACTTTCCTACTCTATTAAATGCCACGCAGACATGTGGCAAGAGAAGTACTGTTACTTACAATTTTTTAAACCCTGAAAAAGTACCAGCTATAGCGTGTGGATGTGTCATATGTGTTTTGTGCATATGTAGTGTGTAAGGGGAGTGGGTGGCGCTGTGGTCTAAACCACTGATCCTCTTGGGCTTGCCAATTGAAAGGTCGGCGGTTTGAGTCCACACAATGGGGTTCAAAAGCACACCAGTTCAAGTAGATAAATAGGTACCGCTGCGGCAGGAAGTTGCACCAGAAGCGGTTTAATCATGCTGGCCACATGACCCGGAAAGCTGTCTGCAGACAAACATCAGCTAACTCGGCCTGAATTGAAATGAGCACCTCACCCCATAGTCCCCACTGACTGGACTTAACTGTCCAGGGGTCCTTTACCTTTTTTTTTAACCTATATGTAGTGTGTACACATACATCAGCTCTCACAGGATTGGCTAACCTTGAAGGTGGCTCTCAGACTGAAGAACATTAAAGCATTCTCCTTTATTCTAGAAATAAAAGTTCCTTAAGGAAAACAGGGATCACACCTTAGTTATTCACTCTTCCAGAATGTAATGGGTGACTCATATATAGAGCTGCCAGACAAAACAAAGAAAACAATAGCATTGCCCACTTAAAGGGAGTTTGATATACAGAGATTAGCAAGTCAAGTTGCCATGGCATGGAGACAAACAAGACCACCTGCTAATGGCTGCAGATCAAGCACTATGCAAAAGAAAGCTATGGGTTGTTTTTTTAAAAAAAGCTGCTGGCACCCTTATCGTTCCCACTAAGGTTACCAGACGTCCCCGTTTTCCAGGGTCAGTCCCCGGATTTACAAATCAGTCCCCATACAAAATCCATTGAAGTTGAAAAGTGTCCCCAGATTCATTGGAAAAAAATCTGGTTACCTTACACTAAACTCAGTTGCCAGTTCAAAAGTAGGACGTGGTCCTGATCTTCAGAAGCTGGATCTCAGTTTAGAACAGAGCAAAAAATAACCTTCTGAAATTCTCTGCATTTTTTTTTATGCGCGGTGAAATTTGGGGGATTTTTGCCAAACTGTTATTTGGAGGAAGGGCTCACTGTTAAACAGCATGACTGGCATAACTTCCTCCCCCCCCCCCATGCAGGAGCAGCTGCCATGGCTGTGGCTGCCACTTACCTGGATGCTAAGAGACCAGGTGCGCAGGGGAAGGTCAGGATGGAAGGAACACACTGCCGGAGCCAAATCTGGTGGTCCTGACAAGTGTGCCTGCACTGCACTGACTTTTCCACCTGCCCAGGTAACACAGCAGTAATTCCACAGAACTGCCCCACCAGGCTAGTCATGTTCGCTTTTGCTACACTGCAAGCAACCACAGTGGCAACAGTCGGCAACCTGGCCACCATTTTGCTCCAGCCGCAATGCTCCAGAACTAAAACGGGTGCAAAGCATCTTATATGTGTGAAAGAGCGAATTGGGTGGCTGAGTTGTGGACTCTCTTTTTCTCTCCAGGTTTTTAAGTAAGACGGTTGATGGCCACCTGCCACAGATGCTTTAGCTGAGATTCATGCATTGCAGGGGGTTGGACTAGATGACCCTGGGGGTTCCTGTCCAACTCTACAATTTTATCATTAAATGCAATAATAATAATAATAAATAAAATAAGATTCAAGGTAACGGCTGTACAGTGGTACCTCAGGTTACATACGCTTCAGGTTACAGACTCTGCTAACCCAGAAATAGTGCTTCAGGTTAAGAACTTTGCTTCAGGATGAGAACAGAAACCGTGTTCCGGCGGCGCGGCAGCAGCGGGAGGCCCCATTAGCTAAAGTGGTGCTTCAGGTTAACAACAGTTTCAGGTTAAGAACGGACCTCCAGAACCAATTAAGTACTTAACCCGAGGTACCACTGTACTTATATTGGGAAGCGAAACAAAAATTATTAGAAATTTTCTCAGAGGGGAGGAGTTTCGGTTACAGAAATCAGTCACCACCTTTCTCCTTTCTCCCTGGAGAGCTTTTAATCATGATAAAACTGCGAGCACATCACATACACATCCTATGCCCTTTTAAAATTCCGTTTTTGTGGGGTGAGAGCTGTTGGCTTGTTTTTTTTATTATTATTATTATGTGTTTTGTGGTTTTACATCTTGATTTTATTTTGTGAACCGCCCTGAGACGGTATAGGCCGGTATATAAATTCAATAAAATAAAATAAAAATACACTCCCCCCATCACTTGAATCCTGTGTTCCCCCCCCAAAAAAAACCCCCCAAAACGCTCCCTAGTCCTCCCAGAACACTCATCTCTTCTGACTGCAGCCTGGGAAACTCTATATAGCCTTAGCCTCCCAATGCAAAGTGGCCCCTTTTCTCAGAGGAACGCTGCAACAGGTGAGAAAGGCGCTTCTGGCGCGCAGGGTGGGCGGCGGCGGCGGCGGCGGCCTCAGCAGCAGCTGCAGAGCCTCCCAGGGCCTCTTGTTGAAAGGTCTCCTAGCAACCTCCCGGCCAATGGGGCGCCGCGTGGGGAAGGGGGAGGCGGGGCCCGCGCAGTTAGCCCGCGCGTGGGCGGGGCCAGGTCGGTTAGTGCCGGAGGCGGCGGCGGCGGCGAAGGAGGTAGAAGCAGCCGAGGTCGCCAGCTTGCCCCGCCCCCTGTCCTCTCGCAGCAGCAGCAGGTGGGCAGCGCCAGGTGCCTGGCAGGTGAGGGGAGGGCAGCTGCCACTCAGCCCAGCGGGGGGTGGGGGGGGGCGGAGTTGCCCCAGGAGCAGGTTTGGGCTTGGGGGGCGGCAGCTCACCCGCCCCACCCCGAGGTGGGTGGGGGGTAGGGAGGGAAGGAGAATAGGAAATAATACCAAGGGCGCGGGGGGGGGGGAGAGACAGATGCATAGGGAGGCGGTGCACACGTGGAAGCGGGCCTTGCGGGGGAGGTGCTAGCTCGAGCTGCAACTGCATTCTAGATTTTGGAAGGGAGCACGAGAGTCATCTAGTCCAACCCCGTTCTGCAATGCAGGACTCTCTTTGCAATGCAGAACCGTCACGACCCTGAGATTAAGAATTTGGGGACAGGGGTCTCAAGCACCCACGTGCGCTTTCACCGCCCACGGGGTGGGATGGGGTGGGGCTCCGCCTACAGCGTTAATCCCTAAATCCCCTGTGGTGACGTTGTTTTTTTCTCTCTGTCTATCTCGTCCAGTTCTGATCTCTTGTCTGCTTGTAAGTAGCCAAACTGGATTCCCTGCCTCTCCTCCCTCCCCCCCCCCCCGAGCTTTTGGAGATTTAAGTCCAGCCCCCCTCTTAAGTTGATGCGAGCTGTTTGTGGATCTGGTTAATCATTGCTTGGGACAGTCAAGGTTGTCTGCTAGTTTGGTATATGTCACAGGGATTACACCTGGTTGTTTTCCAGTTCATATTGTGCTTGAGCTGCGAAGTGTGGTTCTTGTGCGTTTTCTTAGCTCTGGTGAAAAGAAAAAATAGCAACATCATCTAGTATTAGAAGGACAAATGGAAATGATAGTGTTGTACTTACTAAACTTATTTTTATCCACCAGGCTTTTTAAAAAGTGTGGTTGTATAGCCTTTATGCAGTCCAGTTTCCCCAGATCTTTCCGGAGATTGCATGCTGATTCTTGTTATAACGCAAAGACATTGTCCATCAGTTCCAGAAAAGCTGTTTATTGTCCCCTCCTCTTGCTACCTTACGCTTAGTACTAATGCTTCCCCAGACATCTAGTATAATACATACGAGAGACAAACAAAGAGCTTGTTAGAAAATTTTAAGGTTAGTTATAGAGTTGTATAATTGCATCATTTCTGTGGCCCCTTAAATTATCCTTTGCAAAATTGGTTTTGTTTCATCCGGATAACAGAGCTGTCTATTAAGGAGATTACTTGCCAAATGAAAGGCTTAAGCTTTTATAAACTCTCTTTGCAATCTAATCTTAGAACACAGTTCTCCATGTGCTGTTTCTAGTTATGGTGTGCAGGACCGTCCTGTAATGACTTAGCATACATCCTTACCCCATGGTTAATCTCTGAAGCCATGAGTAGCTGTGAACGAGATTTGAAATAAAGTTACGTGATGTCAACTCTTTTATGGATGCTTTGTCTCAACATTTGCAAAATAATCTGAACCCTGTTAGGGGAGGTACATATGCGGCTGTGGAAAGGGGGTTGTGTTTTTAAGAACTTGGAACAAGCCTCTTTTCTTTTTGGATGACACAGCATGTGGTATTGAAAAGGCAGATGGTGTAATGTGATTGCACTGTAGTGCTGTAGGAACCTATTTATCTTCTGTCACTTAATTCTGAACTAGCCGGGGTTCTAAAATCTCACTTTAAACCTATTTATCAAGTCTAAATAATTTACAGCACCATATGAGCTTATAATCAAGCTGTTCTGCATGGAAAGGCTTGCAGTAAAGCTGTCAAAATGAATTTGTTTTTAAACCTACAGTTAAAATTTGCAACTCTCATAGTCTGAATTCAACCTTGTGTTTACCTGTGTTCACTCTGTTCTGTGAAAATATTTATTCCTGGGGAGGGAATCCTAAGGCACAAATCGAAAATCCACACTGAAGCAAACCAATCAATTGTTGTATGTTATATAGAGTGACAGGAAACATAGATGGGCAGTACAACACAGATGTAGTTAAGTAACATCTAGCGCTGGTGACCGTTAAATTGGGTTGAATTTTGTACTACCCAAAATTATAAATTCATTCTAGGGCTATTGAAAGCCAGTGTGGTGTAGTGTTTGGGTTCAAATCACTATATGGCCACAAAACTTGCTGGGTCACCATGGGTCAGTGGTTGCCTCTTCGCCTATAATTTGATCTCTTTGGAGGAAGTGAGCCTAAAAATGTAATAGCTACTGGCATGTCAATGTCAAGAAAGCATTTCTCTTACATAAAATATAGGTAGCCACTATGCATCTTTTGAGCATGGATGCGTAAATCAGAGAGTTTGCTACAACCAGAGGTGAGGTAGCTGGGTAGAGGAGACTTTGGACCCTATAAACTTTTATTTGTGAGAGGATTGGCTCATGATTTCCATTTTCACTTTTAGCATATTATAAAGTCACCACGGGGTTATTTTCCTTAAGACGGTTTTGCTCTTTCCTATGAATGTGGCTTAAGCTGACGTTTTTCTCCACTTCAGGGAGCTAGTTCTGAAGTTTATACCCTGACGCCGTCAATACTTCTTGCTACATGGAGTGATGAAGTAATCACCACGCGAAATTGGCTTGGTAGCATAAAAAAAATAATAGAGGTAAATCGTCTAACAACTTTGTTCAATTCTGATGTGATATTCTGAACTCAAGTGAATCAGATTTTCTTCCTAGTTTTGAAAATCATGGAAATATTGTCAGTAATGTCTCTTCCCTCTTTGTGCAGCACACTGTTTTGGGAGGAATTAACACCGATTCCTGAATGTTTCTATTTTTTCCCCATCCGTGAAGAATACAGAGTTGATGTGATTGCATATTGATAAACTTCCAATGTATAAAACCGTTTCATTGCCTATAAGAGCCCATTTGCCATACACGGATGATAAGGCAATTTGTCTAACGCAACCCTGTTACTTTTCCTTTTTTTCACACGGATGATTAAGTATTGATTTGTAACTTGAGGTTTACCTAACTATCGCAAACCTCTGCATGGTGATGCATTTATGAACAGTTATCCAGGCGCATGGATCTGAAAATCAAAGAGTGTGGCTTCTAACATACATAGAATGCCTTCTGTGCCTGCTTTAGCCTCTCATTTGATTTAAATACTCACGTTAATCTAAAACGTTCTTGCTATTTTAGGAGATGCTTACGTAGAAGATTTAACCCACAGTGGCTCATAATGCTTCTCTGCTGAAGCAGTTGATCTGTTTCTCTGGATGCGTTAGTTGCTATGGGAGATTGGAACACTGTTACAGTGCCAGCACTGTCGCCAGGTGAATTATTGAAGTCATAAGTTAAATTTTGGATGTCTTAATGCAGGAAGGGTTGATTATAATTATTAAAAGATCTTAGCAGTTGATAGTCGAGACTGACCGTCTGTATACAAAATAGTTAAATTAATATTTAAAATGGAAATGCATAACTATGTAACTGCTTCTATTAGGCTTTGCTGAAGAAAGTTGGTTTTTGCAGAATTGTGAGAGATATATACATAGGGGGGGTAGCTACGTATTTCCATCTAACAATCAACAGTAAATTTATTGTAATGTCTTGCATGTTCAGAGTGTTGTGGCTAACGTAGTAAGCTTTGTTGAGGAAAGTTGAGGTATAAGATACTGTATCTACAAGGTCACTCATATTGATTATACATAAGAAAGAAGGAAAGCACATTCGTTATTTAATCAGATGCAAAGCTTCACAGTGAGAGATATTGCCACAAATCTTTTGGAATTGTTCTTATAATTAGCTTGCTGGATGTCATAGCTCTCGGTTTCCAACGTTTAGCAGCCGTTGGTTAGTCATCCAAATTCTTCAACAGTGTATTGTTTATCTTTGTTAACGCAGGAATTACACTTGCCTTGAAACCAAGTGAATGGTCTCTGATGATGGCTATACATGTTTGAGTAAAACAAAAACGATTGGTAATATTTTTGTAATATTTTGCTTTTTCCTCTCCAGATAATATCACTTGGTATACCTCAGGCAGAAACATGTCCCCCTCAAGCTTAAGTGCACAGCAAGCGCATTGCTCACCACTGCCTTTGTCCAAAAGTGCGCACAGCTTTTTCAGTGCCTTCTGCACAGAAGAGAATGTTGAACAGAGCCTCTCCTATCTTAACAGGGTAAATTGACTTAATTGTGTAGCAAATATAAGCATGCTCTTTGAGGAATGAATGCCCCACTCCACCCCACCCACCCACCCACCATTTGCTCCTTATGGCAGAAATAGTACTCTGTTTGATAAAGACCTGGATGTTGCCAGAGACTGGTTTAAAAGGAATTTGTTCTGTTGCGCTAGGAGCTGACCACGCTGGGCTTCCCTTCGCTTTATGCAGACTCCAGAGGCAAAGAGTTAAACGTGGTATCGGTTTTAAACTGTGTGAATGACATGCTGCTGCTTCAGCGCAAGACTCTACGAGCTCAGGAAGAAACAGAAACCCAGCATCTAAAACTGGGTAGTGATATGGACCACCTCCAGAACAGCTATATTAAGTTAAAGGTGCAACATTTTATTTATTGTTTTATTTTGTTTGGATTTCTTGTTTGCTCTTGATTCCATGGCAGGTTACAGCCATAAAATTCATTGGAACGCTACCAACGCGTAAAAAGGAATGCTGTGTACAGTATCAGAATGCAGCATTACAGCAGATAATAATAATAACAACAACAACAACAACAACAACAACAACAACAACAACAACAATAATAATAATAAATTTATTATTTATACCCCGCCCATCTGGCTGAGTTTCCTCAGCCACTCTGGGCAGCTCCCATTCAAATGTTAAAAACAGTACAGCATTAAATATTAAAAACTTCCCTGAACAGGGCTGCCTTCAGATGTCTTTTAAAGATAGGATATGTTCTTATTTCCTTCACATCTGAAGGCAGGGTGTTCCACAGGGTGGGCGCCACTACTGAGAAGGCCCTCTGTCTGGTTCCCTGTAACCTCACTTCTCGCAATGAGGGAACCGCCAGAAGGCCCTCGGCGCTGGATCTCAGTGTCTGGGCCAAATGGTGGGGATGGAGACGCTCGTTCAGGTATACAGGACCGAGGCCTTTTAGGGCTTTAAAGGTCAGCACCAACACTTTGAATCGTGCTCAGAAACGTACTGGGAGCCAATGCAGATCTCTCAGGACTGGTGTTATGTGGTCCCGGCGGCCAGTCCCAGTCACCAGTCTAGCTGCCACATTCTGGATTAATTGCAGTTTCCGGGTCACCTTCAAAGGTAGCCCCACGTAGAGTGCAGTCCAAGCGGACAACCAACCATTTACCAGTCCACCTCGGATCAACCCCCTCTTAAAGCCCAGGCAACTCAGTGTTTAACTGGCACCAAAAGATTAATGATGGTGCAAACTGTTTTCCAAGGAGGAGGGAGTTCCATAAACAGGGTGCCATCTTAGAGAAGGTGCTTTCTCATGCCATTCTGCAGTGATTGCTCCCTAAGAAATGAACAGCGAGAGGGGCCTTTCCTGGTAACCTTAGCGCAAGGGGCACAAATAGGGAGAGGTGGCTCTTTCAAATATTTGTGCCCCGAGTCATTTTGCTTTTGATGCTAACACCTTGAATTGGACTTGGTAGCATACAATAGGCGAAGATTATTCTGAGATACTGAGCTGATCACCTGGTCTGATTTCTATTTATCTTCTAAAGTAGAATTTGGATTTATTATTGCAGGTAAATAGAATATTTTAAATGTGTGCTTTTATGTCAACTGACTTACTTAGAATGCCCTCAGTATTTTGTAAGGGAACTCACTTCAGCCTTGTCATGGACGCAACATTCAGCTTCCCTGTGTGCCACAAATAGGCATGTATTTTTGTGTGTGTATATCAGATGAAAAACTCATAGCGATTAGAGCAAATTCTTGAAGTTGCATTTCACATCAGGGGGCCTTTTACTGCCATATCCTTTTGGTTGGGTCTTCATAGCACTGCGCTTTATTTAATTCAGAGCAGCGCTACGGCCAGGGCCTTTTTGCAACAATATTCACGGGCATGGAGTACTGGAACATTTATATTTTATTTATATTTTTTTGCTGCCTATGCCAGCCATTTTATGCAGGCACTCATGGCACTTTTATCACTATATAAGCATGGTCATCTCTCTCTCTCTCTCTCTCTCTCTCTCTCTCTCTCTTAAAAAACCATTTGCTATGGTAGTTATCCTGGTGGTTCTCTCTTTAACACAGCATGGTTAACACAGCACACTTTGCATGCAGTATAAATGGCTCTCAGCCTTACCACTTCTAGCCTTGTGTTAATGGATTAATTCCAGAAGGCAGAGTGTGCTGTGCAATGCACGGGGTCACAACTAGGATTAGTCCCTCCTTATTCCAGGTCTGCAGGTTGGAGGCAAATTGAATAACTTCATTAAAATACAGAAGAACATAGAACTTTATTTCAATGCATTCCGTGAAGGTAAGCTGTTGTGCTAATGCCCTGGGGTTCAGACTAATAGAAGCCAGTCGCTTAGTACTAAGTGTTTGTTTCTGTGACCGAACACTACAATCTCAGTAGTTTGGCAGCAGCCAGTTGTGTTTCAGGTAAACTTCTGAGACTGAATTGTGGGTCACCTCCGCTCCCCCTCTTTTTTTTTTAAACAGGAGCAGCTGGAAACCTCTAGAAGAGAAATAGTTGGACTTCAAGAAAGGGACAGGCAGTTGCAATGCAAAAACAGGAATCTACACCAGTTGCTAAAAACGGAAAAAGATGAGGTTAGTCAGCCTCTATGTTGATGGCAGTGGCATTGATAATTTTTGCTAGACAGAGTGAACTTTTAAAAAATATTGCCAGCCTATCATTTAAAAGGAAATTCACTAGGTGTGGAGTCGTTGAAACCTGTGTTTGCAGCAGGCTTGTGTAATTGACGGTGTGGAAGCTGTAGCCCTCCAGATGGTGATGGACTACAACTCCTATCATCACTGACCAGCACTGGCTGCTGATTTTCTGGGGTTCTAAAATGTGAAAGCTTCCCGCACAAGTACAAATGGTTGCCTTCCGCAAGTTGGAAGGTGACGTCACCAGGGGCTACAGCTGGCATACTCAACGCGGGTGGCGCTGTGGTCTAAACCACTGAGCCTGTTGGGCTTGCTGGTCAGAAGGTTGGCGGTTCGAATCCCCGCGACGGGGTGAGCTCCCTTGCTCTTTTCCAGCTCCTGCCAACCTAGCAGTTTGAAAGCACGCCAGTGCAAGTAGATAAATAGATACTGCTGTGGTGGGAAGGTAAAGGGTGTTTCCGTGTGCTCTGGTTTCCGTCACGGTGTTCCGTTGTGCCAGAAGTGGTTTAGTCATGCTGGCCACATGATCTGGAAAACTGTCTATGGACAAACGCCGGCTCCCTCGGCCTGAAAGCAAGATGAGCGCCACACCCCATACTCGCCTTTGACTGGACTTAACTGTCCAGGGGTCCTTTACCTTTTACCTTTACTCAACCCAGCAGCCCACCTATTTTGTGTTAAATAAACACATTTCTAGGAAACTGCACTGCATCTTCAGTTTCACACAAAAGGTAGTCAAGTTGTTTTCACGATTATTAACTCTGAAATGAAATGAAGGTGATTCAAGGGTTATTAGCATCTTAGTTTTTCATTCTAAATCTGCTCAAGAGCTTTGAAGTAAGGTTACCAGACGTTCCTGTTTCCTGGGGACAGTCCCCGGATTTACAAATCAGACCCCATACAAAATCCATTGAAGTTGAGAAGTGTCCCCAGATTCATTGAAAATAATCTGGTAACCTTACTTTGAAGGACCCCTTGGAACAGTAGGGAAGGTTGTGTAGGCAAAAGAGAATTTGTGGGTCACCCCTCCCCTTTTATTTGGCTCAAGGAAGCTTCCACCTTATCAAAGAGCTTTCCAGAAGCAGTGGCGCAATTGCATCCAAACCAATAATTGGAATTTCTGGCTGCATCAGTAGCAGAATTACTGACCTAAGCAGTTTCATCTTAGGCAGGAATTTTAATTTAAAATCAAGAGTAATCTTTTCTTTAAAAATATGCATTTTGTAGGTACAGAAACTACAGAACATCGTTGCAAGTCGAGCCACCCAGTACAATCATGATATGAAGAGAAAAGAAAGAGAATACAACAAACTGAAGGAGCGCTTTCATCAACTTCTTATGAACAAGAAAGATAAAAAAATGAGTATGTCTTCTAAATCTTTTTCTAGGGGTGGGGCTGGTCAGTTTTGTTCCCCATTCTAGTTTTAATTTATCAGTCATTCCCTTTTTTGTTTCCAAACTGATAGGCATGGAAACTCCTAAATTTTGGTAAATCCTGGCAGTTTAGGGAAGACTGTTCCTCAGGTTGCATTGTCCAAACATCATGATGTATAGTGCAGGAAAAGTGGTACGTTCGAAGAAACACAGTACAGTTGTACCTTGGAAATCCGTTCGACTTCCAAAACGTTTGGAAACCAAAGTGCAGCTTCTGATTGGCTTCAGGAAGCTCCTGCAGCCAATCGAAAGCTGCGGAAGCCCCATCAGATGTTTGGATTCCAAAGAATGTTCACAAACCGGAACAATCACTTCCGGGTTTGCGGAGTTGAGGAGCCAAAACATCCGAGTACCAAGGTGTTTGGGATTCAGGGTACGACTGTATATTGCTTTTCTCAGAACCTAACTTGATATGAAGCCTAACTCGGGGTTGGCAGGTAGACGGCAATGGATGTTTCTGGTACGTTTAGGTTTGGACATAGCAAGGATGACAACCAGTGCCAACTTGCCAATGTCCATCTGCACAAGGCTGAAAGTGGACAGTGTAATGACACAGTCTCACTCACTTGGGCTTCTGTACTTCACACAGCGTAATGCAGTACAAAATGTATGGTCAATTGTCATCTTCTAGGGTGTCTGAAATGTGTTTTTAATTTCTCCTTCTTGCAGCCATGGATGTTCTAAACTATGTAGGTAGAGTTGATGGCAAGAGAGGTGCATGGAGAACTGGGAAAACAGAAGCGAGGTGAGCCGGTCAACGTCTAATGTTAAAGAGCTTTATTTTTGCTTTATTTTTGCATTTTTCATGCTTGGTTACTATGCGTGTTCTGCTTTCAGAAACGAAGAGGAGATGTTCAAAGCTCTCTTAAACGAGTATGAACAGCGTCAGAAACAGCTTCTGATAGAAAATGCTGAGCTCAAAAAGCTGCTTCAGCAAATGAAGAAGGAGATAATCTCTCTCCTTCCATCACAGAAGCAGAAACCTAAGGAGAAGGCTGAAGATGGCAATGGAACTGTAAGTTGTAACACACACAGCAAAAACAAAATGGCACCGTAAGGTGTTGTACCATGAGATCGTATGAATTGTTTTTCACTTTTGTCTTCTGTGATTCATCTTTTAAATGGTTAGACTTGCATCTTCCACCAGGTGCTACTTGAGTAGTTCCGAACTAAGATAACCATACAGTCAATGGGAATTAGTCACAAGTAACCTAACTTCTCCTGTTGACTTCAAAATGTGCCATAGTCAGGCTCTAATTCCACATGTTTTATTTTCTGCAAGACAGGAATAGCAGATTTCTGTTCCTTGTGGGAGAGCATAGTTTATATATATGGCTGTGTTTTCATTAACTTGGGCGTGTTGGAATTGTTGCTCTTAAACCAGAAATTAAATTCCTGCCAGCAGCATTTCATTTTTTTAAATATTTCCCATTATTACACAAACTTCAGAGCTAGATTAGATTTGCAAAACAGATTAACTCCAGCTAAACTGCCCTGGTATTTGACTCCCCTTATTCTATCTACTCGGTGTGTTTGTATCTGCCAGTTACTTTCACTGCTTCCATAGTTATTAAAGCGTCACTTGACAGTCTTCATAACATTTAACACTATAATATTTGAACACATAGTGTCATTCTTTTTTACTTTCAGTAGATGGAGTTATTGCTTTATTTTGCCACAAGAAACACCCTGGTTTATAGGATTGGAACTAGTGACTTAGGGTGCCAGGCTTAAAGCACGAGAGAAATTGGGAGATTCTTGGGGACTGAATTCATGTATCTTCTTTGAAGAATTATATTTTGTGTGTGTGTGTGTTTTTAAAAAATATGATCAAGGTACTATTTTCCTGAAATGTTCTATGCTGCCTTTTTAACTGCATTTGCAGTATATTTGACATAAACATGTTTTTTTTTTTAAAAAAAAGTTTTTTGAGCCAGTGCAATTTCACAACCAGTTCTGAGTGGATCATGTCCAGAAAAACAGGATTTTAGAATTCTGAGCTGCCTTAACTGGTAGGAGATGCTGGTTAAAGGCTATGGAAATATCCTTTTATTTAAGTGGTTTTCTAGAGGAGGTGTACACATTGTGCATATAAATAGCTGTGTAGATGAATAGCCTATGCTGGAAAGCATAATGTTGTAACCGTAACTTATGTATATTTGTTTGAAGATTTATCTTTGTTTTTCAACTCAAAAAAAGTTCTCAAAATAGGAGCACTAAAAGCAAAATATTTACAGTCAACCATCTACGTTAAAACACAAACTAAATCGACAGTATTAAAAGTAGGATAATATGAACCAAACAATCCCACAATTAGCTCATACACTTTTGGAAACCACTGCTGCTTCATGGATATCTTCTTAACCAGGCATTACCTTTCAGGTTCTCTCAGACATGGAGGAGGACTCTGGAGAAGCAAATAAAGAGAATGTGTGGGAACTTTCTTGTGAAACGGTGCGTGAACAGCTTGCTAACAGCATTCGGAAACAGTGGAGAATGCTGAAGAATCATGTTGAAAACCTGGACAACCAAGGTAAAAGTAGAGATCTGCATCATACTTGTGACATCTTTAATCCTTCTGTAATGTTGGTTGAGCACTTGCTATGGAAATACCTATTTAATACAGTTTTCTAGTGGTGCTGTGATCACTCACTACAGAACATCTCAAGCAATAGAAACTGGATTTTCCTTACTACAGGGGAACAGCTAGAAGAAAGTTGCATTTAATACAATCATTTTATTTAAGATATATTAAGACAGAAAATGCCCTTCAGGAATTGGGGGGGGGGGGAACTTACACCATTGTCTATTTACAAATCACTTAATTCATAATCACACAAGCATTATTAGCAGGTTTGACTTTAATGGAAAATTCTTGGTCTCCCTTTGTCCTCAAACATTTTATCTCAGTTCTTTCAGTTATAGAAGTTTTCAGAATAGCACTTCTGTTATCCTGTATTTTCAGGCATTTTGGGTTCTTCTGCTTTCCATCTCTCAAGTTTTCTCCTTCTATATATTACAGCCCCTAACAAACTCAGTAATGTCCACCGCCCATCTTTTTTATTATTTTTCCTTTGTACATTAAGTAAACAATCACATTCTGATTCCATTCAAGTCTTTTGGAGCCTTGCTAATGCCTTCATTGGACTTTTGGCATAATTGCTTTGAAAGAAATGCTGGCCATTTATCTAATGACTAAGAGAGTCCATGTAGCCCCAGAGAACCTGAGCAATTTAACAGACAACTGAGTGTTGGTTTTCTCCATTTCCATTATACAGAGGACTGGTGAGTATGATCTGTGCTGCAACACCTCCAGAATTTATTGACTTCTGTGGTCGATTCTTTGTAGATTTTTCTCCTCTAGAACAAATTCAGTAACTATTTCTTAATAAAAAGGCAGAAATTAACAGAAGGCACTTTTCAAACTTGCAGTATCGCATGTGCATTCTGGGTCACCGAACGAGAAAGATACAATCTCGAGAGAGAGCCATGAGCTAGAAGTCGAGAGGCTGCAGTTGGAAATTCAGCAGTGCAAAGAGATGGTAAAAACTCAGCAGCAGCTCTTACAGGTAAGCATCTTATCAGATACATGGTCTTAGATGAAGTGTGCAAGAGGTATCAAGTAGTTCAGTCTTAGCTTTCCACTTAACAATTTCCTCATGTTCTTTTAGATCTGTAGTAATTAAATAATAATAATGATACAGATCTACAAACAGTTTTAAAAAGTACACATTTTAACATGATTTTAAGAAGTCTGCCTTGCCTGTGCATTGTTAGATTCTGGCACAAATAGAAAAGAACAAGGTCACAAATTCCTGAAGGGGATTATGCAGGCTTTTGTATCCTGGTGTGCCTCAGAACTAATTTTAGGAAGGAGGGCAAGGAAAACAAAACTCTAGCTGCTCTGCTTCCTTGCACTTTGAATTGACTAGTTTTAGAACTTTTCATGCATGCTGCAGGTTACATAATGTTCCAAGTATAGAGCAGCTGAACTGAAATGGAATCTTTTTCTCATGCTCAGTAGTTCAGTTTATAGATTCCTCCTTTCCACCAACACATGTTTTTCTGACTTTGGGGCCTAGTGGAACACCAAGTTAATTGTCAAGTTTATTTTGACTTTTTCTGGTAACTAAAAATAACTTTATTTTGGCCCAGGTAGTAGCTTCCAAATAATCACTTCTCATTCCCCCCCCCCATACTTATGTGCAGCAGCAGCTAACTTCTCCATGTGATGATGACACCAATATGCTGCTAAAGGACTGTTACTTGCTGGAAGAAAAGGAGAGGCTGAAGGAGGAGTGGAAACTATTCCGGGAACAGAAGAAGAACTTTGAGAGAGAGCGCAAAAGTTTTACAGAGGCTGCTATCAGGCTAGGACTTGAGGTACTCAAAATGATTGTGTGCTTTCTAAGGCTGGAGATCGGTCTTTTTCTGTGCTTCACAGGTAAATCAAATTACCGGGAACTAGAGCTGATCTGTGTAGCAGGCCTTGTTCATATTGTGTCCACTGTTTACCACACAATGAACACTCAAATGTTTGAAAGCAAAAGCAGGCAGGGCATGTTTAGGGGAGCTGCGGATAGCTACAGCTTCTTTGCATTTATCTATTTGTATTTATAGATCTCCACCCCCCACTAAAACATGCCTGCTGTATGATGTCTGATCAGCCTTTGGTTCTAATTCCGACAATCCAAGTATTACAGCTTGTGGGTTCTCCTAGGTTGGCCTAGAGGATGTTGAGCTAGAAGAGCCATGGACCTGATCTACCTCGGATGCTCTTAAAAGCTTACAGTTAGTGCTCAGCAGCACCACAGTTCTAGGTGAAGCTCTGCAAAAGCTCTAAAACTTTGTGATAGCATTCCTTCTCTGTTTAGTGTGGGAGGTATGCAAGCAGATTATTTAATTCCTCTTTCTACAAGAAAGCAGAGATTGTGTGAGTTTAGATCCAGTGAGCCAGTGTGGTGTAGTGGTTAAGAGCGGTAGACTCGTTATCTGGTGAATCAGGTTCGTGTCTCCGCTCCTCCACATGCAGCTGCTGGGTGACCTTGGGCCAGTCACACTTCTCTGAAGTCTCTCAGCCTCACTCACCTCACAGAGTGTTTGTTGTGGGGGAGGAAGGGAAAGGAGAATGTTAGCCGCTTTGAGACTCCTTAGGGTAGTGATAAAGCGGGATATCAAATCCAAACTCCTCCACCACCACCACCACCACCACCTCCTCCTCCTCCTCCTCCTCCTTCTTCTTCTTCTTCTTCTTCTTCTTCTTCTTCTTCTTCTTCTTCTTCTTCTTCTTTTCATTAAGCATCTCTTAGAAGCTCCTTTCTCACTCTTTCCTGCGCTTGCTCAGAGTGGATCCAAATTCTCTCTTTGCTGCTTGTTCTCAGGCATCCTCTCCATCTTTCATTTCTTCTTTCCTTTTGCCTTATAATCCTTTGAACCTATGAAAATCCGTGATGTTAAAGCTTCTGCGTCCTCCAAGTTAGAAGACTATGATCAACTTGTGTGTTTTTCATAAGAGCAGAATAGTCCTTAGGTCAGATCCTTCTTTCGTCTTGGAAGTCGACACCATATTTCACAGGACATTTTTCAAAGGAGCTTGCTCTTACTCCCTCATGTCCTGAACCTTTTCTGTTGCCCCAAATGTTCTCTGGCAGCTGAGCAAAACCTGGCACAAATTACACATCATTCCAAGAGACAATCTCTTTGTTTCCTTCCATCTCACCTCCTTGGTGGAAAAGGTCACCAGCCCTGCAATTGCCAGGTGGGCCAAAGCCTGCTTAGCTTTGGCCTATGAAGCACAGCACATCCCAACACCTCTGAACATAGGAGCACATTCCACCAGTGTGGCTGCCACCTCACTGTCCTCTGTCATCTCGGAAAGCTGCCAGGCAGCAATTTGGTCCTTGGATAAGCACCTTCACAAGATGCTACAATCAGGACTAAGGCATCTCCCCATAGGCCAGTGTTGAGTGGGTCCCCAGATGTTGTTGGACTACAATTCCCATCATTCCTAACCAGCATGATCAGTGGTCAGGGATGATGGGAGTTGTAGTCCAACAACATTTGGGGACCCACAGGTTGAGAACCACTGCCATAGACAGTGTTTTCAGCCCAGAGTTGTCCTCCCTTTGTAAATAGCCACTTGCCCACCCAGTATTTAATAGAGCCTGTTACGTATTCCATCTTGGGAGAGAGAACTCCTTCACCAAACAGAGAATGGAATGTTGGTACTTGCAGGGAAGTTCATTTCTGATTGGGGTGCAGATGTATTAAGCTTAAATTGGCTATCAAATTGTGCAGGAGGCTCTTTCATGGTCTCCTAGCCAGGTCATTATGTACGTTATTAAACTGCTTTTTCTGCTGCAGACTTGGCCATGATGTGAAATTTATGGGGGGTGGGGTGGGGAGAGCTTAGGTTCAGGGCCTGAAGTTGCATGGTCCATGCTGTCCTGTGTGAGTGGGAGATAACCTGCGTTTGATACCTCCACTAACCAAAGCAGAAGGGGACCTCCAGGTGAAGGCCAATGTTATAATCTTCTTTAACAGCCTGCGTTCAGTTAATTTATTAAGTATAGTGCCAAGATGTATGTTGATTGGTTGTGGTAATTTTGGGTTTTCTCTTGGTGTAGAGGAAGGCATTTGAGGAGGATCGCGGGACTTGGCTGAAGCAACAGTTCTTGAGTATGACTCCTGACCAAAATAAATGCGACCACGCGAAACCTCAAAGTGCCTTCTGGGGAAGTAAGACTTTTCTAAAAAAAAACTCTTCACAAACTCGTTCTCCCTTTAACAGCAGAAATGCCTACCTTTAGCTGTAAGTCTCTACGACTAAATTTGTGGTGATAAGTGCAATATTGTTCACTGGATTTCTGTTGTATACACTTAGCGCAAGTAAAGGACATGATAAAGGACAATGCGGTGTACTGCAACGATTTTATTTTGCTTTCTAATGAACTGCTCGCTGCACCAACAAACCTCTAGTAGCTTCCCGGCTCTGACAGCGTTTGGCATTATTGTTTCCTAAGAAGCAACATTTGTTTTGCAGGTACCGACTCGGATTATCCATTAGCAAATTTCAGGTATCGCCAAAAGAAACTGAACCACATGACCAATGCCTCCAAATTCTCAGATGTTTGTCAGGCAGCTCTGCATATCCTTGAGAACAGGTACCCGCGTTTATCACTTTTGCCTCCCCTTCCCTACAGCATTAAAAAGTTAACAGGCTGTGAGGTAGAAATATTCACGAACCTCAGAAGTTTTTGGATTAGATGTTTGTTCCAAGAGATGTTAGAATCACTTGACTCTGTGTAATAATTGCTCTCTTGCATAGGAGCCAACTCCTAGGGGCCCTGGGGGCTTTGGCCCCCACAAAATATTTGAGGGGGTGGGCCCCCCCGATAAAATTGATGGGCATTTCCAAATGGGGTGTGTGCACTGTGTCATGTGATTGGTTATGCAGCACAGGGCTTCCCTGGGCCCCCACAATATTTTATTCAAGTTGGCACCCTTGTTCTTTCTCTTATGTAATCTGTTCTTAGCTGTTTCCTGGTTTCAACAAGTATAATGGTTAGACAGTTGGGTTAAGGTCTGAGAGATCTGGGTTCAAATCCTCACTCAGCCATGAGGCTCACTGGATGGTCTTGAGGCAGTTGCCTTCTCTCAGCCCAAGTGGGGGGTTGTTGTGAGGCTAAAACGGGAAGGTGGGTGGACCCACGTTTGCCACTCTGAACTCTGAACTCTGAAAGGTGGGGTATGAATATAATAGTAAATATAATACTTCCCCTCCCTAACAGTTTTCCAGTCTCACAAGGTCTTGCAAGATGTCTGACGGGGAGATGGGTTAATTTTGCAATGAATTGGGGCATTCCAACATATGTTTATTTTTTATTAGAGTCGTACCTTGGAAGTCGAACAGAATCCGTTCCAGAAGTCCATTCGACTTCCAAAACTTTTGGAAACCAAGGTGCGGCTTCCGATTGGCTGCAGGAAGTTCCTGCAGCCAATCGGAACCCGCTTCAGACATTTGGGATCCAAAGGACGTTCCAAACCGGAACACTCACTTCTGGGTTTGCGGCGTTTGGGAGCCAAAACGTTCAACTTGCAAGGCGTTTGACTTCTGCGGTATAACTGTATTTACTTATAAAAGTATTTAAATACCACTAAATCACATGAAAGTGGTTTTACAACATTAAAAAGATATAAAATTTAAAAAGAGTTTAAAACAAGCAGCGACAAACCATGGGGGGGGGGGAGGAATACTCTTAATTGCCTGCAGAGGAGGCCTGGCAGACTAAAAAAGTTTTCAGCAGGCGTTTAAAAGTTGGCACAGAAGGTGCCTGATGAATCTCTATTGACAGAGTATTCCGCAAGACTGGGCCAATGACACTCACAACTCGGTTTCTTCTTGTTGTCACACGAACCTCACTAACTTGGGGAACGGTCAGCAGTGCTCCTGCATAGGGTCTCAGTGAGTGAGCTGAGATATAAGGGTTCAGAGTGCTCCCTGAGTTGGCTTGGAGTGGACCTAAGTTGTTCAGGGACTTGTAAATCAATACAAGAACCTTGAACCTGGCTTGGTGGTAGATGGGCAGTCAGTGCAGCTGTTTTAACAATGGTGTTCCATGTTTTCGGCCAGAAACTCCCATCAGCAGCCCTCAAGTTTGTTGTCCCTCAAGTTTTTTGTCGCACACCTGGCCATAGAGCTGTCATTCGAATTGTTCAGGGCAGGGCAAGTCTACACAACGTAGACCAAGCCGATTGTATCCCACCAGCCCTGCGTTTTGCTTGGCATGGGCCATTCCTTGCACCATGGAGGTAGAAAACGAAGAACCCAATGGTACATTGGCATATATAATTGCCATATATAATTGGTAAACAGTGCCTGGCTTGGGGTAGGTGTCGTAAATGGCATGAGCCAGGGCTCCTCCTCCAAATTAATGTGCTTGACCCTCTCTTCTTGTTTCTGTTTCTCCTTCACCTCAAGCGCTCCTCCGGATAAAACGCCCGATGACCGAAAGCCAAGCCAGGTTAGAAAGGAACAGTTGAGAAAGATGCAGACTACTGATGCCAGTCCCGTTGCGCAAGACGATGTGGACAGCTTGCACATGCCACTGCCAGCAAACTTATGCACAGAGCACATAGATAACTTGCCTTAGATTCTCGGACCTCTTTCTCTCTCTCTCTCTCTCTCTCTCTCTCTTTGCTTAACTGGATGTGTCCATAAACTTTCGTTTGGCGAAACAGGGTGTTTGTTTTTCATGGAATCAATCAGCGGACATTGATAGCGGTTGTGCTGTATGTGTGGCTTTGTAAGGATTCCCCCCCCCCCGCCCCCCATCCCAGCCCTCACTTCGGACCTTTCCTGTCTGTACCCTTTGGAAGGCTGTTTAAAAATATATGTCTTGAAACAGATTATATTCTTAGAACAGAAGACGTTCTTGGACGGAAGGAATGTTTGAATCTTCTGATAGTGAAATTGTATTTTTTACTTCAGGTACTAGTAGTGCTTTTAGCACTAGTATGGGGGAATATTCACTTGCGTCTCAAGTGTAACTGGCATTGAAACTCTTCTCCCCCCCCCCCAACTTGAATGTACAGCATATTGCAAGTGATTAACACGGCAGGCTCTATATTTATTGTGTGACTTTGGGATTACCTCTTTTCATAAATTAAAAAGCAAGGTATTAGCTTGCACATAGATGGATACACACACACACACACACACACATTATAACGTGTCAATGCCATGAAATTAAATTCACAGGTCCCAAAAAATCATAGTATTTTACATGCCAATTGTCACAGAGGTGTTTTTTAAAAAATTGTGATACTATGTTTACAGATGGGGGATTTTTTTTTAATGCTCAGAGAAAAAGAACCTTATAATGCATCTGCAAAATAAATGTAATAAGTGTATTCTGCAAAATACAGATGAATGGATTCTGGTGTTTTATTTATCAATTGGAAGCACTGTACCAAATCGGAGGTAGGTTACGATGGAGCCCCCTCTGGCTTGCCAAGGTTTTCCATCTGGCCTCTGAATTCTAACAGCTAAGTGTTAAGCGTTTCATCAGCTCATGAATCTATGCTTGAAGAATCAAAGTTGTGTTTATTTGTATGCAACATAATTTTTAGAATTGATTCTTTCCGTGAAAAGGCGTTGCGGTATCTCCCTGCTACACAGTTTGCATTATGTAATGCATTTTAGCAAAACAAACAAGAACTACGCGATTCTTTTTGCAAGTTTTCAGGGTTTCTAAAATGTAAGACTTGGAGCCAATTCACACAAAATTATTTTTTCTACATGAGAGAAGACCCGATATACTTTTTTAATGGTGTGCATGCAGGCATATACCTACTGCAGAGGTCACTCATTGTATTGGGCCAATGACCACATTTGGAATAGCAGTTGTGAGGGTGTGACTTGTAACACAAAATAACACCCACATCTTGAAAGAGCACCACAAGAGACAAGGCAGCAGAGTGTTGTGGACATGCCTCACCCTCCGGTGTGGGGGAAAGGCAGCTACATCACCCATCATCGTGCTCGGCGAAGCTCCTTATTCAGAACATTAAATAAAAAAAGCACATTGCCTGCTTTTGACACAGTGACATTCTTGGCTTCATGGAATGCTTGAGAATATTTGACAGTGATCAAACAACGGGCAATCTGTTGACTGGTCAACTGACACTCTTGACCTGTCAGCTCCCCAACTTGCGAACACAACACTGACATCAGTCAAACTTTCAGTTTAGGTCATTCTCAGATAATCTGCAAACTTGATAAACCCAAAAGGTAAATGGAAACGTGGTGAGTGAAGACACCTCAACCCCCCCATCACATCTAACTTAGCCAGCAAGTGCTGGTAGGACTTCAGATACAGTTGCCAATCCATTGCTCCACACACCTCAAGGTTAGAATCCTGCAACGTGTTATGTACTGCTGGTGCAGAATTCAGCAGCCTGGTTGCTTACAGGAGCAAGACAGAGCATATAATGTCAATCCCGGTCTAGCTGCACTGGCAGCCAATTCGTTTCAGAGCCCAATTCAAAGGGCTGGTTTTGACCTATAAAACCTTCAACAGCTCAGGACCGCAATAACGCCTCTCCATTTGAACCTACCCAGGCATCTGAGGCCCGTTCAGCATCTGAGGCCCTTCTTCATGAGCCGCCTCCACAAAAAATCCAGAGGGTAGCAACATGAGAATGGATCTTTTCTGCAGTGGCTTCCCACTTGTGGAATGTTCTCCCCAAGGAGGCCTGAGTAGGGCCTTCATAATACACCTTTAGGCACCAGGCAAAAATGTTCCTCTTGAACCAGGCCTTTGGCTGATTAATCTCCTATGGCCTTTCAAATCTGTTTGTGGGAGTGCAGGGGGATTACTGGTTTCCCTTTGTTCTTATTTTTATTATGTATTTGGTGGTTTTTATATTGTAATTTTACATTTTGAACCTCCCTGAGATCTACGGATGAAGGGCAGTATATAAATGTAATTGACAACAACAGTCCACCCCACTAAGAATTACAGTCTGAGATTGCACTCCTATATCCAGTTAACCTGGGAGTAAACCCCAATGAACTGAATGGGGCCTGCTTCTGAATCGACGTGTAGGATGTCGCTGTAAATTAGTCACACTTTAGTCCAGAGGTAGAGGATGTATGACTGCAGATGTGGGCTACAGGTCCATTACCCCTGGCCATTAATCTGTCAATACAGCCCATCAGGAAGGACTAAAATTCAAGTACAGAATGTTCACACCAGCCAGAAAGTCTTTGTATCTCATCTTTGCTTGTATAAACAATAAAAGAGTGCCAGTTCGTCACAAAAGTATATTTATATTTCGCTCCTTTAACCAGACATATTTGTTACTTCTCCCACCAGAGCGACTTGCCAAGCCATTTTATAACCATTAGCTAATGTGGCACCTTCCAATATTCCAATATTGAGCAACAACCAGCTAGGTAGCTACAAGAAGACAGCCCATTAGAGGTTTGAAATGACAATCCATGTTGTTTTGAAAAAAATCTTTAACTCCACCAGTTCCAGAGATTTCAGTAGTTGCTGTCCAGGCATTTTAGTAATTTCTGCAAAGACCCCAGTACAAAACTGCAACATTTCTTTCTTTCTTTTTAAAGTCCACCACATATGCTGAAATGACCCTGGTTCCTTACACAACCTTGAATTAGAGATAGTCAGTGAAAGCTGTCTCACAGTGCAAAAATGATATATGACCTCTATTTTTAATGCTTGTTCCCACGTACTAGATTATATCAATTTAAATGAGAAATTTAACCACATAGAATTCTAACAATGGTCTTCGATCAAAATATTCCAGCTGGACTCTTACATCCGTTTCAGGCCCTCTTCAGAGCCAATATCAATGCCAAGAAGTAAATTTTTAGCACAAGACACCAACTCCTTCCTTTCACCTTCAGTGCTTGGAAACAGTAGCTCAGGGGTCAGCAAACTTTTTCAGCAGGGGGCCGGTCCACTGTCCCTCAGACCTTGTGGGGGGGTTGGACTATATTTTGAAAAAAAGAAAAGGAACAAATTCCTATGCCCCACAACTAACCCAGAGATGCATTTTAAATAAAAGGACACATTCTACTCATGTAAAAACATGCTGATTCCCGGACTGTCTGCGGACCAGATTTAGAAGGCGATTGGGCCAGATCCGGCCCCCGGGCCTTAGTTTGCCCACCCATGCAATAGCTTAATGATCCTTCAGGAATTGCTGCTCAACATGTTCCTATCTAATAAAGGAACCCACTTGATGCCACTTCAACCAGTTAAAACATTCATTTTAAAGGTTGAATATTTCTAACAGGAGTCCTGTATATTGGGATGGAATTTTAATTTAGCCATACTATTAACACTGAATAATCCGCAAGCAATTATATTCAGCTGCAATGAAGCTGGATGGACAAATGACTCTGGTTTGTCTTGGTTCTTTGCTTCCCTGGAATGACCTGCCTTTGGGGGGGGCAGAGAAAGCTTTCACTGACCTGCTATTGCCCCAATACCCCTTTCTTCTGGAAACCTACATAACTTGGCATTCATGGAAGATACAATATTTGCTCATCGCTGTCAATATTTTTGTAGACAAAAAAGTAATCCCTTGGTCACTGTGACCGGTGATAAAAGGACACACTGCAAATTGCAGCAATGTTGCTGAAGAGGAAAATAACCCAGAGAGGCAGATTATGAATTTATATATCAAATTTTAAAATCATGTAAATATCTGTTCACCCCCTTTCCCTTGCCTGTATCTTCATATTTTTGCAATAGTACTATTGATGGATCTTTTTGGGGGAGGGGAATGCTGTAGAAGATCTAAAGTACATTATTTAGAAAAACAACAACAACAAGTTAATGCACAAATCTTCCTTTAAAATGTTGATGAATTCCCAATACCCATCAGCTCCAGCCAGGATGGCCAATGGTCAGTGGTGGACATTCTTGGACTGTGGGTCTGGGCAGTTGCCTGGCCATGCCATCATTTAACATGGTCCTTGAATGCCTGCCCACTGCCTGCCTCAGACTCAAAAACCCTCCAAGTGTCCCTATTTTCCAGTGACAGTCCTGGATTTACAGAAGCCATCCCGGTTTATGACCTGAACCTGAAATGTCTTGCTTTTTCTTAGGACTTTCAACCGGGAATTGTTGGAGGGTCTGATAAGATGCCCCTATTTTACTCAGAGAAATGTTGGAGGGTATGGAGTTATGTGACCCCTGAGCCAAGCAGTTAAGTAACTACAACACTTAGGAGACATCTGAATGCAGTCCTGTATAGTTTTATTATGTTTTTTATATATGTTGGAAGCCGCCCAGTGTGGCTGAGGCAACCAAATCAGGTATGCGGGGTAGAAATAATAAAATAATAATTATTATTATTATTATTATTATTATTATTATGGATTAGGACGTCTCTATTTTTATCAGAGAAATGTTGGAGAGTATGGACTCATTATGTCCCAAACTACAACGTTCCTTTTTACGCACAAGGCTTCCACTCGTCTCTCCATCCTTTTTGAGAATGACACCATTGACTTGGCTTTCTCTATGTCTAATGCCACTATTTCCTTGTAACAAGTTTTGTCACTTCTCTCCTTAAAACATAGCAAAATATGCCCCGCCACCTGTTCCCTTAGCACCCCTCTAAAGAAAACCAACCATTCAAGCTGACATCTCCTGTTCATTCCTCACCCTTGACTCCTGCAACCTCCTCCTCCTCTCTGTTAATCCATTAGCTCACCTCAGTCTTCTTGCCTCTGTCCAGAACGTAAGCCAAAATAATTATTGTGTTGCGCTGATCAGGGCCAGTCCTACCATCAGGCAGAGTCAAGCAGCTGCCTCAGGCGGTGGGTGCAATGAGGCGGGAAGCAATGGAGGACAGAGGACAGAGCTGTGTGCCTGACCTGCTCCCCCTAACCTAACCTGCTGTCTTCAGTAGTGGTGGAAGAGACTCCAGATATTCAAGTAAGAATCAACTGCTAATCCAGCCGGCTTCTGAACAAGGAGTGGATAGAGCACCATCTTGACCTTTGCCTCAGACAGGAGATGGTCTAGACTACAGGATGTCCCAGGAAGCTCCCAGCACAGGTTTCTTGTCATCTCCCAGATCTTTCACAGGCTCCTTCAAAGCCCTCCATGGTCTTGTCCATCTATTTGTGCCACACCTTTCAGTTCTTATATTTTGGTATTTCTCAGTCCCTCCACTTTCAACATGTTAAGAAAAGGATCTTGCTCCATCAAACAGCTCTGCACCTTCTCCATAAGGAGGCTACCTCTTACCATGAGGCAAGGTGAGGTGATTGCCTCAGGGGCAGAAGATCCATCCCCTAAGGAATGTATTGCCCCCTGTTGCTGCTGCAGTGGCAATCTCAGCTGTGGTGCATTCCTTGGAGGCCACATCTGCTGCCACCACAGCAGCCCCCTCCACAATGTTGCCTCTGGGCAAAGAGGAGGTGCTGCTGGTCTTCCCCTACCCTTGTTCTCAGTGTAGATCATCGCTCGCTCCTTCTTCTCTGGCAGAGTGGGTTCTCCTAAGGCGCCAAAATGTCTTGGCCCAGCTCTGGCTGCAGTGGAGTGAGAGGGACATACTAATATGATGTAAGCTGCCCAGAGTGGCTGGGGAAACCCAGCCAGATGGGTGAGGTATAAATAATAACATTATTATTATAGCAGAGTAAGAGTCCTGCTAGATTAGGCCAAAGGCCCATCTAATCCAGCATCCCAGACCTTCCAAGTGTCCCTATTTTCCAGGGACAGTCCCGGATTTACAGAAGCCATCCCAATTTCTGATTTGATCCCAGAATGTCTGGCTTTTCCTTAGGATATCCCTATTTTCATCAGATAAATGTTGGAGGGTATGAAGTTATCTGACCCCTGAGCCATCTGAAGGTTGCCCTTTATAGGGAAATTTTTAATTTTTAATGTTTTATTCTGCTTTTATATATGGTGGAAGCCGCCCTGTCAGATGGGTGGGGTATAAATATAACAACAACAACAACAACAACAACAACAACAACAACAATAGGATGTCCCTATTTTCATCAGAGAAATGTTGGAAAGTATGGCATTCTGCTCTCACAGTGGTTAACCAGATGTTTGACTATACAATGGTAGGTGCAAGGTTCAAAATAACTTATGCGTATTTGTCAGTAGGTAAACCATTGCATCATATGTTAGGTTACAATGACCAGGTCAAAGTGATGCCTAAGATGACTGCTGGACATGAGGAAATCTACACCCCCAAAATTATTATTTTTTTAAAAAATCAGCGATTGCCAAAAGAAAAGTTTGCTGAGAGAGATAAACATCTGCACGCTCAGCAAAATCTTGATCAGTATGGATCATGTGATGCTGCTGATCTCCCTATAAAATGCCCACTGTGGCTGAGGGCTATCATTCGCCTTCACCATGAGGGGAATAGTCCTAGCCCTCCTGTTCGCCCTTGTGGGTAAGTCGGCAATTGCTTTTACTATTATCCTTTTGCAGAACTCTGTAGAGTTTAGCAAAAAAAGAAGAAGGTTATTTTCTGCTGTCAGAACTCACATTGTGACTTTTTCAATTTCTCTCTTCTAGCGTGCCAGAAGATTCCATTCAGTAAGTTCATCAGTAATCTAACCTTATTTTAAAATCATCATAGTACCTTTGTTGAAGTTGCATGATAGTCAACCACTTAGGGTAGGGTGGGAAGAGATTAGTTGAGTTTGTGTAGTGTAGTGTCTGAACTGCAAAATCTGGAAGTTCCTTGTTTAAGTATTGTTAAGTGACCCAAAATGCTTAAATCTTTCTGAGCCTCAGCCCTGAAATATGGGGAACAATAATTATGACCTACCCTGCAGGCTTGTTGTAAGAATTACAAAATTAAATTATGAGAAGAGCTTGAAAATTATAGAGGGCTGTCTAAATTCTAAGCTTTATTAATTCATTCATTAATGATTTTTAAATGCACTTACATCTCACCCAAAGCTCAATATGAGTACGTTTTAAAGATACTGAAGGAAGTATGAAGTAATTTACGAATTAATAAGCAGAAGCAACAACTCACTGTTCAAAGGAAATTTCGTTTCCTATTGCAGTGTTATACCAAAGCCCAAAGAGGCTGACAAATACATAAATCACAGCTCTGCTAATTAAAACTTCTCTCCTTATTAATCAAGTGAAGTTTTAGTGTGATCATCACTGAGTAATTAATCTGATTGTTGCATGCAGTTCTAGTGGCAATACATTTATGAAACACAATGGGCGTAAATGAACCTTTGTGGATATATCTTTGTGGGTATAGATTTGAGCAGCACAAAGCTTTTCCAGTAATGAATCCATTTTCCAGCATACACTTTAGCTAAGCCACTCTAATAGCAAACTCAGATGGTAGGTGCCAAAAGAAATGGAGATGAAAAAGGGCAATGCTCAGGGAAAGCGGTGTGTGTGAGAGTGTTATCGGCATGCTCAGGAAAACCCAGAGGTATTTTAAAGTGTGTTTTAAAGTGGGGGGTAGGGAGGAAGAAATCTCCAAACTGCATGCTCAGATGCCAGAGAGTATTAAGTGTCGGTTGGAAAATAAACCTGGAATACCAGGAGGGAGGGGATATGGACTGCAGCAACCTGAAAAAGTGCAGAGCTGGCTGGCTGGAATCCTGAACAGGAGTTCAGGAGTTCTGATAATAAACTGCATAGATAGATAGATAGATAGATAGATAGATAGATAGATAGACAGAAAGATAGATAGATTAAAATGTTGTACTTTACTGAAACTGAATGCTGGAAGATTCAAGACAGAGTAGAAGAAAGTAATTATTCACACAGCACATAGTTAACCTCTGGAACTCACTCCCACTGGAGGTGACGATGGCTTTAAAACAGGATTTAAAACTTTCATGGAGGAGAGGGTTATTGGCAACTGCTAGCCATAATGGCTATGCTCTGCCCCCACGATTTGCAGTTGTATGCTTCTGAATACCAGTTGCTGGAAATCACAGGAGACGAGAGTGCTGCTCTTCTGCTTGGGTTTTGCTTGCAAGTTTCCCACAGGCATTTGGTTGGCTACTGTGAGAACAGGATGCTGGAGTAGATGGGACAATGCCCTAATCCAGCAGACTCTTCTTGTTCTTGTATGTTTGTGCAGTTATACTCACATTAACCTATCCGATTTCTTTCCCTCAGAGGGCCAGACGCAAGAACCTGGTAAGTGTGAGAGGAATTTAAATCAACTGAAAATCTCCAGTTTAATTCCCACCCGGGTGTGTCTCCATCTGGAATATAGGGACTATTGTGCAGGCCAGCCTTAGATAGTTGTTGTAAGGATTGCAGGAAGATCATTTATGTGAACTGCTCTGAACACTATAAAGTGCTCCGCACTATTGATTCACAATGCTAAATGTTTTTAATTCATGAATTTCTTTAACTGATAATCAATTACTGCAGCCAGTGTGGTGACAGAATAGGAACCAAAATGGGGCAACAGAGAAACAAGAGGGTGGTATTAAGTGTGTTTGGTGAACCCCTGAGGTTCCCAGAAGTACAAATTCTTTAAAACAAACAAACAAACAAAAAAACAACAACACACATGCCTTAAAGCAGCCCCATGAGGCTTGGAATAGCTATGGAATGTTGGCTGCCATTTGAGGTGGTGGTGGGGAAACGACATAGGGAATGGAATGGAGTGAGGCAAAGAAGGGCATGGCTGGCTGACGAGAATCTTAGACAGGAACACTTCTATTAGAACATGAGGATACACCAAAACATTTTGTTTTAGGACCCACTTGTATATTTCACAGTGAAGTGGTTATGGTCTACTGTTATACACAATTTGTAACCTATCCAATTTCTTTTCCCAGGGACTGAGACTGCGGAAATCAGTAAGTCTATCTATAACATGTCATAACACTGATTAACATGACTTTTAGGGCAGTTGACTACCCGAGGGGGGAATTAGTTGAGCTGGTATATTGCCAACAGTTTCAGTCCTGTAGGTGGGGAAACTGTGGCCCTACAGATCTTCTTAGACCACAGGCTCATTATCTTGCCCATTGACCATTGATGTGTATTGAAGCCCAGCATCACCCCTGCTATTATACACACCTACCAATGGAAGTAAGCTCCATTGCACTCAAGAGAATTTACGTATTTCTGAGTAGATAGCCGTAGGATTGCACTGTGCAGCTGAGCTACAAATTTGAAAATTCCCAGTGTATATCCTTAGGCGCACCACCCTATTTGCTCCTCAGCCATGAATCTATCTGCAATATGGGGATAATAATACTGACCAAATCAGTATTACAAAATAAACGACCTAAAGCGCTTTGAACGCTCAAGTCCTATCTAAACGTTGAACATTTTAGATTAATCATTTAATGACATTTAAATGCATCCACATCTCACCCAAAACTCAGGATTGGAGACATTTTCAAGATGCTGAAGGAAGTATAAAGCAACAGTAGTAAGCGAAAGCAGCACTCATGCTTAAACGAAACGTTTTCTTGCCTGTTTCCTATTGCAGGGCAAAATTTTAAATTGCAGCCCTGAGAGCGAAACATCCATTAAAGTGTTAAATTAATCACAACATAGATTAAGCTGATTAAATCTTGACACCCTACTGGGTGTGCATATATGGAATACAGCAGGTGTAAATTGTTCTCTCTCTTATTTTTTGTAGAGCCACGCTTTGAACATGGGAAACGCTACCACTACAAGTATGTCGCCGACGTTGTCACCACAGTGCAAGGATATGAGATGGGAAGATCTGTTGTGAGACTGACTGGAGGGCTAGATATCTATGGAGGCGATCAGGAGAATATTCTCAAGGTAAGCATCATCATTATGCAGTCCCTTTAAATAGCCATCAGACTACAGAGCATCCCTTCTAGAATTCCTGATGCATTGCAAGCAAGGAGGTGCCATCTAGCTTTCACTGTAAACTCCAGTGCTCTCCACCCATCATGCAATCCTAAAATCAAATGTGTATCCAAAATAGAATGGGTGGGAGGGGAGAGGGTAGGTGATGTTCTTGATGAACCTTAAAGTAAATGTATGCTGAACTTTAAATTAACCTTAAGTTAAAGATTAAACATGAAAAAGTGAAGCAGCTGTTTACCAACAACAACATTTTAATTTTTTCCCAAACTTGGATTTCCTCAAATTTCTATTGTGGTGGCCCAGAGAAGGCAGCGATCAGAGGAATGAGGAGAGGTGAAATGAAGACAACTAGACCAGCCCTAGTATTGGGCAGAAGAGAGAGAGGCAGCTGCTTTGGGGTGTCATGAAAGGGCAGCAAATCATATTGACTGAATGTTCACATGGGACTAAAATCACCCATGGATTGCAAAGGGGAAAGCTAAGTTGGCTTTCATTTCACTCTTTGACAACACAACTGTTTAAAAAAAATAGTTGCGAACTTTTCACAGAACATTGTTTCTGGGGCTATAGTTCATAAAAGAGTTCCTATGCACATGTTTGCTTTATCTCTACTACATTATATAACTAATAACTGGGGAGCCAGTTTAGTTACAAGGAAAGAAGGGGGAATTAAGTTAGCTCTTTATTTAGATTATTACACCAACATGGTGCAGTAGCTCAAGTGTTAGACCTAGGAGTTAGGTGACTGTGTGATGCTCACGGGGTGAACTCAGATCAGCCACAGTCCCTTAGCCTAATCTACCTCACAGGGTAGTTGTGAGGAGAACAACCGTGTAGACCACCTTGAGCTACTCTTAGGAAAAGTGGGGTAAAAATGCAATAATAGTAAGAACAATACGTTTATTGCTTGAATATATTGAAGATATTATATGCAAAAGTATATCTAATGCAAAAAAAGAAAGACAGTATAATCATTTTTAGGGCATCCTGTTTGTATTTAAAACACGTTATTTGGTAGAACATGAAAGGGCACGATGCAGCCGAAACTAATAATTGTTGCCCTGCAATCTGCACACACTTCAGTAGAGCTTACTTCTGAGTAGATGTGTATTAGATGGCACTCTTTATCTCTCCCGCTGAAGTCAGTTGGATTTACAGGTGCTTCACTTCAGTTGGATTGAACACTGTTCTTCGTTTCAGAATCAAAATGAAAAGCAATTTGTTTACTCTCTCATCTTTGTCCTCAGATTGTATCTCTGAAAGTTGAAGATGCTGTCGGAATCTTTCCGGGAGAGCCTCCATTTGCAGCACCCTCCAGGCAACCTGAATCACTTATTGCTTGCACCAAATATTCTTTCCTGTTTGGCTACGTCAATGGCAAGGTTCAGAACATCCGTGTGCCAAGAGACCCACCTCTGCCTTGTGTGAATCTTGTCAGAGGCTTCCTGAACGGATTTTCCATGTCAATTAAAAACCAGAAAGAGTATGAGCTACAAGAGGTTCGTTTCCTCCATGTACATTTAATATGCATTTGGACTCATCTTTTCGAGCAGCTTTAGTTTACCTCAGTACTGAATTATCTCACTTTTTTTTACTTTCCCCACTGTTTTCTTTTCCCCTGAATGCAGTTTTCTGCTTTTCTGTCTGGCCCTACCATTTGGCAGAGTGAGGCAGCTGCCTCAGGCAACAGTTGCTGCGGGTGGGGAGCAGTAGCAAGGCCTCGGAGGGTGGAGCTGTGTGGATCACATGGCCTGCCCTCTGCCCCTTAAGTTAGCCTGCAGGCCTCAGGTGGACACTCGTCCTCCTGTCACCAGTGCTGAAACAAGCCAACCTGATCAGCACTTATATGTTGTAGGAGGAGGGAGGCAACATTTTGTTCACCTCAGGAAGCAAAATGTGCGATGCCACCCCTTTCCCATCTCACTCCAAGCCACCAAATTTCCCATTTCCACCTAGATAATTAGAAATGCTATTCAGTTAGATACTTTCTCATTGAGTAATTGAATTTGCAATTGAGGTTTCCTGGACAATGCTATTTTTCTAGAAAAAGAAGTGCCAGAACTCATCACGAACACCTCCCTTGTTCTCTCGTAATGGCAATGGCGCCCACCTGAGAGGTGCCGGAACTGAGTTTCAGGGATTTCAGATGGTAGGGTTTGACTCCCACAGTTGGGGTTTCCCTCACCATGAAATCCACAGGCCTATGTCAGTGTTTGGGGCTTGCTCAAATAACTGCAAGGCCTACTTCTATCTAAAATATCAATAAATAAATAACATGTGGTGTTTTAAAACAGAATAAATGAGATAAGTCATGCAGTTAGGTAATCTTATGCTCTGGAGACTTAATAGTCTAACCAGGGTGGGGGTCTACTTAGACGGTAAAGTGTATTAAAGTGTATTAATTCACTTATTTCATAATGTGGTAAGCCAGCCTTCCTGATCATTCCATTGAGTGGGGCCCTGGATCTCTGCCCTCAAGTCCAGCCCCTTATGAAGCCACTAAATGAATGCTGTCATGGATGTGCATCTTGCCATTCATGGCTCATTATCTGTCATGGATGCTTTAGCTGAGATTCCTGTATTGCAGGAATTTGGACCAAAGGACCCTTGTGGTCCCTTCAAACTCTACAATTCTATGATTCTACAAAACACTCAGCTGTGGAAATTGTACATGCCTAACATTAGTTCCAGTGTCCTGGGATACACCCCACAAATTCCTTTGCATGCCTTCTTCCTCTCATTTAAAAAATAAAAACAATAAAACCCCCTAGAGTTTATCATGTGCCATTCTACAGAGTGACTAAATCTATACTTGCAGGATGGAATTGGAGGTGAGTGCCACACAAGATACGTCATCCGAGATGACAGGAGGAGCAGCACAGTCCTTGTTTCTAGGACCAAAGACTCAAACAACTGCAGGAACAAAATGGAGCGCAGCATTGGAACATTCTTCATCCGCCGTAACCCCAACTGCCTGCTGGTAAGAATGTTAGAACGTGATTTGCTTACAAGCGAGGGTAACGTCCGCCTGAAAGCCATGCTAACTAGAGGCGCTTCCTTCTGTTCTATAGCAAAACAGGATGATTCAAGGGACTGAAGCTTTCACCTTCAAACTGAAATATAATCCCTCTGGAGCTGACGCTCAGATCATGCAAGTCGATGCCGAACAAGTCTACCAGCTTTCTCCATTCAGTGGAGCTGAGGGTGCCGGAGTTATGAAAGCTACGTAAGTAGCCACAGCTTAAATAATAACTTTTTAAAGAGTCTGCAAGTGAGCCATGGTTCCAGCTAGGCTATGCAAGAGTCGGTCTTAGTAGCAACTGGGTTGCTACTAAAAACATTTGCAGCATTGCAAAATAAAAAATAAAATAAAGAAAATCCTCCCAAATAATAGCTGCTGTTATCTGTCTGTAGGTAAAGGCTGTTCATGTCCACTTAACTGCTTTACACCAATGAAATATTAGTTTTAAAGTCCTGGGTCTGGAGACAATGGGCAGAATTAACCTAATGAGTCTTAACAGCATAAGCCCTGTGTAAGGACTTCCACCTAGGCAATGGGTTTTTCCCTACCTCTGTTCCTCACCCCATGCCCTTCCCATGCTCTCCTGTATCAGGGTATCCCCAGAACATTGAGCAGGAGAGGAGAGGGAGAGATAATTCCAACTGAAATGATGAAGCTGGTGAAACATTTAACATAGCATGACGCGTTTCTTGCCACTCATTTGGAGGAAAGAGACAAATTAAGGCTGTTGAGTATTTTGCAAACTACAAATGGCAAAGGGAAAAACAAAAAAAGGTTTGGGGTGCGAAATCAAATGCTTGCCGTTACATGGGGACAGGTGTCATTCGTGTGGTCTACGTTCTCTTGATTTCAGTATCCCCACAGACTTTAATACATCAGACTTCCATTCAGGAGTAAATGAGGCATTGCACAGAGTGTAAATTAACAACAGAAGTTTGTTGTATGAGCACATGGAATGGAAGTCAGGCCTGCAAGCAGAAACAATCCAATCAAATATTTCCCCGTCATCCACTAGAGATACAATTCTGACTCAGTCTTGGCTACATTTCCATCAGCTTCCCCATATCTCCCAGTTGTCCTCCTCCTAATTTTCCCTGGGCCGATCTAGAAATTGCCCGGATGAGCAACAGCACAAATCACTTACCCCTGAATGGTACCTGTGGTTTTCTCTTCCCTTCCAGGCAAAGGCTCACACTGACTGAGGTGACAAATGAACATGCCCAACTGCCGCAGGTTCAGCTTCGGAATGTAAACATTCATTACGAGTTCCCAGAGGTTCTTCCCCAAATGCTTGTCAGAACCGGAGACGTTAAGCAACAGGTAGGGAATGTGTTGGCGTATGGAATAGTTCTACTGTTCATAAAGCGGATAAGAGAGCAGTGTGCTCTTCTCCATCACAGTGAATATATTCTAGTTACTGTTTCCTTCTTGTTTCTACGACAGATTGAAGAGCTTTTGGTTGAGCTTGACCGCTTCCCACAAGACATCCGTGCAGACAATGCCCACAAGTACTTACAGCTTAGCCAGCTGCTCCGTTATTTGAATCTGGAAAATTTGCACCTTCTCTACAATAAGTTTTCGAACAAACCTAACGCCAGGTACGTTGGCTGACCAGCACATAAGACACAGCAGCATCATAGGCTGCAAACACACTAGCACCAAAACGTAGGTTTCCCCCATCCCCTATCCTGAATCGTTCGTGCTCACCATCAGCATGCTTCTTTCAATCTAGATTGATTCTAGATCCTGTTGTCCACAAGGGTGGATGGACTCTGGACCAGTCAGTGTTTGCTCCGTAGTGAAGAATGAAGAATGAAATTTTCAGAATGTTCTTTTTCTGCTCACTACAGGAATGCCTTCCTGATTGGAGTCGCCTCTGTTGGCACTATAGAATCACTGACATTCCTCAAAGAAAAAGTTGTCAAAGATGAACTGCACGATTTGGAATTGTACTGGACAATTTCCCTAGCCTTACACTCTGTCAAGCCTAACGTAGATAAAGCTGAAGAAATTGCTGACGTGCTAATCGTAAGTACATGTAAAATTATAATTGAGTGTATCAGAATGAAAAATGTGTTACATAGGAAATCACATTAGCTATAAAATTTACAGGAGAAAAAATTATCACAAAGTAACAAGAAGCTTCCTTCAAATTCTGGTTCATTGGAAATCTTTCTCTCACCCACAGAAAATGCTCCCCAAAATAAAGAATACCGGATCAGTTTGGCTTGTGAAGATTTTCTACCTGGGATATGGTACCACCGTCTACAAACAATGTGTTCATTCTCGCTCCTGCTCCAGCAAATTGCTTGAGGTATATGGTCCTTGTTCCAAGTTATTCCCCCCCCCCAATAAAAAGAAGAATGCCTTTCCCAGAGAGAAGGGAGAATTACACACCTTAAACTATTAATTTTGAAATCCCACCATAGCCAAAACGTACCTGCTCCGCACAGGGACTTGTTTAGCTTCCCACACAAAGATGTATAGTTTTCCTTGAGTGAATTTCGCCCTGTGCCTTTCAAGAAGGCCAGTTGTGTGCTTGTGAAACATTTGGGATCTTGGGTTAGCTTGTCAACAAATAGTTCTTGCCTTTTTTTGGAGTTTTCTTTGTGTGAATGGACTGCTGGGCCCCTAAAGTCTTTTCAGTGCCATCAGTGCCACGTTCCTATACTTTTGCAATCAGCACTTAACATATTCTGAAACCATAGAGACACTTATAGGTGGTTCCAGTAATCTATGGTCCCTCTCAATCTCACTCTTCATCTTTTCCTCATTGAGCGAGGATAGTGACATGTACAACATTTATGGAGTTCTGAATGGAATTAAAAAGTGTTCATCTCATTTGTCTGCAGCCTCTGCACGACTTCCTAACTGATGCAACAAGGGAACACAATGAAAACAAAATTACTCTGGCTCTGAAAGCCATCGGCAATGCAGCTCAGCCAGCCAGCCTGAAGCTAGTGAAAACCGTGATTGATTCCAACAGATATTCAGAATACATTCAAGCAGCTGCTGTTCAGACTATGGCGCGAATTGGCAAACAGGAACCTACAAAGGTAAGAAGAGCAAAGGAAAGTCACCTCGATATATTGAGTGCAAAGTATTTGGCATTATGAAGCGGCTGAGATTTACTGCTGTCAATGGACTGCAAACTTACACAGTCACATCTGATAAAGATCTTTTTAAAACAACAGCAGCAACCCCTTTCTCAAAGCTATTTAAAACTCTCCAATACATTGTTTTCCTGTCTGTGAGTTGATCCCCAAGGCAGATCCATTTAAATCTGAGCATTTGATGCATCCCTTCAATGCGCTCAACTGCTGCCAGGTAAATACTATTAGTTGATCCCCCACATGGTCTGTTTCTCTTTCTGTAGGTCCAAGGCATTCTCCTCCAGATCTTTGCGGACCCTTCATATAATGTGACCATCCGAATGATGGCTTGCATTGGCCTCTTTGAAACCAACCCTGCCATCCCAACAGTGACAGCTATTGCCAACGTATTGCTCAAAGAGAACAATTTGCAACTGGTCAATTTCGCCTACTCTCACATGAAAGCTTGGTCAAATGTCAGGATCCCACTGTACTACAGCCTGTAAGTCGATCTACAATCAGATCACCTTTCATGCAATAAATCTGTTGCTGCTATTCGTTATAGTTGGTTCTGGTCCTACTGCTAAACTGGTAACATTTCAGTGGGACTCAAGTTAGTAAGATTTATTGCAGCAGGTTTGCTCTAAGTATAACTAAATCTGGATCCAATGCATTGTAATTGAGCTGTTTGTTCTGCCAAATTTGGGAAGTGCTTTCATTTTTATATGTGTTTTCATAGTATTTTAATCATCAAATTCTCATTGAAGACCATCTTGGGATTTGTTGCGCAAAGGGCAGAACATGAATGCATTAAGTAGACAAGCAAACATGCATGTAGAGACTTTTGCTGTTACCTGCTGCTAATTTCAAACCTGTTTTATTTAGGTCTTCTGCATGCAGTATGGCTCTTAAACTTCTGAACCCCAGACCCCTCCACCAGAGCAAGGTTTTATTTGTCAGTGGCTTCAGCAGTAAGTAGCAGACAACTGTTCATTTCCCAGCTTTTATCCAAACTAGCCACCATCTTTTGGATATCACAATCCACTCCTCAGCACTTTGGAACTGAAAGCATTTATTCCAAAGGGCTCAATGATTTTAAAGACCCTTTAACATACTATGTTGGACATGGGCGTAGCAGGGGGTGGAAGGTTCCCCCCCCTAAAAAAATCAAGCAAATAAATAAAAATAAAAAAGTAGAAATAAACTGAATATTTGAAACTGAAATTTCAAATATCCTGTTGTGTTGGCAGCAGTAACATCCTGTTGAATTTCACAAACAAAATACCCATGGATGGTCGCAAGTTTCTGCCAGGGAAAATCTTTCTAAGCAGTAGTAGCCAAGGGATCCCATTTTGATTCACAAGGATTAATAACACAGCAATGGCTCATTGTTGTCGCTTTTTCCACCACAGGCACACACAGAGCAGGATTCCTCGTGAAATGGTTTATGATCGAAAGCCCCCAAACAATGCTCCCTTCGACTATAATCTGGAAAACAGAAGTAAACTTTGCAGGTTCAACTATTCAGCCTCTAGAGGTTTGTGTTACATTTTATTCAGATCATTTCTAAGGGCTGGGAGGTGGGGATGCTTGAGAGGTTTGTTTTGCTATCATACCATGTTGCTCCATAGGTGCTGAACGTTAGCAAACTGCTCTCAAAACTTTTCCTCTGTTTTTTGTTTTTTTTAAAGGTTAGAGTGAGAACTCAGGGCCTCAAGGAACTTCTCTGGAGGAACACACACCAATTCGACAAATACCCTGCATATCAGAAGATAAAGGACACTGAAGCAAAAGTATGCATATTTCCAGATTCTCAGTGTATTCGCCATAGGGGAATGATGGAGGGGGTCCTTGTCAGGGTGGTTACACTAGTGAACCCCTGGATTTGGTGCCACATTTCTCCACTTCAAATGGAAATCCACAGCGTGGCAAAAGCTGCAGTGAATAACCTGATAACGCATTCACAGCTAAATAAATTGAGCTGTTTCTGAGGGCATTGTGAAATCAAGGAAAGCTGTGAGCATTTGCAATGGGAATGTACTGAGGGCTGCAGAATTATATAACAAAACCATTTCTGTTGCTCTTTATTTCCTTAAATTTACTTGAATAATCCCAGTATTGAATAACCCTCATGGGCTTGATTTTCAGCTGCCGGGATTCAAGGAGTTCCCTCGTGAGATTCCTGTGATATCTGCCTCTGTCAAAATGTTTGGCCAAGAAATGATCTTTATCACCACCGATGAAATGCAGGCATTTATGAAGGTATGGAAGTTTGTGTCCCCCCCCCACCCCCAACATATTTATCAGTTTTGTCTCCTTGTCTTTTAACCTATTGCATCTTTGCCCTATAGAACATGCAGCAGCAAAGACAAGATCAGCTGCCCATGCTGCATAAGGTTATCGAAGGCCTTAAAAACATCAACCAACATATTATGAAAGCTGTGATGCTAGATGTTCAGTACGTGGTTCCAACAGTTATCGGTCTGCCATTCCAAGCAAGAGCCAATAGCATCATCATGGCACACGGTTTATTAAAGGGTAAGCTTGGAGATAATCAAATTTCACAATGGTTTGTTGGAAATCACATACGTTGGAGAAAATCACAGAGCATGACAGATTTGAGACCCAGGTTTTAGGGAGCAGGCTTAATTACTTTGCTTCCCCCAGAAAATAATCGGAAGTGTCATTTCAGAAGGGTTCTGGGAATTGTGCCTCTGTGAGGGGCAAATTGCAGTTCCTGGGATCCTTTGGGGAAAACCATGGCTGTTGAACTGGTATAAAGTGCTTTAAATCTAAGGTGTGTGGATGTGATCTACTGCATTTCACACTAGCCTAATTTCAGTGAAGTTACTTCCTATTTACTAAGGTGTAATGAGAGCACAACAAAGGTCTGTCTTTTGCTGCATCGAAGCATCATCTGTCATGCTCATGACAACTTAGTTAATAGCACCAGAGTACACTAACATCCCTGCCTGAGTTGTAAGCAGAAGAGCACTCTACAATGTTTCATCAGTTAATGGCCTATTTCTTTGATATACCAAATCATTAGCAAATATCTTTAAAAGCCCTATATTTACTAATGTAAGTGGTTCACTACTAAATGGTTAAGAGAAACTTCATAGATGTTTGTCTTTGTTTTGAGCATTTTTTGTCTTCCTTTTGAGCATTTTTGTCTTCCTTTTGTCTCTCTAGCAAGAACAGAGTTATCTCATGGTGATCTCAGAGAAGCCAATATCCACGTTCAAGTTGACAGCAAACTTGCGTAAGTAAATGAACATTGTTCAATTGGAAAAACAAGGAAACAAGAGAAACGAAACAGACAGATTATTGCAGCCTACTAAAATGTTCTCATTCTCATTGCCTTTTAGCCTCCAGGGCTACGGAATGATTTTCTGGGGAGTGAACACATACGACATGCAACATGGTTTGGAAATGAGAGCCCAGATCCGTACACAAGGCGTATTCAACGTGAATGCCACAGTGGACATCAGAAACAAGAACTTCAAATTTGACATCGCCCCACCCCGTGATGATCAGTTTGAGTTGGCAATGGCAAGGTAGAGTGGCTATTTTATCATTTTTCTTGTTAGCTACTGCCCATAAAGGTTTTTCTTCATAAGTAAGGATACATACAACTTGACCATAGGGGATTTTTAGGTAAGAGCCAGACGCAAAATCAAGGCTTATATCCTTCTCTGTTATTGGCTTCCCCAAAATCCTGTTTTGCGATATAATTCTCCATTTTGAGGGAGGATTAGTATGAATATATGAAGTTGCCCTAAATTGAGTCAGGCCATAAGCTTAACTTGCCCAGTGTCATTTCCTATGACTAGCAATTCAAGGTTTCAGACAGAGATGTGCCCCAGTCGTGCAGCCCAAACCATCTTTTAACAATGTCAAGAATCCAAAATTGAGCCCCGGCATCCTGTATCTTCAGAGTCAGCCTCTTACTTCTCAGCTCTGGTCTCTCTCCTCTTGCTGTGTTCATAGCACAAATGAGTTCTTTTTCGATATGCCCAGCTTCATATTTGCATGTTGAATAGTTTTCATTGCATATCCACACAGCCATGAGGCACATACTGTTGCAAGATACATACATTCTGAGAAGAAGGCTTCAGTACTTCCAGAAAGACCTGAAATCGATATTTTGGATGGAGATTTCGACTCAGAAAAAGGCAACATTAAGGTAAATTTTGTGTGTGTGTGTGTGTGTGTGTGTGTGTGTGTGTGCGCGCGCAGATGTGTTCTGTGGTAAATGCTATTATACCCTGTCCTTGTATTTAGCTGATTGTGGTTCAGATATGTCGTCTTTTTTTTTCTTCTATAACTCTCCTTTTATTTAGTTAGTATTGTTTAGAAATCTGGGGGAAATTGTCCTTGTGTATTTAGCAAAATTAGATTCTTTCTTGAACGTGCTTGGACACTGTGGATATTCACAGGTAAAAGTCAAATGATGGTGGCTCCATGCTAAGTTTACAACTAATACAGACATGCCTTTTGCAAAAGTTAACGTGCCATGGTAAAGATGTAAATTATTAGCTAAAGGCTAAAGGTGTCACCTTAGCAGAGAAATCTTGAGTCATCGTATGAATTTTAACTCATTAATTAATCAATTTAATTATGGATCAAAGCCATAGTTCTGAAGAAGAAGAAATGCTTTTCTTTCCCATAATTTATATCCACAGGTGATATTTTATAAAAGGTACTACCCACACTCATGAGATGGGCTTATAGGAATAATAATAATAATAATAATAATAATAGTAATATAATAATAATAAAATGTTTCCAGAGCCCTCCTAGAACACACACACACACCTCATATTCCACAGAGTTGGGTTTTTTAAAATTATTATTGTATGGTGCCCATTTCTGGTTTTGGAGTATGTGCTGGGATATATTTCTAAATACTGACAAGCCTCTGTTCAATTCAGCAATCAAGCGATTCCTACAAATATAAGCCCACTTGCATATGGGTGCCTTGGTGCATGACTCAGTTGTGTTTGAAGACCATCAAGAAAACAAAAGACATGCCCAAAGTGACTTCTTGGTTGCACTACCTGTGTGAAGAACATCAAGTGGAGCTTCTCTATGTACAAGGTATTATCATATGACCAAGACATTCTGTTTCTAAGTACCCACAAGGTTGCCTTCCGCTTCTAACGTTTATGCATGCTTTCTAATCTATACAGTTGTTCCTCTGGAGAAGATTCAAGGCGAGTTCCAACTAGGCTCTGGAGCACTGAGGACGAAAAGGGATGTGAGAGCTTCTGAAGCAGCAAAGGTACGTAAACGACACTTGATCTTAAGGTGTCACTTCTACTGTCCAAACTAAATATTTCTGTGGAACAATCTATAGAGGGGGGCTATATTGGGACTGCGCCATTTTAAAGGGTCGAAGCCGTCCACATAAGAATCATGGGGTAGGAGGTGCTGGAGATGAAATGTATTTCTGAACAAATGAGCACCTCTGTTTTGCCCACCTCCTCTTCTCTGCAGCGACTAACATAGCTATGCATGTGTTATAACAAATACAACCAGTTGAACAGCAATTATTATTTGCCCCTTGTTAAGGAAAGCAAGTGAATGATGTCATGATGTATATATATTTAACCGAGGTGTTTCTTTGCTTTCCTCTGAATCACGCTGCAGCGTGGAGACAAAATGCAGAAGGATGCAAGGGATGCCAAAGGCCACGATGATGAGCATTACAGAAAATCAGATCGTTTCCCATCTCCACCACCCGGTTCTACTAAAAAATGGCCCAGCAAAAAGAGCAGCAGTAGCAGCAGCAGCAGCAGCAGTGACAGCAGCAGTGACAGCAGCAGCAGCAGTGATAGCAGCAGCAGTGGAAGCAGCAGCAGCGACAGCAGCGACACCAGCAGCAGCGACAGCAGCAGCAGCAGCAGCGATAGCAGCAACAGTGACATCAAAGATAAACATCCCCGTAAAACCAAGTATTCTCCGCAGAGAAAGTCCAGAGACAGTTCTTCCAGCAGCAGCAGCAGCAGTGGCAGCAGTGACAGCAGCAGCAGCGACAGCAGTGACAGCAGCAGCAGTGACAGCAGTGACAGTAGCAGCAGCAGCAGCAGCAGCAGTGACAGCAGTGACAGCAGTGACAGCAGCAGCAGCAGCAGCGACAGCAGCGACAGCAGCAGCAGTGACAGCAGTGACAGCAGCAGTGACAGCAGCAGCAGCAGCAGCAGCAGTGACAGCAGTGACAGCAGTGACAGCAGCAGCAGTGACAGCAGTGACAGCAGTGACAGCAGCAGTAGCAGCAGCAGCAGTGACAGCAGTGACAGCAGTGACAGCAGCAGTGACAGCAGTGACAGCAGCAGCGACAGCAGCGACAGCAGTAGCAGCAGCAGCAGTGAAAGCTCTGACATTTCCCGGGAAAAGGTAACTATTTTGTCACTGCTCTCAGTCGAATGCATGAGTGTGGTTGGAATACAGCCGTAGCCACCACATTTGAAAGGAAAGAGAAAGCAAGCAGCACTGCTTCATGGGCGCCAGCATGTCTGGCTAGGGCAGGCAGCAACTGGCACACCAGACCAAGCAGCCACTGTTCTTACTCTGAGGCCGAGCCACATGGGGAGAGGTCTCATATAGACTGTTCCCAAGTCACCCCCAAATCCGCCAAAGTCTCCTGAGATGTCACAAAGATTGAAAGGAGACTTTGGTGAAGCTTAATGATGCTTGAGGTGACTTTTCTGTGGTGGCAACAGGGGTGAAGGTGCCGACAGGCTCTGCCTCGGGTAACAAAACAAGCTGGGCTGGCTGTTTCTAGCTAATATTCCAACAGAAAAGGCTTGGATTTTGCTAATTATGTTAATGAATATTCACTTTCTCTGACAATATTTGCAAGAGGTTGATCCTCAGAAGCACCCACTGTTGAATTTTTAAAAACCAACGTTGTTCATGGGGTTAAATCTGTCATGTTATCTTTTTTAAGTTTTGTTATTCTGTGTTGGTGCCATTGAAAAAAGCAATCCCTTTTCTTGAAAACTCTTAAACTTTTTTCTTTTCTCAGGGAAGGCATTCCAAACTTCTTCAATATTCTTTCCTGTCAGTGAAACAGCAGGTAAGATTTTTGGTTTTTTGTTCGTTTTTAGTTATGGGGTGACATAGAAGGCAGATTGCACACACAGAAAGAAAGGGATGTCAGAAATGCACCACTAGAGTGTTTGTACTAGCGGCAATACAGTTTTTTTAAAAAAAAAATATTGTTGCAAAAAGTTGGGTGCCATCCCCACTTTCTGCTGAGTGGTAGCAAGATTATTGTCCAGGTACTCACCCAGGGTCTGCTTTCCTGTGGAGAACTGAGACACGGCGGAGACTGTTGTAGCTTTAAGAAATGTGGTTTATTCACCTATTTACATCTCCTGTCTGCATGGAGGGAGTAAAGAACTTATAGGGGTTTTTTTGGGGGGGTTCCCCCAATTCATAACACCACCTTTCTACTCCTATTGCACCATTTCTCCCAAATTGTCCACGCCATTTTCTTGCAAAAGCCAGATGACGAAATTATCAGCCTGCTGGATTGCTGATTTCTCATTATTGTTAAGACTAGTATTTTTAAATCACACTGCAGTTGCTATCCTGCCCTTTCCCGTGCGAGGTGATAGTGTAATCTTCTGGGTGAAGGAGTGCTTGGTGACTTTTTCAGCATTAATGATACTCATCCCCCACCCTCCCACTCCCACCATCTTTGTTAAAATGCATAGGGTGGTATATTCCGAAACAATTTCGTGATGGAGACCAGGAGATAACGACTATATACTTTTACAGCGTTTAACACCCACAAGGAAACTGTAGAGGCTGGTCCATTGTGGTGAATGGAGCCCTGCCACACTGCCTCACTTGCATCCAGTACAGGAGGAGGCCCTGACTGCCAACTTTATCCTTCTTAGTTGCAATGTCACCCTTTTAGAACACAGCAGGGAGCAAGGGGGTGGGACTAGAATGAGTTGGCTCTGCTTGTCCGTCTCCACCTATCATTGGCCTCTCCACCTTTCCCTCTGCCAGTTGCCGCTGCAAAGAAAACTGCCTTCATCAATGTTTAATCTGGGACTAACTTTAAATCTTGACGATGCTTTTTCTTTTCATTTTTTTAGAGAAGACAACAGCAAAGTAGCTCCTCCTCCAGCTCCAGCAGCTCCTCTAGCTCCAGCAATGAAGAATACACAAAAGGCTCTTCGGTCAGTATCCCTTTGGAAAATGGCAAGGCTGAAGGAAATTTACAAGCTGGGCATAGTTGGAATAAATTGGAAAATATATTAATCGCTTATAGCTTATTTGGGTTTTTATATACTTAATTATCTTTTGATGTATTCATTGCCTTTTGACTCAGTAGGGACATCAAAGTAGTTCTTGATAAAATATGTCTTAGATTAAAATTAAAATACAAAAAAAAAAACACCCAGTAATACATTAGTATCTAGACTGAGTAGGCTAGAGCAGAACAGAAATCTGTTATGATGAGGCTGCCTCAATGAGCCATTTCTGAAAGGGCCAAAGAAATAACTTAATCATCCTTCAAAAGGTTTCAGAAGAGACTCAATTGACTCCCCCCAACATTTTATTTATTCGATTATATACCATCCTTCATCGAAAGATGGCACGGCAGTGTACAACATTAAGAACACATTTTACGGGGCACGATAATAAAAACTCAATAAACAGTATAATAATAAAATAATCATAATAACACACACCCCGCCCCAGCTTTAACAACCAATATATTATTTAATGGCCAAAGGCCTGGGTAAAGAGGAAAGCCTAAGGGCATGTAATAATGGTGCCAGGCGAGCCTCTCAGAGGAGAGTAGTCCACAAATGGGGAGCCACTACAGAGAAGGCCCTCCCAGACCTTACGTGGAGGAGGTACACATAGAAGGGCCTCAGATGATGAATGCAGAGTCTGGGACAGTTTATGTGGGGAGAGGCAGTCCTTGAGGTATTGCGGTCCTGAGGTGTTTGAGGCTTTATAGGTCAGAACCAGCATTTTGAATTGGGTCCATAATTGCTAATTGGCAGCCAGTGCAGTTGGGCCACGATTGGTGTAATAAACCATCTTGTCTCAATGAGCAGCCTGGCCACTGAATTCAGCACCAGCTGAAGCTTCTGAACCGTCTTCAGAGGCAACCCTGCATTTATCCCTTTGCAGTAATCCGATCTAGAGGTTTTGGAGCCACTGGCATCTGTCTAGTAGATGATACTAATAGGTCTGAGTAATTTCTTTGACTAGGCCAACAATCTAAATAATTTTGTTTTCCTCCTTTTTTGGTCCCAGGAGAAAGTAGCATCCTTTGCTGTCAAATGCCTCACTCGCAATAAGAGACAATACGGAATCGTCGGCGACGTTTATCACGGCTCCTCCATGCTGAAAGTGACTATAAGAAACATCACACGGCCAAGCAAGCCAGTTGTCTGCTTCCAAAGCATAATGGTCACCCCTCACAAGCTCAGGGTGAGTCTCTTCAAAGCGTGTCGACCCCTCACAGAGCATTCAATCCAAATGCCAATGCTGCTTTTTAACAAAAAATGTGCTGTACTCTGCCACTTAGACCACTCTAGAAGCAGGCTGGGATTGCAAAGACTACCAGGTCGCTGCAGAAGTCGAGACGGGTTGGTTTGCTAAAAGGCCAGCAGTTCAGTTCAAGGCTAAACACAAAAGGCTTCCTGCAGTAGTGACGAACTTTGTGGAACAGTGAGTAGATGCGCATCTTCAAATGATTCACTTATGACATCCCTGCTAAGTGTATTGCAGCCAAGCATATGTTTACTGTGACCAAAAAGGAGATGTCCAGTTTTAATCTAAATCCCATCTCAGACATGTTGCTGGAAGCTGCCCAAAGTGGCTGGGAAAACCCAGCCAGATGGATGGGGTATAAATATTATTATACTTTTTTTTTTGAAGGCCTGGGACATAGAAAGTGGGGTGTGAATACCTGCTGAAGAGGAACAGCCTTCAAAAAGCTGTTAGCTTTTCTTCACAAACTGCCACTTTTGGGGCAGAAGCCAAATCAGGCCTATGGACAATTGCTACTTATCATCCCTTTATGTCTTTCTGGAGATGAAAAATGGGAGACTTTTAGCCCCAGCAAGCCTCCTAGTTGCTGTTGATATGAAGACATTCCCTGGAAAGCTCAACCAAGTAGTTGCCATAGTTTCCATCTCAGGACAGGCAGCTATCTCTGAGTACATTGGCAAAGGGCAAACAAAGAGAAGGGGTGACAAAGATTCAGTCCCTCGCCTCTTTGGCCTGCCTTACACTTATTTCGTTTAGTGTGGTGTGCAGCAATCTGGGATAAAACCATCCTTGCCTATCAAGTCAGTCACAATCCAGAGCCTACATTTCTGGAAGATTTCTGTGGGAAAGTCCCCCCCCCCCCGTTTGAAGAACAAAAACACAATCCTCAGACCAAATGTAAATCAGGCTTGTAATTTCCAGGACCCCTGCCTGCCCACCCTGCTGCCTAAATCAACTTCAAATTTATCAACATGCCCTGAAGCCTGAATTTGCCTTGTGGTGGGTCATTTGTGATGGTTTTATGTTAGTCCTGAAGGCTGTTTGAATGAGACTGCTATAGTTGTAGTTGTTGTTGTTGTTTAGCTTCTTTTCACATCTAAGACAGTCTTATATGGCCAAGATTCATCACCTCTCAGTTTTTTATTCTTAAACAACACCTAAATTTTATGTCCACTACATTCTTATTTCTGCTTATTTTGCCCGGCCATTATTACTGTTAATTATTTCTTCATATATGTACCCCCATGCATAGTATTACTGCTAATCACACCTTTTATGTTACTACAGCCAATTAAGACAGATTTTCCTTTTTTATTTTTTTAAAAGAATAACTACAGTGATTCCTGGAGCTGCTTACATGATGGGCTACTCATACAAAGTTCAAAGAAATCCCTCTCAAGAGGTTACACTGGTTATAGCTCTAACTGATCCTAGAAGCTACGCCGTGATCATGAGGACACCCACTGTGAGTTGCAGATGACATTATTTGAGATGATGTGACAGGTGTGAAAGTATTATTTCAAATGAAATTCAGGGGTGTACATGTCCACCATTTTTATGACCCTTTGTTTTTGGAACTGGGACCATGATTAAGAGGGATAGCTGGCGGCATTTATAATGTGTCACCAGAGGTGAAATTCTTGACCATTTTAAGATGACCTCTGGTTGTTGTTCCCAGAATTGATTTTACAGTCATGTGTAAAGAGGAAGCCTTGTATACTAGTCTTCCTGTGTGCACTTAGTACATATCCATTCGTCCCCAAAGTGTACACTTAAAGTTGTTCAGCTATTAACTTCTGAGATACAATGCAATACAAGTTATTGGGCCAGTATGATCTTAGTTGACCAATCATACAAAGAGGAAGGAATACTTGAGGATGAAGTGAGAAATCATTCATGTATAAGGATGTTGCTGAACTGTGTGCGAACAACATAAGGGTTTGACGTGTGAACTGCCCTGAGATTTACGGATGAGGGGCGGTATACAATTTAATAAATATTAATAATAAAATAACACATCCTTGTGCCTGTTTGAAGAACAAAGAGAAAGACAACACAGCCAATTTCTAATTTGTTTTCCTATTCCTTTCCAGGTGACCATCTATGCTGAAGACTGCATGATTCCATTTTCACTGCCCATCGGCGACTCCAGCCAACCTTCAAAACTCTGGGATGTTCCTTCAGTGATACTTGCTAGTCAGAATGGTCAGTAGCTAAACCATTCCCATAGCATCAAAATAATAATAATTTTTTTTTAGCGAATCAGTTTTTTGAATGCCTCTAAGTATTTTTCTTTACAATTATCTCAGATTATTGTGAATGCAGAAAAGAAACAGTGAAAACTGCAAGATCCAGTTTTCTCAGTATTTATTTCTTAGCTGGGGTAAAATGTACCAAGACTTCTTGCATATTCACCATAGTTCCATAATTTTAAATCCTATTTCAGAGGCCTTTTACTTAAAACCCAGTCCACTGCCAGCTAATTCAAATCTATCATTTAACAAGATTTGTCCTGGGTGATGTTCAAACGATTAAAAACCAAAATCTTTTTGCTAAAATTATATACAAAATGTAGGGTTTCCGGGGAGAAATCAGCAATATTTATGGGAAAATCTGGACGTATGGCCACCCATGTTGGCAGTGTTGTTTTTGCTGATTTTCCTGAAAAAACATCAATTTTCTTTTGTGATTTTGCCAAAAAAGCTGAACAACTTTGGCCAAAAAAAGCTCTGAATTTTTGAAATATGGCAACCCTAACAAAATGCCCACGCTATTCTCCAAGCTCATTATCTCCTTGGCCAATATGTTGGTTATTGATTGCTTCCATGATGTACATAATATTAAAAAAATGTTTTTCCCTCTCTCTCTCTTACTCATATTTATTTCTCTGTTATCAGGTGTCTGCAAAATCGATGGTCAAAAGATCACAACCTTCACTGGACAAAACTTTGACAAAAGATTGCCTCCAGATTGTTTCATGACTTTGTTACAAGACTGTACCTGTGACAAGAAGTTTATGGTGCTGATAAAATATGAATCTAATAATGCAAACAACATCCTACTCAAAATAACCATCGCTGGCAAGTAAGTACTCTTAACCACAGTATCTTTGCACTAATCCAATCCAGTCACAGGGTGAAAGGAAAAGTTTCAGCTTCCAAAAGAAAAAAGTGCATGTTTAACGGTTTGTTGTAAAATATTTTAACCCTACTCTTCTTCCAAAAGAAACCAGAATAGCTTGCATCAAGATTAATCAACATTAAAGCAAAAAACAAAAACAAATACATAATACATTGTTTTATTTCAGCCATGTAACTAAATCATACTGGGCATCTGAAAACATTCAGTGTAGGGGTTGGGTGGGCCTTCAAAGGGAGAGCATTTTACAAGACTGGTATCATTACCAATCCCACTCCTTATGTGCTTCAGCTGGTGATGGAATCCAAAGCTGAATCTCACGTGTTTACTTGAAGGTGCCAAGTGGCTAATTTGGGCAGTATTAACACTTCTGGAATATATGCAGTCTGTTCAAGCCTTTTATCTATTGCTCCCTTGGTTCTCTATGTTTTCCTCTTAACACTGTAAACAAACAATTCTCTAGCTTCCCAAATAAGCTTACTTGCTTTTCAAGAATTAAAACAATGACAAATCACAGGACAGGACAGGGAGTGATATTCTAACTAAGAATCAGTAGCTAGCAGAATGCAACTTTAGTTTTAAATGAATCTGATGAGCTTAGAATTGGGTTTGGGGTTTGGGTGAAATTAATATCTGGAAAGAAAAAAACATTAAAGGATGCACAGTAGCGGATTCAATTATTTTGTCCCTTTAATAATAGTACTTAGATAAGAGAAAAACATAATATAAACTATTTTATTGGAAGTAATTGAAACTCATTGAGAGAGAATTCATTAATTGCTTCTCTGCCCCCCCTTTCTTTAACAAGTGAAATTACCCTCAAGAATCGCAATGGAAAGAACATAGTAGAAATTGATGGTTCTGTAATACCAATGGCACGTCTCCCAGTCAGACATGAAGGTATGTAATTGTATTTTTAGAAGTTAAGTCATCTGTTGTCTCAAGGTGGCAGGCAAAGAAAGAAATAAAACACCAGTATAACACCAGTATGAAATAAATACTGGATGAGAGTTTATTGTTCCTGCAATTCAGGGCTAGGATGTTGTATTTACACAGATCAACATGCACAAAAAACAGAATAATGTATACTCTCTCACTTTAAACTATACTGAAATAAATAACGGAGGCATTGATGAACAGGAATTTTCAGTTGAACAGAATCAGTAGTTTAATCCGAAGAATATTTTATTTTATATGTTTACCCAATTCTCAATGGATTCATCAGTTTGTCTTTTCTTTAACTTACAGAGTTTACCATTAAATCAGACCGCAAAGATAACGAAATTGTAGTTTCTTCATTGTTTGGGATTCACGAGCTGATCTACAATGGACGTAATGTTCAGGTATTTTCCTTCTGCAGCTAATGCTTTCAAGGTTTTAAAACGATTTGCAAACAGCAAAACAAAACCTGTGCTTGCCTATCAGATCATCAAAGTGCATTGCCCTCTTCAGCTAATAATGATAATGCTCACAGTCTCAGACTCCACTACTCTTCAAATCAATAAAACATAACTGGGATGTTCCCAGTGCCTTTCTGATAAGCAGTGGCTGGAAGAACAGATGTGTGAAGTTATAATCATCAACGCCAGTTTTAAGTCTCTCCAGTCTCCAAGATAACTTTAAACTTTAAAGTGAATTATTTCCCTCTCGCTACTGAATGTGTCACTAATGCAGTTATGGAATTAACACAGAGAGGGTAGAGAAATCCCCATTAGGACCCTGTGTGGTGCTGGACTGAGGCACATAGCTGTAAAGATCTAGCAGACTTTGAATTTGAAACATGTTCCCCTTTGCTGTATATTATATTTTCACTGCTTGCTTTGGCAGAATGAGCCAAATTCTTATTGTCAACTCAATCCCAACTACTTCCCCCCTCTTTTTTCCTCTCTTCATAAAGGTAACCGTTACTCCCACTATTGGATATACCTGTGGTCTTTGTGAAGTATATGGCGGAAATGCAGAAAAATTACGAACACCAAGTGGCTACTCAGCTAAAGATCCAGAGAGCTTTGCTCAGTCCTGGCTGGTCCCCGATGAATGTGGTGGAGGTAGGTAGAGCCTAACAGTTTGTTTTAATTATGACTAAGGTAGCTAGGTCTGGGTTTGAAGGGATCATGCAGAATTTAGCCCTTCCTCCATCAGTAAGCTTTGGCGGACTTAACCTGGCTGCAGCAGTGGAGGGCAGCAACAGGCAGTTGGGTCTAGTTGCCATTTTAATTTCTCATAATGCCCCAGAGCAATGCCAGATCAGAGACAATGTGGAAAATTTAAATGCGGCTAAAACCAGCTGCACATCATTGCTCAAAGCACTAGGATAACAACAACAGCAGCAATAAATGAGGTAGGCAACTGTGGTGGGGAGTCCACAGCTGCCCAAGGTTGCCAGTCAGATAGTCATCGAAAATGAATAGAAACTTTAAACCTTTGAATTAAATTGCTCGAATCCATATACCTGCTAAGTGACAAGCATCAAGATGGTGACTCTATAAACGTTGCTTTTCTTGTTGGGCTATGAAGCCCAGTTCATTGTTTTGTTGGACTTTATCACTGTTAAATATGGAATTATGCTGTAGAACCTCTGGCTTTTTTTAGTTTTTGTTTTTTTAAATCAGTGTCTTAAAAGGTTTGTACTTTATCTGTTGCAGCCTGCAAACTGAAACACTCAACTAGGAGACTTGAGAAACCAATCCGGATTGGAGAAGAAGATATGCAATGTATTTCTACTCTGCCCGTGTTGAGCTGTAAGGAGAAGTGCAGACCCACCACAACAACTCAGGTGTCTTCTAGCTTCCACTGTCTCTCAGCTGGTAAGTCCATGTAATGTCTACTGGTTTGGACTACACACTAAAATTACACTAGTCATGCTTTAATTTTGCAGAATGACATTTTGCTACCTTTCTGGATGTCCCCAGGGTTTAAAACTTCTTTCCTTTAGGGGGATCAAAGAAAGAAGCAGCAAGGAGCCTGATTTTATTGGAGTTCAGAGTGCTATAACAGCAAGCCTAGGCTCATGGTTTTTTGCTTCTATGAAAGATTAGGCTTTTGCTTGTAGCGTGTTTAAAGCACCTGAAACACTCTGGCATCAGTAAGCACTGTAAATAAATTTGCTTTTCATCCTTTCACGGATTGCCAGATTGGTGTATAACATATGCTTTTATATTAATAACTGGTTAAACATGGGCTTGCATTAATAAAAGTTTATTCACTATGGTCATAATAATGAAAATTGCTCTAGAGTGCATCAACAGCATCTCTAAGGAAGTTTACTCAGATATAAGTCCCACGGAGTATGTCTAGCATTGTAGCCTGTACTGGAAACATGATTTGAAATGAATTTGCCCCATATGAAGCACATCAGTGAGTGAAACTATACATGGGAGATGCAGGGGGACAATAATGCTCTCTTCCCTCCCAAGGGTTCAATGGCAGTGCCTTTTGAAAATAGCAATGCTAGAGCAAAGGTTTTTTCTTTTGAAAGTTGTAGCTGGAAGCTCCAGCTAAACCTTCAGGTGTAGGTATAAGAAGCACCATTCATTTTGCAAAAGTTTAATCCTTTTCATGTTTTTTTACTTATTTCCTTTTGTTTCTTCTAGGGGCAACCTTGCCAACTGATCTGGTTACCCTCGCTTCAAAATCAGAAGACCTGGTTTCCTCTGTCGAAGCCCACGTAACATGCAGTTGTGCTGAAGAACAATGTGAAGCATAACCTTCCTACTGAACAGATTAGAAGCCCTTAATACCGTTTACTGTGGGAGGCCAGTATGTTAATTCTAGGCAGCCACACAGACGTTAATTGAAAAAGCACTGCTGAGCCATCTGAAGTTGAGTCATAACCCTGCAGAAGCAAAGGCAATTATGAATGAAATGGATGAGTTTCTAATAAACACTTGCATTCAGAAAAATAAAGTGGTGGTTTCTTCCTTTCATTAGTTATGCAAAAAGGTGACATGATATGTTTGTATGCATGAATGAATGATTGGAAATTTGGGTACTGTGACTATGTTTTAATTTTTTAATAGTAAAGAGGCAGGAGGAAATATTCTTTTCCAATTAATTTTTATTGAATTTCAATTAAAAAAACACACCAAATTAACATCAAGTTTAATATCAAACTGAATACATAATTTAAAAGTTGACTTCCCACCCTTCTTCCATGGTAGGAAAAGTGTTAAATGCATCAAAATAAAAGGAACAATTTCTGTCCCATCAGGAAGCATGGAGAGGACTATACTTTCTTTTTTATAAACATTATATGCAACCAAGACTGAAAAATTATCTTATCAGAATTCTTGGGAGTTCGTTTGCTGGAAGTAAGATTAGCACCCAAAACTGTCTGTGCCAAAATTATCTGTGGGCCTGTAAGCATGTGTAATGATGCAATTACACATTTTGTATATTTATTCACATAAAAATATAAATCAATGCCAACCCTGCCAACCTCACCCTAGAAGCATTCTTATGTTTTTAAGACCACACAATGAACAACAAAAGACATTATTCTAATTCCACCAAAATTAAAGCAAAGCATTGACATGCTACCCCGAACCAGCTAAAAAGAAAAAGTAAAAAAAAGAAAAAAAGAAAAAAAGACTTCTGCTGAGTTCAGTAATATTTACTCATCCCTTTTGGGTGTGGAAAACCTCTTAAATATGAAAAATCAGGTGATACTACTGCAATTATTAAACCAAGCCTCATCACTTGGCACCACATTTACAAAGCACAGGTGTGAGCTTCAAAGTATCTCTAGATGCTAAATGCTGCAATCCTATCCTGACATGGTTTGGACTCCCAACTCTACAATTCTATGATTCCATGAATGGAATATGTTCCAAAGACCTCAATGAGACTTACACACACATCTATAAGAACTGTGCTGCATGACACCCATTAGATGGTTTAGAAACTGAGTCAACAAGTTGATAGCTTGACTGAAGTCAGTGCAGAAAACCACAGTGAGGTCTGCATTCTAGATTTTTAACAGGTGACTGGATCCCACCAAGATCACATATTTAATTCAGAGATACTCAGCTGCCCCAGAATACTATTCTCCAGTCTGTGGTCTGGAAGAGGGAGCAGAGTTGTATTTTTCTTCTTCTTTGCCACACAAGCTAACCCACACCCATAGTCAGTCTCCACAATCCAAAGACTCCTTCTACAGATAGCAGCATAGTTATGGAACACATTTACTCAGGCATAGTGGTGCCCGAAGCTGTAGCCCCAGATTTCCAGGCTTAGGGGGTGGGTGGGTGGGATTAGAGTGACACGTGCTACATTGAAGATCATTATTTCCTTAGACTTGATTAGAGAATGGATAAGGAGAAGAGGACTTGACTCCAAAGAGAGGAAAGGGGGAGGACTACAAGTAATCAGCTAAGAAATACTGCTGCAGCAGGGATAGAACTAATCAGTGGTGGTTTCTACAGATGCTCAGTGAAAACATGAATAAGAACTTCAGAAGAAACATGCTGGATCAGACCAGAGGCCTGTCCAACCCAGCATCTTGTTCTGATGGTGGACAAACAGATGCCTATGGGAAACTCATATGTGTAGGAATAGTTCCCTAAGATCAAAATGATCTATAATAGCACAATATCTAGTCCCTATATCATGAAAGTGGAAGTGAGATGTCCTTCCAATGAGGTGAGCAAGCTGTACTGATGCTTATTGCTCTTTGTTTAATGGGAGAACAGATGCATATGCATCCTAATTTTTTACATCTATCATCTATCTATCTATCATCTATATCTATCTATCTATCTATCTATCTATCTATCATCTATCTATCTATCATCTATCTATCTATCTATCTATCTATCTATCTATTATCTATCATCTATCTCATCTACACATACACACATGAATGAGAAAACTATACTGAAATGTTTTTATAAATCACTGGGCTATTGCTGTAGGTGGAAGGGTAACACTGCTGATCATCACTACTATTCTCAAAGGCTGGTGAAAGCATCTACGCTGGTGTCTCTCTGTGCATGATTGAGGCAGGAGAGTTCAATTTTAATAGATTTCCATTTTAGCCATTAAAGTAGAAATGGGGGACCTGTTGCCCTCCATGTATTGCTGGTCTCTAGCTCCCAGGAGCCCCATCCAGAACAGCTAACGATGTGGGATGATGGCAGTTGCAAATCAGCAACATCTGGTTGGCCACAGGTCTCCATTGCTGCATCACTGGATAGTCCCACTAGGCCAAATTAAAGTGCCAAACCTATTCATCATGTGTAAAAGATGGAAAGACAAGCTTATTTTTAATAAACAATGTAAATAAAGACTGTACAGAGTCAAAACCACCTTTCTTTGTTATTCCTTTTATCAGCCTCTGATGTTGAGATAAGCTCTCCATATGTGCTATACCTGAAAGGTACCCGCATCATTCAGCCTGGACACTGAGGTCCAGCTCCAAGGGCGTTCTGGCAGTTCCCTCACTGTGGGAAATGAAGTTCCAGGGAACCAGACTGAGGGCCTTCTTGGTAGTGGCGCTCTCCCTGCAGAATGGCCTCCCAGCAGATTTCAAGGAGATAAATAACTATACAACTTTAAAGGACGCTTGAAGGCAGCTCTGTATAGGGAAGTGTGGCGTTTGTACAGAGCCCCTGGTCATCTCATGGACTATTGACCTGTACACCACTAATCTGCTGCCACCAACCAGGTCCTCCCTGGTAAATCACTTAGTCTCAGTCAGGTTCTCAAATTAACAAAGAAGAGTGTAGTTTATTGCAGACACAAACAAACTTTAACTGCATTCCAAACGTTGTTACTCTTTACCTTCTTAGTCTTAGTTTATCCTGTCTCTGTCTCTTCTACCTCCCCTCACACAAGAACCCACTGCACTAACTGTCTATTTCCAACTGCCTGCCAACTGCTTTTCTAACTGCCTTTCCCAACCAACCAACCCACTAAAACCAACCAACTACCCACCAACAACTACCTCAAACCTTGGGCTAAGCCCTTTTATAAACAGGTAGACTCTGCCTCTGGCTTTCCTATTGGTATACCTTTTAACCCTTTCTCTCCCCCTGTACAAACATTTTCAAATGAACGGGCAAACGCCACATCCCTCCCCCCTTAAAGAAGTTTGATCAGGAGAGATAACAACAGAGTTACACTCCTGATCAAACTGCATTAAACATTTTTTTAAAAAAGATATTTATTAAAATTTTACAAACAATAGAAAATTACAGAATAAAAAAAAGAAAAAGAAAAAGAAAAAAAATACAAAAATACAAAGAAAAATACAAAATACATGAAAAAATAAAAAAGAATTAAAAACAAATCAATCTTTTCACATCTTATATTTCAATTACTTGTTTCCTGACCTCCTCACACCTCCCTTTTTTGTATTCCAATTCACATAGTTAATTCAGCAAATCCTTACCCTTTTTGTTTGTATCTTAATTATATATCTTAACATATTATTACTTTATATTTTCATCTAATTATCAATCCTTTTTTACATATTCTTTTAACTTTGTTGCTAAAGCCATCTCATTTCAATCCTACATCATTTTAACATTCATTAATTTTACAATGTTTCTGCAAATAGTCTTTAAATTTCTTCCAACAAACTGCATTAAACATTTAAAGCAACTCAGTTATCTACAGGAAATATTATTAACTGTCCATGGTTAACCTTCATCATCAGGTCTTCTTGATAAAGCATTGGCCACAATGTTCAGGAACCCTTTCATGCTTCTTATGGTGAAATTGAAGTCCTGCAGCAACAGGGCCCACCTCAGCAGTTTGCTATTAGTTCTCATCGTCCTTAGCCAAAGCAAGGGTGAATGATCGGTGCACAGTATAAATTTCTGGCCCCAGATGTAAGGTTTTAACTTCTGTAGGGACCAGATGATAGCAAAACATTCTTTTTCTATCATGGAAAGGTATTTCTCTCTGGGTAGCAATTTCTTGCTGACATACGTGATCGGATGCAGGTTGTCTTCCTCTCCCAGTTGACACAGCACGGCTCCGATCCCAGCATTTGACGCATCTGTAAAGATGGTGAACTCTAGGCCGTAGTTTGGTGTGACGAGGACTGGTCCGGTAGTCAAGGCATTCTTTAGCGCATCAAATGACTGCTGGCATGCTGATGTCCACTCCACATGCTCCAGTTCTTTCTTACGAGTCAAGTCGGTCAGTGGTGCAGCTAGTTCACTGAACTTAGGGATAAATCTTCAATAATACCCTGCCAAACCTAAGAATGCTCTCACTTTCTTTTTTGACATAGGAGTAGGCCAGTTCGTAACTGCCTCCACCTTGGTCTCTAAAGGCTTCATTATTCCTCCACCTACCATATGTCCAAAGTACAGTCATACCTCGGATTAAATGTGCTTCAGGTTGAGCGTTTTCAAGTTATGCTCCACAGCAACCCAGAAGTAACGGAGCATGTTACTTTCGGGTTTCACTGCTTGCGCATGCGCAGACGCTCAAAATGATGTCACGCGCATGCGCAGAAGCGGCAAAACGTGACCCGTGCACGCGCAGACGCATCTTACGTTCTACTCAGGATGCGAACGGGGGTCCGGAACGGATCCCATTCACATCCAGAGGTACCACTGTACTTGATTTCTGAGTCCCCAACCTGACATTTACTAGCCTTAATGGTCAAGCCCGCCTCTTTAATTCTTTGTAGCACTAACTCTAGGTGCTCTATGTGTTTGGACCAGGTTTGACTAAAAATTGCAATATCATCCAGGTAAGCTACTGTAAACACTCTTAATCCATGCAGGATCTTATCCACTAGCCTTTGAAAGGTTGCTGGTGCATTTTTTAGCCCAAAGGCCATCACTTTAAACTCATATAATCCTAGGGGACTTCTAAAGGCAGTTTTTTCCTGGAACCCAGGATACATTTTTACTTGATAATAGCCTTTTGTCAGGTCTAGACAGGTAATGAAATGGCACCTGACTATGGTCTCAATTAGGTCATCTAAGCGGGGCACTGGATAGGAATGTGCCTTAGTGACGTGATTTAACTTTCAATAGTCAACACAAAATCTTATAGAGCCATCAGGTTTGTCTACCAGCACTACCAGTGCTACCCAGAGACTCTCTGAGGGGGTTATGATCCCTGCCTTCAGCATCTCCTGCACCTCATTGCGGACTTTATGCATGTATGTCCCAGTTATCCGATAAGGGGTCACTGCAATGGGTTTAGCACCCCCAGTGTCTATGCGATGGACCACTCCCTTTGCTATTCCTGGAACATTACTAAAGACGGCTTTGTATTTTTGTAAGGTACTTCCTACCTCCTCCCACTGTGACTGGGTTAATGAAGGGGCTAGATTCACTTCTTTCTGATTACAATGTTGCTCCCCTCTCCCTTCCTATTGGTATACATTTTAACCCTTTCTCTCCCCCTGTACAAACATTTTCAAATGAACGGGCAAACGCCACGTCAAGTTTTTAATGTTTGATGTTTTTATTATGCTTTTATGTTTTTTGGAAGCCACCCAAAGTGGCTAGGGCAACCCAGTCAGATGAGTGGGGTACAAATATTAAATATTATTATTATCATTATATTTTTAAAGTCCATACATATTGGACCTATGTTTCTGTGGTGGGAGGGCTTTTCCCCCAATTGGAAGCAACTATTTGTCTCACTACTGTCATAAGAAAGAAGACCAATTTTTTATGCTTGACCTTTGGATTGATATCATTTTCCATTGACAGTAGGACAAAAGGACTTACATGGAATCAGGTACAAGACATTGTCCCATTATGGCAGATGACAGTCACACCACACATGGAGGACTGTGCCTTTAAGCTTACATCCTCTCCAGCATAAAGGCTAGAGAATATAGCTAACTCTTGAGGAAGTTGTGGAGACTGAGGATTGCCACTTTCCCACAGCTCCCTAAGTCTCCTCCTCCGGTTCCTTCCCAAGCAATCTGAGGCTCCATCATTTTGCCTGTTTTTGCTCTGCCCTTTTCATACCTTTTCTGGTTCCGGGAGACCGGAGGAGAGGGGAGCTGGTCGCAGCCGTCAGAGGGACCTCTTGGCTATCTCTCCAGCCTGCCTAATCTCTGCCTCTTCGCTCCTCTCCAGCCTCTACTTCTGCCTCTTCCTGCTCACTAAAGTCCTATAACCACTTCAGCTTCCAATGCCTCCTCCTCCCAGACTGCTCCCTCTTCTCTCTCTGACCATTCATGGTCATCCCACCACCAGTCCCCTGGCTCTGAGTCTTCTTCGCTTGGGGGGGCAGATTCCCCAGCTGGTACCTCCCAACCCTACTCTGTCAGACCATGACAGTTAAGTAACAAAGGTCCTGCTGTCATGGATGAGCCAATGATACGGCAGGGTGTTGGGTTTCCTCAGCAACACAAGTAGCATCTTGATAGCAGCAGTCCAGTAAAACATCTCCCCCCCCCTTCATTGGTAACTTTAAAAAAAAGTATTATGAGGTGCTTTGAGCACAATTTCTTTTTGGGTGGAAAAGCAGGATACAAATTAAATGACCGGCCTCTGAACATGTGAACCGACTGCTGGAACAGCAGTGTGTTTGATGTGACATGAACATACAGCTGGGATAGCTCAGTCAGTAGAGCATGAGACTCTTAATCTCAAGGTTATGAGTTCAAGCCCCATGTTGGGCAAAAGATTCCTGCATCGCAGGGAGGTGGACTAGATGATGCTCACGGTCCCTTCCAACTCTACAGTTCTATGATTTCAGTTGATCTGTGGTGGTCATTCAAACCAGCAAGACACCACACGAAACTGCCAGCACAAAGCAATAAGCAAGAATATATGAGGCAGCCCCAGTACATGACAGAATCCTGGGAAACGGCCAAAGTAAACAGATTGAAGGCTAAACTGAAAGTTCTTTGTGGAGAACTTTGGGTCCAAATTGTGTGTATGTGTGTGTGTCAAAAAAACACACATCAAAGTTGTTGCCTCAGCGCACCTCCACCCCCAACTGCTGCCTGTTTCACATTAGGAAGCGTTCTTCTGCCACCAGTGGTGCTCCCCCTGGTGGATGACAGAAACAGTTTGTGTTTTGCATGGGAAGCTGCTTTGTACCAAGTCAGACCATGGGTCCATCCAGCTTACTACTGTCTACACTGGTTTCTAATGTTGTATTATTTTGGGAGGTCATAAAGCTACCAATACTTCAGTGAAATGTCAGAATGCGGGTATAAAATCAACACACCAAATAAGGATGCATGCACACAAGGGAACGTTGACGTATCAGAATATTCGATCCAGTTCACATTGAAAGGTGAACCTGCCTAATTTGCACTTTCCATAACAATACAGTGGTACCTTGGGTTAAGAACTTAATTCGTTCTGGAGGTCCATTCTTAACCTGAAACTGTTCTTAACCTGAAGAGACCACTTTAGCTAATGGGGCCTCCCGCTGCCACTGCGCCGCAGGAGCACGATTTCTGTTCTCATCCTGAAGCAAAGTTCTTAACCTGAGGTACTATTTCTGGGTTAGCGGAGTCTGTAACCTGAAGCATTGGTAACCTGAAGCGTCTGTAACCCGAGGTACCACTGTACAAGGACCAAAACACTGTTGGAGGAAATGGACAAGAAGGAAGAGATTAATTTCCTTCATGAGTGTAAATCATCCCATGTATGAGATAAGCCAACAGGCCAAAGGTCAGCCAAGACAGCTGCTATGGCAATGGCCCAGTGCCATCTATCTAAGTGACTGAGACATGTCAGCTCATTAGTCAGTCAATGAGTCTGTCTGTGTGCTGGGGTCAGTCTTGAGTAGTGAGTTGGAGTCTGTGTAACATCTAGAATTGCTGGAACAACAGAGATACTTTTTGTTTGTATATATCTGTATGTATATCTGCAAAGTATACCAGCTGTATGTGTATATCAGCATCCGGAACTGTATTACTGAAGCCTAATATTCTACAGTAGTAAACTATTTTGGATCTTAAGCTGCCCTTGTGTGGTGACTGGAACTAGAGACAATTCCACTGCGTGGGTATCTCACCTCAGATCCCCAATGAACACATCCACCCTTTGATGTCTGCAATTCTCTGAATTTTGCATTGCTGTTTTTTCAGCCAAGTTATGTTAACAAAAACACATATATTAGGGTAGTGTGCGCATAAAAATGCATATATTAGTGAAAAATTGCATACAAAATTGCATTATATTAGGGGAAACTGCTCTGCAAAAAAAGGGAGAAGTATTTAAGGCAAAATCTCATAAAAACATGTGTAGAAATGGACACTAAAATGCTGGTAAACTTTGATGACGCTTTTACAAAATCACCAATCGATGTGAAAATGTGGAGAACTGAATTTAAGATTGAGAAAATGAGAAATCGGGGGGCCGCTAGGGGGCGCATCGGAAGATGGCCGACAATACCATCTCTCCGGCTCACACAAGGTAATTAAGAGGCTGTTATGGGAGTATGCAGCCTCCCTCGTTACCCCAAGGAATGGGGAACGCTGCCTTGCCTGCTGTGCCCATAATTCACCCCCAGATTCGAAAGGGGGTGAGGGCACTAGGCACAAAAGCCCTCGTGTGGGTCGGCTCTCCTGGACGCTGTCTCTGATCTGCGCAGCTAGTTGCGGGAGCTCAAAATAAACAATCAGAACAGAAGGAAACGCACATACTTCAAGCGATGATTGGGAGTAAGGACTGCTAACTAAAGGGATCTCTGGGAAGAGGAGCGATGGGCTGGACTTAACAATAAATCAAGAAGAAGAATAAATCAAGAAGAAGATTCATCAAAGGATTGGTATGTCGGAGCGAGACTGAAAAGGGGGGGGGAGAAAAACTTTTCTTTTTTTGTCTTATGTGAGTACCCAATAATCCCCCTCCCCAAAAAAGAATTGTTGCAATTACTGATCACAAGCAGGAGGAATAAGAACTGTGTGGAAATTAATTACTATGCAAGGACGTGGCTTATGGGAGCATCGGGAAACGAAAGTAAGTCCTTTGTGACGCAGTCATAAAAAGAGATTTATCATGGCAGGCCCGCCCGCAGGAATTCAGGGGGAGGAGGACTATGGCTGTTACTATGTTGGAGTGTGGGTTCGGCTTAGCAGGGCCCGATGAGAAAATTTATGAGGGAGCGGCGGGCCTGGGGAGATCAGGACAGACTGTGGGAATGTTTTGTACGGAGGTGTTGAAATGGCGTCTGTCTACTTTTATGGCTCTTGGATGAGTGTAAAATCCACACAGGATATAACAACGTCTGTCTTCAACCCGCTTGTGGAGATTATCAGAGATCACAAAGAAAGGAGATAACAACAAGAAGATGAGGAAAACAAAGAGAAGATTGAACAGAACTGTGAATATTATTTTGACAGAACTGTGTAATTAAAGCAGCAGCAAGAGAGATGATCGGATCCCTTTCAGAGCTCGAAGCATGGGTACCCCCAACAAAAAATTTAAAAATTTGGCTGTGTAATTTGGAATTATTGTGATTTGGAATTAATGTGATGTGATTGGCCTGTTAATAACAATTATTTTTAAAAAAGAGAAAATGAGAAATCGAGGAAAACTGAAACTGATAGGGGAATGCAGGATTTCAAAGGATAGTTGTGTTTCAGTTTGCATATTGTTTTGCAGAGTGTGAATTAGGTAATCCACCTTTCTGTGGGGATGGAATTGGCTATCTGATATTTAGAAGACATCTGAAGGCAGCCCTGTTTAGGGAAGTTTTTAATGACTGATGTTTTAGTGTATTTTTAATCTTTTGTTTGAAGCCGCCCAGAGTGGCTGGGGAAACCCAGCCAGATGGGCGGGGTATGTATGTATGTATGTATGTATGTATGTATGCATGTATAAATAAATAAATCTCCCTCATCCCTAACTGAATTGCAGGCATGGGCGAAATGATTCGTTGCTCCACAAGTGATCTTCACATATGTTTTAGGCTGCAGTCCACACATTCCCCATGACTGAAGGGACTTTACATAGCACAACATTATCTGCAGTCCTGCTAGGACAGAAGGGGAGTTTGTAAGAACACTGCTGGGCCAGATCAGGCACCCAACGACAGTATGACGAGTTAAACTAAAAAGGAGCACACTTCGGCTGTGAGACCAAATTGTCCCAGGACAGTCACGTCTCAATATGCAGCTTTCCTACCCCTACTGTTCACTCCGTTGCTCTGTCTTGAGAAAGGGCAATGTGTGTTGTGTACATCCTGGGTGGGAAACCTGCAAACCTCCAGGTGGTCTTGGACATTCATTCCTTACCTGTGGCTGTGATGGCTGAGACTAAGGGGAACTGAAGTCCAAAGACATTGACTGAGCCACAGATGTGCAACCCCTGCTTAAGCATGTTCACAAAAAGGCCTTTAAAAACAGTATTTTATTTAGAACTATCGGAAGGCATGGCTATATGATAGGTTATGACATACCCCTCAACTGTCCTGATTTGAGCTGGAATTACAGAAGCTATCCCGGCTTCTGATTGGCTCCTGGGATGTTGGCCCATTTTGGCTCCCGCAAGAGTATGGCCCCAAAAGATGCCCCTTTTGGGGGGCACACTCTCTCACAAGTCACCTGGTTCGCTCAAGAGTGCAGCCCCCAAACCATGCACCCCAACTTTCCTCTGAGGAATGTTGGGGGTGTATGTTGTGAACATCAGGCCTCTTTCAGAACTGTGGCCCTGATTTGGATGCCTCTCTCACCCAGGTGGCTGCTATATCTTATATAAAAAAAGAAGGAGACAGGGTGAGGGGTTCATAAGACAGAAAGAGACAACCACACCTAGAGTGGCAATGCAACAGAATCTTGGGGGACTTTTCAACAAGATTCCAAGAGCTGTACCAGGGCTGGGGGACCTCAGGTCTGGTGGCAACAGTAGTCCTCCTGGCCTCTCAGCCCAACCCATGGGATCCCCCTCAAGCCACACTCATTTCCCCAGACCACACCTTCACAGTTCCTGCTCTGTACCTACCTTGAGTTCTTTTACTTGGCTGGAATGTGTTCATGAAGTATAATAAGTCCTTTTGCATGCCTAACAAGAGAGAGGAAGAGAAGGGTGTGCGGTGTGAGAAACTTTGAACTTTTGCATGGCTGGAATGTAGATAAGAGGCTTATCAGCTACTCTGCCTACTTTTGCCCCTGACCATGCCCACTATGGGCAGCAGTGGCCCCTGGAAGGATACCCCTGAGGGAATGTGGCCTTCAGGCCAAAAAAGGTCCCCTACTTCCAAAGAAGCTACAGGAATGGATGGGAAAGAGGACCCTCCAAGCTTAGCTGTTGCTGATGTTGCTGCTGCAACGTAGCAGGACGTGAAGGATCTTGACAAGCTGGAACATGTGCAGAGGAGGGCGACCAAGATTATCAAGGGTCTGGAAACCACGACTTATGAGGAACAGTTGAGGGAGTTAGGTATTTTTAGCCTGGAGAAGAGGAGACTGAGAGGAGCTATGACAGCCATCTTCAAATATCTATCTGGCTGGGCTTCCCCAGCCACTCTGGGCGGCTTCCAACCGAATATTAAAATACAGTAATACCTCAAACATTAAAAGGTTCCCTAAACAGCGCTGCCTTCAGATGTCTTCTAAAAGCTTGGTAGTTGTTGTTCTCTTTAACATCTGATGGGAGGGCGTTCCACAGGGCGGACGCCACTACCGCAAAGGCCTTCTGCCTGGTTCCCTGTAACTTGGCTTCTCGCAGTGAGGGAACTGCCAGAAGGCCCTTGGCACTGGACCTCAGTGTCCAGGTAGAACTATGGGGGTGGAGACGCTCCTTCAGATATACTGGACCGAGGCCATTTAGGGCTTTAAAGGTCAGCACCAACACTTTGAATTGTGCTTGGAAACGTACTGGGAGCTAGTGTAACTCCCAGTCACCAGTCTAGCTGCCGCATTCTGGATTAGTTGTAGTTTCCGGGTCACCTTCAAAGGTAGCCCCACGTAGAGAGCATTGCAGTAGTCAAAGCAGGAGATCACCAGAGCATGCACGGAGCATGTTTACTCCTGCTCTGGAGGCTAGGACCCAAACCACTGGATTCAAGTTACAAGAATGTTGATTCTGACTAAACATCAGAAAGAACTTTCTGAGGGTAAGAGCAGTTCTACAGTGGAGGCTGTGGACTCTCCTTTGTCAGAGGTTTTTAAGCAGAGCTTGGGTGGCTTTAGTTGAGATTCCTGAATTGCAAGGCACTGGAAAAGTTGACACTCAGGGTCCCTTCCAACTCTTCAGTTTTATGAGGCAGTTTACATATACCAATGAAGCCATGCACGTAAGCTGGGATGCCTTTCAGATAGTTTTATATGATTGCTGATGTCTCTGTCCTGCAGTGAAAGAACACAGATAAGAGCTTGGGCCATGTGTGTCAGGTCAAAATGACCTTGCCAACCTTATGTCTAAATACAAATGTTTCGAAACCTTCCAGCTCATCATGGCCATCCACGATTCTCCTTCTGGAGTAAACATTTCTATATATATATATATTCTTAAATAATCATGTATCCTAAGTTTGCCGTTTTTTTTAAAAAAAAGAAATTAAATCTCCATCATATATACTCTTAGCAAATTGAGGAAGCTGAGCCATGACAGCGATGTAGCTAAAATTGAGAAATAAGAGAAGGTATCAACGTGTGGGAGGAAGGGCTGGTCCCAAAGTTTGCAGAAGTACAGATAAAAACATATTTAGGAAAGACAGAAAAGGCCTAAAGGGCAAGGAGGAGGAAACATCCCAAAATAGCCCAGTGAGAATTCTCCAAATTTCACACTGCACTTCACCAACCCAGTAAAGAGTACAAAAATTCATATACTGGGGGAAGGTGAGCATAAAAATGCAAATATTAGTGAGATTTTACACACACACACACACATCATGAAAGGAATCCGCTTGCAATAAATGGGCACAAAAATGTTTACTATGAGAAATTTGCACAAAAATGCTGATTTTTCATGGAAAACGTTGCAGAAATATGGAGGACTGAATTTAAGTCTGGAAAAACGAGAAACCAACAGCACCAAAATTGAAAGATCTGCCCTGCCTGGTGGAATGAATGGGAGAACAACCTTTAGTATGCCAAAAGCAACCATAGCTTGCTGGCTGGCTCAGATCATGAGCAGCAGCACTTCACAATTCCATTGAAGTTGCCCCTGTTTCCTGCCCTCCTCCACCCTGCGCTTGCATCGCAGCAGTGAATAGTTTGAGGCGGCGCATCCATATTTTTCGTTCTCTTTATAAAGCAAAAAAAGCCAATATGGTTGCCAACAGAATGTTTGAGGAACTTGAGTAACCAAGTTGATAACTCAATAACTCCTCCCCCAGCCCCAGATGCCTGTTAATCATTCTTTGTGTATAAAAGCTGGTGTTGTTCCCTGACATCTTCATTCACCTTGAACATGAGGGGGGTTGTTTTTGTGCTGCTCATCACTCTTGTGGGTAAGCTCCCTACTCCCTCTGCCACTAGGTAGGGATGGTGATCTCTGGGGGGGGGGGGCAAGGTGGAATTGGAAGTCACACCTCACCCTATCCCAAGTGAAATCTCTGTCTATCATCTGTCTATCATAGATTATCTATCATATTAAATTACAATTCTTTCCACTTACAAATGTATTTCTTCCCCACACAGGGAGCCAGAAAAATGGAATCGGTAAGTCAAGTTCTCATTGTTAACATGCTATCTTTTTGGTAGTTACTGGCTAAAGTGTAGAAAGGTTCCCTGTGGATTTGTGTTACAGTAATTTACATTTTGCCATTCCCCCCCCCTCAAAGGGCACAACACACCACAAGGGACCATGTAAGGGTTGTTTTCATTTTTGTGGCGTGGAGGGGGAGCGAGAAGGATAAATTTATGGGAGGGTCAAGATTCACAGCACGAGTTATAGGCCTGCTCTTAGATACTGTATGTCCAACTGTATAGCCTACTAGTGTGTAAGCCTACTGAACTCAGTAGGAGACACTTCCAGGTAAACATATATAGGACTGAATTGTGCAAGGATTGTTTTTGCATTCAGCTGTGTTTAGGAATCACAGAAATTGTTATTTACATGTAAATCTGCTTTTGAGAGACAATTAACCTGTTGGTTTCAAGCTGAATTCAGCATCCTGACATATACTAGAAATATTATAATTCATTCCCATATTTTGCATAGTTTATTTTGTATAATTTATAGTACTTTGGGAATGTGCTCAATTCCCAAGCACCACAGATACTACTGTTACTGTTGTGTTCTTATTTGCGTAGGGTGCTATAGGTACTCAGAATTATCTCTCCCCCTCCTTTTTAACAGAACCTGGTTTTAGCAATCTCAAATCCTACCTTTACAACTATACCGGACTCATTCAGATTGGATTGGAAGATGGGGATTTAGAAAAATCTGTCTTAAAACTGTCTTGCCAAGTAAAGATCAGCAGAGTATTCCAGGAAGACCACATTCTTAAGGTAGATTATGATATCAATTTTTAATTTTAGTGACTAAACTTACCTGCCAAGCTCTCTTTCTTTCTTCACCTGGAATCGTGTGGCTTTGGTTGGCTGGCATCCATCTGTCTCGGGGAGTGTGCTTTCAGGGGTGAAGTAAAACCATTGGAGGGTTGCAGAGCCTGCTGTGGCTGTAGAAACCAATACAGGAGAGACTGGTTTTTTAGATAGCTGGTTTGATAGGGGCCCTTTTTAAGTGGAGAAGGGGTGGGCAGCTGAAGCATGGAAGCAAGTGTCTAGAATCTCATGAGAAGCAGGTGGAAACAGGTTGAAGGGTCCCCATCCAAAGCTCTTTTCTTTAGAACAAAAATGCCATTGATGCTTTTGTTATGCGTATTGGTATGTAAGGTGATATCAACACTTAAGGCTATTGATTTCAGTGGTTCCACTCTGAAGATGACTAACATTAGATATCACCCAATACTTTTTGGTTAACTTTTTCAGCCAAAATATACAGATGTTATCAATACATTTTCATCCGTGAGGGAACTGAAGGAGAATGGCTTATTACAACTCGCACAGAAACAAAACATGGCTAGACTAATGAGGTCCGTTTATTCAGAATAGCTCAGAAAGACATAAGCATCAGTGTAGCTACGTGGGATCTTCTAGGAGATTTCTGCTAAGCTAGTGAAAAAGATGTGGACCAGCCTACCAATGTCGGCAACTCCTAAAGAATTAGATGGGCAAACTTGAACACAAATACAGAAGTTTGGTAGCTTAACACAATTTTTTATACTGGGGTGGACAAGTGATTTGTACATCTGGGAAACTGATAAAAGGGGTGGGGAGTGGACATGACAGTAACCTCATCAAATGCTTTAGAAATGTAGGAGCTGTTTGTCATTCTGATAGGCCTTGTAAAATTGAACAGAGCTTGTGAGGGTAAGCCTCTATTAAGAGAGGGGGTGGAAAGAGCAACCCCAAACAGATAAGGGGGAGGGTGTGTGAAAGGCAGCAGAAGAGAATAAGTTGCAAGGTTAACCAAAATGGAGGACTCTTGTACCAGAGCACAATGAAGTGTTTGCCAGCATACAACAATTTCAAGTCTTGTGTCATAACACAAGGAATAGTGCTGAGGTCATGATGAACCCTACTCAGCGTACTATTCTGGTCCCAGCTAGAAGGAAGAAATAAGGTTACTCAGGCATGTTTTCCATAGTTACTTGGGAGTAAGGGCCCACTCAGGAGATACATGTTCTCAGTTTTGGTGCCACATTCAAATTTAGGTAAATCTTTCTCTCCTCCTTATATGACTCTTCTGTTGCTTGCATGTAAATATTTTAATTTGGCTCAAATCTTCACTCTTCTGGTGCTTTTGCTCTTAGGTCCTTTCTCCACAAGTGGAAGAATACAATGGAATGTGGCCCAGAGATCCGACCTTCAAAACACCCACTCTCACTCAGAAACTGGATCTATGTTTTCCTGAACCATTTAAGTTTGAGTACAGAAGAGGTTGCATTGGAAATATTTATGCCCTTAAAAATGTCTCATTCGAGTGCATAAATATAATAAGGGGCATCCTGAACTTGCTGCAGATATCTGTAAATGAGATGGAGAGTGTGTACGAGTTGCAAGAGGTATGGGATTTTTTTGATTTTTTTTTTTTTGGTCTTTTCAGATTCTAAAATGACTCATTTTAAGAACAAACATTAGAGTATTAGAATCATGTGTTGTTGTTTTTACATGGGAAAGTGTCCCCCAGGGCTTGTTCCTGTGAACCACTTAATTGCTTTTTAATCACTTGATTACTTAGCAATTAATGACTTGCATTTGAACAGAAGTGAGCTAACTCCGTTATGAGCATTGTGTCCAAAATTATGAGTGGTGCTGCAAAAGCTCTTTCTGTCATGTTTGATTTATCATGGCTTATTCATACATTAAATGTGATGCTGTAATGATCTAGTGATGAACATGAATCAGCATGCAGAACTATAGGGTTGGAAGAGATGCAAAGGACATCCTGCCAAACTTCCTAGGCCAGCCTTCCTTTATCTGGTATAATTCAGGTGTTTTGGAGAACTGCCGTTAGCTGCAACCAGGATGGCCAGTGATCAGGGATGATGGGAGTTGTAGTCCAAAATATCTGGAGGGCACCAGGTTAGGGAAGATTGTCCCAGACAATGGCCTTAACCAACATCCCTTTCGCAATCTGCCATGCCAACTATATTAGAGAGTGCCAAAAGTAATGTGCTACTCCACACATTTTCTAAATTAAGGAACTTCATTGTCTGAGTAGCGCAAAACATCTGTGTAGCTTATGATGTGAGATTATTGCATTACATGCAAGTTTGATCAAGAAGCTACTACACACCTCAGGTTTCTAGCTATATGTTGTTTAGTTGTCTTAGTCGTGTTCAACTCTCCATGACCTCATGAACCAGAGTGTGTCTTGGAAACTCTCACTTCTCAAAGCTTCTCCTTTTTCATGTCCATGGAGTTTTCTTGGCAAAATACTGGAGTGGTTTGCCAGTTCCTTCTCCAGGTGGATCACATTTAGTCTAAACTCTTGGCTATGACCTGTCCATCTTGGGTGGCCCTGCACGGCATAGCTCATAGCTTCTTGGAGATATTCAAGCCCCTTCACCACGACAAGGCAGGGATCCATGAAGGAATTCCAGCTATATAGAAGCAGTGAAATAAACATATATGTAGTGATCACATATGATGAGTGGCTTTCACATTGACCAATGAACTTTCAGACCTTGAAAATGAAAGCAAAATCTTCCTAGTGAGTTACATCTGGGGGTGGGGGAGAATTCAACATACCGGTAGGTTTGTCGCATAAATTATGCCTTGTCCACAATGATCTCATTGCAGATAAATTGATTTCAAATGAAAACTTTCTCCAGAATGGGATCAATATCACTTTCCCCAAGTTGCACCCATCTCTGGTACCTCAAGAGAACCATGGGTGAAGAAGAACATCAAAAATGAAATAAATTCCTTCCCACTCAGCCTATCTAAATATCTATTGCCCTGCATTGCCCATGCTTACCTATTCCCATCCTGAAAACATATGACTTTACTCACTTCACTCTGATGAGCTTAGTGTGCCTTGTTCATTCCTGATTTCTCCTTTTAACAAACTGTAACCTGAATTATGTGGGTTAATAGGAAGTGAGGGAGACGGTTATGTAGGGCACTGCATTGCTATGGTGCACAAGACTTTCCGATCTTCCTAGGACCTAAGATTTTGTGATTTCATTGTTGTCCATTGCTCTTTGCAGGATGGAGTTGGAGGAACTTGCCTCACCAAGTACATTGTCCAAGAGGACAAGGCCAATAATGTAAGCACCATTTCCCGAACCAAAGACCTCAGCAACTGCACAAACAAAGTTGTGAAGAACATTGGAATGGCCTATGTCCGGCCTTGTCCTACATGTCCTTTGGTAAGGAGCCTTAACAGCAGCCATTGATGTAAATATTCACAACGGAGGTTGCTTCAAATAGTATAAACCAAGTTAATTTTAAAAGAACTTGATATAAGCAGTTTATTTGTCCTTCTTAGAACATCACAAACACAAGAGGGGCTGTGGCCTTCAACTACCGACTAAAATACATGGATACCGGAGCCCTGATCACACACGTTGACTCCCGGCAGGTGTATACTATCTCCCCATTCAATGAAGTTGGTAGTACTGCTGTTATGGACGCAAGGTATGTCTGACATGGTGGTACAATCAGAGCAAGGGAGAAGCATGTCACCAGAATTGTGGATTGGTTTGCACATGCATGCACATCACTCTATTGGCACATGATTAGGCTGTGCTTGCTGACTGGTAGCTGAGAATGGGAAACCCTTCAAAAGCGTTGTGTCTAAGGTGATGTCAGGGGAGATGCAAGTGTTTGGAGTGTTTGATCTGTGATGGCTGCAGCATCCCATGAAAATATCACTTCATTCTGTGGTCAACAAGTGACGACAACATTAAAGATATGGCAGCTCTCCAAATGGTTAGCTGATTTTCTCTTGAAGTGAGAGAACTCTCAAGGTCAAGGACAGCCTATCTCCGTATAAACCGTCCCACACTCTGAGTTTATCATTCCTTTCTGCGTGTGGCTCCTCCATGTGAGGTCCAGAGGGTGATAGCATGAGAATGGGCCTTTTCTGCAGTGGCTCCCCATTTGTGGCCTGCTCACCATCATTATATATTTTTAGGTGCCAGGCAAAAACATTCCTCTTCAACCAGGCCTTGGGCTGATTAATATTTATATCCTTTTAATTGTGTTTGTGGAAAAGAGGGGTTATTGTTTTGCTGTTTTGGTTAAACTATTTACTTGTGTTTTACCTTGTATTTTATTCTGTGAACCGTCCTGAGATCTTTTGATGAAGGGCAGTAATATATATAATCAGTGTTTGATGCAATGCTGGATGAAGAATGCTGCCTTGAAGCAGCTCTTATAGGGTTTGAAACAAGAGTCTGAACCCAGGACTTTCTTCATGTGAAGCATGAGATCTACCATTGAGCTGCATGTACAGGTTGTAGAATCCTAAACTGACCAATGCTTTGAGCCCTCAGACTGGGCACCATAGTGATGTTGAACATGGGTTTCTCTCCGTCAAAGTGAAGGCATTTCCTTTCTGTCAGAATCTATAGACTTCAACCTTAATCCTTCTTCTCAGCGTTAATACATGAATTTATTTCTTACCCCATCTAGACAAAACTTGACTTTGATTGAAACAACAACCAACCAAGACAAAATGCCAGGGAACTTGCTGCAAAACTATGGAAATATTCATTATCAGTTTCCAGAAGACCTCCCCCAGATGGCTCTGCACCTAATAAAGACCGATAACCCTGAGCCACGGGTGAGACGTTTCGCAACAGAAAATGAACGGAAGGCCTAGAAAATGATTCTGAATAGTCAAGGAGGGAATATAACCAGTTCCTTTCGCCCTCTGTTTACCTTATAGATGGTGAAAATGCTGGAGTTGCTAATTCAGGAGAGCCAGCTACAACTCCATCCAGAAACGCCAGCCAAGTTCTTAGAACTTATTGAACTTTCCCGAGCAGCCACCCCTGAAGATCTTGAATCTCTCTGGAAACAATTTGCAGATAGACAGCTATATAGGTATTTGATGCTGTTAATGTGCAACCCGTGTTTTTAGTTGGCACGGCCAGCTCTAGGTGTGAGTGGGGCCTCAGTGTAGTGCCCTCTAGTGGGTCCCTTCCTCTGTGCACTGGTACTTCTTACTTGACTCGAATGGGTGGTTGGAGGTCATCATGGGTGCTCTCTGCAATTTTAAGCAACTGAAATGGTGGCTTACTAGTCAGCAGAGTGCTGAAAAAAGAGGGGACCAAGGCAGCCATCAAAAGTGGGCTCCGTGGGGCACTGGAAGTTGTCCAAGGATGCCAGGTGATTATGCTGGTCCTACCAGTCAGGGGAAACAGAAGATGACGATCTCTCACCTTGCTTTACAGGCGCTGGCTCTTGAGTGCACTTGCTGTAGCAGGAACCACCAATACGTTTACGTTCCTGAAGCAAAGAATTGAAGAAGAGTCTCTCAATTCCTTGGAGTCTGCTCTCAGTCTTACTTTGGCCTTCCATTTAACAAAAACCAGTAGCCTTACCTTACAAGCGGCAGCAGTAAGTATACTGTTTAATGTTACCCACTTCCCTAAGCAGTAGGGAGCTTCAGAGCAGCATTTTAGTCTCAGTTTTTCTTCTGCCTTCAGTGAAAAAGATCACAAGAGTACAAAGCTTCCCTTTCTTTTGAATAAATTATATGCAATCAGTTTTAATCAGTTTGTAATCTCTCCACTTTTTCGAGGTGGTTAAAGCGTTTGAATAATCTTGAGCCTCAGATATTGAGATTTACCTCAGAATTAATATGCTCAGCAGCCCTAAACAAATTACTGAAAATAATGACATTGTTTCAATGCTGTGTGTAATCCTTTTGCTCTCATATAGCTAGTGTTTCTTCACAGTATCATTTTCTAGCTTGTTTTTTTGCACTTGCTGTCCTTATTTGCTGACACTACCATTTGATACAATTGGTAGTGGTGTTGACCCAGATGATTTTGTTTATGGGGTCCATGATGTCATCATGGTGGTGTGACGTCATTGGTTGTTACGCCCCATGTGATCTTGCTTCAAGTTGCATAGGGAAACAAATCAGTGAAGGCAAGCAGAAGATGTAAAGTGGTGCTGAAATGGACAGCGTCAAAGCAATATATGTTTTCGTTGGGTGTCAGAATAGGGTGTGCTTTTGACATTCTCAGGAATAAATATGTAATGGGACCAGAAGTTGAGATTTAAACTATTGCACAAGGCCCGTCTGTGTAGTAAGGCTTATAGATAGCAAGATGATTGGTTTTATCATCATCATCATCATTACCTGTCCTTCATCCTTCAGTCAAAGTTACAACAATTAAAAAAACTAAATTAAAAATTATTTTAGAAGCTTACAATTACAAAAAAAAAAGCAATCAGAAGAAATAAGGTGGTTCTGAAAACACACATCTCAGGTGTCAATGGCCAGGGTAAAGGAGGTGTGTCTTCAGCATTTGCCAAAAACATTTCCTGGTTGCACCTCTATGGAGAGAGAATTTCAAAACTTAGGAGCTGCCACGGAAAATGTCCTCTCCCAGGTCACCACTATCTAAGCTACTGAGGGCTGTAGAACTACTTACAGCAGGGCATCTGTAGGGAAAGTGGTGGTGCTTCAGGTGATTTGGGGGTCTGAGAAAATTGTAGGAAGGGCTGAAAAATCTTTATAGTGGGTCATTATTTTTGGTTTCAAGCTGTAGTTCTCTGTACCGGAGTTATTAGTGTAATGATTTATGTAAGCCTCCTTGAGCTCTGGGAAAAGTGGCTCAGATATATTTCAAACAAACCAATGGTTCCAGCAAATATCCACATTACATTGTCTTTGTTTTGGCTTCTGCAGGATCTGATTACCTCTCCTGGAGTTCAGAAATCCTCAGCGCTTCGCATCATCGTTGACTTAGGATACGGCGCCATGGTAAACAGGCACTGCACTGACTTCCGCCCCTGCCCTGCTGAAATTCTTCAGGTAACAAATCAGTGTTCACATTTCCTAAAAGTGTGCAAAAATCTGCCTGCAGATTGGCGCCTTGGGTTGTGGGAATTTGATTGGGACTCAGTTATTCCCTGACTTTCGCACATCCTAAACGTCCCAAAGCAGCTCTCATCTACAAATGCACATGTGCATTCTGAGAGAAAATGTGTTTAAAAATATATGTATTTTCTAATAGGGATTCAAGTTGTGATTTTTGTGTGGATGAACTGCTAGTTGTTTTGCTGTTCTTGAGTTCCTGTGCATTCCACATAGGCAAACATCACCCCTGAGCTTCATAGGAAAGATCAGCAACTGAACGATTAACACGAGACCCTTGTTCTGTTTCCAGCCTCTCCATGATCTTGCAGCTGGTGCAGTCAGCGAAGGACACGAGGAAGACATGGTGCTGGCCTTGAAGGCCATGGGCAACGCAGGAGAACCAGCCAGCATTAATTACATCAAGAAGTTCTTGCCAGGGTTTTCATCTACGGCTGATGCTTTGCCAGAGAATGTCCAGACCGAGGCAGTACTAGCCTTGAGGAAAATAGCAAGGAAGCAAGCCCCAGAAGTAAGCAAAGTCATTCTTAACCAAATAAATGGGACGCAGAGCAAATGTCAGGTGTAATCTAAGATAGGGGCCAGGAAGCATGCACATTAATGTAGGGCACTGAACCTGGGTTATCAGCAAATGGATGCCGTGCGGTGCAAATAATTTTGCTAAAAGTGTATTTGCTTAGCAAAGGATCCTCCCAAGGGCACATGAGAGGCGTTCACTGGGATGATTACGTGGCCTTCTGAGAGACCCTTTCCTACCCTCTCTCACAGAAGGGTAACATAGCGGCAAGCCATTGCAAAAAGGCATTTAACTGCTTGTGTCACAGGCGAATTTTTAATCTCTGAATTGCATCCGAAGTGTCAAATCATGGGCTGGTACAACAGTACCAATTTATAGAAAACACCGCAGCTCAGATGTAGGAGGGTCCTATAACTATTATATATATGCAGTGCTTTTTTCTAAAAAAAATGTTTAGGGGTACTCTCATTTTGACTCAAGAAAAGCACTATTTTATAGTTCAAATCAGGAAAAATAAATACCATAAATGGACAAAAGTACAAAGATTCACAAAATGTTTAGCGGTATGCATCCCCTGCGTCCCCCCAGGAAAAAACCACTGTATATATGTGTGTATATTCTCCAAAGTTTGCAAAGCAGTTCTCCAGCCAAGTCATGTGTACAAAAATGATTATTATGGGGATAAAGTGTGCATAAAAATGCATAAATTCATGAAAATCACATGCAAAAATGCATTCATTTAGGGAAAATTGCTCTGCAAAACTTGTATATCAAGCAAAATGCCAGACAAACATGCATATTAGGAGAAATTTGCACTAAAATGCTGGTGGATTTTCACAACATGATGTGGAAATTGTCAAGATTGGAAAAAAACGTGAAATTGACAAATTCACCCATTTCTAGTCATAAGGCAGCTTCCTGTACTGGTACATAAATTATCGTTTAACTTGTGGCATTGTCCTTTTTCTCTCCAGGTACGGGAAATTCTCTTTCAGATCTTTGCAAACAACTCTCTTCCTTCTAAAGTCCGGATGGTGGCCTGTGTTGTTTTCTTTGAAACCAAACCTGCTGTCCCTCTAGTGACAGCTTTGGCCAATGTCGTGCAAAGGGAGAGAAATCTGCAGGTTGCCAGCTTTGCCTATTCGCACATGAAGGTCTTGGCCATGGGCAAGATTCCACAGCTCTATGACCTGTAAGTAGACGGAGAACTACAAACAAGGGAGCCTGGTAAACCAGCACCAGTAAATCAAGAGTTTACTGGAGATCCATTGGCCTGGTTGCAAAAGCCCCGTGCAAGCAATTGGTTCACACCTCTGGATGTTTTGAAGGGAAGGGTCTTTCAGAAAGAGAGAGAGAGAAATAGGGTAGGAGAGAGACGATTGGTGGTCATTCACTTTTTTTTTACTCTGGTCCCACCACCAGCACGCAGCCCCCCAAATGTTACACCCCAAGGGAAAGCGGCCTTCAACAGAAATAAGGTTCTACATCCTTAACTGACACAGTCAGCCCACCCTATATGGTTGGATCCTGAATTGATTTCCCACCTGCACAGCATCCACTCACCAAAAAGCAGGCCAGGGAGTCGCACTGAATGCATAGCCAAGAAAGGCACCTTCTCAAAGTCTAGTGAGCAGTTGCCCAGCTTTGGGAAGGAGGCATGAGGGCTCAGACAGGGCCCTAGAGCCCTCCTTCCTCCTTCCCAAAGATGGGCAAGCACTTACAGGCCTTTGGAAAAGAAGTGAGAGTGCTCTAGGACCCTGCCAGAACCTCACATGTCCTTCCCAAAGCCTGGCTTAGGCCAGCGCCACAAGGTCTGGGGGGAGGGCGTCATGTGGCCTTGCACAGGGCAGCATGTGGCCAAGGTCCGCCCCTGAGCAGGCCCCATGTGACTAGGAGAACCTTTAAACTCCAGTTGGGTCTTTACAAACAAACAAAAAACAACGTGGAGGGTTTTGATTCCCCTCTTCATAATAAGTAAACATCTTCCTGAAAGTTGCTAAGTCTATTAAAGGTAAAGGTAAAGGGACCCCTGACTATTAGGTTCAGTCGTGACCGACTCTGGGGTTACGGCGCTCATCTCGCTTTATTGGCCGAGGGAGCCAGTGTACAGCTTCCAAGGTCATGTGGCCAGCATGACTAAGCCGCTTCTGGCGAATCAGAGCAGCGCACGGAAGCGCCGTTTACCTTCCCGCCAGAGCAGTACCTATTTATCTACTTGCACATTGGCGTGCTTTCAAACTGCTAGGTTGGCAGGAGCAGAGACCAAGCAACGGGAGCTTACCCCGTCGCGGGGATTCGAACTGCTAACCTTCTGATCAACAAGTCCTAGGCTCTGTGGTTTAACCCACAGCACCAACCGCATCCCACGAGGAGCTAAGTCTATTGCAGTGCCTTAAATACAGTGCTTTTTTTCGGAGGGGTACGCATACCCCTAGACATTTTGTGAATCTAAGTTTGGCCTCATTGAAGGGCAGTATTTCAATATGAGTAGGAAAATGAGAGTACCCCTAAACATTTTTAAGAAAAAAAGCACTGCTTAAATAGGATTATGATATTGTTCCACTGCTGTCCCTTAGGTCTGCAGCTTGCAGAGTTGCCATCATGCTGCTCTCTCCCAAACTAGAGAAGTTGAGCATTCGCTACAGCAGCGTCATCCACATCGATGGCTTCTACCGTAAGTAACTGGTTCGGCTGCATGATTTTTTTTTCTTTTTAAACTGGATTACTTGTCCTGCAAGATGTTGCTGCTGTACGAAGCTCCATCTTTATATTTCAAAAGATTATGGCTGCATCATCCCATGCTGTGGTTTGGTAATATATTAAAAGAGGAACTTATGATGAAGGGAGACTCATGTTCCAAGTTCCCATGTCAATGTCGCGGACTTTAGATGGTGAAGTGGTGAGGGATCTTTTGACTTCACACCAGCACTCATTCCTCAAACAGGTTTCCTCCCCATCGTCAAATCCAGCACAAACTCCTTATCTTTACCTACAAAACCCTTCTGTAAAGCCGCTCCCCTTCCTCCCACATCACTGGGGGACCCGGCTGCGTCATGGTCCCTAGCTGACCTATCTGGTCAACCGGGGGGGCATGGCTTACGCTATTTAAACTACTGCGTGGCCAGGGGGCTGTTCCTTCTTGCCTCCTCCTGTGTTGGATCGCCCTCCGTCCCGCCCTAGTTCCATGCGTTTGCCTTTGGCCTCGCTATGGACCACGATTGGTCACCTGTTTAGGGGGCCAGGCAGGAATTTTCCCACTTGGCAAATTGGCACCAGCCATGTGGTTTTCGCCTGCCTCGTAGCAATCGTCACAACTTTGTAAGGTTTGGTGGTTAGGCACTGGTAAAACCTGGCTTATGGGAGGGGAAGCAGTGGCCTTCACCTGCCCCTCCTCTTGAAGGGTATTCCGTTAAAGGGATCCAGGGGTGTGGATCCTGTCCGAAGCCCAGGTATGGGCTAGGGCCATGCCACGATCCCATCGGTGACCCTGGGGGAGCTCGCACTTGATCATCAACAGGGCTCCCCCTACTGGTGGTTAACCCTTATGAGACTATCTGCATGGTGGGCAGGAGTCAGAAATAGTCAGTTCAGTTCCAATGCCTAAGCCAATACTGCTCACATCTGTAACCAATAAACTTGTGGCCTTAATTATCCCATTAACCTAACATATTGGTGTCCGTGTGTTTTATTTTCCAAGAGGCGGGGGAGGGCCCAGGGCCTTGTCATGCAATATATCTCCCCGTACCAGGGGCACCATCTATGTGGGGCCATGGGGGCCATTTTCAAGAAGGGAGCTAAGCCCCCACAAAATTCTGCAGCTATCCTCAAAAGGGATGAGTATACTTGGGATGTGGCAGGGCAAAACGTCTTCACATCTAAAGCCCTAAACAACTTGGGATCAGGATGTATAAGGGATCACTTGACTCCCTGTATCCCTGCCTGGGAACTGCACTCCTTGGATGAGGCACTGCTGAGAGCACCATACGTACTGGGAGAGACCCCTGCCTGCAACCCTGGAGAGCTGCTGCCAATCAGTGTAGACACTACTAAGCTAAATGGACCAATAGGCTGTCTCGCTATGATTCCACTTGCTGTGTAATTTGCGAGTATATCGAATCACATCTAATTGTCTGTGTGGAACAAATCCTACAACGAGCAGCAAACAGTTTTTATTTATTTTGTAAATTCCTATCATAGGAAATTACAGAGCTGGTGCAATTGGAAGAGTCTACCTAATGAATAGTCCAAAGACTCTGTTTCCATCAGTCCTTGCAAAGATGAGAGGCTACTACGCCACTTCAGCAATGGATATTGCAGAGGTAAGTACATATCAATGGAAAATGGTATGTAATTCCTTCTTCTAAAGCTACAATTTTAGAGGAAAATATTAGCTTTTTCATTAGATCCAACATTATTATTATTATTATTTGAAGGCATGAAGCTTAAAATTAAGGGCTCTGTTTTGTCAGTGGTGCTGGGAATTGGAGCTCTCCAAGGGATTTTCCAACCACACTCAGCACCCTTAACAAACTACAGTTCCCAGGCTAGGAGGAGGGGAGCCATGACTGCCAAAGTGGTGTAAGAGTACTTTAAATGTATGGTACAGATGTGATGGTAGTCCAGCTACATCAGGAGCGATCTAAGCTATAATGCTCAGGGCCAAATATGCTTTGTTTCCGTTGCATGCTAATATTCCTCTTGTCCCTAGCAACCTGCTATGTTGCTTGCCAGGGGCAAGAATGGTAGTTTATCATAAACAAAGGAACACTGCCGAGGAAAATACTGTGTGTGAAGTAGGGAGCGAAGGATTTATCAATTCCAGTTCTCTCAGTATCTGAAATTTTTAAATCTTATATTCAATTTTCCACATTTAGCAGCAATTTGCAGATTATTGTTTTTTTAAACCCCCATGGAAATTCACCAGCATTTTAGTGTGAATTTCTCCTAACAAACAGCTTTTTGTATGCAGTTTACACATTTTTGGAACAATTTCCCCTAATACAATGCATTTTTGTGTTATGTTCACTGACATCTCAATTTTTATCCATACTTTCCGTTAACATATGCATTTCTGTGAGCATTGTAAGGTTGGAAAACTGCACTGCAAAATTCAGATCTGCATGAATTTCCAAAGATAGCTGTGTTTTGGTTCTCATTTGTTTTGAAAAGTGCAAATTTGATAGATTCAGCTTTAAATATGAACTGAATCAAATTTTTCGTCCACCCCTCATTTGAAGGTTCCAACATCACTGGTTTCTTCCTATCTGGACTTCCTCCTATTCCAAATAGTCATTTCAGTTTGTGTTTCAATGCTTCAGTGTAAGGAAGGTATTGAAAAGAAGTTACCTGAGATGAAATCATACTGCCAATGGAATTCCTCCAATATCTTCTCTGCTCTGTTTAGTTTCCTCCAGGCCTTTTCTTTACAAGGATTTACTAAACAACCTTTCTTCATTTTCTGTTCTTCAGTGATTCCGTGCTTCATATTTTTGCGCATATAAAGCTTATTTGTTTTACATAGGTTCGTTTCGACCTGGAAGGGCTCGCTGATATCTTCAAAACACAAGATATTCCATTTGCTGAATCTTCAATGTACAAAAAAATTAGGGCGCTTGGGAAACTGGTATGTGTGTGCCTTTTTGTTGTTGTTAGTTTGAATCGCAGTAGATTTTTAATTGGAAATGTGGCCTGCCACTTCGTTTGCTTTTTTAGCCTAACTTCATTCCTGCTGAAGGGGGTTACTATTGCCCCAATGGATCAGGCCAATGGTCCATCCATTCCAGCATCCTGTTGTCACACTTGTCATCCAGATGCCAGTGGGAAACCCATAAACTGGACCTGAGCACAACAGCACCCTGTCTACTTGCAATTCCCTGGCAACTGGTATCCAGAGCCGTACTGCCTTTGACAGTGGCCATAGGACATAGCCATTGTGGCTAGTAGCCACTGCATTTTGCATGCATGAATATACATGTTTCTGGATGTTGCCGCAAACCACTCTTCCTCCGACCACACCTGATAAGTAGCTGAAAGGACAACAATCCCCCATCTAGCCTGAACCCTCCTAAGAGAAGTCAAAAGCTTATTCCCAGAGCCAAACACTGCATACCATGTGTATCTTGGCTTGATCTCCACTACCCCATGTTCTCACCATTTGTTGCCAAAACGTCCCATTTATCATCCTTTTCAGTTGTTTGTTTCAAGAAGTTTCAGAGAACATTTGTAGCAAATAATAGGTGTTTAGCTAGCATAGGAACATAAAAAGAGCACTGTTGGCTCAGCCCAAAGTTCCACCAAGTCCTGCATTCTGTTATCACAGTGGCCAACCAAATGCCTATGGCAAACCTGTCAGCAGGACCTGAATACAAAAGCATGCTCCTCACAGCATTTTCCCCAGCAAATGGTATATATAGAGGCATACTGCCTCAGCCAGTGAAGACAGAACATAGTCATCGTGACTAGTAACCATGGATAACTTTTTCCTCTGTGAATTCGTCTAATCCTCTTGTAAAGCTGCTTCTGGGAGTGAATCCCACCATTTAACTATACCCCCTGTGAAGAGTACAATTCAAGTCTCCCATTTTAGAGGAGTTGCAAACAACACATTTTCAGACTTTCCCATGGTGGGTTTACAGTACATCTTAACAATGAGAGTCAGTTAATCAATCAATCAGTCAGTCAATCAGTGACAACCATGTGCATGCATACACAATCTGTAGATCTCCTCCTATATAAATAAAATGCAAGGGTGTCATCACGCTGTGATTCGTGCGACCATCTATTGGAGACTACGCCAATTTTGGTGTGATAGCAGATAGGGAGACGAGCGAGCAGCATGGGTGGCAGGTGGCTAGGCAAGCTGTTTAATGGAGGGGGACAGGTGCTTCACAGAGTGGTTTGGTTCAGTCACCCCAAAGTTGGAGGTGTCTATAAATACATTGTTGCATCCAGGCACGCAGAAGGCATTATAGGTCAATGATAAATTCCTGCCAGGCAAAATAAATAAAGGAGGGTGTGGAGCAGGGGCAGTGAGGGGTATGGATCAAAGAAGGGTTATGGCCTGGAGAGAGTCCCAAAGACCAGATATAGAGATGCCCAGAGGCCCCTAGGCTTGAGTTGTCCACCCCTTGTCCAAAGAAAACCAAATGGGTATGTTTCAATTAGCAACTATATAATTTCTGCAATAATTAAAGGTAAACTGACACTATGTGAAACCCAACATGACTATAAGCAACCTCAAAAAAAAACAATCATTTCTCTCTTGCCAGCTAAAGGGATGGAAGGAACTCCCTTCAGAAAAGCCTCAGCTGTTCAGCTCTCTGAAATTATTTAGTCATGATATTGCCTTTGTTCTGGTTGACAAAGAACTCATTGAAAAGGCTGTGAAGGTACGTCAACTTTTGTCATTCTGGGTGTGGAAATACTCTCTCTCCATCTCCGATTGCTGATTAAACACACTTGCATCTTTACTTTTGCTTAGCTCGTGACCCAACCAGCAGAGATGCTGACCCCCCTGTTCCAAAATGGCATAACAGGCAGGTGGACCCAGCCCATACTGGCAGGAGAACTTCGACACATTGTACCTACCTGTGTAGGCCTCCCACTGGAACTTGGCTTATATGGCGCCAACGTGGCAGATGTTTCAGCAAAAGGTGAGCACTGGTACAGCCCCATACCACCTTAGCTTTGTTAGTGATCATTGGGGATGGTGGAGAGATTCAGTTCAGCTTGCACGAACCTATCTAATTTTCACTCTCGGAAACAGTATGTGAAGCAAAAAACAGCTATCCTTCAAAAAAACTGCACTTCTCCTGATTTTGTAGTGTAGTTCCCCATCCAGAAAATGTGCACACAGATGTGCATATTAGAGGAAAGTGTGCCTAAAAATGCACATATTCATGAAAATAACATGCAAAATGCTATTTTAGCAAAATATGTATATGGGAAATTGCTTGCAGAAATGCAGATCCTGGGAAAATATGCACTAAAATACCAACAACTTTTTGTGATTATACACACACAAACACACACACACACACACTCATACTCATGCAAACTGATGCAAAAACATAGTGAGCTGCTGGAAAATTAGAAACTTCAGAGAAACCAATATTGACAGATTCACCCATCCCTAGAACTTAGTGAATTGCTTATACATTTGTGAAAATGAAAATATGCTAGCTGATAACAGTAAATCCATGTCTTGAGTTCCTTTTTCGCTTCATGCTTTTGACATTTAATCACTCTTTTTTTACTTCCTACAGTCGATGGGAAGATATTTCCTTCTTTGACTAATGACTCTGGACCAGAACAGTTGCTTAAAGCCAGCCTGCTTCTTAGTGCTGACGTTAACTCAAGGTAGGCATGATTGCTGATATGAAATTAGGATTGCTTAATTTTCTGATGAATGGCGAAATTAGGAAGGAATTGTTTACATAGTCCAAACTGGGGTTTGGTGGTGCCCAACTGACTAGCATTGGCCTTCTGTCCTCTGTTCCAAAGATGGGAGACATGAGTCACACTATTGCAAGTTTTTCAAGTGGGGCCACCTGGCACCTGGGAATGTCAGATTGCAGGTGTAGCTGACAGCACTATACCTATATCAAAGAAGAATATTGCTTTGTGCTTCCGTTACCTCAGTCTGTGAGAAATTACAGAGGCAGTGCTTAACCAGGTTTGGCTTCCATTCAAAGGAAAGGTGACAAAAGACTTTTAAAAAATTCTTTAATATCTGAGTTTATTTGTAACTATACAAGTCCACTCCACCAAGAAAGAAAGTCCCCTACCACTAAAATTCATAATCTGCATGATCTAACAAAAATATTGACACGGCTCCTATGTTTGAATCACTAACAGTCCCTTGTGGTTATATTTACTGACAGATTCTCATTCTGTATGTTGCATATTAAATGAGATTCTAAATGTGTGTACAGTGAGTGTGAGGGAATAGTTTACATTATTATCTAAGTTGGTATTTCCATCTTTTTTCAGTGTATCAACGCATCTGGTAGGAGTGATGGCAATCAACACACCACATTTCCAATCTGGTCTTGAATTCCACGCTAAATTCCATGCAAGCATGCCGGTTAAATGTGATGCCAAGATAGACATGAAAGAGGAAATATTTAAGTTTGAAATGACCCCAGTCCAACAGCAAACAGAATTATTGGCTGTGAGGTACAGTAGCTATAACTTAATTGTGGCAAATAGCAGTGAATTCTGCTGCTGCAAAAATTATAAATATATGTTGGTTTCTTAATGCAGTAATACTTCTGGAAGTATACAGGGTTGCTTTTTCTTTTTAATTTGTCATGTTCTCGGTGATTTCTAAACATCTATTTACCTTTACAGGCAATTTCTATTACCGGTATTTGGTGGCCCTGATCTTGCAGTCCTTACCAAGGCAATAAAGTAGATGAGAATTTTGCCTAAGTAAGGACTTCAGGGTCAGCCTCAATAGACACTAAAGTGGCTACTACAGATCAAAATGCAATTCTCACTACTGTGGAATTCCAAGAGCAACAAAGGATGTGCGACACAACGATGTCTGGAGTGTGCTTTGGAAAGGTTGGCCAACTCTCTCCACCCGCAGATTCCTGAATCACACGCCTCATTTGTGTCTCAGTTGTTCTCAGTATCATCTCTGTCATTCATTCAAGTCATGACAAACATGAGAATGACTGGACTGAAAATTACAGCGACCTTATATTATGTATATTTGGCTTATTCCACTTACATATTGAGTGTTTTACACCTGTGCTTTCAGGACTAAATTTTATGCTGTGTCAAGGAATGTGGATGAACCAAATTCACCTTTGAGGACCCCGGTTCCGCCAGACATGATTGGATTTGATGTTCTAGAACAATGCTTTGGATCATCAAAAGTTAGGACCAAAAAGGTAATGGATAGTACATTGTAAATATACACACAGCGGATGATCCAGGTCTTGCTGCTGATTCCAGTTCATTTCTAAATTTCCATACTTATCCAATATGCTCAATTAAAGAATCAAAATATTTGTTTATCCACTGAAATATTACGAAGTAAATATATACTGTTTTAGTAATTCACAATTGTAGCCTATCTATATAATAAAACTTCACCGAATCTACTTTGTGGAAACGCGTTGGGGCACCCAGTTTACCTATCTATGCATATCCAGGCATTAAGCTTTAACTACTGTATTCTGGTGAGGTAAATACAGTTTCATATAATTGCCTCAGAATTTATTTACTACTTTTTTCCTGTCCAATATTTTATCGGTTGTTGTTCTTTTTAATGCAGCAAAGAAGTGTCTTTGATATTGCATCACGGGCATTCATTTATGGCTTGAAAGAAGAGTTTCACCACAGTCAAAGAAACGCAATGTGTTCACCCAGTTCATATATCAAACTATCTAGCTTAGGGTATCAAACATGTTTCACCATGAAAGAGTGCAGCACTGCGTTCTTCAAAGATGCATACCTACACAAGTATTTTGGGCAATGTGAACTCAAACTAGCTGTGAAACCAGGTACAGTTTCTATTAGAAATTTATCATTACTAATCAAACTTGAATACGCACACTAATTTTGTGGTTCTCAACCCTTATACTGAATTGTAAACAATTCCTATACAATAATACTTTGCCTTTCTTGGGGGTCTCCCTCCATACTCTGCATAAGCCCCATCCCATCACCCCACGGCAGTCAATTCTCTGCAAAAAGGAGAGCATCAAACATTTGATTAGAAAAATACTTTCATAAATGCAGTTTCTCCTTATCATTGAAGAATAAAGTGCTGAGGAATTATCTGTCATCTTAAAAGTGACCAAGAAGCCCCACTAAAAGGGGGAAATCTCACCAGCTTTGATCTGTTTGGGCAGTGTGCACCCTATGAATCAATGGGAAATATTTCCAGGCAAATGTATTTAGGTCTGGAGAAAGGTTTCATTGCAGTTTCCATGCGGTAGGTCAATAGGTTCATTAACAGTAATCCACACCCGCAATGCTCACTAGTGTAAACTTTGAAGAGCCCTTGGGCAAGATGCTCTCCATTGGTCCTTCCCTCCACGAATGGACCCATCTCCATCACTGCTATCCATTTGCTTGCCCTCCTTCTCTGGGCCCAGTGCACAGTTATTCAGAAGAAGGGGAGAATCTCTTGACTCTGGTCATTCTTTGCATGTCTGGAGGGAGGAACAAGCAGCAGCTGCATGTTAGGAGGAGAAGGCCTGGAAGCTCTGGAGGGCAGCAGTCGTCCCCCCCCCCGGCACCCTGCACAGTTGTGGGCCAGTAATGTCAACGCTTGACACGCTACCTGATGCTCCCCACAACTGATGATTGTCTACCTTTCAATAGTTATTGTTCTAACTCATGCACGGGTTTTTTCGACAGAAGCGGCTAGAACCAAAATACAGCTAGAGGTTCAAGCAGACTCTAAATCGCATTCAAACACAATCCACCTGAGGCACACCAATGAAGATGAAGATCATGTAGATAATGAATCCTCTTCTTATGAAGACCAAAAGGCTAAGAGAAAGAAGTGGAAGACTAAAGGGAAGAAAGAGGATGCTAAAACCAAGAAGAGTAAAGGAACCGAACTGGTTTGTATGGCTTGAAATGAAAATGAAACCAAGGCGTGTGGAGGAGAGAGGGAATGAATGGAAAAGAGGTGGGTGGGTGAGACTCTCAGAGGGAAAGCACCCAGTCTTACAACTAAGTGCTGGGCCACTCATACATATTCATAACTTGCATGTGAAAATGGGCTATCACAATGAATGGGGAAACTTTTTCAGCACCTACCCTGTAGTCTGCTCAGTTGTAGTTAGGCTATATAGTTCATATATATGAAAGTTAAAATCGCTGCATTATTAAATACACTTACTAGTTAGTGTACTAAAGCTTTCATAGATTATGAACCTATTTCAAAATGTTTTTGGCTTATTGACTAATATCCAGCCTACTACTTAATACTGCTTTGTTTTTGCAGCCCTTGTGCTGATAAAATTAGGACATTTTAAATGATATAACCACATTAAATATCTGATCTCGCACAATAGAATTTCATTGGAAATGTTTTGTAAAATGGCATATTATACCAGGAAGATGCAATTAAATTCCAGTGTGCTGTTCAGTTTTGCTTGAACGGTGTGATAATGTTTGTGGTAATGTTTCTGAAGGAAGTCCCCCCCCCCCAATTTACTTCTGACTTTAGCCCAAATTCTTGAGAGACAATAAATCATCGGTGCTGGTTGCTGATCTCCGTGCTATCCAGAATGAGAAGAAGGTCACCATATTTCACCTTGAGCTCCACAATGAGTTACACACTTCCAGGCCTACAGTACAAGTCTTTGTGTCAGACTTAAAAGAATCCAAAAGACCCAAGCTCTGTGCTGGTATTTCCATTCTTGATCCTCAGAAGGCTGAGGTAAGAAACAACTATATGACCAAAAATACTGTATTTCCCTAACCAAGTCATTCAGCAACCATTACAATATTTATCAGTAGTAGTGGGGCAGATCTGCAGAACCACCTTACTCCTGGCACCAGTGTATCTGCTGCTTATGTGGACAGGGCTGGGGAGAGGTGGTGGCAAAGTCAGGGCCACGGGATGTAGTAGTCGTAGTAGTAGTAATTATTATTAATAATTTATAATTTATACCCCACCCATCTGGCTGGGTTTCCCCAGCCACTCTGGGCAGATCCCAGCAGAATAATAATAATAAGAAGAAGAAGAAGAAGAAGAAGAAGAAGAAGATAAAGCGATAAAAGATCAAACATTAAAAACTTCCCTAAACAGGGCTGCCACAGGTGTAAAGGAGTCAAAGCAAGAAAGAAGTTTATTTCAGTTGTGGCCTGCTTCTTAACACTTTTTCTTGGGTTGCCATTTTGCTGGTCGCTTTTATTTCAGGCAGATGTTTGGAAGTTCTGCCTGAAAAGATTCATTGCAAATGGTGGCAGAAATGCCATCTCAGTTGTGACCTTGGGCTGCAATGGATGGAAAGTGCTACTTGACTTTCAGAGGCCATTATGGTATTTGGTTAAGATGCTTTTTCAAAAAAAGACCCCCCCCCCAAAAAAAAGCCTGTAACCTAGAACTGAATTTCCCAGTAATGGTTAAGGAAATAGAAGAGTGCAATGATCTGAAAAATCAGTGTAGTAACTGCAGCGATGTAGCTACTTTGATTTTTATATTAGAGGCATAAAATCCACTACCTGTTTCTTCTCAGGGTTATCTAAAATGGGGCTGGGATTGTCGAGACTACAATATTGCAATGAAGGTTGAATATGGATGGTTTGCTGGTTATCCAGCTATGCAAATTAATGTGGACTGGCTCAGAGTTCCTTCAAGACTAGAAGCGGCTGCAAGTGGGTGAGAATTAAGTAATTCACAACTTCAAATATATGTTTAGATTTATATGTGGAAATCGAGCTGAGCTACATCTGCAGAGAACTACCAGCAAGGGATGCCATTATGTTTGTGTTTCTTGCCCCAACAAAATGAGTTGCATTAAAACATTAGTACTCTTCCTCTTCTCCTTCCAGACAACCCACAAGGTTGTTTCTGGTCTGAAACGGACAGAATTTTAAGGCATTCTTCCAAACATGGAGATTTAATCCTTTCACTCCTTTTCCCTTTAGGCTATCCACATTTGTTCCTGATATGGCCTGTAGGCTTGGATTGTCCCAAAGAGAACAGAAGAATCCTTCACAGCAGACTTCTGTAGTCGTGGCTCTCACATCTCCGAGAAGCTGTGCTCTTGTTCTGAAGCTACATAATGTAAATTATTTGCTTTGGGGTTTTCACATTCCTTAATAATCTTAGCGCAGCAATCCAAAGTGTACGTGTGGGGATGGGGGGAAGGGAGAGAATATCTGTCGTGGAATCGCCACAACATCCAGAACCCTGTGAGCTCACAATGGCCAGGGCAGGAGGTGAGGGGTGGCTTTTGTATCATTGTTCCTGGCAAATCTTTGCTGTTCTGAATCCCACCACCCTAAAACAATTGTTTAAATAGTCATTTATATCGCTCCAATTAATAAATGACAGATCAGCAAATAAAACCAAGCTTCGCACAGAGAGAGTTATGGAATCATGCTGCTCTCAAGATAAATTCCTCCACAAATCTGCAGATGGAAAGAAGGCTGCGTGTGCCAACCGTTCATATTGTACCATAGGAAAGAAAGAGCTATTGCGATAAGACTGTGCAAATGAAGCAAATGTGTTTATTTTCCGTTAATCTGTTCCATTTTCCAAAGAGCGTGTAAGGCTTTGTCAAGAACTAAGCAAATGAAAAGAGGAAAGCAAATACAGAAGAAGGCTAAAATCCTATACTTGCTTACTTGGGAGAAAGTCCCCTTGAACCTAACAAGACATACCTAGGATTGGGCTATATGCTTGGCACTAGGGCTGAGCCAAAACCAAGTAGGAGGTGATTTTCATTAGCCAGTGTCTCAATGGTAGAGCATCTGCTTTGCATTCAGAAGGCTCCAATTTGCATTCAGAAGGCTCCAATCTGCCTTGGAGCCCTTAAAAAACAAAATCCATTTCCAGCTGGCACTTTCCAGCTGGCACCAGGCAGCTGGGTCTAGCTGCTATTTAAATTTCTCACCATGCCCTGGAGTGTTGTGGCATTCTGGGAAATTTAAATGGTGGCTGGATCCAACTACTTTGCACTGCTCAGAGTGCTGCCGCCGACCCCTGTCACCAGATAGAGCCACCATGAAGCACCAGCAGGAGAGGACCTTCCAGAGAGCAGATAGCCCAGAGGTCTCTCAAACCTGGAACAGACACTGCCCATTAACTGAGTGCAATTGTAAGAGCGGTGGACTCGTAATCTGGTGAACCAGGTTCACGTCTCTGCTCCTCCACATGCAGCTGCTGGGTGACCTTGGGCTAGTCACACTTCTCTGAAGTCTCTCAGCCCCACTCACCTCACAGAGTGTTTGTTGTGGGGGAGGAAGGGAAAGGAGAATGTTAGCCGCTTTGAGACTCCTTAGGGTAGTGATAAAGCGGGATATCAAATCCAAACTACTACTACTACCCTTCTTCTTCTTCTTCTTCTTCTTCTTCTTCTTCTTCTTCTTCTTCTTCAGTATGACTTTCTAACCATTTCTGTGTTGCTGTGTTGCTTCCCCTTGCAATAACCTGTGTTGCTTCCCCTTGCAATAGAAATATTATGCAGGGCCTTCCTTTCAGCCAGAAATCAGCAGAACTGAGTTCTGGCACTTCTCAAGTGGGCGCCATCGCCATTATAAGACAACAAGGGAGGCGTTGGTGGTGGGATCCGGCACCTCTTTTTCTAGAAAAATAGCACTGATGTTATCTTACCTTTTTATTAGGTCACACTTTATGACACAAACATCTGGCTACCACTTCCACTCCCTGTAGCCCAACATGCAGAAGATTTAGCAAAGCAGCCCCATGCCTGGAGTTTCATCTCTAATCTGCCATCCTCATTTGTGGAAAATCTGAAAGGTTAGTAGGTTAGCCAGCGTCGTTTTTCTCTCCTGGTTCCAGCAAAAGTTGGTTTACACCAGGGCTACAAACCACAAATCCTGGAAGCATCTTATCAGGTGGTTGAGAGATCTCAGTTGGTCCTCAGCACACCTTCCAGACTCCATGCCAGTTACTGATTCACTTTCTGGGTTGAAAACTCAATAATAAAATATGCCAGAAGAATATCTCTTATCAGAATATTATTTCTAACCATTTGAAGATGCTTACTGATAGCGTTTGCTTTTTAGGTCGTTGTTCAGTATCACAAGACACTATCACAACTTTCAACAATGTTAGCTTTCGCTATATAATGCCTGCAAACTGCTACCATGTCTTGGTCTATGACTGTAGCCCGGAACTGAAATTCCTGGTGAGGGTAATGAAAGCAGAACAGTCAACTGATCTGATAATGGCCCGTATCGACTTTGCCAATCTGTAAGTAAAGCATTATAAGTTAGGGTTGCCATATTTCAGAAAGTGAAAATCTGGACAAAAAATTTGTTGACCTATTTATTTATTTATTTTAGGGGGGAAGGTTGTTTAGCTTTTTTTTTTTTTTTTGCGCAAAACCACCAGAAAATAAATAAGTTTTTCATCTACTTATAAGAAAATTGGTAAGAAGACCCACTTACAACATGGGTTGCCTTACGTCCAGGTTTCCCTGGACATTTAGAATGGACATAACAAATTCCGCCCGGACACCAATTTAGGGATCAAAATCCTGGCGATGTCCAGGATTTTCCAGATGTATGGCTGCCCTACAAAAGTCAACCTGATCATGGACTGTTTCAAGAAGTGGCAGAGAGACATTTCTAGATTTGTCTGGCAGGGCAAGAAGCCCAGAATAAAATTTAAAATATTAACTGATGCAAAGGACAGAGGTGGATTTGCCCTGCCAGACCTTAAACTTTATTATGAATCAGCAGCATTTTGCTGGTTGAAAGAATGGCTGCTTCTTGAGAAAACAGACATTTTGGATTTAGAAGGTTTTAATAACGTTTTTGGGTGGCATGCATATTTGTGGTACGACAAGGTTAAAGCACATAAAGCATTTAAAAACCATATTGTCAGAAGAGCATTGTTTAATGTTTGGACAAGATATAAAGACTTACTTGAAAATAAAACCCCAAGGTGGCTATCACCGATGGAGGCGAAGGCTCAGAAAAAGCTCAATATGGAGGCCAAATGGCCAAAATATTGGAAGATTTTGGAACAGGAGGGTGACAAACTGAAATTGCAGAGTTTTGAGAAATTAAAAGACAAAGTGCGAGATTGGCTTCATTATTATCAAATAAGGGAGGCTTACAATTTGGATTAAAAAAATTGGTTTCCAGGTGGAAAAATCAAAATTGGAAATAGAACTGTTAGATCCCAAAACTAAGATATTAGCAAGAATGTATAACTTGCTGTTGAAATGGAATACTCAGGATGAAACGGTTAAATCTGCTATGATTAAATGGGCACAAGATGTTGGACATAATATAATGTTTGCTGACTGGGAACAGTTGTGGACCACAGGTATGAAATTTACGGCATGTAATGCCTTAAGAGAGAATATTATGAAAATGATATACAGGTGGTACATGACACCAGTCAAGCTTGCAAAAGTATATCATTTGCCCGATAATAAGTGTTGGAAATATAAAGAAAATGAAGGTACATTCTTTCACCTTTGGTGGACGTGCCCAAGGATTAAGGCTTTCTGGGAGATGATATATAATGAAATGAAAAAGGTATTTAAGTATACCTTCCTGAAGAAACCAGAGGTCTTTCTCCTGGGCATGGTCGGCCAATTGGTGCCAAAGAAGGATAGAACTTTCTTTATGTACGCTACAACAGCAGCAAGAATACTCATCGCAAAGTATTGGAAGACACAAGATTTACCCACCCTGGAAGAACGGCAGATGAAAGTGATAGTCTATATGGAACTGGCGGAAATGACTGGCAGAATCCGAGACCAGGGAGAAGAGTTGGTGGAAGAAAATTGGAAGATTTTAAAGACTATTTGCAGAAACATTGTAAAATTAATGAATGTTAAAATGATGTTGGATTGAAATGAAATGGCTTTAGCAACAAGGTTAAAAAGAATATGTAAAAATGGATTGATAATTGGATGAAAATACGAAGTTATAATATGTTAAGATATAGAATTAAGATAAAAACAAAGAGGGAAAGGATTTGCTGAATTAACCATGTGAACTGGAATACAAAAAAGGGAGGTGTGAGGAGGTCAGGAAACAAGTAAATGAAATATAAGACATGAAAATATCGATCTGTTTTTAATTGTTTTTTACTTTTCATGTATTTTTTCTCTGTATTTTTGTATTTTTTTTCTCTTTTTCTTTTTCTTATTTTTATTTTTTATTTTTTTATTTTTTTATTCTGTAACTCTTTTCTGTCTGTAAAACTTCAATAAATATCATTTTCAAAAAAAAAAAAAAAAAAACAAAAGTCAACCTGATCAAAATATGAGAAGCCAAATAGTTAATGAATATTGGTAATATGACTAGTAGAAAGACTAGTTATACTGGTAATCACACTAGATTGATACACTTTCCCCAACAAATATTTGAATTTGTCATACAAAATATTCTTAACCACTAGTGATTGATAACAAGGTAGAATGTTCATTAGTCCAATGTGAACAAGTTGTCAAAAAAGGTATGCACTTGGTATGTATGACATAAATGTATCATTGCCTTAATTAAACCAGAATTTTTCTGTTTGAAGGGAGGTTGACATGTATTCTTCAAATGGACTTGCAAAGCTGAGGATTAACGGTACTGAATTTCCACCAGAGAATCTCCCATTCACTTCCAATTCCAAAGGTAGCATACCTTTTCTGACTTCTCCTGAATTGCCTGACTCACTTGAACTATCTATAGCAAATTGTAAAGGGGCTTATGTATCCCAGTGGTTAGCAACTGAAAGGATGACCTTAGAGTCATGTACCAAGGCTTACCACAGCTAAAATGTCACATGCCCACACAATCCGTCACACATTTTTAATCTGTCCTTCCCATTGGCAACTTGGAGGAGAGCAGATGGTTTCTCTCAAGGAGCCAGACTGGGCCCCTACTTTGGCAGGTGTTGATCTCCAATATCTATGGTCTGGTATATATCTGATTTTTCCTTTGGGACCAATTGATCGTGGAATTAGGCCTAAACATTATTCAAATATTTTATTTACAGTGGTACCTCGCAAGACGAATGCCTCGGAAGACGAAAAACTCGCAAGACGAAAGAGTTTTTCGTTTTTTGAGTTGCTTCACAAGACGAATTTCCCTATGGGCTTGCTTCGCAAGACGAAAACGTCTTGCGAGTTTTTTTCCTTTTTCTTAAAACCGCTTGAAGAGGTGCGGTTGCGACTGACCGTGCTTCGCAAGACGAAAAACCTCGCAAGACGAAAAGACTCGCGGAACGAGTTAATTTCGTCTTGCGAGGTACCACTGTATTCCGGTAACCTTTTATATTGCAAACGCAGTATAGAGTAATTTCACATAAGCAGCAGCAAGATTTCAGCTCCACATATCTGATGCTTTGACTGAAACAGAGAGAAATCAGTAATGGTGACAATTTGCACTGAGATGTTACACCACAGTTTTTAGGGGGAAGTAATTCTGTTTTCTGGTTACAGGTGATATCCTTATCACTCGTGAGAAGAATGGCTTATCACTAAAAGCTCCAGAAGTTGGCATTGAAAATCTCTTCTATGATGGACGCATGCTTATGGTATACTTTTATTTGCTATCCTACCAATGTCTTGGATTTTTACAAACACATATGCAGCCAGAAGTGCATTGACTTTTACCACGTTCCTGTGCAGATTCAAGTACCTTTATCAATGATTGGGAAAACCTGTGGAATGTGTGGAAGATACGATGCTGAATATGAACAGGAATATAAGATGCCCAGTGGATATGAAGCCAAAAATGCTGTGAGCTTTGCTCAGTCTTGGATTCTTCCATCAGAATCCTGTACCAAAGGTTAGGCAATTATCTATTAATATGTGAATATCTGGGCAGTGATGCACATATTTTCTTCTTCACAACCTTTTAACAGTTTGCGGGGGGCGGGGGGATGACACCAAAAAGGGAACCAGAAATTTCCATGACTGTGACTAATTTCCAAATCATGGTTCCATCCACCCCTTCACTAAATTTTTAGGAACTCGGGATGACCACTTTACTAATCACCAAAGCCAACATGTGTTTTTAAAGATATATAGTAGCAGCAGAAAAATATGAACCACCTTCAGCTCTGGGAAGTATGTGTCTTCTAAAACACAATTGTATACTTCACACATTATGGCATTCTCTCATGCATTGCATTGATGTAGTCAGGTAGTTGGGCTTCCCATTGCAGAACACTGGTTGAGTCCCACTCTCTAGTATAGCTCATAATCCCTGCTCAATTTAAGCAGACACCTTTCCCTATTCTGTCTTCATGTCAGGCTGTAACACATTTTGCACAAACAAAACAGAATAACCCACCCACACAGGCAAGTTATCAATTCCCCATGTTTTCATAATTTATTTTGTAATGTGAGATTTCCAGCTGCAGTTTGGAAGCTTTAGCAAAAATCAGGTTTCTGAAAACAGTCCAGGCTATAATTTAGATATAGTTTAAACTCCATGTGTTTTCTCAGTGTGGCTCGCCTAAATGTTCATGTACAAATGTTTCAAGATATGAGAAAGCAACTTGCAGCTGAACATGACCTCCTGACACAGCATAAGTATGCGAAGCAGTATTTTAATCCTTATTCTATGGGAAGGGAGGGAGAAATAGTATCCATCAATATTATCCAGAATATGTCGTCTTTAAGATACAGTTTGCTTGGGCTTTAGTTTGACTACCTTATTTGATGAGTCTGTGAGGACTGACATGATTCTATTCCTGGGAGTCTCAGAAACAGGTTGCACCCTTTCCTATTCCAGATATTTGGAGGGGATAGGTAAAAGTCTATAGCTACTGTTGATTAGTCCTGGGCAGGTAAGCTCCTCATTTCCCTTACATCAGAGGACTAAGGAAATAGGAAGAGGCACCTGGGTCAGGACTAAGGATGACAGGATAGATTTCTTCAAGAACCATTTTTTTCTTCCCAGTTAAATGAATATATATGTGGGTTTGAAAGCTGAAATAAATAAGTAAATAAAAACCACCCTCTCACACTAAAGCATATTAAAACAGAGAGCTATGTATTACAGTACAGAATGCAATCCACTGGGGTTGATCAAGTGAAGTCTCACTGAAGTTACTTTGCTCTTGAAATCCTGAAATTTATCGTTCATTACTTTGGCTGCAAGCTATGTCCATTGTACTCCAGTTTGTTGTCAATCCAGTAATAAATCTTTGAGAGAAATCTTTATCAGTGTTCTGCTCAATAAGTAGAATTCTAAATGCATAGTCTTTTTAAACAGTCACATGGTGAAATTGAAATTCAAATAGCAAAACTGTATCACATCCCATTTTTGTTCCAGAATCTGCTACCATTCCACGGGGAAGAGCAAATAGGCATTGATCAGAAGCTCAAGGATATCAAAATTGTAACTGCGATTCAGGCAGCATGTTCCTGTGAATACCTGCAATGCACAGCTTGATGTTATTTGGCAGAAGATTAGAGCTTCAAATGGTTTCCATTCCAAGGCCAATATATTTAATGGACAGAGCAATGGAATTATTTCAAACAGGAAAAGTAGCATCACTTTCTCCTTTGAAGAACAATGCATTTCTACCATAATACTATCAGTAATTTTCAATAATAATTTTTAAAAAATATATTTGTGTTAAATCATTTAATAAAACATCATGATTCAAAGAGCACAGCTGCACTTGTTCTGTGTCTTTTGAAATACCATGTTGCATCAAGTCCAGATTCCATGACACACATTCACAAAACACACTTTCAGTATTGGCTCTTGCAACCGATACCAGAAATAAGCAGCCAGGCGTTATTGCAGAGCAATTTCAGAATTGGGAGCAAGGTGACTTGGCTTTTAGGCATCCAAATGATGCTTTTTTTAAAAAAACAACCAAAGCCCTGGGATCTCTATGACAGTGGTTCCCAAAGTGGGTGGTACCACCACCTGGGGGCTGGTGGGATTACCTAGGGGGCTGCCGGAGGTGTAAATGGCGACCAAACTTTGAAAAGCTGCTATCACTGGATCATCCTCAGCAATTTCAATTATTCAAACTGAACAGTTTAAATCGAATTCTCAATAAACGTAAGCAATCGTTACTGCCTCAAATGTTATGGTGCTGCTATCTTCCTTAGCAGGTTGTGCAACCTGCCATTCCGAATAACAGTTTTTATAGGGTTGGTGGGTACCAGGGATGAGTCTATGTTTGACGTTTTATTATGTTTTTATATGGGTTGGAAGCCACCCCAATTGGCTGGGGAAACCCAGAGGGTGGCAACATGACTATCTGCAGTGGCTCCCCATCTGTGCAATGCTCTCCCCAGGCAAGTTCACCTGGCGCCTTCATTGTGCACCTTTGGGTGCCAGGCAAAAACGTTCCTTTTTAACCAGACCATTGGTTGATCTGATTTACATCCTATGCCCTTTTAAAATGTGTTTTTTTCTGTGGAGGGGGGGAGGCTATTGGGTTGTTGTTTTTATTTTTTATTAGGTATCTTTGTGGCTTTACATCTTGATTTTATTCTGTGAACAACCCTGAGACCCCCGGGTATAAGATAGTATATAAATTCAATCCATCGATAAATTGTGGTTTTGTTTATTTATTTTGTTCTGTGAACCGCCCATGAGACCTCTGGGTATAGGTCGGTATATAAATGCAATAAATAATTATTATTTTTATGGAGCCAAGGAGTTGTGGCGCGACCACCCCACTCAAAGTTTGGGAAAGTTTGCACAGTGTATACAGAGCGCAGAGGATCAGGTACTGCTGTCTTTAAAGTGTCCAAATTAGGCAGCTCCTGAGGGATTTATTATTTTATTATTTGTATTATTATTCCACTTGAGTTTTGTCTCTGAACTGTTAAAGCACAGCCAAACCCTGAGGGTGAAACATGACGGGTGACGATAAGGGGCGCTCATGGAACCGTTCCCTCAGCGTCTCCCCCTCCATTTATGGGCGGAGTCGGCTTCCCACCTTCCCCCACGCCAGCCCTCAACCAGGGATTATATATTCTGGAAGAGGCAGAGGCGAAAAGGAGCAGCAGCCGCGGCGCGCACGCACTCACGCACGCAGCACGCCCAGCTTAAGCACCTGATACGAAGACATGGAGGGGTTGCTAAGCGGCGCCTGCGCGCGCCTCCCGGCCGCGCTCCTCCTCCTCCTCATCTCCCACCTGCGGCTGAGCTCCGGCGCGTGCCCGTGCGAGGACCCCGCGCTCTGCAACCCCATCCAGGGAGCCAGGGACTTCGAGGTGCGCAGGCGCCAAACAACCTCTTAGGCGTCGGGGAGGGGGAGCGGAGAGGAGAGGAGGGCGCGGTTGCCTGGTGAGAGCACGTGACGCTCCTCTCAGCCAATCCTCGACGGTGTTGGTGAGGGTGGGGAGAGAGATCGGGAGGTGGTGGTAACTTGGAAGGTTGTTCCTGTCAGGGGTGGTGAGGAAGCCTCTCCAGACGTTGCTGAACTACAAACTCCCGTCCCAGCCCCAGCAAGCGTAGCCAACGGCTAGGGAGTACGGGAGGTGGTTGTTCAGCAACACCTGGACCAGGGTTTCCCGAACTTGGGTCCTTCATGAATTTGTCTCATCTCCCATTTTAAGGTGTCCAAGGTGGAATCTGCACACATATTTTAAAAATGCTGTGAAAGTGCTTTTTTAAAAAAACGTTTTGAAAAATACATTGAATTTGGCATAGCTCACTGCCGCCACCTAGTGCCACATCTGTATATTGCACTTTACAACACATTTGAAACATTTTATTTTCAGCCGTATAAGCTGAGTCCCAAGTTGCAATGTATAGATTGCAATCCTGTGCATAGTTAGACCTGTTTGGATCCATAGATTTCAAGGGGCTTAGGTGTATCTTGTCCTCCGTTGAAATGTATACAGAACTGTTTTATTTATTTTTCATTTGAACATCCTCTGTTTTTACCACAACACTGCTGAACCGTAATAGTCCCTTTTACTGAGAAAATTTGTCTGAGGCAGATATGTATCTGAGGAAATGAAACCAATGTGCCCTGCCCCTTCAGGCATGCTTCTAATTGTTAAAATGCTCAAATTAGATGGGAAGTGCATCTCACCTACTTATCTGAAAGTTAACTCCCAAATGTATTGTCTCCTGCTTCCCAGGGATAATTGGTTGAGCCCTGGAAAATCCTCACCAACTTATATTACAAGATGTTTTGTGGGTTGCTGCCTAGAAGTGGTTTAATTAACGATACCCATCTTTGTGCTTCACATTAGTCAGTAAACCTTGAATTTTAGCTGATCTCTTTAAAGATAATACTTATTTGAAAGGATAAAAGTTTATCATGAGATCCCATAATTTAGCGAACTATCTTATTTGATCCATACAAAGATTAAGTCTCTTTAGAGCCATCGTTTTTTGACAATCTACTTCATGAATTAGGAACACTACTAGCATTTGACTATGAGAGCGTATTATGGGAGCTACACTGATGACCTATGAGGGCTTTCGTGTTTTTTTCTGGTCCTTATCTCTTTGTGTTGCACCTGCCTTTAGAGTTTTAAGGCACTGGGTGCAAACTATTTTATTTACCTGTACATTTAATGGTGTTCAGTAGGTTTAGCTGAGTTGTGTCACTGCTGTTGCCACTGGCTTTTAATTTTTGATTATCATGTAACTTAAGTGTTGGTGGGCTTAAATACAGACAATTTTTGTGCTTATAGTGTTGTAAGCCCCCTTGAGGATTTCTGTTGAACAACTGATAGAACTATATTGAATAAGTAATAACCAAATGAACAAATAAACGATTTAAATGACACCAATAACAAGAGTTAGCACATCTGGCCATTGTAGGGGGAGAGAGAGACTTTTACTGTTTTTCTTTTTCTATGCCTCTGCAGGTCTTTATATTTGACATTGGTGGGAAGGCCTGGAAATTTTATGACTGGTCACATATTACTACAGTGGCAATTTTCGGAAAATACGACCCTGAGCTTATGTGTTACGCCCATTCAAGAGGAGCCAGAGTTGTTTTAAAAGGTACGTTCTGCAGAGAACATTTTGGTGTATCGTCAGCATCTTGTATGTGTTTTCTCATACGTAATCTCCACTGAGTTACTCCTGTTAAGTGTGCACAGGAGCGCAACCTTAATAATTATATGAGAATATTGTGATTGTGTGAAAGTAAGCTTGCACTGTCAACTTGCACCACCAGTCTCAGGACACACTAGCAATCTCCATTATGTTAAGCTGCTTCAAGCACAAAGGGATGATGGACCGATCAGTTTGTCTTTGGGGGAGCTCTCTTTTGAAATTTGCTGGCTTTAGATTCATGCATACTAAGAAGTGTAAAGCATGCATGATTCTCCTCCCATCATCCCTAGTTCTAGACACATTTACACAGAAGATAAAGTTCCGATTGTTTCAGGAGAACTTCTATGTAAGCTCTGTTAAATGGTTGTGTAATTGATCATGAGACTTCATGTAATATCCTGTACTGTTGTCATACTGTGGACAGCCAAGGATAAAAGGGGATGTAACTGCTTGAGCACATGCTGCCAGGCCAAATGTGTTGCTCCAGAAAACCATGGTCTGGATGTAAAGTCTGGAAGCTATGGTGTTTCCATTTACACTGAACGTGCTTTTTTTAAAAAAACACACACCAAAAAACAGTGTTGCATTTATTTTGAGAAAGAAGCACACTTGAAGATATGCATCTTCAAACTGATAGCGTACTCCCAGTCTAGATCAGGATCCCATATAGATCTCCTGCCAAGAAATCTCCTGTGGCTGCTATTTGTCGCCAGCTCTAGAGGTGCTGTTTACTGCAAATAGCATCTTCAGAGGCACATGCCAGCCAGGAGACTAGGGCCCCATACAACTGCTTTTCCTTCAAAATAAAAGTGGTAGCATTAAGCACACTTTTTTTAAAAAAAGTGTGGTGGGTGTAACATGTAGTTTATGTAACATGTAGCTTACTCCTTGGGCCCCATTACATAGTGCAAATTGTTAGTCTAAGCTCTGGCACACATTGGGGTTAACTAGATCAAGTAATTGGGAACAAGAATCTGGATCACAAAAGGAGGAGGATACAACTCAGTTTTATTCAGCAGTAAATCAACAAACCAATCCAGTGGTGTCAACAACAGTATAATAAGTTTAGCACAACAATATATGTGCGTTCACAAAAGTTCAGCAATATATCATGTGACTAGATTTAGTTCTTAAGCAGCTTCTGAAGCAGTTTCTAAATGCTTTTTTAATTTCTTTTTCTCTTCTCCTTTCCTTTATGAACATTGGTGTTCAGACCCTCACTTCTTGCTAATATCCATAGCCCACTGCTAATCACATAATCCACTTCAGCAGGTGTTCATACAAACCCTGATCATCTGTTGAAGGCTTTTTGCCGCAGGATGTGTACAGAGAGCTCTGGGTGGATAGATTGGGATAGTTATGAAGTAAGCGATTAGGGCTCCAATCCTAAACATAGCCTATCACAAAGTAAGCCCCCTTGAGTTAAGTGGGATATACTGCTATATATTGAGTGATATTTAATATCATGGTAGTCTAAAATGTTTCTTGTCCCTTCTAACAATTCAAGCCTGGCACTTAATCAGATTTTCTTATTTAGGAGACATATCTGTGAAGTCAATTGTTGACCCTGCTGTCAGAGCAGCCTGGATAAAAGAAAAAGTGGATCTGGCCAAAAGACAGCATCTGGATGGAATCAATATAGACATTGAACAGGAGGTTGCAAAGTCTTCACCTGAGTACTATGCGTTAACACATTTGGTTAAAGAAACAACAGAAGCTTTTCATAGAGAAATTCCAGGATCACAGGTAAAAAATAAAGCAGAGATTACTCTTACACAAATATGAATTCAATTCCACATCAGCCAAATTCCATTGATTCATCTCAGTGCATGACATTAAACACTCTTTTTTTTGACACCATTTACTGTTATGAGCACAAATTTTGGTACTGGATATTGATAGCAGGCACAGATATTCCATTAAGTGTCAGCCCAGCAACAAAAAAACAGTAATAGGCCAGGAATAACAACAACAACAACAACAACAACAACAACAATTATTATTATTATTATTTTATTTATACCCCGCCCATCTGGCTGGGTTGCCCCAGCCACTCTAGACGGCTTCCAACACATATAAAAACATAATAAAACATCAAACATTAATGATAACAATCTGATCCAATGTAAAACGTCACAATAACTTTTAAATAAACAAATTTAGAATCTTATACCTTGTTGCCAAATATACACAGATGATGCTGTGGTTGTGTCCCCAAACATTCCAAGAAATTAACAGGAATGGATGGTATTCAGCTGAGTTTTACTTAGAGTAGACCCTGTGAAATTAATAAACATGAGTCAGTTAGGGCCTTAATTTTAATAGGTTCACCCTGAGTAAAGCGAAGTTGAAGAACACACTATATGCAGTGTTGAAATGAATTGCAAATTGTGTATAATGTACTAAGAATATCCATTCAGAGATACATGTGTGTTTTTATTTCCCCCCACAGGTGACTTTTGATGTAGCCTGGTCTCCAGATTGCATAGACAAACGATGTTACAACTACACCGGGATTGCAGAGTCTTGTGATTTCGTATTTGTTATGTCTTACGATGAACAGAGTCAGGTGTGGTCAGAATGCATAGCCAGAGCCAATGCTCCATATAACCACACCATAATGGGTAAGAACCAAATATATAATATTTCCAAAAACGTTGAAGCCATGGAAATTTGTTCCCACTCCCCCACACCCAGGGAAGAAAACAAGTAAAAAAAAAAATTGGGGGAGAGGGGGTTGAATAATGGAGATCTGAGGAAGGCGAGAGGATTTAAGAATTGTAACATTTGATATATGATTGTTTCGGTTGAATTTCAGATGGTTGGATATAATATTATTTTTTTTGTTATTTAATTAGAATATGAAAAATACATTCACATGGGCATTAATCCAAAGAAGATTGTGATGGGTGTTCCATGGTATGGCTATGATTATACCTGTCTAGGCTTAATTAAGGTAAGAGAAAGATAGCTGCTTTATTATATATATTATTTAAAACAACTTCTATTTATTATTTAAAATGCTCACAGAGATACATAATATATAACATTATAACTTTCATATTACAATAACATAAATAAATTATACAGATATATGTTTTCCTTAGAATCATTATTCAAAACTATAGCAATGCCAAATGTTCTTTATAAAAACCTGCTTATTTGCATGTTATTTTCTCTTCTAATACAAGTTCTGATAATGTTACAATGTCCCAAATATTTTCAAACCCATTTTGAGACTGGAGATGCAGTGCTCTTGCAATAAGGGAGTAGCTAACATCTAACTATGTTTTGTTCGCTGTTGTCTCTGAAGTTTAATTCAGGGGCATAGATTATAGACTGTTCCCTTTTTTTTAACACATCTGTGTAACAGAAGTTGCTTTTGTTTAGGCCCATGTTTGTTCAATCGCAAAAGTTCCTTTCCGAGGGGCTCCATGCAGTGACGCAGCAGGACGTCAGCGCCCATATAAAGTAATCATGGATCTGGTAAACAGTTCTATTTCTGGGATCCTGTGGGATGAGGAACAGGAAGCCCCATATTTAGAATACAAGGTGAGTTGTTAAAAGACTTGCTTCCTGAAATGTATTTCTTTTATAAGAATATAAATTGTACAAGTACACCAGAATCAGATAGTAGGCGTGTTGATCCATTAAGGAAAAAAACCCCAGTGTCACAAAGTGATGAACATGCTTTTGAGTTTGCTGGAACTCTTCAGGGAGCAACGAGCTGAACAAATTAAAAGCTGGGGTGGGAGTGAGTTGGAGAAAGAGAAAAAGTAGGTGATGGTTGTTTTGTCCCTCATATCTATGATTAAGATAGAGTGAGTAGCAGGCATCATGAAGACATAGCTGGAATAGCCACATTTGAATGCAAGACAGATTACAAGATGCATTTTTAAAAATTCCTCTCCCTGGCCACTTCACCCCACAAACTCTCCACTTGGATGTGCATGGATATACAAAACGAAACTTGGGCAAACTTGTTATGTATTGAAGTTCTCACCCTGGCCACCAGGAGTATTGTGTAGATAGTTTTCACTCAGGTCCACGTCAGTTGTTTTAGGCGGGAAACCCTGGGTTGTTGTTGCTACAATGTTGATAGCCGGCTGCCTATAAAAGCAGGCCGGCTGAGCTGTTTGCTGTTCAGTTCAGTTCTGTTCTGGCCTGTGAATAAACAAGAGCTGTTTGAAGAAATCGCTGCGTCGTCTGCTATGTCTACCCACTATTTAACAGAAGTTATCATGGTTTTCATCTTCTAAAGATGGGGGCGGAGCCCATATAGTAAAAAAAATAAAACAACAGGACATATGTTGCCTAGAAAACGAAATATAACAGGGGAGGCACCAAGCGGATCTCTGTTGGAAGGAGTTTTATAATTGAGGCATAACTAGATAAATTTTCCTCTAATTGCTCACCACCCATCTAAAGTGAAAGCAGTTGCCTCTAATGATGATTTCAGCTGCTGGGCAAACACTGCTGGAAAGATGCAGTCTTTCAGGGACCCTGATCTCAGACCATTTATGACTTTTTAAAATTGCGCCCAGAAGCAAACTTGGATCTAGTGAAGCTCTTTAAGTATAGGGATGAAAATGCTAATACCAACCAGCATCTCTCAACAACCTAGTTGCTGTATTCTGCACCAACTGGTTTCTGATTTTTTTCTAAAAGCAGAAGCTATAACGTGTTGCGTTAATCAAGCATGGATATTCCTGATGAAATGGGTACCTGTCATGTCTTGGCTGAAGGCTTCATATATGGGAAAAGTAGACTTGCAGATTTTGCAAATAATTATTGGAAACATAAACAGTAAGCAGACATATTATTAACCAGTACTCTGTGTAACATGTTGTCAATAACCAATCATTTTATATAGCGTTTAAAATTTGCAACGGGCTTCCTCTTGCTTTGCCTCACGGTAACACTTTGAGGCATGTGCCCATTAGCTCCATTTTTCAAAGGCCGAGAGAAGTTGTTTTGTCTGAGTATATGCAAAGGAGCATTTGGCAGAGACTTGAGTTCAGCTCTCTTGGATCCAAGTGCAAAAACCTCTCATCATCAAGCTTACTTTGCAGGAGGCATATTAACACATTCTCTTTGTTTTATTGTTTTGTAGGATGAACATGGCGCTTTTCATCAAGTGTGGTTTGACAATCCCAGGAGCATTTCTCTGAAGGCAGCCTATGTGAAAAAACTTGGCTTAAGGGGTATTGGCATGTGGAACGCGGATTGCCTTAACTACTCCGGTGGCTCCTTAGCACAAGAGCAAACAGCAGCAATGTGGGCAGCCTTGATACCAAAGTGACTAAAGGAGAGTGTTTAGTTTGCCTGTTAGCTGTCATTATTTTCAATTTTAATGCATTTTTGCATACAGATATAATTAGTTTTAATTATCTGGTTTTTATTTTTTCAATTCTAATACATCATTATCAACAAATAAAATTAAATACCTGCTTTATATTTTGTTCAGCATTAATAAATAATGTTTTAAGTACCTTATATCACATGTGTTTCTTTTATCCTGTAACTGATTGATTATTTAGCAAAACCTTTCAATAGTACCATGGGCGCTAGGAAGAGCCCATAGAATGGGGGAAGAAGCAGAAAGCGAGGGGAATATCCCTAACATTTCTAACCTCCCTTCCCCTGTAAAGGCCCATCCTTTTCAACCCATCATGTGTTCCTCTGTTCTCCATCCTCATGATAGCAATTCTAATTCTCATGACACCTCTGGCCTATGGAAATACATAATCTAATTCCAATGTACCCATCCCTTTCTGACTACAACAGGGGGCCAGCAGTGCCCTATAACAAGAGCCAACCTAAGCCCATGGCAGAAAGAAAAAAATCAATACAGCAAGAAAAAAAATATCACACAAATTTCCTCTGCTCACCAACCCTCCAACTGCCTGGCCTGATTTCACCACTAAGAGATGACCCAAACAAGGTCAAAAGGCAGAGCACCCTCACTCTTGTGACACAATACACAAGCTGGCCTCAGGACAACCTCTCCCTGACCAGCCACTTCAGAAAGCACCCTGGGGGTGAAGTTTCTGCATGGGCTCAAAATGCCACCACCAGCTCCTCCTTCCAACAGCCGTCTCAAGAAGTAGGATAGCATGACATTAAAGTCGCTCTTCAAGGAGATGTGCTGTTGCTGCTCTGCTTTCTTTTTCAGTTAGATCTCGAAAACCTCGCTCCCCCAAGCAAAGATGGAAGTCCAAAGACTCCTATAATCCTGGTGATCATTCCGCAGCTCGTGCCTTCATTCTATGTGTATGCCGCTTTCCCATAAAAATAAGCCTGCTCAAAGTGGCTAAGGGCAAAGAGAAACAATACATTTCAACACCAAACAATACAAAAAGCATTTCCTAGTAACGCAGCAAAGCAACACAATAGCAAATATAATAAACAAAAAAACAGCATTCCAGAACTCTAAATATAACAAGATTACATAAACAATATTCCAGCATCCAATAACAAAAATAAAGGCGCTTTATAATTTCACATTGGTCCTAGAAACACCCTTTACATGAAGTTGCTCATGGTCCTGCAAGGCTTCCAAGGACAAGTGGGGGACAGTTGGAAACACCACTCCTATGGGGTTAAGTTACCCGTTTTCTTTATAGGCATAGGCAGAGCTATCTGAACGTACAAACATATTGGGACGTAGCAAAGTACACTGTGCCTTTCTCTCAATGTACCATTTTTACTCGAGAATATACTGTGCACAATCAACTCTGACTAAAGTATTCTGACTGCTGTTCCTTTGCATAGCTGCAGGAAAAACTTCTCTCTTTTGAAAATACGTACCCTAAGAAAGCAATGGACAGAAAACTGTTGGTCAGTGTAAATAAAATGAAAGGGGAAGATGCACATAAAACCATGAGCCATATCCTGAGCTGCCAACATCGAGAGAACTGCCAGATCAATGATTTGACATGGGAGAGGGGCAAGAGACTGTTCTGGTTAATAACTGACTACCCATGTCCACAGCTTAGGTCAAAGTGCATAGTTGATAACGCTTAGCTTTTTTCATCACACAGGGACTGGCCTTATATATGTAAGGCCTTTACCTATACAAATTATATTAACTCTGGAAAATCAGCCAAGTTTTATTTTACCTTTTGTGTAACATTTCAGTTTCTATTTATCAACTAAGCTGAAGAACAAATCAAGAAATTGCTTAGGAAGATAAGGTGGTGTATTCAGGGCCGGATTTAGGTTCGATGAGGCCCTAAGCTACTGAAGGTAATGGGGCCCTTTATATGTCCAGCTGTCCTTTGTCAACAACAAATTGTCGCTGTTTTTTGTGTTGAATATATGCTATACAGTATGGTAATCTATGGACCTAAGAGGTATCAAAAGCCGTTTGCACGTAACAAAATATGTATTTTATCAAAGTAATTGATATAGAAATGAGCAAACCAGTGACAGGCTAGCAGGCGGGGCCCGTTACTTGCATCATAGGAGCCTACACAACACAAAACACTGTTGCTGTATGTAGGTTTTATTTTTATTTTTTTATCTTATATTTTGGAAATGTACATCCAGTTTTTTCCCCTTTAATTTTTTGGGGGGCCCCCAAGAGAGTGGGGCCCTAAGCTATAGCTTGTTTAGCTTATATGTAAATCCGGCACTGGGTGTATTACACCGAGCCACTCAGACCATTGCTCCATCTAGCAATAGCCCTCCAGATTTTTAGAGAGAAGCATTTCCCAATCCTGGAGACAGGATCGGAGCTGGGGCCCTTTGATGCAAGGCCAGTGTACTACAGAATGAACAGCCCTTCCCCAGCGATATTTACAGTGGTGCCCCGCAAGACGAATACCTCGCAAGACGGAAAACTCGCTAGACGAAAGAGTTTTCCGTTTTGGAGGTGCTTCGCAAAACGAATCTCCTATGGGCTTGCTTCGCAAGACGAAAATGTCTTGCGAGTTCCTGCGGGTTTTTTCCCTCCCCCCCTTTTCCTAAGCCGCTAAGCCGCTTATCCGCTAAGCCGATAAGCCGCTAAAAGCCGCTAATAGCGCTAATCCGCTAATCCGTCAATGGGCTTGCTTCGCAAGACGACAAAACCGCTAGACGAAGAGACTCGCAGAACGGATTCTTTTCGTCTTGTGAGGCACCACTGTACATCTTGCCAGAGGGGGTAGCCTATTAGTGTACTGTAGCAAAAACAATGAAAAGTCTTATGATCCCTTAAAGCAGCGGTGAGGGGACCTCTGGCCCAGGGTCAAAATACAGCCCTCCAGGCTTATCTAGTTCCCCTTGGGACTACATAATATGGAGAGACGGGATGTCAGTCGCTAGCTACATGTAACTTTATAACCTGTTGATAAGGTAGATATATATCTCAGCTTTGTTATCATCAACAGTGGAAAAGGCCATCTGTCCAGAGGAAAAAAGTGTTTGAGGGTAAGATACTCTACTGAATGGAACAAAATATGGGCCAAGGGTCTTAAGAACCATGAAACAGGTTACATGAGCCCAAGGGGGCTTTTGTCACACAGTTCTCCTTAATAATAATAATTTTCTACCTGTTGCGACATTTAATAAAACACTATACAGTGGTACCTCGGGTTACATACGCTTCAGGTTACATACGCTTCAGGTTACAGACTCCACTAACCCAGAAATAGTGCTTCAGGTTAAGAACTTTGCTTCAGGATGAGAACAGAAATTGTGCTCCGGCGGCGCGGCAGCAGCAGGAGGCCCCATTAGCTAAAGTGGTGCTTCAGGTTAAGAACAGTTTCAGGTTAAGTACAGACCTCCGGAACAAATTTAATTAAATTAAATTAAACCCAAGGTACCACTGTATTTCAAGAACAGATTGACTGCAACATAGCCACCCCTTATTTTGTATTTTGTTTTATGAAATAGTATATTACATTTCCATAGTGGAGGCAGATCTGTTTTTTAAAATAATTTTTTTCGATAGAGCTGGCTTTTCAAACTTGCACGCCAAGGAGCAGGCAGAATTGATGCTTTGCAGCTGCAAAATTAAGAACTGGAGTCTCACTTTCAATCTTAGATGTCAAATGCTTCCTTAACAAAAGGTAAAAAGGAAATGGATGGGGGGGGGTCTGTTGGTTGATGTATTTAGGGATACCAAATACAGAGGGCTAGCAGGTGCAGCTCTCTCAAACCTTGCGAAATTAGGCTGCTTCCTCTTTGTTGAAAAAGTCCCCCCTTCACTAATACTGTAAAATACTGCCTTCTTCCTTCTGCCACCCCCCCCCCCCAGTCTGCAGACACTGGCAGGGGCAGCTGACTGAGGGAAATGGTGACTGTCTCCATCTACAAACCCGGTCTGAGGCACTGACTGGCACTAGGGGGAGCCCACAGACTTAAGGTGGCCATCACTGAGTAACCCCAGCATGCAAACCCCTTTTTCTGGACACCCCTTGGCCTAGAACTTCCTTCCCTGTTCAGAATCAGCCGAGGAAGTGTTCCCACAGCGACAGATCCGATAGCCATGTGCAAGGCCTAGTCCCCAGTTGGACCAGGAATTTTCATCTGAGGGCTCAAGGGTGACAGCACGAAGTGTCTTGATTCGATAGGGTTGGGCTTTGGGTTAGAAAAGGAACCAGTGGAGCAATGTTACTAAATTTATTGTTGATGAAAATTTAGGCTGCAATCCTGGGCCCGTTTAACTCACGGGACATAGTGCCGTTTGCTAGGACTGAGCCACACAGCGTGTTTTCTGTGGGGTGATTCTTTTGCTGAAATCCCATTCAAACCAGCTGCAGACTGAAAGTGACCAGTTGGTGCATTTCAACTGCTGCATTTTCAAGCAGCATTTACCAGACCACAAGGATGGCTAGTCTAGGTTTGCCTCCTTTCCCTTATAAGGGGACCTGCTGACCAGGGAAGCGGTGGGTACTAGGTGGCCGTGTGGGTCCTTGTTGGTTTTACGTGCTTCCTTGACCCTGTTCCTTTATAGAGGGGTTGGATGGATATTGCAGGCATAGTCTATAGGTACCAATGAAACCCCCTCCCCTCCCCCCCAAAACCACTTCATGACTATTTAAGTGTTTTAAATGTGTGCTGCAGATGAAAACTCAAACTCCCTTGCAAAAAACGGTTAACAGCCCCAAATTCTCTTTCAGCCTGATCCTTTGAAAATAGAAATAAGTCCCTATTAGTTCAGCTGAATATAGTATGCAGAGGATCGGAGCCTTAAAATGGTGGTTGTTTTTTAAATTATTTAAATAAATATGATGGGAAATATTGTCTAAAGGACTATGGAATTATCACTCTCATCCTTTGGAAGTCTACGTTGACTCTGGCACCTGAGACAGAATGATTTGACTTGTCCCATGAGGAGGGGGGAGGGGAGTTCTGTACACACCAACAAAGAATCTTGATTCCGGTGGGGGGAGGGGTTGTGGAAGTGAGATTGTGGCATGGGGAGGTTGCTAGGCGGTAGAGACACACACCTGCTGGCCGCCCTTCTCCTTCGCCTGTGGTTGGGCTCAGGCACGTGCCCCTGCGAAAACCCCGTGCTCTGCAATCCTATCTCTGAAAGCAGAGAGTTCGAGGTGCGCAGGAACAAGGTCCCTTATGGGAACCATGTAGGGGTAAAATTTATTATTATTGTTATTTTGCAATGAATAGGATTAAAGGGCACATCATGTGGACCAGCCAATACCTAACAACAAAATGGAGAAATCTAACAGACGGTTGCAAAGTCACCTCCTGCCCTGGTTCCCCTCCTACTCGGCCTGCTATGTTTTCTTCCTCAAAGGGTAACCCTGGTTTTATTGAGCAGGGGAGGAAGGAGCTCTGGCAGAGGGGCTTCCCGGGAAAATAGGACACTCTCCCCTCCGAAGGTAGCCAGCTCAGAGAGTGCCTTAAGCTGTCACCACCACTCCATTCTCGATTTCCAGGCCTGCACCCACTTCCTCCATCCAGTGGTGTATCGTGGGTTGCCAGTGCATGGGGCCCGCATGGGAGGGAGGGAAACGGTTGGAGTACGCATGCACACATTCAATGGCCTCACGGTGTCCACGTCATCCAGGAGATTGCAGCCGCCAGAGAAAGAGGAGTTGTTCTGTTGTCTAGAGAGGTCACTCCCTGGTTCACATGGAGAAGCCATTTTCAACTCCCACTGTGGCCACCTCCCACACCACACCAATGCCTCCATCTGTTCAGAAAGGAAAGAAGGCAAGCTTTCCTCAGATGAGGTGGAAGGGGAAGAGGAGAAGGGAGACACTGTGGGATCTTTCCCTTAACAAGTTATGTTTTTCCCTTCCTGTTCTGTTGTTTATTTTTTTACTTACTTGCATAAGCACGAATTGAACTGGTGTGGGGCGTGCCCTGCCCACCAGATGGACCCTCTAAAAATTTTCACTCCCTGCCAATGGGGAGGGGTAACATCCCACACAGACTCCCCTTCCTCCCTACAGAGAAGGAACTTATCGTGGTAAATACCAACTTTCGCACCTCCATATCAAGAGAAGCTTCCTCTGTTATCCCCCCCCCCCAACACGTAACAAAGACCCAGAAGCACAAACATAGAAATCCTTTCCTGGGATGTCGAGTGACATCCTCTAGGACTCAGGAGGGCTTATGTGTAAGTCGGAGTTTCCCCTTGTACAAAACTGGGTGACAGTGCATTCTGTATCAAAACACTAGACAAAGAGTTGCCTTTTAGTAGAAGACGTGGGTGCAGAGTAGCGACCAAAGGAGACAAATTGAACATATATTTTTGGGTGGCAGTGTACTGCTGGATCCACAATCTGTTGGGCATCCTACTTTTTTTGAATTTGCAACGCAACACTTTATTGGTCAACTGCGACAGTGTGCTTAGCATTTGAGACATTAAACAAATAATAGAGCTGATGAAGAGAGTTAACATCTCCAGCTGTTGAAGGAGAGAGAAAGAGCTATCTACTTTGCTGTGCCTCTGCAGGTCTTTGTATTTGATGTCGGCGGGAAGACTTGGAAACTCTATGACTGGTCGCAAATTACGACAGTGGCGACTTTTGGAAAATATGACCCTGAGCTCATGTGCTACGCTCATTCGAAAGGATCCAGAGTAGTTTTAAAAGGTATCTTCTGAGCAGGGTAATAAGAACATTTTTGTGCAGACTTGGAATTAATGCTTTCTGAAGTATATGTCCCTTGTAGGTCAATGAAGTTTACTTCCATTAAGTGCACGTATGACGGCAGACCTTAATATGACCCTATATGAGAATCACATAACAACTGTGATTCTCATCACAGTTTCTCTGTAGTGTGTGAAAGTGAGTTGTTCCACCAGCTGGTACTACCCGAAAGGCCTAGAACTGGCTAATAATCTCCAGTCTACGTTAAGATGCCTCTGCTATAAAAGAAAGAAAATAGTCTGCATTGCATTACTTTTGGGGAATCTCTCTTTTGAAGGTTCACAGCTTTAGATGCATGTAGAATCTGCTGGGTTCTTTGCTCACCCACCTAAACAAGTTCCACTGATTTCATAGAGGTTTTTCAGGTAGCCTTTCCCAGGAATGCTGTTCAACTGCCGCCACCCACCTTGCTGTGGAAATTCCCAAAGGCATATGGCAAAACATCCTCTCCCTGATTCAACAAAATCAGATTGTGTATTCAGCCACTGCAGCAGCAGATACACATCTGGCATCAGCTTCGCCCAAGGCATGATGGAGAGCGGCAATGGCTGGAAAAAGATAAACATAACATTTTACAAGGACAGGAAGGAACACCACGGACTGAATAATTGTCACACACAGGAGGAATAAGGATGTAGTTTGAATGTTTCACCTATAGTTTTATACAACCTTTAAATGTGTGAAGATGAATGGATATAATTAATATTGCAGTTGTTGTATAAGGGATTTTTTTTTTACCGAAAGGTAATTGAGATGAATATGATTTTGGAACACAGAAACAAAGTAAGTCATCAAACCATCAATTCTAGCATGCAGGAGGCCACCTAAATTATATAATGAATGGGATTAGTAATTGTATTATAATTTGGCATTGTTATAATGAGACTATCATTGCATAGCTGTAATTGAAAACTAATAAAAATTATTGTAAAAAAATAATAATACACACCTGGCAATCCATCTGCATCTGTATCACAAATTGACTTTATTGAGTTGGCTGTATGCAGCTGTGGCCTCTGCATCCCCATTTGGGGCCACTAATTATTGCGACTGACTAACTGCCTTCATTAGAGCTATAACAAGACCAATGTGTTTACTTTATTTCCAACCATTTTTAAAATCTTATCTCCCCGCCCCCAAAAGGAGATTCAAAGTCTATAGGTATAGACAGTAATGAAATAAGTGGTTCAAACTCTAATCCTAAAGTCATGTGGTAGACTTCTGAGTAAACATATTTAAGATGCCGGTGGTATTTTTATATACAGGGAACAACCATTTTGCATGTGTTCAAAGCACATGCAACCATGCGCCATTTTTAGACCTGGAAGATGGCGTAACGGGAGTTCGTGTCCCGCTGATGTGTGCAATGACCCAGAATGCAACTGTTTATATAAACATCTTATCTAGTGAAATTTGTATTTACATTTGTATTAATTTGGTGAAAATTTGTTTTTTTAAAAAAATGGAAAATCAATAAAAACAATAGGCCAAATATCTATATATCATCTAGTGATACAAAACTTTGACAACTAATTGTCATTTGTTCTTTAGGAGACATACCTCTGAAGAAAATTGTTAACCCTGCTGCCAGGACAGCCTGGATAAACCATCAGGTGGCCCTGGCCAAAAGGCAGTACATGGATGGAATCAATATAGACATTGAGCAACAGGTTAAAAAGTATTCGGCCAAATATTATGCATTGACAGCTTTGGTTGAAGAAATGACAGAAGCATTTCACAAAGAAATTCCAGGATCACAGGTAAAAATAAAGCAGATTCCTCTTACAGGTTGTTTACATATCACATGATGAAGTGTGTCACTCCAATGGATGGGATTCAAGGCTCCTGCTGGCATTTCCCATTGTGAGCAAAAAATTTGGTGCTGAATATAAGTGTAGAACTCTAAAACTATGAAGAACTGCAAAATTCTACAGTACAAATTCTACAAATACCTTCCAAATCTCCTCAAAGTCATTTCTCCTGCATATTCCCTGTCTTACCTTAATGGCACATGTTAATTTATCATTAATAGCTATATCCCACACCACTTTATACCATTCTTCCATTTTATATTCTGCTTGCCCCTTCCACTTCCTAGCTATAGTTTGTGCAGCTGCCAATAAATTTGTGAGCAAGTCCTTCATAGTCTCTTCTTATGTTCCTATAGTAGCAGATGATTATGATGGTTGGCATTTCAATTTATTACTCACTCTTCTTCACTATAAGGTATTTTAAATTGTTGTAACCCATCCTGGGATCTTAATAATAGTAAAAACATTTTAAAACTAATTACAGCCCCAAGAATAGTCTGGGTCCTAAAAATACATTTCCCCCCACAGGTTCACTGTTTGTGAAAAACAAATACAGTGGTACCTCAGGTTACAGACGCTTCAGGTTACAGATGCTTCAGGTTACAGACTCTGCTAACCCAGAAATAGTACCTCAGGTTAAGAACTTTGCTTCAGGATGAGAACAGAAATCGCGCAGCGGTGGTGTGGTGGCAGCAGCAGGAGGCCCCATTAGCTAAAGTGGTACCTCAGGTTAAGAACAGTTTCAGGTTAAGAACGGACCTCCAGAATGAATTAAGTTCTTAACCCGAGGTACCACTATAACCTAAAACCAACTAACCAACTCTTTATCAACTTAAGCCACAATCCCATCTGAGAGCACTGTTGCGTTCTTTTAGTGTATCTGTGCCAGCTTTCTGGCCTTCTGTGAACACCTTTTCTGTAACGGATAGCCAGTGCTTTTTTTCCTTTTAAAAAAAATGTTTAGGGGTACTCTCATTTTCCTACTCATATTGAAATACTGCCCCTCAGTGAGGCCAAACTTAGATTCACAAAATGTTTAGGGGTATGCGTACCCCCCAGAAAAAAGCACTGAATTCACAACATATATGTGTTCAGCTAGGCTGTGGGAAAACCCAAATATATGCAAAGTGTGAAGAGCTGGCTGCTCAAATTGTGGGTGGCTGCACTAATGGAGAAAATTGGCAAGCTAGTCTTGAAATTTAGGCTGGAATCCCACACTTATCTGGGTGTGTGCCCCATTGCATACAGTAGGACATACACCTGAGGAAACATGTATAGAATTCAGCTCTAATGACACTCCCTTGTTATAATTTGGAAAAAATAATGGGCATATATATATATATATATATATGGTTCTGATAATGCTGCAGTTGAGGTGGAAACATTTTTTCAATTGTAATTTTTAATGCAATGTTATTGGACAGGGGTCAACAAACTTTTTGAGCAGGGGGCCGGTCCACTGTCCCTCAGACCTTGTGGGGGGCCAGACTATATTTGGCGGAGGGATGAACGGATTCCTATGCCCCACAACTAACCCAGTGATGCATTTTAAATAAAAGCACACATTCTACTCATGTAAAAACACCAGGCAGGCCCCACAAATAACCCAGAGGTGCATTTTAAATAAAAGCACACATTCTACTCATGTAAAAACACACTGATTCCGGGACTGTCTGCAGGCCGGATTTAGAAGGCAATTGGGCTGGATCTGGCCCCCGGGCCTTAGTTTGCCTACCCATGTTATAGGGTATGCTTGTGTGTGTGTGTTGTTACTGCAATAACATTGACAATTGTTTCTACAAATAATGCCTGTTTAGTGACAAATGTGCAGTTCTCTTTCCTCCCCAGGTAACTTTTGATGTACCCTGGTGTCCAGAATGCATATACAAAAGAGTATACAACTATACTGGGATAGCTAATTCCTGTGATTTCGTGTTTGTGATGTCTTATGATGAACAGAGTCAGATGTGGTCACGCTGCATACTAGGAGCTAACGCTCCATACAACCAAACCTTAGCTGGTAAGAGTTAGCCTCAGTTTATGGGCTATGAAAATCCACTGGACATTGGCAGTAGGCTTAGCAACCCTAAGAACCTTAATTAGAATAAATTATGTAAATTGTGGAACTTCGAATAAATCTGTATATTGCTTGGAAGCGATATATTAAAACCATGTTTGAGAGAGTTGTGATGCACATCTTTAAGCAGCTACAGTAGTAGAAATCCCAGTTGTGGATCTTGGTTCTAAAGGAAATGTAGCCACCTTAAAATCTGTCAACATCTGTTCTCATATTAAGGTGCCTTCTTGATAAGAGTAAGACATAAATCACATGGAAAATGGAATCACACAGCACTCTTCAAAGGTAGCTGGCTGCATGTGAAAAAGACTTGGAGGGCTAGTCGTATCTTGAATGTTTCTCAACAGCTTTTGATTTGTTAATGCTACAAACGTAGCTGCAGGCGTGGAAGTAAGAATAAAAAAGCAGACAGGTAAATGTTAAATTTTATATTAAATTAGGCTATGACAATTATATTCGCATCGGCATTAATCCCAAAAAGCTTGTGATGGGTGTTCCATGGTATGGCTATGATTATACCTGCCGAGGTTTATCTAAGGTAAGAGAAAGACTGCTAATTTCTAACTATGTTTTGCTCACTGTGGTTTATAAAGTTTGTTTTTGTGGGCACGGATTCTACACTGATTCAAAACTGTTGTAACAGCCTGCGTTTTACCTCCGCCCAGTTCTATAAATTTGCACACGGTGGTTGGTGCGTGGTGTACTTAAGCAGAATTTTGTTAAGAAAATGGAAAGCTTGTTAAACAGGAGATATCTTATTTCTGAGAGATTTTAATGGGGTAGTAGACTCTTGTGTGGACGAGGAATTAAAATATATGCACATGATCTACATAGCGCTTCTTGTGCTTTAGTACATTTGCATGACACAAGCTGTGTTTCTCCAGGACCATGTTTGTTCCGTTGCAAAAATCCCCTTCCGAGGGGCTCCATGCAGTGATCCTGCGGGACACCAAGTGCCCTACAAAGCAATAATGAAGCAGATAGTTCCCAGATCACTGTCTGGGATCCTGTGGGATAAGGAACAGAAAGCTCCATATGTGGAATACAAGGCAAGTTGTAAAAAAATCCTTTATATGTTTTTTTAAAAAAAACATTTATTTATTATTCTATATATAAAAAAGAAAGTTACAGCAGTGCATCTGTTCATTCAGGATTTAATCCCTCCTGGCAAGAAGCCACCTCGTACATTCCTAGTTCCAACACACAAAATTCTGGTAATCTCATGGTGGTCTATCAGCTTTCTGTAATAATTGGAGAAGAGAGAAAATGATAAATGCACAACAGCAATAATTTAACCAAAGGAGGAGGAAAAGTGGACGGAAAGTAATCTGTTTATTTTTTTATTTAATTTTTATTGGGATTTTATTTACAACATAACACAAACCCCCAATACACAAATCCACCCTTATTAAACATGAACTTAACATACAGTGAGCATAACATTCAACAATACAAACAACCAAATAAAAGGCTTCCTTTATCCTGTATCTGGCCTCTTTATTTACTTCTTATAAACTGTTTCCTTTATGAATAATTATTAAGAATTTCCTAATTATATAAATATCCACAAAGTCTCCTGAAGACATTAATAGAAACAAATCCAGGTATGTATTTTAGGGCACTGTTTTGTGAAGTATTCTCTGCATTTTCCCCATGCTTTTTGAAACTCTTGTCTAGTGTGATCTCTAACTGCCTCTGTTAATCTAGCCAGTTCAATATACTCTAACAGTTTAACTTGCCATTCCTTTTTTTGTTGGCACAGTTTCTTTCCCCCCAGTTTTTAGCAATTATTTCTTTAAAATTTCTCTTTTAGCTAGTTGCATCAGTCCCTGTAACCAAGTCTGTATTGAAGGGGCCTAGCTTCCCAGTAGCACCATATTGATTTTACTTTTACTGTCAAGCAAGTTTAATAATAATGATAATGATAATGTTCCTATTTATACCTCGCCCGTCTGGCTGGGTTTCCCCAGGCGGATTGCAGCATATCTAAAAAACATAATAAAGAGCACATATCAAGCATTTGAAACCTCCCAATACAGGGCTGCCTTCAGATGTCTTCTAAAAGTTGTGTGATACTTTATCTCCTTGACATCTGAAGGAAGGGCGTTCCACAGGGCGGGCGCCACTGCTGAGAAGACCTTCTGCCTGGTTGCCTGTAACATGACTTCTCACAGTAAGGGAACCGCCAGAAGGCCCTCAGAGGAGGCTTTCAGAGCCCCATACATCTGGCAAGGAGCCAAAAATTGTAATGACAGAAGAAAACTTGCCTACTCTTTCCCATCAGCTTTCTGCAGAATAATTTATAGAAGATATCAAATCTAACTGGCCAATGTGTGTACAGTGGTACCTCTGGTTGCGAACGGGATTTGTTCTGGAGGCCCGTTCGCAACCTGAAGAGAACACAACCCACATCTGCGCGTCTGTGCACGTCGCAATTCACCGCTTCTGCACATGCGCGTGATGTCATTTTGCATGTCTGCACATGCGCGAGTGGCGAAACCTGGAAGTAACCCTTTCCGGTACTTCCCGGGTTGCCGCGGGACACAACCTGAAAACGCGCTACCTGAAGCAAACGTAACATGAGGTATGACTGTATAGCCCTAGTTCAGGCTTCCTCAACCTCAGCCCTCCAGATGTTTTAAGACTACAATTCCCAGCATCCCTGACCACTGGTCCTGCTAGCTAGGGATCATGGGTGTTGTAGGCCAAAAGCATCTGGAAGGCCAAGGCTGAAGAAGCCTGCCCTAGTTCCTTGGATTTCTCCTATGCTCATGAACACCTAAAGCTGCAAGGCTGGGTTTGGAAAGAACACAGGTAAAGCATGTTAACATCACTTCTCCGTTTGACTTTTGCAGGACCCATGGGGCGCTTTCCACCAAGTGTGGTTTGATGATCCCAGGAGCATTTCTCTGAAGGCAGCCTATGTGAAAAAACGCGGCTTGCGAGGTATTGGCATGTGGCATGCGGATTGTCTCAGCTACTCCGGAGACTCGGCAGCACAAGGGCAGACAGCAGCAATGTGGGAGGCCTTGAAACCAAAGTGACTTTATGAAAATATGGGCTAAAATTTGGACAGCTGTGAATGGCTAATTTCCTTCATGGGCATAGAATGCAAAGAGGGGAGAATCCTTTGAAATGTACCTCACCTTTTCCTCACTACAGTAAAAAGGCATACTGTGTACTATTGTACCAATAGATTCTTACTGTCATTTATTTATTTCTGTATAAGAAGAGGGGAAAATGTTACAGCAATGACCCTGTGTATGTTACCTTGAGTTCCCTGGAAGAAAGGCAACATAAAAATGTAATAAATGAGTCACCAATCGAAAACCTTCTATAGCTGCCGTTGGACCTCACTACTTGACTTAGAACATGCATGATATACTGCTGCAGTTAAAACAAGCATCACGCTGCAAAAATGAAAGCCATACACAAACTGAAAAATGAACAGTCAATCATTTGGATGAGGAGTAAGAAATATCGCATTGATGAATTATTTGTGGTTTCCATAGCCTAGTTCAAGATGAGTAATTCAGTAGGACTGCTTGGTTGCGTCTTCAGGCCTTCACTTTTAAAAACTATATAACAAAACATTGTTAACAGTTGTATTACATTTAGGCTTGTTTTTATCAGATCAGTTGAAGAGTTACTTTAAAAAAAAAAGTTCTAAACTTCTTTCCAAAAAATAATTTCATACATTCATTTCAAATTATCTTTAAAACCATTCATATGACGTAACATGATTTTTGTCATGCACCATTTTAGTATTGAAAGAGGAAGCCTGTTGATCCCTAAATATATGTAACACACACACACACACACACACACACACACACACACTGCTATTATCTGCAGTGAAAGACGCCATCTATAGTCCTGTGTACAGGACTGTAGCCTAAGTGGCATTTGGGAGTCTGTTCAGAAGTGCCCTGGGTGGGTGAAATGGGAAGCAAATTTTTCCATTGGGCTAGCACAAGCCTCTTGCATGAGCCAAAGTAGCTTGCTCAGTCCTGGCACTAATCTACTTTAATCAATCACCTGGTCAAGGAAGTGAGAAAGTCAGATGGTCTGCACTGAGACTTTTATTCTCTGCCGTCCCTTCGAAGTTGACTGGCTGTCAAGTGACGATGCCACCCATTTATTTAGAATATTTGTGCACAGATCACGACATACACGGGTGTTTAACTTGCATAGTACACACACACACACGCAGAGAGAGAGAGAGAGAGAGAGATTGTAATAAAATTTCTAAGTGGTTTACAAGGAATATTAACTCAATAAAGAAATAGTTAAAATAATTGAAAATCCTCCAAACTTTGTCAAACAGACCCAACTCCGGAACAGATATGTACATTGCTAACAGGGACTTGAGCTCCGCATCAGTTGATGCTGTTTTTATTATTTTTATCAGTTTTTATTAGCTTTTATCAGCCTCAGTATTATCTTTGTTAGTTGGCAGCTATTAATTTACAAAGCCTAGGTCAAGGGCCTGAGTTACAGAAAGTCTGGAAAGCGCCGGAGAAGGCCCTAATTAGCTCTGGCGCAGCAGGAGTGGAGATCAGACGCCCTATTGTGGGTAGACGCCGAGCTTCCTGATTTTACAGCAGAAGCTGCTCTGATTTACAGCGGCTCGAATCTCTCTCTCTCTGGAAAACCAACTGTCTCAGCACAGCTGAGCCTCGCTGCTTCCCCTCTCCTTCGGCGGCTGAAACTGAAGGCAAGTTCTGCTTCATTTTATCCCCTGGCACAAGCCCTATTACTTTGCTGCAGTAAACAAGCCCTATTACTTTGCTGCAGTAAACCATTCTGATTTATTAGTCATTATTAGCTAACAAGCAATGGCATACCTCTTCATCCTATTCTTTGTGCGAGAGCATGGCAGCCATTTTGGGTGCTGCGATCTCACCCCAATAACTCTGGTCTCTTAGGTACATCTCTGATGGCTAGTAACACCTGTGTGCCATTTTTGACGTTTAGCAGCTTTATTTTGCATTCTTCTGCATCACTTTTTAAAAAAAATCTTTTGTGGGTCCCCCCACTTTGCTAAAAGATTTGAAAATGGTGCATTGCTTTTGCCCAGTGATGGACAACAGATCTCCCCTGTTTAAACAGAGAGGCAAAAAACATGAACTTTTGCCTCCTGCACGAATATTGCTCCCTCCTTGTAAATAAAGCTGATGTCCCCAAGGCTTCAAAACACACTTGAACCAGGGCTTTTTTTCCGCCAGAACTCGCTGGAACTCTGTTGTGGCACCTCTCAGGCCATTCTAAGAGAACAAGGGAGAGGTTCGTGGTGAGTTCCGGCACCTTTTTTCCTAGAAAAACAGCACTGATTTGAACCAGTGCTTAATTTTAAGCCTTTCACAAGGAATGAATTCGCAACTTCTGTTTTCTTAATTAAAAGCAAACAAATCTGGCATCTAAAATTAAGCACGGAGCAAAATAGAGTGAGGGTCAAATCCTAAAAAAAAAGCTCAACAACTTTGGTCGGTCCTCATGCATGTTCACTTCATCAAATCTGGCCCTCTTTGAAAAAAGTTTGGGCACCCCGATAAAGGTTTTTCTGAATAATACTAGTGCTAGGGATTGCTCAATGTATGCAGAGTTTCTCTTCCCAAAAGCGTTGCAGGATTTTAATATCCTCTTTCATATTTCATATCGTCTATTACTCATAGTAATTAGCACTTCCTTGTCAGCTTTCCAGCTGTTACCATGTTAATGCCTCCTATTTGGCTCCTTGACTAGACGTATGACACGGTTTTCAGGCAGGAAGAGCTCACGGGCAGGGCTTGCCGAAATTTACCACAGATGAGGCATTTACATTCCAGAAACTCATTCTCTGAGGATGATAACAGGTCTAAGATCTGATCGGAATATGGTGGCTGATGGATTTACTTTGATGCGTTTACCTTTTTTAACCAAATCAATTTTTGTTAAAAGTAAATCCATCAGCTGCCATTATTTAGATGCATTGTGATCTTGTGAAGGGCAAGTTGTTTCTCAACTTCTACAGAAAACGGAAGCTTGTTTACAAGATGAACCAACACCAGTGTGGGGCCTAAGGCGTAAGGTTTAGATAGATCTCCATTATCTGCTTCGTGCATCGTTCACCCATCTCAGCTCCCCACTAAGCCGCCAAGGGACTTCAACTAGCCACAAGCAAATGTAAACCCAATAGCAGTCTTCCTCTACTACATTGTTGATCTTGCTAACAATTAAAAACTTGGGGCTTGAGAGTGGAAAGCAAGAAGGAACGTAGCAGCTTACTCAGAAGCAGATACCTTTCTTTTACACCAGAATTGCAACTGCAGAAGAGGAAAAAGGAGTCAAATGTGGTTTCCATAAATGAGAATGAATATAGTAATAATACTAGATACTGGCTGCTTCCTCCTATCTCACTCTACATGGAAGCAAGACTAGGGCTGTGTAATTGCTATATATTTGAAGCCCGTTCCTCTCATCAAAGAATTCTGGACACTGTAGTTTTACCCCTCACAGTTTCAAACCCCCCCTCACAGTTTCAACCCCCCCCCAAAAAAACCCATTAACAAACTACAGTACTCATAATTCTTTGGAAAAAAGGATATGGCTTAAAGTGTAACGTGTCTATTGAGATGCAACTTACAAGTGTGTTTAAGTTTATAATCAGTTTTTGATTTTCAAAACACTTAGATTTGAAATAAATACAAAAAGTGGAGACGTTTACTTATAGGGTTTTTTTGTCTTTTGTCTTTAAATTTCTTATAAATGTTGGTTTTCCCCAATCTGTAGTAGATAACTGTCCACACACACTGTGGCACACGCAGAACCAGCCCTGCTTAACAGGAAACGGGCAGCATCCGGGAGAAGCTTCAGACAGCATCCTAATCACCAGAGGATGTTGGGAAGAATTCAGGAGTCAACTGAGGCAGCTCTTTGCCATTAAGAAGAAGCCAACTACTGGAGCTGCAGTGGTTTTGGAGTCAGGCTTCCATTGCAATACACACCAGAAGGATTTTCCACCTCCCCCTGTGAGGAAAGGTTCCAGCATTGGGGACTTTTCAGTTTAGAGTAAAAACAAGTAAGAGGTGACATGACAGACGTTTATAAAATTATGCATGGAATGGAGAAAATGGATAGAGGAAAGCTTCCCTCCACTTTCTCATAACACAAGAATTCATGGACATCAATGAAGCTGGATGTGGGAAGATTCAGGTGATATGGAGGTACTTCTTCAAGCAACTGCATATTTGAATTATGGAGCTTGCTCCCACAGAAGACAGTTCTGGCCACCTACTCAGATGTCTTTAAAAGAGGACGAGATAAATTCATGGTTCAACAAATCAACAGCTACTAGCCATGACGGTTATGGGCCAATTCCTGACTGAACAGACTGCTTGCGATGCAGCCAGCTTTTATGTCCTGGCGGTGGACCCGACTGAACACTGGCTCTGTCAGGTCCATCGCTGAAGCAACCCCCGGCCAACTAGAGCCATCACTGACCCATTTTAAATTTTCATTTTCAGCAGGCAATCTCACTAGCTCCCACGGCCGGCTGAGGGCGACTGTGGCGTCAGCTGGTTGTGAGGGCAGGTCCCCCTCACCCACCTACCCCAGCTATCTAGCGACCAGGCTGCTATTGCTACCACCACCTGGAAAACAGGTGTGTGGTCTTTCTGTTGTGAAGACAGGATGTTAGATGGGTCGTAGCCCTGATCCAGTGGGCTCTTCCTATGTTCCCGCTTCCAACTGACATTTTGTCCCTGCGCATGGATATTCGTTACTGGAATGAGGTGATAATGCCATTTAACGCCAGCAGTAGAATTATTACAGATCGGTGTTGTGATGAATTACTGTTGTTCAACATTCATTTTCAACACACACAACATCTCTTCTATAGCTGAACAAATTTAAAGCTAGGTAGAAATAGGTTCTGGGAGTAGCTATACAAATATGCAGAGAAGAATCTCACAAACGGGAGGCAGCTAATAGACTTGTCCTTCAGGGTGGAGTCTTAAAGAAGACTGAACTTTCTTGTGGGCCAGTTCTGCCTTCAGTGCTCGCAAATCAGAAGCTGCCTGCTTCCTCATCTAGAAAAAAAGATTCCGAGATTGCAAAAGGAAGAATGAAATTAGAACCTTCGTATTATTTTATAGATACCGTTCAACCATTATGTGAATTAATAACCATTTCCTTGTTCTTTCATCTTTCAAGCCCAATGAGTTAAAGGATGAACCATTTTTGTTTGTTTCTGGCATATTAAGGTCACTAGTAATGGCAAACCCTAGTGTACATATTACATCATATTTCCATTAATGAGAGTGGGAAATGAGGTGAAGAAATACCGCAGATTGTACTGCAGATCTCAAAGTGGTGTGTTTCTGTTCCTGTGATTTTTCTGACCACATATTGCCAATTGTTGTTGTTGTATTATAAGTACAATACCATAAATGTACAACACATTTTAGAGGGTAGTATAAGCAAAAGAGGTCCCTGAGCTACATTTAGACTACTGAAAAGCACACGCCATCTTGGTACTCCATGTTGGCAGGTACAATGCTTAAAGCAGAGATGCTAAACATGTTTGGATCCCAGGCACATTTGGAATTTTGAAAAAGTGGTACAGGCACAGCGGATGTGAGAAAACATCATGTTCTGTCCCACCCTGTGTCAGCTGCATGCAGCACTGTTTTCTGTTCCACTGCAATTCATCTTCTGCTGAAATCTACGCTATTCGTCTTGCTGTCCGCTGCGGCAAAATTATTTGTGTATCCTATGCAATTACGCTGCCCGTATGCTATTCCACCCATCATTTCAGTGCAAATGAAAGGCAAGACGAGTGGTTTGTTAATCAGTTACGTGCCCTTTGCCAACTGAAAACAGCAACCACCACAGTGGACACCAGTTGTATTTGCTGGTTCCAGACATGGGACCAAAAAGTAAAAAGCTATATTGCTTTTCTATGTGGTGTAGGACATTCTCTGGTGCAGCATCACAGACTTTTAGGTCCCTATTCAAAGAACAAGGGTTGCATATTTGCTTTTTGAAAAATAGCCTCTCTTTCCTCCTTAGTGGAGTAGTGGCTGCTTACAGAAACACCGCTGCTATGGAAGCAAAGTTAAAGTTCAATGTTTTGGTGAATCAGATCTCAAATATGACCATGTGCTTAACTCCAGGGTGAACACCCTTTAGTCCTCAGCTCCATAGTGCAATGAACTCAGAATACGCCTACAGAACAAAAGCAATTGAAAAGCAGAAGTTATTCCCCTTGACCTCCAGCTCTCCAGTCTTAAGCTACTGAAGAGCCAAGTGTGGTGTAGTGGGTGATGTGTTTGACTATGACTAGGGAGGTCCAGGTTTGATTCCTCACTTAGCTATGAAGCTCTCAAGAAGCTATGAAGCTATCCCATAGTTACTTTTTCTCAGCTTAAGCTTTGTAAGAGGTATTCTGAGGATAAAATGGGGGATTGGGATGTATGCCACTTTAAACTCCTGAAAGCAAAAGTGTGACTTAAATGTTGTTGTTTTTTTAAAAAAAGAAAAACACTAAAGGGTATGCTTGAGATAAAAATCTAAATATAATGTTTACGTTCTTCACTTGGATATAAAACGAACTAGGCAAGTTAGTGTGTAATACCTTAATTTCTATGACAAGCTTCATTTTTGCATTATCAACCTTTCTCCTTAGTTGTTCAATTTCATGCTGCAGAGTGGTGATCTGGATTATTGTATTATTCTAGAAGAAACAAAGAAAGGTTTCGTACAGATCAGAGTTAACATACATCCTGCACTTATTAATATCACTGTCTGTGCAAATGGTCCAAATCTGCATCTCTCCTTAAAATTATATGATTTAGTCCCTCGGCTCCTGTTGCATCACCTTCCTCCCAGAAACATACATAGTGCAGAACATCAGGGCGATGTCTCATACAGTTACTCAAATGGTGGACTGATTGGTCACTTGGCAGGTGAGGCCATGGCCTCACTGTATTAACATAAAATAATGCAGTTCTGCATGTGAATTTACTTCCATGCTTAGTTGGTACACACCTGGTAGACCTTGCTATAGCTACCCTAGACTGACCCAAGCCCAAAATAAATTTGTCCTTCCCTTCTCCCCATGAGACTTCTATCTATTAAAAGGCACAGGTGAATTTCAAAGAGAGAGAGAGTTCATGTGCAGATATGGGTGCTTCCAACGTGAGTTATCTTCCTGTCTCTCCACACCTCTTTATTGTGAGAGGGCGTGTGCTGGACTCCATTTTGGGGATTGGGATAGACAAGAGGCTATTTTCTGGAATCAAGGGATCCAGTTTTGTCTAATATTTCTCCGGCAAATGAAGGAAAATGGGCAAGGAATCTTGTGGTTTGTATTTTGATTGTACTGCCAGTTTTAGACTCTCCCATCTCCCCTTTTGATATCACATAGTTTTGAGTTTGAATGTGTGACTATATAATAAAATTGAGTATTAACTTCTCCTTACAGCTATTATTTCAGGCAATGATTGCATCTATCTATTGGATGGCTTTCCTTCACCCAAATGGAAGAGACCATTGTCATAGATGTCACCTGGCCTCACAGCTTTGTAAAGGAAAATGGCAGCACCATTGCCACAAAGGAAAACTAACACAACAAGTGGTAGCTGAAATGGTTGAAAATGAAGATAGAAAGCTGTGAGAAACTAAATGAGGAAGTTCCTGGTGCTACCATCCGTGCAGTAGTGAAAATGGTCAAGAATGTGTTTCCTTTACCCACTCGGAGTGTGCTCAAATAATCACAACTTTCTCTACCAGAACGACACCAGCTCCTCGATTAACATTCTAGAGAGTTCCAGAGTTGCTCTGTGCAAATGCAGAACTCAGTTGTGGGAATGAACAGGGCTGACAAAGATGTTGTCTTAACGCATGATCGAAACCAGGAATGGAGAACCTGTGGCATTCCAGATGTTGTATTCCGATTCCCATCATCCCTGACTACTGGCAATGATGGCCGAGGCTGGTAGGAGTCCAACAGCATCTGGCAGACCACAGGGACCCTGTCACTGCTGTAAACAGAAGGTAATCTCAAGGGGGGCGGAATCATTCATGCCTTATAACTGGGATATATCAAATCTTGGTTTAACAGGAAGATAACTTGAAAGATGTAAACGGGGAAGTTTGCTACATGAGAAAAGGCTGAGACACAAGCAAATCCTTTGGTTCTCAGAGTAATTAGCAGAACTGTGTCTCAAGGGCATGATTCATATGGGAAGGATTTAATTAACTTAAAACTGTATTCTCACGAGTTTCATTGTCGAGCCAGCGAGAAAGCTATTTTACACACACAAAACAATTTAATTACATATCGGAGTTGAATCAGGTAAGCAGTGTGTTATGCCAATTCAAATTGGGGGGGAAAGAGCCTGCAGAGAAATTTCCATCTTTCCTGTTTGTAAGCTATGATTTTTGGCAAGGCCACATTGTTACAATGCTATGTATTAATTTACATTTCATCTAGTTTGAGGGACTTCTCTCTCTCTCTCTCTCTCTCTTGCCATTATAGTATTTGCAGTGGCGTAGCGTGGGGGGTGCAGGGGGGGCCGGCCGCACCGGGCGCAACATCTGGGGTTAGGGCAAATCCATGGGTTAGGGGGCGCAAATCCACGGGTTAGGGGGCGCAAATTACTTGCCTTGCCCCGGGTGCTGACAACCCACGCTACGCCACTGAGTATTTGTCTTCTAGTGCAGGTCACTATCAATTTCCATTATTTTCACATTCTAAACACAATGCCTTGATACAGAAAAGCTTGCATGGGCAACCTGTGGTCCTTCTGAAGTTGTTGGATTTCCATCAACCCCAGCTGGCATGGTCAGTGGTCAAGGATGAAGGCAGAGAGCTGTAGTATGACAACATCTGAAAATCCACAGCTTGCCCATCCCTGTAGCAAAGGAACTGACTACCCAGGTAAGTGTATGTTTAGGATCATGGCTTGAAAGTTAATCTGCATGGATATAATTTTCCTGTGCAAAAGAAAAACAGTCTGATACAAATATTCCTGATGAGCATGTTCAGTTACGGAATTGAGCCTTTGAGATATAAAAAGTAGCTCAAATTAAATTATACAGGCAGGGATTATGTCAGATTAGTGAAGGAAATTATTAAACTCTCTTCTAGGGTTATTATACCTATGTCTAAATGGCATGAAGGAGCTTAGATTTTATGGAAAGGGGAGCTAAAGACTGAACAAACAGCATTACCTTTGAATTAGCAACTTGTGTTAAATTATTTCGTTTTTTCCTTATATCCCTAGCTTCTAGCTGCATCAACAATTTCTGGTAGTGATGTTCTAAATCTTCCCGCAGCTTATTTGAAACTTCCTCCAAGGAAGCTGTGACTTTTTTAGCTTCAAAATATTTCTTTTTCCAGGAATCGCGAGCTGTACGGGGAAACCAAAGCACAGATCAAAACGATATTCTCAATGGCGCAAGTCTATTCAGGTTTTCAGACCCTGTTCAGTTCAGTGAGGCTTAGTCCTAGGAAAATACAGGATTGTAACTTAAGAATCAGAATAGTAAGCAATATTGCTCTGTTCGAACATAAACCAAAAATATTAAGAGTTGAAAACATTGTATAAATTTTAACATGCTAGGTCAAGTGCCATGGCTTTCATACAGTACTTAAAAAAGAATAGCTGGACACTAGCATGTGGAAACCCAAACTCTCGAATGTGTGATTTGCAGGCAGGTATGAGGCTTCGCTTTAACAAAGGTAAAGAAGGGGTATAAACTGAGAGACATCTAAGAAATGGTCCAATTCTGATGGAAACCAGGGTGCTAAATGACACACTGCCATGGAGGGGGAAGCAAAAGCAAACCCACCTCCAACAATGATGCTATCTTCTAGCTTTGCTAGCTCCTCAGTCCTCCACCACCTCCACTCAAGCAGAAATAAAGTTATTCTTCCTTCACCTTCTTTATTCCCTGGGCTCTGTCCCTTGACCTGTCAAAACCCACTAAACCACACCCGCAACGAGCCAAAAGCTACCTTGGTTTTTATATACATAAAGCAGCTACGATTTGTCAATGTATCTCTTGGGGTTCCCTTTTTCCAAGATACTGCTTTGGTGACTCCTGAGACAATGGAGGCCAATGCAAAAGCTGCCTGTTTACCTAAGTACAACTTTTATAAAGCAGAAGGTGGGGTGGAGGGGGGAGACTTTGCCATTCGTTCTTTTTCTGGCAACTGGCCTAAAACGAAACAAAACAAAAACTAAGGAGGGAGGTGGGTGTGGGTGTGTCGATAACAACCTCACCAGATATCTCAGCCTAATAACACATACCCTGGTATCTCCTGAGTTTGTTCTGTTCCAGTAAGCTCCTCACTTTTTTAACCAGTTCTTCTCTAGCCCTCTCCAGGTGCTTTCGTTCTGCCTTGATGTGTTGCAGCTGTCTGATCAACTCACTACCTGAGGAAAAGAAACCTCAAAATTAGTATACTTGTGCTGGTTAAAAAAATGCGGAAAGCCCGGGATAAATAAATCTGAGACAGGAGTGCCTCCGAGAAGAAAAGAAGCCCAGGTCTACAGAAAGATCTGCAGTATTTTAGGGGTCTTTGGTGTGGCAATTTGGAGCATCAGATCCCCGCCTGCCTCCTAAGATCCAGGCACACAGCCCACACTAACATTCTGCCTGTATCTGTCCTGTACGAGATGCTAGTGCACAAAACTCCACACCGTATGAAACAAATCTTTCTCTGTGACTTTTCCCTTCACGTACCTCAGACATACCATCTGAAGGTGTCACTGCAACAATTCCTCTTGTGGGAATTTTAAAACTTGCAAACACATATTGTGTTGCCCAGGCTTTCCCCGATCAATACATTTCCGCCAGGACGGTAATGTTTTAATGCTTGTAGTTTTGCATAGAGATTTTGAATATTCAGCATTTTAGAAATGCTTTTAAATAAACAAAACGATGCCTAAACGCCTAGAGATTAATGAGACCAGGCATGTCTACTGGGAACCTGCCACTGCATAGCTCCTATCAAAAGCAGAAACAACATATGAGCAATTACAAAAAGTCTGCACTACTCCAGAGAGGTGCTGTGGCTGGAGTTGGACTAGGACCAGGGAGACCTGGGTTCAAATCACCTCTCAGCCACAAAGTTTACTAGGTGGCCTTGGGCCAATCATGACCTTTCAGGGTAACCTACCTACCTCAGAGGATTGTTGTGAGGTTGAAAGGAGGAAGGGGAGAACCATGTATTGACATGGTTGAGCTCCTTGGACAAATGGTGCTCTATATACCATATTTTTCCATTTATAACATACCCCCATGTATAAGACACCCCTTGTTTTTGGGGACTCCAACTTGAGAAAATGGGGGAGCGGGAAGATTGTATCCGTGTATAAGATGACTCACAATTCTGAACATAATTTTTAAATAAAAAACCCTAGTCTTATACATGGAAAAGTACGGTATATATACTGTATGTGAAATAACAAATATAAGTTCTATGGGGATTGTGCTAATTGTGTAACAAAACACTTAGTCTGTGATGTGACACAGACAGCTGGATTAATTTTAATGAAGTAAAAACTGAATTAAGCCAAATTATCCTCCCTCAGGGGCACTCGGTCAAAGGAAAGGCAAGCACCAGGGTTGAGATTAGTGTCTTTGGAACATGCCAGCAATGACAAGTGACTCCTTAGAGGCTCCCCGACAACGGTGTTTGCTTAGACAATGCATGCACTGGGGTCACTTACGTTTAAGCAAACTCTGCCTCCTACTTTGTAAGAGAGCCAGGAAAAGCCTGCTGCTGTTAAGTTATGCCATTTTTAACTACCGAGTTGTTGCACACCCTCAAAAATGAGAGTGGTGAGAGGGGTCCTAGCACATACTTTGTACTTGGTTTCCTTGGAATGAAGGTCCCTAGAGAATTGTCGTTTTTGTGTATGTGTTATAAGGTTTATCTACACACACATACAAGCAGAGCATGAGATTCAAGGCTTTTCCTGCTTTTCCCATTAGGTTTCCAGAGGCTTTGATTTCTGTCAAGTCATATTAACACTATACGTTTAAAGAACATGGCTTCCCCCCAAAGAATGCCAAAGAATGCTGGGACACATAGCTACAGGGAACCAGGCAGAGGGCCTTCTCGGTAGTGGCGCCTGCCCTGTGGAACGCCCTCCCATCGGATGTCAAAGCGATAAATAACTACCTGACATTCAGAAGACATCTTAAGGCAGCCCTGTTCAGGGAAGTTTTTAATCTGTGATATTTTAGTGTATTTTTGGTTTTCTATGGAAGCCGCCCAGAGTGGCTGGGGAAACCCAGCCAGATGGGCGGGGTACAAATAATAAATTATTATTATTATTATTATTATTATTATTATTATTATTATTATTATTACCCCTCACAGAGCTTCAGTTCCCAGCACTCTTAACTATGAATGTAAGACAGTGATTTCAGTCCTGACCTAGCTTTGTCGCAACCCGTTTCCATTCTGCTGCAGTTTGGCTTCTGCTAAAACCAACATTTGTTCATCTCACTATCCACTATGACTGAAACTAATTACATAATTAATTCCAGTACATTTCAGTGCAAGAGAAACGGCAAAAACAATGCAGAAAACAGTGTATCTTTTATGTGACGCTTATGGACTGAAAAGCAGCAGCAAAAACTGCTCGCATTCGCTTGCGAGATTTCTGTGCCTGATCTCAGATGAACCTGTGAATTAGGAGTGACTTCTGCTGTTGTTTCCATTTCCAGCAGAATTCTTTGACATCCCTACCATTAACTATGGTGCCCAGGAACCTTTGGGGAAAGGTGTGCTTTCAATGTGCGGTGTGGATGTGTAGATCTCTTGCTGTCAATCTTTGTTCCCTTTCACAGTCAGGCATTGTGGGGGAAGACTTTAACCCCATAAGATCTCTTAGAACGATTTGCTCACCCTCTGTTGGAAAGATTCCGCTGGGAGCTTCAGCTCTGTTTACAGACAGAGCCAGAAGAGGTGGAGTAGGAGGTGAAATATACTGGCTCAGATGTGCAAAGTCATTTAGGTTATTTTCATCAGTCTAGGGACCAAATGAAAAAGCATGTCAGCATTTGCTGCTTTCCCTACAGTACATGAAACTGGAGATTCTATTTATATCAGTCTTAAAGGGAAGGCTAACCCAAGTGCCCTTTCAGTGGAAAACAATAGTTACCTTCAGGGAACCCTGTCCGCAACCTGTCTGGCTGGGAATTCATATGCCTCCGCCACCGACCTCTGAACATTGCAGAGTATCGAGGGCATATTTCATGGCACACATCTGGCCCAAGTGTTCTGATGGACAAGCAAGCTGAACTTCAGCATTGCCCCAGATAGTGGGATAGGAGAGCCAAAAATAATGCCAATATATTTCACATCTGCCAATCCATGAGCTGCTTTGGTTTCAGATAGCACATGAGTACACGAGTCTAAAAGCCAGGGCCACAAAGTTTCACATCCCTCTAGCAGCTATGGTGGCTCGGTTACCAGGACTAATGTATTTAGTGTTACCTTTACCTGGAATTTAGTGTATACTAACCAAACTAAACATCCTAGGATTATTTTTTAAAATACAACCCAAAAATGCATTATATTGGGGTAGATTATTTGCAAAAATATGTACATTAGCCAAAACAGGATATTTCACCCTCAAATGTTTAAGGATTTTCATGAGGATTTATGTCCCCAAAAATGCGAATTGCTGCAGAAACGTCGAAAACTGAATTTAATATTTTAAAAAATGAAAATCTGAGAGAACCAACATTTACATAGCCTTCTGTTCCTGTTTCCAACTAAATATGCATAGACTTGGTCTACTCCTTGGTACTTTGGTACTGAATATATCTCTGTGTATGTGTACATATACATACATATGCAAACATTATAAACCCACATGCATCTCCAATTGCTTGTAGCATATGTGCTACTGCAAATGTATGGCAAAAGTGCTTGTTTCATGAGCATTTGTCCAAGAGTGGGTAAAAGTTATTCTGCTTCAACACGAAATCTTATTGCAATCAACAATCCAAAAGAAAAGAAAAACGAGCTCAAGTTACTGAAACAATTGCAACCAATTTCAACTACCTAATTTATTTATTTTGCTAGACGTTTGGAAACATACCTGGCTATCTTGCATGCTACCGGTGTCAGCAACAGACTTGGCAATTCCAGGATGCTGTTGGCTAAAAATGAAATTAAAGCACAGTGCAATTACATTAGAAACAATAAATAATTCTAGGATGCTGTTGGCTAAAGATGAAATCCAAGTGCAGTGTAGTAATTACATTAGAAACAAACCACCTTAATTAAATTTGTTTAAAAGGCTGGTGGGATCTAACAAATATAGAGTGCTGGGGTGGCAGATTACCAATCTGAAAACGGGGTGCTGAAATTAGGGTGCGGCAGCTTGCTGGTAGCCAACTGGACCGGTAGCAAACATTCCATGGAAGCGCTAACCTCACACACAGGAAATGAGCTGAAGAGAACAGGTTCACAGGTTTAATTATATTTGTCTGAAAACTAATTAAAGTGTTTGCTTTTCCCCCCATTATCCAACATGTTGGGAGCCCTTAATGCAACTTTAATGAAGGGCAGCTAATACTGTCAGCATGACGGCTTGTTTATTTCAAGTGTTTTTAGCCTTTATCACAAAGATATATAAAGAAATTTCTCCGTTTCGTTACCTCCTCATTCTGTGTGAATAGTCCATGTCTCTCTCCTCCAAAGATTCTGGGATTCCAGAATCCCCTGTGGTGTGTCTTCCCATTCCAATTCCTGTCAGGTTACCTTCGTTTTCTGTATTTGCATCCAGCGCAATAGGAGCTTCTTCTACATCAGAGGCCAAAAAAATAATAATGTTTAGCTGTTTTTAATGGTGTGTTTTAATGCTGTAACCTGCCCTGGGATGTTAGGGTGTAGGGCGGATAATAAATAATACCTAATATTAAATAATATTTCTGTTTCTATATACATGTTTTTACTTCTGCCATCCACCGCCAGAAGCAATGGCTTGGCGAAAAAATGGGCATATCCGCCTGAAGCAAAAATGGAAATTATCAACGCAAAGTCAAGAATGCCAGTTGGCTCACAGGCAGGATGTAGAAGGAAGACCCTGAGATGAAAGAAAAATCTAAGGGCAACTGCCAGTGTGTTTTAATAAAAATGTGTCCAGCCCTATCACACAGGAGATTGTAAAATGTAGAAAATGGGAGGCAATCTGGACAAAAGTGCGTATCAACCGACAGGCAGAATACATTTCCCCTTTCTTAAACTGCTGTAGTTTGCAATGTCCAACCATTTCAAGTTTCTATTTTTTTCATCTAGGTTAGGATTGGTGTCACTCCTGGCTTCTAATTAGGCCTGATGCAAGCAAGCGGATCTTATCACCTAAAGAACCACCAATGTTTACTACCAAAAAGCTGTCCTTGTGTGGCTTCTGGACCAGTTCCACAGATCACTGAGCTTTATTAAATAGTTTAATGCAAAATACTGTATTTTTCCGTGTATAACACACCCCCGTGTATAAGACGCCCCTGTTTTTGGGACTCCAAATTCAGAAAATGGGGGGAGATTGCCAAGAGTTGTTAAGGTTTACTTTGGGGTGTGTGTGCCAAATATTGCTCAGCTGCCTGATTGACACTGCCAGTCCCACACGTTGCCAGAGCCACCAATCGTCTGCCTGCTCGCCACTTATCACCCGCCCAATTGCCACAGCAGCAGCCAATCAGTAACAGCCCTTGCTGCAGCCACCAATCTCACACCCAACCGCCGCTGACAATCGCCTGCTCGCAGCTGCTACCAATTGCCCCTCCCCCGTCTGCACTATCCGTGGATAAGATGACCCCAAATGTTTGACATTATTTTCTAATTAAAAAACCTCGTTTTATACACATAAAAATATGGTTAAGTGCATTATTTCTTAAATGCTTTCATGCAAACCAAAGGGTTGGGATTCAGATTGGCTATTCCATAAATGGAAGGCCTCCTTCTGTTGATGGAAAGCTCTCAGATCCTGTGGTAGTTCCCCAAGTAGAGGAAGGTGGGAGGCAATCTTTGCTTATTCCTCTGCCCCCTGGAATCCTGCAAGGTGTCGCTCATACTTTTCCAGGTAGCTCCCCAAATCTCCAGAGCAATGCTAATGCAAAATACAAATAAACTTTAAATGGAGTGCTTAGTGGAGCAATGCATACCTTTTATCTTCTGTGTGATGTGATTGACTTGAATCTGCTTGTTTCCCTCTTGCTCTCGGTTCTGATTCATACGCAAAGGTGCAACAGAATCTTTGTATTTCTTGACCTTTCTAGGAGTATTTTGCTGTCGTTCTTGAGCTTGGCTGAAAGACTTTCGCTGAGGAATTTTCACTGATGTGGATTTCCTTACGGGGTTTTGTCTCGCAGAAATTTTATCTTGGAATGTATAGGCAGATTTAATGGATTCATTTAGCTCTCTGTTACAACTAATTTCTCCTGGAGGCAGGACATAATTATATATTAGGCTATATATACTTATGAGAGTTGTGTTAAGTTGTAGATTTATCATATATTATTATAAATAATCATATGTAATAGTCATGTTAACGCAAGTAACGTGAACTGCTTTATGCACATTTTGAACTTTTTTTTGGTAAGCCACTTTAAGTTTATTTTATTTCTAAGAAGGCTGGGTATAAATTTTTAAAGAAATATATACCCAAGTAAATAAAAGTTAAGGGTTTTTTTTTGGTAACAAGTGATATTGTTGGAACCTTTGTTACATTAAAAAAAGCAAATGTTACATATGCCACAGTCTAGGTAGGACCAAAATACAATTAAAGATCAGGAACTCGTATTGCAAACAAGTCATTCTGATTTGATTTCCTCCCCACCCCTGAAACCTTAATTTTGAATGAAACCAGTCCGGACATATGATTAATTGAACAAGGTAATGGCAATGTGGCAAATGAAGTTTCAGGGAAGAAAAACCTGATGGGACCCAAACTCTAG